>NC_057398.1:27940982-29155437 GCF_019320065.1 Cervus canadensis
CAGGGACTGTTTTCCAAACAAAAAGTGAGCCACGTGAGCTGAAAAAGGATTCTTTTCTTATCTATTAAATTATTTTTGTGAGAAGTCTGACATGGGTATAAAAATCAGATCATTCTACTGAGGCATACCAAATAAAGAGAAATAGGCCTGAAGTCCGGAGGGCAGAAGAAATCCAGAAGGTATGATCTGGAACAGGAACAGGAAACTAAATTTGTTAGGTCCCAGACCGCAAGATACCAGATCCTGGGCTCTGACCAGCATCCTCCTGAAGAGGTGGGAGAACAGAGCCTCAGTTCCTGCTAAGAGGGGATGGTAGCCTCTGGACCACCTGGGATTGGGGTAGGCCTGCCTCCTCACTCCTAAGCAACACCCCTGCCAACCTGTGGCTTTTCTGAGCTATGGCATTGTCCCTCTGGCTGCCTCTTCGTTCCTTTCCCCATTACTGAACATCTGCATGGGGCAAGGCTCTGGGCCGGGAGCAAGATGCACAAGTAGCAATTGCTGCAAAAAAAAAAGGAAAAAAAAGCTAGTAAGGGGATAGAGTAATGGAGGGCTAGGGAAGATATATTTGGTATCAAAAGCTACATAACAAATGACCCCCAAATTTAGCAGCTTAAAAGAACAAACACTGGGACTTCTCTTGTGGGCTGTGGCTAAGACTCCATGCTTCTAATGCAAGGAACCAGGGTTCAAACCTTGGTAAGGGAACTAGATCTCACATGCCACAACAAGAGTTTGCATGCCACAACTAAAGACCCTGCCTGCCGTAACTAAGACCCGGTGCAGCCAAATAAATAGATAAAAATATTTAAAACAGGGAACTTCCCTGGTGGTCCAGTAGCTAAGACTGTGCTTCCAGTGCAAAGGGGCCTGGGTTCGATCCCTGGTCAGGGAACTAGTCACACAGGCCACAGTGAAGATAGAAGATCACCTATGCCACAACTAAGACCTGAGGCAGCCAAATAAATAAATATTAAAAAAAATTTTTAAACAGAACAACAGACACTTACTGTCTCACTTTTTCTGTGGGTTGAGAATCCAGGTGCAGCTTGGCTGAATCTTCTGGCTCAGAGTCTCTCACCGGCCACAGTCCAGGTGTCGGCCAAGGCTGTGGTGTCTACTGGGGCAGCGTCTACTTCCAGGCTCACTTACTTGGTTGTTGACAGGATTCAGTTTCTCATGGGCTATCGGGCCAAGAGGCTCAGTTCTTCTCTGATGGTTGGCCAGAGTCTCCCTCTGCCACATGGGCCTCTCCACAGGGCAGCCTACAACATGGCAGCCAGCTTCCCTTAGAGCAAGCAAGTGAGGGAGACAGAAGACAGAGCAGGACAGAAGTCACCGTCTTTGTAAATCAGTGTTAAAACCAACATCCCAGTGTTTTCGCTGTATTCTGTTGGTTAGAAGCAAGTGGCTGCATTTAGCCCACTCTTGAAAAGAAGGGATTACTTGAGGTCATGGCAGAGGATAGGGGTCTTCAGGGGCTGTTTTAGAAGCTGCCTTCCACAGAAGGCTTCTTTGAGAAGACCTTCTTTGAGGAGGACTGGCCAAGAAGAAAGCTGAGGGAGGAACACCCCAGACTGAGAGAACAACACAGGGAAAGACCCTGAGGTGGGACCCAGCTGGGAGAATTTAGGAACAGCAGGAACTTTAGCATAGCTAGATCATCACAGGATGCAGTGGCAGGAAGGAGGTCAGCAGTGGCAGGAAGGAGGTCACGGAGGTGGGCAGGCACCAGATTGCTCAGGGCCAAGGCCAGCATTAGGACTTCATTCTCCTGTGACGAGCAGACAATGGAGGGTTTGCACACGGAGGTGACATTATCCGACTTACATTTTTAGAAGATTCCCCTCCATGCTCTTTTTAGAGTAGACCGTATAGAAACATTCAACCAGCTTTTGAAACATTTGGAATAACCCAGGTGAGAGGCTGGGGGCTTGGGCCAGGGTGGTGGCCATGGAAGTGGCCAGACTGGTTGGATTCTGAACATGTTTTGAAAAGCTGATAAGATATTCTGGTCAATTAGATGTGAGCTTGAGAGGAAGCGAGGAGTCCTGGAATTCCTAGCTTCGGGGCCTGAACAGTGGGTGAATGAACTGGGGGCCTCTAGGGACAGGGCAGGGTTACCTCATGCAGGTGGGGTCGTCATCAATTGAAGGTCCGGTGTTATGACATGGTCTGAGGTTTGGGGAGGCCCTGCTGAGAAAGAGTCACAGAAACCAAGTCCTGGAGGTTGAGGGGGAGTTTCGAGGCCACGGGGGTGGTGGTGTAGCCCAGGTAGGTCTTAAGACTTCTGAGTGGCTTGCGGGATGGAGGAGGGGTCAGTGTGGCAGGAGCAGAGGGGACAAAGGGCACAGTGGCGGGAAATGCAGTCACAGAGGCAGGCTGGGGCCAGATCACCAGGACATGGGAGGGGTCTGTCATCTCCCCAAGACCATCGGGAGCCACAGAAAGGGTGCGGGCCTGTGACGACCACATGCTGCTTTAGTGAGATGGCCTAGCCTTCTCTCTTCTCCTGCTTGGAGGCTGGATTATAAGGAGTAACAGCAGGGCAAATCCAGAACTTCCCTGGTGGTCCAGTGGTTAAGAATCCACCTTCCAACTCAGGGACAAGGGTTCAACCCCTGGTCAGGGAACTAAGATCTCATATGCAACTGAGCCTGGACACCACAGCTGAGACTCAACACAGCCAAATAAAGTAAATAAGAGCAGGGCTAATTCAATGTTAAGGGTCCCTTTTAGGAAGAAGAGTAGAAAATTTGTATGTAAGTGAAAATTGAGGTTGAGAAAGAAAAGCAAGATAAATTACTGGAACTGTAGAGACTTGGGTCAGTTCTCCTGACATCTCTCTGGGCACTTTGGCAGGAACACTTAAAAGGAAGATGTTTCCTGAGTGTAACTTGGCTGCCCTTCCCTCCTGGACCACTTCATAACTCCCAGAGATTGTCAGCTCTCATAGGGGCCATGCGAGTTAGGGAACTGAGCAGAAGTTTCATTAACTTCACAGTAAGCCTACCTCTGGGCTTCTCTGGTGGCTCAGTGGTAAAGAAGCTGCCTGCCATTGCAGGAGATGTGGGTTCGATCCCTGGGTCGGGACGATCCCCTGGAGAAGGAAATGGTGACCCACTCCAGTATTCTTGCCTGGGAAATCCCAGGGACAGAGGGGCTGACAGGCTACAGTTCATGTGGTCATGAAGAGTCGGACACAACCTAGGAACTAAACAAGAACAACAACACAAGCCTACCTCCAGGGAAGAGAACAGTAAGGAGGTCAACTGGGGGCTGTAGCAGGGCCTAGGCCATGTTACACTTCAGTTAGGAGGGGTCTCAGGATTGGGGTTCCCACGGTGGGGTTCCCACGGGCAGAGAGAGCGGTGGACAGATGCTGCCAGGGGTGGGAGCTCAAAGAAGAGCCTGGGGTCAGTGGGGGAATAGGGGTCTGGCGCTGGCAAGCAGCTGAGGGATTGGGGAGATTTAGGAAACACTCCCAAGTGAGTGAAACCAGGACTTCCTCTCCTGTTGACAGAAGGGGCTCTGACTTTCAAAGCCCGGGTCAAGGAGGGGCCTTTCCAGCCCACTAAGACTCAAGCCCTACCATGGCCCACCCTACACTTCCCACTGTCTCTGAAGCCGATGCTGAGTTGCTTAGCAGAGGCCTGGCCGTGGGAACCAGTGGGTCCAGCCAGAGCCAGCTCAGGCCCCTGGACCAGGAGGGGATTAAGAGCCAGACGTTGTTGTCACAGTCAGGTCTGGAGGCTGGGCCTGCCTGGCCTGTGTGAACACAGGGCTTGGGGTCTGAGAGTCGGAACTCCATGTAACTATAACTGTGGTTCAGTTACTCCCTGTGTGGTTTTTGAAAATTTCCCTACACACTTTGGAGAAGGAAATGGCAACCCACTCCAGTATTCTTGCCTGGAGAATTCCATGGACAGAGGAGCCTGGTGGGCTTCTGTCCGTGGGGTCGCATAGAGTCGGACATTACTGAGTGACTAACACTACACACTTGGGCTGTTCAGTTTAAAGGGTTTGGAGCTGGACTGTGTAGGCTTAAATGAAGCTTCCTAACAGAGATGACCTTGAACAAGTTACTCTCTGTGCCTCAGCTTCTCCATTTGTTTAGAGGACCAAACGGGATGAAGGAGGTAGGGCACTCAGACCAGAGCCTGACTTCTAGTGCTGTGCCCCCTGCCCTCACATCAGTCCTGGGGAAGCCCTCTTAATGTGAGGAGTCGATGAACACAGTTGAGTAAGAGGAGCAGGAAGGAGACACTGGCTCAAGTGGCAAAGGCAGGAACGGATCTCAGGGAGGAAGGAAATGAAGAGGTCTCCCGCCTCCCCCATCCTGTCCACCAGACTGCTCCCTAGGTGGAGAGAGATGATGCATATTTGCATTTTATTTGCAAAGAGCTGCATGAGGATTTAGCTGGCACTAGTGGTAAAGAACCCACCTGCAAATGCAGGTGGATGTAAGAGACACAGGTTCAATCCCTGGGTTGGGAAGATCCCCCGGAGGAGGGCATGGCAACCCACTGCAGTATTCTTACCTGAAGAATCCCATGGACAGAGGAGCCTGGCAGGCTACAGTCCACAGGATTGCAAGGAGTCAGACACAACTAAAGTGACCTAGCGTGCACTCGTAAGGATTTATAACCCTGTGCTGCCCATTTTTCTTGCATTATTTTCCCCCAGCCTTCAGGACAACCTTGTGAGGAGTTGATTGTTCTTTTCTGTATCTTCCTGGAGAAAACTCAAAGTTCAGAGAAATTAAATGACTTGCTCAAGGAGGACTTCCCTGGTGGTTCAGGGGTTAAGAATCCATCCACCTTCCAGTGCAGGGGATGCAGGTTTGATCCCTGGTCAGGAAACTAAGATCCCACATGCCGTAGGGCAACTAAGTCCCCAGGAACCACTGGGCCTGTGCCACAACTAGAGAGAAGCCTGTCTGCCACAACTAAGACCTGATGCAGCCAAAATTAAATACATGATTTTTTTAATTGACTTGCTCAAGATTACAGAGCTAATAAATGGGGGAGCCAAGATCGAAATTCAAGTGGGTCTGACTCCAAAGCCCAAATTCTTAATGGCTCACTAACTTTGCATGCTACTGCTAAGTCACTTCAGTCATGTCCGACTCTGTGTGACCCCATCCCTGGGATTCTCCAGGCAAGAACACTGGAGTGGGTTGCCATTTCCTTCTCCAATGCATAAAAGTGAAAAGTGAAAGTGAAGTCGAGCAGTCATGTCCGACTCTTGGCAACGCCATGGACTGCAGCCTACAAGGCTCCTCCGTCCATGGGATTTTCCAGGCAAGAGTACTGGAGTGGGGTGCCATTGCCTTCTCCTAACTTTGCATATGCAGCTACTTTAAGACCCTCTCCTCCTACTCATGCATTGTATTTAAATTACTGAGACCCTACAAAGTGACAAGCACTGGGCTGGCTGCTGGAGACAGACAGTAGTAAGTCACAGCCCCGCTCCCAGTCTGGTGGGTAAAGCATATTGGTTCCACTCAGAAGCCTTGAGGTGAATCCGTAGGATTGACGTGACTCCTGACACCTGGAGGAATCGGAACAGGCTTCTCAAAAGTGCTGAGACTAGTGCAGAGTTTGCCGGGAGGAAGGGAGTGATCAAGACTCATGAAGTCTCACCAGTATGCCTCATGACTCTGCTATAAGCAACAGAAATAGTTTTTAACTGGTTGAAGAAAACTCAAGAAAAAAGAGGATGCACTAGCTCCAGAGATCCAGTGGGAGGACTTTCAGGCATGGCTGGATCTAGCAGCTTAAGTGATGAAATCAGTTATTCTCTTTCTCTATCATCTTTGCTCTGCTGTCCTCTGTCTTGGTCCAAGCGTTGGCAGAAATCATGCCAAGCTTGCATCCTGCCAGCCTGGGAAAAATAAGTCCTCTTTCTACATACTTCCAGCCAGGAACTGAAAGTAGGGGTGAGGTTTGCCAAACAGAAATTGGGTGCTGTTACCAGAATCTAGGAAAGGGATGCTAGCTGACAGGATCCATGATGTCTGCTAGATTCTTGAGCGGAACCAAGTCTTCCTTACCTTCAGCATTTTGTCCATCTTACTATGATATCCAAACCTCTGTCCTCTATATGATGGGAAAAGGAAAGGAACTCACCTAAACACCTTAGGCAAATTTATCCACATTCATCCCAACAAATCCTCACAGTGAAGCCACAAGAAGCTACTGCCATCCCAGGGTTACAAGAGAAAACAGGCTCAGAGAGAAGTGACTTGCCCAAGGTAACAGGCTGGCAAGTGACCGAGCTGGAATCACTCACACATACTGATGTTACCTGTATCTGTGCTTGCCCCTGCTGCAGCCTGCCCCTGCTACAGTGTGAGGAGGCCCCACTTCTCTGTACTTCTGCACCCCTGCCAGCCCCTAGCACAGCCCCTACACACAGTAGGTATCCAGGAATAAGTGTTGAACTGACCTGACTTCATACAGACAGAGTGGAGGATGGAGGGAGGGACAGGGGCAAGAAGCCAGGACTGGAAGGTCCATGGGTTTTCTGAGGCTGCTTGCCAAGGAACAGACCCCTCCCCCCACCCCACCCCACCCGCACCGCAATCCCAACCCAGATACATAATTTCATGCAGCTTCACATGTGGGCATCCCTAGGCTGGGGCTGACAGCTCGGCTCTGGCCTGGCCCACCTTGAGCCTATCAAGGGGAAAGGCAATTGGACCAAAGGATACTTTCCTTCCCTGGGGTCTCTGGCTCCCTGGGGGCTGCAGCTTAGCGAGCTCCAGAGGAGAATCAGAGCAGGGAGGACAGCTCCATGTCACTCTCCCCAGGCTTGTCACTGTTCTCAGGCCTAGCTTCAGAGCAAAGGGACCCTGTGAGCTGAGCGTTCTGGAAATCAGGCAAGTGTTATGTGGGAACAGCCAACACGACTACTGGTGGGACAGCAACTCTGGGCCGGGCCCTGGGCTGCCTTGTCCCCAGCAGCTCTGCAAAGGGAAGCATTCATGTCCCCACCCAAGGGTGTCCAGTCCAGCTGCCCCATGTTACAGGTGAGGAAACAGGGCCTTGGAGAAGGGAGGAACTTGTCCATGATCACAGCCAGCACCAGAGAGCCGGGAGTTAAGCCTAAGTCTGACCTCGAAGCCTGTGTTTTTCTTACTGCCTTCCTCTCCCTGGAATGTCCTCCCCTGTTCCTCTTGTGGCTGGTTCCTCCTCATCTCAGCTTAAATGTTATCCCCCAGAGAGGCCTGGCCTACTCCCACCTACACCCCTTACTCTGTCTTAGCCTCTTGCTCATTCCTATATAGCACACATCACCACTGGTAATCATCGTATTAATTTTTGTTGGGAATTTCCTGGCGGTCCAGTGCTTAGGACTAGGTGCTTTAACTGCAGTGGCCAGGGTTCAATCCCTTGTCGGGGAACTAAGATCCCACAAGCTGCGTGGTACAGCCAAAACAAACAAACAAAAAGATTGTTATGCACTGATCTCCCCTGTGGATACTGTTCTATGCTATGCTTAGTTACTCAGTCGTGTCCGACTCTTTGTGACCTCATGGACTGTAGCCCACCAGGCTCCTCTGTCCATGGGGATTCTCCAGGCAAGAATACTGAAGTGAGTTGCCATGCCCTCCTCCAGGGGATCTTCCCAAGCCAGGGATAAAACCCAGGTCTCCCACATTGCAGGCGGATTCTTTACCATCTGAGCCACCAGGGAAGCCCCTGTGAATACCAGGACTGATTACATCTGACTTGATTCTCATGGGCTCCACGACTCGAGCTGAGCACACAGTAGGTGCTCAACTCCTCTTTGGGTAGGCGGTGCCGTGTTCCCCAGCAGACTGGACAGCAGCAAATGTCCCCACTGCCCTAGATCTTACTCTCCAACCTCTCGCCCGCCTCCCCTGCATCCAGGGTCTCAGCTTGTTGTTCAGGCTCTCAGTCATTTCTGACTCTTTGTGACTCCACGGACTGCAGCACACCAGGCTTCCCTGTCCTTTACCATCTCGTAGAGTTTGCTCAGACTCACATCCATTGAGTCAGTAACGCTATCCAATCATCTTATCCTCTATCGTCCCCTTCTCCTTTTGCCCTCAATCTTTCCCAATGTCAGGGTCTTTTCCAATGAGGCAGCTCTCTGCATCAGGTGGCCAAAGTATTGGAGCTTCGGCATCAGTTCTTCCAGTGTATATAGTTCTTCTATAGGGTCTCAGCTGTCGTGACCATGATAGATTGAATCTTTTTTGCTCAGTGGCTTAGGAGAAAGCTGCTTCAGGCTGGCAGGACAGGAGGAGGAGAGCAGAGCCTCTGAGCTGGCAGACAAAGGGCGTGTGTTCTTATCCAGTGCACTTCCTGGGTTTCCATTGCAGGAAGCCGGGCACCTGCCGAGGTGACACCGACACCGGGGCTGGTGCTGGAGTCCCTTGTCCGGGACACTCTTCTTCCCCCAGGAGCAGCGGCAGAGGTGGGAAAGAGGTGCTGGACAGTCGGTAAGTGGCAGCAGCTGGACCCCACGTTCCCCTTGCACCTGCCCTCTTCCAAGCCAGTCTTAGCTCAGAGCAGGTGTGGGAAGGCTTAGATCCTGCTTGGAGTCAGTGAGACCTTAGGCCCCACATCAACCCTTCGGTGCCTCACTGTCCCACCTGGAGGTGCTCAGGGGAGGTATCATGGAGGTGTGTGTGGGGGGAGCAACATTTTTATTTGCTTTAAATAAGCTTCTGAGTCACAATGCACTTTAAAAGGGAGTTCTATGGCTAAAGTGTCTGAAAACCTCTGGATCAAACCTTCTTCCTTAGGGTCCTTCCCATGGCTGGCATCCAGTGGTTTCTTCCTTCCTCCTGGGGAAGGTATAGAGATCTTGTTCCAAGGGGTGCTTGCAAAGGGAGGTAACCTTGCCAAGCAGGGGAATGAACCTGACCACAGGCTCAGGCAGCCTTGAATGCAAGTCTCCCTCTGCTGAAAAGAGGAGTCACCTGTCTTTGCATCTTGAAGGGTGGAAGCCCCTGGGACCTGCAGGGCAGTGTGTGTACCCAGGGGCACCCACTGCTGTGGGTTAGAATCCAGCTCTGCTATTTGTCTCTTGTGTTGGCCTTGAGCCTCTCTCTGCCTCAGTTTCCTCATCTGTGAAGCAGGAATAATCAGCCTTTTCCCATAGGGCTCTCCTGGGAATTAAATGGAAAGGTCGGCAGGCTGAGCATCAGATAGCCCTATGAACAGCGGCTACTGTTACTACTGTTGTTATTAGGACTGGCTGTGAGGACGGAATGAAAAAAGGGATGCTGAGGGGGATGGGAGAGGTGACCAAATATGAGTGAGGGATTTAGGGAGGCAGGGTGGGGGAGGAAGATGAGCACAGGACAGGATGTTCAGCACCCCCACCCAGCCCCCAGAAGCATGACGCCCCCCAAAACAGCCCCAGAGCGCTCGGCCAGCAGCATGACTGCAGCTTTGGGCCCACAGAGGAGAGCCAGACCCTGCCTGGCCTCCCTGCAGATGGCGCGGAGTCCAGCACTCCTCTGGCCTCTGCCACTGTGGCTTTAATCAAAAGAACAATCTGTTTGCCTCTGAATCAGACCCAGATTCCTTTTCCCAGCAACGTTCCCTGGGCCTCCAGGGACTCAGGCGGCCCATCCAGGCTCCATCTCCTGCCCCAGAGCCCAGGCTGGGCTTCTCCCTCCCCGTTCCACGTTTGGAGGGTGGGGGAGCAGGAGGTGGGAGAGGTAGCGGGGTCGGATACGGCCCAGCGTGGCAAACCGGGTGACCTGATTGCCAGCAAGGCCCTGTCTGCCAGGCCTCCCAGAGGATCCTGTCCCCCCAGGACTCTGGGACCCACGTGCAGAAGGTGTTAGGGTCCAGACAGGTCATTAGCCCCATTTTAGAGGCGAAGAAACTGAGGCTCAAGAAGGTGGAGTGACTGCGAAGTGTCACAAGATTAGTGAATGTCCAGGGAATCCAGGTCCCACCTGACCCCTAAGACCTTGGGAGATCCCAGGCCAAACTGGTAGGGCCACCACCCCAGGTGACCTCGGGGAGGGGGTTGGGGGAGGACCACTCTGGGTTCACAAAGGACGAGGAGAGTGGGCACCCAAGGAGGCCGCCCACCCTCCAGGCCTGGGCCAAGGGGAAGGGAGGAGGGGTCGAGGGAACAAAGGGAGCGGGGAGGGGGCGGCGCGGGGCGCTGCCGGGCAGGTGTGGGGGGGCAGGTAGGGGCCGCTTCCGCCCGGCGGGAATCCCGGGTCCCCTCCCCCCAAGCTTCACCTTTTATGGTAAGGCGGCCGGGGCGGCGGGGCGGAGGGAGCCGAGGGGGCGGGGAGGGCGGAGGGGGCGGGAGGCGCCGCGCCGCTCCTGGCTCTGCTCGATCGGGTGACCGACCGGAGCCGCCGGGGGCGCGGGCGGCTCAGGTAAGCGGAGCGGAGCGGGGCGGGGTGGGGTGGGGGTCCCGTCCTGCCGCCCGCGCCCCCGGCTACACACAGGTGACAGCGCGGGCAGCCCCTGGCAGGCGCGCAACCCCGCGCCCCCGCCCGGACCCCAGCTCCGGCGCTTCCAGGGGGGCCCGCGGGACTGCGGGCCGGGGGTGCGGGTCTCTGTTCCCAGAGCGGAGGGAGGGCAGGTCTGGAGGTAGCGCGGGTGTCCCTGCCCGGGAGCGGCACGCGGAGAGAAGGGATGGAAGCAGGGCGGAAGCTCCCGCACAAAGAGGACAGCGTCCCGCACATGGATCGAATTAAAGTCCCCGGCGGCGCCCCACCGTGACCCGGCCAGCCGCCCCGCCGGGGTGCTTGAGCGAGGGCGCCGGGTTTCCGAAGGTCCGGGAAGCTCTGGGCCCCTTTCCCCAGCCGGGCTTAGGCGAGGGGCAGCAGGGGCCGCGGAACTGCCCCTCTCTGGGCCTCAGATCCTCGGGGGTGGGGGGGCGGGGGGGGGCGGTGCTGGGAAGGGGTGGGACTGAGCTATCCCCAGGGTGTGTGCCTGGGGCACCCTGGCCTGAGTCCTCCAGCCCAGATTCTGAGGACCCCGCCGAGAGGCTGGGCAGCGCCCAGATCCCTCTACTTCACATTGATGGAAGCCAAGTCCTGGTCTTCTCAGGCGCCCCCTGGGGTTCCGCCTCTCGCCTGAGGTACTGAATAACCGTCAGGCTTTCTCTTGGCACCTACCCAGTACCAAGATCTTGAGCACCCCTCTTTTATCCTCTCAGCTACCCTTCCAGAAAGACCTCATTATTTCCACTTTTTGAAATAACAGAGGCCCAGAGAGGTTCAGTGACCTCCTTAGGGTGGCCCAGCAGGAAAGAGGTGGGGTTGGGGATGAACTCAGCCCTGTGTACCTCCTCCACTTCCCTGGGGTGGGAGAGGGGGAGGCCCTTCTGTCCCAGGCTGCAAGGTCTCCCTGCAGGGCCGGGAGAGGGGGCTCAGTTTCACTCCCACTGCCTGCAATTTAACTCCCAACCAAGCCTCGGCTGCTTTCTCGGAGTACTGGAGAGCACAGCTTAGAGGTGGTCCCAGAGGGTTTGGGAGGAGTAGGACCAGGGACAGGGACCCTGGTCACGGACTACCCCCATCCCTGGAGGCCCTCTGGGTCAGCCAGCCCTGCCCCTGCCCTGGGCTGCAGCCTAAAGCTGGGCTGGGTGGGTGGCTGGATCTCAGCCTCCTTCCTTCCTCTTAACAGGAAATGACTTTCCTTCCCTTTGTTTCCACTTTCTCCGCTTACCCAACTGGATCTCACATTGGTCCTCTGGGGGAGGAAGGGTGGCGGCAGAGGGTCCCCCGGGGCAGGGCTGGCTGGGAGGCTGCCCCGCAGGGAGCTTTCTCACACACCCCCGCTCCAGGGTGACCTGGGGGGCATTGGGACCCGAGGGGAGCCTTGGCTCCCTTTCCTGCTTGGGTCTGACTGACAGGGCTTTGAAAATCCCTAGCTCGGCCCCTTCCCCTGGGGCCTGAAGTCCCTGTTGGAAGCGCTGGGAAGGGATAGGCCTGGGTTGGTTGGGGGGGGTGGGGGGTGGGAGTGGGGAGTGCTGCCCAGCTGTGAACATCTGGCTTCAGTGCTGGGATGTTCATCCTGGACATTTTCTGAGAAGCCAGCAGATCTGATTTCCCGGAGGGCTGTTCTGGGGTAGAGTGGGGTTCAGGGCAGGATGGGAGGGAGGCGGAGAAGGCACCCTCGGCAGCCTCCGGGGATGAGACCAGAGTTTACTGGCCATCTGATAATTAGTCTGGATTGAGCCATTTTGTGTAAGAACAGGCCTGGAGATTTTGCCTCCCCACCTCCACCCACCCTGAATCATTCAGGGGAAAAAAATGTGACCTCTCAGGCCCAAAGATACCCCCTGGACTTCCAGGTTGGATCCTGCTCTGTTAGAATTCCAGGTCTCCAACTTCTTGCTTGGGGCCTCACCTGGCCTCATCTATACAGTGGGGGCAGGACTTCCCTGATGGTCCAGTGGCTAAAACTTCATCCTTTCAATGCAGGGGCCCCGCGGTTCATCCCACGTGTGACACGCCATGCAGGCCACAACTAAGACTCACTGTGGACAACTAAATATTTTAAAAAATGAAGTGGGGGGACTTCCCTGGTGGTCCAGTGGCTAAGACTCCATGCTCCCAGTGCAGGGGACCCGGGTTCAATCCCTGGTCAGGGAACTAGATCCCACATGCCACAACTAAAGAGTTTGTATGCCGCAAGTAAAGACCTGGTGCAAATAAATAAATAAATATTTAAAAAAAAAAAAATGAAGTGGGGGCATAGCAATATGTGTTAAGAATCAAGTGTCTTTTTAATGTATTGTTTTATAATTATTTTTACTATTATTTTGGCTGTGCTGTGCATGAAGGGTGTGTGGGATTTGAGTCTTAACCACTGGACTGTCCCAAGAATTATGTGACTTTGAAGGCTCAGTAAGCACTGGTGGCAATGCCTGGCACAGGGCAAGCACTTTATCAGTGGGTGCCCTTGTTCTTGTATTTAAACCTTAGATGCACTTTGAAACTTGTTTGCAAAAATAGATACTTAAACTTGTAACAAAGTATGAAGCCGAAGAGGAGGACAGCCAACAGAAGCATATGTACTTCCAAACATCACTTACAAAACAAGAAACAAAAGAGAAGTACTTCACAAGAACTTTAGAAGTTTTATTCCTATATTGCTTTCTTTTTCAGAACAGATATTTTATTATCAGAATGAGCTACACATTTTAATCAAAGATAAATCAATTTAAAGGGAATTTAGGAACGTATATTATTACTATTCTCCATCAGTCTCCAGGAGTCCACAGCAGCTGGTGGAGGGAGGCCTTTGAGTGGCCACTCAGGCTCCAGGTCATTAGAGTCCCTGTGGGCCAGCCTTTGGGGCTGAGTCAGGGTGGCCCATATGGAGAATAAGATAGAAAAAGGACAATTCCTCCCCTGGGCACAAGCCCTGGGTGACCAGTAAGAACTCTAGAGCTGAATGTGGACAACTTGCCCCACCCCATGACCCCACCTCATCCCTGGCCCCAGAGCCTACTCTTGGCAGGAACCACCAGAGAGAAGGAAAGTGCACTCTCCCTGGTCCGGATGCTGCCTTGCTCCCAGATCCATGCTTTATGTCTCCTGTGAGCTGGACTTGGGTCATGCAAAGACTACAGATGATGCAGTTGTAAGCATATGAGGTCACTTCTAGGGAGTGGGCAGACATGATGGTGAGCCAGCGTGGCCTGTGATGGGCTGTCATTGCCCTGTGGAGTAGACAACTACCCTCAAGTAGGAAATCAGGGGACGCTTCAGGGAGGAGGTGATGTTTGCGCTGGGCTTCTAAGGAAAAACTGGAATTTACCCTGCACTGGGCAGGAAAGACAGATGGTAGGAACATGCCAGGGCAAGTAAGGGAGAAAGATGGTCCAGGAAGGGTGCATGGTCCAAGGTGGTAAAAAATAGGTTGAGGCCAGGGGAATTTGGACTTTATTTTGAAGGTAGTAGGGAGCCATGGAAGCCTTTTGAGTAGAGAAGAAACAGATTGATGCTCCAGAAAGATCACTCCAGAGGCAGGATTGGAGATCCTTGAGGCACTCACCCCTTTGCCTGAACCAGGGCATGACTCTGGAGATGAGAGCAGGAGAGATTCTGGCCACAGGATTAAGAGCTGATTGGATGTGGAGGCTGAGGGCTGAGCACAGGATGCTGGTTTCTGAGCTGGGTCGGGAGAGGGCAGCAGAGCCAGGTGGCCAGGAGCATGGGCTCTGGGTTCAGATCCCAAGCTCCCTGCTGCATGACCCTGAATGAATGACTTCCACTTCTTCCTCTGGGCTTCCTCATCTGTAAGACAGGGATGGTAACAGTGCTTTTCCCGCTGCATCCGTGGGAGGTGTGTGAGTTAATGGGCGGAAAGTGCTTAGGGCAGGACTGGCACAGGATAGGCCTTGGTAAACGGTGGCTCTGATGGTTCATCTGTCCCCGTTGCCTCCTGGAATCCAGCGCTGATGTTCTAACCGTTGATTCACCCTGTCTCCCTCCCACAGTGGAGCTGGCCTGGACGTTGGGGACCTCAGCCTTCCTAGGAAAATCCAGATCCCAGGTGAGGGAGGTAGTTCGGGGTGCGGCCCTGGGCTGGGCCTGGCAGTCAGTAGTGCCGAGGGTGGGGAGCTGGAGAGCGGCCCCTCCCTCACGCTCCTTGGAGAAGGGAAATTAATCATTGGTGCAGTGAGCAGGGCAGGGCTGCCCTTTGTTCCACCAGGTGTGCAGGTTGGGGGATGGGCGGTCAGGACTGCTGGGTCCCCCTCTGTGGCCAGGTCACCTGGTGGGCACCTGCCCTTCCCTGGGGGACATCTGCCACCCCTTGTGTGGCTGGGTGGGGTGCTGGCACCGTGGGTGGCTGCTCCTGTCTTGTTCGGAGAGGGAGGCTCCTTGCCCTAGGGGTGTCTGGTGTCCAGGTGGTGCGCCCCTGCCCACCCCACTCCTGCCAGGCCCTGAATGCTGGCCAAGCCTGAGGCCCACTCTGTCCTCAGCCCCACCAGAAGCTGAAACAATGGCCTCCAAGCCTGAGAAGAGGGTCGCCTCGTCTGTCTTTATCACCCTGGCGCCCCCACGTCGAGATGAGGCCGTGGTTGAGGAGGTGAGGCGAGCAGCTTGTGAGGCCCGGCCTGGCCGCCCCTGGGAATCTCCTGCCCCCACGAAGGCTCCCGGGGCTGGCTCAGTGGGAAAGCTCCGTTCCTGGACGCCCCCTGGGAGGGCTGCAGCCCCAGGGCCAGCTGGTACACCTCAGCTCTCCAATGGAGGTAAGAGGGTGAGACTGGGAGACTGGCTTAGAGGCAGCCTTGAAATGGGGAGGGAAGGGCAGGCTCTCAGGTCATTCACTGAGCATCTACTGTGTTCCAGGCTGACTCTGGAATCCACCTGACTGGGTTTGAATCCTGACTCCTCTACTTATTGGCTGTGTGACTTTGGCAGGCCACTTAACCTCTCTGTTCCTCGGTTTCTCAATCTGTAAAATAGAAATAATGATAGTAGCCACCTCAAAGGGTCCTTGTGAGGATTTAGATGAATTAACACATATGGAAAGTGTTGCTCCCAGGACCTGCCATGTAGAAAGTGCTGAATACCTACTGTTTATTATTCGGAGCCAGACACTAGGGATAAAACTTACATCCTAGTGGGGGAAACATAGTAAAAACAAAATATCATATCAGAAAGACACAAATACTATTTCAGAATTAAACACAGTAAAGAGTTGGGGAGGTGCAACTTTTTATGGGGTAAACAGGATGGCTTCTCCAAGAAGGTAACATCTCAGCTCAGTTAAGACTTAAGGACACTATAGAGCTAGAAGGGAAATGGGAACAGTTAGTGCAAAGGCCCTGAGGCAGGGATGAATTTGGTAAGTTGAAGGAACTGAGAGGTAGTTTTGTCCTTTGTTGAGCTCTTCATCCACTTGCTGTGTGATCTTAGGCAAGCAGTTTCCTCCTCTAAACTTCAGTTTCTTCCTCTGGGGGTTGGAAATTTGGTCATGTATGTGATGTGAATGGGCTTCCCTGGCGGCTCAGTGGTAAAGAATCTGCCTGCTAATGCAGGAGACAAGGGTTCGATCCCTGGTCCAGGAAGATCCCCTAGAGAAGGAAATGTCAACCTTACCCCAGTATTCTTGCCTGGGAAATCCCATGGACAGAGGAGCCTGGCAGGCTACTGTCCATGCAATCACAAAGAGTCTAACAAGACTTAGCAACTGAACAACAACGAGCAAATGTGATGTGAAATATCAGCTATTGGAGAGTAGCAAGGAAGGATGACGACCTCGGGGCCTGAGGCAGCTGCCCGTCTGAAGGGCACCAGTTGGAACAAGGAGGCAGTGAGAGGCTTAATGTTGGAGTCCTCGGGTGCCTAGTCAGGTGCCCTGCTGTTCCAGAGCAAGGCTAAGGAAGCCTTGTGCATCCATCACCATGGAAACCACCTTGAGACCAGAAAGTGAAAAAGTGAAGGTGTTCTTTGCTGAGTCTTTTCTGACTCTTTGCAACCCCATGATTGCCCACCAGGCTCCTCTACCCATGGAATTCTCCAGGCAAGAATACTAGAGTAGGTAGACATTCCCTTCTCCACGGGATCTTCCTGACCCAGGGTTCAAACCTGGATCTCCTGCATTGCAGGTGGATTCTTTACCATCTGGTCACCAGAGAATCCCCAGAGACCAAAAGGAAATGTCTGTTATAGGAAGCCAAACACAGGAAGGAGAAGGGACCACACATGAACACACACAAGAGTACTTGGATATTTGTATAACATGCTGCTTCATTATAATGTAGCCTCCTAAAGTGATCTTTCCTTCCTAACCACGCATGCCAAGAATATCCTTCTGCTACTTCTCGTTTTTCTTTTTGGCCATCCCTCGCAGCTTGGGGCATCTTAGTTCCCAAACCAGGGATGGAATCAAAGCCCTGGCAATGAATGCCTTGAGTCCTAACCACTGGACCACCAGGGAAGTCTTGTATAGAAGAACCTGGACCATGATGACCAAAATTCACACCTCAGGACATTGATCCAATGAAAAAAAAATATGTTCCTTCTGGGTAGGAGAGGGGGAGCCTAGGAAATAGAGTTTAGATGCCAAAATGCCAAATCTTCTGGGATGTATTCATGACTTATCAGAATTATAGGCAGAAGATCCTGGGAGTGTGGTTGCAAAACCTGACCAGACCTTCCTCAGTTGGGGGATAGACTTACAGTGGCTAGTTAGCCGTGTTGCTGGCTAACTTGGCAATCTTGGGGCTCAGCCCTGCTTGGAGTAAGAAGTTCTAGGTGAGCAGAAGTCATAAGTGTGACCACAAAACACAGAGGTGGGCTCTGGGGGCCTACCCTCTGCTTAAAACCATCTCTACAGCAGGCCGTCAACTCACACCTGACCTATGCTTGTCCCCGCGGGAATGAATGAAAGTCACTCAGTCGTGTCTGACTTTTTACCACCCCGTGGACTATACAATCCATGGAATTCTCCAGGCCAGAATATTGGAGTGGGTAGCCTTTCCCTTCTGCAGAGGATCTTCCCAACTCAGAAATCGAACCCAGGCCTCCCGCATTGCAGGCGGATTCTTTACCAGCTGAACCACAAGGGAAGCCCTGTCCCCTCAGGAACCCACCAGCATTTCTTGAACCCTTTCATCCTGGCAGAAGTCTCCCCTCTCCCTCTCTTGAATTCCTGCCCTGGCTGGGACCTGCCCACCCTTCACAGCCAAATGTTGAGAACCTCAGGCATTTGGGAGAGGCCTCAGTGCTTCTGCTGTCTCTCCATGACCTGGTTCTTGACTCAGTCAGCTCACGTAGCACAGATTCTCACACTTTAGCAGCCTCAGCATCTCCCGGGGGCTTGTTCCAACCCAGCCAGCTGAGCCCCACCCTGGGCCTTCCTGATTCAGCAAGTCTGCAGTGGGGCCCAAGAATTTGCATTCCTTACATGTTTCCAGGTAATGCTGATGCTCTGGCCTGGGGACCACACTTAGAGAATGAATATCTCGTCAGCAGGTAAGACTTGCAGATGAGTAGTTCTCAAAGTGTGGCCTTTGAACCTGCAGCATCGGCATCACCTGGGAAATGTAAATTCTAGTGTAAATTCAGTGTCATTTCAAAAATGTCAATTCCCAAAACTTACTCCAAACCTGCTGAATCTGAAGCGCTGGGGTGGGGCCCAGCCTTTGGCTTTTGGAAAAGCCCCTAGGTGATTCTGGGGCCGACCCAGAGGTCTAGAACAAGCTTTCCATCTGTGTAGCCCTTGAGAGAACAGAGAGGGCTTATCTTTGTCGAATGGGTGGGAAACCTGAAGCCAGAGAGGTGCCTCAGCGAACATGCAGGAAATGGGACCAGAGCCCAGGCCTTCAGGCAGCCGGGTTTCAAACCCTTTCTGCCTGCTTTCCCTAGGTGTTTAGGGTGGTCTGACCTCGCTGGAGCCTGGCTGACCTCATGCCGCCATGATAGGAGGTGGGCAGAGTGCCTCCATGCTCTTTGTCCCAGGGCACTGTTAATAGCACTCACCCTGAGGGTGGCAATGGACACAGTCCTCCACTCCAGGTGGAGTTCCAGGAGGAGTCCTAGGGAGTTGGGCAGCCCCTTGTCAGGACAACCTGGAGGGGTGGAGGTTACACTATTATGAGTATAAGAGTCAGATACAATTTAGTAATTAAACAACAAGGAAAACAGTACAAGCAGCCCTGTATACCCCACATGTGGTTTCAGCAGTTACTGAGATCTGGCCACATTTGTTTCTATCTGTTCCTTTTTTTTTCTCTTGTGAAGTATTTAAAGGAAACGCCAATAATCAAGTCATTTCAGCCCCACATTCTTACATATGGTAAGAATGGTTGTTTTCTTACATAACCTCAAGCCCAAGCAATACATAACAAAATCAACAGGAATGCCTTAGGATTATCTAATAGTCTGTCCATAATTGACATGCTTTAGCTTTCCCTTGTCTGCAAAATGAGGGGAATTAAATGAGATGATTAATCCTTTGAATTAGAACCCAAGTGAGGTCCATAGCCGTGCTGGCCAATAAAATATCATGCAAGTCACAAATGCAAACCTCTTATGTAATTGAAATTTTTCTAGTATCCATGCTGAAAAAAGTAAAAAGATATTATTTTTATCAATGAGATATTGTACATTCTTTTTTTTTAGTACTAAGCGCATTTCAATAGCCACATGTGGCTGGTGGCTTCTGCACTGGACAGCACAGATCTATACATTATATAAATCTCTTAATTCTAGGGACATCCCCTCTCTTGATCTCTCCATGCCCTTAATTTCCTGCAAAAACAGTCCATTTCTGTAGAATGTCCTGTATGCTGACTGGTTCTTTTGGGTCCCTGTGTGGTCTCATCCAACTTGTCTCCCTGTTCCCCCTTACTTTTTTTTTTGGCCACACCATGCTGCATGCAGGATCTTAGCTCCCCAAGCAGGGATCGAACCTGTGTCCCCTGCAGTGGAATCACGGAGCCCTAGACACTGGCCTTCCACGGAATTCCTTTGGGTGTTTTTTGTTTTTATTTTTTTGTAAGGTCGTTTCATCAATGGCACCTGTCCCTTCTGATAGGTAACACAAGTCAGAAGACCTCTGATGTCTGCTGGGGGTTATCGGTGGGTTCGGGTGGTGATGGTGATAGTTGAGCAGCTTCTCTGGAAAGTTCCCTACCTACTGTTGTCCCCTTGATACTTTCAACACCTGATAGTCATTACCTGAGTCTGTTATGTAACTAGGCAATGGTTCCCAACCTTGAGTGGCGTCAGCGTCACTTGGAGGGCTTCCTAAACACCCCATGACCAGGTGCTGCCCCAGAGCGTCTGATTCTGCAGCTCCGTGGTGGGCTGAGAAGTTGTGTTTCTAACAAGGTCCCAGGTGATGCCACTGCTGCCGGCCCAGGAGTGACACCTTGAGAACCACCATCTTAGGGGCTGGTTTTGCTTACATTTGACCAAGCCCTTCTCATGGGGTTTCCAGTGCTCGGCACCCTGCTGGGGGAGGCTTGTTATGAAAGGCTTTGGCAGCCACTGTTTTCTGAGCCTGGGCCACATGCCAAGCCCTTACCTGCATCATTTTACTTAATCCTCATGAACCACCCTAAGCGATTGAGATTTCCATGTCCCAGTTGAGCAAACTGAGGCTCAGAGAGATGGTTTCTTGCTTAAGGACACCCAGCATGTCAGTGGTGGGGTCAGAGCTGGAACCCAGGTCTGCGTGACACTGGACCTGAGCCCTCAGCCACCATGCTGCCCCGCCTCCTGGGTAAGTGTCACCTCTTCTGTGCACCTGCGGAGACGCTGGCCAACCCGTTCGCTCCCTCTGGTTGCAGGGTGTTCGCTTCCTCCTCCGCCCCTGGACGTTGACGATGCACTTCCAGACCTGGACCTCCTCCCACCTCCGCCTCCGCCCCCTCCAGCGGACCTGCCCCCTCCTGACGAAGAGCCCCCCTCCGCGATGGGGGCGTCACTCATTTCAGACTTAGAGCAGTTGCACCTGCCCCCACCCCCACCCCCGCCACAGGTACTGCCAACCCCCTGGTACCTGATGGAGCTCCACGGGTCAAAGGAGGGAGGGGCGGGGGCTTTCAAGATTTTAAGCCTGGAGGTTGTTAGGTCCCTTCTCCGACTCAGTCCCTTTTCAAAGCTCTTTCAGGCTGGTAAAAGTTGGATGTGTTTTTCAAGATCCCTGGAGAAGGGATGCCACACCCTTTCCACTTCAGTACCTCCATCAGCTCTGAGGAGGACATTCCCCTGCATCTAATCTAAATCCTTCATCTGCAGAGGAAACCCATCTCTAACCCTCTGCCCTTGACAGGGGCATTGTAGACATAGGAGGGTTCCAGGCCGAGGGAAACCGTGACTTCAGGAAGATTCCTTAGAAGCCGAAGGAAGAATCATTGACTGGGTGAAGGAACCCAGAGCAAGGAGTTGGGAGAGCTGGCCTCAGTTTATGCCTCTGTACCAGGGGGTTCATGGGGGGGCTTTCCTGGTGGCTCGGCAGTGAAGAATCTGCCTGCCAATGCGGGAGATCCTTGGTCCAGGAGGGTCCCACATGCCACGGGGCAGCTAAGCCCGTGCACCCCAACTACTGAGCCTGTGCTCTGGAGCCTGGGAGCCACAGCTACTGGGGCCTTAGAGCTTGGGCTCTGCAGCAGGACGGACTACCACAACGAGAGGCCCACTCGCTGCAACTAGAGAGTAGCCCCCGCCCCTACAACTAGAGAAAAGCCCAAGCAACAGCAAGGACCAGGCACAGCTAAAAATAAAGACTATTAAAGGGGAGGGGGGCTAATTGTGCCTGGCGCCACCAGATGAGGGGCAGAGCTGTGTGGTGTCCCTGTTGGATGACTCTTCTCCCCTCTGTCCCCACAGCCCCTGGTGGAGGGGCCTCCACTGCAGCCTCGGCCCAGTCATCTCAAGCCCGCAGAGGAGGAGCTGCCGCCCCCGCCAGAAGAGCCTGTCGGCTTCCCTGAGAGAGAGGCCTCCACAGGTATGACCGAAAGGAGTCTGTGTGGCCCCCTGGGGCCCTCGTGGAACCAACATGGACTTGCGGGGGCAGCTGGGGGAACAGGGACCAGCTCACAGTGCAGTAATGGGCCTTATCGTTGTGAGGCAATTTTATTTCTACTGCCTTAACATTTTTTTCCTTTATAACTAAAATCCATTTAAATATTGATCTGCAAAATTTGCCTTGAATTTTTTTCACTATTTAAGTTTTTGAATACATAACACACTTACATAGTACAAAATAAAAGCATAAGGAACTTCTCTGGTGGTCCAGTGGCTAAGACTCTGCATTCCCAATGCAGGGAGCCCAGGTTCGATCTCTGGTCAGGGAACTTGATCCCACATGCCAGAACTAAGAGTTTGAAAGCTGCAACTGAAGATCTTACATGCCGCATCTAAGACCCTGCATGGCTAAATAAATACAGAGACAAATTTTTAAAAAAATAAATAAAAATAAAAGGCACAGAAAGGCACATTCCAGATAGACAATCTGTTAATATCTTGTGCACATCCTTCAGAGGTATCTTATGCATATGCAAGCAGATACAAATATGTCCTTCCTCACAAATAGGAGCAAGCTCTGCACTGTTCTACACTTTGCTTTCTTTTCTTCATTCAGTCTTAGAACTCATTCGACATCAGAACATGAGTTTCCTTGTTCATTTTCACAGCTGCATAGTATTCCTTAGCTGGGCCTGACTACACGCATTTAACTGGTTGCCTGTGGACAGGTGCTCAGGTGGTCATGCTGAGTGAATTGCGTTGCACCTGGTCATTTTGCCCGTGTGCACATTCATGAGATAAATTCCCAGAAGAGGAGGCACTGTGATATTTTTGCCAAGTTGTCCTTTTTGGTCATCCCTGTCTACACTCCCACCAACGGTGTCACAAGTGCCCATCTGCTCACAGCTTCTCCAGCACCGTCTGTTACTCATTTAATAAATGGCTGTTAAGTGCCTGCCATGTACCAAGGCCTCCTCTAGTCCCAGGTTATAAAGGAATTCTTCTCTGGCTTCTTCCAGTGTTCTTACGGTTCCTCTTTTCACATTTGAATCTTGGCTACGTTTGGAATTAGCTGGGTGTAAGCTGTCACGATGGAGCTCTCTGTCTTGTGTTGATTTTTTTGCAGATGGCAATTCATTTGTCCTAACACTACCTGTCTGAATTTTAGCCTTTTCTTATTTTGGCCACACTGTGTGGCATGTGAGATCTTAGTTCCCCCACCAGGGATTGAACCCAAGCCCCCAGCATTTGAAGCACAGAGTCTTAACCACTGTACTGCCAGGGAAGCACCTTGATTTTAGCCTTTTAAAGCCCACCACCTTCCTTCTTAATGTCCCTCATGATCCTCCCCATGAGCTGTGCTTACAGCCTATAGGGGTTTGAGGCAGAGACCTGGCTCTCCAGATAGGTCCTGGGTGGTGACTGGGTACAGTTCTCCCAGGCTGGTCAGACCACAGCCTGTGTTTCCTCTACCCTAGACATCTGTGCCTTCTGCCACAAGACTGTGTCCCCCCGAGAG
Organism: Cervus canadensis; assembly: GCF_019320065.1. Taxonomy (NCBI): domain Eukaryota; kingdom Metazoa; phylum Chordata; class Mammalia; order Artiodactyla; family Cervidae; genus Cervus; species Cervus canadensis. Next base: position 27,963,956 of record NC_057398.1, read on the forward strand.
CTGGCCGTAGAGGCCATGAAGAGGCAGTACCACGCCCAGTGCTTCACATGCCGTGTCTGCCGCCGCCAGCTGGCCGGGCAGAGCTTCTATCAGAAGGATGGGCGGCCCCTCTGTGAACCCTGCTACCAGGTAAGCCCGGGGCTATCCCCCAGGTGCCAGCACTGAGCACCTCTTTTCCCACAACCATTTGGGGAGGTAGGCACTAGTGACCCATTTTACAGATGAGGAAGCTGAGGCTCGGAGAGGAACTCAGCCAAGGTGTGTGCATTTCCTATGACTGCTGTAACAAATGACCACAAACCTGGTGGCTTCAAACGATACATACTTATTCTCTTATGATTCTGGAGGTCCAAGGTCCAAAATCAGTTTCACTGAGTTAGAATCAGTGTTTTCCTCCCTCCGGAGGCTTTAGGGGAGAATTCCTTTCTCACCTTTTCCTGCTTCCAAAAGCTGCATTTCTTGGCTCCTTTGTCCATCTTCAGAGTCAGCAGTGTGGCATCTTGCATCAGTTTCTTTTTTCTCTCTGTATCAGGTCTCCCTCCGCCTTCCGCTTTTAAATACTCATGATGACATTTGGGGCCCATATGGATAACCCAAGTTGATCTCCCCATCCCAAGATCCTTAGCTCAGTCACACCTGCAAAGTCTCTTCTTTTTTCTTTTAACTTTTTGTTTTGTATTAGATTATAGTCGATTAACAATGTTGTGATAGTTTCAGGTGAACCACAAAGGGACTCAGTCACACGTGTTCATGTATCTGTTCTCCCCCAGGCTCCCTGGCCATCCAGGCTGCCACATAAAAATTGAGCAGAGTTCCCTGTGCTGTACTTGTTGGTTATCCATCTTAAATATAGCAGGTGTGTACATGTCCATCCCAAACTCCCTTACTGTCCCTTCCCCCTGGGAACCTTAAGTTCATTCTCTAGGGACTTCCCTGGCAATCCATTTAATAAAAGCCTTAACAAGATTCTGAGCTTCCAATTCGGGGCATGGGTGCGATCCCTGGTTGGGGAACTAAGATCCCACATACTGTGTGGCACAGCCAGAAAAAAAGTTCGTTCTCTAAGCCTATGAGCCTCCCCATCCCAAGATCCTTAACTCAATCACACCTGCAAAGTCTGGTGTTTTTTTTTTTTTGGCTGCCCTGCACCACATAGGAGTCCTGAGTCCTTACCACTGGACCACCAGGGAATTCCCTGCAAAGTCTCTTTTGCCATGCTAGGCAGTCACAGGCTCCAGGGCTTAGAACCTGGATACCTTTGGGGGCATCATTCAGCCTGTCACACTGTCACACTCTGGTCAGTGGTGGAGCTGGTGACCTGCCCCGGCCCTGGCTGGTTCTGGACCCTGCTTGTGGTCTTGCCACTCCCTCACCTAGAGCCACAAGGTTCCAGGGTGTGGTGTGATGGGGCATTTCTGGGTACCACGTGTAGTCTGGAAGCACTAGTTTGGATGCCAAGGTGCTGGAATTGCTAACTCTCCAGTGGCACGTGGTGGCATTTCTCCGTGTGGTGTACAGACCTCCCGTATACCTCCCTGGGGGTGCAGTCAGCCTCACCTTGTCTTCATAGATTGGTTGCCCCTGGCAATCTGCATTTTTAACAAGTCTCTCCAGTGATCCTGATACACACTGAAGTCTGAAAACTACTGATTTGAAGGGTTAGAACATTTGGAGTCGGGACTGTTTAGAAAACTCAGAATGACCTGATCCCAGGCATCGAGGAGCTATGGGAGGAGAGAGGAGCCAGGCTGTCCCAGCCTGACCCTCTGACTCCATCAGTGTGACTCCTCTGATGTCCTTATGCCCTTCCCCAGCGTGGAGCCAGGCAGGGGTGAAGCAGTGGGGGGGAGAAGGGGTGAGGGTGCGGTTTTAGCTGAGAGCAGCCAGGAGGGCCTTCAGCAGCCAGTAGAGGGGGGAAGCAGGAAATGCTGCCCCCACCTGACACATCTGTCCAGAGGCAATCAGGTTACGATGAACAGGAGCACAGCCAGGAGGGGGAAAAGACATGCAGGAGAGGTAGATGAGTCAGCGGGAGGCCCTTTGCTCTGCCTCAGTAATACCTACCCCTTTCTCCTCTCTCTTTGTCAGCCCGCCTCATTCCAGAAGCGATTTGAGGTAGCTTGTAAGAATGCACATATAGAGACCTCCCTGGTGGTTCAGTGGCCAAGACTCCATGCTTCCAGTGCAGGAGGCCCAGGTTTGATCCCTGGTTGGGGAACTAGATCCCAGATGCTCCAACCAAGACCCAGCGCAGTCAAATAAATACTTTTTTAAAAATAGAATGCACATGATACTGTAATCAATAATAATGTTGAACACCTTAAAACTTCGTTAAGAGGGTAGATTTCATATTAGATATTCTTACCACAATAACACACAAAAAATTTTAAGGATACATATAATACTATGAGAGGGCTTCCCAGGTGGCGCTAGTGGTAAAGTACCCACTTACCAATGCAGGAGACATAAGAAGGTTCTATCCCTGGGTTAGGAAGATCCCCTGGAGAAGGGCATGGCAACCCACTCCAGTATTCTTGCCTAGAGAATCCCATGGCCAGAGGATCCTGGAGGGCTACAGTCCATAGGGTCACAAATGGTCGAACACAACTGAAGTGACTTGACACGCACACATAATACCATGAGATATAAAATAAATTGATAAAACAGAGGAAATCAAGGTAGAAAGTGAGATGAGATCCAAGGAAAGTTAGTACTTGAATAATATGAAAATAACTTGAAAAATATGTGAAAGATCGTTATACTCATTCCTAAAAGTGGAGCATGAAATCGGACTGAAACTTCCAAGTGGCCAAATGGAAAATGGTAAGTTTCAAGATTTATCATCCATAAGATAAAAAGCATGACAGTTCCTCTAGGAATGCCTTTTACTGATTCTGAAGCTTTAGAGAAATTTTTCCTATGGACCCTCATGGACCCCGGCCTCGAGCATTTCCTAATCACAAAAAAAAGATGCAGTCATAGCTTCATGGCAGGATTTCTCACTGTAAACCAGGGATACAGGGCCAAACTTGATCCCCTTTAAGCAACGTGGAGGTTTAGGGGTAGTAGTTAGGGTTCCGATTGCATGAATGTGAGCACCTCTCTTGTACCTCTGCCTCCTGGGCCCCTGTGGGTAGCTGGTCCAGTGCCCCTGGTGGCTTGGAGGGGGCACACCCACGGGCTGGCTCTGAGGTGGTGGCCTTCTGTCCCAGGACACCCTGGAGAAGTGTGGCAAGTGTGGTGAGGTTGTCCGGGAACACATCATCCGGGCCCTGGGCCAGGCCTTCCACCCCTCCTGCTTCACATGTGTGACCTGCGCCCGGTGCATCGGGGACGAGAGTTTTGCCCTGGACAGTCAGAATGAGGTGTACTGCCTGGACGACTTCTACAGGTAGGAGAGGAGACTGCACACGGAGGGCTGCGTGGGGCTCGGGTGGGGTGGAGTTGCTGAGCCTGAGTGCTGGAGGCTGGGTCAGAGCTATCCTGCCATCGCTGGACCTGCAGAAACCACCACTGCCTGTTCCACATACCCTGTGTTTGAGTGACCACCTGTGTGCCGCTGACACTTTTTTTTTAAATTGGAGTATCATTGCTTTACAGTGTTCTGTTTCAGCTGTACAACAGTGTGAATCAGCTGTATGTATACATACATCCCCTCCCTCTAGAGACTCCCTCCCACCACCCCATCCCACCCCTGAGGTCTCACAGAGCACCAAGTTGAGTTCTCTGTGCTAGACACTGGCTTCCCATCTAGCTAGCTGTTTTACACATGATAGTGTATATGTGTCCGTGTTACTCTTTCAATTCATCCCACCCTGTCCTTCCTCCACTGTCCACAGTTCCATTCTCTACATCTGCGTCTCTATTCCTGCCCTGCAAACAGGTTCATCTGTACCATTTTTCTAGATTCCGTATATATGTGTTAATATACGATACTTGTTTTTCTCTTTTTGACTCACTTCCCTCTGTGTGACAGGCTCTCGGTTCATCCGCATCACTACAGATGACCCACTTCTGTTCCTTTTTATGTAGCTAACTCTTTTTGAGCAACTCCACTTGGGTTAGGCCATTTAATCTCAAAACTGTTAGTACAGGCAGGCACTATTAAAGGTTCTGTTTTCGCAATTGTGGCAACTGAGGCATGCAGTACATAAGTACAGTAGGTCCCCTACATACGAACCTTCAAAGATGAGAACATGCATCTGATTCCAGCAAGGCCCCAGAAGCTGTGCCATCGTCAGGCATGAGTGAAACTGCGGCTTGCGCTCCGTCTCCTGTTGCTGACGATCCCTCAGCTCTACCATCCCCCACCTCTTCTCCCTCCTGCATTCAGTAACTCTTTTTGTTTTGTTTTGTTTTGGTTTTTATTCATAGTTTTAAAACATCCCTTTACTCATTAAGCATATTAGTATTAGAATCTTAAAATTTTTTTTCTAGTAATTTTAAAGTATTTCAAACATATATGCCACTCCCACTTAAAACAAACTTCTCTGGCTTGTCCATAATGGATCCTGCCATCTCCCTACAATCCCAGCCATGAGATTTTTCTGCTGGGGCCTCAGCTGGTTTAAGAGCAGCAAAGACACGCAGGCATCAGGGCTTGCCTTGCTGCCCAAATCCTACTGCACTGGGACTGCACAGTCAAAGCTGAGGGATTAGTATTTTAAATCCCAAGATGTAGAAGGTTAGCTCTATCTGCTTGATGGTTTGGTTGCTAAGTCATGTCCGACTCTTTCGATCCCATGAACTGTGGCCTGCCAGGCTCCTCTGTCCATGGGACTCTCCAGGCAAGACTCCTGGAGTGGGGGGTGCCATTTCCTTCTCCCATTCAGTAACTCTTTTCGCCTCTTCACTTGATGCCAGCCCCTGTAGGCCAGCTGTTGTATGTACTACTATACTTTTCAGTCATAAGATTAAAAAATGTTTTCCCTATTTTGTGTGTTTGTTTTTAATGTACATATTTGTGTGAAAAGTATTATAAACCTATTATAATATAATATTCTATAACCAACTGTGTTAGTTGGATAACTTTGTTGGACCGACGAACACACTCTCAGAACAGAAATCATTTGTATGTAGGGGACTCACTGTACCTAAGTCTCCCTGATGGTAAGTACGGAAGCTGTGATTCAAACCCCGTTGACCTGACTTCAGGGCCTTGCTGTCAATCCCCAGACCGCAGTGCCTCCCCTCATAGCTAGAACTGTATGGAGCAATGGTGACACCTATGTCCGAGAGGCCTTGTCCATCACTGCCCAAGGGGAGAGACAGAAGCGCCTAGCCGAAAAGGAAAGAAGAAAAAGCAGTGATCTATGATACAAGACCAATGAAATGGGTTCACCCAAAACACACACATGAGATTTCTCTGCTTTCTCAAATTCCAGTGTTCCTCAGTCACTTCCTTCCCTTGGGCTAATTATACGCTTGGGTCTAATTACCCAGGTCTCTCCATTTGCTCCTGCCAGGAAGAAACAGGCATTTGTGGTTGTAGCTCCAGGTGTAGTCACATAGCAACGGATCCAAAATAGCTCTGGGAGGTGAACCAGAGCCAGCCCAGGTTCTGACAGCTAATTTCTGCGGTCGTGGGTGTGAACGCCTCCTGAGCTTGGGTTTCTTTCTCTCTAGGAAGTTCGCCCCGGTGTGCAGCATCTGTGAGAATCCCATCATCCCCCGAGATGGGAAGGATGCCTTCAAAATCGAGTGCATGGGAAGAAACTTCCATGAGAATTGCTACCGGTGTGAGGTGAGTGGAACAGTGATGATTTAATTAGGTGTAGCTGGTCCAGTCCAATCACCACATGAGTCCTGTTGAGAGCCTGCTGTGTGCCAGGCCCTGGGCTGAGACAAGTCCAGGTGAGGGCTCTGATCTCAAATTGCTCACCATCCAAGACTTCCCTGGCAGTCCCGTGGTTAAGACGCTGAGCTTCCGATGCAAGTGGTGCAGATTCAATCCCTGGCTGGGGAACTAAGACCCCACTTGCTACACGGCGCGGCCAAAAAGAAGAAAATCATTAGCCCAAGCTGTCTAATAGCAGAGACAGATAAGAATGGAAATAACTACAAATCTAGTCTTTGAGTTAATGGTAGAAACCAAACTCAACCTGCTTTCTACAAGAAAGGGGATCTTAACAGGAAGGTTCTTGGTGGTGATGTCATTGATGACATCAAATGATATAGGGCTTTCTGTCTGTCTCTTGGTTCTGCCTTTACGCGGGTGTTTGCTTCATTTTCTCTCGCTATGCCCTGGCATTCTCTGTTGGGCAGGAGATACACGGCTGACTCAGGTTTACATCCTTCCAACTTAGAAACCCCATCCAGTGATCCCTTACAGTCCCAAGACCTCTGATTCACCCAACTTGGATCACATGGCCCATTCTGGATCAATTAGTGGTGGGGGCTGTTATTGATAATCTCTGGGGCCAGGGAGGCAGCACTGTATGAAACCATTGGGATTGATTGTGTCACTCAGTCGTGTCCAACTCTCTTCGAGTCCATGGACTGTTGCTCACCAGGCTCCATAGAATTTTCCAGGCAAGAATACAGAAGTACATAGGCATTTCCTCCTCCCAGGGGATCTTCCCAACCCAGGGATTGAACCCGCATCTCCTGTGTCTCCTGCATTGGCAGGAGGATTCTTCACCACTGAGCCAACTGGAAAGCCCCCTGAACTGCCAGGGAAGCCCTGATACAACCATAGGAAGGACAAAAGGAATGCTGGGCAGACCCACACCACAGATGGCCTTTTAAGGTGCTACGAAAGAGCATGTATAAATCCGCTTTGGGGCAAAGAAGGCAGTAATTAAGTCAAGTGATCAAGACTGGTACAATCAAAGCCCTCTTACTTAATTTTATTTACTAGTTTATTTTTGTCTCTGCTGGGTCTTCCTGGCTGCACGGGTTTTCCTCTAGTTGTGGCCAGTGGGGCCTACTCTCTAATTGTGGTGCACGGGCTTCTCATTGCAGTGGCTTCTCTAGTTGGGTGTTCTAGGGTGTGTGCCTCAGTAGTTTCAGTTCCCCAGCTCTAGAGCACAGGCTCAGTAGTTGTGGCTTAGTTGCTCTGAGGCATGTGGGATCTTCCCAGATCAAGGCTCGAATCCATGTCTCCTGCATTGGCGGGCGGATTCTTTACCTCTGAGCCACCAGGGAAGCCCTCAAAGGCACTCGTAGAGGAGGCAGCACTTAACCTGGGTCTTGCAGGATGAGTAGAAGTTTGCCACATAGTCCAAGGGGGAAAAGAAGTCCAGAAAGAGGCAAGGAAGGGCCTATGAAATCCTACTGTAGCACAAATGGCCTGAAGAATTGGAGGAAGTGGAAGTTTCTAGTTGTGTCTGGAGTGTAGACTGCTGGATATAGAGTGAGGCCAGAAAGAAGGAAAGGGCTCCAGGTGCCAAGCTAAGGAGTCTGCCTCAGGCTCCATGCAGGGAGTGGGGAGGCTGGTTAGAAGCTGGTACAGCGGTTCCAGCAAGAAATGCCTGGGGAGCTGCACAGACCTCACACTCAGAAGGATCCTCTGTTTGCTTTGAAGCTCTGCTGTCATTTTTTATAATTCTCCATCTTAAAATTCTTCATTTTTGAATAAGGGACTCTGCGTTTTCATTTTGCCCCAAACTCTGCAAATTATGTATAGTCAGTCCTGCCGGCAGGCTCTAAGAATCCACCTTTATCTTTTCCTGTCTTCCTCATGTCACTGATGTTTTGGTGTTGATGACAAAGGTATCACCTAAGTGGGGACTCCCAGAGCAAATCTCTTTTTTTTTTTTTAAATTTTAATTGAAGTGTAGTTGATTTCTAGTGCTATGTTAATTTCTGGTATACAGCAAAGTGATTCAGTTATATATATGTATGTTCTTTTTCATAGTCTTGCCTAGAAAATTCCATGGATGGAGGAGCCTGGTGGGCTACAGTCCATGGGGTCACAAAGAGTCGGACACGACTGAGCGACTTCACTTTCACTTTTCACTTTCCATTATGGTTTATCACAGAATATTGAATATAGTTCTCTGTGCTGTACAATAGACCATGTTGATCCGTCCTATATGTATTAGTTTGTAACAGAGCAAATCTCTTAATCAGCCAGTGAGATTCCAAACATTTATTCACTCACATTTACGCAGAGGTCTGGAGCCAAGAAGCCATTTTCACTGACAGTGACTGAGAGTTTAATCAAGAAGTTGACACACTGCTTCATAGTTATGTTGATGTGTTGGTTATAGTTCAAAGTTCGCTGATAACACATCTTGAAAGAACAGTGGTGAAATTCAGATGCTGTTATCCCAGCCATAGCCCACATTAGGTCCAGTGGTGACTGGCATTTCCGTGGGCCTGGATGGTGAGCAAATAAACCCTCCCTGCTTCTCTTTGGTCAGCTTATTGGGAACGTTGCCCAGGCTGCTTCTGTGAGTCAGAGTTTGGACTCTGGCAGCTGCATTTCAGAAAGTAAGGCTTCAACCGCAGTGGTCTGAGATGTGGATACTGTTTCTCTAGGAAGGGAAGTGGGTTTCAAGGTGCCATCCACACTCTTCTCACCATTCCTGCCCTTTTTTTTTTCGCTGCACTGTGCTGCCTATGATCTTAGTTCCTCGACCAGGGATCGAACCCACACCCCCTGCAGTGCAAGCTCAGAGTCTTAACCACTGGATTGCCAGGGCATTCCCCGTTCCTGCCTATATTGTGGTCCATGTTATTTCTTAAAATTGCCAGAAGAGAGTAACAACGCTTTCATACTCAGTATTTTTCAATATAAAATGCTTTCATACACATCACCTTGAAAAGTGGAAGTGTTAGTCGTATAGTCATGTCGACTTTTTGCGACATCATGGGCTGTAGCCCACCAGGCTTTTCTGTCCATGGAATTTTCCAGGCAAGAATACTGGAGGCGGTAGTCAATCTCTTCTCCAGGGGATCTTCCTAACCCAGGGATCTAATCCTGGTCTCCTGCATTGCAGCAGATTCTTTCCCTTCTGAGCCAGCAGAGAAGCTCCTTATTTAATCCTAATGATGAGCTTTTGATATGGGAGTTACTGTCTTCATTTAAGATGAGGAAACTGAGGATGAACAAAGTGGTTTTGCCCTGTGTTCTGGGCCGGGTCTGACAGCTTTCTGCCACCTGGCAGCTCCTTCTCAGGCTCTGTGACTTGGTCATAGTTGAGGTGTTTCTTCATTTGATTCTAATTTAGAAGAGGTCACATGTGCCCCTTTGGGACTTTAGGTTTGGCGCTTGGTGCTCTCAGAATGCCAAACAAGTGGCTGTTAGGAATAGCACAGATCCTGGCATTCAATAGCCCAGAGTCACCTTGAGAGACTCAAGGTGCAATTCCAAGGAAGAGACACACGAGGGCGCCCTCCCCAGCTGGCGGAGCTGGATCAGAATGGTTGTGACTCCCGAGTTGTCTCTAAGATCAGCCTTTCTGGTCTCATCCGTGCGGCTCAGGGGAACACCAGCCACGCCCTGAGTGGGTCTCTGGACGTTCATCATTCTTGTTATTTCCTGCATGTGCCCAGGTGAGGCCCAGCTGAGGTGCGGGCTTGTGGCAAAACAGTAAATTTAGCAAAGTCTGGGCCCCGAATCCCCAACCTCATTCTAAAATCTTTTGGGGATCTAAAAGTTGGAAAGATGAAGGTTTGTGACAATGTTTAAGCTGTGTTAACAGTGAAACAACAAAAAGACCCCTGGACTCTGAGCCTGAAAACCCGGTCTTATCCTATCTCTGGAACCAGCTGTGACCTGGGGTGGACGCCATCCCTCACTGGACCTCAGGGAGGGCTTTTAAGGCCCTTCCAGCCCTTTCCATGATCCCTTAGGAGGCTTCTCCACCAAAGGGCCCCGTCTTCTCCCAGTGTCCTGGATTCTCCTCTCAGGTGATTCAGTTAATCTCCTCCATGGATGCTGGCGAGTCCCACCTGCTTGGGCTCCGCGCTGCAGGGCTCGGGCCTGGGTCCATCCACATGTGTCTTGTTCCCGCAGGACTGCAGGGTCCTCCTGTCTGTGGAGCCCACGGACCAGGGCTGCTACCCGCTGAACAACCGTCTCTTCTGCAAGCCGTGCCATGTGAAGCGGAGTGCTGCGGGGTGCTGCTGAGGGCACCCCCGGGCCGGGGGCTGCGGCTGCACGATAGGCCCACTTGTCGGGCCCGTCCCTAACCTGTGTCCCTTCCCGACCTGTTCTGGCATGCTTTCCTTCCAAGCCACACACAGGGACCAGCTTGCAGCTCCGCCCATCACTTCAGCCGCTGAGCCCCAGCCTCCTCCCGGCTCAGCGCACCCTTCAGACTCTCAGCGGTTCTGTCTCTCCTCTGGGCACCAGAAGGCTTTCATACTGTGAGCATCATGCCCGGGGGTCCCACCTCCACCGCTCTGGCCCCTCTTGAGCACTGGCCTCAATCTCCCTTTCCAGGGGTCAGTTGGGTGAGTCTCCAGTGGGCACCCTGTGTCCATAGCAATGATCCATGAGCTCTGAGGGTGCTGAGCTATTAGAGTACAACCCCAGAGTCCTTTAAAAAGCACTATTTTTAACATTTGAAGGTTAAATGATGAGAAACATACTTTGGATTTGGGAGGAAGGTGGGGAAATACCTTCCATTGTTCACAAATGTACAAGATAGTGACCCTCCTGGTGGCACGGCCTTCCCATCTTGGGGCCATGTTGACACGGGGCTCAGGCCCAGGCATGAGCCTGCACGGCAGCGGCAGGAACAAAGGGTGACATGCTGACACCCAAGGACGATGTCAGCAACTCCTCCACCTGCCTTCTGGCACCTCCTGTGTGCAAAAGTGATTCTGCAGACACAGATTAAGTGCCTGCTATTTGCCAGGGAGCAGAGCCCAGGAGCCCTTGGGTGTTCCTCCTGCAGCCTTGATGGGGGCTGTGCTCACACACACACACTCACTCACACACACTCCTCCAGGACAGGAACAGGGGTGTCCCCCAACCCCTGCCCGGGCCCTTCAGCCCAGGCTGCCCCGTGACCACTGCCCACTCAAGGCCACACCTCTAGGATTCTTTTCCCTTTCAAGAAAAAAATCATTTGTTGCTTTGTAACTTCTAAGACATTTTGTAGGGCATGAACACACGAAGCAAAAGGTGCTTTCCTCCTTGGGGTCGTCTTAATGTACCACATGCTCTTAGGAGGATTCTCAGAGCTCCAGGTACCTGGAGGGTTTCTGTGTAGGGCCCCTTAAGGGCTTCAGACCAGAACAGAGCTGCTTGCCCGAAGCTTAGAGCAGCGAGTCCCAAACTCCAGGCATTCCCATAACCTCCACAATTTTTATCACATGAGGACCTCCTGTTCTCTCACTTCCTTAATATTTTCTTTAACTCAACATCCTTTTTCTTTTTACTCGCTTACCAATTTAGTCTTATGCTAACTAAGCAATATATCCACACAGTCACATGTTGATGTGCTAGTTATACATGAAAATAAATGCATAACTATTCAAACTTTGTCTGTGTTCCAAATAAGATCTCACCTCATAAGCGCTGGCCTTTGCTTAGCAACATCAGAAAAATCTCAGGACGTCTGCTCTGTGTGCATGTGTGTGTGTGTGTGCGCTCAGTTGTGTCTGACTCTGCAACCTCATGGACTGTAGTCCTCCAGGCATCTCTGTCTATGGAATTTTCCAGGCAAGAATACTGGTGCAAGTTGCCATTTCCATCTCCAGGGGAATCTTCCTAACCCAGGCATCAAACCTGCATCTCTTGCATCTCCTGCATCGGCAGGCAAGTTCTCTACCAGCTGAGGCACCAGGGAGGTCCCCGGTGTGGCATGAATGTCCAGGAAGTACCTGTACCCTCTGTCCCAACTGGGGCTCTTCTCAGCAGGTAAAGAGACTCCTGTCCCTCCTGATGGCCAGCGATGCAGACTTACACCGGCCAGCACACAGCTGCGGCTGTTCTTGGACATGGCCACCGGCAGTGAAGCAGCGGCTGGGTGACCAGGTTGGGGAAGCCCTCCAGGGCCACTGAATCGTTTAGCAGAGTCAGCACCACCCACTGGATGTGCTCTGCACATGGGCCACACTCCCTGTGAGCTTGCTCACCACCAGTTGGGCGTGGTGAGCGCAACTCCAGAGAGAAGCATGTGGGACATGCTCTTAGTAAACAAAGCTGGGTTTATTATGCTGGCTGCTGCAGGGTGGGGTGGGGGGGGCTGCACTGTATGAGGAATAGCAGGGCATCTTAGTGAGTGTTAGGGGGCTTGTGGAACATGGCCAGGTATTGAGGGATTTGGGGAGGACTTAAGAAAGCAGAGGTTTGCTCCGATGTGTGCTGTCAGGAAGCAGCAGGCGTTCTATGGCTGAGAAGCTCGATTCGTTGCTCTCCTGAAGGAGACGCTGCAGCTGTGGTTGGTAAGGGGGCAGCAGTGGCTCGCACGATGGAGGGTATTGGTGATTCTTGCAGCCGGCCCGGAGGCGCTGGGCTCCAGGACCTGCCCCCAGTGCGCCGTGAGGCTGGCGCTCACCAAGGCTCAGGTGAGAGCCAGGCTAGCAGCTCCCCTGGCTGTCAGGGGCACTTTTCTCTCCTAGTTTGGTTTGTTGTAGTTTTTCCTGTCATTAAATTGTCATCTTGTGCTGTAATAACACACTTTGCAGCCTGTTTCTGGTTAGTTGTGTTTGGAAGGGTGGTGTCTGGATGAAATTCTGGGGGATGGCTTTGTCTTCTGGGCCACACGTTTATAAATCACTCCATAAAGGGGTGCTTTCCTGGTGGTTCAGCTGGTAAAGAACCTGCCTGGCAATGCAGGAGACACAAGAGATGCAGGTTCCATCCCTGGATCAGGAAGATCCCCTGGAGGAGGAAATGGCAACCCACTCCAGTATTCTTGCTTGGAGAATTCCATAGAAAGAGGACCCTGGCGGGCTACAGTCCATGGCGTTGCAGAATCAGATACAACTGAGCGCGCATGCACACACACACGCCATTTGTTGTTCCGTTGCTAAGTCATGTCCAACTCTTCGCAACCCCATGGACTGCAGCATGCCAGGCTTCCCCATCCTTCACTATCTCCTGAAGTTTGCTCAAACTCTTGTCCATTGAGTCGGTGATGCCATCCAACCATCTCATCCTCTAGGGAGATTTCAGCAATGTAAAGTAAGCTAGTCATGAAAAGACAACTACTATATGAGTCCACATATGTGAGACCTTAGAATAGGCAAATTTATAGGACGGTGGGGTAGGGGTTTTGGGTGGTGGTATAGAGAGTTGTTTAGTGAGTACAAAGTGTGAGTTTACACAAAGAACAGTGGTCTGGAGATGACAGTGTGAATGTAGTTAATGCCACTGAGCTGCCACTGAGCTGTACACTTAAAACAGTTATGTATTTATTTTTTAAATTTTCTTCTGTATTATTGTTTTTCTGTTTTTGGCTGTGCTGGGTCTTCATTGCTGTGCATGGTCTTCCCTGGTTGTGGTGCACAGGCTCTAGGTGCACGGGCTCAGTTGCCTTAGCATGTGGATTCTACCTGGACCAGGGTTTGAACCCACGTCCCCTGCATTGGCAGGCAGATTCTTCCCTGGACCACCAGGGAAGTCCTATGATTGGTAATTTTATGTTATGTACATTTTATCACAGTTAAATAATATACATAATTTAAGACTTGGAGACTGGGAGAGGAGCTGATAAAAGTGACGTAGGAGTCCTGAGGTGGGGGATGTACCACGCCTGCCATTGGCATCCTATGAAGGCTTTCCATTGTGTGCAAATCCAGTGAGATGCTGCTGGCAGATCTGGGCTTCCTGAAGGCAGACTTGGCCTTCCTGAAGTGCCTCGCGTGGCCACTAGAGGGCAGCATCAGCTAGTGAGCCGGGCACTGAGCCCTGGGGCAGCCAACCCTCAAGCCTCTCATAGGGTCCTCAGCTTCTCTAGATGCAAAATGGGAATCATTCTTGCCTGCCAACTGCACGTGGTTGCATAAGTAAGCAATGTGGCTATGGAATTGCTGCAAGCAGACCACACCATCTTGGAGGGAGACTAAATTTCTCACATGCCCAAACGCCTACCTATTAGGAGGGCCCCCCAGGCAGTTCCCACGCTGCCACCACTGCAAGTCCCTATCTGAGAACCTGGGCTCAGTAAACACAGAATCGGGACCAAGGACAGCATGGGGTTGCTAGGGAACCCCGAGCCTTTCTGTTTGTCACCCTGTCCCGAGTCCCCCTAACCTGATGCTACACCCAGCACATGCCATCCCCTGCAGGTCAACCAAATGCTGCCCCCTACTCTGCTAGGGCCACAGATGGTAGAAATGAGGGATTAAATGAGAGCAGAAAGGGATCAGGATGGGAGAGAGAAGAGAAGGCTGGGCTGATAAAGAAGAATCTCAGAGACCACAGTACATTTTCAGAGAAATGGTTTTATTAAGTTACAATGCTGATACTATGAATGTCTACTGGTGAAAAACAATAATCTATGAAGTAGCTACTGTTAATATCCCACTTCAAAGGCAAGCTGCACATCACGGGAACTTCCCCTGATGGTCCAGTGGTTAAGATTCCACGCTTCCACTGCAGGTTCGATCCCTGGTCAGGGAACTAAGATCCTGCATGTTACACGGTGGGAAAAATAAAAGAGCAAACACAAACTGCATGTCAGAGAATCAGAGAGATGGTTGTAACTGCCTAGGACTGCACAGCAGAGTCAGGATCAGAGTCCAGTAAAAACTACAAGCCAGTGTATAGACCCACAAGATATTCAAGAATGTTCCCGAGCCCATCATGTAACACAGATGCTCAAATCCAGCTGAAAACAATCTTAAATGTCTTGAGGCCTTCATTTTAAAGAGATGTTGATTTTAGGCTGTGGGCTTCTGCAAGTGAGGTGTGCTTTTCCCCAGTGCATTCAGAAAGGCTCTTGCATTCGTGGTGTGTGAGTCACACTAATCTCATGAATGATCATCAGCTCAGAGACCTTGGAGTCTGCCCTAGCCATGACCTTCCTTTTGCAGAGAAAAAAAAAAAAAGTGCTCTTCAGTGGAAAACTACAGACTGTCTACATACAGCACATCTTCTGAATTAGTGGATTCTAGCCTTTCATCATCTTTGAGCTGTTTTACAGCCCAGTAAATTGAAGTAACAATAATTTATCCTGTCTTAGAGGTTTCCCCTATCCCCTTGTGGAAAAATCAGTTTCACCTCCGTCTGCCCATTCATTTCAATATTCCTGACCTATGAATGTGAGTGTTCTTCTGTTGTTGGTTATAACATCTGCCTGGTTCCCTTATAAATTAAAATGTTTAACATATATTCATCTTTTTATCTGTATGGAGTCATGATCTTACTTTTCCTTGAAAATAATCATTTAATG
Organism: Cervus canadensis; assembly: GCF_019320065.1. NCBI lineage: Eukaryota > Metazoa > Chordata > Mammalia > Artiodactyla > Cervidae > Cervus > Cervus canadensis. The sequence continues at coordinate 27,979,255 of NC_057398.1, forward strand.
AGGGCTCCCCAGGTGGCTCAGTGGTAAAGAATCTGTCTGCCAATGCAGGAGACATGGGTTCGATCTCTGGGTCGGGAAGGTCCCCTGGAGTAGAAGATGGCAACCCGCTTCAGTATTCTTGCCCTATTCTTGTTCCATTTCCCATTGTCCATGGGAAACCCCATGGACAGAGGAGCCTGGGGGGCTACAGTCCATGGGGTCGCAAAGAGTCGGACACGACTGAGCACACAGGCACGCACGATCTTTCAACATCTCCTTCATCAGATGTTTTGGACACTCCTTTCAGTCAGGAGAGATGGTGAGTGGCTTGTGACCTTTCTCACTGACCAGTTATGAAGCAGCAGGCATGAGACTTCCCTGGTGGTCCAGTGGCTAAGATTCTGCCCTCCCAATGCAAAGGGCCTGGGTTCGATCTCTTTTTCAGGGAACTAGATCCTGCATGCCACAACTAAGACCCAGAGCAGTCAAATAAATAAAAAAGAAGAACAAGTAGCAGCAGGCAGGTGGCAGCTGCCTCCCAGAGCCACAGCTGAATGAGGGGGGTGGGGCAGGGAGGGCTCTGCTCAAGTGCAGGGGATGAGGTCTTAGCAGGGCCTGGCTCTCCCTCTGGTTAAGCCTCTAACCAGCTACTTTCCCTGAAGACACAGCCTTTTTAGGCCTGAGGATAAGGAACAGCAGAGGCAGCTGGCTTTCTGAGCTCTTGTTTGGGGCAAGGCTGCAGAGATGAGGTGATTAATTGCCCCTGATGGGGTTTCAGCAGGGGTAGGAAGCAGACAGAGGGAGACCTGGAACTGGCACTGGACCCGCCTAACCAGGAGGCCTAGGCTGTGACTGCCGAGGGGGGGGCCAGGACCACTTGGGGGGCCAGAAATGGCCCACACTAACAGATGCTGGGGGCTGGCCCCCACCCCATGGAGTTCTCCCTGCACCTCCTCACATCTCTGCCTTGAAAGTGAGGACGCTGGGGTCCAGGGAGATGCCACGCACAGCCAGCGACCACGGTGGGACCACACCCGGGATTTCTCTGTCTTTAGAGCCTGGCCAAAGCAAGGTCAGGAGTGCCTGTCTCTTCCCTGGTAAATGGGCCCAGAGAATGAGAGGCTCGGCCTTCTCTAGACATAACCCTTAACAAGAACTTGGAGTCGAAGAGATCTGGGTGCCTCAGCAATGATGACATGCACAGTTCTAACAACAACAGCTACCATTTCAGGGGCAGGAGGTGTCTATAGATGTGGTCCCTTTTAGTTCGTAATTACCTATGATCCCTGCCTTCAGACAAGGAAACTGAAGCTCATGTTACACTGGTCTCGAGCGGCCTCAGCCTGCAATGGCTTGGACTGGGGCTTGGGTTCCCAGCCAGGGACTGGGCTGGGTCGCAGCAGTGAAAGCACCGGATCCTAGCCACTAGACCAGTGGTCAGTGACAGGGGCCCTGGCCCTTGGGCTTTGCAGAAAAAAATTCCCATAAAGACAGAAAGAAGTGAAGCAAATCAAGTGTTTATTAGGAGGAAAAAGAGCACAGTATGTGTGGATAGACACACAGGCAGGCTCAGAGGGAGAGTCCCTGAGTTGCTGAGTCATGCCCTCATGGTAGTTTGAATTACTTTCATGGGGTATTTCTTCTGGGTTTTCTTTGGCCAATCAGTTTGACTTGCCTGGTTGACAGTCCATATCTGGTATACCCCAGGATCCTTCCTGGTGTCTGCACGCCTCTCTTAGCCAAAATGGATCCTACCAAAAAGGCATCTGGGGTAGAACATCCCTTAACATAGCTCCTCTTTGGCCTCCAAGGAGCCTTTTCTGTGCATGTGTGGTCGCGGAGGTCACCTGCCTTCAGGAGCGAGAAATATGTGGTCTGTGCAGGGTCCAGCCTCCTCCCTTAATTGACCTACTATTCTTGGAGTTTTGGTCATTAGAGAATGAATCTCTAATTGCTTCATCCTGGTGGGTGGGGGGCGCAGCCCATCTGCCTCCTGCCTCAACACCAGGGGTGGATTCTAGCTCCAAATGTCAGGACCTAATCCCTTTCCGCCACTGCTTTCACCTCCTAGCTAGTCACTCAGTCAGTCCTCCCATCTCTTATTACTTCATCTGTGAAGAAACTGCATATTTCCTGTAAACAAGGATGTCACATTCATCAGTGACTGCAGCCCTCCAACATGAGCCAAGGGCTGCTCTGATAGTTCAGTTGGTAAAGAATCCGCCTGCAATGCAGGAGAGCCTGGTTCAATTCCTGGTTTGGGAAGATCCGCTGGAGAAGGGATAGGCTACCCACTCTAGAATTCTTGGGCTTCCCTTGTGGCTCAGTTGGTAAAGAATCTGCCTGCAATGTGGGAGACCTGGGTTCGATCTCTGGGTTGGGAAGATCCCCTGGAGAAGGGAAAGGCTACCCTCTTCAGTATTCTGGCCTGGAGAATTCCATGGACTGTATAGTCCATGGGGTCACAAAGAGTTAGACACAACTGAGCCACTTTCACTTCACTCTACAGGAGCCAGTGAGCCCTGAGGAAATTCAGGAAGGAAAGAATACCTGCCAGCTAGCAGCCATTAGACTGCAGCCACTCCCCATATTGAGCCCTGAGGAAACTCAGGATGTGAAAACACGGGATACTGGCCCCAGATAGCTGAGGTGTGTATAAAGGGAATGAAGTGAGCCCACACACTTGCATCTTCCCATACACAGAAAAGTGCTAAATTCCTTAATTTGGGATATCTCATTTTCTTCAATTAATAACAATCTTTTTTTTAAAATCCATAAATTTAATTTTTTTATTTTTGACTACTCTGTGTCTCCATTGATGTGCAGTGGCTTACTCTTCATTGAGGTGCATGGGCTTCTCCTGGCCCAAGTGGCTTCTCTTGTTGCAGAGCACAGGCTCTAGGGCACACAGGCTCAGTAGTTGCAATGCACAGGCTTAGCTGCCCCGCAGCATGTGGAATCTTCCTGGACCAGGGATTGAACCCGTGTCCTCTGCGTTGGCAGGTGGATTCTTAACCACTAGACCACCAGGGAAGTCCAACAATAATCTGTTGATGTTCATACTATCTGCCCTTTGCCACAAGACTTCTGTGTAACCTAACCCTTCCCTCTACACACACACACACACACACACACACACACCCCTTGCCTTGACTCTGTGGATCAGTTCTCCCAGAGTTACTTGAGATGCTGCCTCTTGGGCTTAAATCCTAAAAATTTCCACTGAATAAAACATAACTCTCAACTTTTAGGTTGTGAATATTTTTTAAGCCTACATCTGTAAAACAGAGATAATTATACTTTCCTCATCACAAATAGCATATGACTAAATGCAATGTGGTTCTCTGGACTGGATCCTGGAATGGAAAAAGGATATTTAGTGGAAAAACTGGTGAAATCGGATAAACTTTGGAGTTTAGTGCATAGTTTTGTACCAATGTTGGTTTCCTCATTTGAACAAATGTGCCGTGGTTATGTAAGATGTTATCAAAAAGGAAGCTGGTGAAGGGTGTAAGGTAACTAACTCTCCCTGTGTTCTTTGTAACATTTCTGGAAGTCTAAAATTATTCCAAAATTAAAAGTTTATTATTTTAAAAAGTAACTGGACAAAAGAGAAGGCTGTGTGCTCTGGGAGGCACTGCCCGTTAGTGACAGGAAAACACAAGGACCAGAGGAGGCCATCAGAGGCTTTTCTGCAGATGGACCTGTTTTGCTGGGAGGAAGGGACATATATGGAAAAGGGAGAGGGAACCCACTGATGAAGGAGAGGGCAAGGAAGGCAAGGTGGGGAACCCAACCCAATTTATGTGGATTTCTGTTCTTGATTGTTCCCAGGATCAGAGCAAGACCCCGGTGGGGTGGCCCCAGATGGGTTCTGGCCAGGCAGGCAGAGTAAACAAAGCTTTGGGGCTGTCATTCCCCTCCCCATGTGGCCTGGGAGTTCTGGGGGGAGGTGGGGGAAGTGCTGGGGCTCCCTCCATCCCAGCAACCAGGAGACAGATGCCAAATGAGAAGTGGGTGATGAGGGGGTCTCAGAAAACCAGGGTGACCTTTAGCTAGCGTGGGTGGCAATTTTTTTCTTTTTTCCTTTCCATAAACAGAGCAATTCCTCCAGGAAAGAAAATACAACACAGCCTAGGAATCTTGAGCTGTTTCTTTAAAGCCAGCGGAGCTCTTGTGAAGTTCAGGTTCACAGGGAGAGACTGGCTGGAGCAACCGAGAAACCTGAGAGGCATTAGCCTGAAGGCCTGATCAGAAGGCAGATCCAGGAAGGCCAAGGAGGGTTATGAAAGCTCTGTTTGGGGCCCGTGAGTCATCAGCCAGTCATCTTGGGGCTATGGCCTCACTGAGCCCAGCTGGAACCTCCCTTGAAAATCTACACCCCTCAATCATCACCCCACCCCCACCTCTGGGGCAGGGCAGAGCTCTGGGATGGCCTACAGCTTGCCTGGAGCTTCCACTTCATTCATTCATCAGTTCATTCATTCAAATACTCTTGGACCCCTTCAGTATACGGGCCACTGCCCTTGGCACAGAACTCAGTTTAATGAGAAAGACAGAAAATAGAACATCCTCTCTGTTGGTGGACACACACAACTGAAAGATCGGGAAAGGAAAGCTGGAGAGAGCATGACATCCACTCAGGAGTGGCAGTCAGCCAGCGAGCTGCCATTTCAGAGCACTCCAAGCGCTAGCTCTCTGAGCAGGGCAGCTGCATGTGGATGGGAGCATGGGGAGGAGCAAGAATGAGGTCTAGCCAAGAGCAGGACCAAACCAGCAAGGGCCCTCTTGGACTGTGGATGAGAGTGGGACTTTATCCCTGAGGGCCTGGGATGGAGGCACTCAGATGGAGGCACCTTGAGCCGTGGTAGAATTCCAGAGACTGGGAACCAGAGGACATGGAGACCAGCTGCCCATTCTCACAGAAGCGGAGACTGGAGCCCAGAGAGGGTGAGACCTGCTGGACTAACACAGCAGGCCAGGGCCATGCCCAGCTGATTTCCAGAACAGGCTTTTTCCCATCCCTCCCACTGTATTATCTTCCAAGACTTACTTGTGGACCCAAGCAGGTGCCTGCAAACATCTCGAGGAGGAGGAATGCAGGGTGTGGGTGAGAAAATTGGACCAGTGTTTTGAATAGGCTGACCTAGGGCGGATAATCCCCTGGGGGAAGGCGGACAGGGGTGAGAGTTGACTTGCCCCAAAGGACGACGTGAGTCACTAGAGAGCAAGGCTCACACTTCCTCCTTCCTCCCGGCTTTGGTCTCAGTTTCCTGGGAGGAGGTGCAGCCTGGATTCCTGGGGGCGGCCCTCCTCTTTGAAGGTCCAGATTGGGGTGCCAGCTATCTGCACCCCCCACAACTCCTCCACATTCCCTTTCTGAGGCCCTGGTAAATTTCCATCTTGGTTCCAGGTCTGACTCAGGCTCAGCCCGTCACGTGGACATTGGCTGCAAGAAGGTTCAGCCTCCTCGCTCTCACCCTGAGCTCAGCCACACTTCCTCTGCCCTGGGCTAGTCCCTTTCTCTTTCTCCAGAAGTAGAGCTGCTCTGACAAAGAGCCCCTGGCTGCCCAGCCAGTGGAACAAAATATTGACTGCAGGGAAGGTATCTTTGGAGACCCGGTCACCAGGAGCCCCTGGATGGAAGACCAGAGATAATGACGCCATGAAAGTGAAAGTCACTCAGTTGTGTCCGACTCTTTGCGACCCCGCGGATTATACAGTCCATGGAATTCTCCAGGCCAGAATACTGGAGTGGGTAGCCTTTCCCTTCTCCAGGGGATCTTCTCAACCCAGGGATCGAACCCAGGTCTCCTGCATTGCAGGCAGATTCTTTACCCCATAGCTATCACCAATTGAGGGCCTACGATGTGTCAGGTGCTAATGCAGCCAAGAGCCCCAGGAGGCAGAAATATTCATGTCCTCGTTTCACAGAGAGGAGAGAAGGTGGACCACAGTCACTGGGAGTGAATGTCTATGACATCCAGGCAGCATCCAGGACCCACTCAGGACGAAGTCATGGATTTTATTTTTTAGATAGTTATTTATTTACTTCTTTATTTGGTTGCGCTGGGTCTTAGTTGTGGCATGTGAACTCTTGGTTGCGGCGTGTAGGATCTAGTTCCCTGACCAGGGCTGGAACCCGGGCCCCCTGCGTTGGGAGCGAGGACCCCCAGCCACTGGACCACCAGGGAGCCCCAGGTCACGGATTCTCAGTGGGTGGCTGACAAGGTGGTGTGTTTTGCCCCAACTATAACCAGCTGCCCAGGTGAGGTGCAGAGTGGGCGGAGAGCTCGGTTTGACTGTTGTTGGGGTTTCCGACAGGAGCTGGGAAGGTTGTGCAGGTAGGAAGAGCGGTGAGGAAGGAGGGGCCAAGGTTCAGGGAGCAGGGATGGGCTTCCTGACAGCTGGGGTTGGGGAACCTGAGAGAAGGAGGAGGGGCGGGGAGGGGCCGAGGTCAGTCAGTGAAGTTAAGGAGACTTTAGTGCAGGCTTTAGTCCTGGGCTCTGAACCGTGGGGTGGCCTCTGCTTGCAGGATGAGTTGTTTGCTTCCTGTTGTGTCCTCGGCCCACAGTCTGTGGGGAACAGGCCATCCTTGAATATTTATGGAGTGAGAGTGTGGCTACTAGGGGGGATCTGGGGTGGGATCACTTTCCTCTTTCTACCATGGTGTTTTATTTTCTTTTCTTGAAAATTTTTAAAACTTTGTTTGTTTTTGGCTGCTCTGGCTAAGCAGAGGCTCCAGGCACATGGACCTCAGTAGTTGCAGCTCGAGGCTCTAGAGCATAGTTGTGGATCATGGGCTTAGTTGCTCCTCAGCATCTTCCCGGACCAGGAATTGAACCCACATCCCCTGAATTGGCAGGCAGATTCTTATCCACTGAGCCATCAGAGAAGTCCTACTATGTGTGTTGTAAAATAATTTTACTATTTATTTTTGGTTGTACCAGGTCTTCGTTGCTGGGAGAGCTCTTCTCTAGTTTTGGGGAGTAGGGGCTACTCCCCAGTTGTGGTGTGAGGGCTTCTCATTGTGCGGCTTCCCTTGTTGCAGAGCACAGGCTCTAGGGCCCTTGGGCTTCAGTAGGTGCAGCTCGTGGGCTCAGGAGTTGCGGCTGCCAGGCTATAGAGCACAGGCTCAATAGTTGTGGTGCATGGACTTCGTTGCTCCGTGGCATGTGGGATCTTCCCAGATCAGGGATGGAAGCCTTGTCTCCTGCATTGGCAGGCAATTCTTTACCGGTGAGCCACTGAGGAAGCCCACTGCCATGCTTGTTTGTTTTTTTAAAATAACAGCTTTATTGAGCTATAGTTTACCTTTTAAAGGTTTTTTAAACAGTAGTTTTGTTTATATTCAGGGCTTCCCTGATGGCTTAGCTGGTAAAGAATCCGCCTACAATGAGAGAGACCTGGGTTTGAGCCCTGGGTTGGGAAGATCCCCTGTAGAAGGGAACAGCTACCCACTCCAGTATTCTGGCCTGGAGAATTCCATGGACTGTATAGTCCATGGGGTCACAAAGAGTTGGACACAACTGAGTGACTTTCACTTTCACTTTGTGTATATTCACAGAAATATACAGCCATCATCACTATCTAATTTCAGAATATTTTCGTGCTAAGTTGCTTCAGTCGTATCCGACTGTTTGCAACCCATTGGACTGTAGCCCGCCAGGCTCTTCTGTCCATGGGATTCTTCAGGCAAGAATACTGGAGTGGGTTGCCATTTCCTCCTCCAGGGATCTTCCCAACTCAGGGATGCAACCCAAGTCTCTTACATCTCCTGCATTGGCAGGCGGGTTCTTTACCACTGAGCAACCTGGGAAGCCCCTCAGAATATTTGATCACCCCCAAAAAGAAACCTCAGACCCACCTTCCCCATCCCCTCAGTCCCTGGCAACCAGTAATCTATGTCTCATGCATTTGCCTCTTTGGGGCATTTTTATCAGTGGAATCACACAATATACTGTCTTTTGTTTCTGTCTTCCTTCACTTAGCATGTTTTCAAGGTTCACTCATATTGTAGCTTGTATCAATACTTCACTCCTTTTTATTGTCAAATAATATCCCATTGTATGAATATACCACATTTTGTTTATTCGTTCATTAGCTGAAGGGCACTTCGGTTGTTTGCATTTTTTTTACTATTATGAATAATGCTGCTATAAACATTCATGAACAGGTTTATTTTTTTAAAATATGTTTATTCTTATTTATTTGGCTGTGTCAGGTCGTATTTGTGGCACGTGGGATTTTTCGTCGTGGTGCATGGGCTTCTCTAGTTGTGGTGTGCGGGCTCCAGAGTGCACAGGCTCAATAGTTGCAGTGCTTGGGGTTAGTGAGTTGCTCCAGGGCATGTGGAATCTTAGTTCCCCGACCAGGGATTGAACCCACATCCCTTACATTGGAAGGTGGATTCATAACCACTGGACCACCAGGCAACTCCCTCATGTACCTGTTTCTTTGAAGATACATGTTTTCATGTCTCCTGGGTATGCATCTGAAGAGTGGAATTGTTGGGGGAATTTTTACATTGTTTCAATTTTTTACATAATTCTTTGTTAAAAGTTAAAAGATTCCTTTTCTAAAAAGATGAGCTGATTCCACAGGAAAAAAAAAATGGAATAATATTTGAGATAGGAAAGAGGTAAAGATGGGTGGGGAGTTGAGACTGAGGCTACCACCTGGTTGGTGAATGACTTTGAGCAAATTCCTGCCCTTCTCAGGGCTGGGCCTGTGAAAAGGGGGGTGGGGCAGGGTTGGGCAGGACAGGAGCAGAGGGTTCAGCTGGAATGAAGACTTTTCAGGGCCCACCCAACCCTGACAGCACAAGGTCTTGAAACTGGCTGGGTTTCCACACCTGGTTAGAGAAACAGACAAGGAAATGATCTGGCCTTTTGAGTTCTCTCCCTGAAAGAATAAATAACATGATGCAGGTATTCCAGGCAACAAGCCAAATTCAACCTAGAAGAATGTTTTAGGTCACTCCCTCTTCAATTCCTCAGTGAGATGAAGAGATATTTCACTCTACCTGACATTTATCTTCCACTCTAAAACAATCTCAAACTAAAATGTGCATAGGAAATCCTGGGGGCGGGGATGGGCTGGGGGAAAATCCTGGGGATCTCAATAGTCAAATCCTGAATCCACAGGGCTGGGATTCTGCAATTCTAAAGACCTACCAAAAATAAAAAATAAAAAAGACCTACCAAGTAATATCAGTGCAGCTGAAGACTCTTCAGAGTCCCTTGGGCAGCAAGGAGTTCAAACCAGTCAATCCTAAAGGAAATCAACCCTGAATATTCATTTGAAAGACTAAAGCTGAAGCTCCAATACTTCGACCACCTGATGAGAAGAGCTAACGCACTGAAAAAGACCCTGATGGTGGGAAAGATTGAGGGCAAGAGGAGAAGGGGGTGGCAGAGGATGAGACGGTTGGATGGCATCACTGACTCAATGGATATGAGTTTGAGCAAACTCCAGGAGACAGTGAAGGACAGGGAAGCCTGGTGTGCTACAGTTCTTGGGGTCGCAAAGAGTTGGACATGACTTAGTGACTAACCAACAGCAACCACAAGCTGATACGCAGCCCATGATTTATTTACTTACTTATTATAATTTTTAAAATTATCTATTTATTTTGTTTGTTTTTGGCTGCACAGGGTCTGTTGCTGCACGTGGGATTTCTCTAGTGGCAGAATGCAGGGACTACTCTTCATTGCCCTGCTTGGGTTTACTGCAGTGTCTTCTCTTGTTGTGGAGCATGGGCTTGGTTCCTCTGTGGCATGTGAGGTCTTCCCATACCAGGGATGGAACCATGTTCCCTGCATTGGTAGCCAGATTCCCAACCACTGTACCACTCAGTTCAGTTAAGTTCAGTTCAGCTCAGTCATGTGTGACTCATCCCTGTCCATCACCAACTCCCAGAGCTTACTCAAACTCATGTCCATCAAGTCGATGATGTCATCCAACCATCTCAACCTCTGTCATCCCCTTCTCCCCCCACCTTCAATCTTTCCCGGCATCAGGGTCTTTTCCAATGAGTCAGTTCTTTACATCAGATGGCCAAAGTATTGGAGCTTCAGCTTCAGCATCAGTCCTTCCAATGAATATTCAGGACTGTTTCCTTTTAGGATTGACTGGTTGGATCTCCTTGCAGCCCAAGAGACTCTCAAGAGTCTTCTCCAACACCACAGTTCAAAAGCATCAATTCTTTGGTCCTCAGCTTTCTTTATAGTCCAACCCTCACATCCATGACTACCGGAAAAACCATAGCTTTGACTAGATGGACCTTTGTTGGCAAAGTAATGTTTCTGCTTTTTAATATGCTGTCTAGGTTTGTCATAGCTTTTCTTCCAAGGAGCAAGCATCTTTTAATTTCATGGCTGCAGTCACCATCTGCAGTGATTTTGGAGCCCCAAAAAATAAAGTCTCTCACTGTTTCCATTGTTTCCCCATCTATTTACTATGAAGTGATGGGACCAGATGCCATGATCTTAGTTTTCTGAATGTTGAGTTTTAAGCCAACTATTTCACTCTCCTCTTTCACTTTCATCCAAAGGCTCTTTATTTCTTCTTCATTTTCTGCCATAAGGATGGTGACATCTGCATATCTGAGGTTATTGGTATTTCTCCTGGCAATCTTGATTCCAGATTGTGCTTCAACCAGCCTGGCATTTCACATGATGGACTCTGCATATAATTTAAATAAACAGGGTGACAATGTACAGCCTTGACATACTCCTGTCCCGATCTGGAACCAGTCTGTTGTTCCATGACCAGTTCTAAATGTTGCTTCTTGACCTGCATACAGATTCCTCAGGAGGCAGGTCAGGTGGCCTGGTATTCTCATCTCTTTGAGAATTTTCTACAGTTTGTTGTAATCCACACAGTCAAAGGCTTTGGCAAGAGTCAATGAAGCAGAAGTAAGATGGCGGAGCAGAAGGACGTGTTCTCATCTTCTTTGAACACTCCAAAACTACAACTTGCTGCTGAACAACTGTTGACTGGAAAATGCTGGATCCCACCAAAAAAAAAGATACCCCCACGTCCAAGGGCAAAGGAGGAGCCCCAGCAAGATGGTAGGAGGGTCGAAATCAAGTTTAGAGTCAAACCCCTTGCACGCCAGAGACACTCAGAGGGCTCAAACAAAACTTGTGCTCACCAAGACCCAGGGACCCCACAGAGACTGAGCCAGAACTGTGCTTGAGTGTCTCATGAGAAGGTACGGGTCAGCAGTGGCCTGCCACAGGGGCAGGGGCTCTGGGTGCAGCAGACCTGGGTGTGGCATAAGCCCTCTTGAAGGAGGTCACCGTTAACCCCAGCATAGGGCTGCCAGAACTTACACAGGACCGGGGGAACAGACTCTTGGAGGGCACAAACAGAACCTTGTGTGCCCTGAACCACTAGGAAAGCCTAGTTATTATAGTTTTCATTGGAGTGTAGTTGATTCACAGTGTATGTTAGCTGTGTTAGTGGCAGGTGTTCAGCAAAGCAAGTCAGTCACACGTATACATGTACCCACTGTTTTTAGATTCTTCTCCTCTATAGCCCCTCACAGAGTATTGAGTAGAATTCTCTCTGCTATATAGTAGGACCTTGTGAGTTACCTATTTTATATATAGTACTGTGTATATGCCAGACCACAATTTAAATAGCAAGGCTCTAGGGAATTCCCTGAGAGTCCAGTGAGTTGTGAGGACTCCATGCTGCCACTGTAGGGGGCTAGGGTTCAATCCCTGATTAGGGAACTAAGATCCCACAAGCCATGCAGCATGGCCCCCCCCCAAAAAAAAAAAAAGGAATCAGAATAAATAAACAGTAAGACTTTATTCCTCCTACACAAGGGAATGAAATAGCACTTTGAAATTTTGCCATTATCCATTAGGGAAAGCATGTATTTTGATGAATCTCTCATAATTACGATGACTAGGTGAGTGAGGGAACAAAATGCTTATGCCTGTCCCAAAAAGAGCATGAGGGAAAACAACATCATTTTGTCCTTGCAATAACCCTGTGAGATTAGAAGGTGGTCCCCATTTTGCAAATGGGGAGGGTGTTCAGAGAGGGTGAGCAAATGTCAGAGCTATGGCTTGTTCTACAGCCTGACTCCAAACCCAGTGCCCATTCCCCCACACTGCCTGGTCCCTACTTCCCTCTCTCCCACATCTCTGGAACTGTCATTCAGCCCTGGATTTGGAAATAGTTGCAAGCTCTAGATAGAAAAGGGATTGAGGATATCTAAGCGCCGGGATCTACTCCTACAGACATGCAAATTTATGTGACAAGGATGTGCCAGGCAGCAGCATTTATAAGAGAAGAGCTGGAAACTCCGTTAGAAACACATAGTAGAATTGCTCAAAGATGACTTAAAACTGTAGCAACTGCCTTCCTGTTGCATCACCTGTCATTTCTTTCTTGATTTTCATTACTACCTCTTGTTTGTTTCTGTCTATGTCTGTCTCATCTATTAGAATGTCAATTCTTGAAAGACAAGAACATTGCTGGGTTCCTAACGTCAATGTTCAATCATTTTTGTGGAATGAATGAACCTGAGCATTTTGAGAAAGCAAGTAAAGGTCATTGCAGGATGTTGCACACAGGATACCATTTTTGTTTTAAAAAATGTTTGAGTGTAGGTAGAGAAAAATCTGTAAGACTGAATATTAATAACTTTGGGATTGGGACTGGGGATTAGGTAGGGATGATTCTCATTTTCCATTATTTCAGTCTGTTTTTTACTATGAACATGAATTTCCTTAGTAATAATAAAAGTAAATTAAAAAAATAATATTCTAGACTTTTATCTATAGGTGCCAACATTGATGTCTGGGGATGTTTATTCCAGCATTATTTATAGTGGCAAAAAGTAGAAATTATCATTTGCCCGCTTTAAAAGGGCTTCCCAGTTGGCACTAGTGGTAAAGAATCTACCTGCCAATGCAGGAAACATGAGAGACTCAGGTTTGACCCCTGGATCAGGAAGATCCCCTGGAGGAGGGCATAGAAACCCACTCCAGTATTCTCAGCTGGAGAATCCCATGGACAGGGGAGCCTGGTGGGCTACAGTTCATGGGGCCACAAAGAGTTGGAAGCGACTTAGCATGCATGCAACACAGAACTCCATTCCTCTGGAGATCCCTCCGACTCAGAATGAATCCTTTTTTTGTTTAGTGACTCAGTCGTGTCTGACTCTTTGCAACCTCGTAGACTGTAGCCTGCCAGACTCCTCTGTCCATGGGATTTTCCAGGCAAGAATACTGGAGTGGGTTTCCATTTCCTTCTCCTGGGGATCTTCCCAACCCAGGGATCGAACCTGCAGCTCCTATCACATCTCCTACATTGCAGATGGATTCTTTTACTGTTGAGCCATGAGGAAAGCCCTAGAATGCATCTTTTAATAAGTCAATATAGTATTTCTTTATTTTTAATTGAAGGATAATTGCTTTACAGGATTTTGTTGTTTTCTGTCAAACATCAACAAGAATCAAACATAGGTGTACATAGGTCCCCTACCTCTTGAACCTCTCTCCCACCTCCCTCCCCATCCCACCCATCTAGGTGGTTACAGCCCGTCTGATTCCCTGAGACATACAGCAAATTCCTATTGGCTATATATTTTTCATACAGTAATGTTACTCTCCATACATGTTACTTCCATGTTACTCTCTCCATACATCTCACCCTCTCCTCCCTTCTTCCCATGTCCATAAGTCTGTTCTGTCTGTTTCTCCATTGCTGCCTTGCAAATAAATCCATCAGTACCATTTTTCTAGATTCCATATATATGTGCTGCTGCTGCTGCTAAGTCACTTCAATTGTGTCCGACTCTGTGCGACCCCATAGATGGCAGCCCACAAGGCTCCCCCATCCCTGGGATTCTCCAGGCAAGAACACTGGAGTGGGTTGCCATTTCCTTCTCTGATGCATGAAAGTGAAAAGTGAAAGTGAAGTCGCTCAGTCATGTCTGACCCTCAGAGACCCCATGGAGCACAGCCCTCCAGGCTCCTCCGTCCATGGGATTTTCCAGGCAAGAGTACTGAAGTGAGGAGCCATGGACTTCTCTGATATATATGTGCTAGTATACGATATTTATCTTTTTCTTTCTGACTTACTTCACTCTGTATAATAGGTTCTAGGTTCATCCACCTCATTAGAACTGACTCAAATGCATTTCTTTTTATGGCTAATATTTCATTGTGTATATGAAGCACAACTTCTTTATCCATTCATCTCTTGATGGACATCTAGGTTGCTTCCATGTTCTAGCTATTATAAACAGTGCTGCAATGAACAATGGGATACATGTGTCTTTTTCAATTTTGGTTTCCTCAGGGTATATGCCTAGGAGTGGGGTTGCTGAGTCATATGTTAGTTTTATTCCTAGTTTTTTTAAGGAATGTCCATACCATCTTCCATAGTGGCTGTATCAATTTACATTCCCACCAACAGTGCAAGAGCATTCCCTTTTCTCCACACCCTCTCCAGCATTTATTGTTTGTAGACATTTTGGTGATGGCCATTCTGAGTGGTGTGAGGTGATATCTCGTTGTAGTTTTGATTTGCATTTCTCTAATAATGAGCGATGTTGAGCATCTTTTCATGTGTTTGTTAGCCGTATTGGAGAAAAGTCTATTTAGGTCTTTTTCCCACTTTTAGATTGGGTTGTTTGTTTTTCTGGTATTGAGTTGTATGAGCTGCTTATATATTTTGGAAATTAATCCTTTGTCAGTTGTTTCATTTGCTATTATTTTCTCCCATTCTGGTAGTTGTCTTTCCACCTTGTTTATAGTTTCCTTTGCTATGCAAAAACTCTTAAGTTTAACTAGGTCCCACTTGTTTACTTTTGTTTTTTATTTCCTTTACTCTAGGAGGTGGATCATAGAGGATCTTGCTTTGATTTATATCATTGAGTGTTCTGCCTATGTTTTCCTCTAAGAGTTTTATAGTTTCTGGTCTTACACTTAGGTCTTTAATCCATTTTGAGTTTTTCGTTGTGTATGGTGTTAGAAAGTGTTCTAATTTCATTCTTTTACATATAGCTGTCCAGTTGTCCCAGCACCACCTACTGAAGAGGCTATCTATGCCCCGTGGTATATTTTTGCCTCCTTTGTAAAAAATGAGGTACCAATAGGTGCATGGATTTATTTCTGGGCTTTCTATCTTGTTCCATTGGTCTATATTTCTGTTTTTGTGGCAGTACCATACTGTCTTGATGACTGTAGCTTTGTAGTATAATCTGAAGTCAGGAAGGTTGATTCGTCCAGCTCCATTCTTCTTTCTCAAGATTGCTTTGGCTATTCGGGGTCTTTTGTGTTTCCATATGAATTGTGAAATTTTTTGTTCTAGTTCTGTGAAAAATGCCATTGGTAATTTGATAAGGATCTTACTGAATCTGTAGATTGTGTTTGGTAGTATAGTCATTTTAACAATATTGATTCTTCCACCCAGGAACATGGAATACCTCTCCATCTGTTTATGTCATCTTTGATTTCTTTCATTGGTGTCTTATAATTTTCTGTATACAGTTCTTTCATCTCCTCAGGTAGGTTTATTCCTAGATATTTTATTCTTTTTGTTGCAGTGGTGAATGGGATTGATTCCTTAATTTCTTTCTGATTTTTCATTATTAGTATATAGGAATGCAAGTGATTTCTGAATATTGATTTTGTATCCTGTGACTTTGCTAAATTCACTGATTAGCTCTAGTAATTTTCTGATAGCATCTTTAGGGTTTTCTATGTATAGTATCATGTCATCTGCAAACAGCAATAGCATTACTTCTTTTCCAGTCTGGATTCCATTTATTTCTTTTTCTTCTCTACCTGCTGTAGCAAGGACTTCCAAACCTATGTTGAATAATAGTGGTGAGAGTGGACACCCTTGTCTTGTTCCTGATCTTAGGGGGAATGCTTTTTGCCACTGAGAATAATGTTTGCTATAGGCTTATCATATATGGCCTTTACTTTGTTGAGACAGGTTCCTTCTATGCCCATTTTTGGAAGAGTTTTAATAAGTGCTGAATTTTGTCAAAGACTTTTTCTGCATCTATTGAGACTATCATATGCTTTTTCTCTTTCAATTTGTTAATATGGTGTATCACATTGATTGATTTGCGTATATTGAAGAATCCTTGCATCCCTGGAATAAACCCAACTTGATCATGGTGTTTGAACTTTTTAATGTGTTGTTGAATTCTGTTTGCTAGAATTTTGTTGAGGATTTCTGCATCTATGTTCATCAGTGATATTGGCCTGTAGTTTCCTTTTTTAGTGTTGTCTTTGGTTTTGGTATCAGGGTGATGGTGGCCTCATAGAATGGGTTTGGAAGTGCTCCTTTCTCTGCAATTTTTTGAAAGAGTTTTAGAAGGATAGGCATTAGATCGTCTCTAAATGTTTGATAGAATTCACCTGTGAAGCCATCTGGTCCTGGGTTTTTGTTTTATGGGAGCGTTTGATCACAGTTTCAATTTCAGTTCTTGTAATTGGGTTGTTCATAATTTCTATTTCTTCCTGGGTCAGTCTTGGAAGATTGAACTTTTCTAAGAATCTGTCCATTTCTTCCAGGTTATCCATTTTATTGCCATATAGTTGCTCATATAATCTCTTATAACCTCTCCTTTTTAATTTCTAATTTTGTTGATTTGATTCTTTTTTTCTTGATGAGTCTGGTTAAAAGTTTGTCAGTTTTCTTTATCTTCTATAGTATTCTTAAAAATTAAAGTTTGGCCACCAGGAAAGACTGAACAAAAATTATTCCCCTCCCCCCTAAACAACAAGGAAACAGCTTTAATCATCTCTTTCCTGACCCACAAAAACAGGGAAGTAGTTGGAGCTGAAGCCTTTAAATCTGAAATTTCAGCTCCTAAAACATTGCTCGTTGCTCAAAGGTGAAAATCCACACATTTTCTTCTCCAATATTTTCCCTATTTGTGAGTTTATTTCCATACAGCATGCATGCACACATACCCTGTACTCACTCACATGTGCTCTTACATGCACGTGAGACACTATTTTCTTGTGTGTGTTTGTTGATTAATTATGAGAATAACAAACTTGATGTGTGCAGAGTTTCAAAGGTGCTTTGTCCACATCAAAGTCACCTGAGTCCTCTTCTCTGAAAGCCTTAAAAATCAAATTACACAACCAAGGATCACTACTTTGCCAGATGCTGTTCACAGGCTGCATATTGACAGGGGAGGAGGGGCAGAGAAAAAGTCCTCATAACTGATGTTTAGGTGGGAAGACAAAGAGACAACCTCCATCACCCGGATATGCTAGGGTATAAAGCCTAGTGTGCTGTCCTCAGGCCAAACTCTAACACTAAATCAGGATCAGGGACATTATTCAAACTAAGTAAATGGTCTAACATATCTGCATCCATATCTATGGATTTCTTTTGCTGCTGAACTACTAACTGGCCAAAGTCTTGAGCAGCTCTCACAATATCTGCTTTTCCATCTTCAGGGAACAGCACTTTCGCTGCCAAATGGCAATCTTTGTCATGACTTTGCAAATTCTGGTGAGTATTTGGAACCATCTAAGTCAGTCCAGATATTCCTGATGTTTTAAAATTTCATCCATCAACCTGGAATTATTTCTTTTGACAATCCCCTGGTGGTCGTAGACGCTGATGTAAGAGATGCCCACGGCAGATCGCACCACCAAGCTTGCCATGTCGGAGAAGCTGGGCTCCTGCTCCTCCTCAGTGATCACCAGGCTCACGTACACAGGCAGCTTCTCCAGGGAACTGCCGTCCGCGCGCCACTGCAGCTGCAGGTGGGCAGGCCGGGCCGGTCCCCTGAGCGGAGGCCAGTGGTCACGGCGGTTGCCGCCGGCAACCTGGAGCTGGCGGAGCTGGGAGCTGAGCGGTGCTAGGACCGCAGCGGAGGCGGCGGGGCAGCGGCTCCGCCTGGTCCAGTTCTAGTTGCCGAACCGCAAGCGAAGCGGGGAGTTGAGCTTGAGATGAGGATCAGGCCGAACCGGGCGTGCAGCCACCCACAGCAGCAGCTCCTACTGCCCGATCATGCACTCATGGCTCCCGGGCGTCCGCCCGCTCCCACCCCGGCGGCGAGCCAGCTTCCTATCCAGCAGTCGCCCAGCGTTCCCTGCCCCCGGGCCCCAAACCCGTTCTTTACACTTTCCACAAACCCCTAACCTCTTTCTGCTGTCACTACCTCACCTCGCCGCCCCCCCGCCCCCCACTTCCCCACTCCCATCCCCACCATCTCCCTCCATCACCTGAATGATTGAACCATGCAGACCTAGGTCTGCAGACCTGAGTTTGCACACCTGTTCTGCCACACTAGGGAGTTAATTTGAGTCCCAGTTTCCTTCTTTATACTTAGAATTCCCAGATTCTTTGGGACTTTCTTTTTCTTTTGGCTATGCCAGGCGGCATGTGGGATCTTAGTTCCCCGACTAAGGATGGAACCCCTGCAGATCCCTGCAGCACGGAGTCTTAACCACTGGACCGCAGGGAAACTTAACCACTGGACCGCAGGGAAGTCCCTCCTTTATAAAGTTACTAACAGGATAATGCTGCCTCCGCCAAACAGTTTTAATGAGGGAAGTATTGGAAAGGGCTTTGTAAGCTGCAAAGCTCCTTCCAGATGTTAGCTATATGGGTAAGATATCCACCTAGCCCTCTGGATGGATGTCATCGCAGATGATTACTCGCTCTAGTCTTTACTAAACAAGAAAAAAAAGAGAGATTTGGGGGTATAAGTTTTGTAATTCACTTACCTTAATAACATTAGGCAAGAGCTGAATCACAACCCATGATTACAGCCTGGGCAAAAGCTTGCTAGAAACATTCTCTGACATTTTTAGCCAAAAAGTTGTTCATTCCTCAGTGTTCTCCCTCTTTTGCATCCCACACTCAGCCAGCGACTGACTCAGTCTTAAGGAAGAAGTAGCATGAATTCAGCAACTTTGTATATAGCATCTTCTTATATTCCAACACTGAGCCAGACTTCCTTAGGTAAGAAGAGAAACTGGAACTGGAGATCTTTAAGAGACCTAAACAGGGGACTTTCCCTGGTGGCACAGTGGATCAGAATCCGCCGGTCAATGCAGAGGACACAGGTTGGATCCCTGGTCTGGGAAGATTCCATGTGCCGTGGAGCAACTAAGCCCCTATGCCACAACTACTGAGCCCACATACTGTAACTACTGAGGCCCAAGTGCTCTAGGGTCTGTGCTTCACAAGAGAAGCCATCGCAGTGAGAAGCCTGAGCACCTCAAGGAAGAGCAGCGCCTGCTTGCCTCGATTAGACAGAGCCTGCACACAGCAACGAAGACCCAGGGCAGCCAAAGATAAATTAAAAAAGACAGAGACCTAGGCAGAAGTTGCCAGAGATGTCATAAAGGGGATTCAGATATGAGGTGAGAGGCTGGAGCAGATCAGTCCTAAGATCTCTTCCAACTGTAAATTTCTATGGAGAAGAGCTCCTGCCCTTTTGAAGCATACAATCTAATCAGGGAGATAGATGTGAAGAACATGTAGAGACTTCCCTGTCGGTCCAATGGGCTTCCCTGGTGGCTCAGGTGGTAAAGAATCTGCCTGTAATGCAGGAGACCTGGGTTGGATTCCTGGGTGGGGAAGATTCCCCTGGAGAAGGGAATGGCAACCCGATCCAGTATTCTTGCCTGGAGAATCCCATGGACAGAAGAGCCTGGCGGGCTACAGTCCATGGGGTTACAAAGAGTCGACATGACTGAGCAATTAACACTTGCCTTTTCCAGTGGTTAGGACTCTGTGCTTCCACCGCATCAGGCATGTATTCCATTCCTGGTCTGGGAACTAAGATCCCTGCCAGGCCAAAAAGAAAAAAGATGAAGAGACAGTAAAGAAAAAGTCCTGAGCAGGAATGAGCGTTGCCTATTTAATTACCATTGCAAGTATGTTAGTTGCTTAGTTGTGTCTGATTATTTGTGACCCCATGGACTGTAGTCTGCCAGGCTCTTCTGTCCATAGGATTCTCCAGGCAAGAATACTGGAGTGGGTTGCCATTCCCTTCTCCAAGGGATCTTCCCAACCCAGGGATCAAACCCAGGTCTCCTGTATTGCAGGCAAAGTCTTTACTATCTGAGCCACCAGGAAAGCCTACCTCTGCAAGGAATGGTGACTGTTTTTCAACTGGGGGAGGCCTGTGGGTTTAATTCCTCTAGGAATCCTTAAAATTGTTGTTTAGTACCTAAGTCATGTCTGACTCTTTTGCAACCCCATGGACTGTGGCTTGCCAGGCTTCCTGCTAGTCAGTGGGAAGCTAGAGGCAGCTACTTGTCATTGCTACTTGCTTTCTGGACACTGCTGGGACATTGTAGAGCTCACAAACTCACACACATTCTTTGTTCTGTGAGGTACGCAGGATCATTTTTATCCTCATATTGTAGTTGAGGAAACTTAGTGAAATGCCTTACCCTTTATCTAGTGAGGTACAGGCTATGCTGAGACCCACTTATCCTGACCTCCAGATGAGCGTATGAGTGCTAGATCACTTTAGTTGTGTCTGACTCTCTGCAACCCCATGCACTATAGCCCTCCAGGCTCCTCTGTGCAGGGGACTCTCCAGGCAAGAATACTGGGGTGGGTTGACATGCCCTCCTTCAGGGGATCTTCCCAACCCAGGGGTCAAACCCATGTCTCTTATATCTCCTGCATTGGCAGGCAGGTTCTTTACCACTAGCACCACCTAGGAAGCCTCAGATGAGTGCTTGTTCCTTAAAGAAGATTGTCACGTGAATTTCAAGACTAATGTTAGAGTCAGGACTTTAAAAAGCTGATGTGTGTGGAGAAACTTTGTCATATCTTGACTCCCCACTTTCCATTTCTAGACACACACAATGATGATAAAGTTAAATGTATTATTGCAAATGCAATAATATTGCATTTGAATGTGTGCTCAGTCGTTTAAGTCGTATGCAACTCTTTGTGACCCTATGGACTGTAACCTACCAGGCTCCTCTGTCCATGGAATTCTCCAGGCAAGAATACTGGAGTGGGTTGCCATTTCCTTCTCCAGGGGATCGTCCCAACCCAGGAATCAAATCTGTCTCTCTTATGTCTCCTGCATTGGCAGACAGGTTCTTTACCACTAAGGGCTTCCCTGGTGGCTCAGACGGTAAAGTGTTTGCCTGCAGTGTGGGAGACCCGGGTTCGATCCCTGAGTTGTGAAGATCCCTTGGATCTTCTGCTTGGATCTTTACCACTAGTGCCACTAAATCAAATCCATGAATCTGGTAAACTTCTGGAATAGTGCAGTTTGGTAGAAATATAATTTGTTAAATTTTCTAGAAGCTACATTTTATAAATAAAAAGGCACAGAGTAAATTAATATATTTAATTGAATATATCAAAAATATTTTTAAAACTTATAATCAATATATAATACTAATGAGATAGTTAAAATTCTAAGTCTTCAGAATCTGGTGAGCGTATTATGCCAATAAGACATCTCAATTTGAACTAGCCACATTTCAAGTACTCAATTTGACTTGTAGCTTGGACAGTCTTGGTCAGTGCAGTTCTAAAAGTAGAACTGCTAGTATCTGAGGCTGACCCTGACCCACTGCAGTACTCTCGCCTGGCGAATCCCATGGACGGAGAAGCCTGGTGGGCTAGAGTCCATGGGGTTGCAAAGAATCCGACGTGACTGAAGCAGCTTAGCAAAGCACAGCACGGTGAAGTTGGCAGGCATCTTTCTGGGGACAGAATATCTTCTGATGTCCCTCATATCACACAAAACAAGCATGTCCTGGGCCATCCTTCAAGAAAAAGAAATGAAAAGGAACTACAGTTTACTCAACTTTTTAAATCGTAGAAGATTATATTGGAAGGGCTCTCTGAGATGATCTAGTCCAGAAGTTGACAAATTTCAGCCCTGGGTCATATCTGCTCACTGCCTGTTTGTTTTTTTTTCTGCATCCTGAAAGCTAAAAATTATTTCTACGTTTTTTAAACAGTGACAGACTTTATTCTTTCGGGCTCTCAAATCACTGCAGGTGGTGACTGCAGCCATGAAATTAAAAGACACTTGATCCTTGGAAGAAAAGTTATGATCAACCTAGACAGCATATTAAAAAGCAGAAATATTACTTTGCCAACAAAGGTCCATCTAGTCAAAGCTGTGGTTTTTCCAGTAGTCATGTACAGATGTCAGAGTTGGACTATAAAGAAAGCTGAGCGTTGAAGAATTGATGCTTTTGAACTGTGTCTTGGAGAAGTCTCTTGAGAGTCCCTTGGGCAGCAAGGAGACCTTGGGCAGTCAATCCTAAAGGAAAACAGTCCTGAATATTCATTGGAAGGACTGATGCTGAAGCTGAAACTCCAATCCTTTGGCCACCTGATGCGAAGAACTGACTTATAGGAAAAGACCCTGATGCTGGGAAAGATTAAAGGTGGGAGGAGAAGGGGACGACAGAGGATGAGATGGTTGGATGGCATCACTGACTCGATGGACATGAGTTTGAGTACTTAGATGAACTCAAACTTACTTAGTTTGAGCTCTGGGAGTTGGTGATGGACAGGGAAGCTTGGCATGCTGCAGTCCACAGGGTCGCAAAGAGTCGGACACAACTGAACAACTGAACTGAACATTTTTAAATGGTTCAAAAAAATTGAAAAAAGAATGATGTTTCATGACATGTAAATAGTATATGAAATTCAAAAGTCAGTGTCCATTACAAAAGTTTTTCAGAACACCTCCACCCTCATTTGTATACATTTTGTCTATGGTTGCC
This sequence comes from Cervus canadensis, assembly GCF_019320065.1. Classification (NCBI taxonomy): domain Eukaryota; kingdom Metazoa; phylum Chordata; class Mammalia; order Artiodactyla; family Cervidae; genus Cervus; species Cervus canadensis. Next base: position 28,001,970 of record NC_057398.1, read on the forward strand.
TTTGAGCTTCAACAACAGAGTTGTCACAATGATAAAATGACCTACCAAGCTCAAAGTAGTATTAACTGGCCCTTCACAGAAAAAGTTGGCTGACCCCCGGCACTAAAGCAAACATCCCCATTCTGCTGGTAGGGAGCTGAGGCACAAAGACATGCCAGGCCTGAGGTCATGTCATCGGCCAGAGGTTGAAATGAGACCTCAGTGGTTACTGTTCTTTTCACGACACCATCACATAAAAGATGGTACCCAAAAGCTTCTCAGTTTATCAGAACAATGACTGCTTGGTCCTTTTATGTGCCTGTCTGCTCCTCACCTGCAAGCCCAACCTAGGCTTTAGTAGGGGCCGCTGCATCTGTGGTGCAGTAGTACAGAATCTGCCTGCAATGCAGGAGACTCTGGTTCGATCCCTGAGTCAGGAAGATCCCCTGGAGAAGGAAATGGGAACCCACTCCAGCATTCTTGCCTGGGGAATCCCGTGGGCAGAGGAGCCTGGCGGGCTGCAGTCCCTGGGGTTTCAGTCAGACCTGACTGAGTGACTGAGCACGCTGCATTGTAACCTCGAGAGGGCAGCACTGGCTAACGTGACTCCAGAGAGCAACCTCTTCCAAGAAATGACCAAAATAGTACACTGTTGGGTCTTTAAAAAAGAGACAGAGGAAGAAAAAAAGCAGGTCAAAAAAAAGGGCCCGAGTTGCTTTTGATGGTGGCATGCATACATACTAGTACAGTGTAAGATATTAAAAAAAAATTTTTTTTTTTGACAAATTGCCAAAGGTGAGTTCAAGCTCAGAAAATACCCACATCTAGCTAGAAGTGAAGGCAGGCAAATTGGTAGCAAAATGAAAGTAGGCATTTCAGAGAAAAGCACCCACACATTAAAACAAAAACAAAAACAAAAGAAAACTTTCTGAGTATTGAGGGAAGACTAAGAGGAATAGTAGAGTGGGTTGCCATGCCCTCCTCTAGGAGGGGATCTTCCCAACCCAGGGATCGAACTCAGGTCTCCCACATTGCAGGCAGATTCTTTACTGTCTGGTGGCTCAGACAGTAAAGAATCTGCCACCCACACATTAAAAAAAAAAACAAAAAAAAAACTCCAATTCTACTTTCTGAGTATTGAGGAAACATGGAGAGGAAATTAGTCCTCCTGGAGCCTTAGGGACAGTTTAAGTAGGTGAGTGGAGCTATGCTCATGACCCAGATTTGTACTCGTTCTGAGGGGGCTGAAGAAGAGCTTCCATCTCTTCATTTTGGTGAGGTCTAATCATAAAATGTGGCTAGTGAGGTTTGCAGCCTAGTATGAGGTATTTAGGAAGTATAATTAATATTTGCAAAGGGCTGTAAAATCCTACAGATTAAAAGGTGTCCTGTGGAAGATGCAAGATGGACTGGTGTTACTGTGAGGGCAGATATATTTTTGTGGGTGTCACCACTGTTGTTGTTTACTGAGAAGGCAGAGGGAAAAAGTAGGTTAAGGCCAGGTGGCACAGTCCTTCAACGTGACTAAGAACTGGGCCACATGAAACCTGTCTGGGCAGACTATCACATCAGATGGTCTAGAGAAATTTCCCCAAGAATGCATAAATCCTCAGAGGCAGAATGGTTAGCTTCATGACACATAATCACGCCTGGAAGAAATCTGGTGGGGCTAATTAGAAAAACACATATGGCACTTCCGTCTTTACAAGGAAGGGGACTGAATTGTATTACTCAGCAAATATTTTCCTCAGCCTGAGCTTGACTTCTGAGATTTTCTGAGAACTGAGCATTTTTTCTAAGTAATCCCAAAAGCCTGGGTAACAGCAGGAACTAAGCTAGTAGTCTAATTAAGCATCCCCATACTGTGATACTTTAAAACACTACTGGGAATCCCAATGAGTTCCTAATGGCTAATTTCTAAATTTAATCCAAAGTGCTCTGCTGAATCCTCTTATATGACCTTTGTTAATTATGTAATATCTAATCACCAGTGATGATAAAAAACTGAAAACGATGGCATGAACTGATTCACTCTCCTGCAGGTATTCCATCAGGAACAAAGATTAGGGCATCTCCGAGGAATAAAACTTCAGCATGTAGGAAACTGCTTTCAAACTCTAGCAATTAAGTATATTTTTAGTCCCTGGAATGATAAAAATATGGAACTGCACCGAATGGGATTTTGTTGTTGTTGTTCTTATTTTTTCCAGTTAGAATTTTGGTCCAGATCAATCTTATAACATGTGGAAAGACCTTAAAGACTTATCATGAAAATAATCTGGTGCACTTAGGGTACGATAAGAAATCCTCAGCAGAAATATCATTAAGTTTAAATCTTTATTCTGTTACTAAGAAAAGTAAATCCACAACTCCAGTACTGTATTTACTTTGGAAATTATAAACTACCAGAAAATAAAACAAAGACAGGAAGAAGGAAAAGAAAAATAGAGGTATTATACCACTCAAGTGCCCAGTATTGTAAATATAACTTGGAACTTACTTTACAACATTCACATAAAGCTAATTGACTTAGATGGCTTTGGTTTTCTGGCTTTTGTGTATTTTTGTCAGTTCTGTAATGTTACATGGTTTAGAGGATCAAATCCTATTTTGTGTAATGTTGTATTCCATCTTTGAATTTTAAACCAGTTGACAGAATCTTTAGGTATTGGTACAGTCCTCAAAGAGGGGGAAAAAAATCCAACTTAACTGTGACTCTGTTTCCTATTTATATTGTATTTCTCATTTAAGAAGTCAAAAACTCAGTGGACTTTAGTCCAAGTCTCCCTAGCATAATATCTTAGATTTCAGTAGCATTTCTCAGATTACAAAGCACTTTTACATCCATTCTCTCCTTTCACTGGGTCTTCAGAACAACACTGTGGGTGGGTATGGCATGCATAATATAGTTATTTAACAGCTTCATTTCCAAAAATTAATTCAATGAATATTTATTGAATGGCTACTGTTTGCCAGACACTTTTAGACAATGACCATTCAGTGGAAAATAAAACACACGAAGAGCCTGCCAAAAATGTTTGTGATTTGCCTAAGACTATAGAAAGTAAATCCAAAACATTTGAATGGATGTACTGTATCATCATTTCCATCTTCAGCTGGAAAAATGAAGCACAGATAACTTACTTGACACTGTCTCTTAGTACTGTAGTGGCATTTCTTGTATAGATTTGCTCAACCACGTCTGCTCACCAGTATTTGCTCCCACACATTCCACCCTCTGGTCTTTCACTAGATCAATTCTTTTATACTCCCATCTACAGTCAATTCCTTCACATAGGCAGCTCCTCTCTCCTACTTTAGGACATGTATCCAGTCAACTCTCTCTCGCACACTGCCATTCTCTCATGTATCAAAAAAAGATAAAATAAAGTGTTGTTTCAAAAAAAAAGTATTGTAATTTCTTCTGGCTTAAAAACAAACTTCTCTCAATCCCACTTCCCCCAGCTACTCACCCCTTACCAGTGACCACTCCATTTTTCTTCTTTCCTTTTGCAGCAAACTCCTATTCTCTAATTTGTAAGTCAAATAAGTATTTATTGAACAGATGCAGAATAAATGAACTAGGAATGTTTCACATGAAGTTAAGTAAATTTAAGTATTCAGATGCCTTGTCACTCACACACACACACACACACAAACTGGTTTATATTTCTGCAAAAGGCAGAACTATACCCAATGGTTAGAAACATCCAGCATGATATTTGCACCAATAGTTTCAGTTTCTCCAATATAACAGATGCTAAGGTAGCTCAGTTAGTGAAGAATCTGCCAGCAATGCAGGAGACCCGGGTTTGATCCCTGAGTCAGGAAGTTCACCTGGAGAAGGAAATGGCAATCCACTCCAGTATTCTTGCCTGGAGAATCCCATGAACAGAGGAGCCTGGCAGGCTACACAGTCCATGGAATCGCAAGAGTTAGACATGACTTAGTGACAAAATCACTCACGCTTTTTCAAAGAGATGAGATATAGGGACTTCCCTGGTGGTCCAGTGGCTAAGATTCCAAGCTCTGAATGCAGGGGGCCGGAGGTTAAATTCCTGGTCAGGGAACTAGATCCCACATGTCGTGACTAGGACCCAATGCACCTACGTAAAGAAATAAACAAAAACAAATATTTTTTTTTTTAAAAAGAGAGATATAAATTTATTTATTTTTTTAAAAGCAGGGGCTTTCCTGGTGGCTCAGCTGGTAAAGAATCTGCCTCCAGTATGGGAGACTTGGGTTCGATCCCTGGGTTGGGAAGATCCCCTGGAGAGGGGAATAGCTACCCACTCCAGTATTCTGGCCTTGAGAACTCCATGGACTATATAGTCGCAAAGAGTTGACTTTCACTTTTCTTTCACTTAAAAAAAATAGTATTCTTGGACCTTTCAAGGAAATAGAATTTTCATGACCTATCCTCCACATCAGCAACTGAGGCACTCATACCATCAGAAATACACCTCAAGTCAACTAACTGATTTGTTAAGGAAGTGGTCTTTTGTTTTCAGTTATATTTTCAGTTTCGTATCAGTGATTCTCAGAAGGTATGAGAAAAATTTCACAAAGCAGATATATCAGAATCCCTGGAATTCTGATACTGCATTCTAGTCAGACAGTCTTCCTCAGCCCCTAAGTAAATCACTTACCAGTACAAACCAGTGTGAACTGATGGAAGTATAGTCTGTGCTAATACAAGGGAGTAACTAGAAAATATAAACTAAACTACATAATATGCTAAGCTTCAACCAAATTGATATTTCAAAGTAGAAATTGTTTCAACAATTAGTATATGTGCTGCCGAAGCGAGCACTGTTTCAACAATTACTAGGCATAAATATTCCAGGATAAAATATACATAGTAATTTATATCTATGTTTTATCACATGTTCCAATAAGAATAAGATAATACAATACAATACAATAATACAATACAGTAGGAATAAGATAATACAACTGAAGGTAAAAAAAATGTTAATATCTGTATTTATTAGTACACAGGATTTTAAAGGTGGAGCTTGAGCCCAGGATGATAAACACACTTTCAGATAAAGCACATAGTAAAACTAGTTAACTGTTGTTCATTGGGGAACTAGAGCAGGCTCCAATACGACAGGTGGAGAAACTTACTAAAAGAAACTTCTGGGACTTTCCTGGTGGTACAGTGGATGGGAATTCACCTGCCAGTGCAGGGGACATGTGTTCGATCCCTGATCCAGGTAGATTCCACATGCTGCAGAACAATGAATGCCTGTGCACCACAACTATGGAAGGCTTCCCACTTCAGAACCTGAACTCTGCAACAAGAGAAGCCACTGCAATAAGAAGCCCATGCACTGCAATGAAGAGTAGCCCTCTCTCACCGCAACTAGAGAAACCCCTGGTGCAGCAAAGAAGAGCCAGTGCAACCAAAAAAAAAGGAAATTTCTGGGCACTTTATTTCTAGGGCATTACCAGTCTTGTGATGGAGTCAGTTTGTCATCATTGTTTGAATACTTTTACAGGAAATCCTACAAAAGCTGCAAAATCATTGGTAATTATTGAAGTACACACTTAAGAAACCAGGGTAAAGTCTGCCTTGTTGCATTTCTAAGCACTGTGTGGCTGGCTGAATTGCCTCAGACCACTGGTGAGCATCAGTGCTTATATAAACGACAGGAAAATCTCTGCTAGTCTTTGTCCTACTAACCAAATTCTTCTAAGTAATGACCAAATTCCAAGTTCTGAATTTTCAGATTTTGTTGGGTAGTATTCTTTCCCATAGAAATTGTCTATTATTCAGATTATTATGGAACAGATATGAGGCAAGCAGCAGACTACATCTTGAGAGTGTAACAATTCTTCCAGAAGCCTAAAGATTTTGAATTTCTGATTCTTGCACTGATCCAGGAATCTTTGAAATTAACACTACTTTGTACCATCATAGTCCCTAGAATCTCTCTCTCTCCAAATCCATTCCACTGTAGTACTCTCCACTGTAGTATTTTCCAAAGGTCAGACTTCATATACTAACTTTTTTTTTCTGCAACCCAGTCCAGTCATGCTTTTGCCCCCTCTGCTCCACCAAAACCGCTCTTGCCAAGATCACCATTGATCTCCATGTTGCTCCAAGGGTCAGTTCTCAGGCCTCACCTTAACGTCTCGGCAGCATTCCACAGTTGATCACTTCCTCCTCCTTCAGATATTTTCTTCACCTAACTTCCAGAACACTACTCATCTCTTGGTTTTCCTCCTACCTAACTGGTTTGTTCCTACACAGTTGCTCTGCAAGTTATTTTCTTCTGAGACCTTTTAAGTGAGAAATGTCTCAGGGCTTTCCTGGTTCTCTTTCCTTCTGTATCTACACTTATTCCCTTGGAGATGTCATTAAGTTTCAGACTTTAAGTGCCATTTATATGCTGACAACTCCCAAATACACTCACAGACACAGATTATGCATTTTAAAATAATATCTTCAGAATTTCCTCCTGAACTAGACATATCCAACAGCTACCTAATGTCTCCATTTAAATATTTAATAAATTTCAAGTTGAACATGTCCCAAACTGAACTCTTAATATTCCCCTGGAAAACTGTTCTATCTAGTGCTTCCTATTTCAGATGGTTGCAACTCAGTCTTTCTAGTTGCCCAGGTTAAAAACCTCAGGCTCATCCTTGACTCCCCCTTCTATTAACTGTATATTCAACCCATCAAAAAACCCTCTTGGATTTGCCTTCAAAAAAATCTATCCAGGATCCCTTAATCATTGAAGTTCACCTGTTTCATTTGGATTACTGAAAGAGCCTCCTTTCTAGACTTCTGCTTCTATCCTTGATCTTTTACTCTCAGTACTTCTCAAAACCTAAGTCATATCATGCAACAGCTCCACACCAATTAACAGCCAAAGCCTTCCCACTTTGGCCCACCAGATTCTACAGATCTGCCTCTCACTCCCCTTACCTCTCTGACATCCATCATCTTCTATACTGCTTTGCTCACTGTTTCAGCCACACTGGTTTCCTGAGCTACTCTTCAGGTGCCAGTCATGCTTCTACATGAGTACCTTTGGACTTGCTGTTTCCACTCCCTGGAAACTCTTGCCTAAATATCCAGTTTGCTCCCTTAGCTCCTTCAAGTCTTCAGTATTTTCTTGAGGCCTAACACATGCTCCCTCTCTTTATATTTCATCATCTTACTGTTCCTATTATTTTTTTATATGTATTCTCTCTTCTCCCTCTATTCCCCCATAGTAAGTTCCATGAGAACAATGATTTGTCTTATTCAGTGATGTATCTTAAGCACTTGGAATAGGATCTGGCACAAGGTTGATCCTCAAAAACTGTTTGTTAAACAAATAAAGATCTTGACTTTTAGAAGTCTTTTTGATGTATTGTCTAACTGGACCATTTAAACTGTGATGCCAAAATGATGACTATGGGTTTCATATAATCTGCACAACTGTCAGGACAGTATCTTGTTTTAGGAATGACCATATGAACTCTGGCAGAACAAACAAATGTTGGGTTGTTCAGGAGTATTTATTTTTATAGATATGCTTCTAGTTTTCTAAAAAATACACTGTTAGCGGCAGGGATTTGTTCTTTGAACTCTAATACTTCGGAAGTGCTGAACTTCTGAGTTTTGCCTCAGAAAGGAAAGGACTATTACAGCATGTGGGAGTGCTTAACTACTGCCAAAAATATTTGGAAAAACTTCTCATAATACTAAGTCTTTAAAGAAGATAATTTATCTTTTCCAGGAAAAGGTTACTATTGTTTTAAATTTGCTCCATGCTAGAGTTTGGCATGAAAAGCTGGCCTTTCCTGGAACAATGAATAGAGATATTTAACATTTCTGTATGTTGTTTGGAAAAGGTGCACACAAGCTTTGACAAATGCCAAAAAATAAAATCAAAGGCTTGAGCCAAAGGGGCCTAGAACATAGCACTCAATTCCACACTGGCTGTCTTAAGGATCCGAGTATAATTAATGGTTTTGGTTAACACCTAATCTCTTTCAGGGAACACAAACTGGTATAAATTAATTCAGAACCTGTTTTAGAATAAAAAAGAAAAACTAAAGGAACAATGAACTGGTAATCCTGGAATTCACTAGTCCTACCTGGTTTGACAAAGTGAGAGACCCAGGAAAATACATATACAAAAGTATTTTCACTACTTGGGCAGATCATGAGACTATGATAAGTTGGAAAGTGTTTTGAGGGCAACAAGAGAAGGAGGAGTGTTATTCCTGGATTTCTGTTCTACTGTTTTGCAAATGCATGGCACTGGCCAGAACAGACAGGTGAACAGTGCAACATACTACTTACTTTTTAAATGACAAAACTATTTTTTAGACCAGTTTTAGGTTCACAATAAAACTGAGTGAAAAGTAAAGCTCCTTTACATCCTGGGCCCTCAACACACAGCTTCTCCAACTACCAACAGCCCACACCAGAGCAATATATTTGTTACATTGACACATCATCAACCATGCCACAGTTTACATAAGGGCTCATTCTTGGTATTGTAAGGTCTATGGGTTTTGACACATGTATAATGACAGGTATCCACCATTGTAGTGTCATACAGAGTAGTTTCACTGCCCTAAAGAGCCCCCTGTTCCCTGCAAATTCATCCATTCATCCCTCCCCACTGCATGCATGCTTAGCTGCGTCCAACTTTTTCTGACCTGCCAGGTTTCTCTGTCCATGGGATTTTCCAGGCAAGAATACTGGAGTGGGTTTCTATGCCCTCCTCTGCAGGATCTCCCTGACCCAGGGATCAGGGATCGAACCCACATCTTTCGTTTCCTGCATTGGCGGGCATATTCTTTACCACAACCGCCACTTAGGCCTTGGGAACCACTGATCTGTCTTTATAGTTTTGTCTTTTCTAGAATATAGTTGGAATATTGTAGTATATATAGATATTACCTATGTTAAGAAAATATGAATTGCAAACTTTTTTTGTACAAAAAAGGATGTGCTTTTTGTGTTAAATGGAATAGCAAATGGGAAATAAGTACTCGTTTTATAAATTTAAAAAATTCTAGGAATCAGAATTGTTTAAACAGATACTTCTATGTCTGTATAAAGTGAAAGAAAGGTTGTTCAATCGTTCCCTGAATTTCAACTGCTTGGCTGATTAGGGGTGTGATATTTTGTTTGCATTAGTAGGATGGCACATTCTAATTCCCCAATAATACTAACAGTTTCATACTATCCAATTTTCGTTGTGCCGGCAAAAAGTAATAGCTTTTGAAAACAGTACATTTTAAGTAAAGCAACTATTCCCCAATATAAAATAAAAAAATTTTAAATCTATTTCATAAGCTCTCACCACCAAAAGAACGTACAGTATTGTGCTTTACAGAATCTTGGATATTTAAAAAAATCAAAACTCTACGCAGTGGTTTTAGTCGTACTGAACCTCAAATAAAATTTGGACTTTGTCACTCCTCAGATGTTTCTTTCATCTGGAAGCCATCAAATACTGATCTATTCCTTTAACGACAAGTATATTCTTTATATTTTCATCAATCAATATATATTAACCCCCGGTTACTGAAACAGATAACCGCCTGTAATTATATATGTAGTAGGGGAAAAAAAAACTACTGTAGCTGTGACACCAAAAAATTTTAGCCGGAAAAGCTGGCTAAAAACATTGCACAAAATTAAACAAAGATACTTCGCGCAAAAAGCAACTCTACAAGACAAATTTAGTAGCATTACTCTTTAATTTCCTGGCTTCGGTGATTTTGGAGTCGCAAAGTTAAGATCACAATGCCAAGATTCATATTTAAATATTTCCCTGGATGTCAGGAAAACAGCTCTTTCAGAATTTGAAATCACATTTGAAGGTAAAGGAGACTTTATTTAGTCAATTTGTTATACATTCATAAGGGATGTTTAAAAGTTAAATGGAATATATCCTCAACCGACAGAAATAAGCCATTCCAATCTATTGTTTCAGTTTATAGCTCAGATATAAATAAGGGGCTATAAAACCTGATCTGAAAATAGTTGCGCAGTGCGTGCTTCACAGGCAGCCAATGAAAAGCAACGTCTCGCTTCTGGGGCTGACAGCACTGCAAAGACACTGCCTTTTTTTTTTTAAAGAGATCGACCTCTTTGTTACCCTGTAGTTTAGCACCTTTGTTGGGTCTCCCAGCTCCGCAGTTTAATTTCCATTTGCAGAACGCCACTGCGGTTCAAGGCATTGCATTCCAGCAGGCTTAGTGCTCCTAGCAGCACAGAGCTGCAGAAAGCGCCTTCACTCTCAAGGTGAAATGACAGCTTCCCACGCTCGAGTTCTGAGCACTGCCTCGTAAAACCGATCCTTTTCACACAGCAAGTGCTGAGGTGAGAGCCCACTTTTCAAGGGCTTAGAAGGCAGGAGGCACTTGGGACTCCGTGCACGCCTCTCGGTGCTTTTCAGAGGTTCACACGCTGCGTGCTCACCCGGCGCGTGTCCGGGGCGGGTCGCGACAGAGCCTGAGCCCAGCTAGCGGCACGTAGGCGAAGAACAAAGGCGACCCGCCCGCCTTCGCTCCCGGGGGCAGCCCGGCGCGCGGTCGCTGGCCCCGCCCCCCCCAGCCCTGCACCCGCGGCTGCGCGAAATGGCGGCCGAGCCACAAAATGGCAGCCGGGCCAGGCCCCAAACTGGCGCTGGCGAATAAAAAGCGCCGCGAACCCCTCCCCCCAGCGCAGCAATGCCAGCTCGAGCTTCCTCTTCATGGCAGTCTGGGCCCCGGCTCTCCTCGGGCACTGGCGCGCCTCCGTGGCTGCATGGAGACCCCCGCCGGCCTTCCCACGCCGCCTCTCAAGTCCAAACGACGCGTCGCCTTTGTTTTTCCAAACGGCCCCCTCTTCAAGAGGCTCTTACTGAAGAGGGTAAAGAACTGAGCGTTGCACACCTGCAGGGCGACCCTTGCCCTCCCAGGACGCCCCTTAAGCCGGGAGCACCTCTTTCCTGGGGTCTCCACACTCGCAGCTTTAGCTTCAGGTCGCCAAAGACAGAAAAGGGGGGATCAAAGAGGCCTCCAAATGAGGGGAAATTAAGGAAACGGGGGGCAGAGCCGCAGGCCAGTCCTTCGGCAGCTACGTCGAATCCCAACGCACTGAACCCACAGCCCAGCGCGCAGCGAAGAGCCGCCGGTGGCCCATAGCGCGCGGGCATCTCTAGAGCCCCGATGTCGGCTTTGGCTCCACCACGCAAACATCCAGTGAGCGTTTTAGGCTTTTCACCATTCCCCTCTGCCCTCTCCCTTCTCCCTGTGTTGAGGGGCCTCGGGGGCTGGGCACAGGCAGAGGAAGGAGCGGCTGCTGTGGTCCCCATACTTTTTCCCCTGGAGTGAGGGTCTCGGTGAGCTTGGGCTTTTGCTTTGGTCGTGGCTTGATAGATGGTGGCAGGAAGGTATCGGTGTACTTGGGGTTTTTCGCTTTTCCGTCTCTCAAACGCTCGCTTCCCTGCGCTCCCCATCCCCCAGCTTCCTTTGAAGTGCATCTTTCCAGAAACTTCTCAGGGAAACGCAGCAAAAACCCGCAGGCTCCGAAATCACCTCTCCCGGAGCATGCGCAACGCACTGGGCGGCAAGCTCAGTGCGCGCGTGTACGAGTGTGAGAGTGGTACGTGTGCGCGCGCGCGCTCGCCGTGCGAGGCGGGACGGTTCTCTCACAATGAAGGGAACAGGTTTTCTCCCCTCCCCCAACGTTCCGTCGTTGCGCAAGCGCGTTGAGCCAACTCCTCTGGCCTTTGAGAGAAGTGGGGGGAGGGGCAGGCCCAAAGGTCTGGAGTCGCGGCGTCGCGCGCCTGCGCACTGGGGTGTCTTGGCCCGGCTTTTTCCGCGCAGCTTGTGGTACCGTCTTTGATGTGAGGTCCATCTGGGCACCTCAGTTGCGCCGTACTCATTGTGTCCTCTACTCCCACTCGCGGAAACTAGTCTCTTGAGGGGTTATTAATTACGTCCCGCGGGTTTCCTGGAGAATGGCCTTCCTTTTGTAAGGGTTAAGGTTGAACCATGTCTCGTTAGCCCCCTTCCACTCCTGCCTGAGCCTTGACCCCTGACAGGAATCGATGACTGGAAAGTGTTGGAGCCTTAACCCAACTAGGGGAAACAGCTCTGATCGAAGGACCGGGTGATAGCCGCGCTGGCTTCCATCAGGCACTGCCTGCAGTTCTTGCTTACTAAATAAAGGTGTCCTTTATTTGGAACCCTGCGCTTGGTCCTCGACACCAGCCGCTGGTGGGGCTGGCAGCTGGGCTGGTCCTCCGAGTGTGGATGCAGACAAAGAAAGGGCTTTGGCGTGCCGCTCTTGTCTCCATTTGCAGAATTGAGGTTAGAGCATGGTAACCATAGTAACCGCGTTTACTTTTTTTAAGGTGCCTATTGTTTTGTTCTCTTTTCCTCTTCCTTTCGGAGTGTGGTGGAAATTATTACCAGGGTTGTAGGTTCTTAACCTGCCCGCTCCCTCACCCCCCAGCTCTTCACCTTGCCACGTATTTCACTTCCATTCAAGCTCGTTTTTGAAATCCAGCAGGTTCAGTAAGGTCCGCTTGGTAGGGCGTGGAGGCTTGCCACTTCTCCAGTCTGAGTTTTGTTTCCTTGCCACTCTTCTTTTGAAGTACACCACCTTCGCTTCCCTGGTGGACTAGTTGTCTTTCTATATTCATTAGCCGTGTAATATACCTTCAGAGCCTAAGAGATGTAAGGTTTAAAAGAGGGAATTTGCGAAAAAGTCACCTTGGGGGCTCCTAGAGACTGATGTTCAGTTGCAATTTTGCATTTTATGGTCTCTAGCACCTGCTAACTGGCCCGCAGGTGCTAGTGAGCCACTGACCACACCGAGTGCGAGGTCAGTCCAGGTCATCGCTCTGGGCGGAGTCACTCAGTGGGTCCTAGTTCAGGGAGATCTTTTTTCCTGCTGGGAATTTTGAGTTGGTGCCAGATTCCTAACAGGAACTCTTAGCTGTCTTGAATCGAATTCTGCCCCGGCTAACAAGGTTACACTGTCTTTTGAGGCTTGGAAAACATGATATCAATCGCAATAGTCCCTTGAATATGCAGAATTTCTGGTAGAGATTATGTCTTAACAAATTATGGTAAATGAGAGTACTTAAAGACAAAGTTCCTACAATAAGGATAAGACTACTAAATAAGGGGAAGAAAATTTTGAGTATGTACGTCTTGCAATTTTAGTTAAGCATAAAATCAAATTTCTTATGTGCTAATAATTAGAATCTTGAGAAACTGATCTCAACAGAAACGATGTATTTAAGTTGAAAACCATGGAGAAAAAAAGTAACCAGGTTTAAAGCCCACTTTTTTGGGTGAATTTTTTTAAGTGAAGGGTTTAGGCTTGGGTGTGTGTTTAAATTATCTTGTGGGGAGTGGGTAAAACACAAACTGCTTTTGTTAGTTCGTCTCATTGTGCCCTTCCCACCAGCTAACAGTATATAGTGAAATCTTTCGTTATGACTCTTGCTGGTTCTGTTTTCTTAGAAAAAGCATTTTAAGTTAATCTAGCATTTTCTAAGAGAGTTATTTTGAGGCAGATTATTTTCCAGCCGAAGTATTTTCAAAGTAGAACTGTAAGGGATGGTTTCTAGGACTTTTGTAGTATATAGCTTGAACAAATTCTATTAATCTCCTTTGTCAAAATACTGAAATTTAACTTTAAATTTAAAAATAATTTCAGCATTTAATTCAGAAGTGCATCATGCCCTACTTAGTTTAAATAGAATGTGGTTTTATTTTAAGCCAAAAGGTTTCAAGTATCTAATTATGGAATATATATAAAATTAGCAATCATTACCATCCTGAAGATTAATAGCAAAATACTGAAGCAGATATGACTTAAAGTAGCATCACTATTAAATAGCAAAATTTAATTAAAATGTAAACAGTTTCAAAACATATTAGGAATTAGCCATGTAATGTACCTTCAGAGCCTCAGAGATATAAGGTTTAAAAGAGGGAATTCAGGATGTTTTGAATTCTCTACTTCAAACTAGAGCAAGGCCTTTCAGAGGAGTAGTAGGCGAGCTCAACACCCTAAATCTGAAAATTTCAATACACATGTAACAAGATACTAAGTATATTTGATTTGGTGCTATTGTTTGTGAGATGGTATCAAGTGTACTTTGATAGTTTTCTCTGAATTAATCAGCAGCCTTGATTTGCATTATGTATATTATGCTTACTTCTTGATGCTTAAGTGACAATCTCTTAGACCTGGGATGTTTTGGCTATTGTATATCACTTACAGTGAAGAGGTGGTTTTTTCTCACATGAGGATTAGCAGCACAGTTTTAAAAGGTTCTCTGAACCTACAGAGAATAATAATAATAATGTTTTGTTCATGTGGGAGCTGTTACCATAAATATGTTGATTTAATGTAGTGAAGTACCAGCATTTCAGAGGAGCCCTTAACTAAAGTCCCCCAGAAGCTGACTTCAAACTCATTTTAACTTTTTTCTAATTGCAAGAGCAATACATGTTAACCAAAGAGAAGTTAAGAAAATATAGATGAGTGAGAACTTTAAAAAAAGTTTTGAATTCTGGACTTCCCTGGCAGTCCAATGGTTTGGACTCCGGGGCTTGCACTGCAATGGGCGTGGGCAGTTCTATCCATGTTTAGGGAACTAAGATCCCCACAAACCTCGAGATGCAGCCAAAAAAAAAGAAAAATTGAATTCTACCACTTAGAGACAACCATGATCAATATTTGTTAATTTCCTTCCTGTCTATTTTTTATTCAATGCCATCAGTTCATTTCAGTCACTCAGTTGTGAGCGACTCTTAGTGACCCCATGAATCGCAGCACGCCAGGCCTCCCTGTCCATCACCAACTCCCGGACTTTACTCAAACTCATGTCCATTGAGTCGGTGATGCCATCCAGCCATATCATCCTCTGTCATCCCCTTCTCCTCCTGCCCCCAATCCCTCACAGCATCAGGGTCTTTTCCAATGAGTCAACTCTTCGCATGAGGTGGCCAAAGTATTGGAGAGTTTCAGCTTCAGCATCAGTCCTTCCAAAGAACACCCAGGACTGATCTCCTTTAGGATGGACTGGTTGGATCTCCTTGCAGTCCCTGGGACTCTCAAGAGTCTTATCCAACATCACAGTTCAAAAGCATCAATTCTTCAGCCCTCAGCTTTCTTTATAGTCCAACTCTTCATATCCATACATGACCACTAGACAAACCATAGCCTTGACTAGACCATTAGTAAATTGTATTCCCAATTCAAAATATTAGATATATTAGCAGTATTCCCTCATAGAGTGAAGAAAGTTACTTTTAGCAACTTTCCAAGGAAATGGTAGAAATATAAAAATTGATTTTTTAAAAAGAAAATAATCAGCCATTATATTGATTTATGGAAAACCAAAAACAACGTGGAATAAACAATTTAACTTTCTTAGAGAATTGAACAGTAAAGTAGATTGTGAAGTGTGAAAGAATGATTTATAGGACTGGCTAGCTAATACTATTCAACTGATTGGAGTTTTATCATTGATGTATGTATAATTTCACTTCAGTGAGCCTCCTATATAAAAATAAATCTGTTAATAGACTGGTCTGTCTTTTTATTCAGTTGACCCGCAGAACTAGCAAGGTGTCAAAACACTCTTTGAGAATAATGTAGTAGTTTTGTCTGTTTTATTTTCTACTGTTCTGGGGGAAAAAAAACTGATTTTAATACTAGGAGGTTGCTTGTATTGTCAGGTTCTCATGTGTCTTATGTGCTTTTAATGTCACCTTTCTGAATTATCTTTCCTATTCATGGGAAAATTCACTTCACCATCCATTTATCATAGATGAAAGAAGAGATCACATCCCACTTTTTGATCTTTTTCAGTGACCATAAATTATTAACTGTTAAAACATAACAAAACATTTTAGAACTAGTTAGTATATTTTCATTTTATGCCTTTAGGAACAGTGCTTATATTTTAAGTATGTTTTCTCATGAAACAGTTCATAGTGTGGAACTCGACTGGTAACCAAATTTTTGTTAAACATCTGGTAACTATTCTGTCTCCTATTTAAATGGTGATATTAATTTATCTGCTCTGTTGGCTCCTTAGCATTCAAAGCTTGAGTTTGAGGCTCAGATGCTTTTCCCCATTGGACTTCCATTACACATGACTGAACTCTTTGAGCACATCTAGCATGCTAAGTACAGGCAGTCCACACAGTGAAAATGAGACCTGATTAAAAGCATATCTATTTTAATTCCACTTTGCAAATGGCTCTGCTTTTAATGTCACCTTTCTGAATTATCCTTCATACTCATGGGAAAATTCACTTCACCATTCATATATCATAGATGAAAGAAGAGATCACATCCTACTTTTTGATCTTTTTCAGTGACCATAAATTATTAACTGTTAAATTAAAAAATCAGAGAATAAAGAGTGAGCTGTTTTTCTTTTGAAAACATACAAAAATAAATGCTTATGAAAACAATTCTGCCCTTGTAAATATTTGTAAATAATTCTGCCCAAGGACAGAAACAAAGAAAAGTTTTCCCAGTGTTCCCTGATACGTTGTCAAAAAACATGAAAAGCACTGAGAAAACCCATTTGATTTTTAGGGCTGTGCAAAGGGCATGTACTTACCAGTTTTGTTATTAAGAGTTTTGCAATAGAAAAAGTCAGCAAAAGAGTGCAAGGAACTTCATAGTTGATATGCAGCCATACATGCTGATTTTACTATAACACCTGGCTCTAATCCTGAAAAGCTATAAATTGATCATGGTATGTTTTTTAACTTCACCTGATGCTTACTTCTGATATTAATATGGAATTACCAGTCAACTTAATAGTATTCATGATATTTTTAGGCTGTGTTACTTTAAAATACTTTTACATGTATTATCTTCCTTGATACTTCTAGCAACCTTACTAGATAAAGAAGAGATACTTTTATCCTCATTTTGCAGATAAGGATATTCAGACTTTAAGGAATTTAACTGACTTTACTAGGCCATATAGTCAGTGACAAAAATGGAACTGGAATTTTTGACTCAACGCAGGGGTACTTCCATTATGCTATAATGTCTGTCATTCATACCATCAGTGTTTTTCAGTATCCTTCAAAATTCAAGGTCAAGTAGTGTTATGCTGAAGAATCAGTAAGGAGCATGGACATTACTTTTAACCAGTGCATGTTAACTTTTGTAGAAATGGATAGAATTCCCACCTGATTGCTCATTGGAACTCAGCATCTATAATGTGATCTACTTTTCTGTCAAATGAATTTGCCTAACTGAAGTCAGAATAATATTTTTAGGGGCATCACAGGAACATACTAAAAATTTGAACAGAAATAAAATTTGTTTTACTCATTAAATAATCTGCATGTCTATTTAGGCTGATGTATTGAGATTTTAATAGGCTGAGAATTCTTTTTGAGAAGTGTATATCAGATTTTTAAAAACCCAAGAAGCTAAAATGAATACCTTGCTTGCTACTTTTGGTGCCTATAATTCTGAAAACAAGTATGAAAATAACACTTCAAGAGAATCTGAGTATGAAGTGCTATCAAGTAATGTTTAATGGGATTTTGCTAGCCCAAATATGTTAATATATGTGTGTGTGTGTGTATACATACATATATATATACATACATACATATATATATACATACATATATATACACACATACATACATATATATATATATATATATATAGTGCCTCCTGTCTTGTGTAATCTTGGTTCCCTGATCAGGGATTGAACCTGGACCCTGGGCAGTGAAAGCGCTGAGTCCTAACTGCTGGACAGCCAGGGAATTCTCTAGCCTTTATATTGGTAAACAGAGACTGTTTCTCAGTTGTTTGATAAATCTTTGGCAAACTGGGAAATGATATTAACTTCATTTGGCATTTGCTAATCATCTTGATACCCTGTGATCTCTAAACGTCTTTGGGAGAACTTTAACTCAACTTTGCTTAACAATTTGTATGTTAGTAATTATCCACTCCACAATTTCTCTTCTGCTACCCCCCAAAAGGTGGGAGGCTTGGAAGTATTTGCAAACAACTTTGCAACTTCAAATTAAATTTTGTGTAAAATTACATATCTACTCTGCTTTTTACATGGAGAAACAGCACAGCTCTAACAAGATCTTTAGGAAAATCTAAGAGAACTACGTTAAAAAAATTTAGTTGGCAAACTTGTTGCTTTCAATTTTCATTTAATGTCTCCCTATTCTTGTGCCATGGGGAAATTATAAATACTTCTTAATTGATTCTTATTTTGTTTTAGCTTATCCTTTTATTATTCTGTGGGAGTTATAGATGGATACAAAATACCACATTTAATAATGACTCTAGCCTCTCTTCTAATGATTTTGCTCTAAAAGCCACCCCCCCCCCCCACTTTTCCAGCCCTTGAATTTTCTTCAGCATGATTTTAACTGAAGGCTGTGTTCAAGGTGAGATATGTTCTTTATTTCTCTAATTGCAGGGTGCTGTTTTTTGAACCTTCTTTGTCTGTTGCTCCTTAAAATGAGATTGAGCTGAGCCTCTTCTGTTCTTCCTGTGACACTAAGAAGATGCAGCTATAATTCAGGGCCTCTCAGGTTTTAAATGAGTAATTTACATAATATTTTAAAATGTGTTTCAAATTGTGGCTGCTTATATAGAAATTTATGCTTTGTGGAAAAATGCCAGTCAGTTCAATGCTAACTGCAACCACGTATATAGAACTATGTAGTTCATGAGTGTAGATAACTGTATGCTGGCCTGACACTCATGTGATAATTGTGACAGAGAAATGGCCAAATATAAATGTCTAGTCCTACATCTGAATATAGGTTGATTTGCTTTTACTTTTACTGAGGAATCAATTCCATAATACTTTCAAGAAAAAATATTTCCATGTCATTTAATGACTGATTTGCATGAAGACAAGGTGAACCTCTGGGATGGCATTAAAGGCCTTAACTAAATTACGCATGACTGCCACTATAGGAGCCTGGTGGGCTGCCGTCTATGGGGTCACAGAGTCGGACACAACTGAAGCGACTTAGCAGCAGCAGCAGCAGCAGCAGCCACTATTGTGGTGGTACTTTTTTATGAGTAAGTTGTAAAAATCCAAAAATCATTTCAATGGATAGTAAGGTTATCTCCTGAGGAGGCACATCTTGTTCTGTAATTGTTGTAACTGTTTAAGGGGTTGGGGGGCTTATTTAGCCTTCTAATATCCTAAGAGTGAGGAAGAGAAGATCTCAGTTGAGCAGACCTGCTGAGATCAAGCTTAAGTACAGTATAGACCCTGAACCCAAATACAAGAAAAGTTGATATGACTATCTGACATAACTCTCTGACACATCATTAAGAAGCTTATGTTAAGCTATATGACGAACAAAAAACCTACTTGGAGCTTTACCATCTGTGGAATTAAAGAGACAATTTAACTATGTACAGGTGACCCCAGGTGTTAGTGCCATTAATTATGGTGACCATATGTTCCAATTCAAAGTATCAGTTTGATAAGTTGGCTTGTATTTAAGGAGACAGTGAATGAGATCTAATATTTAAAATCTGGTCTGTAAAGCACTATACCTATGATTGTTTTTCTGTAGATAAAAAACGTAAAAGAAAATTGAGCTGTTGACAGTTCTAAACAATTCAATTTTTCTGGACTCAATACCGTTGCCTTAATTTTGTGGGTTTTCTTCGGGGCTCTGATAACTAAAAAGTTCAACTGTAGGCTTTAAAATTTTTAAGCTCTGAGGTCTGGAAAGGCTGGGGTTCCAATCCCCTCCCTCTGCTTAGATTTTATAGTAAATTTTCTGAGAGGAACACTATCCAGACATGTAACCATCTCACTTCAGTTCTATTCTTGGTATACCATAACGATCAACAAAGAGATCTTGCAAACGGTTTCGCAAGATCTTATATAAAATAAAATTGCTTAATGTTACAAGCTAATGATTCTTGGGAGGGATGGGTTTCTGCAGCCGTCATAGCTTAGATGGGCGGTGAGAAAGGCGGCCTTGTTCTGACACTTTCCCAAGCAGGCGCGGCTCCAAGTGCCCGGAAACGGCCAGAAACTGACCAAAGGTGAGCAGGGGAAGGAGTCCTGACTTCTCCTAGGAGAAGCCTCTTTGACACTCAGCCTTGTCAATACCAACCCCCTTTCTCTTTTCTTCCCCCAGGCCAGCGCCTGGGACCCCTGCTCGAGGCGCTGGAGGCGGTACCTTCTGCACTTGCTGTGCCGGGAGCCTGAAAGAGCGCTTGACCTGACAGTATGCTGCGCGCCTGCGCACTGGGACGGAGCGCGTGAGCGTTCCTTCCTGGCCCAGCGTTCTTCCCTACCTCGCGCGCCTGCGCGCCGGCTGGGAGGAACTCGGCGTCTCGGCCTCGGCGGGCGGTCGGGCGAACGAGCGCGCGCCCGCGGTGAGGGAGGCGGGCCGCGCGCGCCGGTGGGAAGCGTCCGGCTGCCACAGCGCCAGCTCCGTCGTAGTCGCTGCCGCCAGGGTCCCGCTCGCCCCTCCTCCCCGCTCCCCCGCCCGCGGCTGCCCGGGCGCATGCGCCTCCGGAGCGCGAGGGTCGGCTTCGGGTGTGTGGTGGCGGCAGAGCGGAGCTGCGAGGCCCGAGAGTCAGAACCTGGGGGAGAGGGATGGTCTCTGCACGGGGGGGAGCCGGAGGAGCCGCCGCCGCTGCCGACGCCACCGCCGCAGCCGCCGCCGCCGCCGCCTCCTCGGCGCCCGCCTCCCGGCGCTGACGGGCTTGTACGAAGCCGGCGAGGGGGAACCCGCACCAGCGGTCGCCAGCACACCGCCCAGCATGGTCCGGGAAACCAGGCACCTCTGGGTGGGCAACTTACCGGAGAATGTGCGGGAAGAGAAGATCATCGAGCATTTCAAACGGTGAGTGACACGAGGCCCGGGGCCGCGCTCTCTCCTCGGGCACCGCTGCCCACTCCGGCCCGTTGCCGGCCCCTCCCCGTGCGCGGAACTGGTGAGGGGACCAGGGCCAGACCCACGGACCGGTGCGGAGGGCGCGCGGCTGCCTGGCCGCCTCTCTGTCCGCGTCGCGGCGTTGGGCCTCGGCGGAGCCGGCCCGGCTCCCACCCTCTCCTTCCCAATAAGGAGGCGGCTGTCGCTCGGTCTCAGCGAAGCCGGCGCCGGGAGGGTGCTCTCGGGCTGGCCAGCCAACGGTGGGGTCGCGTCCTTGCGCGCCGCTGCCCCGGTTCGGTGCGGCTGTCCCGGCCAACACGCCCGAACCGAGCCGTCTCTCGGCCGGGACCCGAACCCCTACCCCGCCCCGACAACCCCCGGCCCGGCCAACTCCCGAGCCCCGCAGCAACTCCCGCTCCTCGCCCTGCGGACACGTGGATATGTCTGACCTAGAGAGGGTTTTGTGCGAAAGGAAAGCTTATACAAACGGAAAAGTCTTGGTAGGTGACACGGGGGCATCTCGGAACTGGAAAGACACTACTGGATTCTGGGGACCTCTCAAGGAAGGCTCACAGACCTAGAAACTAAATGGACGCAAATGTTTTAGATTCTCCCCACCTTGTTTTTGTGGGGTTGGGCGGCGGATGGTGTCCGAGAATAAGCTGGTGTGTCTGTTTCGGCTCTTTCGTCTTCCTGCCTTCAGCGCCCTGGGGTCCCTGGATGGGGAGGACGGTGGGGACCGAGCGCTCGCAGAGGAGGAGCCGCCTCCTGCAGCAGAGTCGCCGGCGCTCCGTCCTCGGGGTCTGAACACTGGGCAGCCTTCTTTATAAGGGTGCTCCTCTCCCACCCAGAATTCCTACATCAGCGGTTTAAAAATGTAAGCCTTAAAAAATATATATATATATACATATATATATATATATATATATATATATATATATAAATGTAAGCCTTTTCAGGTTAAATGTGGCTCTTCTAGAAAGCTTTTTCCCAGGGTGTATTTTTTGTTCAGGGTTAGTAGGGGTAGTAAAGGGTAAATGTTCTTGATACATTTTAGTTACTTACTAGCGTTCAGCATTTGTTTTTATTTTGTGAAATCACTGTCTGCCATCGCTGATGGAGCCCTCGGTGTGAAATAACCGAAAATGACGCTTTACTGAACAGCGATGTAAATCGAGAGGACCGTGGCAGATACGTGATAGTCCTCGGAAATGACAGTTTCTTCCGATATTCAAGACCTCGGAAGGTTTTAAGTTTGGTTTACTTTTAATTCCTCTTACTATCTAGTGAGTGAAGGAAATTATGGAGCGCCCTTATTAGTGAGTCACCATGGGAAAAATAGGTTGCGTCGCTCGCTCCTGAGCAGCTTGGATCAGGAAATGGAAGCAGCGGCAGCGGAGCTCCGCTCTTTCAAATGGAGGATCATTGATTCTGTTGGTGGTTGCTGTTACTGGGGTATTAAACCTTCACCGCTGGAACGCGCGTCTGCTCGTGTCCGCGTGTGAAAAGGAGCCTGGAATAGTGAGGCCATTCATAACCTACTAAAGCTGTCCTCGGCGAGACTGGGGGAGGCGCGCTTCCAGGGACTCCCGGTGTTTACTACGTTGTGCTGAGAAACCAGGCAGCGGGAAGGCAGGAGCAAAACCTCGCCTGTGTCCCCTGTGACAAAGGGGAGATCTCGGGCTCGTGGGGAAGCAGATGGGAACTCGATCCCTGGCGCTGCTCCACCCCTTACCCCATACAGAGGCCCCGTATCTTCAATGTTTTGGTGGAAAAATCATTTAGGCGCCAGATGATTGGAGTGGAAAAGCCACTTAGATGCGCTTGCTTTTTATCTTCTTGCGGACCTTCTCTATAGGTCTCCGCCTGGGAAATTCGTAGGCACCGACGTGCAAACACGTGCATTGCAGCATTTGCTTTGCCCCTCAGTATTACGTGACCAGAAGTGTCATTTCGGCATTATGCAGATTCTAGAAACAGTGTCTGCCTGTCGCGGGCAGTTTGACTCCTCCGGCGAGATGAGGGGTTCGAGAGGAAAAAGGAAGTCATCCGAGGGAGTCTTGGAAGGTTTTTAAGTAGATGGTGCTGCCGTCCGGCCTGTGTGAATGACTTTCTAAAATGGCGGCCAGGACCCACTTTATGTGGGAATCAGCAGAGCTGATCTCAGTATGCACAGAGGGAGGAGCGGGCGGAGGATGCGAGCTGCCTTGGAAGGCAGAGGTCTGCAGGAACGTTTCTGTGTTAAAGAGGGCTTAGCTGGCACATTGCTCAGGACTGCATTTAAAGCAGTGTGTTACCTATTGCAGAGCAAAAGCAGATGCTATTGATGAAAGCAGATTATCTTAAAATTAAGTAGACTGAGTGTCCCTGACACTCCTTTATATTTTTAAAACGACTTTTGAGAATTTTAAACAAGTTTGCTCAGATCTTTGGATAGACAGTGCATTCTTAGTGGGTTTAGAGAGTATAAAAAGGTTTTCAGAGAAAAATCTTCCCTTTACTCCAACCCTGGGAATTCCAGTTCCCACTCTTCACCCCCTACCCCACCCCCCCGGCCCCCCACCTCCTACTCCCCTAACAGGTAATCTCTATGTCTGCCTTCTTGTTTATCCTTAAACGTGTACAAGAAATATTCTTGCTGATCCAGCTGTGGCGCTAAATGGACTTTGTTTGGAGAAATTCAAGGTCTTTTATCCTTATTGTAGAGAACGTTTTGTAAAATGTGTGATTGCTACAGGGAGGGAAACTAAATGTGAATAATTTAAGTGAAAGGGATAAAACAGTGATTGCACCAGAATGGTAGCTCTGCAAGAAAACTTAATATTCACTTCTGATGTCTTCTAGAAATCGTAATGAGAAAAACCATGCCTATGCCTATACTAAGACTGAGGTTAAAGTACCTACTTTCACTGTTTTCCCTAGCTGATTTCAACTGTTAACTAATAACTGTTTTATGGGATTAAGCAGTGTACACTGGGAATACATTATATAAAATGTTTCAAAATGAATGTTCTTGTAACGGTGATTAGGCTTTGTAGTAAGTGTTTGAATTTTAAAGAATGATTCAAAGAGACAGCTTTGGGAGCAGGATAGTTGAGAAGGATTTTGGGATGGGGGTCGATCAGAGCAAATTATTTTATTTATGTTTTGATCAGTGTTCGGTAGAAAATAGATTGAAGGAAGCTTGCTGATTTGGCTTTTTTCTCTGTGCTAAAGAAAGACCAAACCTTTAGAATGTAATCAGAACATTTTCAAAATTTGGCTTTACCTTCTTGCAATAAGAATAATATAATGTGCTCATTATTTTAACAGCATTCAATGTACTGATTGAAAAGAATTAAATGAGTATTTCTGAATCAAATTTTATTTAACAAAGATCCATTGCAGAGACTGAATTTGCACAATAGAGAAAGTCCTTTCCTTTGTATGGTGTGTTAGCTGGATTGAAGGGGGATGGGAGGAGTTACACAACAATTGGTTGCTGTCTTAGTTGTTAGAGGGAGAGGTGTGTGTGCTGAGGCAACTCCCTGAATTAGAATGAGCCAATGAAGAAAACCCTTCAGAAGAAAAAAATTTTTCTGTATTTTATTTTCAGATTTGAAGTAAATCACATATTCAGGTTCTTCCTATCCATTCTCAGTTCTAAAGAATAGGTTGAAGATCTTAGAGAGGTTGAGCAAGGTAGTACATATAAAATTTTTGTCAAAGAATGAAACTCAGTTTTAGCTGGTATATATGTTACATTACATGAATTTGGATAGCTTTACTTCTGGGACACAATAATAAAGTATTGTGGTAGAGTTTCCTTATCCTCACATACTGTATGACTAGGGATATTTTTAGACTTAAGCAAATTTGACTCACCCTAGCCTGCATCACTGCTTTATGGTTTATTCTTTTAGGCTAAGCTGGTTTCTATGAAGAAACACCTCTGTTTATGAATGTTATAATTTTTAATACCTATTTTCATGATAGGCTTTTGCACATTAAAACAGTGAAATAAAATACTTTTATACTCATCTTGAAAAACAGCATTAAAAATTAACACAGAATGCTTGAAATGTATTTTATTTCTGGAGTTAGAAATGCCCCTGGCAGATTGGAGGAGAACAGAGGGCTCAGTGCCAGGAAGAAAGAAGGTGTTTGACTTGTGTAGAGGGCACCTTTTTCCAACTATCTTTCTTGTAGACTGATTGCTCAGGCGTTGTATTGTTTGGTATGCTTATGAAGAGATTTCAGCCTTGATTTCGGAGACATTTTTAATCTTGTGAGCTCTAATGCTTGGGAAAGATGCACAGATGTTACAGGAATAGTGGTAATTTGAAATTTCTTCCAAATAGTCTTCCAAATCTAATTTTCCCCTTAGTTTCCAATTTTGCTCAAATTTTTTTAAAAATTGAATTTTTTTGTGAAAACTAGCATATTCCGTTTGGGGACTATGTGGTTTTTTTTTTCTGCTTTTACTTTTAAGTGTCCCTAGTGTTTGAGCTGTATTAAACTAGTCCACAGTATGTAGAGTAAACATTGCAGTCTGAAAATACCTTGAGTGAATATAATCATTAAAATTGTGCTCCCAAGTGTCATTATTGGATGCTTTGAAATAAATTGTTGTTCATCAACTTTAACAGACATATATTAGTCTGTTGAACAAGGAGACTAACTAAAGTAACACTTTTCTATATTAAAAACACTTTACTATTTGTTTTAATTTTTTCTTTATTATATGCCTTCTATCTACTCATATTTGGAGTGAAAATAGCATGCTCTGTTGTGGAAATCAATTAGGATGTTTAATAAACTTATTAGAAATTATATAATTTTGGTTTTTAGTATGTGGAAGTATGCTTTGCAGTGAGGTGTTCTTGGTGTAATGTTAAAATATTGAGATAGTCACATTTTTTCCCCTTACATGTGTCTCTGTCTGCCAAGTTGAAAATTTTAAACATCTTAAAAAAACCCACAGTGGTATGTCTCTATAAAACCCTAACTTAAATTTAGTGAATTCTTGGATTTAATTACTTAGGATTTCATTTTGATTACAGGATGAATTGAAATCTAGCATGTTTAAAGATTTTTATTATATGAGAACTGCTCCATTTCTTACAGTTAAGGAATATTTGTGGAAAATTCAAATGTAAAACCCTTATTATTACTTGTATTTTATACTTCGTGCTAGATTTTTGGTCCAGCATTAAACTTCGGGAGTATGTGTATATCTTTGTATCTTTGTATTAGATGCTGAGTTTCGGTTACATTGACAAATGAAATGAAGATTTTTCTGGTTATATCTTGTATTGACTTTGTTACAGTCTTAATCATGTTTATGCACAGTATATGTACTCTTACATATAATACATTTATAGTTTCTTTGGGCTATCCTGGTGGTTCAGGTGGTAAAGAATCTGCCTGCAATGCAGGAGACATGGGTTCGATCACGGGATTGGGAAGATCCCCTGGAGAAGGGAATGGCTACCCTCTCCAGTATTCGTGCCTGGAGAATTCCATAGACACAGGAGCCTGGTGGGCTATAGTCTATGGGGTTGCAAAGAGTTGGACAGGAGTGAGAGACTAACATAGTTTCTTTGATTCTTAAAGTAGACTCAGTGATTTTTTTTTTAACTTTCACCCAATCATTTTATTCCTTTTATTTAAAAACTAAAATATTTATACTCTGCTTAAAAACATTTTGTATTTTACATTTGACATATAGCGATTTGCATCTTTTGTAAGTCAGTAAATTGGTAGGTATGAATTTTTTTCAGGTATTACTTTTTTTTAAAGAATAATAGAGCCCACTGAAGAAGTTGTTTGTCAGCTTTTTTTTTTTTTTTAAAGATTTATTTAATTATTTATTGGCTATGGTGGGTCTTCGTTGCTTCAAGCAGGCTTTCTCTAATTGTGTCTAGTTGTGGCAAGTGGGGACCACTCTTGGCGGTGTGAGGGCTTCTCATTGCAGTGGCTTCTCTTGTTGAGGAGCATAGGCTTCAGCATATGTGGGCTTCAGTAGTTGCAGTGCCTGGGCTTAGTAGTTGTGGCACACAGGCTTAGTTGCTTCCTGGCTTGTAGGATCTTCCCAGACTAGGGATCTAACCAGTGTCCCTTGCGTTGCAAGGCAGATTCTTAACCATTGGACCACCAGGGAAGCCCTTCAACCCTTACTTTTTAAAATTCATGCTTTATGTTGTCTGCATTAAAGGCTCTTTTTCACTCAAGATTTTTAAAATTTTATTAAAAGTTTTTTGGTTTTTTTTGCCGGGGAGCTGCATGTTTTGGCATGTGGGATCTTAGTTCCTCAACCATGGAACCAACCCATGCCCTCTGCAGTGGAAGTGTGGACCCCTAGCCACTGGACTGCCAGGGAATTCCCCACTCAAAATTATTTAAGTTATCTGAGATTAAAAGAAAAAATATTTTAAAAGTTTAGCTCTTTACTATATCAAAAGGATATTAGATTCTTCAATGAAAACTATTGCCATTTGGACCAGAACTTAGGCGGAAGTACTTAAATTTGGCTTGGAAAATACTGTATTTTTATTTTACTAACTTCTTATCAGAATTTAGCATTTCTGTCAACTCTTAACTGTATCGTGGTGTAGTACCAGTATATGAGCAGTACCTGTGATGATCACCAACACCAATCAGATGTATTTTCGTATTTCACATTACAGTTGTTGCAGATATCTCGTTTATGCTCATCACAACTTGAAATGACAATAACTTTTAGACCTGCTAAATATTTCTATTTAATGCATTAATAAGGATGTGTGTACACATACACACACACACACATATATTCTTATATATATATGACGGCTTCCCTGGTGGCTCAGATGGTAAAGAGTCTTCCTGCAGTGTGGGAGACCCAGGTTCAATCCCTGGGTCAAGATCTGTGTCTATGTGTGTGCAGATTACTGCAGACAGCATGAAGCATGAATCTCTCTCTCTCTCTCTCTCTCCACACACACACACACACACACACACACATACACACACACACACACACACACACACACACTGTATAGTCAATCTGTGTTGTGGATATACTTTTATTTTTTATTTTTTTTATTTTTTTGTGGATATACTTTTAAAATTCTTCCTTGGAGCATTTTGAACATACACAAAAAGTAGAAAAGCAGTAAATTGATCCCGTGTACCCATCATTTAGCTCCAGTGACCGTCAGCCATGACCTGTTCTGCTTTATGAGGAAAAAGAAAGCACAGGAAGGGATGGGGAGTAAGGGGGTGGCAGTGATGAGGAAGGCCTCTTTGAAAAGATGACATTTGATTCACAGGGATGAAGACCAATCCATATAACTAGATCCGCTGCCTAACTGTTACTTTTTTTGTTTAAAATTTATTTTGAAATAGTTAAGGAAAAGTACAAAGAATTCCCACATGCCCTTCACACAGATTCCTCAGTTGTTAGCATTTTGCCACATTTCTTCCATTACCTTCTCTTGTTGTCTCCTGGCATATCATCCTTTCACCCTTATATTCTCCAGTGTGTACCTCCCGAAAGCAAAGACACTCCTGCATTTCACCATACAGTGTTCTCAGCCAGGAAATCCACACTGGTATAAGAGTATTACCCAATCCAGAGACCTCATTCAAATGATGCCAGTCATCCCAACAATGTCCCTCTTTCCTTTTTAATCCAGGATCCTAGCCAGTACCATGTATTGCCTTTGGTTGTTGGGTGTCATCCTTCTGTAACAGTTTCTTACTCTTAATTCTCATGTGCCTCATAGTCTGAAAGAACATAGTTCTTTCAGTCTGCGGGCTGACCCTCCACCCAGGTCTGTCCAATATTGCCTCATGACCAGATCAGGTCATGCTTTCTTGGCAGATATACCACAGAAATAATTCTGTGTTTTATCAAAATATGGAAACAATATGGCTCCATCCCACACTGGTGATGTTAACTTTGATCACCTAGTAAAATTAGTGTCTTCACTATTTTATTTGATTAACATTTTATGGGAAGATATCCAATATTTTACTGATAGTCTTTTCCATTATCAGCCCTAAACCTGGTAGCCTTAACATCCTTTGATAACTTTTTTTAATGTTTTCATTTTTGTTTATTTATTTGGCTGTATTGGGCCTTAGTTGTGGCATGTGGAATCTAGTTCCCTGATCAGGGATTGAACCCAGGCTCCCTGCACTGGAAACTAAGAATCTTATCTACTGGACCACCAGGGCAGTCCCCTCATTGTTAACTCTTGACTGTATTATATACTGCTGTGATTGTTGCCACGTGGTAATCTATTACTATGATTACTTCTTCAGTAATTCTGCTGTAGGTGAGAATTTTCCATATATATATTTACACATATATACAAAATATAAATATATATATTGAGAATATATACATATTTGAATAAAGGTGAAAGAGAGTGAAAAAGCTGACTTAAAACTCAGCATTCAAAAAATGAAGATCATAGCACCCAGTCCCATCTCTTCATGGCAAATAGATGGGGAAACAATGGAAACAGTGCAGACTTTGTTTTCTTGGGCTCCAAAATCACTGCAGATGGTGACCGCAGCTTGCTCCTTGGAAGAAAAGCTATGACCAACCTAGACAGCATGTTAAAAAGAAGAGACATTACTTTGCCAACAAAGGTCTGTACAGTCAAAGATATGGTTTTTCTGGTAGTCATGTATGGATGTGAGAGTTGGACCATAACGAAGGCTGAATGCCAAAGAATTGATGCTTTTGAACTGTGGTATTGGAGAAAACTCTTGAGAGTCTCTTGGACTGCAAGGAGATCCAACCAATCAATCGTAAAGGAAATCAATCCTGAATATTCATTAGAAGGACTGATGCTGAAGCTGAAACTCCGATACTTTGGTCACCTGATGTGAAAAGCCGATTCATTAGAAAAGACCCTGACGCTGGGAAAGATTGAAGGCAGGAGGAGAAGAGGATGACAGAGGACAAGATGGTTGGATGGCGTCACCAACTCAATGGACATGAGTTTGAGTAAGCTCCAGGAGATGGTAAAGAACAGGGAAGCCTGGCGTGCTGCAGTCCATGGGATTGTGAAGAGTTGGACACGACTGAGCAACCAAACAACAATAGTATATATTTGGAAATATGTGTGTACATACAGACATACATATATATGATTTCCATTTTTTTCTGTAGGTTTTAATTCAGGGCCTGCTTATTTTGATACCCAAATCATTCTAGATTTGACCAGTGGGAACCCCTTCAAATTGGCTACTGTGCCCTTTTGATATCTCCCCACTATTCCCTTAAACATTTATTTCTGGCAACAACAAAGGCTCATCTTGTATTTTCCCTCCCCCAGTCCTGGAATCAAGCATTTGTCCAAGAAATTCTTGGTTCTTTTCATGAGGGATGGTGTTTAGAAACCAAGATCTGGGTGCAAGTTTACTCATTGGTGCAGAGATACGAGGATGTGTATTGTGTGTGTATATGAATACTGCCTCTTCATTGACTGTGCTAAAGCTTATGACTGTGTAGATCACAAGCTGGGAAATTTTTAAAGAGATGGAAATACCAGGTGATCTTACTTGTCTCCTGAGAAACCTGTTTGTGGGTCAAGAAGCAGCAGTTAGAACCTTACACAGAACAACTGACTGGTTCAAAATTGGGACAGGGGTACGAGAAGGCTGTATATCGTCACCTTGCTTATTTAACTTCTTTGTAGAGTACATCATGCAGAATGGCAGGCTGGATGAATCACAAGCTGGAATCAAGTTTGCAGGGAGAAACGTCAGCAACCTCAGATATGCAGATGATACCACTCTAATGGCAGAAAGTGAAGAGGAACTAAAGAGCCTCTTGATGAAGGTGAAAGAGGAGAGTGAAAAGGCTGGCTTAAAATTCAGCATTCAAGAAACTAAGATCATGGCATCTGGTCCCATCACTTCATGGCAAATAGATGGAGAAAAAGTGGAAGCAGTCACAGATGTTATTTTCTTGGGCTCCAGAATCACTGTGCACAGTGACTACAGCCATGAAATTAAAAGATGCTTGCTCCTTGGAAAGGTATGACAAACCTAGACAAGTCAGTCCTAAAGGAAGTCAGCTCTGAATATTCATTAGAGGGACTGATGCTGACGCTGAAGCTCCAATACTTCGGCCAGCTGATATGAAGAGTCGACTCACTGGAAAAGACTTTGATGCTGGGAAAGATTGAAGGCAAAAGAAGAGGGTGGCAGAGGATGAGATGTCATCACTGACTCAACAGATGTGAATCTGAGCAAGCTCCAGGAGATAGTGAAGGACAGGGAAGCCTGATGTGCTGCAGTCCATGGGGTCACAAAGAGTTGGACACAACTTGGCAACTGAGCACCACCACCACCACCACCAAAATGTATGCATATATATACATTACGTGTACCATTATATCATATATTTAAAGGCTATGTTTGCACATGTTTCAATACATGAGGATTCTTTCTGAACTCCCCATTTCCATGTTTATAAACTGCTTCTCAGACAGTGAGAAACCTGATTGTTGTTATTCTCAATATATTTGCTTATTTACCTAATCATGTTCTCCCAGCCACTCTGCCTCATCTACCTTTGGGCACCTCGTCCCTGCTGCCTCTGTATCAAATCCCTCCCTCTTGGCTTTTCTCTTTGAAAACCAACGCTGTAGGGGAGGTGAAAGGCAAGGAAAGGAAGGTGGAACTGGAAATTACTTGAATGTTTTTGTCTTCAATTTTTTATCTTACAGGAGACAGCTTGTGGATGGATGAATCACCTGCCTCTGGTGCCATTTGTAGGCAGATTTAGAGCAACCTCACTTTTAAACTGTTGGTTTTGGTTCTACTTCTCCACTGACTTTATGACATGAGGTTAATCACAGGATCAATATGAGCTGTATTATATGCTTAGTCATTCAGAAGAGGGAGTGGTAAGAAGCTTGTTTTTTAGGAATAATATTAGGTCCCATCATTGCTCCATGTATTTGGGTGTTAGTCATTCACTTTATGTGATATCTCAGCAAATTTTACCCATGCTCTACTTCCCCCCAAACCTTACTGACCTCAACCTTATTTCTTTTTTGTTTTTACTTAAATTTTTAAAAATTAATTTTAAATGAGTAAATTTTAATTAATCTAATTCTTAATTGAAGTATAACTGACATAACCTTATATTGGTTTCAGATATACAAAATAATAATATGATATTTATATATATTGCAAAATGATTACCATTAGTTAACATTCCTTATCATACATAGTTACAAAAACCATTTTTTTTTTCTCGTGATGAGGGCTTTTAAGATTTACTCTCATAGGAACTTTCACATATGCAGATATAGTATTTTTTTTTTTTAATTTCTACCACTTTATTGCTACCAGCCCATCTCCCTCCATCCTCGTGCACACATGCTCAGTCATGTAACCCCACGGACTGCAGCCCGCCAGGCTCCTCTGTCCATGGACTTTTCCAGGCAAGAATACTGGAGCATCACATATGCAGACACAGTTAAACTGCAGTCACTGTGCTATATGTTATGTCCCTGTGACATTCACTTTATTACTGGAAGTTTATATCTTTTGAGCCCTTTCGTTCCACCCATCTCCGCACTCACCAGGCACTGATCTTTTTTCTGTATCAATAAACTTTTTTTGTTTTAAAGAATTCCCATGTAAATGAGATCAAATGGTATTTGTCTTTCTCTGACTTATTTCATTTAGTATTATGCCCTCAAGTTTTACTCATTTTGCTCTAAATGTCAAGATTTCCCTTTTTATGGCTGAATAGTATTCCATTCTGCGTGTGTGTACATACATACACAGCCCATATGTCACATCTTCTTTATCTATACATCGATCTGAGGATACAGATTGTTTCTGTATCTTGGCTTTTGGTAATAAATTAATATTGCAGTGAACGTGAGGATGCATATATCTTTTCAAATTAGTGTTTTTGTTTTCCTTGGATATATACCCAGAAGTGAAATTGCTGTCATATGGTAATTCTATTTTTAATTTTTCGGTGAATGTCCATACTGCTTTCCATAGTGGTGGCACTCAACTTTCTTTTTCCCCTCCCTCTATGCTACTCTTCGCCCCTGTCCAAAGAGTTGTAAGAACTATATTCCTTTGCACAAGCCCTACAATGTGTATAGTTGGTATTATTTTGAAGTAGCTCCCAGACATCTTATTTAATCCATAAATATTTCAGTGTTTATCTCTAGAAGATATGCACCAATACTGTGGTATATCTGTATTTCAAATACCCAGTCTGACTGGGGCATTTGAATAGGGATATGCCATTGGCTCAATTACAAACTTGAGCCAGTACTCAAGTTTGTAATTGCTTTAAGAATCTTTTTTTTTAAACTCAGGCTCTAAATAAAATACGTAAGATTTATTTTACAATTTTTGTTGAGGTATAATTTGCATACAATAAAATGTACCTGCTTCAAGTGTTGAGTTTGTTGAATTTTGAGTAATGTAGGCATCCTTGTAATCACCACCACTACCACAGTCAAGGTACTACATTTATTTACTTATTGATGGACATTAGACTATTTAAATTTTTTTAATCCATAAGTTTTAATCTCTATTTACAGCTTAATTTGTTGGAAATCAAGTTGACTGTAGAGTTTCTCACGGCGTGTGTTTTGCTGATTACATTTTTGTCCTGTGGTATATATTAACATCACCTTTTGTCCTCTGTATTTCCTATATGTTCAAAAGGGCCTATTTTTGAATATTTGAAAACTGTGTTTCAATATAATTGGTTTCCTTGTAATTCATGCGTTTTATTTTCCTTATGACCCCATGGACTGTAGCCTGCCAGGCTATTCTGTCCATGGAATTTTCCAGGGAAGAATACTGGAGTGGATTGCCATTTCCTTTTCCAGGAGATCTTCCCAGCCCAGGAATCGAACCCAAGTCTCTTGCATTGTCAGGTGGATTCTTTACCACTGAGCCTTTAATTTAATAATATTCTGAGAAAGGGTTTATAGGTTTCACAAGACTGTCAAAGCAGTCCATGGAAAAAAGTTTAAGAAACATTGGTTTAGGCAAACCATTAGGTTAAGAGTAGAATGCTAGCAGTATATTTAAGTACTGATTTTAGCCTTGACCTAAAAAGGTTGAGGTTAAAAAGTTAATCACTGAAAAACTTTGACTTGAAAATGAAATAAAGTAGTGTCCTTTGAATAGCTCGATTCTTTCCCTCTTTTTCCTCATTGTAAACTTAGATTAGAACTGCTCTTTTTCTTGTGGGAATTTTTTTTTGTTTTTTTCATCCTCCTCCCTCCCCCATTTATCCTAAAAATCATGGAATCTTTAGGTTTTTAAGATTGTTCCTTTTAGTCAGCTTTAATTCTTTTAATGACATGAATTTCAAGCACATCCAGTGTTAGAATTAAATGCCATATTAGATATTGATTTCTGCAATATAGATGGATCTAGCCTTAAAGAAAACAAGATTTGTAAAAATCTCAATTTATGGAGTGTCTTTAATTCAGTTAGTATGTGATATTGTATATAAAATAAGACAGGGAATTCCCTGGCTAGACGGACCTTTGTTGGCAAAGTAATATCTCTGCTTTTTAATATGCTGTCTAGGTTGGTCATAACTTTTCTTCCAAGGAGCAAGAGTCTTTTAATTTCATGGCTGCAGTTACCATCTGCAGTGATTTTGGAGCCCCCCAAAATAAAGTCTGTCACTGTTTCCACTGTTTCTCTATCTATTTGCCATGAAGTGATGGGACCAGATGCCATGATCTTAGTTTCCTGAATGTTGAGTTTTAAGCCAACTTTTCCACTCTCCTCTTTTACTTTCAAAAGGTTCTTTATTTCTTCTTCACTTTCTGCCATAAGGGTGGTGTCATCTGCATATCTGAGGTTATTGATATTTCTCCCAGCAGTTTTGATTTCAGCTTGTGCTTCATCCAGCCCAGTGTTTCTCATGATGTACTCTGCATATAATTTAAATAAGCAGGGTGACAGTATATAGCCTTGACGTACTCCTTGCCCGATTTGGAACCAGTCTGTTGTTCCATGTCCAGTTCTGACTGTTGCTTCCTGACCTGCATACAGATTTCTCAAGAGGCAGGTCAGGTGGTCTGGTATTCCCATCTCTTTCAGAATTTTTCAGAGTTTGTTGTGGTCCACATAGTCAAAGGCTTAGGCGTAGTCAATAAAGCAGAAGTAGATGTTTTTCCGGAACTCTCTTGCTTTTTTGATGATTGAGCGGATGTTGGTAATTTGATCTCTGGTTCCTCTGCTTTTCCTAAATCCAGCTTGAACATCTGGAAGTTCATGGTTCACGTACTGTTTAAGCATGGCTTGGAGAACTTTGAGCATTACTTTACTAGTGTGTGAGATGAGTGCAATTGTGCGGTAGTTTGAGCATTCTTTGGCATTGCCTTTCTTTGGGATTGAAATGATAACTGACGTTTTCCAGTCCTGTGGCCACTGCTGAGTTTTCCAGATTTGCTGCCGTATTTCCAAATTTGCTGGCAAATTTACGGGCATGATCTCTATGGGGCCTATGAAAATCTGTACATGTAACTGTCTCGTGTAAATACTCACTGTGTCAACTTTTGATATAAATAGTGTTTTGGTTGATAACTGAAAACTTAAAGTGAGAGATGAATGAGTATAATATTAAAAGCTTTTGCAATCCAAAGGAAAAGAAAATCTGGTTCTGCCTGTCATTCTTCATAATGCATAAGAGTCACTGGAATGCTGTGAAAATTTTAAAAAAGTATATATTAATGATTAGTTGGATAATAAAAGAGCTTACTATCTCTAAATACTGTGTATCCATCATGCAAAACATAGGCATATCAGTTCTTTTCAAGTGAATCATTCTGCTAAATATCTACGCTTATTAATCGAAAATAGCCTTTCTTAGGTCCAAATTTAAGTGGTCTTTGTGAAGTTTCAAATAGTTTTAAATTATATTGCAGTTAATTTTTAAAAATGGTGTATGTGCCTTGTTATACTCTTAATTTTTCTTGTCACTTATAGTGCCCCATTGTATTTTATTTTTTAATGAACTAGCCCTTTCCACGGTGGTTTTTGACACAGATTATTCCTTTTCAGCATAAGTTTGCTTTGCCAGTGTAAAAGTAGATGTATAAAAGGAACTTGCATCACAGCTTGGGGTCTCACAGGGTTGTGACATTTGATTTCCTTTGTGTTGATCTTATTGGAAATTTGATTGTAAAACATTTTTGCTTATAAGAAAAAGCTTTTTAGTTCTAAAGATGATAATCAGACTAAAGTGTTGACGGAAGAAGTTTGCATATTAATAGTTTCAGGAATGATTGGATGGAGACTGGTGACTTAATAATTTAATGGATTTAATTTTGTGCAAAGTTTTTTTTTAATTGGGAAGTAATTTAATTGGGAAGCATGATTATTTAAAAGTTGGAATTAAGTAGAAAAATCCAAAGGCCTTTTAAGATTAGAGTGGTACATTTCTTTAATCTGGAAATACAGGTAGTCTTTATTTACAAAAATGCAATGGTGGATAAAAAGAATATGAAATTTGTGTATATTATAAAAAGATCACATTTCTGTCTTGATTTTATTCTAAGCAACCAAATATTATGAAATTAGGATAGAAATGTAATCAAGTGAAATATTAGAAGGAATTTATAAATTTCTCAGAGCCTTTTTAACCTGTTATTTTGTTACTACTACGAAGTAAGCCATAGATTAGAAGTTAATTTCCTTTTCAGTGACTGTACTGTAATAGTCCTATTAAACTAGGTAGGAAGCACATTTTCAAAGAGACCTTTGCGTTTATACCCCTTCCTTCCTTTCTTCCTTCTCTACCCTCCTTCCCTGGAGTCTTCGTTGCTGCCTGTGGGCTTTCTCTAGTTGCCTTGAGCTGGCGTGGGGGGTGGGGGGCAGGCTACTCTTCGTTTTTTTCTTTGGTGCGCGGGCTTCTCCCTGCAGTGGCTTCTCTGGTTGCAAGCACAGGCTCCAGGCACCCGACCTATGGGCTCCAGGGCTCAGGCTTCAGATGTGGTGCACTGGCTTAGTTGCCCTGAGACATGTGGGATCCTCCTGGACCAGGGATTGAACCCATGTCCCTTGCATTAGTAGGCAGATTCCTATCCACTGTACTACCAGGAAAGTCTAAGTGAGTATTTTTGATTTCCAGTATTATGTTAGGAAAGGAAATTCTGACTTATGCTACAACGTGGATTAACCTTGAAGACATTATGCTAGGTGAAATAAGTCACAAAAGAACAAACACTGTATGTGTCTACTTACATTAACTACCTGGAGCAGTCAAATTCATAGAGACAAAGTGGAATGATGGTTCCTTTTTTTTTTTTTAATTGTTATAAGCAGTACTGCTTATTAAGGAATCTTGTACACTGAGACACGTGCAATTATATATGAATGAAAAATTCCTGTGAATGCAATTTCTGGGGATGTGTACTTAGTTCTAAATTTCTCCTTTCATTTATTTTTGACTGTGTCACAGGGCACGCGGAATCTTAGTTCACTGACCAGGGATCAAATCTGCACCCCCTGTGTTAGAAGCACGGAGTCCTAACCACTGGATGCCAGAGTGTCCCATTAATAAAGACACCATCAGATTGTCTTCCTTAGATGTTTATCTAACTTATACTCCTGCAGACTAAGAAAGTTATTTTCTTAGACTTTCACTATTATCTAGATATTAATATTTAGATTTTTGTGTTACATGGTACACTTTGGATTTTTGAAATTTTGAGTGAGATTGTTAAAGAATTTCCTATTTAGGTATTTTGCCAAGTTTTTTGGAGGGGAGCTTCTGTCTCCTTTGATTTGCAGAAGTTTGTATATTTAGGAAATCACTTATTTCTCATTTGCAGGTATTTTTCCCCATTTGTCTTTTGACTGCATTTTGCAATTTAGGAGCTATAATTTTTACATGGTTTAATTTATATGGTCTTTTCCTTTATGACATAGGTATTTTATCTCAAGTATTTTTATCTCATGCTGAGTCTGTAGAAGACTGTACAACAAACTATTAATTATTTATTTTTGGCAGAGAGAAAACACAAATCAGTAAGCTGTTACAAATCATTCTCCATCCCCTTCTTTTTCCACCACTCCCCCATTCCTTCAAATAGAGCAACATTTTAGAATATTAGCTTTTCCTAAAAATGAGGCTGGGAGCCTGTGGTTGACTCCTCTCTGCTGGCTATAGGGATTCTGAGTCTGTTTTTGCCATCTTTAGTTATTATTTGTACAGTTCTTACTCCAAAGATAGAGTGTGATTACAGGGGAATATGTTAATTTTTTAAGAATAGCTTATAGATATGTTTTATACATTTATACTGAAAGAATTCGGTATTGCTGTGAAATGAAGATAGGTTTTGCTTGTCATCTAATGGGTTTCTTATCTTCCCAGGCAGGCATGTCTGAAATAGAAAATGTCTTTAATGTGTGCCCATTTACAGGAAACATGGCATTCAGTTGATTTATTGAATAGGCCACAAAGTTCGTTCGGGTATTCTGAAAACCCCGAATGAACAAAAACTTTTGGCCAACCCAGTATATTGAGGGTAACGTAGATGCTTGTGACTAAAGGAGACATAAATTCTGGTGTATTAAAAGACAGTGACGGGGCTTCCCTGGGAGTCCAGTGGTTAAGAATCCACCTTGCAATGCAGGGGATGCCGGTTTGATCCTTGGTTGTAGAATATCCCACATGCCCCGGGGTAACTGAGTCCATGAGCCACAACTACCGAGTCCATAGGCAGTAACTACTGAAGCCTGTGCACTTTAGAGCCTGTGCTCCGCAACAGCAGAAGCCACCTGCAACTAGAGAAAGCCTGTGCGTAGCAGTGTAGATTCCTCACAGCCAAACATACGTACATACATACATACATACATACATACACACACACGTAAATAGTAAAGAAAAGGCAGTGACAGGTACTATTTTGTGTCTTTTTCTTTTAATAGCAGTTTTAATGAGATATAATTCATATGGCATAAAATTCTTCCCCGGAAAGTTTACAGTTCAGTTGTTTTTTAGAATAATTGCAGAGTTGTGCAGCCATCACCACTGATATCAGAGTATTTTCATCACTCCAGAATGAAACCTATTAGCAGTGATTGCCCATTCTTTCTTCTCCCCAACTTTTGGCATCCACTAATCTTTTTTCTACTTCTGTGTGTTTTCCTATTTTGGACCTTTCACATATGAAATCATACAATATGTGATCGGCTTCTTTTACTTAGTATAATATCTTCGAGATTCATCCATTGTTGTAGCATGTATTAGAACTTCATTCCTTTTTATTCCCGAATGACATTCCATTGAATGGACATACCACATTTTAAAAACTCCACTTAGCAATTGAACTTTTTTTTTTTGGCTATTATGATAATGATATTGTGACATTTCTGTGTTTTTATGTGGACATACATTTTCAGTTCATATCAAGGGAAGAATTGCTGAATTATACGGTTCTAAGTTGAACATTTTCAGGAACTTCCAAATTGATTGCCAAAGTGACTATACCATTTTGCAGTTTCACCAGCAATGCCTCAGGGTTTAGAAGTCTTTGGAAAATCTTAGAAATCTTCTTATCCTAATCACTTGTTATTATCTGTCATTTTTATTTTCGCCATTGTATTGAGTGTGAAGTGCTATCTCACTGTGGTTTTGGTTCTTATTTTCCTAAAGTCTAATGTTGTTAAGCAAATTTTTGTGTGTTTATTGGCTGTTTATCTTTTTGGGAGAAATTGTCTATATATCCTTTGCCTATTTTTAAATTGCAATATGTCTTTTTCATTGTTGAGCTATCAGATAAATAATTTGCAAATATTTTCTATTTTCTGCGCTTATATAAATTTTTGATCCTTTGGACAGAGTAAAACTATTAACTTGTAGTTTGTGATTGTCATGCTAACAATTTAAATTTATCTTTGTTGTTCTAGATAATTGTTAAAACAGGTTCTTCCTTTGGTTTTTAACTTATTTAAATTGATAATGAGACATATGACATATTAAAATATCAACATCTTATTTGGTTATGTCCAAATTGCAGGAGTTTTGCAATCTAAATATATGATTCTGAGCTACATACTACATTTAATGTGTTGATGTATGGGGAGTATCAGTAATTGTGAATGATGTTGCTTTAATGTCTACCTCCACTATGTTGAGGACCAGAGATAGCTGTGATTTATTTGAAAAGATTGGGATTGTACACTTAATGGCTAAATAGCTAATTTTATTGCAGTGAAATATATTTTATTGCAGTGAAAGTTTTAAAAAATTTGACCTATGATTATATAGGAAAAATGTGGCCAGCTCCAGTTTAAATGCTGTTAAGAACCCCTGGAGGAGGGCATGGCAACCCACTGCAGTATTCTTGCCTGGAGAATCCCAAGGACAGAGGAGCCTGGCATAGGGTCCATAGGCTTGCACAGTCAGACATGACTGAATCGATTTAGCACACGCACACGTAATGCATTTAAATTTCTAGCGGATTCTGCATTTTGGTATTGAAGTATTTGTAGTCACTGGTATAGGAAATAAAGGTCTAACACAGAGGGGAAACCAGTCTTTTGGTCTAAATATAGGATCAAGTCATTGATTTATAAATTTTGTAATTCCTTCATAAAAATTTTTTACTATAAAAGGTTTTTGTAAGTGTTGATGTTACGGCATTGTTGCAGATAGCTTGGTGGTTGTGATGGATATATTTATAACCCAACTGAGTTTGGAAGAGGAATGATTTTGAATATTTTCATAATGTAAAAAATTGTTTAGATGCAAAGTCGTGTCCGACTCTTTAGCAACCCCATAGACTGAGCCACCAGGAAAGCCCATAAATAGATGTTTAAGGAAGACCAAGTGAAAGTGAAAGTAAAGTTGCTCAGTTGTGTCTGACTCTTTGCTACCCCATGGACTGTAGCCCACCAGGCTCCTCCATCCATGGAATTTTCCAGGCAAGAGTACTGGAGTGGGTTGCCATTTCCTTCTCCAGGGGATCTTCCTGACCCAGGGATCGAACCCGGGTCTCATATCGTAGGCAGATGCTTTTACCGTCTGAGCCACCAGGGAAGCCATCGCAGTAAATGCGGCATTATTTAGGGTTATTTTAAAATTCTCTCTTAAAAATTTTTAAGAACTACAGTGTATGTTGATAAATTTAATATTTTTTGATGGTGAATATTTTTGACCAAACCAATGTAATATTTTTTGATTGTGTATTTGATTACAAGTCCCTTGAAAGTCTATGATTTGATAGATTAGGTTGTACTTCTGATTTTCAAGGAGTTATGAAATGGTCAAAGAGACTGAAAAGTTTGACCGAGAAAGGAGAGTTCGGTCCACACACTTTGCCCATTTCTAGTTGGTTCCCGAAGGAGACGTTGGGTGCCTCTTGGCTTGGCAGGTCGGTATAAACCCCTGACAGGTTTCTGCCATAAGCCGTATGAGGTTGCTGCGGAAGAGCAGGGCTCCTCACTTGCTTCACGCAGGGCATTTCATTCATTCATGCAACCACACTGTAGAGTTAGTAAAGTACAGCGGAAAACATGTTCGTTAGGAGAACAAAGAACTAGAGCTCCAAGCATCCTTACCTTGTCCTGAAGTATCCTGGACAAGCCCCCAAGATGAAAGGTTGTTTCTGAATCACAAAGAGACGCTGGGCTTCTCTTGGCCTCCGGAGGAGAAGAATTCAATCCGGGGCCAGAGTCGAGGCTGGGTCGCTCAGAGCTTTTGTGCAGCAAAGTTTTATTAAAGTATAAAGGAGATAGAGAAAGCTTCTGACAGACATCAGAAGGGGGTAAAAAGAGTACCCCTGATTGTGTTTTTGGAAAACACACCTTTTAGATTTTATATACTGCAACTGATAGCAATCAAATATGATTTCTCAAGTTTATGTTCTCATTTTTAAAAAGTTTAGGTTCTCTTGATTCTTTAAAAGCTACAAGTGAATTGACTTATTACTACAAGCAGTGACTATGTAACTTAAAAAAATTTTGTGCATATTACTGGAGACTCTTCAATTGATTCTCTGAAAACCTATAGCTAAGGCTTGATGTTGTTTTTTATTTTTTGATGTTGTTTTTTAAAAAAGGAAATATTATCTAATTGTGATTTTATTATTTTTGTTCTTTTTTCTTTTTTAATTAGTAAATGTCAGGTAAATGTTTCATCTTGAACACTTGAGGACTACTTGAGTACTGTAGGAAATGTGTTGTTTTGAAAAGAGTAGACAAAACCAGGACATCACATTTACATTTTGTTTTTGTTGTTCAGTTGCTAAGTTGTGTCTGACTTTTTACAATCCCATGGACTACAGCATGCCAGGCTTCCCTGTCCTTCACTATATTCTGAAGTTTGTTCAAACTCATATCTATTGAGTCAGTGATGCCATTCAACCATCTCACCTGTCACCCCTTTCTCCTCCTGCCCTCAATCTTTCCCAGCATCAGGGTCTTTTCCAGTGAGTCAGCACTGCATCAGGTGGCCAAAGTATTCAAGCTTCAGCATCAGTTCTTCCAGTGAATATCCAGGGTTGATTTCCTTTGAATTGACTGGTTTGATCTCCTTGCTATCCAAGGAACTCTCATGAGTCTTCTCCAGCACCACAGTTCAAAAGCATCAATTCTTTGGTGCTTAGCTTTCTTTATGGTCCATCTGTCACATCTGTACATGCTGAGTTTGTATGAATATGAAGAGGTTTTTAAGATTTGGGTGTTTCTGGTCTACTCAGTGTAAAAGAGTAGTGTAATACCTGATGAAGTTCTTTGTTAAATTTGGAGACAAATTTGTATTTTGTTTCCCTTATATATTCTATTCCCCTTATATAACAGTGATGGGGACTGTGAGCCCACCTTTTTGATGGAGGGCCATTTGACTTTGTTTTACATGCATAATCTGTGCATTGAGTATTTGGTCCCTCTTTTCAGTATTGCATTTAGCTCTTTGTTATTCAGAATTTAAGCTTAAATATTTGTTTTTCCTTTCGTATTTTGGCTTTTTTTTTTGACAGAGAGTTGGCTGATGCTTCCCTCTTTTCTCTTTCTTCTTTCTAATAGAATAAACCTTTGTGCTCTTGGACTGAAGTGATAAGTTGTGTATGTGTGTGCATGTTAAAATATACAAAATACAAAATTTATTATTTTAACCATTTGATGTGTACAGTTGGTGACATTAAGTGCATTCACAGAGAAGTCCCTGGTGGTCCAGTGGTTGGATTTGGTGCTTTTACTGCCAGGGCCCAGGTTCCATCCCTGGTTGGGGAACTAATCCTGGAAGCTGCTTGTTGGCACAGCCAAAAAAAAGTGTTCTCACAATGTTATTACCATTAGCACTATAACCATTAGCACTATCTATTTCTAGAATTTTTTCATTCCATACAAAATTCCATTCTATACCATTAAGCAGTATCTCCCCAACCTTTATTCTACGTTGTCTTCATGAATTTGTCTATTCCAGATACCTCATATAAGTGGAGTCATAAATTAATTATCCTTTTGTGTCTGGCTTATTTCATTTAGTATGTTTTCAAGGTTTATCCATGTTCTAGCACATATCAAAACTTCATTTCTTTTTATGTCTTAATATTCCATTTTCTGTATATACCACATTTCATTTTATTCATCCATTGATGGACACTTGGGTTGTTTCCATCTTTTGGTGTTTGTGAATAACAACATTGGTGCACATGTACCAACATTGGTACATATGAGGGCTTCCCTCATAGCTAAGTTGGTAAAGAATCTGCCTGAGATGCAGGAGACCCTGGTTCAATTCCTGGGTTGGGAAGATCTGCTGGAGAAGGGATAGGCTGCCCACTCCAGTATTCTTGGGCTTCCCTTGTGGCTCAGCTGGTAAAGAATCCACCTGCAGTGTGGGAGACCTGGGTTCGATCTGGGTTGGGAAGATCCCCTGGAGAAGGGAAGGGCTACCCACTCCAGTATTCTGGCCTGGAGAATTCTATGGACTAAGTCCATGTGGTCGCAAAGAGTCGGACACGACTGAGCGACTTTCACCTTCACCTTCACCAACATTGGTGCTCAAATAGTTGAGCTGTAGTTTTCAGTTGTCTTGGGTATATACCTAGGAAGTGCTGGGTCGGATGGTAATCCTGTGCTTAACTTTTGGAGAAAATGCTACTTTCCCACAGTGGCTGTATCATTTTACAGTTCCAGCAGCTATATAGGAGGTTTCAGATTTCTCCATATCCTTGCCAATACTTGTTCTGTTCTGTTCTCTTTTCTAATAGCCAAACTAGTGGGTGTGAACTGAGTGGTATTTTATTGTGGTTTTGATTTGTATTTCCCTAATGATTAATGATTTTGAGCATCTTTTTCTGTGCTTGTCTGCCATCTGTATATCTTTTTTGGAGATAGGTCTTGTCCAGAGTTTAGAAAATGAGTTAAAATTTCTTAGATTCTTGATACAGGTCCTTTGTCAGATACATTTGAAGGTTTTTTTTTTTTTAATGTTTATATTTCTGTTTCTATCATTTTATTCCCCAAATTTAAAAGATCCTTTCATCAATTAATTTACCCCACATAATTTCGTT
Source organism: Cervus canadensis (assembly GCF_019320065.1). Taxonomy (NCBI): domain Eukaryota; kingdom Metazoa; phylum Chordata; class Mammalia; order Artiodactyla; family Cervidae; genus Cervus; species Cervus canadensis. Next base: position 28,046,366 of record NC_057398.1, read on the forward strand.
ACATCTAGTTCAGTTGTGTGATGAAACTGGATTTTAGGATTATGTTTCCCTTGTGAGAGGTAACAACTTAAATCATACTGGAGAATATAAATGAAAAGTTCTGCTTTCTGATAATGTCAGCTTCTTCAGGGGAAGTGTAAAATTATGATCTTGGATTGTCAGCATGTAAGAGTGTTATATTTAAAAGTGCTGTGCCTGCTTTTTTAGAATGCCAAATTAAAAAAAACGCCAGATTACAGGGATATATAAAATACAATTAACTCCTAATGAAATTTGTAAAATTTTCTTGAATTTTAAAATTCTAGATAATTATATTTTTTACATGCATGCTTCAGAATATAAATGGTGCCCTACAGTTTTTCTTTTTGTACATAGTAAACATTATTTTTGAAATGAAAATGAGAACATAGAGTCTGTCAAAAGATTTTCTGGTGTATTAATTTATATAAACAATTTAGTTATACATGAATTATAAATTTTAACACTTAATCCTCTGGAAAAGAGAATTAAATAGCAAAAAAATTACATTAAAAATTCCGACTGATACTTGCACATGCACAGAATATTTGAATTTATTTTGCCTTCCAGCAAGGAGTGAAATCATCTTATTTTTTCAATAAGATCATTTTCACTTAATGAGTTAAATTAAAATGAAATCTGTAAAATAGCTATTTTCAGCTACAGTTTTTACTTTAATGAAAATCTCAAGACTGGTAAGTTACTTTGATTATCTTAGGTATAATATCCTTTTTTAGGATGTAAAATTCCTAAAAACTTCTGAAAGTCATTCAGCTCAGTGTTCTAGAAAGGTAAAAGTCAGTTTATAGTAAATACTATATTTACAATTGAGAGCAATAAAATAATCTGGTAAAAATGTTTGTAAATATTTGCCTCAAAAAAGAAAAATGTGAGTATACAAGATTTTTAAAATTAACTCGCAACCCATCCCCTATACATGCATAATGTAAGTTGTTTAAATATAAGAAACATTTTAAAAACTATTTTTGGAAAATTATTACTATGCAGCAATAACATTGACTATTTATTTTTTTATTTTTTTAGATATGGCCGCGTGGAAAGTGTCAAAATTCTCCCAAAGAGGGGTTCTGAAGGAGGAGTGGCTGCCTTTGTGGATTTTGTGGACATCAAAAGTGCACAGAAAGCTCACAACTCAGTCAACAAAATGGGAGATAGAGACCTACGCACGGATTATAATGAACCAGGCACCATTCCGAGTGCTGCTCGGGGATTGGATGATACAGTTTCCATAGCATCTCGTAGTAGAGAGGTTTCTGGGTTCAGAGGAGGTGGTGGAGGGCCTGCTTATGGCCCCCCACCATCACTTCATGCACGAGAAGGACGTTATGAGCGGAGACTTGATGGGTAAGTTCCAAGGTTTCTGTAGGCAGGTATTTTGTATTTGATATGGTGAGAAACAGAAACTCGTATTTAGGGGCCCCAGATGGATTTAAAGTTTTGGGCATTCTCAATGTTTCCTATTTTGGGTTGGAAACGGAAGTGATTTCTATCCCAGTGGCTGGTGTCTTATGGAATCGTAGAGGATATTTCCTGCAGCTGGTTGGATATCTACTGCTGAGATATAAAGTGGTGGAAGATTTTGTATGGCAGCATCATTTTTGGAGTTACCTGTCTTCTAGACTTTTATTCCTTCTCTTGGATAATGTTAAGGCTTTCCGTGGATATATCTTCTACCTGATGGAGCTACTTGGCTACACATTTTGTGGTTGTACTATATGGAATATTTCTGGAATATTAGAGCCTACAGATTCTTTTAGAATTTGATATTTGCTTCTCAGTTTTCACTGCACAGTGTATGAACGAATTGGATTGTCACCAAAAACCTAGCAGTCCATATGATTCAACCTCTTGGATTCTACAAACAATACTTTAACCTGGAAATGTGTACTTGGATGAAGAGGAGTGAAGGCAATGCTTGATTTTTCCATTTTGGATCTACACAGTTTCCATGTTGGAATTATACTCTTTGATGGAATGGGGAAAAATTGAGGTGATGGACGTTCCTAAATCCTGGAATATAGCCCTTTTCTAATTGCTGGAATGTATGGGATATCATGTTGTCAAGATTCCATTAGCCCAAGAGAAGAGGATTACTATCCTGTTTCTTAAGCAAGTTGCTGTCCAGTTGAAGGTACTTTAGCTTTGAACACATGGTGATGATCAGTTGTGGATACAGCAATCAAAATGGACTTTGCTGGATGGCTACAAAGGTGAACTATTGGCGAGCAACTGTGCCTTCCTCATTTGGTGGAATCGTAGAGGATATTTCCTCTTCTCTCAGCTGCCTGATTCATACTTAGGGCTGGAGATTTTTGTGAATGTGGATCAATTTATAATTTTCTACTGTCTCAAGAAAGAAGTCTGGGGGTTTGAGAGTTACAGTTTGTCTGGGACTGCTTGCTTCCAGTGGAATTATTTTATCTGGTCATTAAGATTTTTTTTTCCTTGTGGTTCATCTAAATATCATTTGACACCCTTGCCCATTAAGAAGGTGGATTACCCCCAAAAGAGGGGCCAAAATTGGGGAAGTTATGTTCACAATTCTCTCCCTAGATTTAATTGGGATTATAGGTCGTGGTTCCACACTTGGAAAAGGTTGGTATGTCCTGACCTGTGTATATTAGCCCCTCTCCTAACCCAAGTCAAACTTTCTTTTTTTTCCCACTAACTCTAGAATTATTTAGTACTAATAGATGATTCAAAGAATAGCTATTAGATTTCAGCTCTGCTAGCTCTTGTGCCTGCCTTCTGTATCTTCCTAATGGATAAGAACTTTGCATATTTATGACATATCAGATATAGCAGTAATTCTCCTAGGACTATTACCTATTGCTTCTGTTATATCATTAATAATAGCTCTTACTGATTAACATTTGATAGGGTACTAATTGAATTATTTATGAAATTTTCTCTTTAAGTCTCAGAAAAACCCCTCTTCTTTGTTAGACAGTGAAATATCTATCCAAATTCCAGAAATGTAACAAATAAAAAAGGAGAGTCATGTAATATATTTAAGTAGGAAAGATAATATTGAATTTTTTTGCCATGCCAGTTGCTTTTCATAATAGCAAAAACAAAATACAGCCTAGGAGAAGGTGTGATTGCTACTAAGTGAGATGGTGAAAATGAAGGTTAGTGGAGAGATTTGGAATCTAAGCATGTATTGGAAATACAGTATTAGTTGTAAGATTTTTGCCACATATTCTTCATTGCAGAGATTCTAATTCTTCTGTATCTTTTGTAGTTCCTTAATCACTTTTGATAAAAGATAGACCCAAAGGTAAGGTTGAGAAGAGACTCAACCTCATGTTTGAGATTCAAGTGAACTGGTGTATTATTAACTTTCTTAAGTAGAGAACTGAAGATTTCTTTGTAGGATTGGAATTGGTTTTTGACATTAACATATAGTTGCATGTGTGTAATTGTACATGCAACAGTTTTTGTACTTATAGATTGACAAGTATTCATGCCCTACAGAAAAAATTTTTTATAGTTAAACCATTGCTAAAAACTGAATTTTATAGTTCCCAAAGTTGCCTTATTTCATCAGAGGCAATTTGAGTATAACTAAAACCCTAGGAGAATATATTTCTTTTAACCATTAAGTAATACATTAACAGACTGAATTATGGACTAGGCATTTAAAAATTATTTGTAATTTGATAGCACAAGAAGATAAAATACCATTTTTCTTTAATTAAATTTATCATAGAATAGCATGTGGCAGCCCAATATTTTGATATCCTAAGTGGTTTTTGGTTTGATTTTCTTTTTTAAGATCCTGTTTTTTTAATTAAGTGTGATTGTTTGGGCATAGCAATTTACATAATTTACTAATTTTATAATTACCCAAGAAATTGAAATTAAAATGAAAAAGTTATACTTAAGATTTTTTTCTATACTTCTTTGAAAATGCCCTCCTATTGCTGGACATGGGCATGCATTGCAATGAGGCTTTCATGTCTGTGTAAAAAACATATCATGGAAATTTTGCCTGAAATACAGTTGCAAAGTAAATACAGTTTGGCATATATTTTAATCTGATGAAAGTATAGAAAACTTTCATATTAAAATGAAAGTCTCTTCTTGTTCCATTAAATTTAAAATAAAAAAGGAAATGGCATATGTCTATTTCTGTATATAAGCCAGAAAATCCCTAATAAAAAGAGCAACTGACTTACAGAACACTAGTCATGAAAGCCCAATATACAGTTACAACAGTAATTGCTTAGCTGTGGAAATAAGTTTTGGAGTCAAGTAAAATGTTAAGCTTGTTAATGTTTGCTTACTAAAGTAGGTTACTGCTGTTTAGAAAATGACCAGTTGCACAAAGAAAATGCTGAAGTGAATGTTTGCATGACTTGCTTTTAGTTTTGCTTTCCCATTTCTGATTGATTAAATATTTTTCCCCCCTCCTAAATGCAGGGCTTCAGATAACAGGGAGCGTGCTTATGAACATAGTGCCTATGGACACCATGAACGGGGGACGGGAGGATTTGATCGGACAAGACATTACGATCAGGATTACTATAGAGATCCTCGAGAGCGGACTTTACAGCATGGGCTCTATTATACTTCTCGGAGTCGAAGTCCAAACCGTTTTGATGCTCATGACCCCCGATACGAACCTAGGGCTCGGGAGCAGTTTACACTGCCCAGTGTGGTTCACAGGGATATCTACAGGGATGACATTACCCGGGAGGTGCGAGGCAGACGGCCCGAGCGGAGCTACCAGCACAGCAGGAGTCGGTCACCTCACTCGTCCCAGTCTAGGAATCAGTCTCCTCAGAGGCTGGCTAGTCAAGCGTCTAGACCCACAAGGTCCCCTAGCGGCAGCGGCTCTAGAAGTAGATCCTCCAGTAGCGATTCAATCAGCAGCAGCAGTAGTACCAGCAGTGACAGGTAGGTTAACAGTCTGTTGTTATCAGAGACCAGGTCTTGAGGAAATTGTTACCAATGTGCTACCATCAGTGGTACTGATTTCTAGTACAGTAATATTTTTTAAAATAATCTTGGATCATGTATATAATGAATGAAGAAACTTTGATTAGCCCTGTGGCCAACGAATTAACTATTTTTCCAAGTACTTGAATTTAAATGATGATTTGCAAATACTGTTTCATCCTTCAGATGCTGAATGTTAAAATTGCCAAAAAGGAAGAAAAGCGGTAACTTCAGTTGTATGAAACAAATCTTGTGCCATACAATGAACTTTTCAAAGTTCTTTAATTTCTTAGTATATACTATTTCTATTATTTGGTTGAAAATTTGTAAAAGCTGTTGGGGTAAAGATGTATTGGTGAAATATATTGTTGATCAGTTTATTATCAATGTATAAATTGATGTGTACATTTTAACTAATTTTAACATCAAGATGGTAATCAATTTATAAACTCAAGTAGGAAAGCTTTCTTTAAAATTCAGGTTGTGTCTTTGCTATTCACTAAGGGTGAGTAGGCTAATTTTGTTAGTTGGGATTTTTTTTTTTTTACAAAGGAGTTGTATTTCAAAGATGAAAATGATAAATTGAAAATAATCTTAACAAGAAACAGCTTGTAAGTTAGGTTATGGGTTTTGAAGTAATAGGTCAAGGTTAAAAAAAAAAGATCAAGGTAGACAGTATACTATGTTTATAATCTTGGACAAGTTACTAAAACTCTCTAGGCCTCAGCTTTCTCATCTTTCATAAGAACCATGTTTCCTAAAGTTATTTGGAAGGTTAAAATGAAAAAATACTTAAAGTGCTTAGCTTGATACCTATATATGTTTAATACTGCCTTCGATAACTCCTAGCTGTTGTTACTGCTATTACTTGAGATGTTGGTAGTCTTGAGTATTTTTTGTTTCTCATTACTGTTATTATTATACATGTTATTATTCAACATGTTAATCTCAGACATTCTAGTTTTATATTTATGTGGGATGTATTTTAAATTTACGAGACAAATTATTTGACCTAATTAAAATGCCCAGATTATTCTTCCTTTAGTATTGCCTGCTTAGAATTAACTTAAGTAAATGATCATGTAATTGATAAAAGGCTCCTTTTACGCCTCCTGAGCTTGCTGATTCAAAATAATAAATGGAAGCCTTTTATACATCTATCTAGATGTAATTCAAATATTCTGGAAGATGTAGCATATTATAGTGAAGCAAGCAGTTAGTTTAAGTCAGAAGAGTTAGGTTCTGGCTCCAGCTTTGCAGCTTTGACGTGGTTGAGACCCTTAACTTCTTTTGATATCATTTGATGTATTGTTGAGTTAAATGATTGACAATATTCATTTGAATTCTATAAATTGATTATAAAATCTTGTCATGATTCACTTTCTTCTGCATAGAATTGGCTTAAGATACTCAAGTTTTAGTCAAGTTTTAGTCATTTTCCCCAAACCTACCTCAGTAAAGAGATGGCACTGCACTCCACTGAATCAAAACTTTTTGAAAAGTCAACCAGTTGAAGAAGTGTGGAAGTTAGAGGTGAAACACATGGCATTCAGAAGGGTGGCATTGTACTTTGGTGGGAGTTACAGTGGTTTGGGATCTGGCCTTTGGCGTTGTGGGCTCAAAAACTTGAACCCAGAGGTGATCTGATGAATTTTGATGGAGCTAATTGCTGTTTACATAATAAAAAGAAACAGTTGTATGCTTATGAATATTTACATTCAGAAAGATAACTGCCACAAAGACAGGATGAGCTTGGGAAATCTACATGGAGACTAAATTACAACTGTAGAGGATATTTTCTCCTGTCTCAACTGCCTGAATCATACTTAGGGCTGAAGATTTTTATGATTTAGAACTATGAAGGATATGTAGAACTTCAGCAAGAAAATATGAATTTTGGGCTAGACAGGGAACATTGTGAGCAGAAGGAACAACTTGAAGAGATAAAGTAGGTGGAAGAATGTTTTGAGAGCAGCAAATAATTTAGTGTGACTTAACCATGCTAATGTTTTTGGGTTTTATTTTATTTTATTTTTTTGGGGTTTTAATTTTTATGCAGAGATGAGCCATTGAAGGATTTTGAGAAGGGAAATAACTTGTTGAGATCTGTGCTTTAGAAAGGCATCTGCTTTAGAATAGGAAAGAGAGATTCCAGTTAGACAATTTCAGTATTCCATAGAAGGAAAACTTGGACACTCAGAGTGCCTAACTTGGGAAAAGTGGACATTGTAATACAACATTCAGATTATATCAATTTATGAAAAACAGAATCAATGTTTTTGAAGACATGATGAGCCTTTTGGTGCCGTTCTGGAAGAACAGGGCAGGTAGGTCTTCCTTTGTGCACACTACAGAGTCAGCTAAGTGTAGTGCCTTTCTCCGAGTACACATTCAAATAGTTGAAATACTTAGCTACAATTCTTAGTAAAGAGGAAGGTGAAACCAAAATTGATGTAATAGTTAAAAGATTGGTCATTATATTGTTACTGAAGCAAGTACAGAGAAATAAAATATTGGGTGTTCACATCCATTGTCTTGGGGTTCACCCCCCCTTTTATCAGATATCCTCCTTTCTTCTATAATTATATTGATTACAAAATGTGTTATTTTTTTAAAGGATTTATTTTATTTTTTGGCTGTGGTGGGTCTTCGTTTCTGCACATAGACTTTCTCTATTTGCGGCGAGTTGGGGCTACTCTTTGTTGGGGTGCACAGACTTCTCATTGCAGGAACTTTTCTTGTTGTGGAGCACAGGCTCTAGGCATGCAGGCTTCAGTAGTTGCAGTGCATGGGTTCAGTAATTACGGCTTACAGGCTTCAGAGTACTGGTTCAGTAGTTGTGATGCAGGGGCTTAGTTGCTCTGAGTAATGTGGAATCTTCCCGGACCAGGGATTGAACCTGTGTCCCTTGCATCATAAGGTGGATTCTTAACCACTGGACCATCAGGGAAAGTGAAAGTGAAAGTCACTCAGTTGTGTCTGACTCTTTGTGACCCCATGGACTGTTGGAATTCTCCAGGCCAGAATACTGGAGTGGGTAGCCTTTCCCTTCTGCAGGGGATCTTCCCAACCCAGGCATTGAACCCAGGTCGCCCCCATTGCAGGCAGATTCTTTGCCAGCTGAGCTACAAGGGAATCCCCTCAAAATGTAATATTTTGAGTGGTTATTGTCAATTCACAATGTTCAATGCCCTTTGGGAGGAAATAAGTTCTTTTTTGTAATCTTTAAAACTTGATTGTGAAATGGTGACATTCCAAGTCCTTTGAAAGTGTTTTAAATCAACAGGTTATAGTAGATAAAATATAGCCTGGTTTTATCTATAAAAGAGGTTTCTATTCTGTCTGTATGACTGACTGGAAAATTAATCATCCTCTGTGCCCCTTAATTGTTAGAGCTTTGGTGAACAGATTCCTAGCAGTGCGTTTCAAATGAGCAAACATGGGATTGATGACAGTCTCATTGTGAAGTTCTTGTAAATGATACACTAACTGTTTCTGCCAAACTATTCACAGTATTTATTTAGCTGCTGAAAAGATGAGGGGCAGGTCGCTTAATGTTACAAACTTCCTGTGTGCAGAGACCTGTGCTACTGGGTGTCTGTTTCTTTCTCTGCATTGGTTATTTAGGGAGGCCCTTTTCTTTTCAAAATAAAATTTAAATACGTAAGTTAAAAACTTTGGGGGTCAGCCTTTTTCTTTTTTATTCCTCTGAATCCTTTTGGTTTGTCCAAAGAAGAATATGTCAAGTAACCTATAGACTTTTATTCTTTCTAATCACAGAAACAGGCATTTAGATGGAAACCCTTAAAACAAATGTAGTAATAAGCACAGATAACTACATATAAATAACTGTTGTTGGTTGTTCAGCTACTCAGTCGTGTCCGACTCTCTGCAACCCCATGGACTGCAGCACGCCAGGGTTCCCTGTCCTTCACCATCTCCTGGAGCTTGCTCAGAGTCATGTCCATTGAATCGGTGATGCCATCCAACCATCTCGTCCTCTGTCATCCCCTTCTTCTCCTGCCTTCAATCTTTGCCAGCATCAGGGTCTCTTCCAGTGAGTCTATTCTTCGCATCAGGTGGCCAGAGCTTCAGCGTCAGTCCTTCCAATGAATTCAGGATTGATTTCCTTTAGGATTGACTGGTTTGATCTCCTTGCTGTCCAAGGGACTCTCAAGAGTCTTCTCCAATACCACAGTTCAAAAGCATCAGTTCTTCAGTGCTCAGCCTTCCTTATAGTCTAAGTCTCACATCCACACACGACCACTGGAGAGACCTCGTGGGTGACATCTCATTGTCTCTTGTCTCTATGGCTTTCAGTAGGCCATGTCATCTTAAATTGTGCTTAGTTTACCAGTTTGAAGAAATCAGAATTTTAGAGCAAGCTTCCTTCTTAAGTAGGTTTTAAGAATTGGAATAGGTTGATTTAAAAACTGTATATAGGCAATTCCCTGGCAGTCTAGTCGTTAGGACTCCGTGCTTTCACTGTTGAGGGCCTGGGTTCATATGTTGAAATATATAAGGAAGAAGGTTGGAGACAAGAAGGGGAAGAAAAAGACACACATACAATGTCACTTTCAGGTCAGAAAACTAGCCTGTCAAAGTCCTTGTGGTGTTTGTTTAAAGTAATAAGAAAAGTCTATATAACTGCAAGCAATCAGCCTTTTCAATTCTGATGCTGTATTAAGATGTGACAGTCTTTATGCCCATCTCTTGTCCAGTATATTGGCTTTGCATTAGAATAATTTACTTTTTATTGAAAGGGAAATGAAACATAATTTTTAAAAAATAAAATTCATTTATTTAATTTTGGCAGTGCTGGGTCTTTGTTGCTGTGCATTGCCTTTCTTTAGTTGTGGTGAGCAGGGACTACTCTCCAGTTGCAGTGCAAGGGCTTATTGCGGTGGCTTCTCTTGTTGCAGATCATGGGCTCTAGGGTATATGGGCTCAGTAGTTGTGGCACATGGGCTTACTTGCCCTATGACATGTGGAATCTTCTCACACCAGGTATAGAACCCTTGTCCCCTGCATTGGCAGGCAGATTCTCAACCACTGGACCACCAGGGAAGTCTGTAAAGTATTTCTTATTGCTGGTATTATTTGTAGAACTTGTATGTGTATTTCTTTTATATGTTTTGAATAAAATATATCAAAAGTTGTCTACAGTTTTATTAATTTTTTCTGTTAGCTTAAGAATATTTTACCTGAATTATAGTTACATAGTAATTATTTAGAATTTTGAACAAATTCTGAATTTTTACAACAGATAAAGGTAAAATGAATGTGACCCTTTTAACTAAAAAAGTGTTAGCATGGCAGTCCCTAAACTGACAAGCTTTTAAAAATACACACACACACACACACACGCATGCACACACACACACACATATATATAAAATGTGTGTGACCAATTCTGCTAATAGTGAATGATGTAGATGTTTTAGATTGCAGTTTCTTAGAGGGGGAATTTTATTCACATCCTTTTGTCTGCAATTTCATGAGAAAGTTTTGTAGTTCATTTAGTTTATGAGAGAGAATTTCAAGTTCATGAGGAAAAATTTTCAGAATTGTCCATCTGAAGCTTTGTGGAAAAATATGGATGAGGCTGAAGAGGTACTAGATGTGGTGGCAATGCATGTTTCAAGGTGATAGTGGCAGTGTACTTTCCATTTCTCTTAAAGTATGCTTATTTATAATGTTGATTGGGAGAAGGAATTCTCATGTTATTAATATTACCTGGCTATGTAATTTGCTATGATATGTATTGTATGCTAGAAACTGTCAGATATGGCACTAGTTTTAACAGATACATACATGAAGTAAGAGTTAGTTTCTTAATGTTGTTAAAGGGATTAATAATTAGTGGGGTTTTTTGGTGATGGTTGCAATGCTTAATCATAAAAACACATTTGTCTGAAATTTTATCATCAAAGGTGATCTTATCTATAATTGGGGCTTTCCTGGTGGTTCAGATAATGAATAATAATTTCTGAATTTAGTTGGAGATAAAATTTGTTTTTTTGCCTTGTTTGACATGAATCACTTAAATTGAAATGGAATTTTTTTTGTTATTATTCTTTGAGTGTGTAAAGAGAAGATACTTGTGCTCTGAAACCACTGAAACATAAACTGCCTACAATGTAAAAATCAATGATTAGATATCTATTGATTTGGGGGATAAAACCAAGTGAAATGTATGTTTTAGATGTATTCAGAGGAGTTTCAAGGCAGAACAGTAAAGGTTTATTAAAAAGCCTTTAGAAGAAGCCACAGTCAAGGATAATAAATATTCTTAGGATGTTTCTTACTTTGTCTTTTGCCCCTTATTTTTATTTAGAATGAAACTATTTCCACTCTTATTTTAAACTTGAGTAAAACACTGCATTTTAAATATCTGATTTCTGGATTTCACAGACATTCTTGGCCTGTTTTATTGTTTTTGTCCTTCTGTCTCATTTTTAATTTTTTAAGATAGTTGAAATTGAATTTTCAGAAGAGATAATGTCTTTCCAAAAATTAGTATTACGAATAAAATGTATTTGTTATGGTGGACTATTCCAGCTGCTAAATGAAGTTTTTATTTTGAAATTTGCAACTCTTACTTGTGATGGATGGCTTTTTTGAGTATGGTTTTGAGTTTTTTTTAATGATTATTCTTTCCCTGAAATATTGGTATCTTAAATTTTTAAAAATTAATTTTGGGGTGTGTGTGTGTGCTCGCGCTCACACGCGCTCTTCTTCCTTGCTTTGCACAGGCTTTCTCTAGTTGGGGCAGTGGGGACTACTCAGGATCATTATGCGCCGGCTACCCTTGTGGAGTACAGGCTCAAGGCACCGGCATCAATAGTCTAGGTGCAAGGGCTTTAGTTGCTCCCGGCATGTGGAATCGTCCCCCACACCAGGAATCAAACCCATGTGCCCTGAGTTGGCAGGTGGATTCTTAAATCCACTGCACCTCCAGGGAAGTCCTTTAAGTTCTCATAAAAAATTCACCTTGGAAGAAGGAGAACTAACATGCCTGCTGTTGTTTATTTGCAGTCCTGGAGAAAACTGATCCAAAATAACATTGTTTTGCCTCATTTTGAGTGGGGCTGCTTTAAGTACTGTTAATTTACAGAGGAATAAGCATTTGCTCATTCCCTCTGTAAGGCAGTTTTGGGGTTGTTAGCATGAAGGCATACATGTTCAGCGGTGTGTGCTTGAAGAGCTGCTGTTCTTCAGTCGCCCAGTCGTGTCCTACTCTCTGTGACCCCATGGACTGCAGCATACCAGGCTTCCCTGTCCTGCACCATCTCCCGGAGCTTGCTCAAAGTCATATCCATTGAGTCGGTGATGCCATCCAACCATCTCATCCTGTCGTCCCCTCCTCCTCCTGCCTTTAATTCTTCCCAGCAGATGAGTACCCCCATCTAATTAATTAATTTTATTGGTAGTGTTTTTTACATTCCCATCAGTGGCAGTCATACTGAAGAGCCCGTATTCTGGTAACATTCCTTTCCAGTTTATTGGGCAGTAAGCTACACACTTCTGTCTTTTGGGATCACCTTAGCCAGCCAAGCCTTTTTTTGTATGCTGAATATGGAAGATGGAAGTGTTCGCTTTCTAATTGCTCTGATGGGCTTAACTTCCATTATGGAGATTTATAAATAGGTCTAGTCCCTTTTTTTAAATTAAGTACAGCATTTCAGTAAGGCTTTTGAGAGGTGTAGGTAGGTGTTGCCAGCGTTAGCGTTCCGTGCGGAATAGGCAGTCGGTGTTGGAAACCAGTGCTAAGCTGACCCATTTTGACTGTATTAGGAGCCTTGCTTTCATTAGAAGCCTCTGCTGCTAGGGAAAAGAGAACGAACGAGGTAGACTTAGAGCTGGGCGTAAATGAGGAGAGTTCATTGTGTGCCGCCTGGGCAGCCAGTGCCTCTGAATATCATGGGGAGAGCTAGGAACTGCTTGTTTGTGACTCAAACCAGCCTAAACTGGAATTATCCAGTTTGAGTTGGCGGCTTGCCATCTCCCAGAGGCTTCCTTATTTTGCCAGTTTTTGCCCGGCCCTCAGCGCAGGGGGCGGGGCCTGCGCGTGGGGGCTGGCCAGATTTGGGGAGGAGCGCCTGGGAAGTGGCTGCAGGTCAATCCCGGTGTGTTGCTAAGGAGGCAGCCTTTCAAAAAATCCAGGAGCCTAAGAATAGAAGCTGGTGTGAACGCCACTCTTCAGTGCATCTTTCCATTATTACTCTCTTGTTTTAACTGTAACTTTCTATCTTCTGCCCCTCAGAAACTAAGGCTGGAAAAATAACTTCTGCTGTACCCGTGCTTGGGTATTTCACAGCATATTCTGTGTTTGGTTGATACGGAATTTCTTATCCCCGAATTAATTAATCATCAGAGTTCCCCAGGAACTTGCTTTTAGTTGTTAGTCTGTTTGCAGTGAAGAACTCTCTGCCTTGCCCCTTTTCTTTCTTTTCACCGAGGTGCTGGGATTTATTTTGGCTTGTTAGGTGGAAGGAATGAAAAATAGTTTTGGGGGATAAACTTGTGACTTGGTATCTTGTGAGTTTTAATTTAACTTTGATGTAAATTTTTAAATGTTGCTTTAAAAATTAACAAAAAGTAATTTAAAATCCTAAACAAACTTTAAACTTAAAAATACTGTGCCAGATTGTATTTGATTTAGAAGCAGAGTCAAAACAAAAATGCTTAAATCACAGATTTTTAGTGTCATGACTGCTTTGTGCATAGCCTCTTTCACAACTTTCCTTTTTGACAAATAAAGGAGTTAAATATGGCCTAATTCCTTGTCAGAGAACACTGAGAAGTCACTAAAATATTAAAGCCACAAATAAAGGAGTGCATTTATTTTTGTCTTTAGAAGTGCCAGAGCTATATGTAAGTGCCTATAAATTTGTTTATGTTTTAAACTTTTGGAATGAGATTGAAACCTGTGTTAGTCTTTTTTTACTTACGGTAGAAGTTTACTTAGAGCGGTTTTGGAGACCTTGTTATTCTCGTTTATCTTTTGTGACTTGTTCTCACTTGAAGGCTTCCTATGGCCTTTCTCAGAAGTCATGGTATAATTTTACCCTGCCCTGAACAAAGGGATCATCCATGCACAGAACTAAAGGAAAATGTGCTATTCCCCTTTTAAAATAAACAGTAGCATTTTCTGAAGCTTAGAATTAGCCAAGATTTCGTTGCCTGCCTCCTCTCCCTAGTTTTTTTTTTTTTTTTAATCTGTTTCTTCGAGTACAAACAGTGTTTACCCTTATCTGTAAAGGATAGTTTTGTGATTTCCTCTTGTGAGAAAATGGAAAGAGCACCCTTTGATAATTTATTTACTTAAATTATTAGTCATTTGTTACACGAAATACTATTAGGGTTTCCTGCTGCTACAAATTGTATAAGGTCACTTCTGTGGGACATTTTCCTACGTCCGCTTTGTAGGATAAAGGAACTTCTCTTTCCAGGTATACAAGATAATAAGTGAAATATATTTGAAAATTAACTTTGCAAAACAGAGTTGGTTTTCCTAGGAATCTGAGGCATACTCTTTTTTTTTTTTTTTTTGAGGCATACTCTTAAAAAAAACTTCTCTTGAGGGAACACATGCCTGATGATTTGAGGTGGATCTGATATAATACTAATAGAAATAAAGTGCACAATAAATGTAAAAAAATAATAAAATGTTTTTGGTTGGAAAAAAGAAAACTTCTCTTAGTGTAGAATGAATTAAAAATATATTCAAATATATGGTGATAATAAGTATTCTTTTTTTTTTTTTGAATCAGATTGGAAAATATGTAATTCAAGTAAAATAAGATTGGACTTTTTAAAAATCTTTTATTTATTTTTTAAAAATTTTATTTATTTTTGGCTGCCCCGGGTCTTTGTTGTTGTGTACTGGCTTCCTCTAGTTGTGGTACACAGACTTCTCATGACGGTGGCTTCTCTTGTTGCGGAGCATGGGCTCTAGGGTGTGCAGGCTGCAGTTGTGGTGCACGGGCTTGCTGTCTCCACAGCACGTGAAGTCAAGTCTTAGTTCCTGGACCAGGGATCAAACTTGAATTCCGTATATTGGCAGGCAGATTCCCAACCACTAGACCACCAGGGAAGTCCAGGGGACATTTTAGAATTTAACTTGGTTTATTAATAACCTTATGAGTTTTTCTTAATGCCATTAAATTAGGGGGAAAAATTGTTTTAAACTTGTTGGTACAATCCCAGATAAAGGATGGTGGTTTGCTGTTGTTTTTTTTTAACTTATCAACAAAGATAGATTTTAAATTTTAAAGTGATAGGTACCCAAGAACTAAGTTCTACTTTGTCTATTTATTCCTCTGTACTCTTGAAGTGGAAATGTATGTTTTTAGGGATCAGTCTGCTCACTTACTAGAGTTGTCTGGAATTAAAATGAGAACTTACACGACTTTAACAAAATAACACTTTTCCGTTAGTTTTTCTTAATGATTTTTGTGTATACTGTAACAATTATTAATTTATTTTAGAAAATGTTTATTTCTGTACTTATGACTGTGCTAGGCCTTCATTACTGTTCTCGGGCTTTCTATGGTTGTGGTGAGCTGGGGCTACTCTCTAGTTGCAGCGGCTTCTCTTGTTGCACAGCATGGACTCTAGGGCTCGCATCTTCAGTAGTTGCTGCCTGAGGGCTCCAGAGCGTGGTGGGCTCAGTAGTTGTGCACATGGGCTTGCTTGGCCCTGCAGCATGTGGAATCTTCCTGGACTAAGGATTGAACCCCGTGTCCCCTGCTTTAGCAGACAGATTCCTAACCATTGGACCATCAGTAACAATTATTTTAAAATGTGCTAAGCCTCTGAAGTGTTACCTCTCACAAATGGCGTTTCTTTTAAGTACTGTAATGGCTTTAACGTGTTCTTGTTCAGTCGCTCAGTCATGTCCGACTCTTTGCGGCCCCATGGACTGCAGCACGCCAGGCTTCCCTGCCCTTCAGCATCTCCCAGTGCTTGCTCAAACTCATGTCCATTGAGTCGGTGATGCCATCCAACCATCTCGTCCTCTGTTGTCCCTTCTCCTGCCTTCAGTCTCTCCCAGAATCAGGGTCTTTTCTAAGGCTTTAATATGGCCTCTTGTTTAAGGATGATGTGCTTGTTTATTGGGGAGCGTTCTGGTTCTAGAACTCAGTTGTGCATTATTGTATCCGCTAGCCACATGTGGCTATTGAGCACTTGAAATTTGGCTAGTCTGTGCATCAGTACTGATCCACACTGTAACACGGATGAACCTAGAAAAAAATGCCCAGTGACAGACGATGGTAGGAAAGACCACATATTATATGATTCTCTTTATGTAAAATGTCCAGAATAGGTAATTACAGAGACAGGAAGTAGATTAGTAGATTAATGGTTATCTTGGGCTGAGGATGGAAGATAATGGGGTGTGCTGCTAATAGGTATGCATTTTTTTCCTTGAACAATGTAGATGTACCAAAGTTACATTATGGTGATGATTACATAATTGTATAAATATACTAGAAACTATTAATTGTATACTTTTAAATGGGTCAGTTTTACGGTATGAAGTTATATCTCAGTAGAACTATTTTTAAAAAACACAAAATTTTGAAGATACAGCAAAACAAAGTTACTAGTTTTTATGTTGACTGCATGTTGAAATGACATTTTGAGTATATTACATTAAATAAAATACATTATTAAATTTCACCTGTTCTTTTTAAGGTGTGGCTACTTTAAATTACATTTTTGTCTTCTATTAAATTTCTGTTGGACAGCACAGTTGTAGAAATTAACTCTATCAAGATGGAATGTCATGGAGTAATTTGTGCATCTATATTTAGTTCTTTTCATTTTTTTTAGAGAATAGCACCCAGTATTTTTATTAATTCTCATGACCCTTCTATTCTTTTGAAATTACTGATTAATGAAAAAAGCTCTTGGGACTTTTCATAAAGTCCCAAGACTTAAAATATAGTTTTTGCTGAGTCTGTCTTTTTCAAATTTAGGATTGATCAGCCTAAAATATTAAAATGCATGTTGATTTCCAAGGTGGCCAAGGGAATGTCTCAGTTGTTGAAAACCTTTAATTTGTAAATCTCCGATAAATTAATCTTCCAAGAAGAAAATTAAGTCATCTTAACTGTGTGATATTTTTTAATTAAAAGAAAAAAAAACCTCAACCTCTTAATCTGAAGGTAATTTTTAAATGATGGCTAATACTTTTGATAAAGGTTTAAAGTGTGTTTAAAATACATGGAATTCTGGTGTTGGAATTAGAATAAGACACACATTTAATAAATACTTGTCTTGTTTCTAGATGCGATTTATGTAACCAAAACTGGGGAATTCTGTGATTCTTTGAGAGTTATTTTTGATCCTGGGGAGGGGCACACTCCTCTCCTGAATGTGCTGTGTCATGATAGTTGGATCCATTTGGAGTGCTGCTTTGTGTTTGTTTCCATTGGAAGAAATCGCAGAGTTGTTGTTTAAGAGGAAGGACTTGAGGCTGGAGTTTTTTAGTGAGTAATTTGAAGTCATTTATAAATAAACACATGCATCAAACAGTGCATGGCTTTAGGCTTCCTAGTGGGGAGTTAGCTGCCCTGGTAACCTCTTGAGTATGGAGCTGCCTTAATAAAGAGTTTAGAAGTGGAAAATAGCAAGCCTCTTCTTAAAAATCTGGATAGGAAAGAGATGCAATTGGCTCCAAAGTTAAATTGGAGAAAGGCAAAACCCAAAGTTCAAAGTTTACTTGTGGGTTTGGTAAGACTACAGCATTTGTACATAACCATTTGGGAATTTAAAAACAACAACAACAAAATGGTTTAGCTTGATCTGTATGCTTTCTTGGTTTATGCCTTTTAAACCATTTAGTTGTTCATACAAGAAATAGATCTAGTTTTTATACTGTGTGTGGTTGAGGAAATAAATCCCACTGTAACAATTAGCAGTTTAGATTTCTTCTCAGTGTGTCCCTTGAAGGATACATCCATCCCATGGATGTTCTAAGGGCTTTGCTGCCTTAGAGAACTATGTCTTGTTCCTTAGGCAGATGTGTTCTATCTGCTTGTCACTTCTAGAATGCCTTCATGTTTGATGCTCTTTGCTTTGAGTTACCTGAGTATCAGGTTTTGTGAGGCTTAAGGTTCTGCGAGTCTTAAGGTTTTGTGAGTCTTACATTGCCAAAAATGTAATGACACTGCAGGCTGAGGCTTTTTGGAATTTAAGCTAAAGGTACTTTTGACCCTAGAGGAAAGGCTATAGTGAGAATTTATACATAAGTAATTGCCCACTTTATCCGCTACAGTTTTTTTTTCCACTATGAATTTTGTGCTTAGCAGAATCTATCCAGGCAGAATCTGATCACATACCTGCCCTGCCCCCAAATCTGTTAAAAAAATAATAATAATAAGCTGCACTTTGTGACTAGTTTTCTGCTAACCCATCATCTTAAAATTAACTTGGAAGTTTTTTAGAGCCCCATGAAGCCCATCAGCAAATATGCGACGCAATTCTTAGTAATAGATTTATAAGAGCTTAGCCACTTTCTGATTTTTTTCCAATAGCCAATTTTTGCTATTGTTAGTAGAACACTAAGATTTGAAACCACCAAACTATAGTTTCTTAAAAATACTTATTCAGTATTTATTTATTTGGCTGTATTGGGTCTTAGTTGTGGCATGAGGGATCCTGTTGTTGTTGTTGTTGTGGCACATGGACTCTCTAGTTGTGGTGTGAGGGCTTAGTTGCTCTCAGGCATGTGGGATCTTAGTTCCCCAACCAGAGATTGAACCTGTGTCTTCTGGATTGCAAAATGGATTCTTAATCACTAGACTACCAGGAAGGTCCTCCAAATATGTTTTTAATGCCTAAACTTGTAAGCCTTCAATTTTTAAAAAATTGTGGTAAAATATATATAGCATAAAATTACCATTTTAACTATTTTCAAGTGTACAGTTCAGAGGCATTGAGTATATTTACTTTGTTGTACAACTATCACCACTGGTCATCTCCAGAACTTTTTCATCTTCCCAAACTGGAACTCTGTAACCATTAGACAATAATGGTTTCTCTACCCTAGTCCTATTCTTCTCTCCCCTAGTCCCTGGTAACCACCATTCTACTTTTTGTCTCTATGAATCTGACTATTCTAGGTAACTCATAAAAATGGAATAATACAATATTTGTCCTTTTGTGTCTGGCTTATTTCACTGAGTATGATGTTTTAGAGATTCATCCATGTTGTAGCAAATGTCAGAATTGTCTTCCTTTTTAAGACTGAATAATATTCCTGTAGGCTTTTGGGGAAGTAGCCCTTACTTATCTAGCTGTCATTCTATAGATTAACTACTTCCATATTCCTCGTATTTAATTCTACTAAAAAATAGTATCAGTAATAATCTTAAAAACATTAACCTGCAGCTATAGTTGCACCCAGAAGTTACTTGTACTTAATTTTTTTGTGACCAAGCTACACATACGCTACACATAGCATATTTAAGCTCAATTTTAAATAGTATTAAAAAAATAAAGTAGTATTTTCCACCAAAATAAGGTGCTCTTTAAAAAATTGTCCTTAGTAATTTTGTTCTTTCCTTCATTTATGTAAACTGTTGGACTTTAGAATAGGAACATAAATAAAATCAATTATTTTAATTACCGCATTTGAATTTACCACTACGTTAGTGACCATGAACTCGACACGTGTTTAGTCTTATCTATGTATAAAGCAGAGAAAGTACCTAAGGTTTAGGCATGCTTGATATTTACATAGGTAAAGGCTAGGTGGAAACTAGAACCCAGAAAAGTTAATTTTTGAAGTGTAGATTTTCTATTACACTTAGAAATCCTTAGAAAATAATTTATTTTTTATATTAGAAACTGATTGCAGTGTAAAGAAAAATTATTGCTGGTGGATTATGGCTCTCTTTCTGCTTCTAGCTGTGTCTGTTGAGGTAAAGGTTACACATAGGCATCGCGCACACGTGCACACACACCCCCACACCCCCGACTCAGCCAGCAAGCAACACAGTCAGACCTGGAGATTACTATACTAAGTGAAGTAAGTCAGAAAGAGAAAGACAGTCTCTTTTATCACTTATGTATAGAATCTAAGAAGATGATATAAGTGAATTTATTTACAAAACAGAAATAGACTCAAAGACATAGAGAACAAACATGGCTACCAAAGGGGTGAGGGATAAATTAAGAGTTTGGGATTAACAAATAAATACTAGTGTATATAAAATAGATAAACAGGACCTCTACTGTATAGCACACGGAACTGTATTCAATATCTTGTAATAACCTACGGGGAAGAAGAATCTGAAAAAGAGAATATAAATATATAAATAACTGAATTATTTTGCTGTACACCTAAAACTAGCAAACATTGTAAATCAATTATACTTCAATTAGGAAAAAACAGATAAATGTTGAAAGAAAAGGAAACAAAACTTCTGTTATCAGTTTCACTATTTCAGTTAATCATCATATTTTTAAAATCAGATCTTTTCCCATTAGAAGTCTTTGTGGTTTCTAATGATAGAAGAAATATGTGGACCAAAACAAAATTGACATTAAAATATTGCTTCCATAATTTTAAAATGCATTTTCACTCTTTAATATATAAATACAGTTTTTCTCAATAAGTATCCTGAATACCAAGAATTTAAGCTAACTTTTCATTAACTTTTGGTCTAAAGAGTTTAATTTATAATATATACAGTGAAGACCTAAAATGCTTTCTCCATTTCTTTCCAGATAGTTGTGGAATTGCCAGTTAGAGCTGACTCATTTCTCTGAAATTATTTCTGGGGAACCTTTACCTTGATAAGCCAGGTTGTGAGACCTCTTGATTCAGCAGAGCCTTATTAGCAAAACCTAGCCCATAGCTTGTTACATTGACTGATTTGGAATCTCTCCATTTTTTCTAAGGTACAAAGAGAAGTACAGTTCATTTTGTATTTTACTTCTTAGGTTTTGTGTGTATGTGTTCAGTTCAGTCGCTCAGTGTCTGATTCTTTGCCACCCCATGGACTGCAGCACGCCAGGCTTTCCTGTCCATCACCAACTCCTGGAGCTTGCTCAAACTCATGTCCATCGAGTTGGTGATGCCATCCAACCATATCATCCTCTGTCCCCTTCTCCTGCCTTCAGTCTTGACCAGCATCAGGGTCTTTTCCAGTGAGTCAGCTCTTTGCATCAGGTGGTCAAAGTATTGGAGCTTCAGCATCAGTCCTTCCAATGAATATTCATATTCAGGACTGATTTCCTTTAGGATTAACTGATTTGATCTTCTTGCAGTCCAAGGGACTCTCAAGAGTCTTCTCCAGCACCACAGTTCAAAGCATCAATTCTTCAGCGCTCAGCTTTCTTTATGGTCCAGCTCTCACATCCATACATTACTGGAAAAACCATAGCTTTGACTGGACGCACCTTTGTCAGCAAAGTAATGTCTCTAGCAAGTGTCTTTTAATTTCATGACTGCAGTCACCATCTGCAGTGATTTTGGAGCCCCCAAAAATAAAGTCTCTCACTGTTTCCATTGTTTCCACATCTGTTTGCCATGAAGTGATGGGACCCGATGCCATGATCTTCATTTTTTGAATGTTGAGTTTTAAGCCAACTTTTTCACTCTCCCTTTTCACCTTCATCAAGAGGCTCTTTAGTTCCTCTTCACTTTTCTGCCATAAGGGTGGTGTTATCTGCATATCTGAGGTTACTGATATTTCTTCTGGCAATCTTGATTCCAGCTTGTGCTTCATCTAACCCAGCATTTCGCATGATATACTCTGCATATAAGTTAAATAAGCAGGGTGACAATATACACCCTTGATGTGCTCCTTTCCCAATTCTGAACCAGTCCCTTGTTCCTTGTCTGGTTCTAACTTGCTTCTTGACCTGAATACAGATTTCTTAGGAGGCAGGTAAGGTAGTCAGTGTGTGTGTATAGATAACATGAAATTTGCCATTTTAACCATTAAGTATACACTCTAGTGGCATTAGTACATTACCTTGTTGTACAGCAATCACCGCTATTCACCTCCAGAACCCTTTCATCTTTCCGTTAAACAGGAACTCTTCATTCTCTTCTTCCCCAGCGCCAGGCAGTGCCATCATTCCTTCTGTCTTTATAAATTTGACTGCTCTAGTTACTTCATAAAAATTGAGTCATACAATATTCACCCTTTGGTGAATGGCTTATATCATTTAGCATAATATCCTCAGAGTTCATCCAAGTTTTAGCATATGCCTGAATTTTCTTCCCTTTTAAGGCTCGATAAAATTCCATTGTATATCGATACCACATTTTGTTTATACAGTCGTCTGTCTCTGTACCCTTGGGTTACTTCTGCTTTTTGGCTATTAAACATGCTATTGAATGTGGGTGAACAAATATCTGTTTGAGCCCCTGCTTTCAGTTCTTTTGGTTATATACCCAGAAGTGGAATTGCTGAATGATTGTGGCAATTGTAATTTTTTAAGGAACTGCCATACTATTTTCCACAGTGTCTATACCATTTACTTTTCCACCAACAATGCACAGGAGTTCCGGTTTCTTTCCATCCCAGCCAACATAGTTATATTCTATTTTTTTTATAATAGCCATCCTAATGAGTATGATGGAGAAGGAAATGGCAACCCACTCCAGTATTATTGCCTAGAGAATCCTGTGGACAGAGGAGCCTGGTGGGCTGCTGTCCATAGGGTCGCACAGAGTCGGATACGACTGAAGCGACTTTTCATGCATGCATGCGTTGGAGAAGGATATGGCAACCCACTCCAGTATTCTTGCCTGGAGAATCCCAGGGACAGAGGAGCCTGGTGGGCTGCCATTTATGGGGTCGTAGAGAGTCGGACACGACTGAAGAGACTTAGCAGCAGCAGCAGCAATGAGTATGAAATGATATCTTGTTTTGATTTTAATTTCTCTGAAAGTCATGTTTAGCATGTTTTCATGTGTGCCTTGGCCATTTGTATCTTCCTTGGAGAAATGTCTGTTCAAGTTTAAAGATACTCATTTTTGCATCTGATGGCTTGTTTTTTTTTTTGCTGTTGAGTTACATTGTCATTCTTAAAGGCAATTTTTAAAATGTCTTAAAGTTATAAGGCAAAATAACCCCTTAAGCTCTTTATGGAGAATGTAAGTTTTATTCATTTCTCTGACCATGGTACTTTGGTGAGAAAAATATCTAGTTGTGATACTGAACTATCATCTTAAATCTCTAAGTTGAGGGTAAAGAAAGCTATTGAGTTGAGGAACAATGTTAACATGAATTGTAGTAGTTACCATTGCTGTGAACCTGATAGAGTAGGAGGAGCTGTACTGTATATTTCACCCATTTGTTTCACCATTTATTCAAAGATTATAAAACAGTTTCGTCTGCAAGTACTTTGATCCTGCTATTGACATGGCAAAGCACATATTATAAAAAGCTGTGTGTGGTTTCCCTTTTTATCATGTTTTCCAAAATCAAATGACATCAGAACATTTTTGATCCTAGCTTCCTCTCAGTCTAATCTATAAAAGTTGACCTTTTTTTTTTTTTCCTGTAAGTTTTGGAATTATTCAGAGGTCTTTATGAAGTGATAAATACAAATT
The DNA here is from genome assembly GCF_019320065.1 of Cervus canadensis. Lineage (NCBI taxonomy): Eukaryota > Metazoa > Chordata > Mammalia > Artiodactyla > Cervidae > Cervus > Cervus canadensis. Next base: position 28,069,935 of record NC_057398.1, read on the forward strand.
TTAAAATATTTATTTATTCATTTATTTGGCTGCATCATCTTAGTTGCAGCACATGAGATCTTCATTGAGTTGCACAAACTCTCTACTTGCGGCTCTCAGCCCAGTAGTTGCAGCTCCTGGGCTCCTGAGTACCAGGACTTCAATAATTGTGGCACTTGGGCTCTCTAGTTATGGCATGTAGGTTTTGGAGTGCGTGGATATACACGTGTCCTATGGACACAACTACAGCTCAGTAGTGGCACAGGGGCTTTTGTTGCTTTGTGGCACTTGGGATCTTCCCGGACCTGAGATTGAACCTGCGTCTCCTGCATTGCAAGGCAGATTCTTAAGCACCAGACCACCAGAGAAGTCCCTGAAGTGATATATTAGTAATAAGGAAGAGTAGTGACTTTAAGGATCCCACATTTGAATTGCAGCTTAAAATTAGCACGTTGGATTTGCAAAAGACCAGAAAGCAGTCAAAGAAATAATGTAGGCGGGTTATCTCAACCTTCAGTTCAGTTCAGTTCAGTCGCTCAGTCGTGTCCAACACTTTGTGACCCCATGAATTGCAGCACGCCAGGCCTCACTGTCCATCACCAACTCCCAGAGTTTACTCAAACTCATGTCCATTGAGTTGGTGATGCCATCTAGCCATCTCATCTCAACCTTGGTACTATTCATATTTGAGGCCAGGTAATTCTTTGTTGTCGGGACTGTCTTGTGCATTGTAGGATGTTAGTAGCAGCCCTGGCCTCTGCTTACTAAGTGGCAGTAAGCTTCACCCCTACCCACAGTTGTGACAACCAGAAATGTCCCTTGGGGGACAGAATTGTCCCAGCCGAGAGCCACTGATGTAAGTCTTCACAGTTACAAGATTTTTGAATGAAATAGAATAATGCATCCAAAGACTCTAGACTTTGTTAGATATTTAAAGCGTTGTGTTATGTGTTGTAGTTGTGCTTTTTCTTTCATCCCAGAAAATGTCTGTTTAAAAAATCTTCTAGAAAGTTGTAGATGACAGGATCCATGATGTGTTTTTGTTTTTACAGTTACCAGTGATTTTTCAGTCAGGTTAATAATATGTGTCAAAGTCCTAGAATCTTGGTTAGAACAGCCATTGTTTTCCTTGAATAACTAATGAAACATGAAAGAAGAAAGACATACTTTGCAGTTTCCAACAGTCATATTTTATCAGAAATTTTCGTTTCACTCTTAGATACTGAATGTAGGTAATTACCTTCATTTTATTGAGCTTGGTGTACTTTCCTAGGCATCAATTTCAGTTGCTTGTGTAATTCAAGTCAATAATATCTTGGAGGCACACACTCCATTATACATTGGGCACCATGGCTAGATTCTGTTTACAAGGATGAATCCAGTCTTGGACTTTTAAGAGTCCAGTAAATGAGTGGTTATAATACAGAGTAAAGAGGTCTGAGACAGACATTGTAGTAAAAGAGGTTTAGAAATACACAACTAAGAAACTAATGATATGACAAAACCCACTGAAATGTTGTGAAGTAATTAGCCTCCAACTAATAAAAAATAAAAAAAAAAAAAGAAAAAAAAAAAAAACAAACTAATGAATGCTTATGGGGTGGGGTGCAGTTGTCAAGAACAGCTGCAGAGCAGGAGGTTAACTTTGGATCTCACTAATCCTTGAAGGCAAATCAGGGAAGTACAGAAAGGTGTCTTCAGTAGGAACAGGTATGGACAAGAGCGCTCATATTGCTATGTGCTAGGCAGAGTGCTAAATAGTTTGTCATCACTAACTCATTAAATCCTCACCACAGCCTCTCATACGTGGTATTATGACCATTTACATGCAAGAAAATGAAAGATTAGAGAGGAAGTAATTTAACTAAGGACTTTCATCTGATAAGAAAAAAGGGAGGCACCCGTGATTAGAACCTGGTATACTTGTTTGTTTGTTTTGGCTGCACTGTGAGGCGTGTGGGGTCTTAGTTCCCCACCAGGGACAGAACCTGTGAAATCGCAGAGTCCTAACCACTGGACCAGCAGGGAAGTCCCTAAACTGGTTTACTATTATGTGGATAGATCATTGTTATTTAATCACTTAGTTGTATCTGACTCTTTTGTGGCCCTGTGGACTGCAGCCCACCAGGCTCCTCTGTCCATGGGATAGATCCCTAGTGGGTGGGATAAAGTGTGGCCAGAGAGTGAGAGTGAGCAACCAGGCAGTTAGTTTGGGGCCAGGTTGTCAAGGGTCTTCTCTCCTGTGTGGGACAGTATGGAGGTGTCAGAGCCGGAAGATTTGCAGGGAGGTGGAGAGTCACAGAATCCTAGAGTTAGCAGGACCTTTGAAGGTCTCATAACCCATTAGGGAAATTAAAGTTTAGAAAGACAAAATGAGGTACCTTGCCAGACTGAACAGTTGAGTATTTCCTTCCTGATTTTCTTGTAAAACCAAAAAACCTGGAGAAGGAAATGGCAACCCACTGCAGTATTCTTGCCTGGAGAATCCCATGGACTGAGGAGCCTGGCAGGCTACAGTCCCATGGGGTCGCAAGAGTGGGAAGCTGCTGTATTAACACAGGGAGCTCAGCCCAGTGCTCTGTGACAACATAGAAGGGGTTGGGGCGGTGGGCTGAGAGGGCAGTTCCAGAGATGGGGGAGTATATGTATACTTATGGCTGATTGATGCACAACAAACCAACACAATATCATAAAGCATTTATCCTCCAATTAAAAAAAATTTTTTTTCTTTGTTTAAAAAAAACAAAACAAAACAAACCACAGACTTAATCCAGCAATTCAGGTTGTATCAGAAGTGGTGGCGTGTAAAATGGAATTAGGATCACATCAGAAGCTAGTGGGGTTTTTGTTTCTAGTCTTGTTTAAACCTTCTGGTGGGCTCAGGACCCTTTTATATTTTTAAATTACTGAGCTTTTGTTTATTTTGTACTGTCTCTTGACATTTTGCCATATTTGAAATTTAAACTTTAGTTTGAAATTTTATTGATTCATTTGTCATATAGTTTTTTCTTTCCTTTTAAATTTTAATAGTTTATTTGAGCAAAAATCTAATTGAATTGGGCACTGCCAAACTGGAAGTGGTTAGGAGTGCTCCATCAACAGGAGCTGGAGGGAAAGACTTTCATGGAGAAAAGCAAAGCAGAAAAATTATTTGATCAGTTATGGCTTTAGTATTTGCCTTATTTGGAAAAGGCTGACTGGCTTTTGGTTGTTGGTTGTCGTTAGGTTTGATTTCCTAATCTTGAAGCATTTGCAGGCTTAGGGTTTGGTTTACTTATGTAGGGCTGTAAATTATTAGAGCCACCTCAGTGTAATGGTCTCCTTGCTTAATTAACACCCTCCCCCCTTTTTGGCCCTCTTCTCATACGAGAGAGTTTAACCAAAAATTTGCTGTAAGTGCTACTCTTGGTCACCATCAGGTTGTTGATTTTGTCTGGGCGTGAAACTCATAGGTTATGAGCCTGGTCTGTGAAAGAATTGTTTTTGCTGTTCACCTCCTTCATCTAATTTCTCTCCAAGTGCAGTGAGACCATCTAATGTATTGCTGATGACTACAAACATAAATTTAAGACCCTTGAGAGAATACAGCCCACCAGGGAGATTATAATGATGACTGTCAGTTGGATAATACCAAAAGACTAGAATGCTCCTTAAGGCTCCCTGGGAACCAGACAAGTTGGTACCCAATAAAGCAAAGAATGTACCCAAAGGGGCATTAACCTGTCTTAAGTCAAGTGGCTTCTTTGTTAATTTCCTGTGTTTCCTCCAGGATCAGAGGGATTGATCCAGGTATAGCAGGAGGTATTTGCTATGGCACAAACTTATGGCTTGATTTGCCAGTAACTGAAAGCAATTCTGTTATCCAAACCACCTTAGCAAGAAATTCTAGGGACTTTGGTTGTGCAACTATGGCCTTCGCGGTAGATTTAGTGACAGTTGCCAGAGTTAAGGACATTGTCTTCCTGTGCGTTAAGGACCATTGTCTTCCTGTGAATTTACAGAGGAAAAAAGCTAGTCGAGCAAAGACAAACTGAATAGTTTCATATTGGAGACAAAGATCTTCATCCATGATCTTGGGAGAGCCATCTACCTCAACTTGTCTGCTTCTGGGGAGGAAGCTCCATAGTCAGTTTTAATTTTAGCTCTCTGGCTGGGTGACATAACGATCTTTTAAAACAAAAAAGAGTGAGATGAGTGGCATCTCAGCAGATAGCTAGATTCTCATAACTACTTCTGTATTCAAATTGTGATTATAAAATTTTTATATGAAAAAGTGTGAAGTATATGAAGAAAATGTGGCCTCACACAGATACATAATTGAAATAGGGAGGACCTCAGAGACCCTCAAAAGGACCTTGGAGATCCTCACAGGTCCTCACACCACATTTAGAGAACTGCTGCACTAAAAAGATAAGATTGTCTTGAAAATTTGGACTTGTGAAAAACTGGACCTAAAGGGATTATTACCTGGTATGATGATATGTTCTGTTTAAGAAATTAGATCATTTTACCCGTTCATTTTATGGAAGCCCCAAGGACAGCAGGGACATTTTGAATTGCCCAGGCCTGATGAAAAATCTGCATTTGGCATCTTTTATCTTAAGCTTATATATTGACTGTATGTAGAGAAAAAAATTGTTAGTTGCATGATAGAAAGGAAGAGAGATTGTTGGAAAGTTGTCACTTGAGATTATGTCTGCTTTTAACAAATCAGCCTTCTTAACTGTTTTAACTGCCAAATTTTTTAGTCACTTTCCTGGTTCCTTTAAAAAAAAAAATCCATGGAGAAGAAAATGGCAACCCGCTCCAGTATTCTTGCCTGGAAAAGTCCATGGACAGAGGAGCCTGGCGGGCTGCAGTCCATGGGGTTACATGACTGAGCATGTGTGCATGAGGGTGGAGGGAGATGGGTTGGTAACAATAAAGTGGTAGAACTAAAAAAAAAAAAATCCACTTAGGCCATACTTTTGTTTCTCAACTTAATTTGGTGAAATGCTTTTTAATATTCCAGGTTAAAAAAAACAAGCATAGATGTATATTTCTCATAATCAAATGTTTACAACTACAAGTATGTATATATGTGTGTGTATGTGTGTGTCATTGGATGTTACTCTTGTATGTGAACAAATTTATCCCTGAGTCATCTTATCAGTGGGCTTCCCAGGTGGCTCAGTGGTAAAAGAATCTGCTTGCAGTGTAGGTGATGGAGGAGACTAGGGTTTGATCCCTGGATCAGGAAGATCCTCTGGAGGAGGAAATGGCAATCCACTCCAGTATTCTTGCTTGGAAAATTCCATTGACAGACTATGGTTCATGGGATCGCAAAGAGTTGGACACACTGAGTGACTGAGCACATTTTATAAATAGACATATGCAGTATCTTGACATTTTCAGTGTTAAGAGTCAAATGCTCACTGTAGTTCTGTGTACAAAATGGCTGTGGAAACAGTAACGGTTACTTATTTGACAACATAATTTGGTTTAAGAGAATCCTGACATCCCATATTCTGTTTGCTTATCAAGAATTACTATGTAACCAATCACTTGTATTTCTCCACTATGGAAAATTTCAATCAGATCCACTTCTTAGTTTTCTGAATAATTTTTTTTCCGGGAAGGAGAGTAGAGGGCTATGTCACATGGCCTGCAAGACCTTAGTTCCTCCACCAAGGATAAACCCTGGGTCCACAGCAGTGAAAGTACAGAATCCTATCCACTGGATCAGAAGGGAATTCCCCTTAGTAATTGTAATTTAAAAATTTTAAGCACATACAAAAAATAATTCAGCCTTAATTGTCTTATGTGCTTAGGAAAAGTGTAACTAGATTTCTTTTAAATTGTAATTCTTTCAGGTTCTTTACCATTTAGAATTTTTAAGTGATGTTGACAATATAATACTGATAAGGTCAGGTAAATTTTTATTTATAGTTTTTTATCAAAGTGAAATTGACTTACAGTGTTGTGCTAGTTTCAGGTGCACAGCAAAGTGGTTCGGTTGTACATCAGTCGGTTCAGTTGCTCAGTCATGTCCGACTCTTTGCGACCCCATGGATTGCAGTGTGTCTAGGTTTGTCATAGCTTTTCTTCCAAGGAGCAAGCATCTTTTAATTTCATGGCTGCAGTCACCATCTGCAGTGGTTTTGGAGCCCAAGAAAATAAAATTTCTCACTGTTACCCTTTTTTTTTTTTTTTTTTCAGATTCTTTCTCCTTAGGTGTGCTCAGTCGCTCAGTCATGTCTGACTCTGTGATCCCATGTACTGGGACCCACCAGTCTCCTCTGTCCATGGGATTTCCCAGGCAAGAATACTGGAGTGAGTTGCCATTTCCTTCTCCAGGAGATCTTCCTTATCCAGGGATCGAACCCATGTCTCTTGTGTCTCTTGCATTGCAAATGGTTATTTTACCCACAGAGCCATCATTGGAAGGCTTATAGGTTATTACAAAATACTGAGGATAGTTCCCTGTGTTATATAGTAGTTGGTTATCGACTTTATATATAGTAGTGTGTATATATTAATCCCAAACTCTTAATTTACCCTCCCTCCCACATTCTTTTTTATGGCTGAGCAACATCCCATTGTATACATACACCATATCTTATCCATTCATCTGTTGATCGACACTTAAGTTGCTTCCATATCTTGGCTTTTGTAAATAATGCTTCAGTGAACATTAAGGTGCATAAATCTTTTCAAATTATGGGGTTTTAAAAAATATTTATTTAGTTGGCTGCATTGGGTCTTACTTGTGGTACACAAGAGCTTCACTGTGGCACATGGGCTTCTCTCATTGTGGCCTGTGGGCTTCTCTCTAGAAGAAGTCTAGCCCATACCCAGACTCTAGAGCACATGGGCTCTCTGGTTGTGGCAAGCGGGATCTTAGTTCCCCGACCAAGGATCGAACCCACATCTGCTACATTGGAAGGTGGATTCTGAACCCTGGGACCACCAGGGAAGTCCCCAAGTGTGTTTTTTCCTAGATATATTCCCAGGAGAGGGGTTGCAGAATCATATGGTAGCTCTGTTTTTTAGCTTTTTATGGAACCTCCCAGTGTTCTCCGTAGTGGCTGCACCAGTTTAAATACATTTCCACCAACAGTGTAGGAGGGTTCCTTTTTCTCCACACCCTCTCCAGCCTTTATTATTTGTAGACTCTTTTGATGATAGTTATTCTGATCAGTGTGAAGTGATACCTCACTGTAGTTTTGATTTGCATTTCTCTAGTAATTAGCGATGTTGGACATCTTTTTGTGTTTCTCTTGTGGCCCAGTAAATTTAAAACCCACTTTCTTAAAGCTATTAGTTGATGCATCTTCATTACCAATACAATAGACAATTTAGATTGGAAAGCTTCCTATTAACTATTCTTGACTTTTAAGAAACAACTAAAATACTCTACAGGCTTCTCTGTATAGTATGGCTCAGCAGTACAGAATCCCCCTGCAATGAAGGAGATGCAGTTTTGATCCCTGGGTCAGGAAGATCCCCTGGAGGAATAAATGGCAACCCACTCCAGTGTTCTTGCCTGGGAAATCCCATAGACTGAGGAGACAGGTGGTCTACAGTCCAAAGGCTCACCAAGAGTCTGATACAACTAAGCAACTGAGTACAAAATACTATACATTGTAAGTTTTGATGAACTCTTGTGATTTTTTAGTTTTAAGAAGATTCTGAAAATAAAAATTTTTTAAAATTAAAATTGACCCAAAAATTCTGAGAATTTGGTTTTTCTTTCAGTTTATAGGGCTGAAAAATACTTGGGGACCTGTTTTGATTCAAGATCTTGAAATCCACAGTACATTTAACAGATTACACTGGAAGTATACATTACAGTTTTGGGTTAGCATATTAAAATCTGAACTCAAAGGTTATATTGTTTTATCATTTCATAATTTATTTATAAACCTTTCCTTCTTTTTAGTTTTAACTCCAAATTGATTAGCAGATATTTCTGCCAATTAAATTTTATATCTTGTTTCAGAATTGGTGTGGTAGCAGGAAATTAAACAAAAGTGTGATGACATTTCTATCATTGTTTTATGCTTTCAAATCATTATCATTGATTCCTCTGCATTTTTATAACATAAACTTAAACAGAACTTTGTTGGTTCCTTATTTTGGTACCCAGAAATTCTGCTCCTGGCCATATTTGTTTACATCTTTCCCCACTATTGCTAAGAAATTTTGGTGTATATAATGGTAGTATTGATAGTAAAGTGTTTCCCATAATGGTGATTTTATGGTTCCTTGAAATTAAATTGATAAGTCACATGCATATTTTATACTGTAGTCATCTGGTGGCCTTATGAATAATCTTGTATTGCTTGGAGTATGTAATACATGTAATAACCATTTTTTTTCCTCCTGTGCTAAAAACAGGAGATTAATTTTGTTAACCCTTGATTTGAATGGGGCTTCCCAGGTAGCAGTAGTTGTAAAGAATCCACCTGCCAGTGCAGAAGATGCAAGAGACTTGGGTTCAAAAATAAATACATAAATAAAATAAATAAATTAAAAAAAGAGAGAGAGACTTGGGTTCAATCCTGGGTCGGGAAGATCCCTTGGAGAAGGGGGTGGCAACCCACTCCAGTAATCTTGCCTGGAAAATTCGATGGACAGAGAGGCCTGGCAGGCTGCAGTCCATGGAGTTGCAAATAGTTGGATACAACTGAGCACACATGGGTTAATTTGAATGAGAGGAGTGTCCTATTTCGGAGAAGGCAATGGCAACCCAACTCCAGTACTCTTGCCTGGAAAATCCCATGGACGGAGGAGCCTGGTAGGCTGCAGTCCATGGGGTTGCTAAGAGTCGGATATGACTGAGTGACTTCACTTTCACTTTTCACTTTCACGCATTGGAGAAGGAAATGTCAACCCACTCCAGTGTTCTTGCCTAGAGAATCCCAGGGACGGGGGAGCCTGGTGGGCTGCCGTCTATGGGGTCATACAGAGTCGGACATGACTGAAGAGACTTAGCAGTAGCAGCAGTGTCCTATTTGGGCTTCCTAGTAGCTCAGCTGGTGAAGAATCCACCTGCAATGCAGGATACTCTGGTTCAATTCCTGGGTTGGGAAGATCCCTTGGAGAAGAGACAGGTTACCCACTCCAATATTCTTGGGCTTTCCTGGTGGCTCAGATGGTGAAGAATCCTCCTGCAATGCAGGAGACTCCGATTTGATTCCTGGGTCAGAAAGATCCCCTGGAGGAGGGCATGGCAACCCCCTTTAATATTCTTGCCTGGAGAATCCTCGTGGACAGAGGAGCCTGGCAGCTACAGTCCGTGGGGTGTCAAAGAGTCGGACATGACTGAGCGACTAAGCTCAGCACAGCGTCCTGTTCAGTTTGTTTACATTGTTGAGTTGCTAAGTCGTGTCCGACTCTTTGTGACCCCATGGACTGCTGCACACCAGGCTTCCCTGTCCTTCACTATCTCCTGGAGTTTGCTCAAACTCGTGTCCATTGAGTCAATGATGCCATCCAGCCATCTCATCTTATTCACTTGGTAGTTGTAACACTACTTTTACTTTATAACCTAGAAAAAATTTATTTTTATTGTTGGGAAAACTGAAGCCCAGTCATTTCTAGGAGGCCTGGTAATGATGACTTGTGATTCCGTCTTGAGGCTTTTATCCATAGTAGTTAGTATTTTGTAACTCAGATATCTCCTTTTGGCTCTTACTGGCATAGGTTTATTTCTTTATGTTTTAAACTGCAGAAAACTCTGATAACTTCATAAAGTTTTTTTATCTTTTGCCTTATGTGAGAACTAAATAAAATTCTGTGTAAGTTGTATTTTCTTAGGGTATTCCACTCCGCCGGCCCCAACCTGAGGCCGGTTGGTCTCAGTTCTTGGAGTCGGACTTACTCATCTGACTGGTTCAGAGTTTGTTGTGGATGTGAGAGCTCTAGTCTGAGTGCAAATGACAAAAACTATTGAATTTTTCTTTTAGGGAGTGTGCCTAAGGTGGATTTACCACCTGTGCCCCACCCCCAACCCCCATCCTGAGTTGTTTGCTTAAAGGATTAAGTCTTCCACTATAAGGAGCTGAGAGTATGAAGCAGAATTTCAGAACCCTGTAAATAACAGAACCTGTAAATAGCTTTTTATTTTTAGTGTATTTGGAAATGCTATAAAAGAACTTAAAGCCATAGCAGTCTTGCACATGGAGTACTGAAATGATAATTTAATATTTCTCACATGGTTCTTGGGCATTATAAACATGTTATAGTGTCTGTCTCTTATTCTGACCATGTTGCCATGTTATGTTTTCTCCTTGTCTTTCTTTTTTCCCAGAATTTATTTTTAGTTGGAGGGTAATTGCTTTACAGTTTTGTGTTGGTTTCTACCATATACCAACATGAATCAGCCATAGGTACATGCACATCCCCTCCCTCCTGAACCTCCCCCACCACCTCCCACCCCATCCCACCCCTCTAGGTTGTCACAGAGTAGCAGATTGGAGCTCCCTGCGTCATAAAGCAAATTTCCACCAGCTGTCTGATTTTACAGATGGCAGTGTATATGTTTCAGTGCTACTCACTCAATTTGTCCCACCCTCTCCTTGTCCCTGTGTCCACAAATCCACTCCCTATGTCTCTATTACTGCCCTGCAGATATGTTTATCAGTACCATATTTCTAGATTACATATATATGTGTTAATATATGATATTTGTTTTTCACTTTCTGACTGACTTCATTCTGTAATAGGCTCTAGGTTCATTCACCTTATTAGAACTGAGGAGATGAGTTCCTTTTTATGGCTGAGTAATATTCCATTGTGTATATGTACCACAACTTCTTTATCCATTCATCTGTTGATGGACATCTACATTGCTTCCATGCCCTAGCTATTGTAAATAGTGCTACAATGAATATTGGGGTACATGTGTCTTTTTCAATTATCATTTTATCCAGGTATATATCCAGTAGTGGAGTTGTTGGATCATATGGTAGTTTTATTCCTAGTTTTTAAAGGAGTCTCCAGACTGTTCTTCATAGTGGCTATATCAATTTGCATTCCCACCAACAGTGTGATAGGGTTCTCTTTTCTCCACACCCTCTCCAGCATTTATTGTTTGTAGATTTTTTGATGGTGGCCTCTGATCAGTGGAGTGATACCTCATTGTAGTTTTGGTTTGCATTTCCCTAATAATGAGCAATATTGAGCATCTTTTCACATGCCTATTTTTTGTTTGGGTTGTTTGTTTTTCTGGTATTGGGCTAGATGAGCTGTTTGTTTATTCTGGAGGTTAATCCTTTGTCAGTTGTTTCATTTGCAATTATTTTCACCCATTCTGAGGGTTGTCTTTTCATTTTGTTTATTGTTTCCTTTGCTTTGTGAAAGCTTTTAAGCTTAATCAGGTCCTGTTTATTTATTTTTGTTCTTATTTCCATTATTCTAGGAAGTGGGTCAAAGAGGATATTGTTGTGATGTATGCCAAAGAGTATATTGCCTATGTTTTCCTCTAAGAGTTTTATAGTTTTTGGCCTTACATTTAGTCTTTAATCCATTTTGAGTTTATTTTATGGTGTTCAGAAATGTTCTAGTTTCATTCTTTTGCATGTAGCTATACAGTTTTCCCAGCACCACTTATTGAAGAGGCTGTCTTTTCTCCATTGTATATTCATGCCTCCTTTGTCAAAGATAAGGTGGCCATAGGTGCATGGATTTGTCTCTGGGCTTTCTGTCTTGTTCCATTGGTCTGTATTTCTGTTTTTGTGCTAGTACCATACTGTCTTGATGACTGTAGCTTTGTAGTATAGTCTGAAGTCATGAAGGTTGATTCCTCCAGCTCCATTTTTCTTTCTTAAGATTGCTTTGACAAAACACAAATTGTCTTTTGTGTTTCCATACAAACTGAAAGTTTTTGTTATAGTTCTGTGAAAAATATCACTAGTAGTTTGATAGGGATTGAATTGGATCTGTAGATTGCTTTGGGTAGTATAGTCATTTTCACAGTATTGATTCTTTCAGTCCAAGAACATGGTATGTCTCTCCATCCGTTTGTGTAATCTTTGATTTCTTTCATCAGCTTCTTATAGTTTTTTCCATACAGGTCTTTTGTCTGTTTAGGTAGGTTTATTTGTAGATATTTTATTCTTTTTATTGCAATGATGATCTCCTTTTCTTTCAACTGTGATTGTCTTACACTTTAAGGTTTGTATTAAACTGAAGAGAAAAATTAAATTTCATTGACTCTCATTTCTCACGTTATTCACAGAGAAAAGAGCCTAAACTGACAAGATTCTAGTAATTTGTATAATGTTTCTTTATTAATCCTTCAAAAATATAAACCTGGGAAATTATTTTGAATATCTGTGTTTTCCTAAAAATTATTATCTATGAGGTGGTGGTAATAGTAGTAGTAACAATAATAGTAACAGCATTACCACTTCATTTATTTCTTGCCAGTCATATTCTGAACTCTAAACCTGTGTGGTTTTTTGTTTCTTAACCTTGTGAGATAGGTACTATTATTATTTCCATTTTTACAGATGTAGAAACTAAGCCCTAGCAAGAGATTAAGTGACTTGTCCAAGGATACATGCTGTATGTCTGAGTCAGGATTTAAATAGACATCTCTGAATCCAAAACTCATATATCCACTATTTTATTAACATTACCCTTAAGTCATGTGTGTTTACCAGTCTTATTTTATTTGGAAAAAATTGTTCAGATTTTGCACAGAACAAAACATTTGTCTTTTGGTGGCCTGTGGTGGTAAAAGATTGTTACTTTTACTTCTACATTCTTAGGCCAATGTTTGCTGTCTTCCGCAATCTCTGAAGGTAGATGTGAAATAGATGTGGAGAAAGTAGGGTATCCAGAAAACCCGGACCTGAAGTTTAGACCTTTTAATGATTGCCACTTGTTGACTATAAGAAGTTTTATGTGTGATTCTTTGTTGGTTTTTTCACTTGTTTGTTTTTTTCTTTGCCCATCTGTAGCACTGATTCCAGCAGTAGTTCAAGTGATGACTCTCCAGCCCGATCAGTTCAATCTGCAGCAGTCCCAGCACCTACTTCCCAGTTGCTTTCGTCTCTGGACAAAGATGAGCCCCGTAAAAGTTTTGGGATCAAGGTTCAGAATCTTCCAGTGCGCTCTACAGGTAAAATTTTGTATTACTGTACTTTCCTTTCTGCTATTTTTGGGGAATAAGAGAGCAACTTATATTCTCTCCATTGTATAGATTTTGTTTAAATATCTCTCTTCTGACTGTGTTGGTAATATTTTCTATTTGTCTTTCAGCTTTGACTCCTTTTTCTTTTTGTGGTTCATTGACATTTAATGCCATGTAATAAAAAGCAAGTGATTATAATTTATGTAATTTCTAGGTTGTTACATATGTAAGATTGCATGTTACTTGTACCTAATTATATATACATATATATATACATTATTATGCATATTGTATGCATTTACACACGTGAAGATTGTATGGTGTATGTTATATAAAGAAAGCATGGTTCATTTTGAATAAAAATGCTTTCTGGATTAAATATTTTTATATTAGGAAAAATTTGGTATAATGAACTTATAGAAACACTATTTTGAGTTAGATTTATAGTGGTCTGGAGTCCTATGAAATAACTTGGACATAAAAAAATTATGCTAGGAAACCCATTTCAATAGGTTAACATTTTAAATGAAGAAAGTCATGAATAATGACTAGGTAGTTAAAAGCGCTATTGTAATTTTTATTCCGATTTTTTTGGACATTTGGCTATAATGTATTTTTATTGCTATGTCAGGCATATATTGAGTATGTAAACAACCGTTAGTAGATGGTCAGACCAACAAAGACCAAACCAAGTATGTCTTGCTAAGCAGTGCATTTCAGTGATTACTTATTTATTAAAATAGCCTGTGAAACCTACATACCAGTTTTATGAATAGAGACTATTGAGATACAAATGTTGATGAACTTTTGATTTAATTATACTTTGTAATTTAGGAATGGGCAGGGGTTAAAATTGGCTTGTCTTTCTGTACAGTTTTAATTTTTATAATGGAACTAATTAACACAAGACTTCCAGATAGTATAATTTGTCTCTAAAAGGCCTTTTTAAAGTTGTTTAGCATGTTATATGCCATTTCCCACACAGTTTTATCATCAGCTTGATGCTTGGAAAACCAGAGATATGGCTTTTTTCTCAAATCTTTAAAGTTTTCATATACATATATATGTATGTTTGTAAAGTTTTTATCATGAAAATGTTAAACTCACCCACAGTAGAAGAAATAGCAAAATGAACTTCCCTTACACCATACCAGATTTAAAAATCATCAGTGTTTTGCCACACTTGCTTTAACTATCTCCATCTTTATTCTTTCCTGTTCTTGTTCCCTTTTTATCCTAAAGTGAATCCCTGGTGTTATATCATTTCACACTATCTTAAAGGATCTGTACATACGAGTATTTTCCTGAGTAACCATGCTATATCATTCTTACCTAGCAGATAACCAGTAATATCTTCTAACACCCAGTTTATTTTCAGAATTGTTCAATAGTCTCTAAAATGCATCTTTAGAGTGGTTTAATTTGAAAAAGTAATGTTTTAATGCTAATTAGGTCAAAAGTCAGGTTAAAGACTCAGTAGCTTACATTTTGAGTTGTAACCGTATTAGAAAAATGAACAACTTGTTTTTGTTTGATGGTTTAGATACAAGCCTTAAAGATGGCCTTTTCCATGAATTTAAGAAATTTGGAAAGGTGACTTCAGTGCAGATACATGGAACTTCAGAAGAGAGATATGGTCTGGTATTCTTTCGGCAGCAAGAGGACCAAGAAAAAGCGTTGACTGCATCAAAAGGCAAACTTTTCTTTGGCATGCAGATTGAAGTAACAGCATGGATAGGGCCGGGTAAGAGACAAGAGACAGCTCTGTTAACACACTTTCATTGTCTTGTTTTAAAGAGCTGTTGTTTATTAAGTTGTTGCTCAACTTAATAAAATAGATTGTTTTGGTTCAGGAGCCGTGAAGATTGTTTTTGTAAAAGGTAGTTTAGGCCCTTGTTGAATCCCACCTCCCCAAAGGATTGAATTGATTGAGATAAGGTGGTAGTTCCCAGGAGAATGAAAACAGATTGCATCAATTTGAGGGACTAGTTAGGCCAGTTTTGTTTCCATTATGCTCAGCACAAATTGGACCTGTTATTCCAGTTTCCATGACCTTGAAAGATAATGACAGATTGAGTATATGCAGCCCGTTGAAAATTTCAAGGGGACGTTAATATTGCTCGAACCTACCTGTAAGACTTGTCTATTCTAAAGCAGGAAGTCTTGTCAGACATGACGTGGGTCAGTGTTCTTGTTCCAGAGCCACCCGCAGTGCTTGTTTATAATGCAGATTTTTGATCCTACCCTCGCTTACTGGTTTAGAATTTGCATGCTCAAGTTTTTAAAACCCCTGATTTACTTGTGAGTAAATCTATAGAGGAATGAGCAGAAATGTTAACTTTATGCATTCGCATTATGTATGCGTGGGACAGTTGAACTTTAAGAGTGAGACTTTGAGTGGAATTTATAGGATAAACATAGCCCATTTTCTTGGAATATTCATTTTATTTGACAACTAAGAGAAAAAAATAGATTTTCTCTGATAAGAGTGTGTGTTATTTGTATATTAAAACAGGCACAGAGTTGTTAGAATGAAGACTATAAAATGTGCTTAAAACACAGGAATTCAAAGGAATATTAACTTTTCAAAGGAATTGTTAATATAAGTTATGGCTTCACATTCATTTCCTCCTCTGTGGAGTGTACTGCCCTAATTTATACTGGGCTAAGGGCAGCTCAGAAGTTCTTTAACACATTTTAAACAGTCAGAACTGACTTTGAGGAATAATATTTCGAATGTCATATAATCTGTACAAGTTTTTAGAGCCATATATACATATGTAATTTTTAATTAGTGAGGATCTAACTCAGGGATGTTACATTCTAATCGCCAAGTAGTGGGCCTAGCTTGAGATTTTTAGTGGGAAAAAAAAAGAATTGGAGGTCTTCCCTGGCAGTCCCGTGTTTAAAACTTCGTGCTCTTAGTGCAGGGGGCTCAGATCCCATCCCTGGTCGGGAAACTAAGATCCTACATGCTGCACAGCATGACCAGAAGATTTAAAAAAAAAAATCATTTTACCTGATTAGTTAACACCAGGATGTTAACTGGGCTTTAACTACCAGCTACTGAAGATGTTGAGATGTTTTTTTAAGCCTCTCTGGTGTCTTAGACGGTTAAAAATCTGCCTGCAAGGCAGGAGATTCGGGTTTGCTCCCTGGGTCAGGGAGATCCCCTGGAGAAGGGCATAACAACCCATTCCAATATTCTTGCTTGGAAAATCCATTGGACAGAGAAGCCTGGTGGGCTACAGTCCAGGGGCTCACAAAGAGTCAGATACTACCGAGCCACTAACACTTTCACTTTTCTTTCATTGAAGATGTTGAGAAGTTGGATTGGTTCAAGCCTAGGAAGGCCAAAGGTACTTTTCCCAAGTGGGACAGCATTGAAAAGCCAATTGAATGGGTTATTTGAAAGTTGTGTAAGGACATTTGGTTGGAATTACGCTGTTGGATGGTTGTCATAAATGTTTTATATTGAAATGTATGGAGCTGATTGCTTTCTTAGGTCAGAGACCTCTTGGAATTAAAAATATCCAAATCCCGGAAACCTAACTTTGCCGACAGACCTCTGGTGGCTTCAGACACTGTGCTTTTTCACTCTGCTGCACAACCTCACAAGCCCCTCAACATTTCAGTGATGTGTAGGCAATAAGAGTTAAAACTGGTCATGAAGGCTGAAAGACACACTCCGAAATTTTTACTGAGCTGTTTGGTGGAATTGAAGTCATGGTAGATTTTAATGGTTGCAAATCATGCTTTATCATTCTGATTCTGCTTTTTCTTTTTTTTTTTTTTTACTGCACTGCGAGGCTTGGGAGATCTTAATTCTCCTGACCAGGGGTTGAATCTGGGCCACAGCAGTGAAAGCCTAGAATCCTGACCACTAGGCCACCAGGCCAAGGGAACTCCCCTGATTCTGCCTTTTGAAGTACAAATCTCAAGATGTGTCTGAATTATTTTTTCCTTCTTTTAAATGAAATATTTCTAAGTATGTACTCTCCTAGATAATTTTAAGAAGACCTTGTTGAGTTTAAAATGAGACATACCCTCTGTGAAATAAGATGAAAATGTAGATAAAGATAGGTGTAATGAGCACTGAGCAGGTTCTGGGTCCATCTGACTGAAAGTATGTACTCTCTGATGGTTGGGTGAGATTAAGCTCTGCTACCGTTAGAGCTATTGAACTGGAATCAGGAGTGAGATGTATTCTGGCATAGTTCACCCAGCAGCTCAGAAGTTGAGTCTTTTTAATATCAGTGTTGTTGTTAACATCATCAGTAATGTGGCTGGACCTGATGAACACTTTGTTTTAGTCAAACTGATTAGATACTAATTTTTTTGGATGGCTTTGTTTTACATTAAAAAAGGAGAGAGATACCATACAGGCCATATTATGATTGTTATCCAGAAAATCTTGTAAGTCCCTGACTTCTTGTTGTGTAGTCACTCAGTCATGTCCCACTCTTTGCGACCCCATGGACTGTAGCCCGCCAGACTCCTCTGTCCATGGAATTTTCCAGGCAAGAATACTGGAGTGAGTTGTCATTTCCTTCTCCAGGGGATCTTTCTGACCCAGGGATCAAACACAGGTCTCCCACATAGAAAACAGATTCTTTACCATCTGACCCATGTGGAAAGCCCATCCCAAGTTAAATGGAACTTCAGAGAAAGCCTATGATTGAGTTAGACATTGAACCAGGACTTTGATCATAAGAAATAAAAACCTTAAGAGCCATTTACCCTCGTTCTGTTTGTCACTGGGTGCCATGCAACACCAAAAGAAGATGCTTGTAAGCGTTACTTCAGTCAGTTTTCATGCAGTTACTGTTCTTGTATCTAATTTTAGGATTTTAGTTCTACAGTCTGCATTCAGAGCCTACTACATAATATTGAAACCTAAGATTAGGCTTAAATAATTGCCACCTTCCGCTGGGGGTTAAAACCTATTTCTGAGATAGTGATTATCTTTTAAAACAAATCAACTGAAATGGAAATTCAGTCTACTTTTCTATTTGAAATATCAAGGTGCTAACTTTCTCTTAATTTTTTGGACATGTTTCTCTAGCCTCTGTATTCTTCTTTTGCTTTGGAGCTGTTTCTGATGGTATATATGATTTTTCAGATTACATGAGAATTAAGCCCCGTATATCAGAGATTTGATTTTTTAGAGTAGATTTTCCCATGATATATGAGTAAACATTAAAACACTCTCTGCCCCTCCCCACTTACAGAAACGGAAAGTGAAAATGAATTTCGCCCCTTGGATGAAAGGATAGATGAATTTCACCCCAAAGCAACAAGAACCCTTTTTATTGGTAATCTTGAAAAAACCACTACTTACCATGATCTTCGCAACATCTTCCAGCGTTTTGGAGAAATTGTGGTATGTTGGTTTTTTTTTTTTTTTTAAATGAAAACAGTTTTAAATCTTTGTCATAAAACATACAGCATAAGTGCAGGTTATATTTGGAAAAATGTATTTAGATGGTATAATGAATATTTTTCTCATTTGCCCTATGTGTTTTTAACACCTGCTAAAAGATGATCTGGCAAAACTCATCAGGGACTGCTTTATGTGTGTATGTAAAAATATATATAATTGTCTTTATTTTATTTACATGTGTATTTTCCTTTCCACTTTTCTTATCTTTGTCCATTGGATGCTGTTTTAATGCCATCTCTAGTCCTGTGGGTTGAAAGGAAAATCTGGAAGAGAAAAGATGTCTGTAAGAAAGAAGCAGCAGATTAGTATATGGTTCTTTTTATCACAATGCACATTAGAAGTACCTTGGGAATTATTGGAATGTGGTTGTCGTGCTGGAAGCTTGGTTCTGTTTTGAAGTTTTAATTAGAATCTGTTTAAATTATGCAAATCATTGTTTGATTTAGAGATAGAAGGATTTTTCTGTCCTCCATGATTTAAAACTTGAGTCAAATTATAGTGAAAATAGTTTGGTTACAGCTTTGTATCCTACAATACTGTTTTGTGTTGTGTTTGAAAAAATAGGAAAATTACTTCTGTCTTCCTAGACTTTCTCTAGGACTTCACAGTTAATAATTGTGAAGAAAGTAATATATTTGGACTTTGGAGAGAAAAAAAAAATAGTTTGAGTAGAAACAGCTATTGTATATCTTTTAGGTTTGTGTTTATGTGATGTCCATTTGTCCATTCTTATGTATACACTAATGCTCTAAGCAAAAGATTCTTAATATTTTTTAATGGCATACCTAGTCTTGTGAATAAAATATTATTTGTGCTTGTGGCTGAACAAAACTTCATCTTTGGAGCTTGAGACGAGAAATTGAAGTGGTTGGCAGAAGTGGAGCAAAAACAGAGAAGCTGTTTAGGGAGAGATACAAATAAAACATTCATCTTTCTTTTCTGATTACTTAAGTTCTCTTATTTTTGTGAGGGTAATGTATACTCTTAATTCCAGCTCTACTGCCTACCTGGATGAGTGACTAGATGCTCAGTTACCTATCTGGGCTACAGCTTCTTGTGTCTTTAGATCACAGTCTGTTACTTATTTGTTTTTTGGCTTTGCGAGACTATGAATTGATAAAATTTTCAAACATACTTTTATTTGAATGTTGCTGCTACCATAAATTTTGGAGGAGTATAAAAAGTTGAATTTGGGCATGTGGATATATTTTCCTCACCAGGGTTGCTAAAAATGCAATGATTATTGTGTTTTAAGAGCTATGCTTGTCAATAAGGTGGACATGTGAGTATTCCATTTGAAAACTATTATCTTGTTTGCAGTTGCTCATGACTGTCACTATTTTAATGACATACAAACCTTGGGAACATGGTCTGCTGCTTATTGATAACAGATTATGCTATAACAGAACCTTTTTAGTGAGTCAGCCCACTATTGTTCTTTGGAAAATTTAAATGGAGCTATCTTGAGTTACTGCATTCTATGTAATGATGAAAACAGCTTCCGTTTACCATTACTTAGAAAAATTTTGAGTATAAATTATTGCTTTTTTTTTTAAAGGACCCATCAAACAGCTCTTTAAATGCATTACTCATTTTGCTCTGTTTCAGGTTTTGATTATTGGCTTGTGACCCTTAAGGAGGCTTAGATAATCACAATACATAATCTGCAATATATGGCCCAGCTCATTATTGTTTAAGTACAAGTTTTGCCATCCAAGTGTCTGGTTTCTCTGGACCATTTTCATGTGTAAGCCAGGTTTTTTCACTACCTCCTCTAAGTAGGCAGGACCAGAGTGTCAGATGTGACAGCAGGTTTTGAGCATTCCAAAGAAAGGGGGATATTCCTTTGTGTAGAGTGTTTCTTTAGTCCAGGGATGGTGTTCTAATGCATCTTCACAGAGTAGTTCAGATATTTATATAGTCCATTCATTCTGGGTATGAGAGATTATTGCCACATTTATCAGTCACCAGGTTTGATTCAGTTAGATATACTAACAGAGTGAATCTTCTGATTCAGGATTGTATATTTTAAATCACTTTTTGAAAATTTGACTTATCATTGTTATTCTTCCCAGATGCTGTATTTTAAATGGCTTGCCGCCTAATAAGTATTTTAGATATTGCAGAAGGGAATTATTTGTTAGGTTTTCATTAAATAGGCCACCTTTTACTTCTTATCATAAATTTCTCTTAACACAGGTATTATGGATTTAAAATTTTGAGTTTTGAGTTGCATTGCAGTTGCTCTTCTGCAAAGAGCTTCACGTGAGAAGAATTTCATGGTTTGTGACTACAAATGTTGTGTTGAATAGATTTTTAGGCTATTTACAGTTGCATTAAGATGTATAATTGTAACTAAGCAAGTGGTTTGGGGGGAATCTGATTGTTTTGAGAACCATGTAGCTCATATGGACTTGGTTTATTCTGATTTATTTTTTATTGGTATATCACTAAGTGGTATCCATCCATTGTTTTTTTCAGGATATTGATATTAAGAAAGTAAATGGAGTCCCTCAGTATGCATTCTTGCAATACTGTGACATTGCCAGCGTTTGTAAGGCTATTAAAAAGATGGATGGGGAGTACCTTGGAAATAATCGTCTCAAGGTAAAGGAATTTATATAAGTTATTGTGCTATTAATATTTGCTGTGTTTTTTTTTCCCTCAAGATTTGGAGGTGTTTTCTTTTGGTATATATGATTATTTAAAATTGCATTAGTACCGTTGCTGCTGCTGCTGCTGCTAAGTCGCTTCAGTCGTGTCTGACTCTGTGCGACCCCATAGACAGCAGGCCACCAGGCTCCCCTGTCCCTGGGATTCTCCAGACAAGGATACTGGAGTGGGTTGCCATTTTCTTCTCCAAAATAGTACCGTTAGATAACCATAAAGGTAATAAACTTCTTTGCATCCTCATCCTGTTATACTATAATTTGAATTAATACTCGCTTAGCCAGGCAAGATAAATTTTGTGTATGTTTTTGTTTGATTTTAACTTGATGATTCCCACTTGAGGTGGTGGTTTGATAAGATTCCTACCGAATACAAGTTTTTTCACAATTTTTGTTGTTGAATAATTGGTGGCTTAACTAATAGAAATTTTGCCTTTTGTATTCAGCTGGGATTTGGAAAGAGCATGCCTACAAACTGTGTGTGGTTAGACGGGCTTTCTTCAAATGTGTCAGATCAATATTTAACACGACATTTCTGCCGATATGGGCCTGTGGTAAAGGTAAGTGGGAAGTTTGGGTATGTGGCTTTAAGTTACTTCTGACTTCCTTTCTTTTCGTATTCTGTCCTTTAAGACCCAGTTTCTAGTGCTGACTTTTCTTTAGTAACTCATACATTAAAATCCTCTTTTTTCCAAAATTTGATCTAGAAGAGCACTTGATTATGATATGAGTATTTTGAAAAAACTATATTGAACCCATCAAAATGATTAATTTTGGAACCAGTCTGCAAAATACTGTTAAATAGAATGTTGCTTAGGGATTTCTATAATTTTATATCATTAAAATTAGTCTGATTATATAATTATTCACATTCACACTTATATGTAGTAACTAGACTTGATTTTTAAAAAAATGATAATTTTCAAAAACACTCACAAAACAGAATATTCATCCAACCAATGTTTGTTGTGTAACATTCACAGACATAATAGGAAAAGGGTCTTTGGACCCCATTCCATTATGTGAAGGTAAAGATTTTAACTTCTTAAAAGCAGATTTTACATTGTGGGAGGTATGTTGTATAACTTTGACATTTCTTTAAGTGTAACTTTTGTTGTATGGAGAAACAGTTTTTTGGTCTGGTGGTTTTTTGTTGGTACTTACTTTAATATAGGACAGTACTCAGTCAATGTGGAAAAAGTAGAATACAGAAAAACAAAATAAAAACAATATACCTCAGGCCACAATATCCACAAATCTAAACAGTTCCTACGACATTTTGTTGTGTTCTTACTATAACATGCATCATCAGGAAAACCAGTTTTTTTTCTGGAATAAAATATATATATATTTATTCTTGGCAGTGTGTTAGTGACTTAGGATGTTGTTGGGACTAACACAGAATTTTGTTGGGAATGATGTTGTTTTGTTTTTTTACAGGTGGTGTTTGATCGCTTAAAAGGCATGGCCCTGGTTCTTTACAATGAAATTGAATATGCACAAGCAGCTGTAAAAGAGACCAAGGGGAGGAAAATCGGTGGGAATAAAATAAAGGTGTGCAGAATGACTTTAAGCAGAACCAAAACAAAATCATGTTTGGATCCCAACCTTTTAATGATTGGCATTTTGTTGGCTTACAGCACATCTAGTATATGTCCTCAGTTGTCAAGGGCGATATTACATTTTTTACATTTGGCTACTTAAGGACACAGAGTCTTTTAAAACGTTACCACAGAACCTTCCCTAAAAATCCTCATTTGAGGAAGTGTTCATCCCTACACCCTGGGTTCCTGGTGCTCACAAGTGAGCTCTCAATGCAGGCTGCACTCCCAGGAGCTCCAAGTGTCAGTCCAGCTTCTTGAATGATCCTCTCTTGATCTTTTTTCCTCTTCTCTTAAAGAGTGGGTAATCACTGAAAGTATGATCTTTTGTCTTAAGTATCTTTATTTAAAAACTTTTGTTCATGAGAGTTTCAAGGAATTTATGCACTTAATAACTCTGATGATTAGATTGAAATTAGTCTTTTTAAAATAAGATATTGATAGATGGTGAATATCATGCTTTAGTGACTTTGAGGCCTCACTGAGTAAAGTTTAAATGTTCTTCCATATTTTATGTTCTAACTGTGGTTCCAGTAAATTTATGCACAAGATGTTATTGTTTAGTTGCTCATCATATCCAACTCTTTGCAACCCCATAGACTGCAGCACGCCAGGCTTCCCTGCCCTTCACTATCTCCCAGAGTTTGCTGAAACTCATGTCCATTGAGTCAATGATGCCATCCAACCATCTCATCCTCTGTAGTCCCCTTCTCCTCCTGCCTTCAATTTTTCCCAGCATCAAGGTCTTTACAATGAGTCAGTTCTTTGCATCAGGTGGCCAAAGTACTGGAGCTTCTGCACCAGTCCTTCCAATGAATTTTCAGGGTTGGTTTCCTTTTGGATTGACTGGTTTAATCTCCTTGCTGTCCAAGGTACTCTGATCCAGCACCACAGTTTGAAAGCATCAGTTCTTCAGCACTCAGCTTTCTTTATAGTCCAACTCTCATATTCATATATGACTACTGGAAAAACCATAGCTTTGACTAGAAGACCTTTGTTGGCAAAGTGACGTCTCTGCTTTTTAGTACGCTGTCTATGTTTGTTATAGCTTTTCTTCCAAGGAGCAAGCATCTTTTAATTTCATGGCTGCAGTCACCATCTGCAGTGATCTTGGAGCCCAAGAAAATAACGTCTGTCAGTGTTTCCATTTTTTCCCATCTATTTGCCATGAAGTGATAGGACCAGATGCCATGATCTTCTTAGTTTTTTGAATGTTGGATTGTAAGCCTGTTTTTTCACAAGACATTACTAGAGTTAGCTGGTCTGATTATTTAACTGATGGCCTAGAATCCTGATAGGTATGTTTCAGTTTTTGATTTTGCTTTTTCCACTTCTTCAGAAACTTTAAATTATAATCCTTTATCAAGATTTCTGTAGAATTTGAGAGTTTTCAAGTTAAAAAAATAACAGTTTTAGTTATGAGGACTATTTCACTTAAATGAGATTTAAGTTAACGTTTTCTTGAAATTTATCCAGAAGAAGAGTTTTCAAATTTGGTAACACTTTCCATCATTGAAATCTGAAACTTGCATTAAACACCTGCTATTCATTTTTTTTTTTTAAGGTGGATTTTGCAAATCGAGAAAGTCAGCTGGCATTTTATCACTGTATGGAAAAATCTGGTCAAGATATTAGAGACTTTTATGAAATGTTAGTGGAAAGAAGGTATGTATTTTAACCTATCAGCATAGCTTGAATTTTAAAATTTCTAGTACATAAAATTTAGATGGCATTAAATTCTGTTTTTCATCCTTTATTGCTACTCTCATTCCCCCCGAACTTATCCCTTTTATTATCCCCATGTATGGAAACACATTAAAAATGGATTTAAAAAAAAAAAAAAAAGGATTTTTCATGTAGCTCATGGGAGTTGGGTTAACCTTTTTTTGTTTTTTGTTTGTTTGGGGTTAACCTTATCTACATTTTCTCCCTGAGAATACTCATTAAAAGAGTTATTCTTTTCCAGACTATAACTTTATGTATAAATCATCTTGCCTTACACATTTAAATTAAACATGTTGAAATGCTATAGACTATTTTTTTTTTTTTTTGCTATAGACTATTAAATGCCCAGCCTATTTAGTAATTGACAACATCCAAGTTGTCACCATGTATGAGCTCATAGAATTAATTGAAAGAACAAAGAACTTTCAAAAGACTATCAAGAGCTTTGTTTTAAATTGAGATCTCTTAAATAATTTGTGAATCAGAAAACCAAAGCTGTATAAATTAGTAACTTTAGCTATGTAGAAAGTAAACAGTCCTTGGGAATTCCCTGGCCTTCCAGTAGAAGGACTTGCTGTTCTCACTGCCATGGACCTGGTTTCAGTCCCTGGTCAGGGAGCTAAGACCCCACAAGCCGCATGGCGTGGCACACCTTGCTTACCCTTGTCAGTGTTTGCAGTCATGGTTATGTGGTATTTGATGTTTTTCTGCTGCTTGTGGGAATTGTAGGAACCATGGCAGCTCACAGGCGTTTAAGGTGTCACCGTCTAAATCAGGCTAATGTTTAAAATTGCATCAGAACTGATGATTAATGCTTTTCTAGACCACATATATTAAAACACCCTGACAATGTCACTAGGTTCTTCAAAAGCTGATCACATTTGAAAATGGAAGCTATCATCCATATGATAAAGCTATTTGTCCAAACTTGCCTCTGTGATTAAGTCCCCTAGAATGTTTCTACTAGATTGCCACCCCTGTAGATAAGTGTTAGACAAAAGACTATTTGAGAAATGCCTTTAGATACTCAAGTTCAAGTATAAAAGGGTTCTGTGACAAATATGAGGCAAATCCTGATCATGCTCCTGGAAACCTATTGAATGCATCTCCTTTTTATTGCCTCTTCTTGCCACTTCATTTTTGTTTAAATCAAAGAAGGTATATATTTCTTTTTCATTTCCTTATGGTGTATAGTGTAATGGTCATTAAATACTTGGGCGGTTTTTTAATGAAAAATGTCCCCTACATCCAAATTTCCAAAAGGTTGAACTTCTAAGGTTTCAGTGGTTTTTCCACTAGTGGATCGGAATCCACGTTCTAAATTTTTCTGTGTGTGTGTGATAAAGAGAAAGAGAATGAACATATGTAAGAACATAGTCTACATATCCTCTATAGGGAGGATTCTCCATCCTCCCCAACCCCGTAATCTGAAGTCATTGTTAATACTTTCAGTTCTTATAGGAATTCTTAGCCATAAATGAGTGGAAAATGTGTTGATGATCTAGTGGCACTTAAGACATAAAAATTTCATTCAAATTCTCTGTGTGTATGTTGAATATTTTTCAGAGAACAGTGTCTTGTGAGGGTTGGATAATGTTATGTGGGTGTTAATTTTTTAATATTACCACTCAAATTAATTCATTTTACTGGTGATTTGGCTCTGGCTTTGTTCTTTGGTTATTTATCCCTGTTGAATGGAGTTTATCTCTAAAGTAGGAAGCATGAGGGTGTGGGTCTTTACTGTGACACAGTTTTGCCTCATTTGGTTTCAGGTGGCAGTGTTTCTGGAATGCATTCCTTTCATAGAACTTGAGACTCTTTGCCTTCTCTATAGAGTGGAAGGAAGTCATGCCACTCAATAGTTGATTAAGTGAGGGGGGAAAAAAAAATGCTTTACCCCCTAATGACAGTTCAGCTCAAGAAAGCAAGTGATGACTCATTTTCATAGGGCTCTACAGTTTAAAAGTATTTCTTTTATTCCCTTAAATACAGTGTCAGGGAAATAGGGCTGTGACTCTTGTCATGTGTTACTTATGGTAGGAATTGACGATCAGATGACTTTGCTGATAAGGCTCCTAAGTGACTGGGCTGGAACCCAGTGCATTTAGTTTACCTGCTAGTGCATTGAGTCTTACAGGTTGCCAAAGTGATTCTCAGCACAAATTTATGGGGTCACATTATGCTTTAGATGAATTTCTCACCTACTTACGGTAGTTTGGATATTGTGTAGTCATGGGAACAGCATTCTCTGAAAACCTGACCTTTCAAAGTCCCTCTGAGTCCTGCCAGAGCCTTTTGTACATAGTACTAGTGTGCAGTTTTATTGTCTCTTGCTAGAGTTCCTTGGTGGCAGGAAAACTCATTTCTTTTGGTAGAGTACAAAATCATCATTTATTAAACTGAACAGTGTAGCACTAATGTTTACATATATACCTTTGACTTCTGTAACTTTTTTCTTTCACATTTTGGACATAGTTTTAGTTTGCTTATTTTAGAAAATACCTGGAAGCCATTTTTAAGCCTACTTTTAATGCAGGTGGTAAACTTACAGCCATTCTTGGTGTCTTAACCACTTTGTATTAGAAAGCTTAGGGAATTCCCTGGCGGTCCAGTGGTGAGGACTCTGCACTTTCATTGCCAGGGGCTTGAGTTCAATCCCTAGTCAGGGAACTAAGAATCCTGTAAGCCGTGGTATAATCAAAGGAAAAAAGGAAGCTTATAGTGTGTTCTCCTTTACATATGAAAGTGATGCTTCCTTGGAGTTTGTATTTATGGTGGTAATGAGTTAAGTCAGCCTAATTTTACAAAATGGCTGGCCAATATTGAGGCAAAGAATCTGATTCCTATGGAACTGTAGAAGGATCATCTTGAATTGGTCTTGAATATCATAGATGTGTCATAAATGATTCTCTTTGAAATGATAAAGTTCAGTATAAATGTATATAATGTGCTATTGATGCTTCCAGTGTTGAATGCTAAGTCTAGATGCTTCATTTGCCATTGAAAATGGGTTAGAACATTGCCCAGTAGCAACTTTGACATACTTTTCTAAGGTTCATTCTTTCAACAAATCTGGGTACCTGCTATGATCCAGCAAGACAGAAAAGCTCATGCTTTTAGAGGCTTAGGTTCAAGGTTCATTATGTTTCATTGAGCTGCCATTAGTAGTACTATGTAGACTGAGTAAGCCATACTTGTTTGAAAGAACAAAAATAGGATGTGAATAAGAGTAAAGGAATTGGCCTCTGTTACAGGTAAATTTCCATTTTATACACCATACACGTTCTTGCATGTAAATTCAATCCTATTTTGCATGCACTGGGTCATGTCACTTTAACAATTAAGGAATTTTTTTATAATTAAGGAATTATCTCACACAGTTTGTAATACATAATTTGTTAGTTGGCAGGTTGGGGAAAAGTAACAATTACCTAAGGCCAAGTGTGTGCCTTGTATTATATTAGGAAAGTTTTTACAAAGTTTCATCTTATTTAACCTTCTTGTTTAACTTATTCTTAAATAACATCATCATTTTATAAGTGTAAAGACTGAGCCCAGGGAGACTGGTCCCCAGTGTGTGTTTTTTTTTTTTTCATTTATTTTTATTAGTTGGAGGCTAATTACTTTACAATATTGTAGTGGTTTTTGTCATACATTGACTTGAATCAGCCATGGATTTACATGTATTCCCCATCCCAATTCCCCCCTCCTACCTCCCTCTCCACCCGATTCCTCTGGGTCTTCCCAGTGCACCAGGCCCGAGCACTTGTCTCATGCATCCAGCCTGGGCTGGTGATCTGTTTCACCCTAGATAAAATACATGTTTTGATGCTGTTCTCTTGAAACATCCCACCCTCGCCTTCTCCCACAGAGTCCAAAATTCTGTTCTGTACATCTGTGTCTCTTTTTCTGTTTTGCATATAGGGTTATCGTTACCATCTTTCTAAATTCCATATATATGTGTTAGTATACTGACTGATTCAAATGAATTCTTTTTAATGGCTGAGTAATATTCCATGGTGTATATGTACCACAGCTTCCTTATCCATTCCTCTGCTGATGGGCATCTAGGTTGCTTCCATGTCCTGGCTATTATAAACAGTGCTGCGATGAACATTGGGGTGCACGTGTCTCTTTCAGATCTGGTTTCCTCAGTGTGTATGCCCAGAAGTGGGATTGCTGGGTCATATGGCAGTTCTAATTCCAGTTTTTTAAGAAATCTCCACACTGTTCTCCATAGCGGCTGTACTAGTTTGCATTCCCACCAACAGTGTAAGAGGGTTCCCTTTTTTTCATCTGTCTTTTCAAACAATACATTTGTTTCCCAAGTTTTGGTAAGACTATCTCTTGGCAGCAAAGTAATTAATTTATTTAACCCAGTCTATCTGAAATACTGTTTCAACATGTATTCAATCTGAATAAATTACTGAAGTGTATATATCTTCTTTAAAAAAAAAGAGACTAAATCTACCAGATCTAGTCTGTATTTTATACACACCTCAATTTATACTAGCCAGATTTTAAGCTCTTAGTAGCCACCTGTGGTTTGTAGCTGTGGTATTGGATGGTGAAAGTCTAATGATTTGTTTGTTGTTTAGTTGCTGAGTTGTGTCTGACTCTTTGTGACCCCGTGGGTTATAGCCTGTTAGGCTCCTCTGTCTGTGGAATTTCCAAGGCAAGCATACTGGAGTGGGTTGCCATTTCCTTCTCCTTCCTTGTTTTGGATGAGGGATCAAACCCATGTCTCTTGCATTGGCAGGTGGGTTCTTTACCATTGAGCCACGAGGGAAGCCCAGTTCTAATGATTAAATAATGGCAAAGATTTTTAGAAGCGGGCCTCTGTAATTGCACGTGTATGATTAATGTGTCAGTGACGAGAAAACAGAAAACCAATACATTCTTTTTTGTCTTTGGCAGAGAAGAACGAAGGGGATCTTATGACTATAGCCAAGATCGTACATATTATGAGAATGTCCGTACTCCAGGCACATATCCTGAGGATTCCAGACGGGACTATCCAGCTCGAGGGAGAGAATTTTATTCAGAATGGGAAACTTACCAAGGAGACTACTATGAATCACGATATTATGATGATCCCCGGGAATATAGGGATTATAGAAATGATCCTTATGAACAAGATATTCGGGAATACAGTTACAGACAAAGGGAACGAGAAAGAGAACGTGAAAGATTTGAGTCTGACCGGGACAGAGACCACGAGAGGAGACCAATTGAACGCAGTCAGAGTCCAGTGCACTTGCGCCGCCCTCAGAGTCCTGGAGCATCTCCCTCACAGTCTGAGAGACTGCCGAGTGATTCCGAGAGGAGAGTTTACAGCCGCTCCTCAGACCGGAGTGGAAGCTGCAGCTCACTTTCCCCTCCAAGATATGATAAACTTGACAAACCTCGTTTGGAACGCTATACAAAAAATGAGAAGACAGATAAAGAACGAACTTTCGATCCTGAGAGAGTGGAAAGAGAGAGACGTTTAATAAGGAAGGAAAAGGTGGAGAAGGACAAAACTGACAAGCAGAAACGAAAAGGAAAAGTTCATTCCCCAAGTTCTCAGTCTTCGGAAACAGACCAAGAAAATGAGAGAGAACAAAGCCCTGAAAAGTTGAGGAGTTCTAATAAACTGGGCAGAGAGAAAGCTGACAAAGAAGGAGTAGCCAAAAACCGCTTGGAACTCATGCCTTGTGTGGTTTTGACTCGAGTGAAAGAAAAAGAGGGGAAGGTTATTGATCACACCCCTTTGGAAAAGTTGAAAACCAAGCTTGATAATGACACTGTCAAGTCTTCTGCCTTAGATCAGAAACTTCAGGCCTCTCAGACAGAGCCTGCAAAATCTGAGTTGTCTAAACTGGAATCTGTTAGAATGAAAGTGCCAAAGGAAAGGGGGCTTTCAAGCCACGTAGAAGTGGTAGATAAGGAAGGCCGGCCCAAACCCAGGAAGCACTTAAAACCAGAGCAGAGTGCTGACGGGGTTAGTGCTGGGGATCTGGAGAAGCTGGAGGCGAGGAAAAGGCGTTTTGCAGATTCCAATTTGAAAGTAGAAAGGCAGAAATCAGACCTCAAGAAAGGTAGTCCAGAGATGGAAGATGCTCGGGTGCTTTTAAAGAAACAGCCTGACATGTCATCTAGAGATGTCATTCTGCTGAAGGAAGGAGAGTCTGAAAAAAAGCCTGTGAGGAAAGAAATTCTTAAAAGAGAATCTAAAAAACTTAAACTAGACAGACTTAATGCTGTTCCCAGCCCCAAAGACTGTCAGGAGCTTGCCAGTATTTCTGTTGGGACTGGCTCAAGGCCCAACTCAGATCTGCAAGGAAGGCTGAGAGAACCAGTAAGTGAATCTGTGGAAAATCAAGAAATCCAGTCGAAAAAACCCACTCCCTCAAAACCACAACTGAAACAGCTGGAGCTATTAGATGATCAAGGACCAGAGAGAGAAGATAATAGGAAAAACTATTGCAGTCTTCGTGATGAACCACTTGAATGTAAATCGGGCCAAGAGAAACCACATTCAGTAAATACTGAAGAAAAAATTGGCATTGATATTGATCACACGCAGAGTTACCGAAAACAAATGGAGCAGAGTCGTAGAAAACAGCAGATGGAGATGGAAATAGCCAAGTCTGAGAAGTTTGGCAGTCCTAAAAAAGATGTGGATGAATACGAAAGACGTAGTCTTGTTCACGAGGTAGGCAAACCCCCTCAGGATGTCACCGATGACTCGCCTCCCAGCAAAAAGAAAAGGATGGACCATGTTGATTTTGACATCTGCACCAAGAGAGAAAGGAACTACAGAAGTTCACGCCAGATCAGTGAAGATTCTGAAAGGACTGGTGGTTCTCCCAGTGTCCGGCTTGGTTCCTTCCACGAAGATGATGACCCTATTGGTTCTCCTAGGGTAATGTCCATAAGAGGGTCTCCTAAAGTAGATGACAAAGGCCTCCCCTATTCTCATATAACAGTCAGAGAAGAGTCCTTAAAATTTAATCCTTATGATTCGAGCAGGAGAGAACAGATGGCAGACATGGCTAAAATCAAACTATCTGTCTTGAATCCTGAAGATGAACTAAATCGGTGGGATTCTCAAATGAAACATGATGCCAGCAGATTTGATGTGAGTTTCCCAAACAGCATAATTAAGAGAGACAGCCTTCGAAAGAGGTCTGTCCGTGACTTGGAACCTGGTGAGGTGCCTTCTGATTCTGATGATGATGGTGAACACAAATCTCACTCACCTAGAGCCTCTGCATTATTTGAAAGTTCTCGGTTGTCTTTTTTATTGAGGGACAGAGAAGACAAACTACGTGAGAGAGATGAAAGACTCTCCACTTCTTTAGAAAGGAACAAATTTTATTCTTTTGCATTGGATAAGACAATCACACCGGACACTAAGGCTTTGCTTGAAAGAGCCAAATCCCTTTCTTCCTCTAGAGAAGAAAATTGGTCTTTTCTTGACTGGGACTCCCGATTTGCTAATTTTCGAAACAACAAAGATAAAGAAAAGGTAGACTCTGCTCCAAGACCTATTCCATCCTGGTACATGAAAAAGAAGAAAATCCGGACTGATTCAGAGGGAAAAATGGACGATAAGAAAGATGACCATAAAGAAGAAGAACAGGAAAGGCAAGAATTATTTGCTTCTCGTTTTTTACACAGCTCAATCTTTGAACAAGATTCCAAGCGACTGCAGCATCTAGAGAGGAAAGATGAAGAGTCTGACTTTGTTTCCGGCAGGTTGTATGGGAGGCAGACCTCTGATGGACTGAATAACACAACTGACTTGATTCAAGAGCCAGTAGTTCTTTTCCATAGCAGATTCATGGAACTCACACGAATGCAACAGAAAGAAAAAGAAAAAGACCAGAAACCCAAAGAGGTCGAGAAACAGGACGATACAGAGGATCATCCCAAGACCCCAGAATCTGCTTCTGAGAATAAAGACCCAGAACTGAAAACTCCATCTTCAGTTGGACCTCCTAGTGTCACCACTGTAGCTCCAGAGTCAGCAGCAGCATCCCTGGAGAAGACAGCTGGTGAAAAGACTGGAGAGGGGCCTTCGGTGGCAGAAGAGAAGACCACTGAGCCAGCCTCTGTCCCAGAAGAAGCAAAACCTGCCAATACAGATCTGGCTCCCGTCACTGTGGAACAGCCTGAGCAAGGAGACTTGCCCCCGGGAGTGGACACCAGGAAAGACACTGCCGAGCCTCCTTCCACTGTTGAAGGAGGCTCATCAGTCGATCAGCTGCCTTATCTGGATGCCAAGCCTCCAACTCCTGGGGCCTCATTTTCCCAGGTAGAGATCAGTGTAGATCCTGAGCCTAACAGCACCCAGACACTTTCAAAACCAACTCAGAAGCCTGAAGAAACCGATGAGCCTCAAGTGGAAAAGCCAGACTTGGCTGCTAACGTTGAACCTAACACAAGTCAAAAAATGGAAGATGTTCCTGAGGCTCCGCCTCCAGCTACTGAAGTTGTAGAGGTTGATCCTCCAGTTGCTGCAAAAGATAAAAAGCCAAACAAAAGTAAACGTTCCAAGACCCCCATTCAGGCAGCTGCAGCAAGTGTCGTGGAAAAGCCCGTCACCAGGAAGAGTGAGAGGATAGACCGGGAAAAGCTCAAGCGGTCCAATTCTCCCCGGGGAGAAGCACAGAAGCTTTTAGAACTGAAGATGGAGGCAGAGAAGATTACAAGGACTTCTTCTAAAAACTCAGCCGCGGACCCCGAACACCCCGAGCCAAGCTTGCCACTTGGCCGAACCAGGCGCCGGAATGTGAGGAGTGTTTACGCAACCATGGGTGACCACGACAGCCGCTCTCCAGTCAAGGAGCCCGTCGAGCAGCCACGAGTGACCAGGAAGAGACTGGAGCGGGAGCTGCAGGAGGCCGCAGCGGTTCCCACAACCCCTCGGAGGGGGAGGCCTCCAAAGACTCGCCGTCGGGCCGATGAAGATGACGAGACTGAGGCCAAAGAAGTCGAGACGGTCAAACCAGCTGAGGGCTGGAGATCCCCACGATCCCAGAAAGTAGCTGCTGGTGGTCAACAAGGGAAGAGGGGGAGAAATGAACCCAAAGTTGAGCCCGAACGTCCTGAGGCCACCAATGAGGGGAGTCCCCAAGTGAACGTGAGAGAAAATAATACAAAATCCAAGGCTGATAAAGAAGCAGCAGCGAGTGAACAGAAACGTGACAAGAAAGATATTAGCATGGACAGAAATCCGCCCGAAACCCCCCCAGTTGAAGTAGTGGAGAAAAAAGCAGCCCCTGAGAAAAACTCCAAGTCAAAGAGAGGACGATCTCGAAACTCTAGGTCGGCGGTGGACAAATCTGCAAACGTGAAAAACGCGGAAGCCACCTTGAGTCCCAGCGTGGCTGCGGGCCCTTCAGAGCTGCCGGTGGAGAAGGAGGCTGGGGTCGTGGCAGTTTCCCCCGAGAAGAGCAAGAGTCCCCAGAGGGAGGGGAGTGTATCCTCGCAGTTGAACAGTGAGCCCGCTGGACCAGACAAGGAACCGGAGAAGGAGGATGTGTCTGCCTCCAAGCAGTCCCCAGAAGCAAATCAGTTAGCCCGGCAGATGGAGCTGGAGCAGGCCGTGGAGAACATCGAGAAGCTCACGGAAACCTCCACACCCACGGCTTTTAAGGCGGCAGCTCCTGATGCCACAGAGGGCCTCTCTACAGAGGACAGGGACAAGCCCGCACACCAAGCCAGCGAAACAGAGCTGGCCGCGGCCATCGGGTCCATCATCAATGACATTTCTGGGGAGCCAGAAAACTTCCCTGCACCGCCACCTTACCCTGCAGAATCTCAGACAGATCCGCCACCTCCTGAAGAAGGCATGGAGCCTGAGACCAATGAGGCTGTGTCTGGCATCTTGGAAACAGAGGCTGCTGCTGAATCTTCTAGGCCGCCAGGCAGTGCACCTGACCCCTCAGCAGGCCCAGCAGACAACAAGGAAGCCAGAGGAGACAGCAACGAAACCTCCCACCCAGTGCCAGGAGCCAAGGGGTCAAAAGAAGCAGAAGTCACTCTGGTTCGGAAAGATAAAGGGCGCCAGAAGACTACTCGATCACGCCGCAAACGGAATACAAACAAGAAAACAGGGGGCACTACAGAGACCCATGTCCCTGAACCCGACCAGGTTCCAAGCAAGAGCCCCGCTTCAAGTGATGGGACGACGGTACAACCCCCAGAAGCTCCACAGGAAGAAAAGCAGGATGACAAGCCCCAGCCCACTGCTCCTGAGTCATGTGCTTCTGACCCAAGCAAGACTCCATCCCGAGAGGATCTGCCCCAAGAAAGCAGCGTGGAGGAAGAGACTCCGACCAGAGCACCTGCGCTCCCAGACCCCGCCCCTCCCTCGCAGCCTGCCCCTGTGCATGATGAGCCTCAAGCCAGATTCAAGGTGCACTCCATCATTGAAAGTGACCCAGTGACCCCGCCCAGTGACTCAAGCATGCCCACCCCACCAATTCCCTCCGTAACAATAGCAAAGCTCCCACTCCCTGTCGCTGCCGGGGGGATCCCACACCAGAGTCCCCCTGCGAAGGTGACAGAGTGGATCACGAGGCAGGAGGAGCCACAGGCGCAGTCCACCCCGTCTCCGGCTCCTCCCCCAGACACCAAGGCCTCTGACATTGACACCAGCTCCAGTACACTGAGGAAGATCCTCATGGACCCCAAATACGTATCTGCTACGGGTGTCACTTCCACGAGTGTCACAGCGGCCATTGCAGAGCCTGTCAGCGCTGCCCCTTGCCTGCATGAGGCACTGCCCCCTCCAGCTGAATCGAAAAAACCTGTTTTAGAGGAAAAAACAGCAACTCTGATAACTAACACCTCTGACACACAGGCCTCAGAGGTTCCAGTAGCTGCTGACAAAGAAAAGGTGACTCCAGTCATTGCTCCTAAAATTACTTCTGTCATTAGCCGGATGCCTGTCAGCATTGATTTGGAGAATTCGCAGAAGATAACTCTGGCGAAACCTGCTCCTCAGACCCTGACGGGCCTGGTGAGCGCCCTGACTGGCCTGGTGAACGTCTCCTTGGTCCCAGTGAATGCATTGGCCGGCCCTGTGAATGCCCTGAAAGGCCCAGTGAAGGGCTCAGTGGCCACGCTGAAAGGCTTGGTGAACACTCCTGCTGGCCCCGTTAACGTCCTGAAGGGACCAGTCAATGTCCTGACAGGGCCCGTGAATGTTCTCACCACTCCAGTGAACGCCGCCACGGGCACAGTGAATGCCACTCCGGGCACAGTGAACGCCGCCACGGGTGCGGTGACGGTCACGGCGGGTGCGGTGACCGCTGCCTCTGGGGGTGTGACAGCCACAACAACGGGTGCTGTGACGGTGGCAGGTGCAGTGATCACACCGTCAGCAAAGTGCAAACAGAGATCCAGCAGCAGTGACAACAGTCGGTTCCACCCGGGGTCTATGTCTGTGATTGATGATCGCCCAGCAGACACGGGCTCCGGTGCTGGGCTGCGCGTGAACACTTCTGAAGGGGTTGTGCTCCTGAGCTATTCGGGGCAGAAGACTGAAGGGCCCCAGCGGATCAGCGCCAAGATTAGCCAGATCCCCCCAGCAAGTGCAATGGACATTGAATTTCAACAGTCGGTGTCCAAGTCTCAGGTCAAACCCGATTCTGTCACACCGTCTCAGCCTCCGGCCAAAGGCCCTCAAGCTCCTTCAGGCTATGCAAACGTGGCCACCCATTCTACTCTGGTACTGACTGCACAGACATACAACGCATCTCCTGTGATTTCATCGGTGAAGGCCGACCGTCCGTCCTTGGAGAAGCCCGAGCCGATTCACCTATCTGTGTCCACACCCGTCACCCAGGGTGGCACAGTGAAGGTCCTCACCCAGGGCATAAACACACCCCCGGTGCTGGTTCACAACCAGCTAGTCCTCACCCCAAGCATAGTCACCACTAACAAAAAGCTTGCTGATCCCGTCACCCTCAAAATAGAAACCAAGGTCCTTCAGCCGGCAAACCTGAGCTCCACTCTTACTCCCCACCACCCTCCGGCTCTGCCCAGCAAACTGCCAGGAGAAGTGAACCATGTCCCGTCGGGGCCCAGCACCCCGACAGATCGAACGGTGTCCCATCTGGCAGCCACCAAGCCAGATGCGCATTCCCCTCGACCCAGTGGGCCCGCTCCAAGCCCGTTCCCACGGGCGTGCCACCCCAGCAGCACCACATCCACTGCGCTGTCCACGAACGCCACGGTCATGCTGGCAGCAGGCATTCCTGTGCCCCAGTTCATCTCCAGCATCCACCCAGAGCAGTCTGTCATCATGCCGCCACACAGCATCACCCAGACTGTGTCCCTCAGCCACCTGTCTCAGGGCGAGGTGAGGATGAACACGCCCACGCTGCCCAGCATCACCTACAGCATCCGCCCCGAGACACTCCATTCTCCACGGGCCCCCCTGCAGCCGCAGCAGATAGAGGTCCGGGCCCCGCAGCGCGCCGGCACCCCCCAGCCAGCCGCAGCTGGGGTCCCCGCCCTGGCCTCCCAGCACCCTCCAGAGGAGGAAGTGCACTACCACCTGCCCGTGGCTCGAGCCACAGCCCCCGTGCAGTCGGAGGTGCTGGTCATGCAGTCTGAGTACCGGCTGCACCCATACACCGTGCCCCGGGATGTGAGGATCATGGTGCATCCTCACGTGACGGCCGTCAGCGAGCAGCCCCGGGCGGCAGACGGGGTCGGGAAGGTGCCACCAGCCAGCAAGGCCCCTCAGCAGACAGGGAAAGAAGCCACTAAGACGGCAGATGCCAAAGCTGCCCCTGCCCCTGCCCCTGCCTCTCACGGGGAGGCCCGCATCCTCACAGTCACCCCCAGCAACCAGCTCCAGGGGCTGCCTCTGACCCCACCGGTGGTGGTGACCCACGGGGTGCAGATCGTGCACTCGAGCGGGGAGCTCTTCCAGGAGTACCGGTACGGAGATGTCCGCACCTACCACAGCCCGGCCCAGCTCACACACACGCAGTTCCCTGCCACGGCCTCCATCGGCCTGCCTTCCCGGACCAAGGCTCCCGCCCAGGTGAGCACACCCAGTCTGTCTTCTGGTCCAGAGTTGGGGGTGGGGGGGTGGCGGGTACGAGTGAGGTCCCCGAAATATGGCGTCCTTTTTGTGGATTTCATGAGACGCTTCCTCAACTTCAGAGTGAAGGGCTCAGATTACAGCAGAGCCTGGGGACGTGAGGGAGCTCACAGTGAGAGTGGGTGGTGTGGCGGCTCTGACCCGAGAGGGTGACAAGGTTCTTCGGGTGACTTTTACCAAAGCTGTCAATCCTGAATGCCCGAGAGCAGGGCCATCTGGTCAAAGCTTCTTCAGGGGGCCTGGCTGCCAGGAGCTTCCCTGCAGGTGACCCACCCGGGAGCTCTTGGCTGCTTGGTTGGGGGCAGGATGCTCTTTGTGCAAAACAGACTGACTCTGTTCCTTTCTCTTCCCACCCAACTCCAGGGCCCCCCTGAAGGCGAGCCCTTACAGCCCACTCAGCCTGCTCAGCCCACACAGCCCCTCCAGCCTGTGCAGTGCGCACAGCCGGCCCAGCCTGCACAGCCCTCCCAGCTCAGCCAGCCTCCAAGCAGCAAGATGCCTCCGGTGTCCCAGGAAGCCAAGGGCACCCAGACAGGAGTCGAGCAGCCGCGCCTCCCTAACGTCTCTGCCAACAGGCCGGCTGAGCCTCACACCCAGGTCCAGAGGGCGCAAGCAGAGACGAGCCAGACCTCCTATCCCTCCCCTGTGTGTGTCTCCTTGAAGCCTGACCTCCCGACGACTCTTCCTGCTCAGGCTGCCCCAAAGCAGCCGCTGTTTGTCCCCACCTCCTCAGGCCCCAGCACCCCTCCAGGACTGGCTCTACCCCATACTGAAGCCCCACCCACCCCCAAACAAGATTCCTCTCCACACTTGACTTCCCAGAGGCCTGTGGATATGGTGCAGCTTCTGAAGGTAAGCCTGGACAGGGCCTCCCCTACCACCTTCCAAGCTTTACCTGAGACCCCCACTTAGATCAGCACCTGCTGCTCAGGGCCGTGACCAGCATGGCCTTGTTCTCCAGCCGTGAGCTCACTGTTCTTTGTTTCCCTGCGAGCAGAAGTACCCCATCGTGTGGCAGGGCCTCCTGGCCCTGAAGAACGACACGGCTGCTGTGCAGCTCCACTTCGTCTCTGGCAACAATGTCCTGGCCCATCGGTCCCTGCCCCTCTCTGAAGGAGGGCCCCCCTTGAGGATTGCCCAGAGGATGCGGCTGGAGGCCTCACAGCTGGAAGGGGTTGCCCGAAGGATGACGGTAAGGCTCAGGGCCCAGGTTAGCCACTGTCCCACCCACAGGAAGGGAGGCCATGGGTGGGCCCCACTGTCTCCCTGGCTTGTTTTGGGGTGCAGTAATGGGATTCTTGGAGTGGATGATGAATGGCGTGTTCTGTCTCCACTAGGGGTGTAAAGTTTCTCTAGACCTAGAGATGAGGCTCCTTTTCATTCAACAAGTATATGGATGGACCTCAAGGTCATTTCAGTAGTAGGATTTTTTGTGGATTTAGAAGCCAAATCCCCTGGGTTGGATAGTTCTTTTTGGTTTCCGACCTTCTTTTGCGAGGTGGTCTCTGATCACTGACAGCTCCCTCTTTCCCAGGTGGAAACAGATTACTGTCTGCTGCTGGCTCTGCCCTGTGGCCGCGACCAAGAGGACGTCGTAAGCCAAACAGAGTCACTCAAGGCTGCCTTCATCACATATCTGCAGGCCAAGCAGGCGGCAGGGATCATCAATGTTCCCAACCCCGGCTCCAATCAGGTCAGCCCAGCATCCTGCCTTGGCACACGTACGCCTGTGGGGGTGGGGGTTGTGGGTAGTGTTGGCTGGGCAGTTTGACTAACCTGCCAGTGCCAACTAGAGGAGTCCAGGACAGTTTCCCCGAGGAGCTGGACAAAGGGGCATTCTGGATAGAGGAGACCAGCCGGGGATGGGCATGTATGGGCAGGACTGCCATTTGCCCATCCGGGAGATGGTCAGCAGGCAGCTGAGACAACAAAGGTCTTTCTTTAGCTTAACTATTGAAAAGAGGCCCCCAGGGAGGTGGTCAGTTTGTTTGTTTTCTGATACCTAGTTTTCTTTTCTTTTTAATTATTTTTTTTTCCCCACTTATTTTTATTAGTTGGAGGCTACTTACTTTACACCTAGTTTTCTTCTGAAAGTCTCGAGAGACCTTAGCTGGTTGGGAACTTGACTCAGCCTGGCTCCGTGTGTTGGGCCTTCAGGGCCCCCCAGTTGGGAGTTTGAGGGAGGAGAGGTGGTTGGTGGGTGACATGAAGCCGGGGATCCCAGTTCTCTCTCTCTCGTCCCCACTCCAGCCCGCCTACGTGCTGCAGATCTTCCCGCCCTGCGAGTTCTCTGAGAGTCACCTGTCCCGGCTGGCCCCTGACCTCCTGGCCAGCATCTCCAACATTTCCCCCCACCTCATGATTGTCATTGCCTCTGTGTGAGCCACTGAATGGTCACCACTCAGTGTATTTTCCTGAGGCTCTGCAGCAAAAAATAACACAGGACAACCCAGCCACGTGGAGGAAGAAGCTGCCGAAGGGGACAGACTCCACTGCCAGACGGCCAGCCTCACCCTCCTGCCCGCCCGCCCGGCTCAGTCGGACAGACCCCTCTGGGCAGTGGTGCTGCTACTTGTATGTTTACATGACGTTTAGCCCAAGGACAGACCACCAACCGATGGACTTGCAGACACCTTGAGGCTGGGTTTCTCTCTCCTCTTTTTGGAGAAAAGGAACAGGGCAGTGGGATTTTTTTTGTTGTTTTTGTTTTTAAGAAACAAAACAGAACTGCCTTTGCACTAAATTAGTGACTTGGACTTTTGCACAGTGAAGACAGGCTGTGACACTCTGGATGTCTTGGTGTACGTGAACACACATCGCAGACTCACGCAGGACTTCAAACATCTGCTGAAACCTTGGGGTCAAGGAACATTTCATTGAGTTGTTTGGTCCCCACTCCTCCCTTCCCCTTGCTCATTTGGATGTCACCTCTCTTAATTCTGCCACCACCATCTTTGATTCACCCAGGATGTACAGTTTACAATCAAAAAGAGCAAACGGAAGGATTTTTCTCTCCTAGTGGAATATGCAGAACTTGGGATGTGTGTATATATAAATATATAATATATATAAATATATATAATACTGACTTAAAAATCAAATTCCCTGACATACATTTTTTTTAATCTGTGCCAAAAATGTGTTTTCAGAGAAAATCTTATTTTCATACTCAGACTTTGTATTGTCACTCATTTGTATAAGTGCGCTTCGTTATAGCACGGGCCCTGCCCCCACAATTTGGAAGTGTCACACACACAAAAAGACTGTACAAAAAGACTGGCTTCCCTTCTTCCTGTGACCTTGACCTCTCTCCCAACTTCCTAACACTTATTAATTTATGAAACTGTTTTTCTCAGCGCAGTTTTGCTTTGTGTGTCCATTGGATTACAAACTTTATTAAAAAATACAAAACATGTCAAGTGTGGATGTGACTTTCACTTGGATGGGAGGACCAGGGGTCCTTGGCCTCTAGGAACAGTAAGCCCTCACCCCGTGTTTGTTTTCAATCCCCTACTAAGTCTGTATATGGAACCCATCTCCTTTCTGCCACTAATCCTCCCCAAGGATCATTTTACCTTGTACAAAAAAATTTTCATCACATACTACGACTTGAGCCACCTTTTCACTGCTGTGGTGGTAATGTGACAGACACTTCAAGGTCCCAACTGGTTTCTGAGTAATGTTGAAGGCACTTCAAATTTGATAAAGAATAGAGCCACTGCCCAGTCAAACTCAGAAACATTAAGAAAGCTTTGGGGTCTTGCCTCTTGTCCCTTCCTTCTCTGGATAAGGTGCAGGCTGGCCCTGCAGCAGCTGCCTCCGAACAGCTGGACCCACCACAAGGTGAGGAGTTGGGCAAGGAGGGATGGAACACAAAGACTGGTCTCACTTGCAGTATCCCTACACTCCAAACAGACCTATACTTCCAGTGCCGGATGGTGCCATCTCTGAGTGAGGAATTAAAGCTGTTAGGGACGAGCCATATGGAAAAGTGGCAGATGGCATCTCATGACCCCCTGCTTCTCCATCCCCACTGCTGCACCACCCACCCACCCCCACCCCCCATCAGAGCTCCTGGCTGCTCATTCCTGTCCCTCCAGCCCCTCACCTTAAGAGATTCCACTGATTCAGAGCAAGTAAATGTTCCCAGATGACGCTGGCCTGGCCTTGATCTTGCAGCCAGAGTTACCATGAAGCAAGTGTGCTGCTCTCTGGCTTCCTTAAGCCCAACAGAACCAGGCCTGTGGCCTGCTTGGTCTGGTGCTCTGCCTACCTTGCTGCTGTGGCTGAATGAGCCCTCGAGCTGGGCCCTGCACGGTTGGCCTGGATCCTGGTAACCAGTGTGGCCAAGCCCTTTGGGCCCAGCTCCCAACACCTGAGCAGAGGGCAGCAGGGTCACAGCTGTGTTCCACGGCAGAGAGGGAAGGTCCAATCCTCAGGTTGAGCAGGTGAGCGGCCTCCAAAGAGGAGACCAGATGAGGTGATGGGGCTCGTGGAGCTGCAGTTTCTCTGGTGTGCTGCCCACACTCAGGTGAAGGAGTCAGCCTCCTTCTAGACAGGTCTCGGGGTTCCCTGCAAAGGGACAGCCTGGCCTTCCCAAGAAGTAGGCTCGGCTGGCTGGTGGCTGGGTGGAGCAGCCCTTCTGTGGCATCAGCTAGAGCTGCCAGCTCCCCGCCCCACCCCCACAGGGAGCTACAGGCAGCATTAGAAAATAATCAAATTTATTCTCTCTAGGGAATGGGGTCACCCTTCTCAGTTCTAGGGTGCCATCCATCCTTAAATAGGAGGAGGGGCGCCTGCTCACTCGGCAGGCGGTGGACATTCAGGGGCGGTGGGGGCTGTCTCTGCCAGAGCAGGCTGCCCATCGGCCCCATCCCGAGGGCGGAAAACCAGCTCCCCGGCCTGCAGCACCTGCCCAGCTGGCCACGTGCTGCCCGGCCCATACTGCTGGTAGAAGTCCGCATCCGTCTGGAACATGACCAGTGCCTGGGCTGTGTGGATCCGCACGTGCTGGGCCAGGCTGTTGGCGTCCAGGAACTTATCCCCACAGGAATCACAGGCATAGAGAATATGGGTGTTGGGATCTGTGGGAGGTAGGGGTGCGGTCACCACAGGAAGGGCCCACCACCTTCCCCAAAGGCGGCTCTGCTCCCCTCTCACCTTCTTCCTGCACTTGCTTCACAGCTTTGCTGATCTCGGCTTTAAGGACTTCAGTCTCATCGGCAGTCACTGCGGCCCCTACTGGCACCACTGTGGACAGAATCAGCAAGGCCTAAGACCTATCACCTGCTCCTCTGCGGCTGCCCCAGAGGCAGCCCTGCTGTGACCACCCCCTGCTGCCCTGGGAGCTGAGTGATGTCCACACCTGTGAGCTGCGTGACAGCCGTTGCTGCCAGTGCCTCGGTGGCCAGCGTGACCATGTCATCGACAGTGACCACACTAACCTCACCGCCCTCCTCTGGCTCCAGGATTTTGATGCCGGCCTTGCCCTGGTGCACAGTCTTCACATGGGAGCGAAGGTTGTCCACCCGATTGAAGCCGCGACCACACTTGTCACACAGGTAGGGCTTCTCTCCTGGGGGGGGAGGCAAGGTTCTCTCCTGCCATTGGGGGGAGGGTGCAGGGGGGGAGGACCTCAGTGGCCTCCAGCTTCCCCTGCAGCCCTGTCTTTCCAGCAGGAAATGCTCTGGGGTGGCCACTTGAGGCACAGATGGCCCTTCTAGAAGGTCTGAGAAAGTGGGGCCCTCCTGGGAGTTAGACTGCTTTAGAGGCAGCCTGCAGCAAGTGTCAGCTCCCAAGGCTGGGGTGATGGGCGTCTCCCCCCCACCCCCATGCACCACCCAGCCCGGGGTCAGGGCCTGGGACAGAGGTGGGCACACACTCACCAGTGTGGATAATGATGTGCTTAGACAGGTCCCCCACGTTCACGAAGGCCTTACTACACACGCTACACTTGTGGGGGCGAATATTATCATGGTGGCGGATATGATTGGCCAACTGGCTGGACTGGACGAATCTGCAGGGCCAGAGGGAGGGGCTTGTACTGAACCGCCCAGATTAAGACGGGGCTGAGGTGGAAGAGGACTTGGGGACCTGCCCTGGACAGCCGTGTGACCGGCTCCCGACTAGACCGGACAGAGCAGGCTTTTGTGCTCTGTCTGACCCTCTCCGCCCACCCAGTGCTGGGACGCCACCAGGCCTGGGTGGGAGGTGGAGGGGGAAGGCAGAAGGACAGCACCTCTTGCCGCAGCGCTCACAGACGTAGGGCTTCTCCCCGGTGTGCTGGCGTACATGGGCGATGAGAGAGCTGGCCTGGGTGAAGGCTTTGCCGCACATAACGCACTGGCATGGCTTCTCACCTGGGGACGCAAGGCAGGAGCCGGGACAAGATATCAGCACCTCCCTTCCTTCCACGTCCCCGTGTCGCCCCCGCGAGGCTCACCCACCCACCCGTGTGAATGCGAACGTGCCGCTGCAGGGCGCCGGGGTCAGCGAACTGCCGCTGGCAGTGAACGCACACGTAAGGTTTCTCCCCGCTGTG
Source organism: Cervus canadensis (assembly GCF_019320065.1). Lineage (NCBI taxonomy): Eukaryota > Metazoa > Chordata > Mammalia > Artiodactyla > Cervidae > Cervus > Cervus canadensis. The sequence goes on from NC_057398.1 coordinate 28,114,127, forward strand.
GATCCGCAGGTGCCGCTTCAGGTTCCCTGTGGCGAGACCAAGGGAAGGCCTGGCAGGGGGTTGGGGGGGGGCGCGGGGGGGGCGCCGTGGGGTGGGGGCCGGGGCGAAAGTAGGTGGGGCGGGGGCCAGCCGGGCCCTACCTGAGGTGGTGAACTGCTTTCCACACTCCCGGCACTTGAGGGGCCCGTCGGCGATGTGGATCTTCAGGTGGGCCTTCAGATTCCCCACCTGCGCCCAGGCAGGGGGTCAGAGGGCCAGCCCCTCCCTCCCCGGAACCTCTGGGGAGGGGAGCGGGGGGCGGGGACCCTGTGGGGGGATCCACCCTTCCTCCAGTCCGGATCTGCCCTCCCGGTTTCTCCCCAGCCTCCCCTATGGCCCCCCCCCCCTGCCCCCACCTGGTTGAACTTCTTGTCGCAGTGCGGGCACTTGTGCTCCTTGTCGGTGTCGTGCGTCTCCAGGTGGCGCATCTTTGACGTGGGGTCGGAGAAGGAACGGCCGCAATAGTCGCACTGGTAGGGCTTCTCGCCGCTATGCACCAGCTGGTGCCGCTTGAGATTGCCCGATGTGGTGAAGAGCTTGCCACAGTCCTCGCAGCGGTAGCGCGCCTCGCCCGAGTGCCGCTTCTTGTGCAGGTTCAGCAGGCTGATGAGCCGGTAGCTCTTGCCGCACTCCTCGCAGCCATAGGGCTTCAGCGGGCTGGCGGCAGAGCGCGGAGGAGGAGGGTCGCGGGGGGCGCTCGGCGGGGATCCAGGGTGGGTCAGGCGAAGCAAGGGGGCGGCCGCGGGGCCTACCTGTGTGTCTTCTCGTGGGCCTTGCAGGCGGCCGGGTCAGAGAAGGCCTTGCTGCACTCCCGGCACGAGAACGGCTTCTCGCCCGTGTGGATGCGGATGTGCCGCTTGAAGTTCCCTGTGTGCGTGAACTCCTTCCCACAGTCCTGTGGGGGCAGGGGGCGGAGTCAGGGGCGGGGCGGGGCAGGGCGGGGCCCGGGGCGGGGTCGCCACCGCCCGCGGCGCACCTCGCACTTGTGGATGACGGAGCCGTAGGCCTTGGACTCCGTGCGGTCGCCGTAGGTGCCCGAGCGCAGGCCTCGCGCCTCAGCGCCGAGCTCCTGGCCCGAGTCCGTGCTGGCCGACTCCTCACTCTCCTCGGGGGCCTCGCCCTTCTCCAGTGGCGGCCCCTCTTCCTTGACCACCGCTGGCGCGGCGCCCTCCTCCTCCTCTCGCTCTTCTCCCTTCCTGGCTGGCTCCACCTCCATTTCTGCCAGGAGAAGGGCAGGCACTGAGGCGTCTTGGGGGTTGGGCGGTGGGGGGTGGGTGTCAAGTGAGGCTGGGGGCCGGCTCATCTCTGCGTGGGCGCCTCGCAAGCGCCTGGCAGGGTCTGGAACTCTAGGGAGACCGATGACCCGGACAGTGCTACCTGAAGGTTACAGATGGGCCTCAGTCCACCAGGGTCCCCCAAGCTGGCAACCCAGGTGGGAAGGATGCTCTCAGCCAACAAGCACTGGGGGCAGGGGCAGGGGTGGGTGCCAGGGGCAGCAAAGCTCCCCCATGGTGCTCAGCTCAGGGAGAAACAGCAGGGCCAGTACTGCAACAGCCATACTTCTGTGCTAACAGGAAGCGAGGCCAGGATGTACAACCAAGAAACTGACATCAAAGTTCAGGAATGAGAAAAGATGATGTTGGCCCAAAAGCTGATGTGAAAGAGTGACTCAGAGTGAGATCAGCTGTGGCAGGAAGAGTGCGGGACGCTGACCTAAGTGAGGGCCGACCTGGCCAGTGGAGGGTACCTTGCTCTGAGCTCTCTGACAAGGCAGCCTCAGCCTCAGCAGCAGCCATGCCACTCGTGGGGTCCGGCTTGAGCTCCACAGGCTCCCGGGGAGCATCTGCCTTCTCCGTCTGCTCTGCACCTGCAGTGGGGGTGGGGGCATCCAGGGCTGGATTGGGGCCCTCTGTCCAGTAGCTGGATGGGTCTCCTGGACTAGGCCTCTGGAAGTGGCTGTGGCCCCAGGGGTTTGGGGGGGGCGTGGCACATCCCAGCTCAGGCTGTTTGAGCCTCTGCTCTGGCTTTAACAGATGCCCCAGAAAAACCAACAGTTTGTTCTGGGGAGCCTGAGCTCAAGGGATGCGTCTGCCTGTGTCCCCTCACCCCCAAGAGCGTCCCGAGGAAGCCACTTGTGGTGCTGGAGCCCACACTGCTGGTGGGTGACAGCCAGCCAGCCGGATCCTCAGCGCGGCAACTCACCGCTGCCTGTGCTCTCGGCCTGGCCGCCGCGCTCCTCCTTGGGCTCCCGGCCTGGGCCCGCGGGCGGACTGCTCCTAGCCGGGTCCAGCTCGCTCAGCGCAGTGGCAGCAGCCTTCTCCTCTTTGGCTCTCTTGTCCCCCACTGGAGATAGAAGAGGACAGACCTGCTATTTCCCATCAAGTGCCCACCACTGGGAGGGGTGAAGTGGCCCAGAACTCGCTAGCTCTTCCACACCCTCCCTTGGGATACACCTAAGTTTGTCGGTTGGGTCACTCAACAGATTCTTCACAGGTACCAACATCATGTCAAGGCTGCCGGCTAGGCCTGGGATGTAACAGCCATGGGGCTGGCAGACTGGTCAGGGAGACAGACCTCGCACATGAAACGGTGCTAATCAGAGATCGCTGCTTAATGCAAAGGAGTGTTCTTTTCTCAAAGTGTGTCAGGAGGACTCTGGCCCACACCGGGCCTCGGGGGCTTTCCTGAGGTGCTAGAGGAGCAGGAGGAGGTGGGGGAGAAGAGGCCTGCTGGAGGAGTGGATTCTGGTGCAAAAGCCCTGAGCCAGGCATGGCTGCCCAGTGCCCTCGGGAAGGGAGGACAGAAGGGCCCCTCTGAAAGGCGTTCTCAGACTTTGCTGCGGCTCCTCCCCACGAGCTCCCCATAATGCAGGGGAGGCCATATGACATTGTCCCAGAGGCAGGGGCAGAGCTCTCTTCAAGAGCCACCTGCTCAGGAACAGCCTGCCAAGAAGCTTACCTTCTGTGGCTGAGGCCTCCATATTCTCCCCAGGGCTGGCAGCCGGCTCAGCCAGTGACTTGAGGGCGTGACAGGCCGTGATGATGTCCTGCATCTGCAGGAAGCTGGCCACGGCCAGCACATCGTCCACATTCTCAGAGCTCAGGCTCAGCTTGGCTGTGTACATAAACTCCAGCACCTGCCCCAGGCCTGCCAAGGACACAGACAGCCGTCACGGACCCATCTCAAGACCTGGTACCAGCACCCTGTCCAGTCGCTCCACTCCATGGCAGAATTGAGGAATTTGTAAAAAGCAGAGTGGCGGTGGCAGGCCACCATTTCCCCCATCTCCTGTGCCAGTGGAGAGGCAGGCTCCAAAAAGTAGCACACCCACAGAAGGCAGAGGGTGTAAACAGCCACTCTGAGCACTCTCCACCCAGCCACTGCGCTTCATCACCGAAGACAGAGTGCGTCACCACTGGCTTTCATCAGGGCTCTGCCATCAACCCTCTATCTGACCTCCAGGCCAGTCACCTGACCTCTCTGGGCCTCAGTTTCCACATCTGTAAAATGGGGAAACAACACCCTGGCCAAACTTCTGGCAGCATGGCACGTCATTCTGGGCTAGGAACCTGAATCTAAGACCAGTTAGCTCCTTCTTCATTCAATCCCAGGACCTTCCTGACACTGTTCCTCCAGACCCCAAACCTTGCCACTGCCATGAAGGCACTGGGATAGTGGGTTGAAGACTGACTCAGCAATGGAAAGGGACCAGGGGCTCAGAGCCTTCCTGCTCTCTGCCCCTTCTGATAAGCCTGTCCTGTGTTCACTCGGCCTGAAGCTTATCATGAGGCCTTCCTGTCACTCTCCCCTTACCACCCCGCTCCCAGTCAAAAGAGGCCCCTCAATCATGGTAAGAACTTGATACTCAGGCACTTGTGGCCAAGTCCTGTGTGGGAAGTCTGGCACCAGCCCCCCGTCCCCCACAGCTGGAAGATGCTGCTCAAGGAGGGCCGTGTGTAGCACGGGGTCCACCACAAGCTCGGCCCTGGACCCAGCGGGGTACCTGCCGCGTTACTGATGTCCAGGTGCACCACATCCTTCTGGTCCACGAAGAGCATCTTGAAGTATTCGCTGCAGGCCGCCAGCACTGCTTTATGAGCCTTAAAGTCAACACCGTCCACCACAAAAGTGCAGTCGCACAAAAGTCCCAGTTGCCGCTGCTGGTTCAGCTGCTCCAAGACGTGTTGGCTGTGCTGGGGAAAATCCATGGCTGGGGAAAGCCACAGGCCTCCGCGTTACCACAAGGAAGGACGCCAACCGGCCCCGCCAGCGATCCCAACACCCCCAGACAAGAAGCAGGGGGACACGGAGGATGGACCCAAGTCCACAAAGGCCGTGTGCCTCTGTGGGCCCAGGCCGACCCGGGCTGGCTGCAGGAAAGGTCCAAAACCCAGAAAGCATGACGGGGCCGACACAAAACAGCCAATTTCATGTTTCAGCAGGTAAATGATACTAAAAAGTAAAAAACCAAGTAAACACAAAACACTGATCACTGTCAGCACTTTAAAAAAAACGGTTGCTTAACATTTTTTTCAAACAAAATGCATAACAGAATCTTAGAATAGACGACAGATCTTTCAACTGGATGTACTGGGCTCCACGAAAACCTCTCTGTTTTGTTCTCACTTTACTCCGTGTGCTGTGCACACGGGGAACATGCATGTGGGAGGGCAGACGTTCCAACGGCCAGCATTTCAGCACTGGCCCCTCTCCCGCAGCACCCACAGGGCTCTCTGCGAGTCCCCTTGTCCACGGCAAACCTGGCCCTTGGAGGTGAGGAGCCATGTTTCCTGCTCTTCCCCACTTCATGGGCTCAGCGAATTACATAAAGTTGGCGAGTTCTCCACCTCTGGAAACCTCTCTAGGTTGTCCCTCGAGAAAGAATGAACTCTGATGCTAAACCAAGAGCTGCCGGCCTGGCTGAAGTTTCTCTGTCAAAGGCCTTGCTTAGTTACTGCCTGGAAATTTCACACAACTATCTCAAGTAAAAATGCTCACAATAACTGCATAGCCTGGGACCAAATCACCCTGAACTGCACAAGCCATGACTGAATAAGAATCTAAAATGGCTCTCCCCTCCTGCTCAATACCACACCGGGGTCCCTCTCAAGATCGGCATTTGCTAAGGAAAAGAAGCAGGCAGGCTCTCCTTTCAAGAAAGAACCAATTTCCAAGTAAATGTCCACGCCCACTCCCTCAACCACATCACAAAGACCCAACCAGGCTGGGCTGTCACACCCTGGCCCGGCATCTGATAAGAGGCAGTGGTTTCTCTTCCAGCTCTTCTGGAACCTCTGGTCTGAGACCTGGGTCTGCTCAGAGCTGCCCTAGGTGGTTCCTGGGCAGGTGAGGGTGACCCTGGGGTGGGGTGGCGGGGTGAGGGGGTGACTTTCAGCCTCCAGGTTTCAGCAGCCACACTCTGGCTCCGGTTTTCCCCGTTACATCAGCCTCTCGGGGCTGAGTCACCACGCTGTAGCTTTGCAGTCACAGTGACCATGTATGGCTGTCTGGCTGTGATGAGACATGATGAAAGCCACGCCCCCACGCACGTGGCTCAGCCGGCACAGATCCGTCAGCTTTGAAGGATGCACAGCCCACCCACTCCACAGTGTTTGGAAACTTATCAAAAGTGGAGGGGTGCATTTGCTGAACCGGGCCAAGTCACTGGGTAGGTGGGCAGGGCTCCATCAAGTAAGGGGGGCCAGAAAGTGAAAACATGCCATGTGCCACGGGTGCCAGCCCCTGAGTCATGAGCTCAGAACTGCTGCTGCCGGAAACTTGAAAACCCCCATCCCTCCTGGAGCGTCCCCAGGGCTGTCCCTTGGTCCCAGCTCCATACACAGCCCCCCAGCCAGAGGCACAGCTTCTGGGACCACTCAGATCAGAAGTGGCTGTGGCCCGAGGTTCTTATGGATGAGCAGGGGAGAGCTGGAAGCCAGCTCTGGAGACAAGAGTTCAGACTCGAGGTGGCTGAACAACTTGCTGGGCAACAAACCAGCCGGCACACCACAGGGCCCCAGGAGCAAAGGCTGCTACTGACCGGGATACCCCATAAAGGCTTTCAATCCCTGGGAAAAGTTCCCATTCATTCCATTAATGACCTAAAGGGAGAAGTTTAGCTGCTCTGTTCCTGAGCAGGTCAAAGCTAAAACAGAGAAGTTTGGAGACATGGAAAAGAACCAGTGTCCAGCCTGTGGGCTAAACACAGAGGCCGGGCACTTAGGCCAGGGACCTGAAGCGGGTACATACCAGGCAGGTGTAAATGGAACCACCTAGAGCCAGACATCCTGGAATGGGAAGTCAGGTGGGCCTTAGAAAGCATCACTACGAACAAAGCTAGTGGGGATGATGGAATTCTAGTTGAGCTATTTCAAATCCTGAAAGATGATGCTGTGAAAGTGCTGCACTCAATATGCCAGCAAATTTGGAAAACTCAGCAGTGGCCATGGGACTGGAAAAGGTCAGTTTCATTCCAATCCCAAAGAAAGGCAATGCCAAAGAATGCTTGAACTACCACACAACTGCACTCATCTCACACGCTAGTAAAGTAATGCTCAAAAGCCAGCTCAAAAGTAATTCTCCAAGCCAGGCTTCAGCAATACATGAACCATGAACTTCCAGATGTTCAAGCTGATTTTAGAAAAGGCAGAGGAACCAGAGATCAAATTGCCAACATCCAATGGATCATAGAAAAAGCAAGAGAGTTCCAGAAAAACATCTATTTCTGCTTTATTGACTATGCCAAAGCCTTTGACTGTGTGGATCACAATAAACTGTGGAAAATTTCTGAAAGAGATGGGAATACCAGACCATCTGACCTGTCTCTTGAGAAACCTGTATGCAGGTCAAGAAGCAACAGTTAGAACTGAACATGGAACAACAGACTGGTTCCAAATAGGAAAAGGAGTACGTCAAGGCTGTATATTGTCACCCTGCTTATTTAACTTCTATGCAGAGTACATCATGAGAAATACTGGGCTGGAAGAAGCACAAGCTGGAATCAAGATTGCCGGGAGAAATATCAGTAACCTCAGATATGCAGATGACACCACTCTTATGGCAGAAAGTGAAAAGGAACTAAAAAGCCTCTTGATGAAAGTGAAGGAGGAGAGTGACAAAGTTGGCTTAAAGCTCAACGTTCAGAAAACTAAGATCATGGCATCTGGTCCCGTCACTTCATGGGAAATAAATGGGGAAACAGTGTCAGATTTTATTTCCTTGGGCTCCAACATCACTGCAGATGGTGTTTGCAGCCATGAAATTAAAAGACGCTTACTCCTTGGAAGGAAAGTTATGACCAATCTGGATAGCATATTTAAAAGCAGAGACATTACTTTGCCAACAAAGGTCTGTCTAGTCAAGGCTATGGTCAAGTCATGTATGGATGTGACAGTTGGACGGTGAAGAAAGCTGAGCGCCGAAGAATTGATGCTTTTGAACTGTGGTGTTGAAGAAGACTCTTGAGAGTCCCTTGGACTACCAGAAGGTCCAACCAGTCCATCCTAAAGGAGATCAGTCCTGGGTGTTCGTTGGAAGGACTGATGTTGAAGCTGAAACTCCAATACTTTGGCCACCTCATGCGAAGAGTTGACTCACTGCAAAAGACCCTAATGCTGGGAAGGATTGGGGGCAGGAGGAGAAGGGGACGATAGAGGATGAGATGGTTGGATGGCATCACCGACTCGATGGACATGGGTTTGGGGAGACTCTGGGAGTTGGTGATGGACAGGAAGGCCTGGGGTGCTGCGATTCATGGGGTCACAAAGAGTTGGACACAACTGAGCAACTGAACTGAACTATAAATGGAACCAAAGGTGGGTGGCAAGGACAGGCCTGGGCCAAACCAACCTCTGAGTTGTCTTCTCCCTGCTGTGGAAAAAGCCACACGAGCAGACAAATGTGCATGTGTAGGTGTGGGCAGCCCCTGAGTCCAATCACCAGCTCACCCTCTTTGTCCTCAGGAGCCTCAGGTGAGACACCTCCCAAATGCAGAGTGAAGGACCACAAGGGCCTCCTCAATGAGCTGCAGAATCATCCCCTCAGAACTTTCCAATCAGACCCAAACCAGTCCCTCCTGGTGGGGGGCCTGGCTCTCTCACCCTCACTAGGAGCCGGGAGGAAGCACCTCCCAGGCTCAGAAACAGAGCACTGGCTCCCCACCCCCGCACAAGAGGCACCTAGTTGTTCTCATGCCCCTGGACTGGAGCCAGCTGAAAGCAGAACCCTCTAGCCGAAAGAGATCTGACTGGTTAGGAAGATAAAAGTGAGAAAAGACTCCTGGCCAACAGCGTGGAGGGACCAGCTGGCTCAAAGGTCAGGTGATTATTAGCCTTCTGTGGGACAAGGCTGCAACAAGCCCTCACACTGTTACATTCCCCGAGGATTCTAGCGGAAGGCTGGAAGCCCAGGACTCCTGGAGGGGGATGGGGGATGGGGGATGGTGGGGGGGGGGCGGTGTACAGGGGCGGGGCGCTTATGTCCAGAAGCCTTGAGGAAGGCTGATAAAGGTCCCCAGGAGAGGGTGCTCAGTGACCCAGTAGCTCCAGCCCACAACCCCCCACACACACAGGAGCAGCTGTGTGCCCTGAGTCATGTTTTCCACCCAAAGCTAACCACAGCTTTCCGATGAGACATGCCCGCCCAGAAGTGGGCTCCTCCCCAGATGTGGGTGTCAGAACACCGAAGCCTTCTGGAATCCCTCTGAAGCCTCCAGAGCTGTTCCAACAAGAGCAACAGTCCTAAAAGCTAATCTGTTCTGACAAAGAAAGAAAAGGACAGGAGAGGATAAAAGAGAAGGAGGGAGCAGGGAAAGACGGGGAAGCAGGGAGAGGAACTAGAAGGAAGGAAGGAAAAAGGAGAAAAAAGGCCATCCCCACAGACAGACAGCAGTGCTCACACATATGCTCACAAGCCCCATCTTGTGATCGGCCCCTGGGGGGCTTGCCAAGTGCTAAACGGTGTCACTTGTCAGCAGGTTTCATAACTCAAACCCCCAGGGGCAGTGGCGCACGGAGCCCCGGGGCAGTCTTCCAGGCTCACCCACTCACCTCCCCGAGCCTGCTGCCTAAGAAAGCTCCCACAGCCCCTTTCTCCCCCAGGCGGTGCCCAGAGCCAGTGAGGGGCCTCCCCTCAGAGGGGCTGAGCTACAACTAGGCAGCGCCCCACCTCCAGACTTAGGTGAACTGAGCATGCAATGCTCCAACCGTCTCCTCTTTCACTCTACAGCAGTGGGCCCCAACCGTTTTGGCACCAGGGGCTGGTTTTCCCGGGGGTGGGGAGGAATGCAAGTGACTGAGGTGACTGTAAATACAGATGGAGCTTTGCTCACTACCGGTCACTCTCCTGCTGTGTGGCCCAGTTCCTAACAGGCCACAGACAGATGCTGGTCTGTGGCCCAAGGGATGGGGACTCCTGCTCTACAGTGAAAGGAACCTACCAGGATCTGAGCAAGCTTAGAGGGGACGAGAAAGAGAGGTGAGTGCATGGGGCACTCAGAGAGACCTGGGGGCTCCAGGGGCGGGCAGTGTGGTGGGAGCCAGGAGTCCCGAGTCCATGTGAGGAGGGGCACTATCTGAGGAGACTTTAAACACAAAGTAAGATCAGCAGCCATCCAACCTCTCATCGCCTATGACTGGGATCGAGTGTGGCTCCACCAGCCCACCTGTACTATGTGGTGCCCTCTGCCAAGCATAAGCATGCCTTCCTCATTTCACCTCGCTTCAAGGGCGCTACACGTAGGCCTCAGTCAAAGCTGCTTCTAAGAAAGAGGAAATTCACATAGAACAACACTGCAGAGCCCACCAAGCCCAAAGCCCTCATGTTTCTGACCAACTCCTGCCTGTGAACAGGTAGCTTCCGTGATACTGCCATCTGCCTGGTCAACGTCCCTGACTGCTAGGGCAGACCGCGTTGTCAGAGCTGGGATGCTCCCCAGAGGACGAGCAGTCTGGCTGGACACGAGCCCTGGCCGGCCTCACAAGAAATTCATTTGGGAATGAAAACATGAGGGATCTGGAGAAGCCCCGCAGCGTGGTTCCGAACAGGCGACACGGACACAGGCGCAGTGGGTGCAGTCTCCACAGACAGCGGCCAGCAATCCCTCCCTCCAGCCACACCTGCCCCAAGACTCCAGCTGAATCTGGGCAGCTCTGTGTGACTCTGACCAGCAGCAACACTGTGCCCGTCCCAGGCCTGGCCCTTAGGAGGTCTGGAAGATTCTGCTCTGCTTGCTTGGAGCCCAGGCGCCCTGCTGTACGGATGCCCAGGTGCTCTTGCTGGGGACACAGAACACGCAGAGGGCTCTGGAGGAGACACCGCTGCGCACAGGGCCCCGGTGAAGAGCTGAGATGCCTCTGCTGACAGCGCCAGGGGGCCAGCCCAGCCACTGGCTGAATGCTGGCACAGGAATAACCCCCAACACCTCACGGAACAAAAACAAATGCCCAGCCAACCCATGAAATGGGGAGGGAAAAAACTGCTGATGGTTCAAGCCACTAAGCATTGAGATTGTTGACAGCTAGAGATAACTGATACAGATGGTAAAACTGTAAAGAAAAGGGAATGATTCATGAAAAATTACAGGGTAACAGTTCTCTCTGGATGGGAAGAGGCACAATCAGGGGTGTTCTAAGATATTGGAAGCTCTCTGTTTCTTTATCTGGATTTATCTAAATTATATAAACATGTGCATTTCATATACTTTTATAACTATATCTGTAATAAGAAAGAAGTGAGGTACAGGTGCCATACTCAGTCCCATGCAGAGACGGGGTCGTTTCCAACTGTATCCCCGGCTACTCTGGACCGAGCTACCCTGAGGAGGGGAAAGGGCCTTGAAGGCTGACAGGAGTGCAGGGGGTGTAGGGGGTCGGTGGCACCAGAGAAAACACAATCCATCTTGTTTGCCTTTCAGATCCAAAACATGTGCAAAAAGACTGCTGACAAGAGGAAGGTTTCTCACTGGGTCAGGAAATCCATGCTACTCAGTTCAATGAAACCTGAATCCCAGACCCCCCATTATCAACAAAACAGCATCTCTGGAGTGTCCTCAATATGCCAAGCAGCATGGCACCAGGTGTGGCACAGTCCAATCACCTCAAAATTAAGAGCATGGCTACCCTGGGCACCAAGTTCCACCCTGCTGCCTCCAAGGGTAAGGACCTAAGAGGCAGTTCAGCACCACGCAGGCAGCAGAACCTCTGGGGTCAAGCCAAGCAGGGCCAAATCCAGGGCCTGCCGCCCACCACACCAGCAGGTGACCTTCTTTTCTTGCATACTGGGACCAATGGAACTACCTCCCATGTTTGTTACAGGATCCAGTTAGGAAATGCAAGCAAAGGGCCTGCCCAGTGCCTGGCACGTGGTAGCACTCAGCAAATGATTGCTACCAGGAAGCGGAGATGCAAACTACATATATTTTTAGGCCAAAGACCACATCAGATGATTTCCACATTATCTCTTCATGCTGGGCACCAAGTGTACTTGGTGACTTGAACCTTGTTTAGACGTTGTAATCATAACTCATTATTCCTTCTGAATGTAATCTTGAAAAATCCCAGAGCCCAGCTAACATTAAGAGACGAGAGGGCACTGGATAAGAACAAGTAAGAGCAATTTTCTCTGTCAGGGAAGCACTTTATATCGAACAACTGACTGGTAAACCCCAAGTGTGCTTCCGGCTGATGTGCCTGCCCAAACCTCTGAGTGGGTCCACAGAGCACTGCTCTATCTCAGAGTCGAATGGGCACCTGTCAAACATGAAATATTACCCGGGTTATCAGCACTAAACTGCAGGCAGGATTTCCAAACTGCGGCAGAGGGAAGCCATTAAGCCAGGAAACAACTGGCCAATCACCAGATGCTGATCTGAATGAACTGTGGTCCCTGGCTCCTAGAACGTGTTGTGCCAGCTACAGGCCTGGACACGACACAGCCATCCAGAGGCCTTGGAGGCATCTGAGAGCAGTGACAAGGATCAGCATTCCTGATTTTCTAGAAATACTGGTGGTTCCTGGACACAACTTGGCATACACAAACTTGGGCCAAGGAAACGGAAGTTCACAGCAGGCCAGCCCTGCAAACGTGAAACCTCCCTGCCCAACCCCACCAACCTACCTGGTGTGACAACCTGTCCCTTTTCAGTGCAATGTGAGAAGCAAATATCAACAACATGCAACACGACAGAGAAGCAAATCATCAACAAAACCAGCCCTATGGAACTTTCCTCCTTGCCCAGCAAATACAGCTCTTCTATTAAGTTTGTTTTTCTCAAACTTTTAGAATCAATTTCCACTTTATATAAACCCACAAACCTGACTCAGCCCTTCCCAACAGCCCCCAAATGCTTCATATTCTACTGAATAGTGGCCCCCACCCTGAAAATCACTGCTTCCTTCTATATAACGCTCCCTGCCAAGGTTTAGTATTGTTTTCTCTGCTGAATTTGTGTTATTAAAAAAACACTGGGGAAAAAAAAAACTGATTTTTTTAATCTAAAAATAATGTCTAAATATAAAATTAAATTGTGATACAGATGTTGCTTTTCAAACTATAGAACTTCCACGACCTCTAAGATTTAACCATGCTTCTGAAGAGGGAGTGGACACCCTTCTCCCTGACCCCACTGCTCTAGGAATGTGTCTGGGCGGGAAGGGCTGGCTGACCCTGCAGAAAGCAGTCCCGTATCCCAGCACCTATGCGAGTTTAGAACCCACTGTACCAGTATGTGCAGATCAAGGACCTTGCTACCAAAAAGAGAACATCAGGACACGGGGGACATGCATGGGGTCTGATCATTCTCTGCCCAGTACTCCCTGAGGGTGGTGGCACATGGACACAGCCTGAAATTACACCAGTACATGCCTTCTCCTACCAAGTTTAATAAATTCACTGCTGGGCTTCCCTGGTGGCTCAGTGGTAAAGAAACCGCCTGCCAATGCAGGAGACATGGATTTGATCCCTGATCCAGGAAGATCCCACATACTGTGGGACAACTAAGCCCGGGAGCCACAACTACTGAGCCTGTGCTCCAGAGCCCGGGAGTGGCAACTACTGAAGCCCACGCCCCCTAGAGCCTGTGCTCTGCAACAAGAGAAGCCACTGCAATGAGAAGCAGCACACTGCTCCTAGAGGGTAGCCCCCGCTCACCACAACTAGAGAAAAAGCCCACGCAGCAGTGAAGACCCAACACAGCTAAAAATAAACATATACAATTTTTTAATTAAAAATAAATAAGTAATATATTCATTGCTGGGTGGGCCGACTTCTTGTTTCTTCCTTACAGCTGTTTATAGCACCTAGGACCTTGCTCTCAAATCAAGCTGGGGAATAGGCCTGGTACAGAACAGATTCCTGGCCGTGTGGAATATGACTGATTCAAGGTCAAAATATTCTGTGAAAAAAAAAAAAAATATTCTGTGGACCCTTATAAAATGATCATTATACTTTTGGTGCTTGCTACTGAAAAACTAATAGACAAAGCCACTGTGAAAAGTGAACTTCCAGTCTGTTAATCACAACAGCAGCAATACATATTTGAGAAAACAGTTCTATGCATGTGAATGAGAAATCTCCCCTAAAATACAGAAGCTCTGTGGTGTGATACAGCTGCCCATATACTTACTGTACTCCCCTCTGGGGTCCTCCATCCATAAAACAGGAAACATATAAACAGAGACTAAAGAATCACACACACATTTAATGAGTGCTTACTCTGTGCTCGCCTTAGGGACAGTATCCCCACTTTGAGCCTAAGACAGGTAATAAATCAACACACTACATAATGTCACATACTCAGTGCTGTGAAGAAAACCCAAGCAAGCCAAGGTTATTAACTGAGAAAAGGGTCAAGGAGGAGCTCTCTGAGGAGGTGACATTGAAGCAAAGACCTGGTGGAGTAAAGAGCGAGTCATGCCACCACAAGCTCAGGGACAATTAAAGACATACGGAAGGACAAAAGCAAAGGTCCCGAGACAGATGTTACTTGGCCAAAGGGGCCAGAGTGCCTGAAAAGGGGGAAGGGAGCAGGAGGATGAGAGGCACCGAGGTTGGCAGCAGTAGAGGCTGAGATCACTCAAGGTTTCAGAGGCAAGTCAGGCTTTGGAGTTTCTTCTAAGTAGACTGGTATGTCCTGGGGGTGGGGTGGGGCTGAGAACAGAAGACTGACAGCAAGGTGGCAAGTGTGGACATAGGAACACCAGCAGAGAAGCCAGAGAGGAAGGTGGCCTCCAACAAGCTGTAGGCGGAAAGGTGAGAAGTAGTCACATTAGGGATATGTCTTGGTGACGCCAACAGAAAGGCTGATCAAGGAAGATGTCGGTTGTGAGAAAAGAAAGGAGTCAAGGATGACAGCAAAATTTTTAGCCTGAGAAACTGGCCAAGTGGCAGTGTCATTTACCGAGGTGAGGAACTGATTGTGGGAGCAAAGGGTTAATGGGGGGAAAGCAAGTAGAGAAAGTGGTGAGAAATCCAAGTGGAGAGACAGGCTGGAGGCCACGCCCATCACACCAGGACTCAGCCTCACCCCCAGCCGATGGGAGTCATGCCAGATTTAAGCAAGATGGCCACAGTTAGACTCACGTTTCTGAAAGGTCACTCTGGCTGCATGAGTGTGGAGAGGCTAAAAGGGCAACAGCAGAAGCAGAAAAACAACTCAGGAAGTCTCGCAGTGCTGGCCCCGCAGGACAAGAGGAATGGGACAGTGTCAGCCCCAGGCTGGTGCCGGGTGAGGCTGACTGGGTGCCCAGAACCCAACACACTCACTGTGGGTCTTTCTGAGCAGCATGCGCAAGCAGTACTCCTGTTGAATATCACAGCATCCTTTGAAAGCTTTAAGTACCATCCCTTACCATTTAGTACTCGACCCTGCCCGGGAGAAGCTGGGCCATGCTGTTTGTCCACCACCACACCCCAGGCTGAGAATTATAACCTCTTACTCACATTTCAAAGAAAATGCCTGCAACTCTGGAGGGACGTACAAGAACCTGGTAACGGGGATCCCCTCACAGCAGCAGGGGAAGGATGGAAAGGAGTTACACTCTTCACTCTTGTATCCTGTCTGGGTTTTTCTGTTTTATTTTACCACTTGTAAATGTTATCAATTAAAATATTAAAACTGAGAAAGTAAAACACAGAGGGAAGGAGGGGAGAAAGAAGAAAAGAGAGAAAGAAAATGTCCATAAAGTCAGAGCTTCTTCACTTTCTCTTAACCATAACCTTTCAGATATTTTCTGCGAGACCTGGTGACTGAAAACTTCTCAAAAGCAAAAAATTTCTCATAAGGGAAATGGAACATTATGGTAATTTGCACAAAGAATGTGTCACTTGGGAAAACTTGATGAGCAAAAATTCCTTAAGGGGACAAAATGGAAAATCCCCTAGAAGAGCAGCTGGTGGCCTTTTCCAGACACGGATGAACCCCTCTGACTCTGCGATGGCCCTGAAGGCCTCTCCTGGGAGTCACACACACAGTTCAGACTTCAGGGAGCTGACTCCTCCGACCCGGTTAAAACTCCTGCCTTGGAATCCAGCCAAAGCTAATTAATTAAGTCCCTCGTGCAAGAGTACTTAAATCTCTGTACCTCAGTTTCCTTTCTGTGAAACGGGGATGATACTAAAAGTGTCCACTTCACAAAGTTGCTGATGGCCATCATTGTTATTATACACAAACCCAGGCCAGAAACATCAATCTGTAACAGGAAAGCGGGGAACGCAACACTCGCCTCCCTGCCCTACCTTCTAAAAATGGACATAGGGACTTCCCTGGTGGTCCAGTAGCTAAGACTCTGCGCTCCCAATGCAGGGGGCCCAGGTTTGATCCCTGGTCAGGGAACTAGATCACACACGCCACAACTAACAATTTGCATGCTGCAACTAAACATCCTGTGTGCCGAAACTAAGACTCAGCACTACCAAATAAAAATTCTAAAAATAAATTAAAAAAAAAATAAATTTAAAATAATAAAAATAAAAATGGACGTAAAATCTCATCAGTAAGCCAGGCACCCATGACAGATAAAGCTTCAACCTGAAAAAAGATCAGAAAAAGGTCCTGCAAACTGCAAAGCTTCTTCCACTCAACAGTAACCAGAAGGCAAGGCAGAGGTGCTTTGTACTTGACAGCAAAAGCCACCTGCTATTCTACAAGGAACATGATGATTTTGGAGGAGCAAAGCAGCTTTCATTGAGAAAGAAGAGAAAACATGACAATTCCAAAGGAAGGATTAGTCGTCCCAAGGTGCTAGTTAAGATCAAGAATCCAAAATAAAGAAGTTGAATACTATTAATAATTACTAGAAGGTATCTGTATGTATCTGAACTTCAATGTAGCACATGATTTTTCATGTGACTGACTTTTTCTGGGTTTGTTTTCTCATTAGGATTAGTGACTTTGAAGGTCCCTTCTACTGTTCAGATTTAATAAATGTCGAGTAAATGATTTCATTAATAAGACTGAAGATTACAAATGCATGCATTTGAAGTATAACAGATACCATGTGAATGACATGAAAATGACATATTTACCTAGCACCTAGCAGTTTTTTTTTTTTTTTTTTCATCTAAAACTTTCCTTATATTGGAAATCTTATGATTTCCAACTAGGAACATGAACCATAAAGGACATGAACATCAACTATGAACCATATACTGGGATGTCCCTGACAGCTCAGTTGGTAAAGAATCTGCCTGCAACTCAGGAGACCCTGGTATGATTCCTGGGTCAGGAAGATCTGCTGGA
Organism: Cervus canadensis; assembly: GCF_019320065.1. NCBI lineage: Eukaryota > Metazoa > Chordata > Mammalia > Artiodactyla > Cervidae > Cervus > Cervus canadensis. The sequence goes on from NC_057398.1 coordinate 28,130,901, forward strand.
AAAGGGACAGGCTACCCACTCCCGTATTCCTGGACTTCCCTTCGGGCTCAGCTGGTAAAGAATCTGCCTGCAATGCGGGAGACCTGGGTTCAGTCCCTGGGCTGGGAAGATCCCCTGGAGAAGGGAAAGGCGACATGAACATCAACTCTGAACTATATATGCATATCTATGACCTATATAAGCCAACATCAAACTGTACATTCAGTATTCCATATAGGATTAAACTGAAGTTAATATTTGGTAAAACTTGACTGGGAAAAACTAAAAGTAAGGATATTTTAGAGGAGTATTTTCAGAGACCTCAAAAACTTAAGATAGGCCTGGACAAAAAGTGGTCAAGAATTCAGTGCCTCTACTTCCAAGGATTTCTTCAAACTGTTAGGCTCCTCAAATCCAGATGCTGAGTGCTGCCCCAGAAGACAGCGATGTTTGGACAGCAGCCCTGGGAGGATGAGAAGCAGCTCACCCCGACCTGGCCCTTGAAGAAACAGTGCTGCCGGCCTCCTGCCCCTCCACCCACCACCTGCAGCAGCATGAATCAGCAAAGCTGCTGGAAGCCTTTTTAACGAATGACTTGCAACCCTGGCGGTTTTTCAGCCAGCCCCTTTTGAAGTGCGAGCTTCTGAGTAAAACTTGGAAACCACCCTAAGCACTGCCTGGTTGCTGGTCCGAGGGCAGGCAGGCCAAGAGACAGACAGAGGCAAAGAAAGAGAGACAGACAGAGCACCTGCAAGGCCATATAAGGAAGCAGGTCAGTCCCAAGGGGCCACTTAATGGGACCATGATGAGAAAGCGATGGTACCCGAACTTAATTCTTAAGGGCATGAAAGACAGGTCAGAAACCTAAATGTTCTGTCTCATTCACATTTCTACCCTTATCTTCTCAACTTTCCAAATGCAAATATAAACTGGGGGGGGGGGGGCGGGATATTTACAGCCTATATGGGAAATAAGGGTTAACAGTCCCAAAATATAAAGAACTTTAATCAAATGAAAACATATGTCCACACAAAGCCTGTAGACAAATGTTCACAGCAGCATTATTCGTAACAGTCAAAAGGTCAAAACAGGACTTCCCTAGTCATCCAGAGGTCAAGAATCCACCTGCCATTGCAGGGGACACAGGTTGGATCTCTGGTCTAGAAAGATTATCCATGCTGTGGGACCACTAAGCCTGTGCTCCACTACTGAGCCCACAGGCCCTTGGGCCCACGCGCCACCAGAGAAGCCACTGCGATGAGAAGCCTGCACAGCAACTAAAGAGGAGCCCCTGCTCGCTGCAACTAGAGAAAGCCTACGTGCAGCCACGAAGACTTAGCACGGTCAGAAATTACTTAATTTTTTAAAAAAGACAACAGTCCAAATGTCCATTAACTAATGAATAAGTAAATAAAATGAGGCATGCAGAGAATTATTTGATAATAAGAAATTACTGATAACGTGCTACAATTTGAATTGAACCTTGAAAATATCGTGCTATGTGAAAGAAGCCAGCCACAAAAGACTAAGATGCATGATTCCATTTATACGAAATGCCTAAAATAGGCAAATCCATAATGATAGAAAATGGTTGCTTCAGGCTGGGGGAGACAAGAGGTAAACGGGGAATGACTCGGTGGCAGGTTTCTCCTGGGGATGACGAAAATGTTCTGGTTGTGATGGCTGCACAACTTTGTGAATTGTGCCACTGGATTGTGCACTTAAAATAGGTGAATTGCATGGTATGTGACTGTCTCAATAAAGCTGTTATTAAAAATTAAATAGCAAGAAAAAAATCTTCCAACAGAAAAATAAGCCAAAGAAATGAACAGGAAATTCACAAATGAAAAATGAGTGTGGTCAATATACTCGATACAGAAAAAAGATGTTTAACCTTACTAATAATCAGATATAAATAAGCACAAGTTACCACTTCCAGTTTCAAGGTGGCAAAGATTGAAAAGACTGAGTTTCCACTGTGGGCCAGGGCACATTCCCAGCGAGCAGAAGCAGAAAGTGGTACACTGTGTCAGACTGCAGCCTGTCAACACCAATGCAGATTCTAAATGCGTTCATTGGTTAGGTACAAATTAAAAATGCCTGGATATGAGTAACTGACCAGAGAGCCCACCATGCGGAGGCTACGATTTCCCAACCTGATGGGGTATTACCCAGCTGTAAGGAAAGAGTGAGTCCTGGTAAAGGACTGTGGGACTGGGTCCAGAGAAAACAGAGCCATGCTAATAATAAGTCCCACTATGATGGACACTTGAGGGGAGGTTACTGGCAAGAGAAATAGTTGGCTCGCTGTTTCCCAAGGGCAGTGGCACGTGGGGCGCACAAGTCCAACAGCAGCCACTAGGGAAAAACTGGAATAGCTGCCGGGGCAACCTGCCTGCCGTGTTTCCTACATACACGCAACCTCATCAAGTGTTCGTATTAATTCTCTGGGAGAGTAGTAATATGATCACCCTCGCTGCGCAGATGAGCAAAATAAGGCTTAGAGAGGTTGTCATTCCACCCAGGTCTCAATGACATGCCTAGATCCAAGGCCAAAGTCCACCATACTCTATGAGGTGTGCTCTTTTCACTTTAAACAGAGACAAAACTTCCATGGACAGACAGAATTCTTGATTCACTGGATCCTCAGTCTGTCCCCAAAGGGCAAATTCTCTGTCATTAACTAGCAACTCCCTTTCCTTATTCTAATTAGTGTTACAAAACATGTTATGTATTTTTTAAAAAGTCAGAAATGAGCAATATTAAGTCTTAGTTCTGATCTTCAGTTTGCAACTGCCAAATGAAACATAAAATTGAAACTCTGAAGCATCTTAAGTTTATGAAAGCATGGCACACCAGGTAAGGGCTTCCCTGATGGCTCTGTGGTAAAGAACCCACCTGCCAATGCAGGAGACCCGGGTTTGATCCCTGGGTCAGGAAGATCCCCTGGAGAAGGAAAATGGCAACTTACCCCAATATTCTTGCCTGGGGAAATCCTATGGACAGAGGAGCCTGGCAGGCTACAGTCCATGGGGTCATAAAAGAGTCAGACATGAATTAGCAAGTAAACAACAACACAGCATTATCAGGTACCCTGGCTGACTCTCACTACACAGGGCTACAAATGCTGAAGAAAAACTGTATGACATCTTTTAAAATGCATCAAAGAACTGGCAAATCAACAAGGAATACTGACAGGTCAAACAAACTTAAGCAAAGGCTGGAATTCAGATAGCAAGTGGAGCTTTGCGGGTGGGCAGCAAGGGCATCTGCAGAACTGGGCAAGCTCAGATTCTCCCCCTACCCCCAAAAAGGGAGGTCCCTCCAGAATTAAGCTGGGTCCCAAAGGGTTATATCTTAGTGGAAAGAAAACAGCATAGAAAACAGCCTATATCAAATCAAGGCACCAGATGGAGAGGTGTACAATCCCTCTGGGAGAATCTGTAACCACTAGATGGCCCCCCATGGACTACAGCCCAAAGTCACACTGTAAAAGATGCACATCAGGTAGATAAAAAGTGATCCCAAAATGAAAGTATTTGATGCAAGGAGTGAGGACCAACTAAAATAGTAAATAAGAAGTAAGTGTATCTAGGGGCTTCCCTGGTGGTCCAGTGGTTACGAATCCACCTGGCAAGAGTCACCGGTTTGATCCCTGGTCTGGGAAGACCCCACATGCCACAGAGCAACTGAGCCAGGGCATCACAATTACTTAGCTCATGTGCTGCAACTACTGAAGCCCATGTGCCTAGGGCCTGGGTTCAGCAACAAGAGAAGCCACCACAAGGAAGAGCAGCCCCCACTCGCCATAACCGGAGAAAGCCCATGCAGCAGTGAAGACCCAGCACAACCAAAAAATAAAAGAACTAAACTACACACCTATGGAATGGAAGTTGAGGAGGGAGTATTAGGAATTAAAGTGTGATAAGGTCCTAACTGCTTGGGAGTAAAGTGTAAAGACACTGACTAAAGTTTCCCTGATAGCTCAGTTGATAAAGAATCCACCTGCAATGCAGGAGACCCCGGTTCAATTCCTAAGTCAGGAAGATCTGCTGGAGAAGGGATAAGCTACCCACTCCAGTATTCTTGGGCTTCCCTTGTGGCTCAGCTGGTAAAGAATCCACCTGCAATGAGGGAGACCTGGGTTTGATCCCTGTGTTGGAAAGATTGCCTGAAGAAGGGAATGGCTACCCACTCCAGTATTCTGGCCTGGAGAATCCCAGGGGCTGTATAGTCCATGGGGTCGCAAAGAGTTGAACACAACTGAACGACCTTCACTTCACAAAATTAGAATGTGGCAAGTCATGTAAATTGAGGGATATGCCATGTTCATGAATCAGAAGATCAATATCATAAAAACATTACCTCTATCCAAACTGACATGTAATAAATTCAATTCTAACAAAATTCAAAGTGATTCTAATAAAAGACTCCAACAATTTTTATGGAATTTGATAAGCATAATCCAAAATGAAAATGGTAGAAAGCCAAAGCCTTACCAGATACCAAGAATTGTTATATAAGAACTTAGAGAAAAAAAAAAGAACTTAGAGGGACTTTCCTGGTGGCTCAGTGGCTTAAGAATCCCACTCCCAGTGGAGGGGACCTGGGTTCGATCTCCTGGTCAGGGAACTAGATCCCACATGCTGCAACTAAGAGTTTGCAAGCTGCAAGTAAAGATCCCATGTGCCACAACTAAAAGATCAAAGATTCTGTGTGCTGCATCTAAGACCTGGTGCAGCCAAATACATAAACAAAAAATAGAAAAAAAAAGTAAAAGAACTGAGAAATTAAATCGGTGGGATATTGGCACACAGACAGAGATAGATGGTAAAGAGCCCAGAAATAGGCCCATACATTTGTGGACACTTGATGTACGATAGTGGTTACTGCTGACTTTAAAGATCCACAAGAAAGGAATGTATTTTTTCAATACATAGTACAGGCTTAATCTGATGTGTTTATTTAAAAAAAGGAAAAACTTATCTCCTATCTCAAACCATATACAAAAATTATTACGAACAGACTAAAGACCTTTGAGTAAAAAAAAAAAAAAAAAGAGCTTTGAGTAAAAGGTAAGAATCATAAAACATCTGGAAGACAATACACGGGGAAATACCTTTATAAACCTGAAGCAGGGAGAAAGTTCTTAAAAAGAAATAAGTGCTAACTATTAAGAAAAAGTCAATAAATGACATTAAAACTAAGAATTTCTATTCATTAAAAATAAACTAGAGTGACAAGACAAGCCACAAACTGGAAGTGGATAGTTTCAACACATCTAACTGACAAATGATTAGTATCAAAACAAAAAAAACAAGGAGAAAAAAAGTTTCCATATAATAAAACAATGAGCAGAAAGATTTAAGTCATTTTTTCAGAGAAGCTGAAAACTGAATGATCCATTAGTGCATGAAAAGATGCTCAACCCACTAATAACCATGAAGATGCAAATCAAGACCACGTGCGGTACCACTGAGCTTCCAACACATTAGTATAAAGTCTTAAATCTGATGATACCATTGTTCGGAGGATGTGAAGCAGGCAGAACTGCCAGCTGAGTAAACTGGGGAAACCACTCTGGAAATGACTTGGTATCACTGTATTTAGTCAAACTGAAGATGCACATACCCTAGGATTCGGTCCTCCTCCCTGGGGTGTATGCTGATAGGCTGCATACGCGTGCCCCAGGAATGGTCACCGTATCACTGTCTGTCTCAGCAAAATACTGAAAACAAATGTCCATCAACAATAGAAAGGATATGTAAATTCTCATACAACGGAACATAACTCACCAGTGAAAATGAAATACACCTATATACAACATGGATTAATCTCAAGAACACATGTTAAGCAAAAAATTTAGATCACTGAAAAAAACAAGATAATGTACTGAGTTCAAAATCATGCAAAATTAACTAATAACATTGCTTAGCAACACAAACACATGTGGTAAAACTATAAAGAAAAGCAAGAGATGGGAATTCCCTGGCGACTCAGTGGTTAAGACTTGGCACTTGCAATGCCATGGCCTGGATTCAATCCCTGGTCAGGGAACTAAGATCCCACAAGTCATGGGGCCAAAAAAGAAAAAACACTAAAAAAGAAAAGAAAAGAAAAGCATGGACACAGTAAATGCCAAATCCAGTGATTACGCTGGGGAGGGAGAGGACAGGATCAGGGAGGGGCACTTCAAAGGTAATGTAACATTCTTTAGTGTAAAGGAGGTGATGGGTATATGGGTGCTCCTTGTAAGATTATCCTTCAGGTGGTATATATTCTTTTGTATCTACTCAATATTAAACAAGACAACTTACAAAATTAAACAATGTTACTTCTGACTTTAGGCCATGATTTGAAGCATTAACTTGGGCAGCTGACTTGAGTTACACTCAACCAGGAAAGTCCCTGACAGGGGCCCACCCAGCCCTGAGACTACAGTAATGAGAAATGCTTCACCACTCAGGCTCCTGAGCTGGAGACAACTTCCCACTGGGCCCTGGAGCCTTCTACTCTGGACAGGAAAGGTACTGCTTAGATGAATCGGGTCAGTAGAGGAAGTGGGGTGGGTGGGGTAGGGGGAACAGGTTCTACTGCCAGACCTTTTAAGACCAGAAGCTGAGTACATTTTTGATGCGACAATGAACCCACCAAGGCCGCTTTCAGGCTGGGTCTAGACTCTCAGCAGGAACTGTCACCTCTGAGGCTCTGCATGCTGCTCTTTAAACACGAGTGAGCAACTCTCAACTCTAACCATGCCCTCTGCTTCCTTCCTTTGAAGCTCAAGGCTGATCTCTCCAATTCCTAACAAGCAGGTGTGAATGTAAGAGCCCTGGCTTTCTGTATGCATCTGTGACTACAGCATTGAGGTCAACCGTAGGTAGCCCTCAGACTGTTAGGCTATTGATACCCATGAGGACCTCTGAGAGTGCCAGACACCTATGCTGACACTGAACACACACACCCAGAGCAAACACTAAAATCACTTGGTGCTAAAATGCTTACTCTTTGTAACCTCTATTATTTCAATCATTTAAACATGTGGCTGGTAAATGAAGTAGATTATGGTAAATTATGGTCTCCAGGACAACATGCTTTGTGCACAAAATGTACTTGGAGTTTTTCGCTTCCTGTGAGGTTGGAGTCCCGCCCTTTGGTGGTGTCTGTTACCCTGCCAGACACCAGGTCTGAGAACCTCTGTGCCACCCATGTGGCACCATCCTTGGGGGAATTCCAGGACGGTAGAGAGTGGGACACCTGGTCTTTTTTGTGGCAAACTGTTCAAACTGAAGCTCTGCCCACAGAGGCTGCCCTTTTGGCATTCTAGACTGCAGGCTCAGTTTATGTGCAACAAAATCAAGCCACCTGACACTTTAAAATGTCTCTCTTGTACACACATACAGGCATGCATGTGCACAGAAGGCCCGGCACGAGGACACACAGACGTGGTGAACAGTTGTCTGGGACAGGAACTGGGTCAGACATGATAGCGTTAGTTACTTTCCCACCCTAAGCATTTTTTTCTTCCTCAACTCTGCACACTTTCTTTCTTGACCCTCATAAGAGGTTGTTGTTAGGTCATCCTCTCCTAATTAACACATAGAAACACTAGATACCAACTGTGGACTCAAAGACTAGATAAAGCATTTTACATGCATTACCTCATTAATAATTCCACCCAATAAAGCTAGCATGAGGTCATCATTATTCCCACTACACCCCCGAGGAAATGGAGGCTTAGAGAAGTCAAGTACTTTGTCCAAAGGCACACAGCTAGTAAGTATAAAGACCAGGTATGTTAGGCTCAAGTGTCTTTGACTTAGAAGTTCAGCACCTCATACCCCAGAAATTCAGTTTTTTGTTGTCTAGTTGTTCTGTTGTGTTCGACTCTTTGCAACCCCATGGACTGTAGCCCGCCAAGCTCCTCTGTCCATGGGATTCTCCAGGCAAGAATCCTGGAGTGGTATTGCCATTTCCTTCTCCAGAGGATCTTTCTGACCCAGGGATTGATCCTGTGTCTCCTGCATTGGCAGGTAGGTTCTTTACCACTGAGTCACCTGGGAAGCCCACACTGTGATTACCCATGTGGCTAAGAGCACCTTGATCCCGGGACCCATCTCCCTCATCTCCTCAACCCGAGCCCCCAGTGCAGTGTCTGACACATCAGGCACAGAAACACTGGCTGTGTGAGCAAGCCTGGACTCCCTGGACCCAAGCAACACGAACGACCCAAAGCCAGAGGAGCCTGCCTTAGGGTCCCAGGGGCCCAGGGGACACACCCCACCCTGTCTCACCAGTGAACGGACACCCCTCAGGCCTAACCATCAGAGTCAGCAATCCGGTCACACTGGGAACAGAACAGGTTCTCTCAGCCAGCTTCCCTCCAGCATTGGAACAATCGTGATTCCTCCTTTGGTTGTACACCAGAGGCTGGGGTTTGGGGACAGATTGTACAAAAGTATGTATCTTTAAACATTAGAACCTTAAAAGGAATGGGTATGTGCTCCCTACTCTGTCTTTCCCTCTCTGCCACACGGAGTGCACACACAATGGCAGGATCCAGAGCAGCCTGCTCAGTCCATGAGGTGGAAGCCAGGGTTTGAGAAAGGAGAGCCACATGATCAGTGGAACCTTGCTTCTGGATGACTTCGAAGAACAGAGTGAGCTGCCCTGACCAGTTCTGGACCACCTACTCCCAGACTGTTAAGGGACAGGAATAAATTTCTATTTCCTTTCAGCCACTATATTTTGGAGCACTTTAGATTGCACTTAATTAAAACTGCCCAGGGATTAATCTAGCATGATCTTTGTCAGCAAAATGACAACAATATTATCAACATTCTCCCAACCAAACTAACTAGGATTCTGTCATTACTGTACACTTTAAAGAAAAAGTCGTCTTGAAAGGGTGAGTTGAAGCACGCTGCGTCTAGAGAAGAGGGACAAACAAACTGACCTCCTGGTTTGTTTCATCTTTGAGTCTTAACAGACATACCTCAGATTTCCAAGTAGCCCAGGCTACTCTGTTCCGACAGTTTGTCTGGGGAAACTCCAGCTTGGCTCTCCTCCTCCAGCTCATTACCTGAATCAAAGACCAAGTGGAAAATCTGATGAGAACCTGCAGGATTCTAAGAGCTGCTCTTATATACACCAAATACAGGCAAATGCAGAGCACTGAGCACAGAGTCTGGCACAAAGGCAGCGCTCAATAAATGTTACACTGGATTGTGACTGGGCTGCTGCCTGCCAGACCCTGTGCTGGACAGCTGGGACACAAAGATGAATAAAGCTAGTCCCAGTCCCTACACTCAGGAAAGCCCCCTACACTCGGGGAAGCCTGCTGACCGGAAGACGTAACACAAGGTTGATAAGCAAAGGCAATGAGGCTGTGGCCAAGTAGTCCTACAGCACTAGCATTCCCCAGGGATGTCCCAGACATCGTGCTTCCCACTCCAGACCCTCACGCAGGGGACACATCCCTTCCCACAACTGTAGTGACTTTTGATGGATGCTAGATCACCAATGGACAGTTCCACTTGAATGTTTTACAGGCACTTACAACAGACATGTTCGAAACAAAATATATCCTCTCTCCTTAAATCCCCTCCCTATCCTGTTCCCTATCCCACTGAGCAGCATCACCATCCACCAGTCAAAAATTCAGAGCCAACCCTGACCTCTCCCCCGGCCTCTAAATCCCCCACCTAAGTCATCATCAACTTTGGTCAAGTCTACCTTCAACACATTTCTCCCCACCTTCTGCCTAATCTAACTCAAGGCCATGGTCATCTCTCACCTCCCCAGTTCTAGTAGCCTCTTAACTGGCCTCCAGGCCCATTCCCTTTAATACAGTCTTCACTAGCGTGATCTTTCTAATCCACAAATCTGATTCTTAAATGCGTTCTCATTAACCTAAAACTGCAAGTCCACGGCTAGGTTTAAAAACTTCCCTAGGGGAAATTCCACTACAGGATCCGTGGCTGGCAAACTAAAGATGCCTCATGCCCCATGGCTGCTTTCCCTCCCCAAAACAAGACCCCTGAGGACCAGACCACACACTAGGGTCTTTCATCTCTGTCCCTAGGCAGCTTTCTCACACATTTCATCTTCAACTGAGAATACTCTTCCCCTTTTCTGCCTGCACTCTCCAAGCATCCTCCAGTTCTGCTTCCTGGGGAACAGAAGCCTTCCTGGATTTGCCTAAACTGTGTGAGGTGCCTCTACGCAGTGTTTCCTGCTTTTTTCCATCATGTCAGAATTGCCTACATGTCAGTATGTCTCCCACGTGAGTTTCTGAGCTCTGAGTGATGACGATGATATAAAAAACAACAGCAACAAGCACACACAGCATTTACTTTGTGCCAGCAGGCCTTCTCAGCACTTTACACCGATTATCTCATTTAACCTTTACAATAGTTTTAGGAGGCAGGTTTTATTCTCAACCCTGCTTTAAGGATAAGAAAACCGAGGCAGAAGGCGAGGAACCAACGTGCCTAAGGACACGGTTGGCAAGCACCGAGACAGGATTCAAACCCAGCTGCTTGGCTCCACAGCCTACACTTTTTAACCACTCGCTCCATCCTCAGAACTCATCAGGAGTTGAACCACCGTCTGTGGAACGAATGAATGAATGAAATGATCTCATACGGGGGCAGTATCGGTCTCCACCACGACAAACTCCTCCTAGGCCCTCACAGGCATGTGTCCTCCGGCCCCGCCGGCCAAAGTGAGCTGCGCGGGCACCCCGCCACCTCTCGGCCTCAGAACGCCCACCCGCAGCGGCGCGCGGGGTCAAGGGGCGGTGACAGCCGGGCGGCGGGGGCAGAGATGCTACCAGCTGGGGTGTCACCCAGCCCGGAGGCGACTCGCGCTCCCTCGCCGGGACGGCGAGTCCAGTCCGCCCGCCCACTAGCCGCCCGCTTGCCGGGCAGCGTCCCCCACCCATTTGTCCCGCACCCTCATGTTGTGCGGGGTCCCCTCAGTCCGGGTTCCAGTCCCAGTCCACTTCCCTCCCCTCCCCCACACAACCGTCCCCGGCGTCCCGCCGCGTCCCATCCTCCGCCGCCTCAACCCGACTCCTGGGACTCCCCCGGCCCCGGGTGCTTGCTGACCCTCACCTGCCATGTCCTGGACCCCACCGCAGAGGGAGGTGCATCACGGCCGCGAGAAGGCCGGGGACGGCACTTCAGAGCAGACAAAGGGCGCCGCCATGTTAGAGTCGGGCGGAACCGACCTCGCTGGCTTCCCGGCTGCAACTTCCGGCGCATGCGCAGTGCCTGTCCTAGGCGTAACTCGTGGACAGGCGCATGCGCATAGCAATCCAGAAGTTCTGTAAAACAGTACTCTCTGCTTAGAATTTCTCTCATTGTAACCTTTCCTTGGTTTTCTGTTTCAAATGTAAAAGTAGCAGCTTCTACGTGTTCAGCGCTTCCTGTGTGCCAGGCACTGTGTTAACCACTTAACGTGCATTATTTCAAGTCCTCTCACCATCATACGATAATATTTTTCTCCCACTTTTGAAGAAGGGAAAACGGAGTTTCAGGGTAAATGAATTGCCCGTTGTCACGCGTCTTACAAGTGGTGAAGCAGAGATGTGAATGAACCTAGTTGTGGCATCAAAGCTGTAGGACCACAGTTATGTTTTTCTACCTTCTGAGTTAAACGTTACCCCTTTCCCTGTTTAGGGGATATCCAGGATTAGCCTGTGTGTGAATGAGGGTACCTGAAAACAAAAATCGGCTTGCAGACTTTACCAGCTCCTCTGTGGTGTCTTTCCATCTTTTCAGCACTGCCAGGCCATTGACTTTTCTATTTCCTAATAGTTCTCCTTTCTTCATTTTTTACCCTGTTTATTTTCATGATCCATAATTTTAACAACACCCTTGCAACAACCTTGATCTCCTTTGCTCTCTTGTCTTTTTGTCACGTGGATTTCATAAGAATTTCAACCCTGGATGAATCCAACTGCTCCTTTTTTACCTTTGCCGACACCTAAAGAGCCAAACACAACTGGAGAAAGTACCCAATGGGACAGACTGTTCTCTACAAATTCATGACTGCCAGCCTTAAGACGGACTTCAATAAATGTCAGTCTGGCCAGTTCACTGCTGCTGTCTTCGCAATAACTAGAGAAACTAAAACACTCAGCAACAGTTGACTTCACCATTTTTTTTTAGCAGGAAAAATAGTAATAGCAAATCTGATAGGAACCCTCTTGTCTTCCCAATACTAAATATGTAAGTTTCTACTTCTGAGTCCATCTGTGTTGGATGTAGTCCATTGAGACTTGCAATCCATTCCTTTCAGAATCTAAAAAGTTAAAATTTTATGTCCCAGATTCAGTAGCAGTTAGAATCCTAGGTACAGGTAGGTTCTGCCAACACGTAAGATTTGGAAGCCATTGGCCTGCTGATGTTAGCCAAATTTTGCTGGCAAGAAAGGTCATGCAAATATGGGGTGTTGCAGCCAGCAGTGTTCAGAAGTATCTGTGAGGTGGGGGCCGCCAAACTCAGCATTCTGGTGCCTGGAGCCAGTGTCTAGTCCCAAATCTAGATCCATGGACACTTGCTGTGGTGATGTGTTTTTTTTTTTTCAAGTCTTAGAAATCATGTTTTTATTTTTTTCATGTTTATTTTTATGCATTTATTTGGCCGTGCTGGATCTTTGTTGCTGGGTGGGCTTTCTCTAGTTGCGGCAAGTGGGAACTATTCTTTGTTGTGGTGCATGAGCTTCTCATTGAGGTGGCTTCTCTAGTTGGGGAGCCCAGGCTCTAGGAAACATGGCTTCAGTAGTTGCAGCTCCTGGGCTCTAGAGCACAGGCTCAATAGCCCTGGTACACAAGCTTAGTTGCCCCGAGGCATGGACATCATGTTTATTTTTACCTTTTACACCATGACAACAGAAAGTACACAGTGGAGAAGTGAATAGTTACATAAACTAATCAAAGGCCTAAAAGACAATGCAACTGAAAAGATGAAAATGAATAAACAGTTTAAAAAATCAATCTAAACCCCAGAAGGAATTAATGATAAATGATCCATAAGAGAAATTGGGAAAATATGCTAGATGCAGGCTTCCAGCCTCCAGTTCTGAGGATAAAGTCAGGATCTGGAAATGTGTTCGTTATACCTGCATTTCAGCTCACTATTTGGGGAGCAAGTGGTTGCAGGTATTAAAAAATCACATTAAAAAAAAATCACATTAACTGTATTTATAATCACACATTCACTCGCTTTTTAAAACAAGTAGTTTTATAATTCACAAAGCAATTACCCGAAACTTACAAAAGATGACCCTCTTGGAGCCATGAGAACATCGCCAGCCTCTCCTTTCTGGGCGACCTCCCACCGTGACCAGGCCCAGACACCCTATTCATTAATCTCAGGTTGACTATTCTTACATTTAGAAGAAAACGACTTATCTTTCCCCAAAGGTGCTCCAAGTAGGCTGGAGGGCTTAGCCCCAGAGTCTGCTCAGTTGATGCTGGGAGCCCGAAGAGGAAGCTCAGGTGTGAAAACTGATTCTGGCAGAAAATGAAAAAAATCTGGAAGACCCCACCAACTTGACCGAGAAGTTACACTTGAGCCCCACACAGAACACCAAGTTTGAAGCTGCTCTGTATTCCAAAGGACTCCAAGGCAAAAGGAAGAAAAAAAATTTAAGGTCAAGGTGGTGGGGGGGGGGCTGGAATTTACACTTATAAAAGGACACCTAAAGACTCACTGCAACCCAGACAAACCTCAGATATTAGGCAGAAACCTCTTAAGTTCCCATGTTGTACAACCATGGGTCAGAAAGAGGCAGAGCCACAGACAGGGAGTGGGCCAGTGGGTGCCAGGGACTTCCCAGGGTGAGAATGTTCTACAGTCTGCTGGGTGCCCATGGACCCACACACTTGAAGCAGGTGAGAGGCGTCCAAAGGAAAGACACCTCCTATGTGTCTGGGGAGGGTCAGGTGAACCTAGATTTCCTGACAATTACAGCTGACAGTTCCCTCAGGGGAGGTGATAGCTTACAGTGAACAGTGTCGGATTTGTGATAAGAAGAAGATTTAGCTTCAGGACCAGGGAATAGGTTTGATCTCTCAAGGGCTTTTGTGTAGCAGAGTTTTATTAAAGTGAAAAAGGACAGAGAACGCTTCTGTCATAGACATCAGAAGGAGGATGGACAGTGCCCCCATCCCCAGTCTTAGCAAGGGAATTATATACTTTCCAATTGGTTATTACAGTAAATCAAAAGGATGTCTCAAGTTGTAAAGATCTTACTAGACCCATTCCCATTATATACATTTTAAGATAGCAGGATTAGTCAGAAGGTTTTCAGGAAGGAGAAACATGTCCTCAAGCATGATACATTATTGCTGTATAATCCTTACTAAGGAATAAAAATGTTTGTCCTTTCCTCCTCCTTGAGAGCCCCAGACCCCTTTCTCCTCCTTGGGCACCCTGGACTTCTTATCAACCTGCCTAGGAATTGACTCTCTCAGAGGGATGTGTAAACCTCACCAGGTGGGCCCATCTGACTCTGTTACAGGCTTGGCCACATCAGATAGGTGCTCCTTGGCTACACTTGTCGCTGTGGGCCCGAGGCAGGATCCTCTCCACCCTCAACCCCACTCCTGCTTGTGGATAGAAAACCAAAATTAAACCCTTTAATGCTTCCCTGGTGGCTCAGACGGTAAAGAATCTGTCTGCAATGCGGGAGACCTGGGTTTGATCCCTGGGTTGGGAAGATCCCTTGGAGGAGGGCCTGGCAACTCACTCTAGTATTCTTGCCTGGAGAATCCCATGGACACAGGAGCCTGGCGGGCTATAGTCCATGGGATCCCAAAGAGTCGGTTGGATACAACTGAGCAACTAACACTTTCAATTTTCACTTTCAATTAACAAACTGCTTGGATGCTAAAAGGACCATAGGCCTAAACTCTCTGAAGGCTCAGGAACAACAGAGCCCCAGGCCCCAGCCCAGAGCAGAACCAGGCAGAGCCCGCAGGTGTCCCAGGGCCGTCCATCAATCCCCACCAACAGCTTGGCCTCAATTCCCAGCTCTGCCCAACAATGGGCATTTTCTCTCCCCTGAAAATTTGAACATTTACTGAATGTTGTTTTATCTTTGGATTACATCTTACTATATTTTCCTAGGTTTGCATTGCAAGTTACAAAAAACACCACTTCTGCAAAAGCAGGTTTTCAGGGTACAGACGAGTTTTCAGCTCTCACCTGCTGTATCCTGAGTACATGGACAAAACATGGGGCTCACTGCCCCACTTCTGCCCTAGTCAGCAGGTCTTCCATCCTGCCATTCCTTTAGTGTACAGAGACCCCAGCCCCTTCCCCATCCCCACCGCCCCAGGCAGACCCTCCGGCTTTACTAGCCAAGGGCTGACTTTGGTGGAGCCAACACAGGGCCAAGCACAGCCATGTCTTGCCCCTTGGAACCCACATCTAGAAGGCAGAGATCCCACCCAAGCAAAGCCAGTAAACTGACAAGGGTCCCTCCCAGAGCCTCGTGAGGGGCACCAACAGGGGTCTATGGGGGTGACTTCCCAACCGTGGGCACAACCATCCCCTGGACTGAATGCTCCGGAGGAGACCATGGACATGTACAGTCACCCCTAGAGGGAAGTCTGAGCCCTCAGAAGCTGGGTTCTGCCCCTCTGTTTAGAGCACTCACAGAGGGGCACTCACAGAGCCCTTCCAGATTTGATCTTAAATGTGTAAACGCTGCTCATTCCCCAAAATAGCTCTGACATGAAAGGACCTAATGGACAGTAATTAAGGGAGTACTAACAAGTAACTATAACCTGTTTTCATTTCTCTCATTGAGTTTAAGAGTTTTTAAAAAACAAATGGTGCTAACTGAACAATAATCTTCAAAGATAGACAAGTCTCAGGGTAAGTGGTGGCTCTGATGGTAAAGAATCTGCCTGCAATGCAGGAGACCCAGATTCTATCCCTGGGTTGGGAAGATCCCCAAAAGAAGGGAATGGATACCCATTCCAGTATTCTTGCCTGGAGAATTCCATGGACAGAGGAGCCTGGCGGGTACATGGGGTCACAGAGTTGGACATGACTGAGTGACTTTCGCTTTTTCACAAGATAAGCTTGTCAACAGGGAGAGCTGGCAGTACAAGTACCAAAAGCCTGGAGTTAGGGTCACAGCTTTTCCTTGGGGACGTGCCTCTTGGCAAGGCCAGGGCAGCTCTCACTGCATGGACCTCAGGGGAGGAGTCTTTCGGAGACACGAGAGCCCATCACCTCCGAGCGGAGACCAGAGCTCGGCGGGCAGTTCCCCACAAGTCCTTGGAAAGTGTTACTCACTCAATCGTGTCCGACTCTTTGTGGACCCCTGAACTGTAGCCCACCAGACTCCTCTGTCCATAGGATTCTCCAGGCAAGAATACTGGAGTGGGTTGCCATTTCCTTCTCCAGGGGATCTTCCTGACCCAGGAATCGAAACTGGAGTCTCCTGCATTGCAGGTGGATTCCTAACCAGCTGAGCTACCAGGGACTCCCCCAATGGTTACAATATCCATGTGATAATGGACAGTTTGCAAGTGCTATCCAGAAACTGGAAACACAGAATGTAAAAAAATATTTGTACATGATATATCTAATAAGAATCTGTTCTTTAGAATACATTAAGAACTTATATAAATCATCAACAAAAAAGACAACCAAAATTTTAAAATGGAAAAGAACTTGAACAATGACCAGAAAAAATGTAAATGACCCACAAGCACATAAAAAGATGTGTTCCATGAAAAAAAGAAACCCAAAAGATGGATCCCCTGGATGGGATCCTAGGGCAGAAAAAGGTAGAATGAAGGGAACCTGCATACAGTATGGATTTCAGTTTCTAGTAAAGTATCCAAATTTGTTCATTAATTGTGAGAATTCTGTCGAAAATTAGGATGAGAGGTGAAATTAAAAAGTCAAATGAGAACAAGCTATTGCATCAACCTGGAAATTTACAATGAAACAGTAATTTCCTAATAACAAACAAATGAACCCTAAAATATGGAAAATACAAGCAGAACGATTAATCATCCTATGACCCATCCTCCCGGCTACTTCTCCTCTGGTTGTTCTGGGATTTCCCTCTTCTGGAACAGAGAAGAAATAGACACAGAGTGCCTGGGCAGTTCCCCTTAGATCTGACCCCACCCAGTGTCTCTGTCCGCCTCCAGGCATGCCGGCCCAGTGAGGACACTGTGCCAGAGGGAGTCTCAGGAGTCATTGGTCTTGATGTGTTGGGACTTTTTTGATTCCCATGGACTAGATATGCTTACTCAAGTTAAATAAATTAATATTATGTTAAATGATTGCTGTTGTTGTTTAGTTGCTAAGTCATGTCTGACTCTTTTGTGACCCCATGGACTGTAGCCCGCTAGGCTCCTCTGTTCATGGAATTTCCCAGGCAAGATACTGGAGTGGGTTGCCATTTCCTTTTCCAAGGGACCTTCCTGACCCAAGCATCAAATCCATGTCTGTTACATTGGCAGACAGCTTCTTTGCCACTGAGCCACCAGGGAAGCCCGTTTTTTGATAGAAATAAGTTAATGCTTACCAGAGACAAGTTAAGAGTAGGCTTGGAGGTGTCGGGTCCAAGGGCTCACGTTTATGTAGTGTGACCTGGTCCTTCTCCAACCATCAGTCCTGCTGAGTGGTTTCGGGGCCCCATTCACAGGCACACTCTCTCTCACTGCATCCAGGACCTCAAGCAACTCTGGGATGTCAACCACTCAACATCCATTCTACTGGAAAAGTTTCTCCTTCCCTAGGACTCCATGAAAACGCATGACTTTGAATGCCTTTGGTGTGGCTTGGGTCACGTTCTCATCCTTGCACCAATTGCATCAAGCGGAGGACTGAAGCTGGGATTGGCTGGACAAGGATCATACACCCATCTTCCACGTGAGTGGAACATAGGGTCAGTCCCCTGAAATTGTTTGGACTGGAAGCAGGTGAGAAGCAGTTTCCATGGAAAAGATGGAGGTACTTCACTTGGACATGAGAACAGATACTGGCTTGGGGGTAAGCAGCAGATTCCATATCACTCACAGTGCACTGCACAGCCCAGAATTTGAAGTCCAAGGTTACAGGGATTTACATAAGACGGGGAAGCCACCCCTCTGATGCCCAGGCTGTCCTCCCACAGCAAGAAGTTCTCCCATTTTCTGAAAAGCAAGGTTGATGATGGTGGTAAACTCAAGGGTCCTACCTTGGGTCCTTGCATCTCAGAGACTGGCCCAGAATAGCCCACATGTCCCTGAAAGGCACACGGACCTTGTTCTTGTTCCTGGGAAGTGGTCACCCAGGATTCATGCCTGCCCCCTGACTACATTAGTCACCAACCCCTGAAGAACAATACTGCTTATTTTTACAGCCTATTCCCTCCCCTTTACAAAAAGCAGCTACCAAATGCTAGGGTGGTAAGGAAACTCTTGCTCAGTGGAGTATTGGAAGGGTCAAGGATGATTCAGTACCACAGAGTCATAATCAGCCAGCGCCCCAAAACCACATGGGTCATGTAGCTTTCCAACACCACTCAGCCCCGGGGAAATTGCCTGGTCGGAGATCCAGCTGCTCCCCCATATCATGACTCTTAATGAGTATGAAAGTCAAAAGTTTGTAATGACTGGAAGGCCAAAGTTTTTCAGGGCTGCAATCTGCATTTGGTTCTTGTGGCCTGGGCACACTCAACATTTGTATTGTTATTACCCCTGTGGGCAGGCTAGAAGGCTAGGAAGGAGGAGCCCCTTTTCTAAACCACATGGCTATCGGTGATATAAACATGCCAAGGAGCTGTCTATGCTGTCAGGGTGGTGTTCACTTGCCCAGCAGCCTGATCACCTCAGTAACTGGTCATGGGGGCTTGACAGGGCCCAGGTTGGCTGGAGCTGGAGAAGCATGGGTGCCTGCCTGAATGGTCAGGTGAAGTGCTATCCTTGAGGTCTCCAGAGATGGAGAGGGAAAAAAGGGATGAGGGCAGTTTATGCTTAAATCTAATTCTGTTGTCATTCAGTCACTCAGTCATGTCCAACTCTTTGTGACCCCATAGACTGCAGTGCTCCAGACTTCCCTGTCCTGCACCATCTCCTGGAGCTTGCTGAAACTCATGTCCATTGAGTCCATGATGCCATCCAACCATCTCATCCTTTGTTGTCCCCTTCTCCTCCCACCTTCAATCTTTCCCAGCATCAGGGTCTTTTCCAATGAGTTGGTTATTTGCACCAGGTAGCCAAAGTACTGAAGCTTCAGCCTTAGAATCAGTCCCCCCAAAGAATATTGAGGATTCATTTCCTTCAAGATTGACTGATTGGATGTCCTTGCTGTCCAAGAGACTCTCAAGAGTCTTCTCCAACACCACAGTTCAAAAGCATCAATTCTTGGCAGCGCTCAGCTTCTTTATGATCCAACTCTCACATCCATACATGACTACTGGAAAAACTGGAGCTTTGACTAGACAGACCTTTGTCAGCAAAGTAATGTCTCTGCTTTTTAATATACTGTCCAGGTTGGTCATAGCTTTTCTTCCAAGGAACAAGCATCTTTTAATTCATGGCTGCAGTCACCATCTGCAGTGATTTTGGAGCCCAAGGAAATAAAGTCAGCCACTGTTTCCATTGTTTTCCCATCTATTTGCCATGAAGTGATGGGACCAGATGCCATGATCTTAGTTTTTTGAATGTTGAGTTTTAAGCCAACATTTTCACTCTCTCCTTTCACCTTTATCAAGAGGCTCTTTAGTTTCTCTTCACTTTCTGCCATAAGGATGGTGTCATCTGCATATCTGCGGTTATTGATATTTCTCCTGGCAATCTTGATTCCAGCTTGTGCTTCATCTAGCCCAGCATATCACATGATGTACTCTGCTTATAAGTTAAATAAGCAAGGTGACAGTACACAGCCTTGACATACTCCTTTCCCAGTTTGGAACCAATCTGTTGTTCCATGTTCGGTTTTAACTGTTGCTTCTTAACCTGCATACACATTTCTCAAGAGGCAGGTCAGGTGGTCTGGTATTCCCATCTCTTGAAGAATTTTCCACAGTTTGTTGTGATCCACACAGTCAAAGGCTTTAGTGTAGTCATGAAGCAGAAGTAGATGTTTTTCTGGAATTCTCTTGCTTTCTCTATGATCCAATGGATGTTGGCAATTTGATCTCTGGTTCCTCTGCCTTTCCTAAATCCAGTTTGAACATCTGGAAGTTCTCGGTTCACATGCTGTTGAATCCTTGCTTGGAGAATTTTAAGCATTACTTTGCTAGCATGTGAGATGAGTGCAATTTTGCAGTAGTCTGAACATTCTTTGGCATTGCCTTTCTTTGGGATTGGAATGAAAACTGACCTTTTCCAGTCCTGTGGCCACTGCTAAGTTTTCCAAGTTTGCTGGCATATTGAGTGCAGCAATTTCACAGCATCATCTTTCAGTATTTGAAACAGCTCAACTGGAATTCCATCACCTCCACTGGCTTTCTTTGTAGTGATGCTTCCTAAGGCCTGTTTGACTTCACACTCTAAGATGTCTGGCCCTAAGTGATTGATCACACCATCGTGGTTATCTGGGTCACTAAGGTCTTTTTTGTATAGTGCTTCTGTGTATTCTTGCCACCTCTTCTTAATATCTTCTGCTTCTGTTAGGTCATACTATTTCTGTCCTTCATTGTGCCCATTTTTGCATGAAATATTCCCTTGATATGTCTAATTTTCTTGAAGAGATCTCTAGTCTTTCCCATTCTACTGTTTTCCTTTATTTCTTTGCATTGTTCACTTAAGAAGGCTTTCTTATCTCTCCTTGCTATTCTTTGGAACTCTGCATTCAGATGGATATATCTTTCCTTTTCTCCTTTGCCTTTTGCTTTTCTTCTTTACTCAGTTTTTTGTAAGGCCTTCTCAGACAACCATTTTGCCTTTTTGCTTTTCTTTTCCTTGGGGATGGTTTTGATCACTGCCTCCTGTACAGTGTTACAAACCTCCATCCATAGTTCTTCAGGCACTCTATGAGATCTAATCCCTTGAATCTATACTGTTACCTCCACTGCATAATCATAAAGGATTTGATTTAGGTCATATCTGAATGGTCTAGTGGTCTTCCCTACTTTCTTCACTTTAAACCTGAATTTTGCAATAAGGAATTCATGATCTGAGCTACAGTCAACTCCTGGTCTTGTTTTTGCTGAATGTATAGAGCTTCTCCATCTTTAGCTGTA
Source organism: Cervus canadensis (assembly GCF_019320065.1). Classification (NCBI taxonomy): domain Eukaryota; kingdom Metazoa; phylum Chordata; class Mammalia; order Artiodactyla; family Cervidae; genus Cervus; species Cervus canadensis. The sequence continues at coordinate 28,152,093 of NC_057398.1, forward strand.
AAGAATATAATTAATCTGATTTCGGTATTGACCATTTGGTGATGTCCATGTGTAGAGTCATCTCTTTGTGTTGTTGGGAGAGGGTGTCTTCTATGACCACATGACCACTGTGTTAAAACTCTGTTAGCCTTTGCCTTGCTTCATTTTGTCCTCCGAGGCCAAACTTGCCTGTTACTCCAGGTATCTCTTGACTTCCTATTTTTGCATTCCAGTCTCCTATGATGAAAAGGACATCTTTTTTGGGTGTTGGGTCTTGTAGATCTTCATAGAACCATTCAAGTTCACCGTCTTCAGCTTTAGTGGTTAGGGCATAGACTTGGATTACTGTGATATTGAAAGTTTGCCTTGGAAATGAGCAGAGATCATTCTGTTGTTTTTGAGATTGCACCCAAATACTGCATTTCGGACTCTTATATAGAACCATAAAAGACACTGAATGCCAAAGCAATGTTGAGAAAGAACAAAGCTGGAGGTATCATGCACGCTGATTTCAAACTATATTACAAAACTATAGTGATCAAAGGGCTTCCCTGGTAGCTCAGCTGGTAAAGAATCTGTCTGTAATGCAGGAGTCTCAGGTTTGATTCCTGGGTCAGGAAGATCCCCTGGAGAAGGGACAGGCTACCCACTCCAGTATTCTTGGGCTTCCCTGGGGGCTCAGATGGTAAAGAATCTGCCTGCAATGTGGGAGACCTGGGTTCGATCCCTGGGTTGGGACAACCCCTTGGAGGAGGGCATGGCAACCCACTCCAGTGCTATTATCTGGAAAATTCCCATGGATGGAGGAGTCTCGCAGGATACAATCCATGGGGTCTCAAAGACTCGGACATGACTGAGCAACTAAGCACAGCACACATAGTGGTCAATACAGTTTGGTATAAAAACAGACACGTGGATCAATGAAACAGAATAGAGAGCACAGAAGTAAGCCCATGCATACAGAGTCAACTCATTCACGACACGATGCCAACAGTATGCAATAAGGAAAGGATAATCTCTTCCGTAATGGTGTTGGGAAACATGGTCAGTTGCATGTAACAGAGTGAAACTAGACCACTATCTTACACAAATATTGACTCAACACGGATTAAAGACTTTAATGTAAGACCAGAAGTAGGCTCCTAGAAGAAAACATAGGTGGTAAGCTCCTTCAAATCCATCTTGGCAATGACTTTTTGGATTTGACACCAAAAGCAACAAATGTAAAAATAAACAAGTGGGACTATATCAAACTAAAAAGCTTCTACACAGCAAAATATATCATCAACAAAAATGAAAGAGCAGCTCATGGAATGGAAGAAAATACTTTCCAGTCACCTATCTGATAAGGGGTTAAAATCCAAAATAGATAAAGAACTCACACACACAAAATGAGCTCATAGATAGAGAATAGATTGGTGGTTGCCAAAGGCAGGAAGTGGGGAGATGGGCAAAATAAGTGAAGGGGGTCAAAAGGTACAAACTTTCAGTTATGAAGAAACAAGTCATAGGGATGTAATGTACAGCATGATGGTTATAGTTATTAATAATAATACTGTATTACATGTCTGAAAGTTGCTGAGAGTGTACATCTTAAAAGTTCTTATTATAAGAAAAATATAGTGTACAGTTGCATGTTGAAGGGGCAGGTATTGAAGCCATGGGCACATTCTTCAGGAGTGCGTGTAGAAGGTGGCAGAGGAGAGAGCCTCAGAAGGAAACAGGCAGTGCTCGGGCACAGAGGGAAGCCAGAGGGGCGTTGGCAAGAGCACCACCCCACGAGGGTGTGCAGCCAGGAAAACTTCCCAGAAGCTGGGGGGGAGGAGGCTGAAGAGGGACATGGACTGGTAGCATGGAGGCTGCTGATAACCACCCCAGGGCCTGACCACAGTGGTGGGACATGGGGGAAGTCAAGGAATGGATGCCACCCTTCCAAGAAAGGGGTGCATAGAGCAGGCCAGGAAAGGCTCTGACACCCTCACCCTGCACACAGCAGCCGTGGAAGGAGTCTGTTGAACTGAAATGCCTGAAGGCAGAGAAACAGACTGGCCTGTGAAGAAAGGTTAGCAGCCAAGGAGTTTTCTGGAATGAAGGGCTCCTCCAGCATGAGCTCCTCCAGTGAAAGCTTCCAGATAATCCTGGAAGTTCCCCGGGTCTCCCCTTCAGTTTACATTCTCATCAGCACCTTGGCAGTGCAGCAGGCCTCCACTGGTGACCATCGTAGCTGTCCTGACTGGGGTGGAGGCATGAGTGGTGTGTAGCCTCCCAGGCCTGAAGCACCCTGCTTGTGCCCAGAGTCCCCAAAGCCTCCAGGAAGCAGCACCCTTGGTGTCATCCTCCAAGAAGATGGTTATGTGCTGTCTAGATGCCAGGCCACCCTCCCTGTCTCTCCATGTTCCCTCTCTGTTCTCCCCAAGTTCACCTTTCCTCTCTTGAAAAAAGCTACATTCCTTACCATATGCAGTGGGGACCTGGAAGGCTTCCAGAAGCATCTGAACTCTAATCCTGCCCCCAAGGACACCGTGGGGCCCAGGACTACACTGACAACTAAGTCTTCAGCTCCTGGGTGGCATGGTGAAGGCAGGAGCGCCCCAAGTTAGCAGGTTCCCAGATCCCCAGCAGGACCATCAGTATTAGACCTGGCTGCTTTTGCAGGTGTCTGCAGTGCACCTGCCCCAATGTCCCGGCCTGAGCACTCCCTAGCGTTCCCCCCACCATGAGAGTGCCTGCTCATCTGGCTTTTCCTTATCTGCTGCTTTTTCTCAGCTTGTCCTGCTGGTTGCAGGAGCTTCTGCACGCTGCTTGTTGGCTCATGAACCCACTGTCCTCTTGCCTAGAGCTTGGGGGGGGGGGTGTGTTAAGCCATTTCCCCTGCTCTTCCTCCTCTGGGGTTTATTAACTCTCTCCCTTCCCTGGTGTCGCAAAGTCTCACCGCTAGGAAACAAGAGGGTCTGTGAAGGACTAGAGGAAGGACAATGGCACTTGGGATTCTGCATGTTAGAGGATGCAGGGCTGGGCGGGTGTCAGACTGGCTTTTGTTGAGAAAATGGAGCATCTCTGCTCATCATCTGGGGTGGGGGCTATTCGGAGCTCAAGCTGCTTTTCTAGGAATTGCGGTAATTCAGGAGGAGAAGCTGCAGTGGGGGGCAGGGGCCAAGGCATCCATACCCCACACCTGACCTATACCTCATCTCTGCCTTTATCTGTAAGTTATGGCCCCTCTGGTTTTGAGCAAATGTCCAGTGTGCCCAGGGCCCAGGGGTCCTGGCAAACACTGGGAAGAAGCGAGGCCCTGACCTGCTTCAAAGGACTGGTTGGCAGGGGCAGCAGCACCTTCTTTGAATGAGGACGTGGCGGGGGGGCTGCTCCTCGGGACACCGTGCTGACACTCTGCAGTATGTGGTGCAGAGTACTCTCACACAGGACTCCCCCAACCCAGGGCTGCGTGCAAGTCTAACCTCCTCCACGGCCCCAAGAGGACACCCCCACACCCACATTTCTTAGTAAACAGAGTTGTGTACCTGACTGTCGCCTCATTTGGCCACACGTGCTGACCCCTTCACCACGACAAGGCTGTGATCCATGAAGGGGAACTTAAATTTACAATATTTAAAAATCATGCTTCTGCCTTAATGCTGTGACTTTTAACATGGGTACTTTCTGATATTCTTTTCATAGGTCACAGCCTTGCCGTGGTAAAGGGGCTTGCATAACTCAATGAAGCTATGAGCTATGCAGTGCAGGGCCACCCAAAACAGACAGGTCATAGTGAAGAGTTCTGACAAAATGTCATCCACCGGAGGGGGGAATAGCAACCCACTGCAGTATTCTTGCCTGGAGAACCCCATGGACAGTGTGCACATGCAAAAAGATACGATATTGGAAGATGAGCCCCCCAGGTCAGAAGGAGTCCAGTATGCTACTGGGGAAGAGCAGAGGGCAATTACTAATAGCTCTGGTAAGAATGATGCAACTGGGCCAAAGTGGGAACGACACTTAGCTGGGGATGTGTCTGGTGGTAAAAGTAAATTTCGATGCTGTAAAGAACAATATTGCATAGGAATCTAGAATGTTAGGTACATGCACCAAGATAAATTGAACATGGTCAAGCAGGAGTTGGCAAGAGTGAACATCGACATTTTAGGAATCAGTGAACTAAGATGGACTGGAATGGGTGAATTTAACTCAGATGACCATTATATCTACTATTGTGGACAAGACTCCCTTAGAAGAAATGGATCAGCCCTCATAGTCAACAAGAGTCCAAAGTGCAGTACTTGCGTGCAATCTCAAAAATGACAGAATGATCTCAGTTCATTTCTGAGGCAAACCATTGAACATCACAGTAATCCAAGTCTGTGTCCCAACCACTAATGCTGAAGAAGCTGAAGTTGACCAGTTCCGTAAAGACCTACAATACTTTCTAGAACTAACACCAAAAAGAGATGTCCTTTTCGTCATAGGGAACTGGAATGCAAAAGTAGGAAGTCAAGAGATCCCTGGAAAACAGGCAAGTTTGACCTTGAAGTACAGAATGAAACAGGGCAAAGGCCAACAGAGTTTTGCCATGGGAACGTACTGGTCATAGCAAACACACTTTCCCAACAATCCAAGGACAACTCTACACATGGACATGACCAGATGGTCAATACCAAAATCAGATTGATTATGCTATTTGCAGCCAAAGATGGAGAAGCTCTAAACAGTCAGCAAAAACAAGAGCAGGATCTGACTGTGGCTCAGATCATGAGTTCCTTATTGCAAAATTCAGACTTAAATTGAAGGAAGTAGGGAAAACCACTAGACCATTGAGGTATGACCTAAGTCAAATTCCTTATGATTATACCTTGGAGGTGACAAATAGATTCAAGGGATTAGATCTTGTAGATAGAATGCCTGAAGAACCATGGATGGAGGTTTGGAACATTGTACAGGACGGGGTGACCAAAACATCCCAAAGAAAAAGACATACAAGAAGGCAAAGTGGTTGTCTGAGGAGGCTTTACAAATAGCTGAGGAAAGAAGAAAAGCAAACGACAAGACAGGGAAAGATATACCCAACTGAATGCAGAGTTCCAGAGAATAGCAAAGAGAGATAAGACGGCCTTGTTAAACCAATGCAAAGAAAGAGGAAAACAACAGAATGGGAAAAACTAGAGATTTCTTCAATAAAGTTGCAGATATCAAGGGATCACTTTATGCAAGGATGGACATGATAAAGGACAGAAACGATAAGGACCTAACAGAAGCAGAGGAGATTAAGAAGAGGTGGCAAGAATACACAAAAGAACTATACAAAAAAGGTCTAAATGACCTGGATAACCACAATGGTGTGGTCACTCACCTATAGCCAGACATCCTGAAGTGTGAAATCAAGTGGGCCTTAGGAAGCATTACTACAAGAAAGCTAATGGAGGTGATGGAATGCCAGCTGAGCTATGTAAAATCCTAAAAGATAATGTTGTGAAAGTGCTGCACTCAATAAACCAGCAAATTTGGAAAACTCAGCAGTGTCCACAGGACTGGAAAAGGTCAGTTTTCATTCCAATCCCAAAGAAAGGTAATGCCAAAGAATGTTCAAACTATACCATAATTGCACTCATCTCACATGCTAGTGAAGTAATACTCAAAATCCTTCCAGCTAGGCTTCAGCAGTACATGAACTGAGAACTTGCAGATGTACAACCTGGATTGCAAAGAGGCAGAGGACACAGAGATCAAACAGCCAACCTTCCCTGGATCATGGAGAAAGCAAGGGAATTTCAGAAAAACATCTACTGCTGATTTCATTGACTATGCTGAAGCCTTTGATAGTGTAGATCACAACAAACTGTTCAAAATTCTTAAAAAGATAGGAGTACCAGACCACCTTACCTGTCTCCTGAAATGTATGTGCAGGTCAAGAAGCAACAGTTAGAACTGGAAATGGAACAATGAACTGGTTCAAACTTGGGAAAGGGGTATGACAAAGTTGTATATTGTCACCTGCTTATTTTTAACTTTTAGGCAGATTACATCATGCAAAATTCTGGGCTGGGTGAATCACAAGCTGGAAACAAGATTTCCAGGAGAAATATCAACAACCTCAGACATGCAGATAATACCATGCTAATGACAGAAAGTGAAGAGGAACTAAAGAGGGTGAAGAGATGAGGGTGAAAGAGAAGAGGGAAAAAGCTGCCATGAAACTCAACATTCAAAAAACTAAGATGGCATATAGATGTGGAAAAAGGGGAAGTAGTGATAGATTTTATTTTCCTGGGCTCCAAAATCACTGTGGATAGTGATTGCAGCCATGAAATTCAGCAATGCTTACTCTATGGAAGGAAAGCTACGACAAACCTAGACAGAGTATTAAAGAGCACAGACATTACTTTGCACATAGAAGTCCATATAGACAAACCTATGGCTTTTCTAGTAGTCATGTACACATGTAAAAGTTGAATCATAAAGAATGTTGAGAGCTGAAGAATTGATGCTTTCAAATTATAGTGCTGGAGAAGACTTTTGAGAGTCCCTTGGACTGCAAGGAGATCAAACCAGCAATCCAAAAGGAAGTCAATCCTGAATATTCATTGGAAGGACTGAGGCTGAAGTTGAAGCTCCCATACTTTGGCCACCTGATGCAAATAGCTGACCCACTGGAAAGATCCCGATGCTGGAAAAGATGGAAGGCAGGAGGAGAAGGGGACAACAGAGGATGAGATGGTTGGATGGCATCACTGACTCGAGGGACATTAGTTTGAGCAAGCTCTGGGAGTTGGTGATGGACAGGGAAGCCTGGTGTGCTACAGTCCATGGGGTTGCAAAGAGTCGGACACGACTGACAGACTGAACTGATACAAATTTTAGGATTTTTTTTTCTATTTCTGTGAAAAATGGCATCAGAATTTTGATAGGAATTGCACTGAATCTGTAGATTGCATGATAGATACGTGCCAGGTACTTAGGAGTCAAGAATGAAGGAGCACAACACACCTATGACTTCTGCTCTTAGTAACACAAGTTCCTCTCCTCCTTCTAGACTGTCCTCCACTCCCACCTCCACATAAATCACCTCAATTCATCCTCAAGGCTGGGATCCCAATCCTCCCTGGACACCCCAGAGCATGATGACATTGGAAAGGGGTCCTGAAGCTTATGCCCTCTGGATGCTGGCTCAGTCTCCAACTAGGCCCTGCCTTCATTTTACATTAGTGTATGTAAATGCATACTATTTTGGAGGATCATGCTTTTAGCTGGAAAAAATTTCCAAAAAGGCAAAGACAAGGTTGAACACTAGGCTTGTGCAAGGGGAACTGGAGCCAGAGGCTCAAGGAGAAGGTTATCCCAAACCTTTTCCTCTGCTTATGAAGGGGCACAGGCAGACAGCATCAGAGGTGACCAGGCCCAGGAAAGATCTTGGATCTGAGCTGGACCGGAATTTGGCCTAATGAGGAGCCTCTGAGTGAAACAGACACAGCTGTAGCCTAGAGGGTTGCAGCCTGAGTTTCTCCATCAGTGGAATCCCTGGACTGCACAAAGGGGCTTGTGCGTGAGCACTGTGCCAGCCACTCGGGACACTGTGATCCTTACCCCGGTATCTGGTGTTACCTGCTGTGATTCGTAGCCAGGCCTACAACCCTCCTGTGCTGGAGAAGTGCTGGGGAACAGCAGCCTGAGGACAGGAGGGCACTAGGTCATGCCTCTCTGAACCCAGATTTCTCCTCTTCAGAGGCAGGGATTGGAGAAGATGCAGGCGGAGGGCCCTTCTCACCTTCAAATCCATGAGGTTCAAAGAGGCCCTGGCTCCCAAGAGTCTGGTAAGTCTTCAGGGCCACCTGATACCAGCTCCAATCACCCTCTTTGTGTCCAGGAGATGTGCCCATATCAAGGCCCTTCCTCCTGCTCACACTTTTAAGAAATCCCCAAGAAACAGGGCTGCTGCGGCTTGGGGTATTAGGTTCATGTCCCTGCCTGCCCCTTGGGCTTCCCTCCCACCTAAGCTAGATGACTGAGGTGCTTCTGCCTTCCACCCTCCTCGCACCCTATCCTGTCCTTAGATGCTAAAGGCGTTAGTCGCTCAGTCGTGCCTGACTCTTTGCAACCCCGAAGCACCTGGATAATGCTGCAGCGGGCCGGGTCTCTGTTCACTGTCTGCACTGAGAAGGCACCTCCCAGCGGATTTCCCAGGGGAAGCAAGGGTCCTCCGCGTAGGCGCCCAGTCCCGCCACCAGGGGGCGCTGCCACCTCGAAATCGCGCAATTTGGAGCAATCCTGATGAAAAAAACAAGAAAGAAAGTGGAAAAAAAAAAAAAAGAAAGTGAAGTCGCTCAGTAGTGTCCGACTCTTTGCGACCCCTCACGGACTGTAGCGTAGCCTACCAGGCTCCTCTGTCCATGGAATTTTCCAGGAAAAAGTACTGCATTTGGGTTGCCATTTCCTTCTCCAGGGGATCTTCCTGACCCAGGAATCAAACCCTGGTCTCCTGCATTGCAGGCTTGTTGGGGGAGCACTGTGCCAGCCACTCAGGACATTGTGATCCTCAGCCCCTTATCTGGCCTTGCCTGTTGTGATTTGAATCAAGGCCTTCAACCCTCCTGTGCCTCGAGAAATGCCGGAAAGTGCAGCTTGAGGGTGGGAGGGCACTAAGTCATGCCTCTCTGAACCCAGATTTCTCCTCTTCAGAGGCAGGGATTGGAGAAGATGCAGGCGGACGACCCATCTCACCCTCAGATCCGTGAGGTCCAAAGAGACTCTGGCTCCCCGGGAGTCTGGTGAGGCTTCAGGGCCACCCGATACTGGATCCAATCACCCCCTTTATGATCAGGAGATGTGCCCACATCAGTTCAGTTCAGTTCAGTTGCTCAGTCGTGTCTGACTCTTTGCGACCCCATGAATCGCAGCATGCCAGGCCTCCCTGTCCATCACCAACTCCCGGAGTCTACCCAAACCCATGTCCACTGAGTCGGTGATGCCATCCAGCCATCTCATCCTCTGCCATCCCCTTCTCCTCCTGCCCCCAATCCTTCCCAGCATTAGGGTCTTTTGCAGTGAGTCAGCTCTTCGCATGAGGTGGCCAAAGTGTTGGAGTTTCAGCTTCAACATCAGTCCTTCCAATGAACACCCAAGAATGATCTCCTTTAGGATGGACTGGTTGGATCTTCTTGCAGTCCAAGGGACTCTCAAGAGTCTTCTCCAATACCACAGTTGAAAAGCATCAATTCTTCGGCGCTCAGCTTTCTTCACCATCCAACTCTCACATCCATACATGACTACTGGAAAAACCATAGCCTAGATTAGATGGACTTTGTTGGCAAAGTAATGTCTCTGCTTTTAAATATGATATCCAGGTTGGTCACAACTTTCCTTCCAAGGAGTAAGCGTCTTTTAATTTCATGGCTGCAATCACCATCTGCAGTGATTTTGGAGCCCAAGGAAATAAAGTCTGACACTATTTCCACTGTTTCCCCATTTATTTCCCATGAAGTGACGGGACCAGATGCCATGATCTTAGTTTTCTGAACGTTGAGCTTTAAGCCAACTTTGTCACTCTCCTCTTCACTTTCATCAAGAGGCTTTTTAGTTCCTCTACATTTTCTGCCATAAGGGTGGTGTCGTCTGCATATCTGAGGTTATTGATATTTCTCCCGGCAATCTTGATTCCAGCTTGTGCTTTTTCCAGCCCAGCGTTTCTCATGATGTACTCTGCACATAAGTTAAATAAGCAGGGTGACAATATACAGCCTTGATGTACTCCTTTTCTTATTTGGAACCAGTCTGTTGTTCCATGTCCAGTTCTAACTGTTGCTTCTTGACCAGCATACGTTTCTCAAGAGACAGATCAGATGGTCTGGTATTCCCATCTCTTTAAGAATTTTCCACAGTTTATTGTGATCCAGTCAAAGGCTTTGGCATAGGCCGCTCCTTCTGCTCACGCTCTTAAGAAATCCCCAAGAAACGGCTTCTGGGCGCAGGGTGCTAGGTCCGTGTCCCTGCCTGCCCCTTGGGCTTCACTCCCGCCTAAGCTAGATGACTGAGGTGCTGCTGCCTCCCACCCTCCTCGCACCCATATCCTGTCCTCAGATGCGTGAAGGTGTTAGCCGCTCAGTAGTGCCTGACTCTTTGCGACCCTATGCGTCTGATTAATGCTGCAGCGGGCCGGGTCTGTGTTCCCTGTCTGCACTCAGAAGGCACCTCTCACCGCGTTTCCCAGGGGGAGCCGGGGTCCTCCGCGTAGGCTCCCAGTGCCGCCACCAGGGGGCGCTGCCTCCTTGAAATCACGCTTATTTTCCCCCAGATTTGGAGCAACACTGATGGAAAAAAGAAAGAAACAAAGTGAAGTCGCTCAGTCGTGTCCGACTCTTTGCGACCCATGACCCCATGGACTATAGCGTAGCCTACAATCTCCTCTGTTCATGGAATTTTCCAGGAAAGAGTACTGCATTGGGTTGCCATTTCCTTCTCCAGGGGATCTTCCGGACCAAGGAATCAAACCCTGGTCTCTGGCGTTGCAGGGAGACGCTTTCCCCTCTGAGCCACCAGGGAAGCCCAACCTTGATGGAAGGTTGACCATAAGGTCCAGCTGCGAGAGTTGGACCAGAAAGCAAGCTGAGTGTGGAAGCATTGATGGTTTTGAACTGTGGTGTTGGAGAACACTCTCGAGAGTCCCTTGGACTGCAAAGAGATCAAACCAGTCGATCCTGAAGGAAATCAGTCCTGAATATTCATTGGAAGGACTGAGGCTGAATGAAGCTGAAGATCCAATCCTTTGGCCACCCAATGGGAAGAGCTGACTCTTTTGGAAAAAAACACTGATTCTGGGAAAGATTGAAGGCAGGAGGAGAAGGGGACGACAGAGAATGAGATGATTGAATGGCATCACCAACTTGATGGACATGAGTTTAAGCAAGCTTGGGGAGTTGGTGATGGACAGGGAAGCCTGGGGTGCTGCAGTCCATGGGGTTGCAAAGAGTCGGACACGACTGAGCGACTGAACTGAACTGTACTGATGAAAGTCCTGTGGAGTTTTGCAGAGTCAGACATGACTTAGTGACTGAACAACAAAAGCTCGAAGCAAGAGATATCACAGCAATGGCCAGGTTCCCAAAGTTCAGGTCTTATTCTGAACCCCAAAGTATGCTAAAGAGGCTGATGTTTTGGGAAGCTCTGCCTATAGGAATTTGATTCTGACATCTGCCCAAGTCCCCACTTCTGCGTGACCACATGTGGAACTCTGATGTCCAGCGTGCAGGTTTGTGGCCTTTTTAGCTCATCTGGTGGCCAACTTAGTTCCCAAGATCCAGGTAGGGACAGCAAAGAATGAATAGGAGAGAAGGGGGCCTTGGAATCAGCAAACTCCTTCTCCAGTGATAAGCTGTGTGTCCTTGAGCAAGTCACCCAGCCTTTCTGAGGCTGTTCTGTGATGACAGAGATAAGGATGGCTCCTGCAGGATCCTTGGGACCTTCAGAGGCAATAAGGCAGCTCCAAACCCACCACTGGGCAGCTGGACTGTCTCACTCCCCAACTCCACTGGTACAGTTCTGCCTTCTGAAACCTCTCTTCAACTGAGAAAACAAATACATAAAGCAAACAAGCCAGGTACCACTCCGCATCCATTAGAATTGCTATAATCTTTTTGATGGAAAAAAAAAGCAAGTGTTGGTGAGGATGTATGGAAGATGGAACTCTTGTACACTGCTGGTGAAAATGCCATGTACAGTGGGGAGGTTTTCCTGGTGGTCCAGTGGTTGAGAATCCACCTGCCTTCCAATGCAGGGGACATGGGTTTGATCCCGGGTCAGGAAACCAAAATCCCTCATGCTCTGAGGCAATTAAACTCATGCTGCAACTACAGAAGCCCCCACATTGCAATGAAGACCCAGCGCTGCCAAAAAAAAAGAAAAGAGAGAAAGAGAGAGAGAGTGTATAGTGGGGCAGCCACTGAGGAAAAATTCAGTCATTCCTCAAAAAGTTAAACATAGAATTGCCATTCCAGTCCTCAGTATGTGCCCAAGAGAACTGTAAATACACATTCAAGCAAAATCTAGCCCCTGAATGCTCATGCCGTGCAGCAGTCAAAGAGTGGGAACAACCTAAATGCCTATCTGCCGATGAATGGATTATAAAATTGTGGCATATCCACACAATGGAATATTATTCAGCCATAAAAGAAGTACTGACACCGGCTACAACATAGAGGAATCTTGAAAATATTATGTTCCATGAAAGAAATCAGTCACAAAAGGTCACTTATTGTACAAGTTCATTTATGAAACATCCAGAAAAGGCAAATTCATGGAGATGAAAGCAGATGAGTGGTTACCAGGGGTGAAGGAGTGTGTGTGAGCTTAGTCCCTCAGCCGTGTCCAACTCTTTGCAACCCCATGGACTGTAGCTCCTCGCTCCATGGGATTTTCCAGGCAAGAATACTGGAGTGGGTTGCCACGCCCTCCTCCAGGGGATCTTCCCAACCCAGGGATCGAACCCAGGTCTCCCACATTGCAGGGAGATTTTTTACCATCTGAGCCACTAAGGAAGCCCGTAAATACTGGAGTGGGTAGCCTATCCCTTCTCCAGGGGATCCTCCCAACCCAGGAATCAAACCAGAGGGTGACAGCAAATGACTGCTTAATGGGTGGGGATCCCCTTTTGGGGTGATGAAGCAGTTTTGAAACTAAACAACAATATTGGTTGCACAATACTGTGAAGGCACTAAATGCCACCAAATTATTCCCTTTAACATAATTAATTTTACATTATGTGGATTTTGTCTCAATAAAATAAATAAGTAAATCAAGCCAGCCTCATGTGCCTGGAGTAATGGGAGCCCAGCCATCCCCTGGGAGGCCAGCCCACAGTCTGATACTCTGGGGAAAACGGTCCTCCCACCCCCACTTACAGGCCCCCCTCCAAGCCCTGCTGGCACCTTCCTTTCCACATAGCCTGCCCTCACCCAGGTGCCCCACCTTCCTTCAGCTTCATGTCTCTCATCTCCTGCTTCATCAACCTTGCTATGGAGCCCAGTTCCAAAACTTACAACCCTATTCCAGTGACCTAGCAGCAACCTTTGGGCCTGCTCTTCCTCCTCGTTCACCAGCCTTTACCTGACCTCTAAGACAGTAGCTGTCAGGCAGTCCTGCCCTCAGACTGAGCCTGGAGTTCCTCCTCCTACCTAAGACTGACTTTGCTCCTTTTGGAAACTCCTCCTGGCTCTCCAACCCTAGCCTCTAAAGCAGACCCTTGGCCTTTAACACACTCAATTCAATTTAGTCCTTCAGTCGTGTCCAACTCTTTGCAACCCCATGGACTGCAGCACCCCAGGCTTCCCTGCCATCATCAACTCTTGGAGCTTGCTCAAACTCATGTCCACCAAGTCAGTGATGCCATCCAACCACCTCATACTCTGTCATCCCCTTTTCCTCCTGCCTTCAATCTTTCCCAGATTAGTGTCTTTTCTGAGTCAGTTCTTCGCATCAGGTGGCCAAAGGATTGGAGTTTCAGCTTCAGCATCAGTCCTTCCAATGAATATTCAGGACTGATTTTCTTTAGGATTGACTGGTTTGATTTCCTTGCTGTCCAAGGGACACTCGAGAGTCTTCTCCATCACCGAAATACAAAAGCATCAATTCTTCGGCGCTCAGCCTTCTTTATGGTCCAACTCTCACATCCATACATGACTACTGGGAAAACCATAGCTTTGCCTAGGCAGACCTTTGTTGGCAAAGTAATGTCCCTGTTTTTTAATATGCTGTCTAGGTTTGTCATAGCTTTTCTTCAAGGAGCAAGTGTCTTTTAATTTCATGGTTGCAGCCACCATCTGCAGTGATTTTGGAGCCCAAGGAAATAAAGCTGGTCACTGTTTCCATTGTTCCCCCATCTATTTGCCATGAAGCCATGGGACCAGATGCCATGATCTTAGTTTTGTGAATGTTGAATTTTAAGCCAGTTTTTTCACTCTCCTCTTTCACCTTCATCAAGAGGCTCTTTAGTTCTTCTTTGCTTTCTGCTGAAAGGGTAGTGTCATGTGCATATCTGAGGTTATTGATATTTCTCCTGGCAATCTTGATTCCAGCTTGTGCTTCATCCAGTCTGTCATTTCACATAATGTACTCTACATATATGTTAAATAAGCAGGGTGACAATATTCAGCCTTTCCCAATTTGGAACCAGTTTGTTGTTCCATGTCCGGTTCTAACTATTGCTTCTTGACCTACATACAGATTTCTCAGGAGGCAGGTAAGGTGGTCTGGTATTCCTATCTCTTTAAGAATTTTCCACAGTTTGTTGTGATCCACACAGTCAAAGGCTTTAGTGTAGTCAGTGAAGCAGAAGTAGAATTTTTTTCTGGAATTATTTTGCTTTTTCTATGGTCCAATGGATGTTGGCAATTTGATTTCTGGTTCCTATGCCTTTTCTAAATCCAACTCGAACATCTGGGAGTTCTCAGTTCACATACTGTTGAAGACTAGCTTGGAGAATTTTGAACATTACTTTGCAAGCGTGTGAGATGAGTGCAATTGTGTGGTAGTTTGAACATTCTTGGCATTAGCATTGCCTTTCTTTGGGACTGGAATGAAAACTGACCTTTTACAGTCCTGTGTCCACTGTTGAGTTTTTCAAATTTGCTAGCATATTGACTGCAGAACTTTAAATGCACTCCAGCATCATCTTTTAGGATTTTAAATAGTTCAACTGGAATTCCATCACCTCCACTAGCTTTCTTTGTAGTGATGCTTCCTAAGGCCTGTTTGACTTCACATTCCAGGATGTCTGGCTCTAGGTGACTGATCACACCATCGTGGTTATCTGGGTCATTAAGGCCTTTTTTGTATAGTTCTGTGTATTCTTGCCTCCTCTTCTTAATATCTTCTGCTTCTGTTAGGTCCATACTATTTCTGTCCTTTATTGTGCCCATCTTTGCATGAAATGTTCCCTTGATAGCTCTAATTTTCTTGAAGAGATCTCTAGTCTTTCCCATTCTACTGTTTTCCTCTATTTCTTTGCATTGATCACTTTAGGAAAGCTTTCTTATCTCTCCTTCCTACTCTTTGAAACTCTGCATTCAGATGGATATGTCTTTTCTTTTCTCCTGTGCCTTTTGCTTCTCTTCTTTTCTCAGCTATTTGTAAGGCCCCCTCAGACAATCATTTTGCCTTATTGCTTTTCTTTTTCTTGGGGATGATTTTGATCACCGCCTCCTCTACAATGTTACAAACATCCATCCATAGTTCTTCAGGCACTCTATCAGATCTAATCCCTTGAATCTATTTGTCACTTCCACTGTATAATTTGTAAGGGATTTGATTTAAGTCATATCTGAATGGTCTAGTGGCTTTCCCTACTTTCTTTAAGTTTGAATTATGCAATAAGGAGGTCATGATCTGAGCCACAGTCAGATCCCGGTCTTGTTTTTGCTGACTATTTAGAGCTTCTCCATCTTTGGCTGCAAAGAATATAATTAATCTGATTTTGGTATTGACCATCTGGTGATGTCCATGTGTAGAGTCTTCTCTTGTGTTGTTGGAAGAGAGTGTTTGCTATGACTGGTGCATTCTTTTGGCAAAACTCTGTTAGCCTTTGCCCTACTTCATTTTTGTACCCCAAGGCCAAACTTGTCTATTACTCCAGGTATCTCTTGACTTCCTACTTTTGCATTCCAGTTCCCTGTGATGAAAAGGACATCTTTTTTTGGTGTTAGTTCTAGAAGGTCTTGTAGGTTTTCATAGAACCGTTCAACTTTAGCTTCTTCAGCATTAGCAGTTGGGGCATAGTCTTGGATTACTGTGATATTGAATGGTTTGCCTTGGAAATGAACAGAGACCATTCTGTCATTTTTGAGATTGCATCCAAGTACTGCATTTCAGATTCTTTTGTTGACTACGAGGGTTACTTCATTTTTTTCTAAGGGATTCTTGTTCTCAGTAGTAAATATAATGGTCATCTGAGTTAAATTCACCCATTCCGGTCCATTTTAGTTCACTGATTCCTAAAATGTCAATGTTCACTCTTGCCATCTCCTGTTTGACCACCTCCAATTTACCTTGATTCACGGACCTAACATTCCAGGTTCCTATGCAATATTGTTCTTTACAGCACCGGACTTTACTTCCATCACCAGTTACATCCACAGTTCGTCTCTCCCAAATTGAAGGAGGAGGAATTAACTTTCCATGCCTCTAACTTTCCCTTCCACTCTGCTCCTCTCTCTGACACTTCTGGTCAGACCTCTAGGAAGTGTAGCTCACAGGCGTATCTCTACTTGCCCTGTGTCCCCAGCCTCATCCCAGCCTCCCAGCCCAGGTGGCAGCTCCAAGGAGCACCTTTAGCACTGTCTTCCCAGCTTCTCCAAGGCCTTTCTGAGGGTTGGTGGCCCCCCACCTCGCTAACCCCACTCCTGCTTCCTCTCACTCCTTCAAGCTGCCCTGGATTTCTCTTCTTGGTCCACCTTGAGGGGGGAAGAGGGGACACTTATAGCTGCCTTGTATTCATCAGGGTGGGCAGACATCTGGGGACACATAACCCAGGACTGGAGGCTCACTTCACAGTCACTGAGGTTCTTTCTCACTTGACAAAGTTGTGTGGTATCCCCTGGATGAGTCTCTACCTGACTTGAGGGAGCAAGGTCCTTCCACCTGTGATAGCACCATCCACGCTCGAGGAGAGGTGAGGCCCTCCGGAAGGCACTGAAAACTCGGCCACCACTCAGCCTCTCACCCCAGCCCATGCACAGAGGCCAGGAAGACAGTGGGGCTGAGCCGTCTTCCTGTGGGACCCTACACTCCAGGCTGGGTGGAGAGGAACTTCTGGGGATCAGCAGCACCTCTGCCACAACCTGCAGGCAGTATCTCCCCTCAGATCGTTCCCTTTATCTGCAGACAGACAGCTCAGTGCCTCCTGGGTCTGCAGCCATCTCCAGGTTAAACACACTCACTCTACAGTTTTCTATGCTCCGACATCTAGCCCCAGGTCTGGGGGATCACAGGTTATAGGGCCTCTATGTGAAGAAGCTGGGTCCACAGAAACAACTGGGGGAGCCCCACTTTGTGGAGTCTCATTTTCACCATAGTACATGCAATCTAAAGTCCCAAAACTTTTCCATCATTCTTCGGTAATCAAAGTCTGCTGTTCCTTAAGGTCATTATTAAAAGTTTCATTTCATGGAGAAGGAAATGGCAGCCTACTCCGGTATTCTTGCCTGGGAAATCCCATGAACAAAGGAACATTCATGGGGTCCCAAAAGAGTCAGACATGACTTAGTGACTAAACAATAAGAATAAAAACAAAGGAAATACAATTGATTTTGTATATTGTTCTTCTTTCTGCAAGCTTCTTAATTCCATTTAATCTAGTACTTTTTTTTCTAGACTTCATCAGATTTTTCATGTAGAAACTGTCTAAGGGGAGGGACTTTGTCCTACTCATCACTGTATTCCCAGTACTGACAAGAGTGCTTGTATAGGTAGATACACACAAAAAAATTGTTAAATGGATGGATATACTCACTGAGTAATTTCCTCCATTAGACTGCAAGCTGTGAGAGGGTTAGTTAGTTCAGTCACTCAGCCGTGTCGGACTCTTTGCGACCCCATGGACTGCAGCACGCTAGGCTTCCCTGTCCGACTCCCGGAGCCTACTGAAACTCATGTCCATCACATCGGTGATGCCATCCAACCATCTCATCCTCTGTTGTCCCCAACTCCTCTCGCCTTCAGGACATTTTATTTTGCTCTCTGGAGCATTTCCCAGTGCCTGGAATAGAATCTGGCATATTGTAGGTGCTTAATAAATATCTGGTGACTGACTTAAAGTAAATAAATAAATGAAAGTCTCATTTCAGTGATCAGAGTGCCCAGTCCTGTGTGAGTGGTCAAGGTGACCTCCTGCAATGGGCAGAAGGGACTTGGTTCTGCATGCATTTCTTCAGTCTTCAAAGAGTGAAGGAGGAAAGAGCTGGATATGGGGTTCTCACCTGATTAAAACTGCTGAAATCCACATTCTCTGTGCTTTGCAAGTGTTTGGAGCTGACACACCCTCTCACCCTCCCCTCCCCCCAGGGATCATTGTGTGTGACCCTCATCCTGAGCCCCAGGAATCCCACGGTCACCTACCTGTGGGCCACATCACCTCTGGCACAGTCCATCTGGAGAACCAAGAAGCCCCACGTCAGCTCTCTTTCCCAGGCATTAAAGAGCCTTGAACACCCTCCATCCTGACCAGCAATGGGAATGCAGACCCCAGTGTGGAGATCACCATGATCCCTGCACTACCCACCCACTTAGCTCAGTCTTGCCTTAGGACTTCCTGGGGATCCTCTTTCTACCTGAAGGGGCTTTCCTCTGGTCAAGACAGACATCCAGTCAAAAACCAGGACAGAAGCACTGACCTTGTTAAAACCACTCTTTCTCAATCCTCCACATATGACTGCCTAGTGTTTTTCCTATTTATTAATTAGTTTATTTGTTCATTATATGCCCCACCCGTAGTGGAATACAAGCTCCGGGCACTTAGCGCTCTGCACACAGTTGTTGTTGTTCAGTTGCTAAGTCATGTCTGACTCTTTGAGACCCCATGGACTGCAGCACACCAGGCTTCCCTGTCCTTCACCATCTCCTGGAGTTTGCTCACACTCATGTCCATTGAGTCGGTGATGGTATCCAACCATCTCATCCTCTGCCGCCCCCTTCTTCTTTTGCCTTCAATCTTTGCCAGCTCCAGGGTCTTTTCCAATAACTCTGCTCTTTGCACCAGGTGGCCAAAGTATTTAGGAGCTCAATAAAACCTGCTTAGCATGTTCATCATATGGGGCTGTTAAAGCTGCCCAACAGTAGGCGTAGTAGAAAAAGGGTCATGGATGGGTGAGCAGGGACCCAACACTTAGAACCTGCTTGCAGAGAAGTGTGGGTGGAGTTCTGGCAGCGCCTTGCAAAGTGGTTTCTTGGCTGGTGAGGGTGAAAACTGGAGAGTGAAGGGTACAAAGAAGAGGATACGGTCAGTCCTCTACAGACAGTTCTTTAGAAGTTTTGCTGAAGCGGGGACAAGACAAGGTGTGGCTGAAATGAAAGGTTTGTGTGTTGTGATGCTCTGTGAGGCTGTGGGGTTGGGGAAGAAGCAGCTGCAAAGGAAGAAGAGTCTGAAGGCAGGAGGCAGGTGGAGCAGAGGAAGATGCAAGCAGGGTTAGTGGAGGCCTTAGCCCTGAGGCAGGAGGCAGGACCCTGGAAGTCCTTCTTGGTGACTTTAGCCAAGGCCTTGCCTCTCTGGGCCTCCATCGTTTCATCTGCACCCAGAGGCAACACAGCAATTGTTAGCTTCAGGACCTCTCTGAACAGCACGGTACCTGGCACAGTAATAATACAAAAAGTAGTCATAGTCATTGTCATTTTCATCCCTGTGACGTTGGGAGGAAGGGCAGGAGAGTCCATGTGGCTGCAGAGAACCTGGTGGGTCTGGGGCCTGGGCAGGGACGGGCTGTTTCCTCAGTGATCCGGGAGGAGCCAGCCACGCGTCCCAGACCTGCAGCTCCGGAGCAGCCCACTGGGACCTCTGCCCGGGAGGCAGAACCAAAGCCAGGGACACCCAGGCTCTGCAGGCCGGACCAGCGGAATCGCCTGGTACCTGCGCACCAGGCCAGGCCGGAGGGCCGGGAAGAGAAGGGTTAAGCCGCGCGGCCTCGGGGCCCAGGGGTGTGAGGCAGGGGGGCGGGGAGGGAGCCGCAGGCGCGTGGCCGCGATTGGCTGGGGCACATGCCCGGGGGCAGCTGCGGGCGGATGGCCGCCCAGACTTCCTGGACGCGCCTGGCGCCTCCGCCGCGCCGCCGCTGGCGACCTCGGGGGACGTGCCGCCGGCTGCCCGGGGACAGCTCCGCTCCCGCGCCGGCCCCCAACCCCCACCCGCGGCTGGCGGGCGGCGGGGACTGTCTCTCTAGGGGCTTGTCAACCACAGTGACAGCGTCGCCGCCGGCGCCGCCCACGCGTGCTGCTAGGGCTGATGCCCACCAACCAGCCAGCACCTCTCCCCTAACAGGGCCGAATGTGTCCAGAGGTCCATCCGCGGGGCAAGCCGCTGGCCCCGTGGAGCCAAGCGGGTGAGCCCCTCTTTAGCTGATCGCTTTGGCTGACCATACCTGCAGCGGGGAGGGGGCTGGTTCTGGAAGCTCCAGGACCTCATATTGCATAACAGATGAGGGGGTCAACTTGCTCCCCAACACCCTCCAGCCGGTCGGACAGCACCCAACTTGATGCTAAAGCTCAGCTTCTCTGTACACTGGGGTTAGATGGGGTCTGAAATCTCGGAGAGAGAGTATTGGGTGCAGTAGAAAAGGACACAGGCTAGGACAGGTCTCCCATGAAAAGACACAGACCAGGCAAAGGGGGACATGGTGGAGTCCTGCTTCGAAAAGCTATGCATCCCACCCAGGAGGAGTTGATAAGCAGTTTATTCTGGCCTAGAGAATTCCATGGACTGTATAGTCCATGGGGTTGCAAAGAGTTGGAACAGGACTGAGAGACTTTCACTTTATAACAATACTTCCCAAGGGCAGGGCTGTTGACAAGATTAAGGTGTGTGCAGAGTCTTGGTGAGTTTCTCTGGTCCTTTCAATCTTTTGCCTCAGGTGGTTTCTGAGGCAAGTGTTCTAATCTGCCCTTTGGAACTCAGGGAAGGTCACGAAAGCTAGAGTCTTGCTTATGAGAAATGGTGGACAAAAAAAAAGAGGGCTCTGTGCTGGAGAGCCTCACAGAGCCCTGCAAGGTTTCACACTGTGGCCAGGGATCTTAATGGTGGATGTGCAGGTCAGCACCCCCTCCCAGGCCCACCCGCAGCTGTTCAGACTAGAATCCTAACAGGAACTCCTGGAAGAGGCTCTAGAAAACCCTAAACCAGCCACCAAGAGTTGATAAAGTCTCAGTTGTCATTTTGAAAAGTATTGGTTTGCTCATGCTGGTGAGATAAGCACTGTTGAAAAAGATATAATTCATTTCGAATAGAAGATGGAGCTGATGCTCCTGGGAAAGACTATGGCAGTTTTCAGAGAAAAGTTTCTCCACCTTTTTTTGGTCTGGACATTGCCCCTGCTCTACCTTCTATGTAGGACCCTCTGAACCTCAGCCCTGGATACGGTTAGGGGAGATCACGCCTGCCTTCCTTCCTGGGTTCCCATGGGAGGCCTGGCCTAGTCTGCGTCCTCTGCCTCCTCCACTCCCCTCCCACTCTGCCCTAGCCCACTACCCTGTGTGTGGCTCCTACCTCTTCAGCCCCCCGGCTGCCTTGCCTTTGTAAAAGGGGAGGAATTTCCTTGGAGAGGGAGGCAGTGAGGCGATCACCTGCCCTGCTCTCTCATCTATCACCCTGAACTGTGTTTCATGATAAAATTTCTCATCCACAGCCAGTGATAAATGGAATCAGCCCAGAGGAGACCATATCGGGTGGGGGTGGGAGGGGTGGGGATGCCTCATTCAGGGTTTCTGGGCCTGGGTGAGGGAAACCCAGGTAAATTGTTTCTCTGTGTTAACACACAACCTGGAAAGAGCCAAGGTAGTGGATTTGTGTGACCTGATCTGTACTGTTGGTAAGAAGGCATGCATATGTGATTCTGTGTGCTCTGAACCAGCTTGTTAACCCTGCAGAGTGATGGTGCAGGGCTGAGGGCGTGGTGTGTGGAGGCCAAGCCTTGGAGGGAAAGCAGTAGGGATTCAGAATACAGGCATGGTAGCCAGGTGGGTACTGAATAAGACCCCAGAGCAGAGAAGCTATATCCCCAATGGAAGCTGCTGTGAAACTGTGTAACTCGGGTTGGAACTTGAACCCACGGTCTTCCAACTGAGATCATACACCTGGTCTCAGGACTTAATGAAGCTCAGGTTCTTAATGTCTCATTGCAGAAAGAATTCAGGGAGAGACAAAGTGATAAGTAAGAAGTAGATTTATTTAAAGAGAAACACACTCCACAGACAGTGTGGGCCATCTCAGAAGGCAAGAGCAGCACCAGAGTGTAGGGGTTGTCAACTTTTATGTTGTTGTTCAATTGCTAGTTCAATTGCTAGGTTGTGTCTGACTCTTTGCAACCCCATGGACTGCAACATGCTAGGCTCCTCTGTCCTCCACTATCTTCCAGAATTATCTCAAATTCATGTCCATTGAGTCAGTAATGCTGTCTAACCATCTCATCCTCTGTTGCCCACTTAGAGTTGAATAATTTCATAGGCTAATGAGTGTACTGTTGGTAAGAAGACATGCATATGCGATTTTGTGAGCTCTGAACCAGCTTGTTAGCCCTTCAGAGTGATGGGGCAGGGCAGGGGGAGGGTGGGGAGTGGGTTGGTAAAGAATCTGCTGGCAATCCCAGAGACCTGGGTTTGATCCCTGGGTTGGGAAGATCTCCTGGAGAAGGGAATGGCTACCCACCCCAGTATTCTAGCCTGGAGAATTCCATGGACTGTATAGTACATGGGGTAGCAAAGAGTTGGACACGACTCTTTCATTCCAGCTGTTTGGGGAATGGGGTGGGGATTTCCAGAAATTGGGCCACTGCTCAAGTTTTGACCTTTATGGTTGGCCTTGGAACTGTCATGGCACCTGTGGGCATGTCATTTAGCTTGCTGATGTATTAGAGTGAGTGTATACTGAGGCTCCTGGTCTAGTGGAAGTTGACTTGTCCGCCATCTTGAACCTATTTGGTTCCAATCAGTTTATGTCATGTCCTCGGGCCCTGCCCCCTTCCCTCCTGTTTCAGCTAGAGGAATCAGAAAAATGGGGTTAGCCACAGAGTGGGGTGCTAGGGCAGACAGGAGGAGGGGCTGGGTGTCAGAGCCCAGCCTGCTGCCGAGGGAGGGAAGCAGGCAGCTCGTGGGCTTATGGGCAGGATGACGGGAAACAGCACCTCTAGCAGCTCCAGGTGTCAGATGAGCCCCTAGTCCTCCAAACAGGAGCCTCCAGGCCTTTAGGTATCCAGACCTCAGGCAACTCTCAGCATCAGTCCCAGACAGCAAGATGATGGCCAATGGCTCCTCTGGGTCCCCTCCTTTCTTCTGCTTTTACCCCAGGAATCCATGAGAAGTCCTTAAGCTAATAACTAAGGAGTTAATTAATAATCAAAGTGATAAGCTGGAGCAAGCTTGACCCAGAGCAGCTGAGGGTTTGTTTGATCAAAGCCCAGAGGTCCAGAGCATGGGACCACAAAGCTATTCTGCCACTTGCCAGCTGTCACCTGTAAAAGGAGGTAAAAAGAGCATCTACGTCATAGGTTGCCCTCAAGGCACCTGAGATTATGCTTGTGAGATGCTGAGTCATTATGACACGTATTTCTAAGGCCTCCTGACTGCCAGCTGGGGCCAGGAGAGGAGACCCCTCTGGGGCTCACAGTTCAGGTGGGACTATTGGATTCCTAGCAAGTCAGAGTCTGAGTTCTGGAAATGCAGACATGTGTGCTCACAAGCTCAAGTGACAATGTCCTTGTCGGTCTGGAGAGATCCAGAAGGCTTCATAGAGGAAGTGGCATTTGAACTGGCATCACAAGATGAGTAGGAGTAGATGGAGGGGATGTTCTGGGATGTGCATGGTCCCTCAGCTCCTGCGGGGCTCTGACGTGTGGGTCTCGGCCTGCTCCAAGAGGAGGGTCAGAGTTTCTTTTCTCTGATTCCCACTCGGGGAAGAAAGGGCTATGTGAACTGCCCACTTTGTCCCGGGGGTGCAACACTGTGTGGCACAGAGGCAGGCTCAGTGCTGGCTGAACAACTCAGGAGCTGTGGAGTTAGTGAGTCGGGAAATAACAAGTCAAATGCTTCAGCAGTAGCCAAGAGGGGAGCAGGGAAACAGCAGGGCCTGGGGAGCTGCCCAGCCAAGGAGGCCTAAGCCTCTAACAAGGGAGCAAGCATAGGACAAGGCAGGGTCCCACCTGAGAGCCAGCCCGGAGCTGGAAGAAACACCAGGGCAGAGTCTGTGGTGTCTGTGCTGTTTGGGTGCCGAGCTTCTCAAAGCCACTGCCTTTGAGGACAGTGTCTCCCAGGAGTCACACTGGCTTTCATGGTCCACAGGGGTGGGTGGAAGCAGCATCCTCCCACCAGAGAGCATCCCCAGAGGCTCTAACTTGTAGCTGGCTGTGTGGAACATGGGTGGCATTTTGAACTAGGCCCTTTTTCCATGCTCTCTCTGGGAGTTTTACCTACCACTTGATGAATTTTACCTGCCCCACAGACAGAAGAAACATAGCCCCTTTCATGACCAAAACTCATATGGATGGCACCCTCTCTTCCACTCCACTCTGATCCACCACCTTCCACGCTGCTTAGGAACAGCCCATCCATCTGTAGAGCTGGGAGCCAAGGCCCAGGGCTCCCTGCAGGTCAGACGTCTGCCTCTGCTGGGAACCATGCCCCAGGGTGCTCCCGTGGCCAGAGGACCAGCCTGAGAGGATTCTCCCTGAGCTCCCTCTGTCAGTAGCACCCTGTCCTTGGAGCCCCTCGGCAGTGACACATTGAGATTCAAACCCACCTGTGTTTCAGACGGCGGCCACTCCAAGCCAAAGCCTGGTGCCACCAACCCTACCTGTGTCTCGTGTGTGACAGGTATGTGTTCATAGCCAGGCTGCTGCTCATACAGTCCACAGAGTGCACCTGTGGATAAACCAGGGTTTTCCAAGATTAAATTTCAGCACTGGCGTGCTGGTGATGCAGTCTTCCCCACTGATGGATGGAACCCTGGTCCTGGGCCCGCTGGCTTCTCCCCAGAGTGGACTCAGCCTCTCTCCTAGCTCTCGCTGCTCCAGACACAGGGTGCACTTACCCAGCTAACATGCTATAGCCAACTCCCTCCTCCCATGTCCTCCTGGTCCACTTAGTAAAGCCACCAGCCACCCATGGCAGCAGGGGTGGGCCTGAGGGCCTGGAGCTGGAAGTGGCCAACAGAGGACAGGCTAAGGGTGCTGCAGAGAGCATGGCTTCCAGGCCCTTGACTATGGAGCCCCCTCTGATGCCCTTGCCCTGGGACGTCCCAGCCTTTACCAGGCTGTGGTGAATTGGCAGGTGATGGGGCAGAGGGTTGTACAGCAACAGAGGTCTTTTGTGCAGCAGGTTGTACAGGCCATGGGGCCCAGACACCCCGAAAACACCTGCCAAGAGACTCCCTTATACCAGGCCCTGCACCAGTGCGGGGCGCCTTGTGAACTCATGGGACAGGCACTCTGACAAGACAGAGCAGCCAGACCTACCCTCCTGCCAGAACAACTCAAAGACCAGGCAAAATTCAGGACACAACAGCCCTCGAAACATGACATTAGATGTCCAAGGACAGACGCCTAAGAGGCAGGAACCATCGCGGTGAGTCCTTGGACCCCTCAGTATGCTGCCCCCAGAGTATCCAGCTGTGGAGCAAGAAGGGGACCCAGGCAGGTTCAGGGGTGCTCCGGAGGGGAGACACAGAACTCGAGGGCCTGGAAAGCCAAGGCAGAAAGAGTTTGCAGGATGGAGCCCTGGAGAGGAGGGAGCCCCAGAATCTGCCGGGCACAGATCAGCCTGTGCATGTGAGGAACATGCTGGAGGCCAGGAAAGACCCGCCAAGAGGGTCAAAGGAAGTCATGTCAAGAGCTCAAGCAGGATGTGAAAAGTGTGGGCTCATTCTGACAGCCAGGCCGGAAAACCTGAAAAAGAGACAGAGTATCATGTGGGTCTTGCCACTGTAAAGTAGGACAAAATGGACCCAAGACTAAAGGCTGCTCTAGTTTTCCCAGCAAAGCTTAAAAGCAAGACCTAAAGAGACCAAAATGCTACCAAGTAACATCCCGGTGTCCAGAACAAAGTGCAAGGATATTTATGAAATATTCAGCTCCCGACAAAACTCACAGTGGTGACCACCCAATCAAAAGTCAGCAGACGTGTACGGAGGCAGGAAGATACAGCCCAGAAATGACTGTGATGAAAGGATGAGTGTTCAAGGACATAGAAGCTTTTTCTACAACCATATCTAGGTGTTCAAGAAGCTGGAGGACAGAATGAATATGTCTGGAGCAAAAATGAATGCTGTAGGCAGGGGAGGGGGGCATATCTGTCGTGGGAGGAGGGTAAAAACTTGGATCTGAAATCTGAACAAGTAAGGTCTCTTCAAGGGGTGTGGGCTCACAGCCAGGCCCTGTGGAGGTCACCAGGCACACATACCCAACCCCACACAGGCCTGGGATGCCTGGCACAGAGTAGTATGGCTCAAAACATACACTCGAATCTTGTTTAATTTATGCTCCCTTTTTACAGATTCAGAAGCAGAAAGGGTGAAGGTCTTTCCAAGGCCACACAGCCAGTAAATGGTGGGTGCAGTGCCCTGGGCATGTGGCCTTGGGCACTCTGAAGAGCACACCCCTGACCCCCACATCCTGCCAACCTGGTGGGTTCAAGGTGGGCTTTGGGTAACCCTGGTTCCCAGCATGCAAGCAAGCTGGGAGGGGGAGGCATGTCAGTGTTCGGTCCAATAACATTAGCTAGCAGGAGAGAGATGTCCATGCCCACATCCGATCCTGCCACATCCTCCATTCAGGATGGTTGGAGCCCAGTGTCCCCCACCCTAGCTCCCCGACCTTGCCTTGCCCTCAGCCTCCTCAACTTGGGGGGTGGGAACCCGGCTTCATGAGGGTGCTCATTTCTATAATTCTGTAATCACCATAATTGCTTTAATCACCACTCAGGCTGGAGCACTCTGGGGTCTTCGGCCTCTGCATTCAGCCCTCACCTCTGTGCACCTAAGCAGCTCCACCTGGGGGCACAGACGCACAGCCCAGGGAACAGCCCTGGGTCACCCCCACCCAGCCCAACCCTGCCATGGCTTAGCGCTGGGCAACTCCGTCAGCACCAGCCATGTATCTAGACTGTTTGCTTGCTCCACACCTGCCTGACCAGGAGCCCAGTGCCGGACACAGGAAGACAGGATGAGCAGGGAGTGAGTGGGGACATGCCTGCAGGCATCACACCCTGTACAGGTGCTGCCCTGAGTTCCACCCAGGGAGGCACAGACACACTTCGAAGAGGTGATATGAACCCAGACACCAATCTTTCCTTCTTTCCTTCACCCTGGGTGGCATGTTGTGGGGAGGGGGAGCGTGGGCCTCTGTTGTGTTGATGATGGTGACCTCTGCACTGACTGGGCAAGTACCAGGGTCCAAGCATGCAACTTTACCAGCCTCTAGTGACGAGGCTTCACTGACAGAGGCCTGCGCAGAGAGGGCTGGGGGGAAGGCTGAGGTCAACGGCATGAGAGCTAAACCCCATAACTCCACCTGTCCTTGGCTGCAAACTCTCCAAGGCTGAGGCTCCAGGGTCCTGCCATTAAGGGTTGGGGGAGGGAGGACGAGGGGCCCCCCCAGAGTCCCCACAGCCAGCAGCAGCTGAGAGCCAGGCCCAGGCAGGCGGCAGGACCGCCACCGGCTCCTGCCAGGCCCCTGGCAGCATGAGCAATGGCGGGCTGAGCGATAAGAAACTAATAATTTATGTTTCCAGTTCCCGCGGCTCTGGCGCCGAGGGAAGGCTGGGCCACAGCCTCCTCCTCACTGAGCGGCCGCAATCCTTTATTGCACAAATTATTAACGACCAGAGAATGAATGACTCTGTAATCAGATCAGGGCTGCCAGCACTTTTCATTTCATTTATTTGTATAAATTCTGAAGTCAGGCTCTAGCCTGAGCTCAAAAGCCAGCCTCACTCTGGCCGGGGCCCAGGTCCCCACCAGAGCACACCCCTCCCTCACCATCATCCTTGACTCCAAGTGGGTATTAAAGACAGAGGGGGCTGGGGAGGGGGCAGGGAATGGGCCTAAGCTGCAAGACCTGAGTTGCCACGTGCCCACCGAGACCCCCTCAGACCATGGGTCCTGGACCAGGGTCAGAATTCTGTCCTTCAGCCCTCTCAGAGCCCCCTCCTACCTGTCCTCAGACCAGGAGGTTCCTGGTCCCTGAGGGAGACCCGCTCCTACCTATGCTTCTCCTTCACCCCAGACCCTCACTCCTCATAGGAGGCTCTGATACTCCAGGCCACCTCTGCTTCCTCCGGCCCCAGGCCTCTGCCCCTTTCCTTCTGCTTCTCCTGCCACCTCCTGGTCCTCCTCCCCCGGTCACCACCTGCCTCATGGGCTGGCCTCTCCCCTTCCCTCCCTCTTCCTGTCCTGCTGCTGGATTGGGCCCTCACCTCCCTTGGGTTCAGGGGCTATGAGGCTTTCTGTTCGGCACCGAGGAGTGAGCTGCCTATGGTCCTCTCACGAGCCCACTTTTAATCTCATTGACCTCTCGTTATACTACAGCACATAAATTCAGATTTGGAGAGCTTATGTTCCATCATAAATTGGGCTGGCAGACTTCCGATCAACAAGATAAAGCTGTCTCCTGTGAGGTGGGTGTTTTATTAGTCTTGGCCTCAGTGCTGCAGGCAGTGGAGGTGGGGTGGGGGAGGGAGGTCTCTGAAATCCTCCTATGCTGTTCAGAGGGGCCTGATGGTGCTTTTTGCCATCATGGGTACGGCATCTCCTAGACCCCTATCCCCATAGCATCAGAATGAGCAGCCACAGCTGGACCCCCAGGCAAGGCACTGGAAGGTCAATAGGGCGACCCCATGTGCACCCAGGCATGTATCCATGAGTGCCCCTCCCTCTGTGGTAGAGCTTCGAGAGCTTGGCCAGAGCCAGAATGAGGTTCATGAGTGGGGGAGGCAGCTGCACATGCCTGGGCATCCTGAGGGACAAAGGGCTGGAGGAGGGGCCCAGAGAAAGAGCATCCAGGACACAGCTCCAGAGACATGGTGGCCTGGCCTGGCTGTTAGAAGATGCAGACGCCTAACCACCAGGATCCCCAAAGATGGATATGGGGAGGTCTTGACACCTTCAGGCCACCCAGCAGGGCCTGGGCTCCTACTGCCCAGGATTGGGGATGATGTCTGCTGACCATGCCTGTCCCTCCCTGGAGGACAAGTCCTTCTTTAAGAATTCAGTCTCTGCCAACACTCTCTCCCTCTGCTCCCAACACTTCCAGCCCAGCTTCTGGCCCAGCCTGCCAGCACCACCACTCAGTGAAGCCACCCAAATCAGCACAGTAGGAGCTCCACCTGGCCCTTTCAAGCCACCAGCACTGTGTTCCTACCCACTCTGAGTTTGCTGTGATTGGAGCACCTCTGAGTACATGGGCCTGCCCAGGGCCATGGCAGCACAGCAGGAAACCTGGGCGACTGGATGTATGTTGGTGTTCTGGGGGCACAGTGGGGCCCTACCAGGAGAGGAGGTGATCCTGGGAGGCTTCTTGGAGGAGGGGGTACTGCTGTGAGTCTTGAAGGTAAGTAGGTAGTTGTTGTTCAGTCACTAAGTCATGTCTACTTTTTATGACCCCATGGACTGTAGCACACCAGACTTCCCTGTCTTTCACCATCTCCCGGAGCTTGCTCAAATTCATGTCCATTGAGTCAGTGATGCTAATCAACTATCTCATTTTCTGTTGCCCCCTTCTCCTGCCCTCAATCTTTCCCAGCATCAGGGTCTTTTCTAGTGAGTCAGCTCCTCGAATCAGGTGGCCAAAGTACTGGGGCTTCAGCTTCAGCATCAGTCCTTCCAGTGAACATTCAGGGTTGATTTCCTTTAGGATTGACTGGTTTGATCTCCTTGCTGTCCAAGGGACTCTCAAGAGTCTTCTCCAGCACCACAGTTCAATACCATCAATTCTTCAGCACTCAGCTGTCTTTATGATCCAACACTCACATCTGTACATGACTACTGGAAAAGCCATAGCTTTGAGTATACAGACCTCAGTTGGCAAAGT
This sequence comes from Cervus canadensis, assembly GCF_019320065.1. Taxonomy (NCBI): domain Eukaryota; kingdom Metazoa; phylum Chordata; class Mammalia; order Artiodactyla; family Cervidae; genus Cervus; species Cervus canadensis. The sequence continues at coordinate 28,181,822 of NC_057398.1, forward strand.
GATGTCTCTGCTTTTTAATATGCTGTCTAAGTGCTTGCTCCTTGGAAGAAAGTTATGACAAACCTAGACAGCATATTGCATTGAGCAGAAGCTGACAAGTTTCCTGAGGGCCACGTTCCTGGCTGGAAGATAGGATGACCCAGCCCAAGTAATAGCTTCGCTCTTTACCAATTTTGAATCATCTGTCCCATCTCTGAGGCCTTAGGTGCTCAGGAACCCACACATACCACTGGATCTCAGACACAAAGTTACACAACTGCTGACATGGGGCAAACTCTCAGATTTTGACAAGGCCAGTTAATCTAGGAGGTGATGTGTCTGTTCTGGAAGAAGAATCTATTGACATGTACACAGAGTCAAAGACCCCATCAAAGACTTGGGTCCTCTGACCTGGCAGGGCATGAGGACCCCATATTTGGAGATGCCTACAATCGTCTACACAGAGGTGAAAATACCCTATATAAGCCCAAGCTCTGCCAAATGCCTCTTCTCCTCCCATTCTCAGTGGCCTCCAAGCAGTCTTCCCACTTCCCCAGTCTGCAGGTGGGAAGCCCCTAGTGCCAATCTGCGACTCTGTTAAATGCTCTGAGGAAAGCGTCAGGTTGTAGCCTTGGACAGAGGCTGGAGCTGCTGCCCTCCCACGTCTATGGTCTGGCCTCGGCACATGGGCTGTACTCAGGATCTCAGCCAGTACCAGGCTGTGCCCTTCAGCCGACCCACTTCTAGGTCCACATGCGGGGTACTGCACGTAACTCCAGGGGCATGTCTGTCCCAGGGCCACCCACTGTGACACCCTAGACATAAGCACAGAAGACAAGATGGGCTCATGGAGAGCTCAGCAGATCACACTCAGACAGCGCCCACAAAGACATCAAAGCACCCCACAGGATGTTACTGATTCAACCTGTCCTGGAGAGATGCGCTCATTGGCAATGGGAGTCCAAGACTTGCCCTGGGATGGGGTCAGGCTAAACCTATGACCTCAGAACACCAGCCTGGGCCAGAGCTGTGGGGAGCAACAGTAAAACTCACTGTCCACCTAAGCTCTCTACTTCTGGAAATCCCTAACGGACAAATCTATGGTGACAAAGTGATTGCTGGCTCTCCAGGTGAGACTGTGTATGAGAGGCTCAGACCACCCACTCCTCCTCCTGGTGCAGGCAGGGCAGAGCAGCAGTCCCACCAGGGTACAGGTGGATGAGATCCTAAAATGTATGGCCAACTGCCCAGTGAAACCCTGTAAATTCTGTTGGGGTACAAGTTTCATTAAAGAAAGAAAAATGAATGGGAATCCAAAGCAACAGTGGTTTGCATGAGGTTCCTCAATACCCCTGCCCCACTTACTGGCCATGAGACAGGCACTCTGGAGAGCAGCCGGGAGTGACAGCGGGTGTCAAGGAGCCCATTACCCAGGACAGAGTGAAGGCCATTTCCAGGTACCTCTGGCTGTTTCTCTTTGAGGTTCTAGTCTGCTTCCCCTGTGCTTGAGTTCTGCTCTCTAAGGTCCCAGAGAACAAAATGCTGGTGACCCCTCTATGTAGCACAGAGAAGGCACTTTGTGGAAAGAAAGTGAGACAGGGGACTGGAGGGCTCAGCCAGTCACAGCCTGTCTCAGAGACCTCCTCCAAAGTCTATGCCTCTTCTTCATGCAGGTTGCTTCTTCATGCAGGAGTGGATGCAAGCCTTGCCAAGACCTCAGAACAGTGGACCACACCTGGCCTTGGGCTCTGACCTCCCCCCCACTCTGCAACACCTGCCAAGGGTGCTCACTCTGACTCCTGCGGGAGGGTCTCCCAGCCTCCGGAGTTTTTTCTCTCGCTCTGGTGAGGAGGAGCTTCTGGGACAGTAGGGTGGGCAGGTGCTGGGAGAAGTGAACAGGGGTGGAGCTGTCCCAGGCCAGGAGGCCAAGCTGCACTGGGAGTGGGTCACATAGACACCGCCCTGGAGAACAGTCCTCACACACTGACACATGAGTGTGTCTGAGGAGCTGTTGCCAGGAGCTCACATACCGCAGGAAGTCCATCATATATATGGTTACTGCTGGGCCAGTCTGGACTCCCTGCACAGCCTGGGAGCCTCGCAGAGCTGGGCCTGGAGGCAGTGACTTCTGCTACCACCCCCGAACCAGCGCCTCAGCTCCAGCTTCTCTCAGTCTTCAGGGTCCCTGCATGGATGCCCTCTCTGCTTCAGCTTGCACCCAGCAGCCTGGCAGAGAGCCTACCTGGTCCCCTCTTCCATAAGCCCCCTCTTACTACCCCCAGAGTCCTTAACTGATGCCTTGAGGATGGCACAGTAAGTGTCTCCAAGGGTCCTGGAGGATTCCAATCCCTTCGCTTGGCCCCACGTTCGAGGTGAGACCTTCAGTTCCTGCACTCTGAGACCATTTATGGAGAAAACACGTAGGGTACGCCAGGGCTCATCACGGTATTGACCAGGGCCTCTGCAGCCACATTTCACCCTGACTGTCTGCTCTAAGCCAAAGGGGACCCCACAGATGTTGAGCCCTTCTCTCATTTTTAGATGGGGAAACCAAGGTCACGATAAGGGCAGAGGGAACTATGTCACACAGTGGCTGGCCAGGAGGACCCAAGTCTCAGGACATGGCAGGGTCTGCTCTCTCCACTGTCTGCTTCAGCCTCTGCAGCCCAGCTCAGGCCCAGGCCGGGCTATGGCACTGAGCAGGGTGCCCCAGTGATGCCAGTAAGTGAGTGTTTTCACTCCTGGGGAGGGACCAGGCATGCAGAGCCAGTGGCAGCTAAGACACCCACCCATGTAAGCAGGCAACAGCTCCCTCTGTGCTGGCATCAGCGCACCCAGTGTATTCTGTAGTTTGTCAAGCACATGTGCGTCACTGTCCTTGTGTCTGGGGTCACTTCATCTGTCTGAGAAGCTGTGCATATGTCGGCATGTGTAAAACAGCAGGTGAATATCATGGCACATGGAACCGACAGTGTGCACCCTGTGGGTGCCCTGAGTTGGGACACCAGGCACTAACTCTTTACTTCTTTAAATGGCATTAAGTTAAGGTCAGTGGACCATAAAGAAGGCTGAATGCTGAAGAACTGATGCTTTCGAATTGTGGTACTGGGGAAGACTCTTGAGAGTCTCTTGGACAGCAAGGAAATCAAACCAGTCAGTCCTAAGCGAAATCAACCCTGAATACTCATCGGAAGGATTGATGCTCAGGCTGAAGCTCCAATACTTTGGCCACCTGATGTGAACAGCTGACTCATTGGAAAAGACCTTGATGTTGGGAAAGATTGAAGGTGAAAGGAGAAGAGGGCAGCAGAGGATGAGATGCTTGGACAGCAACACTGATTCAAAGGACATGAACTTGGACAAACTCTGGGAGATGGAGAGGAACAGGGAGGCCTGGTATGCTGCAATCCATGGGGTCACAAAGAGTTGGACGCAACTTAGCGACTGAACAACAACAACAAAAGGTCAGTGGACAGTCCAGCCTCAGAAACACCTACTTTCCTGAAAGAGAGACAGCGTGGCCTACCGCCAGCTCACAGCTGGCCAACAGCGAGGCATGTCCCAGCAGGGCGGCCCCTCCTGTATCTGACCTGGAACCAGGAACAGATGCTTCCTGAAGGTTCTGACCATTTCTGCAGGGGTGTCTGAGGGAGCCACTGTGCCACTCACCTCTGACCTCCCATCTACCCCTTCCTGATGGAATGGTGCTGCAAACCAGACCTTTTAACTGGACAAGCTGTCTTGGACATGACAACGGTATCCACCTGGCACTCATGCTGCAGGCCCGTGTGTCTATGTATGTTTCGTGCATAGGTCCTGGTGGTGTCTTCCATCTTGGCTGTCATATAAGTTAGCACACACACCGTCTGTGCATATTTGAGCTGAGGATGTCAGCATCCGTGTCTGCACCTGTCCTGTGCCAGCAGCTTTGGGAGCTGCTGTGTGTGCGTGTGGGTGTGAGCACACGTGTGGGTGTGAACACGCGTGTGGGCTGCTGTCTGTGTGCCTTTGAGAAGGCATGGATCTGTTGGTTGCTGTAGGTGCTTGTGTGGGCATGTGTGTGAGGCTGTGCCCACACCTGTGGGGCCCCTGTGATCTGTCCTGGCATGCCTTCCTGTCTGGGCGGGTCTGGGCCTGCTCTCCTACCCCCTAAGGTACCCGGGGTGAGCACAGGAAAACTGGAGGCTGATGGTACCCCTGCACCTGTGGTCTCAGCGACCCACTGCTTTCTTCTGTATCTTCCAGCCTCACCTCTAGGTCTCTCTTCCTGGGGTTTTACCACATCTGGTACTCAATAAGTGATTGATTGGTGAAGGAATGGATGAAAAGGGGGCTCTGAGAGGGTGGTCTGGAGGGGAAGAAGGCGGGCATTCCAGGATGGGAGCGAGCGCCAGCTTTGGACCGGCCGGGCAGCGCCAGCCGGGCGATCAAGGCTGGCAGAGCCTGGGCTGGGGGCATCAGGGTCTGTGGGCCGCCCCCGCGCTCCCTGGGGACGTCTCGGGTCACCGTCTGCACCGCCGCCCGCGCCGCCCCGCGGGTTATTTATGACCCCCTCTCCCTCCCTGGCGGCGGCGGCGGCGGCGGCGGCGGCGGCGGGCAGCAGCAGCAGCGGAGGGCCCCGCGCGGGGGAACCTCGAGAAGCGATGGCGCCGCGGAGGCCGGCGGGCGGGGGCGGGGGCGGGGCCTCCTCGGGCCAGAGGAGGAGCTGCACCCGCCGACCCCACCTTCCCTCTCTGCGGAGTCGCCAAGCCTGAGGGCCAGATGGCGGGGATCCCAACGCCAGAATTCTGTCCCTCTGGCCTGCCTGATTCCAGTCTGAGAAGTGCAGAGGAACGTGAGGGCTCAGGCGCCAGACGGACACAAGTGGACAGGCGGGAGGAAGGGAGCAGATCCTTCTGGGAAGGCTATGACAGCCAGGGTGAGGATACCTGGTCCCCCAGGGGAAAGCTGCTCTGAGGCCCCATGGGCAGAAGGCTCTATTTCCCAAGAACAGGGGGAAATAGGTGGGGGCGGGGGAGAACTGCCCTGATCAGTCAAGACCCCGGAGAACCCCTGTAAGATGTCTCCTTGGAGTCAAGAGTGGCCCTGAGAGGAGGGGGGTTCTGCAGGGAATTCTGGACTCCGTCACGGTGTTTTCAGAAGGGAACCCTGGTCCTCCAACGAAGGCTGGAGCCAGATGGCAGCATGGAAGTTAGGCTGGGTCCGGTAGGTCAGCCCCACACCTTGCCAGCTGGGCCTCTCCCTGACAGCCACAGGTGGGGTCCCCCGTGCCACTCCTAACCACTGTGGGCACACGTGTGACGAAAGAGGCCAGGGATGAGTGAAGGGTGGTCCTGGGAGGACCCCTGCTCAGACTCAGGACAGAGGAGAGGCCGGGCCTGACAGCTGCCTGGTATCTTCTCAGATCTAGAGATGAGCTTTCAGCCTCCCTTCTCCAGACCACAGTGTGAAGGTCAGGGGTTAAGAGGCCTGAGGCTCAGCGGACAGGTGCAGGCAAACCTTAGAAGAGCTGGGCGGAGGCTGTCTTTTGGCAGCTGGGTCAGGGCTGTAGCCAAACAGGCTCATTCCATGTGGCATGTCCATATCGAGCTATGACCACAGATTAACATGACAGCTCCCCGTGGGTCTTGGCGCTCAGGTGAGGACAGCCTCCTGCATCCATTAGACATGGAGCATCACACCTGAGAACAAGACATAGATCACAGAGGCTGGGTGTGGGAGGAGCTCCCTAGCTGTCACTCCTGGGGTCAGGTATATGCAGGAGTCCAGGTTACAAAGAGAGCAATGGGGCCAAGCGTGGTGAAGTAAGGAGGGGTCACTCACATTCACACCCATCTTGCCACCCACCTCTTAAACCCCCACAAATAAATATACAAGAAGTAAAGGAGTGGAAGTTCCCAGACACATGCCTGGTCTGAGCCCAGACCTCACTCCCCAGGTTGGTCTTGGGGCTGGCTGATACCTTAGCTGAGAATGAGGTGAGCAGTGTACATCAGCACAGGGGTCCCCAGTAGTCAGCCACATGCCCAGCTAGTGCTGGCATCTGGTAGGAGGCCCCTGGGGAGTAGGGGTGGAGTGTTCCCTCACTCCCAGCCCACCCCTGCAGAAGGTGCAAACACTCCTATGATCCAGCTCACTCCCACCCCCACCCACCCCCTGCTCATATGGGTGCCCCACCAGGTACATCTCAGAGGGGCAGGGGCAGGGGTCTGAGAGCAGAGTTGGGAGCTGAGGCTACTTTCCAGCTTGTCCAAAATGGCACACCGGAGAAATACAAGGTCTCACTAAGTAAGTACTATCAAAGCCACCGAGTTTCTCAGTTTCTCTTCCTAATTATCCCACCGCAGGGCCACCACGCCAAACTGTAGCAGGGAGGTATGGGTTGATCCCAGGGGAGAACCCCCCTCATTGCAGGGCTAGACCAAGGCTGGAGGAAGAGGTGAACATGGACGCAGAGGTCCCTCATCCTCAGACTTGCACGTGGCAGGTAACGGAAATATGCTCAAATGCACAGTCCCACATTCAGTTGCCTCTCATCCTCCCCACACACCCCACCCTCCACCCAGATTGCCTCTAGCCCCACTTCCGTGCCCTACCCCATGCTGTTTGTTGTGGAGGCAGACAGACTGGATTTGAAACAACCGTGTGACACCAGGACAGTTACTTGGCCGTTTTGTATCCCGCCCTTCCTCATCTGTAAAATAAAGACTCTTTGGGTGTTAAAAAAAAAAAAAATTAAAAAAAACTCATATTAGGTGATCAGGTGAACTAAGGCTTGTGATGTGCATGGTAAGGGGGGCAGTTATTGATAGAATTATCGTTGTTATTCACAGACCACAAACCTTCCCCAACACATTTTCCGCGACCACACACCACAAAGCCACAGCACACACCCTGCAGACGCCCGAGGAGACCACTCACACCCTCCGCACTGATTCCTACCACCTACCCAGAGCTGCTGGCTCACAAGCACCCGCCAGGAAAGCTGCAATTCCGATCCCGGATACGCTCTTTCGCAAGGAGCCAGCCCTCGCCCCACGTGGACTCCGGGACTCTGACTGGGGCGCCCAAACAGTGACTCCCTCAGCAGTGTCGCCGTCTGTGTGCGCCGCGACTCGCTGGCATCCGTCCCCCGCACCACCACCTCCTACCCGCCCCCCCCCCCGCCCCCCGCACCGGTCTCCTCTCCTCCAGAACGAGAACGCCCACCCGGGAATAAGGCAGGAGGTGCAGCCAGGTCCCGTCGCCCCCGTCTTAGCCCAGTCGGCCGTCACGCACCCCCTACTGGAGCCCGTGCCGCCCGCCCGCCGCGCCAGGGCCGTTTAAATGGGCCAAGTTGTGGCGGCGGCGGCGGCGCGAGTCTCCCAAGTCCCCGCCGGGCGGGCGCGCGCTGGAGTACGCGGGTGCGCGGCTGGGACGGTGGGGCGGGGCGGGGGCCTGGGACCCTCGGGCGGGGCGGGGCACGCGGCCGGAGGCTGCACAACTCCTCACTGCCCGGCTCGGCCCCGCGGGCGCAGCAGCGAGCCGGGCGCCGGGCCGCCCCAGGGGGCGCGGGCGCAGGTGGCCCAGCGCCCGGTGGAGCCCCAGGGCCCTGGAGCTGCGGCGCTGGGCAGGTCGATCGGGGATCGATAGAGCTCCGGCAGCACCATGTCTCGGGCGGCAGAGGCCCTGCCAGCCGGACGGGCAGCGGTCCGAGGTGGCCCGGCTGGGGCGCAGTAGCGGGGAGGGCGGGTGTGCAGCCAGGAGGCTCCTGAGCCCCGGCCCTCGAGACCCAACTCCAGCCCGGGCCGGAACAAGTTGCGCCGGCGGCGGAGGGCCAGGCTGCAGGAACACAGACCCACCATGCCGGCGGTCAAGAAGGAGCTACCCGGCCGTGAAGACCTCGCTCTGGCTCTGGCCACCTTCCACCCGACCCTGGCAGCGTTGCCACTGCCGCCGCTGCCTGGCTACCTGGCGCCACTGCCCGCCGCGGCCGCCCTGCCCCCGGCCGCCTCGCTACCAGCCGCGACAGCGGGCTACGAGGCGCTGTTGGCCCCGCCGCTCCGTGCCCCTCGCGCCTACCTGAGCCTGCATGAGGCCGCCCCGCACCTCCACCTGCCCAGAGACCCTCTGGCCCTCGAGCGCTTTTCGGCCACTGCGGCCGCGGCACCGGATTTCCAGCCGCTGCTGGACAACGGCGAGCCCTGCATCGAGGTGGAGTGCGGCGCCAATCGCGCGCTGCTCTACGTGCGCAAACTCTGCCAGGGCAGCAAGGGTCCGTCCATCCGCCACCGCGGCGAGTGGCTCACACCCAACGAGTTCCAGTTCGTCAGCGGCCGCGAGACGGCCAAGGACTGGAAACGCAGCATCCGCCACAAAGGTGCGGCCGCCGTGGGGGCGCGGACCGCTCCGGTCCCTCCCCTCCGCTCCCTGACGACCCGTGGGTCCGGATCCCCCTCGTTCTGCCACCTGGGAGACTCCAGTTCTGCCTAGAGAGGGCGCTGCGACTCTGGGGCCGCCGCAGGGACACCCCCTTCCCCCAAGCACGGTCGCCTTGTTGGACCCGGGCTGAGCGCCCTCGGCCTCCGTGGTCCCCCCAGCGCTGGCCGCACGAGCCGGCGGCTCTTTCTGCCCGGAAGGTCTTTGCGGGATTCCTGGGCCTTCAGGCTCCGGGGAAGTTTACGGGAACTCGGGAGAGCGGGCGGGAGGCCGACTCGGCAGGATACTCCCCTCCGGGGTCGAGGAGCCACGGGTTCTGGAGGGAGTAGAGGGGCACAAGTGAGGCCGGGTGCGGACGCGCGCTGGTAGAGAGAACGGCAAGGTGCATGGGTGGCGCAGGCAGGTGGGGGCTGCGGGGGCGCGCGTCGGGGCGGGAGCGCGCGGAGCAGAGTGGCGGCGGGGCTGGGAGCAGTCTCGAGGGCTCCCGCAGGAGTCTGGCTCCAAGGCCGCGACGTGTGGGCGCCAGAGCGGGCATGCGGAGGGAGAGGGGGTGAGCGCCAGGCGGGGGGGGGGGTGGGGGATAGTTAGAAAGTTAGGGACCCAATCACGCTCGTCGACTCTGGGGCTCGTGGCTCCGCGGGGTCAAGCGCAGTCCCGGGTCCTGACCGCGCCGCTCACCTGCGCCGGGCCCGACTTCCACGGTCCAGCTCCGGACTCCCGCGGACCTGCTAGGAGAGGGTGGAGCGCGGGAGGAGGGGCGCGCGGAGGCGGGGGAGGTGGGGGGAGAGACCGCCCTGCGTCAGGGGAGGGCGCTCGCTGGATCTCGAATTCCGAGCTCTGCAGATCCCCGCAACGTCTGCGAGGGTGGGGTGGGCGGCGAGGCCGGGTGTGGATTCGGAAGTTGGACGGAGGCGGGTGTTCATACTCGTGGCGGGAGGGAACCCGGCCTTGCCCCTGGCAGCGCCCCGGAAGCATGCCCGCGTGCCCGGCCCGACCTGTGCCCGGTCCCGCTCCCTTACCGGTCCTGCCTCGGCTCTCCTCGCAGGGAAAAGTCTGAAGACGCTTATGTCCAAGGGGATCCTGCAGGTGCATCCTCCGATCTGCGACTGTCCCGGCTGTCGAATATCCTCCCCGGTGGTGAGATGTGGGAGAAAACCTGGGGCTTCAGGGTCTTGTTTCTCCGCTGCGGAGCTTGGCCTCTGTTTTCTAGAATCAGTCCTAACCTCAACCCTGCCAGTGGGCAGGAGGGAGCCCTCAGGGGCAAATAGAGGAGACCGCTTTGGTGGGTATGCTGGGGCGTCAGACCCCGTCCCCCTTGATTCAGGGCAGGGTCCTGCCTATCCTGAAGCCTCTCTTTGGGAGCCCGGGAGCTGCTTCTCCTGAGGTCCTGGGGACAGCCCGTGGTGTGAAGGACTCCTCCCTGGACAGTGTCATCTGATCAAGGCCTGGGGACTTTGCCTTGTTACAGGTGTGTGTGTGGGGTGTGGGGGGAATGCGGTTTCACCATGTCAGCTGGCCCAGCCTGGGAGAGGAGCTGGTCCTAAGGGGACACTTGTTACAGGACGTGACAGTGTCGGCCAGCCTGGATGGACATTCTGGGGTGGCCACAGGCTTGGATGTGAGTGACCTGCATGTCTGGATGCCTAGCGCTGGAGCCCTGTGGGACAAGGCCAGGGATGTCCAGGAGTGTCTGAGGATACAGCCTGGTCTGGGGCACAGTAGGTGCAGTGTGGGCCTTGATGTCAAGAGAACTGCAGCTGGAAGCTGGTGTGGGACCTCCAACCCAGTGTAGAAGTCTGTTGAGATCTTATTAGCCTGGGGGGGTGAGGAGGGCAGGAGAGCTGGGGCCTGTGCCTGCCCCGAAGCACTGCCTTCCCTCTCGCATGCCCTCCAGGCAGCAGTGGCTGGAGGCTCCATCTGAAAATCTTGTCTTGAGAGGGACAGTCTGAGCTCCTGTGGGAGAGCCCATGAGGACCACGGCTCCTGGCACCATTCAGCAACCCCCTCTGCCAGGAAGGCCTGAAAGGACCCTGCAGGCAGCCTTCAGCTTGTTTACTTTGGACTGGTGGTAGGGAGGGGGTGGGGAAGTCTTGGATTCCTGGTGGGCCTTGGGGGTGGGCAAGCCAGGAAGCCACAGACAAACCTGTAAAGACACACAGGTTGGGCAGAGGAAGGGGACACAGCTGAGCCTCCCCACTTGCCCACCCCACACACTGTCTGGCTCGAGCTCATTGTACTCACAGGCAAGCCTGCATGCAGAGCCCCCCAGACAGAGCATGTGCGCAGGCAGCCTACCTTTGCCCAAAGCCACCACACCTGCCTGGGGCAGGAAGCTGAACTCCCCTTCACTTCTCAAGCAGCTGGTGCCAGAGAGGACACCCTCCAGGCTGGTCTGGGGCCTCTGCTGGTGGGAGGAGCCCTGCCTCTCCCACCATCCCCTCTTGAAGGTCTCCCACAGGAGGGGGTGGGCAGGTGGCCTGAGCCCAGCATCAGTCCTCTCTAAGACATTTCCTGTCGGGAAGGCCAGGTTGGGCCCATAGCCCAGGGCTGCCTACCTGTCAGGGGCTCCCAGGCCCCTGCCCTGCATGAAGGATGGCTCAGACCTGGGCCTGCCTCTCCAGAGCCTGGTGGCTCCCAGGCCATCCCCGTGCCTCTCTCTTAGGAAGGTTTCATGGACCCCCTTGTCTTTTCAGCCCCCACCTTTTTCACACAGGCTGTTTTCCACTACTGCCCATGGCCAGGTCCACAGATAAAACGTGCACACTCCACAGTCTCAGAATATGAGTGTGCTCACAGCATAGGCGTCGTGCTGCGGCCTCCATGCCCCACCCTTGCTGTCTGAGGAGCCAGTGCTTGGCTGGGACAGGGGCTTAGCACCCAATTCTGAAATCTGTGTGCTGAGCAGGGGTCAGCAGCTGAGGTCTGTGGTGTGTGTGGGAGGCAGATGTGTCCCTGTCCTTGGTTCAGGTCAGGACTGCTCATCCTGGTCCCTCTTCCTTAACTCCCCACTACCAGAGCCGTTCCAGGCCCCCGTACCTGGTATGGCCTTACCCAAGTGGCAGCCTTACTGCTCTGCTTCCCTCTCATCCTTGTCCCATAGATGAGAAGTAAAGGGAAGTGCACTGAAAACTTTTTCTTCAGAGAATAGTTTAGTTAAAGCAGAAAGGCAGGAAAGGAGGTCCTGGTCCTTGGCCTACAGCAGGCTGGAGAAGGGCAGAGCTGAGGGGCTTTGCAGCCAAGCCCACTCCAGGCAGGCCAGAGCTGTTGAAAACCCTGCCCCCCAGAGCCTGGCCAGAAGAGGCAGGGGGCCGGTCGGTCACCCCCTCCACCTCCCTGCCTCGCTGAAGCTCTGCTGCCACTGGTTTAGCTTGGAGCCAAGGCCAGGGTCTTAGAAGTACAGGCTGGGGGGGGACCCCCTTTCGTCTCGCAGGCCTACCCCCAACTTCACTGCTCCCTCCACCCCACCTTCCCTAGTGCTGCCCAGTCTCTCACTGGACGTGTGTTGAAGAGAGGACCTTGGGGCACCTCCTGGGTGGATTTGTTTTTCTTTTTTTTTTTCAGTTCTACCACTTTATTGCTACCAGCCCATCTCCCTCCACCCTTGTGCACACATGCTCAGTCATTTAACCCCATAGACTGCAGCCTGCCAGGCTCCTCTGTCCATGGACTTTTCCAGGCAAGAATACTGAAGTGGGTTGCCATTTCCTTCTCCATCCTGGATAGATTTGCGAGGGCAGGTGTGGCAGACTGTGGCTCCCCGACCCTGTCAGGGGCACTGCCCAAATCTGGGACTGGGGTGGGCCATGTGTCTGGAGGTGGGGCTGGTCTGGATCTGAAGAGAACCTCTCCTCTGGAGGCTAGGGCTGTGGCAGCCACACACAGCTGCCCTTCTGATCCAGGGGGACACTGTGTGGGGAGGGGCAAAAGCCCCCTGGATACCTTCCTCCCCAAGCTCCTGCGTATGATGGGGACACAATGTCCTGGCAACAGGAGGGAGGAGTCCTAGAAGGCCTCAGTCACTGAAAAGATGAGAGAGAATTAAATAATTCCAAGGTCCCTGCCACCATCCTGAACCAGTAGTTATTAAATAAGAAAAAGCCTCCAGCCCACCAGAAAACAGGAGCTCTTCTTCCCTGGGGTGGCGCAACCTGCAGACACCAGTGGGTGCCATGCTATGCAGGGCCCTTGGCATGAGCTGCCAGCATGTGTGCAGGCTCTGGGCCCTCCCTGCTCACACTTGCAGGTGCAGGGCAGGGGAAAGGTGCACCTCGTAGAAAAACTCTGAATCTCATAGTTCCTGACCAAGGGGATGGATCCCCCCAGGACGCATAGAACAAAGGGCCTTGGCTGCCAGGTGACCTGTGAGCCAAAGGTCTGCAATTTACAAGGGGTCAGCCCCAGACTCCAGGCTTCAGACACTCCTGAGCTGGGCTTCATTTGGCACTGAGCATCGAAAGCGGGCTTGGCATGGGTAGGGGTTCATACAGAGTCTGAGTGGGACTGCCAGGCAGACATGCGTGCAGAGGTAACTGCATGCGGTCAGGACACACGTGTCCTGCGGGTGCTAGCAGCCCTTTAGGGGCTGGGAACACCGGGTTGGTCCCCAGCAGGCGTACACACACAAGCCGAGCACCTGTGGAGGGGCTGGGCTGAGTGTGGAGTCTGGACAGGGCAGTGCCCATACGCTTACTCCTGGGCCCCCACCAGGATGGAGTGGAAGGCAGTCTCTGGACGGGTTTGTGAAGGAAGCCTTGCCTCTCTGCTCTTGTCTTGGCCTCTGGCCAGTTGTGAGTGTCCTGGAGGGCCGGAGGCCTCTCTGCTGTAGGTGGGGGTGCCCAGGAGGCTGAGCAACATGGTTTGGCCTAACCTTCCTCTCCTCCCTCCCTGTCCAGAACCGGGGGCGGCTGGCAGACAAGAGGACAGTTGCCCTGCCCCCTGCCCAGATCCTGAAGAAGGAGCTGACCCCCAGCTTCTCAGCCAGTGATGGCGACAGTGACGGGAGTGGCCCGGCCTGTGGGCAGCGGCTGGGCTTGAAGCAGGAGAACGAGCCGCATGTCCATATCATGAAGAGAAGGTGCTTCAGGGACCAGGAGGGGAGGGCACGCGGGCTCTGGCGTGGGTGGGGACTTCAGGACTGGGGTCTCCAGGCAGCGGAAGGCCAGGTCAGACCTAGAGGTGGAGAGCCTTTGCCCTGAGGACAGGGGCCCAGCTTAGCTTCTATCCTCTGCGTGGCCACTGACAGCTGCCGCAGGTGAAACAAAGCCTGGACTCCCAGGGACATGCCTCAGGACCACTGTGAACGTGCCTTGCCCCCACCTGGCGGCCGAGTGCCAGGCCAGGATTCAGTGGCATCATTGAGGAGCAGGCACCACCAATAGTCATGGCCAGAGCAGGCCAGGGAGGGTCCATGTGTGGGGAAGGGCCAGGGAGGGTCAGAGCTGCTGGGCTGAGGAAGGAGAAAGGCTCTTGGAGGAGAGTCTCATGCCACCACAGCCAGGCAGGGAGGAGGGAGCTGCGTGGATCCTCATGGGAGCACCCCTGACACTCACACTCACTCTCTTTGGAGTGGCCACTCCCTTGGCTCCTTACTGCCTCCCTCAGGTTTGGGGCCACCATTCCTGACCTCCTCCTTTCTCCCCTCCCTCCTGGCAGAAGCTTCTCCTTCTGCCCACTCTTTTTCCATCCATCCATTCATCTGTCCATCCATTGTCTGTCTGTCCAGCATGTCATATGTATCCCCAGAATTTCCAGGCCTTTTTCTTGCTTTTAATATATTCTAATTTCTCCTACCCTAACCCTCTTGGACACCAGAGAGCCCTGCTCCCAGCCCTTGCTCCCACCTGTGCTGATGGAAAGCACCGCGTGGGCCTGCCACCACCCTCCCTCAGCCCATGGGTCTTCTCAGGGACACTGCTGTGGGTGAGAAGGTGGGCACAGCACAGGGCTATTTCCTTGCTTGACCCCTCCTACCTCTGCTGTGTGACTGTCACTTCCAGGAGGCGGCTTGGCAGCAGCTGGGACCCAAGGGCCATCATCGGAGCCAGTGGTGGTGGCCGTGGGGTTCATTCCTCGACCTGGTTCCCAGCACCCCCGGAGCAGCTCTAGCAACTAGGAATTAGGGTTCAGTCACACAAGTGGCACATGCAGAGGAAGTCACGGCCCCCACCCCTGCACAAGTGGGGGCTCTGCTGGCTCCACCACCACAAGAGGCAGAGACGTGGGACCTCAGTTCTGTCCTTCCCAATTCCTTGTCTGGCAAGCCCTGGAGCGGGTGCCTGCCCTGTGGGTCTGTCCTGGCGGCAGCCGCCAACATGTTGAGCTGGTACCAGATGATGCTAGAGGTGGTTCTGAGCCAGCCCAGTTCCCTTGAGGCTGGCACTCCAGGGCAGACACAGGGCATGCCACATACATGTTCTGCTGTCCACATGCTGAGTCCTGGAGGCCACACTGACCCTCTGCTTCTCTCCTTGCAGAGTCCACACCCACTGGGACGTGAACATCTCCTTCCGAGAGACGTCCTGCAGGTAGGGCCGGGCCTGGGCCAGGCTTCGCTTACATGTTGTGCATGGGCAGCACAGAGCCTTGTCGCTCCATGTTCTTTGGTTCTGACTCTAAATCCCTCCAGCCTCCCTCGCCTCCTCCTCTCCTTGATCCATGGTCTATTGTTGACTTGTGCTTAAACTGTGACAGCAGCAGAGATGGGTTCTGGGCCCAGCCCTGAAGCCAGAGTGTGCTCCCCCTCTCACACTGGAGCCCATCTGCGCAAGGATAAGGCCATGCCTGCCCCCTCCCACTCTCCCAGAGACCTAACAGAATGTGAGAATGGTGATGTGTGAGTGGGGTCTTGAAGGATACATAGGAGCTCACTAGGGAAAGGGGGTGTCTACAGAGACTTGGAGGAATGAGGGAAGGGGGTGTGGAAAGGGAGGAGGGGAAGCTGGCAGGCCTGGCTTACCTGGGTGCTAAAGGGCCTTAGATACTGGGCCTGTTGGGCATTTGCCTTCAGGCAATGGGGAGCTACTGAAAGCTCTTGAGCAGAGAAGTGGTTGGTGTATGCTTTGACAAGGTCCTGCTGTAGGCCCCATCCAGCAGGTTGGGCGTTTGCTCCAGTCCATGGAGGGGCTGTAAATTAAAGCCATAGTAAGGAGATAAAAATGGGGAGACCTGATGTGGAGGTTGGGGGTGTTGGGGAGACCCAAGTCCCGTCTCAGAAGGGTAGGATGGAGCCCTGGCTGTGGTGTCTGGTCAGTGGGATCAAGTCTTAGCCCAGGGCTTCCAGGGAAGGCACAAGACAGGCCCAGCCAAGCAGGCAGTGGGCATCCAGTGCCTTCGGGCCCCTCTCGCAGCCTGGCTCTGTGCCACATGTGTTATTATTTATACTTCAGAGAATGTCTCGGTCCTGGAGCCAAATTACAATGAAAACGTCTTTAAACTTATTTCCACCTCATTTTGAAGTTGCCGGCTCAACTGATCATTTTTATGAACCGTCATGAACGTTGATGACATTTTATGAGCCTTTTACTTGGGAAGCTACATGAGAAATTTGTCAGTAAGGCCTGTAGGGGAATCCCAGGCTGCTGTTTCCCTGCCTGCAGCCCCTGCTCACCGCAGCCGGCTGTGGGACGTGGGAGAGGGCCCGGGTGTCTGACACAGTAAGAGGCCAGGTCCCAGAGTGTGGCGGACCCTCAAAACAGCTGCGATGATGTCTGGATTTTACCAGAGGGGAGATTGGGGGGTTAGCCAAGAAGACTTACAGCCCATCTGCCCCCCACATCGCCCTGCTGCGGCACCCCAGCATCTGGCCAGGGAGGGCTGAGCAAGCCCACAGCGCAGCTGCTTCACACACCTCCACCTCAGCTCTGCCTCTGTCTCTTCCCGGCTCCTGTTGGCCCCGTCCGTGTGTCTTTCTGTCTCGAGTCTGCTGTCTGTCCTTCAGGCTCTGTCCATCTGTCTGTCTGCTGTTTTCAGCCTTTCTGTCTATCCAGTAGTGCCTGTCCTTGTGTGTCCATCTTCATCCGTCTAGTCATCTGACTTCATCCATCAGTCTTCATCTGTCTGTCTGTCCCTCAGTTCTACTCATCGATGCATTTGCCCCCATCCCTCTGTCTGCCTGAGTCTGCTGTAACCACTTGCCTGGTTGGAGCTCCCCCTTAAGCCCCGTGCATCCAGGGCAGCAGGCAGGAGATGTGGGCCCTGCTCTTCTGAGGCCCCTGAGCTGGCCAGGAGATGGACAAGGGCTGGACAGTATACCAGGCACTGGAGGGGCCCCTCACGGGGAGAAAGAGTCTGATGGTTCACACATTTAAAAAAAAAATAATTTTATTTACTTATTTCTGGCTCTGCTGGATCTTGGTTATACAGGCTACTCTCTAGTTGTAGCGCTCGGGCTTCTCAGTACAGTGGCTTCTCCTGCTACAGAGCATGGGCTCTAGGCTGTGCAGGCTTCAGTAGTTGCCGCATATGGGCTCAGCAGTTGTAGTTCCTGGGCTTCAGAGCACAGGCTTAGTAGTTACGACACACGTTGCCTATGGCATGTGGGATCTTCCCAGACCAAGGATCAAACCTATGTCTCCTGCATTGGCAGGCAGATTCTTTACCACTGAGCCACCAGGGAAGCCCTCTTCATGGTTCTTTACATAAAACCTGGCATAATTTGTTCAGTGAACAACCGAGTGACCACACAGGTTTTCTGGGTCTTGGAGCTCATGGGGCAAGCCCCTAAGGCAGGAAGCGGAGGTTTGATGTGTGGGCTGTGTCTTGATTCCCACAAGGCATCACCTCCGCGGAGCTGCAGCATCACCTCCGTGGAGCGGCAGCAGCACCACCTGAGTGTCTGAGTGACCAGCTCAAAGAGTTATTGGCCACAGCGGTGGTGAGCGCTGAGCCCCACTCCCTGTGTAAGCACTCAGCTGAGGATTCACGGGAAACAAATGAATGGGCCTGACCCCACCTTAAGTCTCTGGGGGTTGGCCCACCTCCTGCAAGAGCCCTGGGGACACCAAAAGGAGGTTCTCTCAAGGGAGAACTCTGTGGCAGCAGCAGTCCTGGCACTAGGCACCCCTCCCCCTCTCTGATGCTGAGGACAGCATTTCTCTCTTCTACCCCCGCCCCCCGCATTGATGAGGATGATAGAGAGGATGAGAATTGCTGCCAATTAATCCCATAAAGTACTTACTCCCACCCCACCTGCCCTCTTGTTTGCATGGCGGGGTGTGGGGGGGGGCCTTCTTTCCTCCAGGGAGAGGGGTTGGGGGTGGGGAGAGAGCTTGCATCAGGGTCTCTCAGCGGCTCTAGAGCCCAGCCCTGGAGGCTTTGGTGCTGAAACTGATCTGCTTAGGGGCCAGCTCTGGATTAGCCTGCTCCGGCCACCCCGGCCAGAGCGGGGGCAGGGGGGGGCGGGGTGCCTGGGGGTTATTTAATGAGGTTTAGGGTTGGTTCCCAGGTCACTTGGTGGAGGCCCCCCTTGAGGTGGCCCAGCCAGGAGGCTGCTCCATTACAGGTGGGCTGGGGAGCAAGGGTGCTGGGGAGGGATGTGCCGCAGGGTGGGCTGGGGTCCCTCCCTGCTCCTCTTCTGTCCTGTCCGACCGACGTCCTGCCACTCCAGCTGCGTCTGCAAGGTGGCAGGGGCCCTTCTCTGTGCTAACAGAGATGCTCTCAGAACCCCAAGGGCAAATGCCGTGGGGGCCATTCCCTCCCTCTTTTGTCTGGGGTTCTGTGATGTAGGCAGTGAGCTGATTTAACAGGAAGAGCAAAGAAAGAACGAAATTAAATTCCTGTTTATCCCAAGGTTCTTGGTGGGGAGCCCTGGGAAGAGCAGAGTGTCCTTAGCACAGACACACTGGTGACTACTGTGTGCATCTGTGTCTGTGTGTATCTGCAGGTCCGTGTGAGTGTGTGTGTGCACACCCATGTATGCCCCTGGATGGCACACACCTCATTGGCTGCAGGTTTTGGTCTCAACCTTGGTTTCTGTATTTGAAAAAACTGACAGTCCGTGGGTGGTTGGAAGTTTTAGTTGCAATAGCATGTTCGCAGGAGCAAGCGCTGGGTCCACGTGTCCTCTCTGGTAGCCTTCTGCCATCCCTGGTGGGACCTGGCTGCTCCCCAGAGCAAGAAGCAAGGACAGTGGCTGGTCTCTCTGCAGAGAACAGAGCCCAGATGGGGCCAGCCCTGCACTCCACACAGACCCTCCCTGGGAGCAGCAGTGGGGTCTAAGTGCAAGGCTGCTGTGTTTAGCAGACACTTAGCAGGTCCTGGTGGTCCCAGGTGGGGCCTGCGTAGGTCAGGGTGAGACTCCAGCACCCACGAGGAGATGGAGATGCTCACAGAAATGGTGTGCACGAGGTGTTGTCACACTCAGCGTCCCCTGGGCCATGCATGCTCACACTCAGGCTCAGCCAGGAGCCCCGAGGGGTCTCACCTTCCCTGTCTTGCTTCGCTGCAGCCAGGACAGCGACCTTCCCACCCTCATATCCAGCGTGCATCGCAGCCGCCACCTCGTTATGCCTGAGCATCAGAGTCGCTGTGAATTCCAGAGAGGCAGCGTGGAAATAGGCCTAGGAGCCGCAGGTGAGGAGCCAGGGCAGTGCTGGGTGAAGCAGGGCTGCCAGGCTGCGCAGAGCAGCGTGAGGACAGCCGCCTCTCAGCCTCCCTGCGTCTCTGCTCAGCGGCTCTGGATGCCGCCACCCCCAGCATCCTTGGCGGGCAGCCAGGGAGGCCAGCGGAGGAGGCGGGAGGTGGCGAAGCCGGCTGTCCCCCGGGGCTCCGTGTGATGGTAATTGTGTTAATCCCAGCCAGCCGGGCAGACAGGAGGCGGAGGCGGTGGCTCCACTGTGGCTGCTGCTGGGGTGGGCTTGGAGTGGCCAGAGGCCACGGCTACCCCCTGCTCTCAGGGGCGGATGGAGGCAGGACAGTCAGGGAGCGCAGGCCTCATGGAGGCACACACCTGGGCATGGCTCCTGCATGGGCAGGGATGTGCTCTGCACACACCGACCCCAGAGCCAGGGCCCCTGGGAGAGAAGGGTCCACGTCCTGAGAGGAGAGGGGCTGGGGCAGGAGGGTGCTTGCCCGGGGCTCTGTCCCTGTGGAGGGCTAGCTCCTGGAGGCAACAAGAGCTCGGAGGGAGGGGGCAGCTTGCTGAGCTTTGGCTGAAGGGGGCTCTGGGTGCCAAGAGGAGCTGGCAGGGGTCCCTTGCTGCCCTATGGACCAGGGCAGACCCAGGAAGTTCCCAGCAGTGGATGCAGCTTTCAGGAAGGCTGGGCAGGGGGTGGTCCATCCTGGGACCCCCGAGTACCCCCATCAGGCCTTCCAGGTGTGCCAATGGCTGGGTAGTCCTCTGTGGGAGGTGGGGGGCTGCTGCTTCTGGAGCCGAGTTAGAGGCTCTGAGCAGGCGGCTGATAAAAATCTAATTGCCCCATCGATCGGGTGAGCCTCCAGAGTCCCACAGTGATTGAGATATTCGGAGCCAGCGGGCTCCCCTGCTGCCTGCACATGCGGAGACCTCCTCATGGTGCCTGGCCTGAGTGTGGGTGTGTGTGCCCCTGGCCTGGCCAAAAGCTTGGGCTTCCACTTACGCCCGTGTGACACGTGTGTGTCAAAGTGCCCTCACTGTCTTCCTGTGGAGGTACAGGACCCACATATGAGCACTTCACGGGTCACACATGATCTGTGTGAAGTGCCATGTGTGTCCTGTGTCCAGGTTTCATCCAGGTCCTGCCCTCTTCTTGGGACTCCAGTCCTCATCAGCTTCTATGTCTTTCTGCCAGCCCCTGGGTGGGGGCCTCGGCCGGTGCTCACCTCCTCCTCCCCAGGAGCACGTATCAGCCGTGTGTTCACCTGAGCAGGAGGGGTCAGGGAGGACTGGGCTCACGGTGGGCCCTGCAGACATCTCCTTACTGTGTGTGTGTCTGTGAGTATATGCGGCCCTCATCAGGGACTGGTGAGCCCCGGACCTCCATGGCAGGACCTCTCTAGGACAGTGGGCATGGGTCTCACTGTGGGCCCGCCTGCCACCCCCTCCCAAGCACCTCTACCAGGCAGAGAGGAGCCATCACCCCCCAAGAGGAAGGGGAGGGGGTCTTCCCACTGTGGAGAATGAGAACTGGATCAAGGGAAGTGGAAGCCCTGGGGTATTCGCTGGGTCCCCAGGGGGTATGTGCAGGGTGGGGTGCAGGCAGCAGATGTGGACTCAGCCCTCCCCAGGCTTGGCACAGCTGGATGCTGCAGCCCTGGTGGTGCTGCTGGCCGGAGGCTCTTTGCCTTCCTCAGGGCCTTCATGCTGGTTGAGCACCCCCTACCCATCCTACCAGGTCACTAAGGTAGGACCCTTTGTCTGGTCAGTGGGGACAGCATCCTCATCCCTCTCAGGGCAAGGTCTGGGGCTAGGCCACTGGGCCCAGGCCAGTGGCAGGAGGTGGCTGAGATCAATAAGTTATTAGCACCATTCTGTCAGCTGTAAAGTGGAGATTGATCGGCACTCCACTGCTGCACTTCCTCGCCTGATAAAAATGACAGATTAAGGGAATAAGAAAAAGGAATTAGGCTCTGGAGCTGACCGCAGGGTTTCTCAGTAGCTCCCCTTGCTGAGGTGTCATGGTGGGCCTGGGTCACTGAGGGGGTGGCCCCTTCACCCAGATGGCCTCATGAGGAGAGAGTGGGGCCAGGAGTGCAGGGTTTGGACTGGAAGCTGACACGATTGCTGAGCTGTTCCACAGAGACCTCCCAGACCTTGGGCTCAGGAGGGAGCCTGACATCAGGGTGCCAGAGGCTTGGGTAGAGAAAGACTGACTCCAGGGGATCGGAAAGAGGACTTTAGGATAGGGGTGGGGCGGGCTCTGGGCCACATGAGGGGCTATGCACAGCGGGTGATGGGGTGCCTTTGGGCGCTTAGCCCAGCTGGATAGGTAGTGTCCTCGGGCTTTCTGGGGGCAATGACGGATGTGGCCTGGGGGGAGGAACCCAGGAAGAATGGATGGGGGCAGATGCACCTGACCTCCAGGGCCTGTGGCCTCTAGGAGGAGGTTGGGTTACCCTGGCATGCGACCCTGCACTGCTGGTAGTCAGTCATCCCTGTTCCAGGAGGAGAGGGTGGTAAGGTGCGGAGGAGGGCTCCTTACTCTGCAAAGGAGGCTCATCTGGCAGGTGGGAGCAGCATGGTGCCTGTGAGGTCCTGAGTTGCTGCCTGAGGCCATAACCATGCATCTCCCATCACATCTACACACATGTAGCCCAGAGCCCAGGGTTTGGACTGTCCCATTTCCTCACTCTGACCCAACCCTGCTGGACTGGGCAAGGCTTGAACCATAGGCACCTTTGAGTGATGAGAGCTATGGTTCTGGGCTGAGCTGGAGCTGGGCCGGCACTGAGGCAGGAATTGAGGCCAGTATTGGGGTGGGCTGGAACTGTTCCTGTCCTGGCCTCTACGAGCCCTGAACGCAGGACGGGGTTCACTCTGCCCTCTCCCAGGTGACCTGTTGGGCAAGAGGCTGGGTCGCTCCCCCCACATCAGCAGTGACTGCCCTTTGGAGAAGAAGGCCCGAAGCAAGTCTCCTCAAGGTGTGGCCTTTACCCCGGGGGGTGAGGGAACAGCCACTGGAGAGGGAGGGGGACAGCCTGGACCCTCTGCTGGGCACAGTCAGCCAGCAGCAGGTTCTAAGAGGGGAGCCCCTGTTTCTCTCCCTTAGCAGTGTCTAAAGGGGAAGCCCCCTCTCCTGTGTTTGCCCAACCCAGAGACTCTGTTGCTTCCGGAACTAGGGCCCAGCATGGCCCCTGAGGATCATTACCGCCGGCTGGTGTCTGCCCTGAGTGAGGCCAGCACCTTTGAGGACCCTCAGCGTCTCTACCACCTGGGCCTCCCCAGCCATGGTATGTAGCCCCTCCCCACGGCATCATGAGTGTCCACAATGTGCTTTGAACTCTCCCTGTCCTGTTAGGTCTCTGCTCACCCTGAAAAGCGTGGCTGCTGACACCAAGGCTGGGATTGGGTGCAGGTCTTTTGGCTCCTCAAACCTTGAAAGCCCTTGTAGGTGGACAGTGAGGCCCACCTCCTTCCTGTGCCCAACACAATGGCCTGTTTGGGTATATCTGGTTGGAAGGGTGGTCCCTCACCAATAAGTCTCCCAAAGGCTCTCCCAGCAGGGCCTCAAATGGCCACTGCTCACTGCCATTTCACAGAGGAGGAAGCTGCTTGGGGGAGCTGAAGGGAGAGTGGGAGCTGGGGGTTTCACCAGGCTCACCCATGTCTCCAGCACATACAGGTCCTTGTGGGTCCCCGCCTCCCCTCCCCCGTCCCCATATGAATGGTGTGGTCTGGATACTGTAGTCCTTCCTGACTCCAGCTGCAGTCAGAGCAGAGACTCTGTGAGAGAGTGCCAGACCCCTTCTCAGGAGGGTGGGGCCAGGAGCAGAGCAGCAGTCAGCCCCCTGAACGTCCACGTGGACGTCTGTCCAGAAGCAGGATGGGCGACAGTTCAGGTTTGGTGGCCCAGCTTTGACTGGTGCTCAGGAGGAGCTCCAGCCAGAAACACCACTCCCAGACCGGACACCTGGAAGTCCCCCTACCACCACAGGGGCACCGTCTGGCACCCTGTCCAGCTGCACCCTGACCTTGCAGACCCCAGCCCAGGGGGAATAGCTTGCCTTTCCTGGCTGGAGCTGGGTGAGGGGTACTTGCTGGGAAAAGGGGCTGGATTTCCTCTCCTTACACAGGCACTGTCCCCTAGGGCAGTCAGGCACCGAGAGCCTGAATAATTCACCAAATGTTAATAATTTAAAAATCTTCCTTTTTAATTGCTTTCCCTGCCCTGCCTGGGGCCGGCTCCGCTGGCTGTGCGGGGGAGGGGCGCCGGCCGCCAGGAGCGGCGCGGAGCCGGGCTGTCAATCAGGCCTCCGCCTTCCTCCCCCGCCGGGAGCCTACGGTAAATAACCGAGGCCGCGGGCGGGCGGGGGCGCAGGGCCCTGCCGAGATCGATGCGGGCGGCCGCGCCGGCTGGGCTCTGCGGGCTGGCACCCAGCCCAGGGCAGGACCCACCTCCGCTTTTCGGGTAATTAATTTATAAACAGGCGGTGGCAGCGGAGCCGGCACAGCAGGGGGGCTGCGGGGCGGGGGGGCTGCGGGGCAGGGAATTCTGAAGTCCCGGCCTGAGCAGGACGGAGGGCTGGGGGTGGAGAGCAGAGTGCCTAGACTGCGCAGTGAGCCCAGGTGTTACCTAGGAGAGGGCTGGAGACCTGGCCCAGCCCCTGGACTCCAGCCCCGCTGCCCCCACACTCTAGCCTTTGCGTGACCCCTCCCCTCACGGGCCCTGCAGTTTGGCTCTTGGCAGTGTCAGTTCCTGTCGAAGTCAAGGTTCCTGTACTACCAGCCTTCCCTGTCCGGGCCTTTCCCTTTCTCCATCCCAACCATGTTTTGGTTCCTAACATCTCCACATCCCTTATAAATGCTCACCTGGGCCCCCTCCCAAGACCAGTCGGTGCAGCCAGGCACCTTGCCTAGGGATGTCTGGTGTCTGCCCTCCCCTGGGGCCTGCTCATCTTTCTATCCCAGTGACCAACCAGCAGGATCTGGGAGAATAAGCTCCCGTTCTGCGTCCTTGGCCAATGTCCTATGCTCAACAGGGTGAGGGACATGAGAGTCTGGTGGGGGCTGGCCTCTGGGTCACTGCTGGTGCCTATACTCCCCAGATCTCCTGAGGGTCCGACAGGAGGTGGCCGCAGCAGCCGCGAGGAGCCCCAGTGGCCTGGAGGTCCACCTGCCCTCATCCACAGCAGGTCAGCGTCGGAAGCAGAGCCTGGCTCAGCACAGAGACGGCACTGGCCCAGCTGGCGCCCCATCCTTCTCAGAGAGGTATCAGGGTGCCTGCATTTCAGAGAGGCCCCTACATTTCCTGTGTTGGCTTCTGGGCTACAGAGCTGCAGGTGGCAGACCCATCAGCTGGTGTCTGCAGGTCAAGTCCACAGCCCGCATCTCCCCATCCCAGCCACACAGCCACAGGGTCCTCAGTGGACCTGGCGCTGTGCTCGGGCCTAGGTTGGCGGCCTGCTCTGCAGCAACAACGTAATGCCCCCTGAGTCGGGCAGAGGCCCAGGGAAACATTCGTGGGGTAGACTGTGGGGATGACCACCTCTCTGGGTGGGGTGTCTTTCTGTTGAGCAGCTGTGGGCCTGAATCCAGGAGCCCCTGAGACAGCTGAGGGCTTTGCTTCCCCAACAGGGAGGTGAGGGGGCTTGAGGCAGATGAGGGGGAGCAGCACGAGGTCTGGCAGGCCCGAGGTTGAGGTCGGAGGAGGCTGGGGAAGGGGAGAACCCCGCAGCAGCACCGACTCAGACACTGGAGCTGCTGGTTGCACGGAAGAGCCCCCCAGGCTTGTAGCGGCCGGGAGACACCAGGCGGGCGGGGGGAGGGGGGCGGAGCTGGTGGACTTTAACTGCTCCCCGCCCCTCCCGCCGGGAGATCACCCGCTCCCCCGCCCCGCCCTTGCACCCGGGCAGTGTTCGCGGCAGCCCCCGCCTCCCGGACCACGGCTAATTGCGCCTGGTCTGCACAGGGTTGGCTGGGCTGGGCGGGGGCGGTAAAAGGAGGGCCAGGGCCGTGGGGCCAGGGGCTCCCGCGCGGTAATTACCGCCACAGTCGCCGCCGCCCGCCGGGCCAGCGCCTCCGCGCCGCCGCCGAGATTAATTGGCGCCGCCAGCGGGGGCAGGGACGACCAGAGCCGCGGCGGGCGCACATCGACCGCCCGCGGGGCCGGCAATTAGCAGAGGCGGCCAGAGCGGGGGCCGCGGGGGCTGGGGCGGTAGTTCCGGGAAGGAGGGGGCCCGAGCCTGCGGCGCGCGCGGCCCAGCAGTCCACAGGGAGCTTTCGCCCTGCCGCCCACAGGGAGCTGTCGCAACCGCCCCCCTTGCTGTCGCCCCAGAATGCCCCACACATCGCTCTGGGCCCCCACCTCAGGCCCCCCTTTTTGGGGGTGCCCTCGGCCCTGTGCCAGACCCCAGGTGAGCGATAGGCGGGTGTGCGATTTTGTTACCCGGGCGCGGGGAGGGGCTGTTGGTGTGGGGCCATCGGGTATGTGTCACCGAACCGGTGTCCATCAGTGCTCCCGGCGAACCCACCCCTGCCCTTGTTGAAGCCAAGGACAGACCAGGGCGGGCTTGGTTGGCCCTGGACCACTCGGCCACCCGGCCTCGTGGTCTGTCCCCTTCCCCCCAGGTTACGGCTTCCTGCCCCCTGCCCAGGCGGAGATGTTCGCCCGGCAGCAGGAGCTCCTGCGGAAGCAGAATCTGGCCCGGTATGTGCTTTAGCTGGGGGGGGGAGGGGGGGGGGTTGGGGGGCGGGAAGTGGCTCTGCTGAGCTGCCTGACGCCCTGCGGGCTGTCCCCACGGCCAGGCTGGAGATGTCAGCAGAGCTCTTGCGCCAGAAGGAGCTGGAGAGCGCGCACCGGCCACAACTGCTGGCACCCGAGGCCACCCTGCGCCCGCCGGACGGTGCTGAGGAACTGCAGCGGCGCGGGGCCATGTTGGTGCTGAGACACAGCTCCGCGCCGCTGCTGGCCCTGCCTCCCCAGGGTCCCCCGGGTCCCGGGCCCCCTACCCCACCCCGAGAGCCTGCCCGCCGAGCTCCTCGGAAAGGGGGCCCCAGCCCTGCCTCAGGCCGGCCCAGTGAGTCCAAAGAGACAACGGGAGCTGGACTCTGGGCACCAGACGGTTCTGAAGATGAACCCCCCAAGGACTCAGACGGCGAGGACTCCGAGACGGTGGCTGCTGGAGGCCAGGTCCCCCACCCAGGCCAAGCCCCACCTGGAGGGGCCAGCTCTGAGGGGAAGGGACTTCTCTCAGGGTCCATGCTGCCCCCTCCACTGCCCCTGGGCTTACCCTACACCGTCAGCCCCTTCTTCCACACAGGTAGGCAGCACCCGCCCCCCATGCCTTCATTTTTCCATGGGATGGGAGGAAGCCCAGTCCCCCTACATCCCACCCAGGGTCTCACGGAGGGTCTTCATGGGGAGAAAAGTTCCTTTCAGCCATCAAGCCAACATTTCTGAATAATTAAGGCAGGCAAAGGTCAGCAGACAGGGGTGGGGTCATAGAAAAGAGCTGGCCAGAATCCTGGTAACACCCTCCCCCCAACTCAGGCACCATGGGGGGCCTCTTCGTGGATGGGGAGGAGGCCACAGCCCCAGAGGACGTCAGCAAGTGGACAGTGGACGACGTCTGCAGCTTTGTGGGGGGCCTGTCTGGCTGTGGAGAATATGCACCGGTGAGGGGCCACCTGCCCAGGATGGTTCTGAGCCCCCCCATTCCCCTGCTGTACTGCCCACCCCAGACTTCTCAAAGACTGGGGGAGGGAGGTACTGGTGAAGTCTCCTCCCTCCCCTTGTCAGCATGTCTGCCTCCAGCATGGGCACATGTCCAACAGAGGAGAGTTTTCTTTCTTCTGACATCTTCCCCAAGTTGCACCACCAGCTTCTCTTGGCTCTGCTTTCTCTGGAGAGCCGAGGCCACCCTAGGACACAGCCCCAGCACTCAGGCCCTGATACCGCGCCCCCTCGCCCTCCCCAGGTTTTCAGAGAACAGGGGATTGACGGGGAGACCCTGCCCCTGCTGACAGAAGAACACCTCCTGACCACCATGGGGCTGAAGCTGGGGCCTGCTCTCAAGATCCGGGCCCAGGTGAGCACCTGAAGGGGGCAGTGGTCTCCAGACAGCCAAGGGCAGCTCGGAGGTTCTGCGTGTGGCTGCACACCAGCAGCCTCACAGGCCCCATCGGGCCGTCTCTCCACAGGTGGCCAAGCGCCTGGGCCGCGTCTTCTACATGGCCAGCTTCCCCGTGGCTCTGCCACTGCAGCCACCAACGGTGCGGGCTCCTGAGCGGGAGCTCAGCTCAGGGGAGCAGCCCCTGTCCCCAGCATTGGCCCCCTCCCCCTATGGGGGGATGCATCCCCCGGCCAGCCGCGCCTCACCCAAGCAAGAGAATGGAACCATGGCTCTGCTCCCAGGGCCTGCGGACCCCTCCCAGCCTCTGTGCTGAACTGGTGTCAGACCCAGGCCTTCAGTGCCAGCTGTTCCCAGGCAAAGGCCACTCCCCCCACAGCTTATCCCCTTTTTGTTTTGGATGCAAAAACAATTTTAAACACATGACATTCAGTTTTCCACAGACTCTGGGGGTGACTGCAGAGCCTGGTGCATACCCTGGGGGTCGGTACTCTGCATCCCAGGAGCTGCAAATAAGCCAGAGACCAAGGAGCCACAGAGGCGCGTGGCACTGGCCCCACCACATGGCTGCATCAGCTCGCCACATCGGGTAGGTGCATTCCTGCCCGCCACCCTGGGCTGTGGCGGGAAGCGGGCCCTGCGGTGGTTTACGGATGCAGCTCCAGGAACCGGATGGCATTTGGTACTTTCTGGTCTTTTATGTTGTAAAAATAAAGCCCTGTCCACCATCTACTGCCCTTTCACCCTGCAGGGGCGCTAACCTCAGGGCCTCTGGGCTCAGCCCCAGTGGAGAAGCAGCATGCTTGACTGCCTGGGGTGGCGGGAATACTGCACAGCAGCCCCCGCAAGACTCTAGGTGGGCAGTCCTCAGTCCTCCTCAGAGAGTTGTAGATCCTGCAGCTCGTCCTCTGGCCCCTGGGCCAGCTGCCACAGCTCCTGGGGGTCCAGCCCCGCCTGTGTGTCTGGGCTTCCATCTGCAGGGAGAGAGCACAGCTACATAAATTCTGCTTTATCAGGAAGAAGCCAGCCTCAGAGGTTACTCATCACTAATTAATCACAGCACTAATTAATTTATCGCTGCTGCTGTTGCCGGCTGCCAGGGCCAGCCAGGATGGAGCAGCTGGCCCGATGTCCCCAGGGTGGGGCGTGGGCCCAGCTTAGAGCCAATGGCTCTGCCCACCCACAAGATCCCCCAAGGCAGCCCTGGGCTCCAGACAGATGGGCTCAAAAACCATAGCAGCCCTCACTCTAGGAACCACTTACCCTCTGACTTGCTGACTTCCTCCTCCCCGTTGCTACTGCTGCTGTCATCGTCCTCCTCCTCCACTTTCTGCCAAGCTCCTGGGGACCCAGGCATCCCTGAAAACCAAGCACAGGCACCCATGGGAGTGGACCCACGAGCAAATGCAGAGGTGGCCGCTAAAGCAGCAGGGAGGATAGGGGCACAGCCTTGTACCACACCTTCCTTTCGGTCTCTTGTTCAACTGGAGAGGACCCGGAACTGCCCCCAAAATGTTGTGGTGGGAGGGGGTGACACAAGGCTTAGGGGTCCATGTTACAATTCCAGGAGGGCCCCCACCTCAAAGCCAGCCACGTGGCAGGAGGGGCAGAGGGGTGATGACAAGTGCCCTTCCTGTGGTTCCATGAGGTGGGAAGCCTGCTAGGCGCACCTGCTCCCATGACCCCAGCACAAGCTGAAGCTCACTCAGGCCAAACCTCTCTTTGTGAAGTCCGGGGCATCATCCTGATCATCACTATCCAGATCGAAGAGGTCCTTGAATTCTGCCCTGTCCTCATCCTTCCTGTCCCCCACCTTGCGGCGCTTTACCTCTGGGAAGTTCAAGTCTTCCAGCTGGAAGGACAGGGACCAAGAGCAGTAGGTGAGGGCGGTAGCCCACCTACCACAGCCAGAGCCCAACTCACATTCCCACTGATGGCTTTACCAAGACCAAGTCCTGCTCCCTCTTCCCCACCGAACACCCCTCCAATAGCCTCCAGTCAACCCTCCAAGTGAGGACCCTGCCTGGCCACTTTTGGGCCAATCGGTCAGCATCACTGGATAGGATTCCTGGACAGTGGCCTCACCAGGCCAGTAAGCAGGCCACTAAGTGCCACTGAAGCTCCAACCTTCCTGTTCCCCCCCAATTTCAGCCATTACCCCAGAACAGACAGCAGCCCACACTGACACCAGGGCATGGCTGCAGACAGCCATATCACTTGGCACGAAGCCATCCCCTCAGGTCACGCCATCCATACCCACTGCTCAGGCCCAGACCCAAAGACAGCTAGACCTCTTCCAGCCCTCCCTGCAGGTCCACATGACAAGGTCAGCCCAGAACTCACCCCACAAAAGTCCCAGCCCATCAGGCCTGAAAAGGGGCAGCAGATGCTCTGCCCCAGCACAGCCCTGGGGCCTTTCCTCCTGGGGGTCACAGGAGAAGCCCCCAGACTCTACTTGGGGCTCTGCTCACCATCTGCTCTGTCAGAGTAGCAGCAGCTGGGGGCAGCACCCACCGACCCCCACTCACATCCTCCCAGCCAAGCTCATATCCCAGAACCCACGCCATACTCGTTCTTTGCCACTAATCTCCAGCTGAATCTCACGGTCCCTCAGCTTTCGCCACTGGCTGTAGTACTTGGTAAGCGGGGTCCCCTCCTCTCGGGTTCGCTTCTCCCAGGCATCCTGTGCAGAAGTCCAGGGTCATGTCCCACCCTAGGCAAACTCCCATATACCAGCCATACACTGACTGGTGCCCCCAGGGCCTGGGCTCTGGCCCCCAGCTGACCACTGCACGCTGATCAGACACGCCGAAGGAGACTCTCTGGCGGGCACTGCGGACGTGCTCTGCGTTCTCCTGCACCTTCTCGAGCAGCTGGCGCACCTGACGGCAGTAGTTGGCCACCTTGCACTCCCGGAGGAAGGATTTCAGCTGCAGAAGAAGAGGCTCAGCCTAGCTCCAGGCACAAGGCTGTTCTGTACAGTGCAGTGACCGCAGACAGGCAGGGGTGGGGGCTGGGGCGGTGTCATGGGTTCCTGTGTTTCAGGCCTGGGGGACACTCCTGTGACAGGGGAGCCCTGGTGCACATGGGTGAGGGGGTGTTGCTGTGTGACCTCTATAGCCCAGCCCCTGAGGGCCTATGCAGGGCTGACGGGAGAATATGCATCAAGCCTGGGGACCAGGCAGAGGGGTGGGCAGTGGTGGGGACAGCATGGATCTACTCTCTAGGCTACATCCCACCCACTGCCTGTCTCTGTAAATAAAGCTGTACTGGCACATTTGTTCATGCATTTCTGTGAGTTTTTTTGTCCTTCCTTCTGTGGGAAAGTTAAGCAGTTTCGAGAAACCATGTGACTGCAAAGCTTAAAATATTTACCATCTGACTTTTTACCAAAAACATTTGCTGACCCTTTTCTAGACCACGATCCCTGGGACTCGGACACAGCAGGTGCACACACACTATGTGTGGGCAGCCCCGCCCCACTCACCACCAGGCCCAGACAGGCACAGGCCTCCCTGAGATGGGAAGTACCTAGACTGAGGGTAAACAGACCTCGAAGTGGCCCAGAAGGAGCTCTGGGGAGGGAGGGTCCCCCCACCTCCTCAAGTATTGCCTGAAGAAAAGCTGAGGTGGACAGCCAGGGCTTGCTCCCACCCCAAACCTCTCCTATCGCATCACCCAGCTCAGGAGCAGCTGGAAAAGCTAGCCCTGAGCTGGGGGGCCAGGTCCAGCCTGCTCAGCCCCAGCACCTGCAAGCAACCTCATGGCTGGTCTGGACCCTGGGCTGTGGCAGGGTGGAGAAGCGCTGGTAGGTCCTGGGGTCCTCGCGGTGCACCCATACCAGCCCACTCCTCAGGCTCCACACCCAGGGATGCGCTCCAGGGATCTAGCTGCCAGGCAGTGTCAGCAGACGCCACACTGGCCAAGCTCTGCCACTCATCCCATGTGGCTGGGACTGCAAAGCCTCACTCCAGCCCCACATGAAGGGAGCTAGCCCGTTAGGAGCCGGTCTGGTCTGCTGAGGGGCCTGGGCCCATGGAAGCATCCAGGCGGGAGGCAGCGGGCACACACCTGCAGGACAGCGGGCAGCACCAGCTCAGGGAACGCGATGCTGTGGGCCTGACTGTGCAGGTACTCCAGGGTGAGGTCATACAGCTGCTCCACCAGGCCGTCCTGAGGCAGTGGGGCAGCGGTCAGCACAGGGCAGATGGGGGCTCAGGCTCTCCAGGCTCCCCCAACCCTAGGAGGCCCACAAGGTTCACCTCTGGAGGGCAGTGAGCCTTCTCCTGTCCACACTCATCTGCCTCCAGGCACCCCACACACAATGCCCTCCGACATCCTGCCATGACCCTGCCCAGGGCATTCCCGGACCCCTCCCGGAGGCTGGGCTCACCCGATATGCCTTCTCCTGCAGGTTGACCTTGGACAGCTTCAGGATCACAGCGAAGTTGATGGGCCTGGAGCTTATGCGCCCTGGCCTCCTGTTGAAGTCAACCTGCTGGAAAATCTGTCCCAAGGACCTGTCAGCCCTTCCTGCACACGACGGGACCCTTGGTCCCTGGAGACCCTTCTTGAAACCAAGGACAAGACGCAGTGCCAAAAAAAAAAAGACGCAGTGCCAGCCCTTCAGCCCCCAAACACAGCCTTTTCCCCCATCAGCTTGAGTTCTAGATCTCTGGTCCCCCAGAGTCCCTGTGCCACAGAGCAGGTCCCTGGCTGAGGAAGCAGGATCAGGGCACACCTTCATATACTGCTGCTGCCCTCCTCCTCAAATGGACCAGAAAACCTTGAGAGCCAGCGTTTGGAGACAAAGAAGGGTCCCTCCAGCCCGGGGTCACCATCACTGCAATTTCCTCACCTATAACCACACCCCCACAGCCTGGTCCTGATCTTTAGCGTTTGGACAGAAGCCTTTCCTGACCTGAGCTGTGTGCACACGTGTACACACAGATGCACACGTGCAAGGACAAGCACAGGAACACAGTTTTGGAATTCCAGCCCAGCTCTGCCGCTGTGATACTGGCAAACACCTGGGTCAACCCAAGTCTGTGGCTTAAAAGCAGTGCTCTCGGGCCGGCCCTGCAGAGCAGTTGTCCTCACCTGTAGTGCCACTCTTGCCCACCACGCAGAGTACTCACAGGCAGGCTCCATGCAGAGCAACACCCTCACAACACCTACATGCTATGTCATACCCATATGCTATGGGTGAGGAGCCAGCACTCAGGACAGCGGTACCAAGGTGAGGGGCGATCAGGCCACATGCAACAGAAGGCATCTCCCCTCGGCAACCTTGGGCACAGGCTCACCTCGAGGATGAAGGGCAGCACTGGGATGAAGGTGCCCGTGCTCTCCGAGAGCAGTGTCAGGGCGCGCACGCAGTGCATGCGCAGCGGGTAAAAGCGGGCCGTGGGGACCAACCTGGGCACATGGGAAGGAGGGAGTAAACAAAGGCCCAGCCTCAGAGACCCTCTTGGCCCAGCTGCCCTAACCTCTCCCCACCCACTGGGCTCCAACCTCAGGAAGGGTTCTTCACGGGCAGGGCCAGTGGCCACGCCTGCCTCAGACAAATAAGGGCAGAGAAAAAGGCCTCCACCCAAGTTGTGAGGACCTGCCTTCTTACTCAGTTACACCGGGGCACACCCTCCCTATCAACTCAATTTCATTTCAAGGCGTGACATGGTGGGGTAGTGGAAGCCTCCGGTGAAAACCTTTCTTTCTTCCCTTCAGGAGGTCAGCGATGCCCTCTTCTGGCCACACATGGCTCCTCCAGTCTCTGCTCCCAGATACCAACACTGAATATTCATAGGCACACCGTGGCACATCACACCAAATCTGCTCTGTGCAAGTGGCCTTGGGCAAATAAGCCCAAATTCCCTTCAGACTGCACACCACCTCCTCTGCCCCGTGACCCCAAAATATATGTGTGTGCTGCATCCTCGACTAAGGTCACAGGCAACCAGAAGTCCAGCTGACAAGGATTCTGGACTGTACGCACAAGGCCACAGACGGCCTAACCCCAGACCTTCCTCAGGTGCTGCCAAGTCACAGCACCACACCCCGGAGGCCCTGGTCACCAGGGGCACTGGCCAGACCCTCCTGGAAAATTCGCTGGTCCTGGCCTTCCCGGATGCCTCCTTGGGTGACCTGACCCTATCCTGACCTCCAGGACAGCCTCCTGTATCCTTGTTCCCAGAAGGCCCTGTGTAACCCTAGCCCTGACCCCCCCAGGACACCTACGTAACCCTGGCTCCTCCCTCCTTCGGCCCCAGGGTAGCCTGCCCCATCCCCGACTCACTTGATGCAGCCGACGACGACCTGGGAGAGCGGGTAGATCAAGGGCTGCAGAGCCTCACTGGGGCAGATGGTGCTGAGGGCACGGCACCACAGGTAGAGGCAGTGCACGAACTGCCAGTTGTACACTGACTGGTATGTCTCCTGCCAGAGAAACCCACGCGGTCAGTCCCTGGGTCCCCTCCATCTACTCCACAGCCCCCACCGGCACGGCCCCTGCCCCGCCAAGGGGCTGAGCTGTCTCTCCCACGAGGCTCAGGGCCCACGGTGGGTCAGGCTCCACTCCTGCACACCTTCCTGCGTGTTGTCATGGCGTTGCGCAAGTGGATGGCGAGCTGGCGGATGTAGAGGAAGGCGTGCTGGTAGGCCACGCCGGTGTCCAGAGCCAGCAGCTCCGTCAGGGTCCGCTGCATGAAGTTGATGAGGGGCAGGGTGCTGGGAGAGGTGAACTTGCAGTTCCTCACGTACGTGATATACATTTGCTGCCGGAAACACCTCAGTCAGAGCTACCTCTGAACTCCTGGTGCCCTGCGCTCCCAACACGCAGCTCTAAGCCCCCTCCAGACACCAGGGCCTTTCCCTCAGAGCTGGCCTCAGCAGGAACCACAGCCCAGACACGTCTGCTGCAGACCCCTCTCCTCAGCATGGTCCTGCTCCTCGAGTCCACCAGCCCTGGGAAGGGTCTGCAGCGCAGAGGGGAAGGGTATCACTGGGAGGCCTGGGACCCAGGAAGGAGAGAGCTGCAGCATGAATAACCGTGGGGTCAGGCAAGGAGTCACAGTGCCCTTGGCTTGTGAAGAGCCCCGACCACAAAGGCAGCCTGCCCAGCCCTCAGGTCAAGACTTTCAACCCAGACCCCAAGGGAAGACCTGGGGGCACTGCTACCTTGAGGACGGGGCTCAGGAAGACATCCTTCCTGTGCCGGCAGACCTTGATGAGGACCACGAAGGCCAGCACCCGCAGTGTCTCCTCACCAGTGCTCCACAGGACCACCATCCTCTGCGGAGGCAAGCTGTCATCACCTGCCCCGGCCCCCCAGAACCCAATCAGAGGCAGCCCTTCCCACAGCACCCAGGGGGAGCCACAAGATAGAGCTCCATCAAGGAGGAGCAAAAACACAGCACGCCACCCCTCCTGAAGGCCACACAGTGAAAACGGACCTGTCATCCACACATGTATGCACAGGATGACAGAAAGCTGGCCCACCACCAAGGCAGCCCACCCTTGAGTAACTCTGCTACCCCGAGTGTGCTCACACAGAAGCCCATGGGGTGGCACACTGCCCAGCAGTGCCCACCCCAGCGCACCTTTAGCAGCATGCGGCACTGCTTGGGAAAGGTCAGGTAGTAGGGCACAGAGCTGCCCACGTGCTGGAGGACAGCTGCTGCCACTGTCGCCTCTGCCACACAGGCCACCAGCTGGGGAGGAAAGAGAGGTCAGCAAGGCCCAGGATGTGAGGAGCCAGGCCCCCATGTGACTGGTAGGCCCCACCTCCCAGAACTGCACCTGGATGACGGAGCTCAGGTAAGCCTTGACATCCAGCCGGAGCTTGGGCCACAGCGGGCTACTGGACGGCTGCAGCACCCTGTAGAGACGGCATCCCCCAGCTCAGGAGGCCATTAGGAGGCAGAGGCCAGTGCCCAAAGCACAAGGGCACGTGGACCCTGTAGAGAGAGACACCGCCCCCACCCCCCCATCCTCCCCATGAGACGTTCAGGGGCTTCTCCAGCTGGACAGACACAAGAGACACACTAGGACTCTCTCAAGGGTAGCCCCTAGCTACGCTTCAGGTGGGGTACCATCAAGCCTCAAACCCCCACCACATGGCCAGAGGGTTAAACGTCCTCCCTGTCTGAGCTGGGGCCAGCCACTTCCCCCAGAATCTCCAGATGGACCTCTGGCCTCTAGCTCCCACACGCTCAAGCATCCATTCTGCAGTCCCAGGTCTGATCCAGGCATCACAAACCAGAACCACAAGCTGGCTTCCTTTGGGTTACTACTTTGTCATGTTGTTGGCCATGCCTCATGGCTTTTGGGAGGGTTTCTCAATCCCTGGGCAATGGACCAGTACTGGTCCATGGCCTGTTAGGAACCAGGCCTCATAGCAGGTAAGCAGGGGTGAGTGATCTAAGCTTCATCTGTGCTCCCCATCGCTTAAATTCTTGCCTGAACCATACTCCCACCCCACTCCGTGGAAAAATTGTGTTCCATGAAACCCATCCCTGGTGCCAAAAAGGTTGGGACCACTGGCTTACAGGATTTTGGTCTCCTGAACAGAGACTGAACCTGAGCCATGGCAGTGAAAGTACAGAATCCTAACCCCTTAAACCACTAGGAAACTCCCTGGGTCACATACACTTTAGAGAAACCAAGCCACTTACAAATTAATTTCAGCAACAGTGGCAGATACTTCTGCAAGTTTCTCAAAGACATCATCCCTCAACACTCACAGAACTCAGGACGTAGGTGTTCATTCTATCTGCTAAAGCATGCGAAAGAATAAAGGACAGGGGCCCCTGAAAGTCTGCTGGCTGATGCCAGCTACTGGGCACCTAAAGCCACAACCCAGGAGGTGGCGCCACCTCCTTCAAGACCCACCATCCTCCATGGAGACTGCTCTGCGTAGAGTAGCGGCCCCCATGGGAGCCCACACCCAGCACCACCTGTACTGCATATTTGCTGCCCATTCACTCGCTGCCTGGCTCCCTCCACCTTCACGGGTCTATCAGCTTCCCTGGTCCCCTCAGACAGAGCCACCTCCACACGGCCACGACTTCCTGACCCATCAGTCCAGCCCCCACCACCACGAGACCCAGGTATTCCCATCCCCGAATCCTGGCCTCCCCCACCTCCCGTTCAGATGGTCACAGCAAGACCTCTCCTTGGAGCTTCCCAGACTCCTCTGAGCCCCAATATAACCCACAACCTGTCATGTCAGCTACTCATCTCTGCCCTCTGAAGCCCTTCCACAGCATTCTCTGCACAAGCAACCTCTAATATGGAAGTCAAGGCCTGGAACCTGCATGGATGAGGCCCCTGCTTAGCCAGACACACACACACACGCACGCACACACATGCCACAGAGCAAAAACCAAGGAGAGTAGGCGAGACTGATTAGTCCAAAGAAGAAAAGAGAGAATCCTGACCCAAGAAGATAGTGGACCAGAGTCAAGCACACACTCTGTAGCTCTTAAGGAATCTGGGCCGGGAGGAGGAAGGACAGAGCTACCCCCACAGGGCCCCAAGTGTCCAGCCTCTGCCAAGAGCCCTGCAAAGAGCCTGGCTCTGTCCTCAACATCCTTCTGGGTCAGGTGGGGCCAGTAGATCCCAGTGCCACTACTGTTCACAGGGCAGGCCCCTGACCATGTCCCAGTGCCGTCCTCTTTTCTCTTACCTGCTGCTGTCTTTTGGGGCTTTTCCGAACAACAGCTTCTGGAGACAGCCAAAAAGATCTCTGATGCAGAAGGTGACCAGAGCATTGAACACTGCAACAAGGGATCCAGAAATAACATTCTCACAACAGAGGATCAAATAGAGAGCCTGTATGCCTGGTCCCCTTGCCCCAGCTCACCAGCACTGTCCGTGACCTGGAATTTACTGGTCTCAGCACCTTCCTCGTCTCCTTGGGTGGTGGCCACAGCCGCTCGGAACGCCTGCACAACTTCATGGAACAACTTTGGTGTAAGGTGCTGCTAAAGGGGCAGAAGGACCCAGATGTTGGGGGTGCCGTCAGTTGTGCTTGGCAAAGCAAAAGGCAGCTAGCTAGAGCTCCAGGAATTGCCTTGAAAGAAAGGCACCCCTCACCCATGTCTTCAGACCAAGAGCAAAGTGGGAGCAGTGTTACTCAGCCACATGTAGGGAACAAAGAGAGTCCAGAATCCTCCTGGAAGGGCCACAGGGGAGGGGTGGAGGGTCCCGGATCTGAACAATGACCCACTCCAAGTGGTATCTGGAGTTTTCCCTTTCTGTCCTTTCTTTTCCCTGCAGAAACCACTGCAAGGCCCTCAAAATGGCCCTGCCTCCACCAACTAGCAAAGACACAGAGAGACCACATCCTCCCCACTTCAGGGAGCCCTGGAGAAAAACTGAGAAGAAGGGTACAGGCAGAAGCCCTATTCTCTGAATGAGAGAATGAAGTCCTGAGCCTGCACAGCACCAAATTACTGAAATGAAGCAAGGGCAGACTCAGAGAAGGGGGGGTCAGCTGCCCCCCACCCCCGCCACTTCTCACCTTTGCTGCCTGCTTCCATTTCTCAACCATGGTGAGGGTCACAGGGACAGAATCCCTCCTCTTCCCCTCAGGTCCTCTGGGGACCCCATCCTCCTCCTCCTCCTCCTCTTCACTTGCTTCCTGCGCCAAACACAGGGGGTCAGGCTGCATGGGATGCAGAGGCCACAAATATGTCCCTGTCCCCCACCAACTTTGCGTAGGGCCTCACTTCCAGCATGTTCGGCAGGGAGTGGAGCTGCTCCTCTTCATCCTCAGAGCTGTCTGAATCGCTAAAGTTCAGCAGGCTCTGGTCGTTCTCCTGCAGGAACTTGTAGAACTCAGGGTCTTTGTCCTTCAGCCGAGAGAGCTGGTCCTTGTGCTCAGATGCACCACCTTTACGCCGACTGAGAAGGTGGGGGTCTTCAAGTCTGATTGGCAGCCACAGCCAAGGCCGAGGGGAAATGAGTGGGGGGGAAATGAGGCTTCCTGTCTTCCTCAGAGAATCTACAAGGTTTAGTCTGCTCCCTCCATAGCAGATGCCAACAACCAAGGCAGGGGGATTTCCACAGACTAGGTTTTCAGTAGATCTCTCTCCCTCCAAAACCCAAACTCATACACTCAACAGTCTCTCTACATGTTTCAATGCACTTGTTTCAATCCCAACACATATGACGCTGAACCTGGATTTCCTCCAAACTTGCTCTGCCCACACCCTGCTCTTGGAGAACCCACTCCAGTATTCTTGCCTGGCAAATCTCATGGACCGAGGAGTCTGGTGGGCTACAGTCCACAGGGTGGCAGAAGAATCAGACATGAATTAGCGACTGAACAACAACACCTCAGTTGTTGAAAACTCCCCCTTTTCAGGTACTTAGGTGAAAAGTAAACCCTCTCTGACTCTCACATTGAGCATGCAATCTGTCATGAGATCTCACCATCAATACTTTCAAAATTCTCATGACTCCTCTCCAGCCAGCAACATCTCTCAATTTCCTTGTCCATCCCTGCCCCTTACAGCTGCTCTTAGCACAGCAACCTAAGGGACCTATTCTGTTACCAGTTACATGACATTACATCACTACTCAAAACCCTGAGATAACTTCCAGCTGTACTGAAAGGCAAGTAAAGTCTACAAGACCCCGTCATCATCATGTCTCCAGATACACCTCCTGCTACTTTCCCCCTCATTTCTACCACAGCAGTGCTCACCTCAGAGTGAGCACTCTGACCGCAGGACCTTTTCTGTTTCTGCTGCCATTCTTCCCCTACCGCTGCAGTTTACTCCCTCAGGTTTTGCTAAATTAACACCTCCTTAACAGTTTTATCTATTTTGCTGAACGCTGCCGCAGGCGCTCCCAGCTAGGATTCCTATTCTTTTCTCTTTTTAACCCCTTCTGCTTTTCCTTCTTGTCTGCAGCACTTTTCGCTTCTACCACCCTACACACTGTCGTTTATCCAAGGCCGGGTAAGCTCTCCGAGGCCCGAAAAGAAGACTATCCTCCAACGTTGGCTCATCATCTGGATGATTTGGCACAAAACAGACGCCCCATAAATACCGATGGAGGAATAAATAAGCCGAAGGGTCTGGGGGAGGAGTCAGAAGTCCCTAGGCCTCGGTTATGAGGCGCCAAGAGGGGTAATCACACTTCTCGGTAGGGCGGGCCAGGAAGATTAAGGGGAGTCGGCTTACACACAGCCCATGAAGGATGCTCCCACTCACCTGGCCAAGGGACTCCCACCTGGTCCATCCGGGCCCCGGGCTGCCGCGCGCACCGCCTGCGTCTCCGCCTCTGGGGTTCCTTCGGGCTCCGATTCGGACTCGGAATCAAAGCCCGAGGCCAGAAACTCATCCACCGTCAGCTCCTCAAGGCGCCTGCGGGCCATGCCGTTGGAGTCACGACTCCCCGCCAGCCCGGTGTGCCCAGTCCGGCCTCCCCAGGGACACAGAGAGGCGCAAGGGGAGCCCCTTCGGACGTAAGCACCCTCCGGGAGGCTACATAGGAGGCTCAACTCACCGCTTGCGGCTCAGCGCCGCCGCCATGACTGCCGGACCTCAACGTGCGCCCTACTTCCGGTCCCAGCAGCCCTTGCGCCAGGAGAACTTCCTGCAGGCCGACCCCGCCCCTGGCCCCGCCCCTTCAGGTGGCTTTAGGGTTCTACAACGGTGGCTGTGGCGGCATCTAGGCGGGAGGGCGCGTTCACCTCTTTTTTTAGGCGGGCGGCGCCCCTACTCCCAGGGTGGCAAGCGGGACTCGAGCTTCCGGCTCAGGCCTGGTTCTGTCACGGCTCCCGCACGCTTCTGTTGAGGGACGGACTGCAGAGCTCCAGGACCCGGCAGAACTGCATAGGGCGGAATCCCGCTGTTCCGCTTACAAACCTTTTTCTCCAAAAAAGGCACTAATAACGACATCGACCTGGCGGAAGGTGGGATTGGGGCCCGCGTCGCCCTCGCCCAGCCCTGCCCACAGCCTCCCAGAGCTCTGTGAACACATGCCAGTGAGGATGTCAGTACATCGACCGCGGGAAAAAATGCATGAGGGTGAGGGGAACCATGCGTCAGAGAGGACTCTTATACAAAGAGCTTTTCCAAATCAATAATAATGAAAAAAAAAAAAAAAAACCCAACAATCTAGTTTTCCGCAGATCGGAAAACAAACGAAAACAGAAATGGAGATGCTATGGATGAGCAGTTTGCGAAACCACTTCACTGGATAGTCCCGTAGCACCTGCGCTGGGCGGGACTGAAGGGCGGGAACGGGCAGACAGCGGAAAGATTCAAGCATCGTTATTGAAGCCAGTTTGGCCAAATCTCCCTGAAAGAGGATGCCTGATACTTCAGTCCAGCGAGTCCGCTCCTGGGACCCCAGTTACTAAGGCATCTGCCTAAGTCTCCAGGCCCTCCCGGGCAGGGACAGCCACTTTTCCTCTGCCTGGTCTGTGGAACAGCCTGCCAGTGCAAAGACCCTGAGGCTGGAAGGTTGCCTTAGGGAAGGAAGGCGATGGAAAACTTAACCTATGCCCTCCCCTCCCTCCACCCGTCTAATGGCAGAGGTCCGCGGGCCTGGACAGCCAGAGCCCAAGACAGGGGACCTCACAGCCTTAAGGGCGTGCACCCCACCCGCTCTCCCACTCCTCAGCCAGCGTCCAGTCGAGGCCAGACGGGCAAAGGGGCCTGCGTGGCGTTGGAGAGAGGCAAGCAGACGCAGCGTGGGCAATCACGTTGGGCCGTTCGGCCCCCAGAAGATTCCGGGGACGGGAAGGCTTGAACGAGGTGACGCGGGCAGATCTTGGAGGCTTCTCAGATATAGGCGACGGGCGCGGCCCGGGGGGCTTCCTGGAAGAGGAGGCGGACGGAGCCCCAAAACATTGAGAGGATTCGCCCTCTAGGCAGCGTCCCCGAAACCGCGGGAGAGCTCGGGAGGCCGGGCGGGCGGCGCCGAGAAACAGCGGCTGCGGGCAAGCGGCGGGATCGAGGGACGCCGAGCCGGTCGCCACCGCGGAGCAGCCCTTCAGCCTCCCGGCATCGGCTGGTCTGTGCGTCCTCCGCGGATCGGCGGCGGGCCAGCGGCCGAGCCCATGCAGCCGCGCAGCGAGCGCCCGGCCGGCAGGACGCAAAGTCCGGAGCACGGCAGCCCCGGGCCCGCGCCGGAGGCTCCGCCGCCGCCGCCGCCGCCGCAGCCGCCAGCGTGAGTGGGCCAGGGGTTAGGGTTAGTGACTGGCCTGGGCCGAGTAGGAGGGAAGGAGGGGCGCGCCCAACCTGGCAGGCTGCTGGGAGGGGGCGGCCTGGCGCCCTGCCGGTTCGTAGGACCGCGGAGGGTCCAGGGCCCCTGCGTTATCCGCGCACACAGCCGGCGCGGGGCAGGGCATCCCGAGGTGGCTGCTCCCGGAGGTCTGACCCCACCCGCCGCCCTTGAATTCCGGCTGTGCCGCTCAAAGACTCGCGCGGCCTGTCTGCAGGATGAGGGGTTAAGGGTCAAAGAGGGTACATTGCCTGTCGGTGTAGGGGTCCGCTTCAGGGCCACCGGCCAGTACGCATCAGTTCAACTCGTGCACTTCCCGCAGCCCGTGCGGAGGACACCGGACTCCGACCGGGGCGCGGGAAGGGCGGCCAGCAATGGACAGACAGCCTAGTCCCAAAGGAGGGCCTAGGGAGCTGGGGGTGCTCCTGGCGGGAGGGAAGTATGTGCCTGAGCAGGGATCGTGTTAGAGGAAGCTGTACAGGTTCAACGACCCGGGTCTGGCGTGGGAGCCGATCTCCAGCGGGGAGCAGGTTGGAGCAGAGTCTGGCTGGACTCCGAGGAGGCTCCCTGGCCGTGAGGCAGCAGAGTGGGTGGCTGCCTGGAGAGCACATGGGGTCCCCAGGGGCATGGGCCCTTCATGGAAACTTGGTTTGGGCTTCTTGGGGAGAAGGTGGCCTCCTGGGCGCCCAGGCCCTGACCAAAGTCTCTAGGGTGGGTGAGCAGTTCTATGCAGAGTGCACCCTGACGGGTCACTGCTCACACGCAGCCCTGAGGCAGAGCGTGCCCGGCCCCGGCAGGCCCGGCCCACAGCCCCCATGGAAGGCACAATGCAGCTGCTGAGCCGTGAGGGCCACGCTGTGTCCCACAACTCCAAGCGGCACTACCACGATGCCTTCGTGGCCATGAGCCGCATGCGACAGCGCGGCCTCCTGTGTGACATCGTCCTGCATGTAGCCGCCAAGGAGATCCGGGCACACAAGGTGGTGCTAGCCTCCTGCAGTCCCTACTTCCACGCCATGTTCACAAGTAAGTACAGCCCATCAGGTCCAGGTGCTGGGGGGCTCTGCAGCTCTGGAGTGGGCCCCAGCCTGACTCGCTGTCCCATACCCACCCCCTTCCCCAGATGAGATGAGTGAGAGCCGTCAAACACACGTGACACTGCACGACATCGACCCTCAGGCCCTAGACCAGCTGGTGCAGTTTGCATATACAGCCGAAATTGTGGTGGGAGAAGGCAACGTACAGGTGTGGCGGCCTCAGCCTCACGGCCCGTGCTGCCGCGGTGCCGGTGCCTCCGCTCACCCCATGTCCCCAGCCTCCTCTTGTAGTGTGGCCACTCCTTCAATCTTCACGTCTGTTTCTCTGCCCCTGTTCCCCTGGCCCTCTCTCCCACCTTGCCTCACAGACTCTGCTCCCAGCCGCCAGCCTCCTGCAGCTGAATGGCGTCCGAGACGCCTGCTGCAAGTTCCTGCTGAGCCAGCTGGACCCCTCCAACTGCCTGGGCATCCGGGGCTTCGCCGACACGCACTCCTGCGGTGACCTGCTCAAGGCGGCACACAGGTACGTGCTGCAGCACTTCGTGGACGTGGCCAAGACCGAGGAGTTCATGCTGTTGCCACTGAAGCAGGTAACGTGGTAGCTGGGGAACAGCATGGACCTTGACCCGGATTCTGACCCTGACCCAGTTCCTGGACCCCAGAGCCAGCCTTGGTCCCTGGCTCCATCATCTGCACCCTAAAGACCTGGTCCTTTGTCTCTCAACCTTTATCCCCAGTTTCTGACCCACATTCCAACCCAACCACTGTCCCTTGGGCACAACCACCATTATCTAACTCCACCCAAGCACTCACCATTGATTCCTGACGCTCTCTCGTCTTGATCACATTCTACCTACTACCCCAGTAGTCCCTGGTTCCACATCCCCAGAACGACCCTGGAATTGGTCCCCAGGAACTGGACCTATGGCTCCTGACCCTGCTTGGCCCGTCCTCATAGGAACACTGGGCCCCTTGGACTCTCCCTCCCAGGCACCTTCAGGGCTCCATGGGCCCCAAGATCCTCCCCAGATCTCAGGTCTGAGGGTCCCCACCCCCAGGTGCTGGAACTGGTCTCTAGCGACAGCCTGAACGTGCCTTCAGAGGAGGACGTCTACCGTGCCGTCCTGAGCTGGGTCAAGCATGATGTGGATGCCCGGAGGCAGCACGTTCCTCGGGTGAGGCCAGGCCCGAGGGGTGGGGGTTGGGCAGGGCCCCCGGTGCTCAGGAGGGGATGCAATGGCTGAGGACCCAGCTTTGCCTGGGCTCTTCTGTGCCCACAAACCCCACAGGAGTGATGCAGGCATGTGTCTCAAGAAGGTTCCAGGGTACCTGAGAGGGTCTCAGGGCAGGGCCTGCTACCTGACTATAGCATCCACACCCCAGCTGATGAAGTGTGTCCGCCTGCCCCTGCTGAGCCGGGACTTCCTGCTGGGCCATGTGGACGCTGAGAGCCTGGTGCGGCACCACCCAGACTGCAAAGACCTACTCATCGAGGCCCTCAAGTTCCACCTGCTGCCCGAGCAGAGGGGTGTCCTGGGCACAAGCCGCACCCGGCCCCGGCGCTGCGAAGGCGCTGGCCCTGTGCTCTTTGCTGTGGGTATGCCCACCTGTCCCAGCCTATCCTGTCCCCCAAGCCCTGCCCCGTGTCCCTACCCATGAGCCCAGCACAAGCCCTACTCCCCAACCCTGTGCCAGTTCCATCCTGCACTCACCGCACATCTGCTCTTCCATCCCCCATGGTGTGACCCACTCACCAGTCCCCGCCCCACTCGCCCTGGGAGCCTCCAGGCCCTCAATCTTGAGATGTGATAGAGCCTCCTAGCCAACTACCTCCCTGGGCCCTCGTCCTGCCCCGTCACCTCCCCATCCCTAGGTGGTGGGAGCCTGTTCGCCATCCACGGGGACTGTGAAGCATACGACACGCGCACTGACCGCTGGCATGTGGTGGCCTCCATGTCCACACGCCGAGCCCGGGTGGGCGTGGCGGCAGTGGGGAACCGGCTGTATGCTGTGGGCGGGTAAGACTAGAGGCTGGTCTCAGGTCAGGGGCTTGGCGTGTGCCCACTGGGCCAGCCCTGACCAGCAATGGACCCTCCCCT
This sequence comes from Cervus canadensis, assembly GCF_019320065.1. Taxonomy (NCBI): domain Eukaryota; kingdom Metazoa; phylum Chordata; class Mammalia; order Artiodactyla; family Cervidae; genus Cervus; species Cervus canadensis. Next base: position 28,226,298 of record NC_057398.1, read on the forward strand.
AGTTACGATGGGACTTCAGATCTGGCCACCGTAGAGTCCTACGACCCCGTGACCAACACCTGGCAGCCGGAGGTGTCCATGGGCACGAGGCGCAGCTGCCTGGGTGTGGCTGCCCTGCACGGGCTCCTGTACGCAGCTGGTGGCTACGATGGGGCCTCTTGCCTCAACAGGTAGTGGCTGGGGTCAGGGCCGGGTGGCCTTTCAGAGTTGGCTCAGCAGCTGTGGCTGCACCAGGACTGCAGGGGTCCTGCCTGAGAGGAGCCAAGGGGCACCCTGCCTGAGGTCACCAGGGTCCCCAATACCTTGGCCAGCCCAGTGGCATGTTCTTTCCTCTCTGGGGTCCTTCCCCCAGGGCAGGGGCTGCCCAGCATTGTCCAGGCAGCCTGTGGCCCATGTCCACCCAGCATGGCCCTGCTTCCAGCTCCAGTGGGATTGTGGGGTCAGCCTCCATGACTGCCTAGCACGGAATTTTAGTCATTCTTCAGGGGAGGGCAGGTCCTGGGGCCGGGACTGCCTTTCCTCCACTGCTCAAGGTCAGCCGCAGTCCTGGTGTCTGCAGTGCTGAGCGCTATGACCCCCTGACGGGAACATGGACATCCATCGCCGCCATGAGCACACGGAGGCGATACGTGCGCGTGGCCATGCTTGGTGGGTGACTGCATTGTGTAGCACCCAGCCCTAGGGACTCTCACACATAACAGGTGCGCCCATGAGTGTGTTGATTCCCTGCAGATGGAAACCTGTATGCCGTGGGTGGTTATGACAGCTCATCACACCTGGCCACCGTGGAGAAGTATGAGCCCCAGGTGTGAAATTCCCCAATCACATATTCCCGTTCCCCAGAGGTGCTTGAGGTCAACACTCTGGCCACCCCTACCACCTAGAGGGTCATCCCTCGATGTCCACGTTGTCTCACAGACTCCCCACCCTGGAGTAGAGGTCTGCAGGTGGAGGTGGAGGGAGGCTGGTGGTGGGTCTGCCCCCAGCCCATCCCTCCAACTCAGGTGAACTCCTGGACGCCCGTGGCCTCCATGCTGAGCCGGCGCAGCTCAGCAGGTGTGGCGGTGCTGGAGGGGGCCCTCTACGTGGCTGGTGGCAATGATGGAACCAGCTGCCTCAACTCTGTGGAGAGATACAGCCCCAAGGCAGGCGCCTGGGAGAGTGTGGCGCCCATGAACATCAGAAGGTGCACGGGCCCCCAGAACTGTCACCACCATTGTCCTCTGTTCCCCCAACTGACAGGGCCTCACCCCTGCACAGCTTGTCCCCCACCTCTCTCCTGAGTCTCCCCTTTCAGGGCCCCGCCCCCCGCATCACCAAGGCCCCGCCCCAAAGACACCTCCCCAGGCAGCACCCCCAGGCTTCTCCAGTGGCCACAGCCCTGGCCCTGCCCCCTATTCAGCCCCCCACCCTCACCTCCGGCTCCTCTCCTTCCACCCTGCCCCCAGGAGCACACACGACCTGGTGGCCATGGATGGATGGCTGTACGCTGTGGGGGGCAACGACGGCAGTTCCAGCCTCAACTCCATCGAGAAGTACAACCCGAGGACCAACAAGTGGGTGGCCGCGTCCTGCATGTTCACGCGGCGTAGCAGCGTGGGCGTGGCGGTGCTGGAGCTGCTCAACTTCCCTCCGCCCTCTTCGCCCACGCTGTCCGTGTCGTCCACCAGCCTCTGACCCAGTGGCACGGCTGCACAGAGGCCGGCCGGCGGCCTCCCTCGTGCCTTAAGCCCCCAGGGCCCAGCACCTCCCTCCCCTGCTCGTGGGGCGGGGCTTGGCCCCCACCAGGGACATCCGGCGCCGTCTGTCCACCGTGCGTCTAGCCCGGGCGTTACTGTGTTTCTTTCTCAGTGTTTGTGTGTGCCATTTATTTATTCACTCATTAATTTATTGATTGATGTTGAGCAGGCTGCAGCTACCCGTTTCTTTGTTTACTCTTGAAGTGTCCTATCTCTGGGGCCAAGCTGCTCTCCTGGGTGTCCTCCCACCCTACTGAGGGCCCTGGGGGAGCAATGGGGTGGACACTGGCATTCCCCGTGGGTGAGGAGCCAACTTGGACTCTGCAGACCTGGAGGGACCTAGGGGTGATGCAGAGCAGTTATGGGGGGGCTTTCTGAGTCAGGTGCAGACCCCCCAGCCTGTGCTTTGCACACCACCCTTGCCTCGCCCAGCCAGGCATTCTCCCAGGGAGGGCACAAATTGGGCTTCCTTCCCATGGCTGTGGTGTCATTTCTGGATCCTGCACTGAGCTGGGCACTGTCCGCTGCCAACCCCACACAGCAATATGAGCCACTTGAACAATAAACATGTTTCTTGGGCTCTGCGGGCCTGTGGCTGAGTGTCCATCTCTGCTTCTCAGGGTCATGTCTGGGGCGACTGGAGGGGCCTGGGGTGGCTGTGTGCCCGAGCCGAGGCTCCGTGTTGGCATCTGGGGCTTTGAGACAGCGCCATCACGTCCAGGGGCAGGGCTGTGCTCGCCCATGTCTTACCCAGGCTCTGCATGGCATACCCCCTGATCTCACCCGTCCCAGGTACACCTGGGAGGGTTATGCTCTCTCTTGGAATCTGTATTCTGGTTAAGCCTCAGGACCATTTATCTTGACCTGGGGTGAGGGTTGGATGGAGGCAGAAAGGAGGCTGCAGGAGGGTCCTAGTTCCTCCTTCCCCAGTTGCAGAGTCCCGCTTCAACAGCTGAGAGTGAGCACACGTCCCGTACAGTCACTGGTGACTCAGAGGCTGGCATTTACGTGGAAACAGGATGTGCGCTCACATGTCTGGAGGGGGGTCGCTGGACTCAGGGAACTCCATTCCGGCTCTCTGACCCTAGGCAACCTCCAGTCTGATGCAATGGCCCTTGAGCCCTGTCCTGTACAGACTGGGGGCTTTTGACTGGGCTGTGAGTGGGGGGAATCTCTCCTCCCCTTCCCTCCGCCCCAGGCTGGCTGATGTGTGGAGGACCCTGGGCAGGGAGCTGAAAGGCTCAGCTCAGCCTCTGGTAGGGGCCAGTTCCCTCCTAGAAAGACTCCGCCTCCCCAGCCCTTAGGTGCAGGGCTGGCTGGCCCAGAGCCCCGCCCCAGGGGGTGGGGCAGGAGGCTGGGGACTGAAGGACCCAGACCTGTCTACCTGCTCTACTCAGGTCAGCTGCCACTGCCACCCATGGGGAACAGCCACTGCGTCCCTCAGGCCCCTAGGAGGCTCCGGGCCTCCTTTTCCAGAAAGCCCTCGCTGAAGGGAAATAGGTGAGGGGGGCGGGGTATGGCCATGGCCCCTTGGTCACAGGGTCTCCCTCAATCTGCCTCAGGGGCCAGGCTGTAAGCGCCCCCCTCCCTTGTCCCCAGAGAGGATGGCACACGGAAGCTGGCTGGCCTGTTTGGCACCGAGGCTGGTGCGGACGGGAACACCACTGCTGACAAGATCTTCCACTACATCCCAGGGACGGTGAGCAACTGGGTAGCGTGCCCTGGCTTGGAGGGGTGTGGTAGCGGTGGTGTGCGTGTGACTGCGTGTGTGTCCCATCTGTACTGGGCCCAGGGTCTTCCCTGTCGGCCCCAGGAGAGTCAAGTCCAGAGCACAGCGAGGAAGTAGGTGCAGCCCCGCCCTGGGGAGCTCATAGGCCGAGAGTCTGAGCGGAGAGCGAAACTGAGCCCCGGCACTGAGTCAGTGGAGCGGCAGGGCGGGGCCTCCGTGCCCAGCCACGTGCCAGCCCTGCCCGGGGCCCTGGTGTCCAGCCCCCACCCCACGCCCTGGTGCAGGACAGCGTGTGTGGGCACGTTGAAGCTGGACAAGCACGTGTGTCTGTGCAGCCGTGTGGGCATGGGTGTCAGGTGGGCAATGGGGCTGTGAATCACCACCCCCCACTGTCACTCCAAGAGAGTAAGGGACTTCTTGTATTCAGTGAGCCAGCCTCTCCACTACCCTTGGCCCTGGTTTCTCCAAGAGACGTCCCCTTGGGGTCCACCACTGCGTCATCCTGTACCCCCACGCCACACAGCAAGGAGGGCTCCCAAGCACATGCTGGGCCACCTTCGAGCTGAATACCTGCTAACCAAGGGGGAGAGACACCTGCCCTTTAACCCGGCGCAGCCTCCAAGGGCTAGAGTGAGACTCTGCTGTGTGCAGGGGCCCTGGCGTGTGAGGGAAATGAGCCTCTAGGCTATTGCCCTAGGAGCAACGTCTGTGATTGTGCGGGGAGCACTGGCCAGCACCCATCCTCACAGCTGCTGGTGTCAGCTCCCAGGCAACCTTTCCAAGTGTTCCTGTCAGGCTGGGAAGCCTGGGCCGGTCCCGTCTCCTGCTCCCTGGGGTTCCCTGGGCTCCCTGTGCTGCCTTCAGAAACCAGGCTACCTCAGAGAAGTGGACAGGGTGCTTCTGACAAGGCCCTGGCCGGAATCCCTCCATGTGGCCACATCTCAGATGTGCCTGGACATGGCCTCTAGAGAGGGGACTGGGCTTGCTGAACCTCGGGGGGTGGGGCCAGGGGAGGAGCCGGCACGCCCCTTCCCTGTCAGGAGGTGGGCTCTGCTCCCACGGCCCCAAGCCTGAGCCCAGGCCACCGGCCAGCGGTGTGGCCCGTCCTGCTCCGTGGCCTGTTTTTCATGGGTCCCATCCCAGCATCGTTCCCCACACTGGGTGTGGGTACAGGAGGCCCCACCCAGAGACAGAGAGGCCCGGAAGCTCTGAGTCTGTCTGTTCACATTCCTGGGCTTGCCCAAGGGGTGGCTCAGCTGGGTCAAGGCACAGCAGCCCCTGCCAGCTCCCCAGTGTGCCCTGATCCCCAGACTTCAGCCCCTCCAGCCCCAGTTGGGCACCTGTCCTGATCTGGCTCCCTTTCTGATCATCAAACCCCTGCCTATAGAGGATTCTCTACGTGCCAGAGTCAGCTGTTGGTGGGCGCTGACCCTCCCTCCCTTCAGCAGACAGGCATTGAAGCCCTAGTACCCCGAGGGCTTACACCTAGTACAGCAGTACTGTCCTTGGTCCTGGTCCAGCAAAGGGGCAAATAGACAAAGGCCCTGTTCTCATGTCATTCGCATCCATGACAAAGCCAGATGACAAGATAAAGAAGGAAAAGACAGTACATCAGATGTGGCTAGCACAAGGTGAAATGTAAAGGAGGACCGAGGGGCAGGGGTCAGTGAGGCTGGAGTGTTGGAAGAGCACCCAGACAGGAGCTCAAAAGAAGGGGTATGAGCCAAGCGCTGGACTAGATGAGAAGGGGCTGGGCTGAGTGGTCCAGTCAGAGAGGGCAGCAGGAGCAAAGATCCTGAGATAAGTGGATGCCTGAAGTGAGGGGAGAGGACCCCTTGGCCATTGCCAGGAGCTTGGCCTCTGCTGAGAGGGAGATGGAGGATGCGGCAGTGTGGCGTTTAGCAGGCTGTGATGAGAATACTTACACCAGGCAAATGCAAATACTGCAAATCGGCACCCCCTTCTCGGTTTGTTGTTCAGTCACTCAGTTGTGTCGAACTCTTTGTGACCCCATGAACCCTAACCTTACTCTGTAGAGCCAAGTTTTAAGCCAGTACCTGCTGATGCTGAGGTGTGGGAGGGTTTTGAGCATTGTCTCACTCGAACACCTGAAAACCCCTCTGACCAACAGGATTTGGAAGGTTGAGTAACCAAAATAAGACTTTCCTGGTGGCTCAGCAGTAAAAAATCCACCTGCAATGCAGGAGCTGCAGGAGATGCAGGTTGGATCCCTGGGTTGGGAAGATCGCCTGGAGGACGGCATGGCAACCCACTCTAGTATTCTTGCCTGGAGAATCCCATAGACAGAGGAGCCTGGCAGGCTACAATCCATAGGGTCGCAAAGAGTCAGACATGACTGAAGGGACTTTTAATAGCACAGTAACCAAAATAAGGGAACACAGTTAGGAAATAGTGAAGCTAAGAGTTGAATTTCCGATGAGTTGAAAGGTTGCTGACTCCATCACTAGAACACAGAGTTCTGTCACCAGCAGAGGCTGTGTGTGTGTGTGTGTGTGTGTGTGTGTGTGTGTTCTGCACTGTTGTCAGGTGAAGAGACTGTGTGTGTACAGGGCTCTGCACACATGTGATGCTGTGCGTGTGTTCTTAACCTATGTATGGTGAGACTGTGGGCCAAGGCTGCTGGTCACCAGTCAGGCCCCCTCCTCTGAGCTCTTCCCCCACCCTAGAACATCCCAGGCTTGCAGAGCCAGCAAGAAATCCTGGAGCAGCCTTTCCTGAGTGTGTTCAAGGAGGGGCGGCGAAGGGCAGCAGTGAGGAGTCTGGGCAAGGTTGTGCACTACGCCAAGGTCCAGCTGCGTTTCCAGCACAGCCAGGTGGGGGCCGGGCTGGAGGAGGGCATGCTTTGGGGGGGAGCCACCCTGGAGCCTGCCACTGAGTCCTCAGACGCTGGCCCCTCTCTCCCCTAGGATGTCAGCGACTGCTACTTGGAGCTGTTCCCCTCCCACCTCTACTTCCAGGCCCATGGTCCCGAAGGACTCACTTTCCAGGTGCGGGGAGATGGGCAGAGGGAGCTGCTGGGGGAAGGGGAGAGCAGACCCTTGGGAGGCAGAGGGGCCCTAGCCCTTCTCTCCCACTCTGTTCTGGCAGGGGCTGTTACCACTGATGGAGCTGAGTGTCTGCCCCCTCGAGGGGTCTAGAGAGCACGCCTTCCAGATCACAGGTGTGTGGGGGCACGGGTGGTACTGCCTTGTGCTGACCTTGCCCTCGGGACAAGGGGACAGCTCTAAGACTGCTCAGTGAGCCTGGCTGTTGACCCAGCCTGGGACCTTGGCGGGACTCTGAGCACGTTGTGGGGTCCTGGCTTTTCCTCTGATGGGCACATGTGCAATGCCAGGCTGAGGTGGAAGACAGTGGACTGGGGTGGGCACCTTGCCTCCAGAGCTGTGCGTGTGGTCATCAGTGGCTCCTGCCAACCCTTGAGGGGCCTCTCCTGTGGGCCCCTGGCTTAGTGGGCTAAGCCCTGAGCTCTGTCCCTCCCCCACAGGCCCGCTGCCCGCCCCACTTCTCGTGCTCTGCCCCAGCCAGGCCGAGCTGGACCACTGGCTCTACCACCTGGAGAAGCAGATAGCTCTTGTGGGAGGGGTGCCTCGCTGCTCCCCAGAGCCCCTGCAGGTCAGTGCTGGGAAGCCTGCACCCCTTTCCCCTTCCGCCTCCTCCACCTGCCCCTGACCCTTTCCTCCCAGGGCCCCACTGAGGACGTGCTCCCCCGGACTCTGCAGCGCAGGCTAACCCGGCTGCGGACAGCATCAGGGCGCCAGGTGATGGGCAGTGCCATCTGTGCCTCAAGGGTCAAACTGCAGCATCTGCCCTTACAGGTGGGGGCACAGAGGTGGGAGGAGGTGGGGGCGGGGTGCAGGCTCCAGGGGGGGCCAGGCCCTGGGTGCATGCCAGCGGAGACCCCACTGCGCCCTGTGACCTCCCTACAGGAGCAGTGGGACCGGCTTCTTGTCCTGTACCCAACTTCCCTGGCCATCTTCTCCGAGGAAGCAGATGGGCTTTGCTTTAAGGTAGGTCCCTCCCCGCTGCAACCCGCCCCAGGGAGGCGCCCTGCACGTGGGGGTGGGAGGGGGCAGCAGCTCAGGAGGAACCTGTATGTCGGGGCCTGCTGGAACAGGTGGCCCCACCCACCCAGCCTGCTGTCCTGGTCAGTCTGGTCTCAGCCTGATGTGGGCAAGGAGGGTGGGCACCTTGCCTCAGCACCCTGTATCATGCTAGCAAGTCCACAGCCACCAGTAGGCCAGTCACCTGGGGGTGGCATGGGGCCCACAATGCTCCTGGAAGGCCTGTACCTCTGAGCAGGCATCTTCCTGGTGCCTGAAGCTTGTGTGTGTGTGCGTGCGTGGGTGTAGGCATGGCGTGAGGGTCCATCCTGTGCATCAGGGTACCTCCTACTCTGGGGGTGATCCTGGCCTTCAGTCATCGAGAAACACAGGGGGCTTCCTCGTGATCCCTTCCCACCCACCCCCATCTTAGTGGGTGGCCCAGGGGACCAGTCCCCGACCAGTCCTGAGTCAGACATTGGCTGGAGAAAGCCCCACCTGGAGCCTGTGTGAAGACACCCCTCTAGGACAGACAGGATCTGCCTGGCCTCCCTCAAGGTGTTGGCCTCAGCCCTGCTTTGCCCTCTGCCTGGCGTCCACTTGCCCACCCAACTCGGGAGGGCTCGCCGGGGTGGTGGGTCAGGCCCTGTCCCGCTGATGCCCTGCAGGGGGAGCTCCCACTCAGCGCCATCCACATCAACCTGGAAGAGAGGGAGAAGCGGATCCGCTCTTTCCTGATTGAAGGTGGGTGAGAGCCAGGCCTGGGAGAGGGGCTGTGGCCCCCGGGTGGGCACCCAGCTCTGCACCAGGGCCTTGCAGGGAGCACCCTGCCTGCCAGGCCCCCTCACAGCATCCATGCACCAGGCCGTCTCATCAACACCATCCGTGTGGTGTGTGCCAGCTATGAGGACTACAGCCACTGGCTGCTCTGCCTGCAGACAGTCTGCCACGGGGACAGGGCCTCCCCACCACCCGGCCCTGAGAGCCTCCCAGGGCTGCGGGCATCCACACAGGTAAGGAGTCAGCAGGGCAGGTGCTGCCGGGCCGCAGTAAAACAGATGGGTGGGCCTGGGCACGGGGAGGTGGGAAAGGGTTCCTGCCACCTGGCTCACCCCTACCCCTCGCCGGCTGCCCAGGTTGTGGTCGGTGGCCGAGGCTCACTCTCCTCTGATGCACGGACCAGCTGGGACTCAGGGTGCCCGGCGCCCCCCTCCACTTGCACCACCCACTCCCTCCCTGAGTCCTCAGCAGCATCCACTGCAGGCTGCCCGGCCCGGCCCCCATCGGTGAGTATCTGGGGGGGCGGGTAATGGGCAGAGGGGGCAGGGGACCATGAGGCAAATTTGTGTTGGGGACCTCATGGCAAGTAGGACCCTAGTTCCTCAGGGGAAGGGACTCTGTGTAGCTTCAGACCGTTGTGTGGGAGAGGGCCCCAGGAAACCTTCTGGAAGGTCCTTGGTCCCCACAGGAGCAAGCCAACCCTGGCTGCACCAGCGTCGGTGGGCACAGGGCAAAGCTGAGACGGGGCGGCAGCAGCCGATCACCCAGGAACAAGCCCCGGGCTGAGAAGCCTGGCCCAGCCGCCCTGCTACGCCTGGACCTGACCAAGGTGGGCCAGCATGTTGACCCCAGCTCTGGGCATGACCCTCCACTCCCTCCCACCCTCCACTTCCCTGGCCTCCTCAGTCCTGAAACCACCAGAGGCCTCTGGCACAGAGAAGGAAGGGCCTGGCTGCTTCCAGCCCCAGGAAGCTGTGTCTCCTGTCTCTTGCCGGTAGTTGAGCCTGGACAGCGGCCCTGAGGCCCCAGACCATTCTCTGGAGACACCCCACTCCCCGCTCTACGCTGACCCCTACACGCCACCTGCCACTTCCCACCGCAAGATCACAGACGTCCAGAGCCTGGATGAGGTCAGTCCCCTGCTGGGTGACAGAAAGAGCTGGTGTGCCCACAGCCTGAGGCTGAGAGGGTACCCGAAGCCTGAGGTCTGCTCAGGCCACTGTGGGAGGCTGAGGGGGTTCTGGGGCAGGGGCCTCTCGGGGGCCTTGGTCACCAGTGCTCTCCCACAGTTCCTCAGCGTGATGCAGAGCTCGCTTGGACCTGAGCCCTCCAGCCCGTTCTGCTCGGTCCCCGTGTCCATGCCTGTCTCTGACTCCAGCTGTGGACTCTCCGGCCCCCACTTCCTCTCCGAGAAGGCAGCTCCGCGGGCCCGAGCTTCTCGGCACCATCGTGCCTCCAGCAAGTGCTGGGGGCCCCGGCCCCCAGACTCCCCTCAGCGTGTGAGTAGCAGCTCCCACCCTGGGCATGGGGTTCTGTGGGGGAGAGGAAACCGCATGGAGCCTTCTGGGACCCTGAGGGAGCAGGAGAGATGGAAACAGGGGAAGAGTGGGGTGGGTGGAAACCAGGGACTGGGCTTGGTGGGAGGAAGGGAGCAGTGGGGAGGAAGTGGGGGCCAAAAGGAAAAGGAGGGCGTGGGGTCAGGCAGATTTGTGGACTGGTCTCCAAGCCCCCTTTCCTGGGGCCCATCTCTCAGACCTGTGGTTGGGGTCCCCAGGTCTCCCCTGAGAAAGAAGCTTCGCCTGACCCCTCACCACCTCCTCCAGGTGAGTGAGGGCCCTGCCCCCTTCTGGGAGAGTTTGGGGTGTCACCTCCTGAAGACACATGCATGTCTGCCCTCCCCACCAGATGGCGGCCCCCCCAGGGGCTACAGCAGTGTCCAGGATGAAGCTCTGTCACCCTCCCAGCGGCAGGGGCCTCGAGGAGCACCAGAGCCTGAACGGGGGCTCATCCAGTGGATCTGATGGCCCCCAGCAGCTGCTTCTGGGGACCACCTGCCTGCATTGACCCTGGAGGAGGGGCCGCAATAGGACCTGGGACTTGTCTGTGGGGCCACAGGCAGTGTCGAGTCTGGGTCTGACCCCAGCAGGTGGAGGGAGCCTCAAGAACCCTGAGTTACCCTGGGCTCTGGACACCTTGGCCGAGGTGACTGGACACCCAGAGGGGCCACACCTCAGCCTGCCTCTCAGGGAAGGAATGAGGGAGGGGACGTGGGGCAGCAGCTTCACCTGGAAGAAGAAGGATGGCACAAGCATAAAGGTTGGAGGGCTGAGAAAGTCAGGTTAGCGAGGGTCAGAGTATGTGAAATCAGAGGGCACAAGAGTCGGAGGTCAGCAAGGTCTTAGACATGACGAGCAGAGGGAGGAGGGTGGCCTGGGTGCGTGTGAGTGGGATGAACTGGTCAGGAGAAACTGGCAAGAGACCAAACAGGAAGGAAAGAGGAGGTTTTATTGGTGCTGTGTGTCCATGCGTCCTGTCCTCAGCAGCCAGTAGTCTCCTGCGTCCTGGGGACCCTGCATGTGCTGCTTCCAGGGCTGGACACCCAACCAGCCCCCCTTGCTCCACCACTGCCTGTGCCCTGCCTGCTTTCCTGTCCCATCTCCAGCTCCTCTCAGCCCTGGGTGAAGCCAGGTGTCCAGTCCCTCCACCCAATACCCTTGCCTTCTGTCTCTGTAGCTCCTCCAGGGCGCCCCAGAGGTGGGGCTCCAGGCCCTGCCTACAGACCCCTATCCCTCTGGGTACCTGCTCACCGTCTCGGGCAGGAGCCAAGGAGGCCTTGACCAGACCCTTGGGGCTCCAGGGTCGGAGAAGCCTCAGAGGCCTCCACCGGCCCAGCCTCTTGTAAACAGGGCAAAGGCTGGGACACCGCCCCACCCCCAAGCCTTGAGGCCCTCTGCCTCCTTGCCCTTTCCCCCTGCCCGGATCTCCTGCTGGGGCCTTGCTGCTTCTCTGAACCCCTCTAACTTCCAGTGCCCTGTCGTGGCCCTCCCTCCAGAAGCATAACCACATAGGATGAGGATTCCAGTTAATTCCGGTTTCAGATAAACCACAAACAGTTCCTTAGCATAAGTGGGACTCATCCTGAGTGTCTCAGATTCAATTTTCATCGGACGCCTTGTGTTTTTTATTGCTAACCTGGCCACCTTACTAACCAGCTTCCTGCTCAGCCCCTACCTACCCAGCCTTCCAGAATCTCCCCGCTCCCAAGTGTGGAGCACAGCCTTGGCCTTGGCCACTGGTCAGACCCTCAGTGGAGTCCAGGGGAGCCGGGACCAAGGACGCAGTCTCCTTCTTAGACACTGCAGAACACAAACAGTCAGAGGGCAAGGCCTGAGGGCAGTGCCTTGTCCTGAGCACCTGTGGACATTTCCTTGTCCTGCATCTTCCTGGGCCAAGCCTGGGTCCTAGGGGCTGGGGCTGGAGCTGGGGCTGGGGCTGCGACTGCGGCTGTGGCGCCCCCGCTCCACCTGCCGGCGGAAATATCGGATGGCAGAGATGGTGCCAATGTTGGCCAGCAGAACTGCAAGAGAAGCACAGACCTCCTGAGTGCCGGCTCTGTTCTGGCCTGGTCACCACCCTCCATCCACACAGGCTGACTCTCGAAGGACGAGGGCAGGCTGGCAGAGCGAGGGTGGGTCCACAACGCAGGAAATCAGTCAGGGGAGAAACCCGCACCTCCCCATGGCCTCTCATCCCTGCTAGCCCAGAAGCTGGGACTGGACACCACTGCCCCTCCACTGGACTTCTGGACAACAGCCCACCCCACCCCGGCCCCACAAACCTGTTTTCCAGGCGTCTGGGGCATGCAGGTCTGATGTTCTCACAGCCCAGGTAGCAAAGGCTACGAACACCATGCACATGTCTTTCTGGCTGAAGGTGAACGAGGTGAGGGGACCCCGGGGTGCCACTGGGAAAGAGAAGCATGGCCTGAGCTCCTGCTGCCCCACTCAGACACACCTGCCCTGGTCACATCTATCCTGAGTCATGTCCTTCCTGTGACACCTCTGTCCCAAGACCCAGGGTAGTGTGTGGCATAGTTGAGTCAGGCTGACTTGGGCGAGTGCATCTGGCGTGCTGTTTCCTGGTTTGTAAAATATCTTCTACAGGGAATGTGAGCCTGACCTGCAGGCAGTGCAGATGGAGCTGGGGCTGCCCCAAGTTGTCTGGGGGTGAACCCAAGGTGACAGCCACTTAGGAGCCAACCCCTGCCCGGCTGTGGCTGCCCCACCTGGACTGTCTCCTGGGAGTGGGGGAGGGGCAGGGGGAGGAGCCCCTCCTGAGAGATCATCCCTGAGGCCCCCCCACCAGCTCACAACCCAGGATCCTGGCCTGTCCCTCCCCGATGGCCCTCTTGGCTGAACTCCCTGGACAGTGTGTTCCCAGGTCCTAGACAGACCAGGAGGCCCCCGCAACACACACCTGCTTCCCTGATGGCCAGGGTGAGCTGTTCCACTGTGGCTGGGCTGGACTCCGGTGGGGCGCCAGTCCCCACTCCCCAGAGGACTGACCTGGGGGGCTCTGTGGCCTGTACCTGGAGAAGGGCGGCTGGCCCCAGCGTGCCCCCGGACCTGTCCTCCTCAAGGAAGTGTTCATAGGCCTCAGGGATGGAGATTGGCATGGGGTCTCCAGGTGGAGGGGCCGGCACAGGCCCAGGCTGTAGGGGTGGGGCCTCGGAGCGGCCCTCCTGGTGCTTCGACCTCTGGACTTGGCTGTCTTGGAAGAAGAACTCACACACATCTGGCCACTGGACTTCAGCTGGAGCCTGGGCAGCCTCTGCTGCCCCCTCATTCTCTTCGTCTTCCTCCTCAATGGTGTCACAAAAGAAGAAGTCATAGGCTTCCGGGAGGGTCACCGCAAAGCAGCTCCTGGGCCCTGTCCCCACAGAGGCAGAGGGGGCAGGGGGGGGCAGGTGCTTCAGAATCCGAGGCTGGGGGCTCCGGGGCCCAACTGCCACAGAGTCCCAGGCTCCAGAGCCTCTGTGGCCCCCAGCTGCCATCCTGGGGGCTATGGCTGGAGAGGGTGGACCTGAGGCCTCTCCTGACCCTGGCTCTTCGGAGCTGGGCACAGCCACGGAGAATCGCACTTTCTTCTTCTTGGGTGCTTGGATGGGGCCTAGAGGGGGCTCCCCAGTGTGGTGTCCAGGGGCATCTATTGAGGGCTCCCCTCTGGGCTTCTGTTGGCACCCCTCTAGAGACCGAACAGGGCTCAAACCCAGCTTGGCCACGGGAACAACCTCTGCTTCCACCATGTCAGGCCCAGCCTGGGGTGTGGGAGCAGGTGGTGTAGACACACCCACATCAGGTCCAGCCTCGAGCACAAGATGAGGCAGAGCTGTGCATGGTATAGCCTTTGAGGCAGGCATCGATGAATCCACCTCTGGCTGGACCACTGGCCCCGGCCCAAGCAGGTCCACATCCAGTCTAGGCTTGAAGGTGGCTGTAGACTGAGGCTCATCGGGTTGAGGTTCAGAGGCGGGTGTAGGCTGAGGCTCATTGGGTTGAGGACTGAAGGTGGGTGTGGACTGAGGCTCATTGGGTTGAGCGTTGAAGGCGGGTGTAGACTGAGGTTCATCGGGTTGAGCGTTGAAGGCAGGTGTAGACTGAGGTTCATCGGGTTGAGGCTTGAAGGCAGGTGTAGACTGAGACTCAGCGGGTAGAGGTTCGGAGGCAGGTGTGGATAGAGCCACGTCTGACTTAATCGTGACATCTAGAGGAGCCTCTGGGTCAGACATGGACACAGCGCATGGCCCAGCTCTGGGGCTCATTCCAAGTCGGTCTGTTCCCTGCTCAGTAGTGGGGACAGACATAGACAGATCCACACCTGGCCCTTGTCTGGCCACCTGCTCGGGGGCTCCTGCAGATTCTGGCCCCAGCTCAATCTGCCCAGTTCCTGCTGTCTGCTTTGCTGCTCCTGCTGGGAGACCCTTCCCCCTGGACCCAGTAGGGCCGAGGTTGTCCTCAGGCCTGGCCTCTGTGAGCAGTGGGGAACCCAGCTGGGTGGCAGCAGGGCCTGGGCCACCCGAGCGCCCACCCGCTTTGGTGCCTGCAGTGCGCCTCTTCTTTCGGCCAGGGCTTCTTGGCGGGGCTCCAGGGCTGCCAGGGGACCTCTGGGGGGCAGCACTGCGGCCAGGGGACTCAGGACTCCCAGCGGGCTCACCAACAGGAGTAGGGGCAGGGCCCCGGGGGGCTGGCCCCTGCAGAATCCTCTGCATCTCGTCTCTGGAAGACACTGGCCCTGGGAGGGATGAGCCCTGGATGAGAGGGGCGGCACCAGAGCTGAGGGACAGCCGAGCTTCTGACCGTGCGGACGTGCTGGGTGTCTGCTGACCGGCCTCTGGGGCCAGCATGGGCTCACGCCAAGACCTGCTGACCAGCTGCCGGGTGGCGGCCTTGTCCTCCTCCTCAAAGCTGGGCCAGCTACTTCCTGCGTGAGCCAGCTGCCCCTCGAGAAGGGGTGAGGGTCCTGGGGGGCTGCTGCCACTGCTGTCCCTTTGGTCAGTGTCACTAGACAAGGGTTCATCCCCAGAGGCCAAGCCGGCCTGCAGGAGGTCACACTCTTCGGCGGCGGCTGAAAACTCAGCCCAGTCCTGGTCGCTCAGCTGGACGCTGTACTGGAAGTTCTCCATTCTGGGTCAGCAGAGGCACGTGAGCCACAGACCAGGTTCTTCACAGACCCAGGCCCAGGGCCCCGGCCCGCACTCACTGCCACCACCCCACCTGCCCCCTCAGGTTTCCATGGCCCAGAGGCCAGCCCTCCATTTCTGTCCTGAAAGAGAGCAGAACAAACAGAGTCCAGAGAGAAGCTGTGCTGTTTCCTGGAGTTGGAGCATCCAAAACTCCTGCTTTCCCTGCTTCCGAATTGAGCGCAAATGGTAACGTTACAAGGACATGTTGCTACAGTCCTGCATTAGAGTCAGTGAAGTTTACTAAAACGCAGGGCTCCTCACCCCCAGGAGAAGTTTCCCTCCTCAAGGTGTGTGTTTTCTGTTCAGCTGAGGCAGCCTCCAGCTTTCCTGCAGAGCTGCTAGTACCAAGGCCAACTTGACGCAGCAAAGCCCATTTCAAGGACCACCACTAGGGTTCAGTTCACCTGAGTGATAGTCCTGGACTGTCCCAACATGCCCCAGGTGGCAACTGGCCACGGGAGGAAGGGCCGTGGTGTCCAGCAGGTGACCAGTCTTTAGGGATGACCTTCTACCAGCCTTGGCTGGGACAGGCTGCCGGGATTCTTCTGAGCCTACCAAGGTCACACCAGTGCTGCCAGACCCTACTCAGGGGTCATCAGGGAGAGCTGGCTCTGCCCCTTCCTGAGCAGGAGGTCCCAGACCAGAATGAGCCTCCTGGTTCCCACCAGCCCCCTAGGGCCACTGTCAGAGTCTGTGCCCCTGACCCAGACCTGCCCAGCTGTCAAAGCCCTCCTCCCTGCGTCTCACTGAACCAAGGCAACCCTTTTGGTTGGGAGCCCCTAACCTCTCAGCCTCCGATGAGGGGCTGCCCTTTGGCCCTTGGTCAGGTACCGCTGGACCCAGGGCATGGGAGGCCACTGGCCAGACCAGTCCTGCGATGGAGGTGCCTTGAGACCAGGGCACCGTGGCTTCCTGACCCGTCGCCCCTTGTCCTTTCTCTGGTCCTAGGGAAGCCCCCCGTAGGGGCTGTCCCCTTTGGGACCCCTTAGGGTGGGGATGAGGGGCTGACAGTACTGTACCTGGGACCCCACAGCCAGCCGGGGCAGCGGAGCTGGGCGTCCGAGCTGCCTGTCCCAGAGCGGCATGGTGCAGGGCTCGCTGCTCAGGCCCCACCCCCATTGCCAAAAATACCACAGCCCCATGGTCACATGTCTCCTGCCAGGCAGCAGGGTCCAGGCCACAAATAGATGGCATTTGAGGGGCTTCCAGCTACATGAGGGATGCCTTCCTGGTCAGGTCAAATGCCGGTCAGAGAATGCTGACCAACAGTCTGGCCCGCTGGGGCCTCCCTTTCCCAAACTGAAGGCCACTCTGTAGTCCATCTTGGCTGAAGGCTGCTCTCTCCTCCTAAAGTGGCCCCACCCACTGTGAAGACTCAGACCCCTGCTCCTCCTGCCTCCTCACCCGCTGGCAGCCCCCCAAGACCAATCCGAAAGCTTCTGGGTCTTAGGGCTTTACCCTGACGCCTTTGGGGAAAAGAGGGAGTGAGAGAGTGATGAACCCAGAAATGAGGGTCCCAGAATGTTCCTAGAGGTCATTTGGACGTGGCCACCGCTGACCTAGGTCAGGGCTGGCACCTCCCTGATCTGGCCCGTCCCCTGGCAGTGTCGTGAACCTGCCCGGGTGGGCTCTCAGTAGAATACCCACATGGAAGTGGTTGCGAGCGGTCAGGGGGAGCCAGTCACTCCTGCCAGCATCTCTCCTGACCTAGGCTCCTGCAGGCAGAGCCCAGGATGGGGGTGGCAAGCAGGCTGTCTCTCCAAGAACGGGGGTCTAGTGCTGCCACCCACAGGTCACCAGGAGGAGCTGGGCAGGAGACATGGCTTCTGGGAACAACAGCCCCTTGCAGTCACCACCCTGCTCAGCCCTCTGAGCACTTTTCCAAAATGTGTCTGTCCTGAGAGGGGTGCCAGGAGGACCCTCTTTCACTGTTGAGCTTGGTAAGATACAGAGAGGGTGAGTGACTGGTCCGTAACCACACAGCTAGTTTATTGGCGAACCTGGGGTCATGTATGGATGTTGGACTATAAAGTTGGACTATATAGAGTTGGACTATAAAGAGAGCTGAGAGCCAAATAATTGATGCTTTTGAACTGTGGTGTTGGAGAAGACTCTTGGGAGTCCCTTGGACTGCAAGGAGATCCAACCAGTCCATCCTAAAGGAGATCAGTCCTGGGTGTTCACTGGTAGGACTGATGTTGAAGCTGAAACTCCAATACTTTGGCTACCTGATGCGAAGAGCTGATTCATTTGAAAAGACCAGTGCTGGGAAAGATTGAGGGCAGGAGAAGGGGACGACAGAGGATGAGATGGTTGGATGGCATCACTGACTCAATGGACGTGGGTTTGGGTGGACTCTGGGAGTCCATGATGGACAGGGAGGCCTGGCGTGCTGCAGTTCATGGGGTTGCAGAGTCGGACACGACTGAGCAACTGAACTGAACAGATCCATCCTGCCCTCAAGGCTAGTGTTGCCTATCGCCAAGCAGGTACAGTGACACACACCCCTCCTGCTGGGGGACAGAGGAGGGAGTAAGGGGGTCGGACAGTAAACATCTGGATGGGTAAATGGGGTCATTTCTGACAGCAACACATCATAAGAAGGATCTAGAGTGGAGAGGAGGGGGCCCTCTGAGGAGGGTCTGCAGGTTGGGGGTGGGGGGGGAAGATGGGGTGTGGGGAACATGAGGACTGAGTCTTTGAGTGAAGGAGACCAAGACACCCAGGAAAAGCAAGGTCAGGTGGGATTCTTGGCTGCCCCGGCCACCCCAGGTGGGCAAGCCTGGCCCGGGGCATTTCCTCATCACTGAGTGTGGAGAAAACCCAGGTTACCCTTCTGTGTCTCTCCTGCCAGACTGCTCACACAAAACACTGCTCTGTGCCGTGTCCCAAGGACGAAAGAACAGATAAAAAAAACCGAGGGTCTTGGAATGCGGGAGCGGACAGGCCCTTATCATCCTTCCCTCCCCCATGTAGTAACTATTAACAAATTCAGGTCCTCCTGAGGACCTAAGGACTCCATTTGCCTCATCCAATCAGCAAATGACCCACAAGACCCCTATCCCGCTCCTGAACCCTGGCTATAAAAATGGGCTAAGGAGCCCTGTTCAACATCAGCTCTCCCTTGAGCCAGCCCGCTGATCTAACAGCATCTCCCACTCTAATAAACTTTATTCTCCTCTCATTCTGCCTCATGTCTGGAAATTCTTTTCCAATCCACACACAGACCACAACACTCTGGTCACCAAAATTGGAGGGGGAGGTTCCTATGCCAGGCAATTTGGTGACACCAGCTGGGTGTCCCACAGGTTAATTCTGATAGTATCTGGAAATTCTTGGGTAGGGGGCTCAGTCCCATAGACTGCCCTCAACTTCAGGTGCCAATGGCAAAGAGTGGTCCCAAATCACCCACCACTTCTGTCTAACTCGGGTGCAAATCAGAGGCTCCCACGACCCCCTGTCCCTTGCATTCAATTAATTTGCTAGAGGAGCTCACAGAATTCAGGAAAACCATCACTAACACTCACCAGTTCATTATAAAATTTGATGATTTGCTGAAGGATAATCCCATGGACAGAGGAGTCTGGCGGGCTACAGTCCATGGGGTCACAAAGAGTCGGACACAACTGAGGACACACACATCTACACGATGAAAGATATGGATGAGGTCCAAATGGGGGATGGGCAGGGCTGGGTGGCAGGGGGCAAGGACGCCTCCATGCGTCAGTGTGGGATTTTGCCAAGGCTTCCTCATAAAGGCATAATCTCTTATTAGCCCCATTTTCAGCTCCTCTCCCTTCTCAAGAGAATGGGGGTGGGGCCGAAAAGTCGAAGCTTCTAATCAGGCTTGGTCTTTCTGGTGACCAGCCCTTACAGGAGCCTCATTAGAACAAAAGATGGCCCTGTGCTCTCAGAAGAAATTCCCAGGCTTTCAGGAGCTCTGTGCCAGAGCGGGGCAGACAGCGGGACCCCTGCTGTCCATGTTCCTTCCATCCCACCATCCACTCCCTGCTCCTCACCAGGCTCTGCACTGGGGCCCTGTTGGTCACTTAGCTGCGGAGGGAGGTCCCACTGCATCACTTCCTGTGGAAGGACATGTGGGTCGTTTGCAGTTTGCAGCTATTACAAAGAGATGCTATGAACATTCTGGAACCTTTCTCGTGGCAGTCTTGGAGTGTTTGTCCAGCTCTAGAGGACACTGCCCAACAGTTTCATGGGGTGGCTGTGCCTTTGCTCCAACATGTCTGCGCCCACATGGCCTGGTGAAGCATTTTCCTTAATAATAAAGTTATTGGCCTTTGGCATCATCTTTAGTGAGGACGTGTATCTCTTCAGTGATTCTGTCTTTTCCTATTGATCAGCAAATTTGGAAAATTCAGCAGTGGCCACAGGACTGGAAAAGGTCAGTTTTCATTCCAATCCCAAAGAAAGGCAATAACAAAGAATGTTCAAACTACCACACAAATTGCACTCATTTCACATGCTAGCAAGATAATGCTCAAAATTCTCCAAACTAGGCTTCAACAGTAGGTGAACTGAGAATTCCCAGACGTTCAAGCTGGATCTAGAAAAGGCAGAGAAACCAGAGATCAAATTGCCAACATCCATTGGATCAAAGAAAAAGCAAGAAAATACCAGAAAAACATCTACTGTTTCAAAAACTGGAAAATTCTTAGAGATGGGAATACCAGACCACCTTACCTGCCTCCTGCAAAACTTGTGTGCAGGTAAAGACGCAACAATTAGAACTGGACATGGAACAACGGACTGGTTCCAAATTGGGAAAGTAGTACGTTAAAGTTGTATATTGTCACCCTACTTATTTTACTTAAATGCAGAGTACATAATGCAAAATGCCGGGCTGGATAAAGCACAAGCTGGAATCAAAATTGCTGGGAGAAATATCAATAACTTTGGATATGCAGATGACTTCACCCTTACGGCAAAAAGCAAAGAAGAACTAAAGAGCCTCTTGATGAAGGTGAAAGAAGAGAGTGAAAAAACTGGCTTAAAACTCAACATTCAAAAAACAAAGATCATGATATCCATTTCCATCACTTAATGGCAAATAGATGGGGAGATAATGGAAACAGTGAGAGACTTTATTTTCTTGGGCTCCAAAATCACTGCAGATGGTGACTGCAGCCATGAAATTAAAAGATGCTTGCTCCTTGGAAGAAAAGCTATGACCAACCTAGACAGCATATGACAAAGCAGAGACATCACTTTGCTGACAAGGATCTGTCTAGTCAAAGCTATGGTTTTTCCAGTAGTCATGTATGGATGTGAGAGCTGGACCATAAAGAAGCTGAGTGCCAAAGAATTGATGCTTTTGAACTGTGGTGTTGGAGAAGACTCTTGAGAGTCCCTTGGACTGCCAGGAGATCCAACCAGTCCAGCCTAAAGGAAATCAGTCCTGAACATTCATTGGAAGGACTGATGCTGAAGCTGAAGCTCCAACACTTTGGCCACCTGATGAGAAGCGTTGACTCATTGGAAAAGACCCTGATACAGGGAAAGATTGAAGGCAGGAGAAGGGGACGACAGAGGATGAGATGGTTGGCTGGCATCACTGATTGGATGAACATGAGTTTGAGCAAGCTCCAGGAGATGGTGAAAGACAGGGAGGCCTGGTGTGCTGTAGTCCATGGAATCGCAAAGAGTCAGACACGACTGAGCAACTGAACAACAGTTTTAAATTTTAAAATAGTCCAAGTTATCAACTGTTTCCTTTATGCTTATCACTGTTTCTGTCTTTTTACAGAACTCTTTGTCTACCCCTCCAAATCATGAAGATTTCACAATGTCCTTGCACGTTTTTAAAGCTCCATCATTTCACCTCGCTCACTGGGAATACAGCCCACGTAGTCTCCTATCAGTGGGTGGTGGGAGCTGATTTCAGTGGGCAGTGGGTGATGGAAGTTTTGTCACAATTTTGTTTCCAGATGGGCACCAGTTGGCCCAGCATCACAGCAGGACTCCATGGCCAGGTGTGTGTGTGAGTGTGCGCGCGCGCGTGTGTCTACAGAAGCACAGCAGTGGAGCGCCCCCCACTCCCCTGTGGGATCCACACAGTAAGGTGGTTTGGAGGCGGGAGTGGGGCAGGAGTTTTTCAACAGTTGCCATGACTGCCCTGGGAGAAAGTAAGGTTCTGCAGGGAGGCAGAGGTGCCTGGTTCCTGTGGCTGGAATTACCTGAAGTGTTCCCTTCCACTCCCGCTCCTCAATCATGGGCCTCTTTGTGGGAAGGGCTCTAGAGAACTTGGGCAAGTACGCACTTCTGAAGCAGGGGGCCTTAGGTCTCCTGGGATACCAACAAGGAGTACGGAGAATGGGGCCATCTGGTACGCGGCCAGCGGTACCGCCAGGTGCCACCAGAGGGCGCGCGGGCTCCACCGGAAGTCGACCTAGTGCGCGGTTCCGGGCCGTGGTGGGTAAGGGAACATTTAGGGGGCGCTAGACTTCACTTTCCGGAGAAGGCAATGGCACCTCACTCCAGTACTTTTGCCTGGAAAATCCCATGGACGGAGGAGCCTGGTAGGCTGCAGTCCATGGAGTTGCGAAGAGTCGGACACGACTGAGCGACTTTACTTTCACTTTTCACTTTCACGCATTGGAGAAGGAAATGACAACCCACTCCAGTGTTTTGCCTGGAGAATCCCAGAGACGGCAGAGCGTGGTGGGCCGCTGTCTATGGGGTCGCACAGAGTCGGACACGACTGAAGCGACTTAGCAGCAGCAGCAGCAGACTTCCCATCACTTCATGAGAAATAGATGGGGAAACAGTGGAAACAGTGTCAGACTTTATTTTTTGGGCTCCAAAATCACTGCAGATGGTGATTGCAGCCATGAAATTAAAAGACACTTACTCCTTGGAAGGAAAGTTATGACCAACCTAGATAGCATATTAAAAAGCAGACATTACTTTGCCAACAAAGTTTCGTCTAGTCAAGGCTATGGTTTTTCCAATGGTCATGTATGGATGTGAGAGTTGGACTGTGAAGACAGCTGAGCACCGAAAAATTGATGCTTTTGAACTGTGGTGTTGGAGAAGACTCTTGAGAGTCCCTTGGACTGCAAGGAGATCCAACCGTCCATCCTTAAGGAGATCAGTCCTGGGTATTCATTGGAAGGACTGATGCTGAAGCTGAAACTCCAATACTTTGGCCACCTCATGCGAAGAGTTGACTCATTGGAAAAGACCCTGATGCTGGGAAGGATTGGGGGCAGGAGGAGAAGGGGACGACAGAAGATGAGATGGCTGGATGGCATCACCAACTTGATGGACATGAGTTTGAGTAAACTCCGGGAGTTGGTAATGGACAGGGAGGCCTGGTGTGCTGGGATTCATGGGGTCACAAAAAGTCGGACACGACTGAGTGATTGAACTGAACTGAGACCTAATGGAAGCAGAAGATATTAAGAAGAGGTGGCAAGAATACACAGAAGAACTACACAAAAAGATGTTAATGACGCAAATAACCTAGATGGTGTGATACTCACCTAGAGCCTGACATCCTGGAGTAGGAAGTCAAGTGGGCCTTAGGAAGCATTGCTACAAGGAAAGCGAGTTGAAGTGATGGAATTCCAGCTGAGCTATTTAAAATTCAAAAGATGATGCTGTTAAAGTGCTGCACTCAATATGCCAGCAAATTTGGAAAACTCAGCAATGGCCACAGGAATGGAAAAGGTCAGTTTTCATTCCAATCCCAAAGAAAGGCAATAACAAAGAATGTTCAAACTACCACACAAATTGCACTCATTTCACATGCTAGCAAAGTAATGCTCAAAATTCTCCAAGCTAGGCTTCAACATGAATTGAGAACCCCCAGATGTTCAAGCTGGATCTAGAAAAGGCAGAGAAACCAGAGATCAAAATGCGAACATCCATTGGATCAAAGGAAAAGCAAGAGAGTTCCAGAAAAACATCTACTTCTGCTTCATTGTCTACGCTAAAGCCTTTGACTGTGTCGATCACAACAAACTGGAGAATTCTTAAAGAGATGGGAATACCAGACCACCTGAGCTGCCTCCTAAGAAAACTGTATGCAGGTAAAGAAACAACAGTTAGAATCAGACATGGAACAACGGACTGGTTCCAAATTGGGAAAGTAGTACGTTAAAGTTGTATATTGTCACCCTGCTTATTTAATTTATATGCAGAGTATTTCATGTGAAATGCCAGGCTGGATGAAGCACAAGCTGGAATCAAATTGCTGGTAGAATTGCTGGTAGAATAACCTCAGATATGCAGATGACACCACCCTTACAGCAGAAAGCAAAGAGGAACTAAAGAACCTCTTGATGAAGGTGAAAGAAGAATGAAAAAACTGGCTTAAAACTAACATTCAAAAAACAAAGATCATGATATCCACTTCCATCACTTAATGGCAAATAGATGGGGAGATAATGGAAACAGTGAGAGACTTTATTTTCTTGGGCTCCAAAATCACTGCAGATGGTGACTGCAGCCATGAAATTAAAAGATGCTTGCTCCTTGGAAGAAAAGCTATGACCAACCTAGACAGCATATGACAAAGCAGAGACATCACTTTGCTGACAAAGATCTGTCTAGTCAAAGCTATGCTTTTCTAGTAGTCATGTATGGATGTGAGAGTTGGACCATAAAGAAGCTGAGTGCCAAAGAATTGATGCTTTTGAACTGTGGTGTTGGAGAAGACTCTTGAGAGTCCCTTAGACTGCCAGGAGATCCAACCAGTCCAGCCTAAAGGAAATCAGTCCTGAACATTCATTGGAAGGACTGATGCTGAAGCTGAAGCTCCAATCCTTTGGCCACCTGATGCGAACAACTGACTCATCGGGAAAGACCCTGATGCTGGGAAAGATTGAAGGCAGGAGGAGAAGGGGACGACAGAGGATGAGATGTTTGGATAGCATCACCGACTCAATGGACATGAGTTTGAGTAAGCTCCGGGAGTTGGTGATGGACAGGGAAGCTTGGAGTGCTGCAGTCCATAGGGCTGCAAAGAGTCGGACACAACTGAGCGACTGAACTGAACTGAAAGTCAAAGAAACAGATCCAATATGGAGTCTAAATTTGCTCGTCCCTGTAGCAGTTGCGTCTTGTGGGCTTGGTTACCTGGTGGCATGTGGAATCTTCCTGGACCAGGCATTGAACCCATGTCCTCTGAATTGACAGGCAGATTGTTAATCACTGGACCACCAGAGAAGTCTCTGGATCTTTTTATAATTAATAAGTGTTCCATTGTTGGACATGCCAAGATTTGTTTATCCTTTCACATGTTTGGGACTATTATATGTAAAGCTGCTAGAATATTCGTGTTTAAGTCTTTTTGTGAACTTACAAAAATAATATATAAAGAACTCTTGGGCTTCCATGGTGGCTCAGCAGTAAAGAATCTGCCTGCAATGTAGGAGACCCAGGTTCAATCCAATACCCACTCCGTTATTCTTGCCTGGGAAATCCCATGGACAGAGGGTAGCAAAGAGTTGGAAATGATTTAGCGACTAAACAACAACAAAGAACTCTTAAGACTCACCAGTAAGAAAACAAATAGTACTTCTCTGGTGGTCCAGTGGTGAAGAATCCACCTGCCAATGCAGGGGACACAAGTTTGATCCCTGGTCTAGGAAGATTCCATATGCCACGTGGCAAGAAAGCTCATACACCACAACTACTGGAGCCCACACTTTAGAGCCTGTGCTCCACAATAAGAGAAGCCACAGGAGTGAGAAGCCCATGCACCATAATGAAGAGTAGCCCTTGCTCTCTGCAACTAGAGAAAGCACACATGCAGCAATGAAGACCCATCACAGCCAAAATTTCTTTAAAAAGAAAGAAAACAAATTACCCAGTGAAGAAAATGGGCAAAAGATTTGACCAGTTATTTTGTGGAAGAAGATATATAGATGCATTTAAACATAAAAAGATGCTCAACATCGTTAGTCATTGAGGAAATGCAAATCAAAACCAAAATGAGACACTACTAACCATCTACTGGAACAGTAAAGTTTAAAAGTCTGACCAGACGTAGAGCTGGTGAGGATGTGGAGCACAACTGGAACTCTTATGCACTCCAGATGGAGATGAAAAATGATAACCACACTGGAAAACTACTGCTTCATTGACTACGCTAAAGCCTTTGACTGTGTGAATCACAACAAACTGTGGAAAATTCTTAGAGAGATGGAATTATCAGACCACCTTACCTGTCTGCTGAGAAACTTGTAAGGGAGTCAAGCAACAGTTAGAACCAGACATGGAACACCTGAGTGGTTTGAAATTGGGAAAGGAGTAGGACAAGCTGTGTATTGTCACCCTGCTTATTTAACTTATATTCAGAGTACATTATGTGAAATACCAAGCTGGATGAATCACAAGCTGGAATCAAGATTGCCTGGAGAAATAGTAACAACCTCAGATATGCAGATGATACCACTCTAATGGCGGAAAGTGAAGAAAAATGAAAGCTTTTTGATGAGGGTGAAAGAGGAGAGTGAAAAAGCTGACTTAAAACTCAGCATTAAAAACACTAAGATCATGGCATCTGGTCCCATCACTTCATGGCAAATAGGAGAAAAAGTGGAAACAGTGACAGATTTTATTGGGCTCCAAAATCACTGTGGACATTGACTGCAGACATGAAATTAAAAGACACTTGCTCCTTGAAAGAAAAGCTATGATAAACCTAGATATCATATTAAAAAGCAGAGACATCATTTTGCCAACAAAAGGGCCGTATCATCAATGCTATGTGTTTTTTCCAGTGGTCATGTATGCATGCAAGAGTTGAACCATAAAGAAGGCTGAGTGCTGAAGAATTGATGCTTTCAAATTGTGGTGATGGAGAAAACTCTTGAAAATCCCTTGGACAGCAAGGAGATCCAACCAATCAATCCTAAAGGAAATCAATCCTGAATATTCATTGGAAGGACTGATGCTGAAGCTGAAGCTCCAGTACTTTGGCCACCTGATGCAAAGAGCCAACTCATTAGAAAAGACTCTGATGCTAGGAAAGATTGAAGGCAGGATGACAGATGATGAGATGGTTGGATGGCATTACTGACTCAATGGACATGAGTTTGAGCAAGCTCAGGGAGATGGTGAAGGATAAGGAAGCCTTGAGTGCTGCAGTCCATGGGGTTGGAAAGAGTCAGGCGCGACTAAGCAACTGAATAACAACAACAAATTCAGATACCCTAGCACAATTTGTTGAAAGACTATTCTTTCCTCTACTGGATTGTTTTGACATCCTTGTTGAAAAGCAAGTGACTAAAAGTGAAGGTTTGTTTCTGAACTGTCAATTCTTTTTATTTTTTTTTTCGGGCCACTTTATTATTTTTTTAATTGAAGGATATTTGCTTTACAAAATTTTGTGGTTTTCTGTCATACATCAAGAATCAACCGTAGGTACACCCATGTCCCCTCCCTCCCAAACCTCCCTTCCATCTCCCTCCCCATCCCACCCTTACATTGTCACAGAGTGAACTCTCAATTCTATTCCATCAAATCAATATGTTCAACCTCGTGCTAGTACCAGATTGTCTTGGTTATCATAGCTGTGTAGTAACCTTTGAAATCAGCAAGTTTGAGCCCTACAACTTTGTTCTTTTTCAAGATTGTTTTAGATATTCTCGGTCCCTTGGATTTCCATATAAATTTTAGGAGCACCTTGTCAATTTCTATGTTAACTGGAACTTTGAAGAGGTTGTATTGAATCTATAGCTCAATTTAAGAAGTACTGTCACCTTAACAATGTTAAACATTCCAATCCATGAATGTGGAATATCTTTTTGTTTATTTAGGTCTTTTAAAATTTTTTTCTAAATGAATTTAGAATTTCTAAATAATTAATTTCTGTCAACAATGTTGTGTAGTTTTCAAAATATGTTTTGTTCTTCTTTTATTAAATTTATTCATAAGATTTCTATTCTTTTTGATGTTATAGATTGAATAGATTTCTTATTTCATTTTCAGATTGTTAATAGTGCATGGAAATATAATCGATTTTAAAATATTGATCTTGTACCCAGGAAACTTGCTTAACTCATTTATTAATTTTGATGGTTTTTCTTAGTGCATTCCATGGAATTTTCTACATATAAGATCATATCATTTGAAAATAAAGAGTTTTACTTCTGTTCTTCAATATAGATGCATTTTATTTCATTTTCTTGCCTAATTGGCCTGGCTAGAACTTCCCACACCTTTTGGAGTGTTTTGTCTGTTTCATTTTTGTTTTGGCAGTTCTCTAACTTTACTGGACAATCACCAGTTAGTGCTTATCCACATTAACTGTCTGTAGATTTTTTAAAGTGGTGACATGTACATAGGTAACCAATGTATAGAGCTTGTTTGGTGAATCTCCATCTTCACTATGCTTACATCTTTGACTAGAACTGGTGAGAGCAGAAATCAGTTTTATTGCTGAGTTCCAGCTATTTGATTATGATGTTTTTAAACATAGTTTTCTTCAAACTTCTTGTGCTTGGATCTGTGGGCTTATCATTTATGTCAAGATTTTAAAGCTTCCAGTCATTATTTCTTCAAATGTTTCTCACCTCCCCCCACCCCAGAAGCCAATGACACGTATGTCAGGCCCTTGATGTTGACCACTGCTCACTAATGTTCTTTTCTCCACTCCTAGTTTAAAACTGTTTTATTTTCAATAGTTTTTGTCATTATGTTTGCAGTTTAGACATAGAAGAGGAAATTATTAGTAATCTCTAATTTCAATTACTCCCACTCTATGTGAAACTTCCCTCAGACATCATCATTTTCTTTTAATTTTTATTTATTTGGCTATGCTGAGTCAGTTGCAGCATGCTGGATCTTCAGCTACAGCATGTGAACTCTTAGTTACAGCATTTGGGATCCAGTTCCCTGACCAGGGATCAAATCCAGAACCCCTGCATTGGGAGTGTGGAGTCTTAGCCACTGGACTACCAAGGATGTCCCCCATCAAAATTTTCTAAAAGCTCATTTGGGGTTTTTTATAGCTTCAGTGTCTCCAACACATTCAGTCTTTCCTCTAGCTTCTCAAACTTCAACTGAACTTCTCAAAGTTCAACTGACTGAACTTTCTCCTTATCATGGGTCAGATTTTCTTGATTCCCTGCGTGCCCAGTAATTTTTTATTACTGAATGCCAGACATTAATATCAATGTGTTTGGTTCTAGATATTAATTTTTTTCTGCTATGAACAATCTTGAGCTGTTCTGTGTGCAGCGTTACTTGGAAACAGCTTGAGCCTTTCAGATCTTGATGGTAAACTTGGTTGGGCAGGCCTGAAACAGTGCTTACCTGTGCTGAGCGTTCCTCACTGCTGGACAAGACCCTGTTGGTCACTCTGCCACCTGCCCTGTAGTTGCAGGGTTTCTGTTCTGGCTGGTGAAGACTAGAACTCTGTGAACTCAGGGGTTGCTGTCTAACCCTCTGGGGGTCCTTTCCCTGGCCTGGGAGAGTTTCCACACAAGGGTGTTCTAAACAGGTCTGAGGGTCCCCTGCAGCTTTCTGGAGTTCTGTCCTGGCACCTCTCTTCTCTCGGACCCCTGTGCTATGAACTCTGTCCCTCAGGACTATCAGCTCCATCTCCTCGACTCAGGGAGTCTGCCTGGCTTCGGGCCCTGCACCGGGGCCTGAAAACCATCTCCAAGTCGTCAGCTGGGGCCGTGTAGGGCTCACTCCACTTCTTTTCCACTTCCCGAGGACCAGTCTTTCATTTTCAATCTATGATTTGGGAATTTCATGGTTGTTCAGTGGTTAGGACTGAGTGCTTTCACTGCTGTGGGCCCGGGCAATGCCCAATGTGCACCGGCATCACACAGGAACCAGAGCTCCTCAGAAAGGTACCTGATCTGCAGAGAAGATCAATTTGTTTTCTTCAGATGTCAGCAATGAAACTTCTTAAAGAAGAGTTCTTCCCCAGCTCTGTAGGGGTCCTGGTGACTTGCTGCTCCTATGTGAGTGCTTATCTGGACTATGTATCCTTGGTGACCGTTATGTAAAATATCAGTATGTCATTTTAATATAAGATGCTTTGTCTCAAAAACGTCTATGAAGAGAGTTCCCTGGTGGCCTAGTGGTTAGTATTCTGGGTGTTCACTGCTGTGGCCCAGGTTCAAGTCCTAATCAGGGAATTAATATTCCACGAGCTGTGCAGTGTGGCCAAAAAAAAGTGTAAGATTGTATCTTTGATGTCATTGGAAAAGACCCCGATGCTGGGAAAGATTGAGGGCAGGAGGAGAAACGGGCAACAGAGGATGAGATAGTTGGATAGCATCATCGACTCAACGGGCATGAGTTTGAGCAAACTCTGGGAAATGGTAAAGGACACGGGAGCCAGGCATGCTGTAGTCCACGGGGTCGCAAAGACTCGGACACAACTGAGCAACTGAACACCACCAAAAGTGAAACAGTCCTCAGAACTCTCTGAGAATCTGCTTCTCAGGTTATAATCCTCAGTTTGGCTCGAATAAAATTCCCTTTTTTTTCTTTTTGATAGTTAAATGAAATTTCATTGACACATTACAGGCTTTATTTCATTCGCTCCACACAACACTCCCCAGCTCCAGGCTGGAGCGGCTCCAACTTTCCCCAGGACCCTGGGGCTTAAGCTGGAACTCCTCCCAACCCAGAAAGACGTCGATTTCTGGGTTTGCACAGGAGTCAAATCTGTGTGGCAGGGAAGGACCTGGGCACAAGGAGCACCAACCCAAATACCCAGAACTCCTGTTCCTGTCCCGAGAGGGGCAATCAACAGCCACCTCCAGGCTCCTGTCTGTGTAGTAACATCAAGCCCAGGCATCCTGGTCAGCTGAGCTGCCCTAACAGCACAAATCAATAATAGGAACCCAGAGGCAAATGCCAGCACGGGTGTGTGTTCCATGAGGACCTCTTCCTGGCGAAAGCCTGCCTTCCAGTCATGTGCTCACAGGGCAGAGTGAGCATGAGCTCTCCCTTCTCTTCTCTCTGGAAAAGGAAGGGCCCTAATCCCATCCATGACCGAATTTCCTTCCAGGGGCCCCACTTTCTAAAGCCACCACCTTGGGGGTAGTATTCAACATATGAATTAGCAGGGCAAGGGGCAGTTTGCAGACAAATATTCAGTCCATGGGACCTGGGTTCTACTCTGGAAAAGTCTGACCAAAGAGTTCAGGCTCCAAGTGGGCAGACTGGTCAGCTCAGTCCTGGGACGTTACTCTCACCTCTTAATTCAACAAAACAAACTTCAGGGGACACAGAGAGAAGAAAATCCCGTGTATACACAGCCAGATGATGCCCTGTCTCACCTGGGGTTTGGTCCAGAACCAGCCTCCTGATCCAGGTAGAGGAAGAAGTTCGGCCAGGTCTTCCCTAACACTTTACTGACCCTGGACTGGCAGAGAAAGTCCAAGCCCAGGGCCCCAGAGGCCTGGGCTTTGAAAGGCCATGTGAAGGGAGGTTCAGGAGCAGAGGGGCCCTGGCTGGAGCCCGGCCCCTGGATGTCATGTATGGCCCAGGTCATGGTCAGCTCATACATCAGGGAATGGACATGGCGGCCAGGAGAAGACTGCAGTGCTTCCCCACACCTGGAGCTGCTGAGCCCTATCCCATGTGCTAGACAGAGTAAGGAGTGCTGGGGGATCCTAGCAAAGGGAAGTCCTTCTCTTCACCAGCCTCTGACCCACTTGTGGGTAAAGATGGGAAGGCAGGAATTGGCCCCCATGTCCCCACACAGACATGCAGACTTTTTGTTTGAAGCAGGAGCCCAGGAGGTGAGCCCAAAGTCGCCAGGTGGGTGTCAGGGTCAGGCAGGACACCTCTGAAGTAGCAGCAGCCAGTTGCCTCTTGGTCACCATGGACACTAGGCTGCAAACTGGGTTGATGTGCCCACTGGGGACAGGTCAGTGTGGCCCTGGGGCAGGTTGCAGGGTTCGTGCTGGGAACGGCAGGGCTGATGGGAACAGGCCTCCCTGGGCAGGCCAGTCAGCTCTGTGGTTCCCAGCATGGAGCATTGCCCCGCCTGTTTTTGTTCGAAATCTGGGGCCCCGGAACCCCCAACACCATGTTCCGATGCATGTTCTGTGTCCCCTCAGTTACTGAAACAGCAATGGCCCCTGCCCTGCCCACAAGCCACAGGGATGGGCCTGAGCTGTGGCTGGTCAGCCCAGGATGGGAGTGAAAGGGGACAGGGGGCTGGCCTGTCCCTGCACCCCCAGCTGGCACTTAGGGGGGAACTGCTTCTCAATGGACATGAGTCCAGTCTGCTCTGCTCATCACCACCACTGCAAGGGCTGTTTCTGGGCCTCGCTCCACCCAACCTCTTCCACAACCCCATCATCAAGTGGGCACGTGGTGCTGGTGGCCCAGGGTGACCGTGGGCACATTAGTTGTATGTTGCTATTGTTACTTACAATTACTTTAATTTTACGTAAAACATTATTGTTAATTATAGCTGTACAACAAATTAACCTATAATTTACCAGTTTAAAACAACAAACACTTATTATCTCACACAACTTCTGAGGGATAGGAGTCCAGGAACTGCTCAGCTGGGTGGTCCTGGCCCTCAGTCTCTTCGGATTGCTGTTGAGATGTCGGCAGCAGCTGGGGTCCCATCTGAAGGCTGGAGACCAGCTTATAAACCCCACACTGTGTTGGCCTCTCCATAGCAAAAGACAGTTGGCCTCCTCCACAGTGGAGGATGTTAGAGACAGAGAGAGACATGCCAGGATGCCCCTGCGACCTCATCTTCTACATGACCTTACTGCTGATGCAGTTCAACCTCAGTACATTCAGAGGTAGAGTACCAGGTCGGGGATCTTGGGGGGCCTCTTGGAAAGCTGTCAACCCCAGGGCCTGTTTCCTTGCCCAATGTTGCCTCCCAGGATAGGTATGGCCCCTAGAGCTTCAAGGGGCAGAGAGCAGCCAGGCACAACTCCAGAACCCTCTGGGCTCAGCTTCTTTCTCGGGGGAACGGGGAGCAGGTCCTGGAGCCTAGAGGAGGCTGTTAGGGCCTGGAGATAATCAGGTGATCACAGGGCTCTGGTGGGGAAGCTGAGGCCTCACATTTCTAAAGTCAAGGCTCCCAGGAGCCCCAGGTCCTACCCCACTTCAAATTCCCAAGTGCCTGCAGTTTTATGGGCCTGGTAAGGCTGACTGCTGTCACCGTTAGGACCAACTCTTTCTCCAGATTTCAAACACCTATGATTTGCTGTCATCGTCAGGTCCCCAAGCCCTGACCTCACAGGCAAAAAAGAGGGACCCAGAGTCACAGGGTTCCACAGGGCTTAGACACCCACAGAGGCAGGCAGAGCACCTGACTGCACACAGGAATTCAGCAAACATTCATTGACCCTTGGTCTCCGCCAGGAACTGGGCTGGACGGAGGCCACAGAGGAACGCAGCTCCACCTGCCAGTGGAGGGGGAAAGGGGCCACACCCTCCCCCCAGAAGGAGGAAGTTCTGGTTCCTTCCCCACCCACTCCGCATGCTTGCCCAGAGAAGGTGCTTCCTCTATTATTCATCAAGAAAGTCTGCAAGACAAAAGCCAAGACACAAATAGCTGGGGAGGGGGGCAGTGCAGAGGAATTCCCCAGAGCCCCTCTGAGGCAGGGAAGGGACAGGCAATGGGTGAAAGAGTGGGGAGGGTGGGAGGAAGAAGAGTCCACCCCAGCTCTCCAAAGACCTGGCAGGGGTCCAGGCTGAGTGTACAAAGGGCCATGGCTCCGCCCTCAGCAGACGCCAGGATACTGCCCTCAGCTGCCCAGGGGTAGCCTGGAGAGGGGGCCCAGCTTCAGCTGTGCTTCCTCAGACTCCCCTAATCTAATACAGGATGACGTTCCTTTCACCCGAGCTAATTAATGAGGTCTGTGTGGCCTGAGTGTCTTTCTGTTCCAAGCAGGTGCTGGGGATAGCAATGAGTGACAGACAGGGCCCTGGCCTCCAGAGCCCTTGGCGCCTGGGGTGGCCGCCTCAGGTGGGAAAGTGGGGCGAGAACCTCGGAGGGCAGGGCTGAGTAGGGAAGGGACAGAGGGGGCAGGGAAGGGACAGACACACGAGGAACTTGCCTGTCTGAGAAACAGTGTGGTTCCCTCAGAGCCGGAGAGGTCCCTGGAGGGCTGACAGGGGCCTCAGCACAAACATCTCTTTGGCGACAGCGTCTTGAGGACAGATGACCAGGAATAGGAAGCAAACAAGTAAAGGGGAGCACAGCCCAGGAACAGGGGGATCTGGTTTGACACTGTGATTGCCCCCTCCCTGAGGAGTGATGACCCGAGCTCCAGGTTACCTTCCTGGGCAGCCCTCCTCCCTGTGGCCACCAGGTGGGGAGCTCCCTTTTATTCCTTCAGGCCATGTGGAACCCAGCTCTGAGGAAGCCCTGTCCACCCCTCTACCCACCCAACCACCTGGCTTCACATCTCAACGTCCCTTGCCTTCCCCTCCTGCACTAAGCCTCCGCCCCAAACAACTCCCCTTCCCCAAACAAGCTGAACTTCTGGCTCCTGAAATGGACCCTCTGCAACTCTTCTGCTGGGAGGGCCTCCCGGGTCAGCAGTAAATCCCCCATAGTCCTGCTGGTGACCCAGCTCTCTGAGCCTCCCCAGAGCCTGGACCAGTGTGTGTGTGCCGGTCCCAGGGTGTGGCTCCTGGCCCACATGGCTGCCACTGCCCCAAATCACTGGCCCAGACCCTGGACACCCAGGGAGATGGGCCAGGCAGCCAGAGGGCAGGAGGGGACTGGCTTGGTGGGACTTGGAGGGCCTTGCTTGGTGTGCATGGCTGAGTCCCGGAGGGCAGATGAACCTTGCTCACGACCATGACATGGAACAGGAACTGTTGGAGCCATTGGAAGAGGAGATAAGCCTCTAGCAGTGACTCACCCTCCTCCTCCCTGATGCTCCCTGGCTAGGCAAGTGGCTGGCAACCATCTGATGAAATTGGCTGGGATGGGAAATCCATATTGCCTTGACCTCAGAGGGCTCAGGATGAGACACTGCAGTGTCAGCCACATGACTCAACCACCTCCTCACTGCCCCTGGAGCACAGCCCCCAGCAGCAGCCTGAGGAGAGCTGGGACCACAGGACAGTGGCTCCCCGGCCGATGCCCCTCGCCGGCTAGGATCACTGTATTGTGGGGTCAGCACACAGCCAGTGCTCAAGACAGGTGCATAGGCCTGCCAATGAACCCCCAATTCCTTCCTACTGTCAGGGGACTCCCCTCTCAGGGCAGGACTGGACTCTGGTGGGAGGTGAGCCCCAATACAAACTGCCCTTTGTCAGGCAGGTTGGGGGCCCTGCCTCTAGGACTCAAGACGCCCTCTCCTGCTGGCCCCCATCTGCTAGGCAGACACTGGCATGGGGCAGGCTTGACCCACAGGTGTGCAAGAATAGTTTTGTGCTCCCCCGGGAGAAGGGAGGCGGTGCACCAGGCCAGAACCCAAGCTTCAGCCCAGCTCAGCCCCAGAGACAACAGTGTGCACACACATCTCTGCCTTCCAGGGGCCTCAGGAGGGGTTGTGGAGAGAGAACTGGGCCCCAGGATGATGCACGACCTCTTCTCAGCACTGGGAGACGCTCTAGGAAAGTGGTGACTGTTCAGTCCTGCCTGAGCCCCCCAGGGACATCTCACACATACCCTCCCTGCTGGAGGCGGGTAGCGGCTTCAGCGCATAGGGACACACAGCCAAACTCAAGGTCGGGCAAAACCCCGAGCAGCGCAACGCCGGCCCAGGTGGGAGCTGAATCCATCCCCACGGCCCGGCCCTGCCCACCCCGCCCGTTTATGAGAAGACATCAGTCGCTGGGCCTCGGACGAACTAGACCCTTCACCAAGACGACAAAACAAAACTCCCTACCCGGTCTCTGGAAATAACCATCTTCTGGCACAGTCTCAGTCGGTTCTAGGGCCGCGGCCTCACCGCAGCCACGGCCTCCAGGGCGCGCCCTGGCCCTGAGCCCCGGCCCCGGGGCCGGCGAGGGCCAACCCCGGCAGGAATATAGGTGCCAAGGCCGCCCCGGGGCGCGGCAAGGGGCAAGGGCCGTCAAAGGCTGGCGGCGGCGGGCGGCCCGCGTAGATCTCCGGCTCCAGGGCTTCGGTGGCTGGAGCCAGTGGAAGCGGGCGGCGCGCGGGGCCCAGCCGGGCCAGGCAGGCCGCCAGATGGCCGAGCAGACGAGACCGCACGTCCGCAGGGACGCCCTCGCAGCCAGCCAGGAAGCGATTCACTTCGGCCAGACACTCATGGAAGCCAGCGCGATACTTGCCCAGGATGGCGGGGTCCGAGCGGAGGGCGGCTGCGGGGGTGGCAGGGACAGGCGGTCGGCGCCTGCGGCCGCAGCCCCGGCCCCTGAGCCCTCGCCGCCGCCCTCGGCTCACCTGTCACCTGCACGCGCCGCAGGCTCTGCAGGTGCCTCACGGTCAGCTCCAGGATGTCCGCCTTCTCCAGCTTCGAGCGGCGGGAGCTCTGCGGGCGGGGCCGGTGAGGGCGGCGGACAGCCCAGGACGGCCGGGATTCCAGGCTCCCCGATCTCGCCCCCACCCCCAACTCACCTCTTTCCTGAGGGCGTCCAGGAGGAGGCTCTGCAGCTGAGCCAGACTCTCGTTGATGCGCTCTCGGCGCCGCTTCTCCATGACGGGCTTGGATGACTGCGGAGCCGGCAGCCGCTGAGTCCTGCGGGCGTCAGCTCCCCTCTCCCCTTCGCGGCCCCCCCGCTCCTGCCAACCCACGCCCGGCCAGGTCCCCACCTTCCGGTGCTCGGCCACGCTCCGGGGCTGGTTTGGGGTCCGACTGGCGCCAGCCGATGCTCCCGCCCGCGGCGAGGCCCTCGGCTTCCCCGGGGTGTCCGCAGGCATGATGCACCCCCGCGCCAGCCCCAGCCGAGGGCAGTCTGGGCGCGCGGTTTCCCAGGCCCCTCTCCCGCGGGTCCCAGGCTCCGCTACCAAGCGCGTGTCTGCAGCAGCCCGGCTATTTAAGGCAGCGCGGCTGCGGGGCGTGGGAATCTCTCTCCGCGTTCTTTCCCACACTCGCGCCAGCCAATGAGCCGCTGGCGCCGGGCAGCCCGCCCCCGGCCGCAGCCCCCGCCGGCTGTCAGTCACGAGTCAGCTCCAGGCCCACAGACCCCGCTGGCCACAAAGGCCAGCCGGGGCACCCCTCCCGCGCCTACCTCGGACCACGCAGGCCAGGCGGGAAAATCGCCGCGCCCCGGTCCCCCGTTCGAGCGGTGCGCCGGGAGGGGGCCTCTCCGGGAGGGCAGAGGCGCGAGGCTCACCTTCAGGCCGAGCGGGGACCGCGGGAAGTCTGAAAGGAAAATTCGCGAGGGGCACTCATGCGCTAATGAAGAACCGGCGAGCCTCCGCCTTCCGCGGATCCCGCCGGGGCCTTGGACCTCCGCGCGGCCTGCGAATCTGACCCTCGCCGCCTGCAGCATCTGCACGATGCCGGGGACACAGTGGACGTGGAACACCAGCCCCTGGACAGGAGAGAGGCTGGCTGGCCAAGGTCGTGAGGGAGGCAGGGTGGCATCACAGGGCCAATGAAAGATGCCTCAGAGCAAATAGTGACGTCATCACAGGCAGGATGATGTCATGGTACGGAATGGAAGGATGTTGCTGGTCAGGCTGGTGATGTCTCCAGGCAATCATAGGTGATATCTCAGGGTTAAGGTAGATGATGACCCAAGCCAGATGTAATGATGTATGGTCACTGGTGATGTCACTCTCTTCTGAATTACCCAACAGTGATGAACCAAGCAGCAGCCAAGAAAGTAGAACTCATGAAAAATGAAGGATAATTGTTACATTTCTGTTTGTTATTTCAAAGAAGCACGTGGAGGAAAGAGGGCTAAGCTTATTTTCGTGTTTGATGTTTTCACTTTGAATTCCCTTGTGGGGCACAATCATCTTTTTTTTTTTTCACAATCATCTTTTGAGTTCTGGGGATGCCAGCCCATGGTGGCCTGGGAAGTCTTGTCTGCATCCCACAGACCTCTCTGGAGGCCCACTGTGGGCCTGACTGCCCTTGGGGCTGGGGAAGCATCTCCTGGACTCTGAACTGATGCGGGAGGAAAAGGCAAATGAGCAAAATAAATAATGACATGGTTTCCATAGACAGAAAGAAATGTGTAGTTTGTTGGGGGAGCAGAAAGCCTTCTTGCCACTGAGTGGTCTGGATAGTATTTTTGCAGTGAGCTCTGCTGGAGAAGGCAATGGCAACTCACTCCAATGTTCTTGCCTGGAAAATCCCAGGGACAGGAGAGCCTGGTGGGCTGCTGTCTATGGGGTCGCACAGAGTTGGACACGACTGAAGCGACTTAGCAGCAGCTGCTGCAAGTCCAGAGGAGGAAGTGGCATTCCCAGAATGGAAAGGAACCGAAGGGCCAAGGAAGGAGGGGCAGGGACAGGCAGGAGCAGGGCTCTAGGGGCTTCAGGGCCTCAGAGTGGTCTAGGAGAGTCACGCTTGGCTTTTCTGAGCAGCAGAGTAGGCCAACTGTTAGCTCGGAAGGGCCCACCTCCCACACTACATTCTACCTAGTGGATGGCGATGCTGGCTGGCCCCTACCTCAATACCTTTTCCCAGGGGTCCAGTCTGGGGCCCAGGGCAGATGCCTGTGATGCAGGTTTGATCACTGGGTGGGGGAAGACCCCCACCCCCACCCCCTGGAGGAGGAAATGGCGACCCACTGCAGTAGTATTCTTGCCTGGGAAATCTTATGGACAGCCTGGCAGGCCATGGCCAAAAGGGTCGCAAAGAGTCGGACCCAACTGAGCAACTGAAGGAAGGACCCTCCTGTACCTGTTTCCTCATCTGTAAAATGGGCTACCTTTTCGTTTAGCCCTGGGCTATTGTCCATGGGGTCGCAAAGAGTCGAACATGACTGAGCAACTAACACTTTCACGCTTTCACTGAGAAGATAAATGAGATCTGATTTTGAAAGCACCCAGCACATGCAAGCAGGATGGAGTCACCTGGATTCACCTCTGCCACATGCCCCACTGTACCCTCTATCCTCTGAGACACGCCCTCCCTACCTGGGGTCTTCAGAAGCCTGTTTCAGAAGCCCCTCCAGGCCCAACAAGCAGCCTTCTGTCGCCCAGAGCAGAGTGAGTTCCCAGGGGTGTCATCTACATCCCTGTGTCCTTCCCACTGGGCTGCACCCCCACTCTCTCTCTGGGCCCTCGTACCTCTGGCTGTCCCCTCCCTGCTTTTTACATCTGGATTTGGTAGGACCTGGGACTCCTGGGGGCTGTAGGGGCTCCCTTGCTCTGAGTAGGGAGGGCGAGTCCTGGGCTGCAGTGGGGAAACTGTGTTGAGAAATACTGATGTGGAACACTGCGTTTTCCAAAGATGGCTACAATACATCCACCCCAAATACTCTACCTGTGTGTCTTTGGTGAGATTTTGTGATGACATTAACCAGCAAAGACAGGGGCAGTGGTGAGCTATGAATTCTGAGGTTTGACTTCAGAAACGTTCACCTTGCTGTCCTGGGAAACTCACTCCTGGAAACCACTGACTCCTCTGTGAGGAAGCTCAAACTGGCCTCGTGGAAAGGCCCCATGGAGAGGCCTTGTATAAGTATTGAGCCAGGAGCCTAGAAATCTCAGCTGCGAGACAGGTGATCCCAACCTGCTGCTTCAGAGCCCCCACTCACACTTTCCCAGCTGCCCCTGTGTGCTCTGTTCCATTCTTGATTCACATGACTAGTGTTACTGTGACCCTTTGGGGTCATTTGTTATGAAACAATAGTAACTGGAATAGCTAAAATGGCCCAAGCCCTGGACACCACCCCCTTCCCAGCCCCCCTCCCGCAATCCCTGTTCCCTCCTTTCTCTGGCATTCACAGAGTTGCAGGAGCTTCCAGCACTGGCTGTCCATCTGATGAGGTGACTTTTGCAGCTATCCAAGGCCAACTATCTGTCCTCCTAGATCCAGACTTGAGTTGGCCAAATCCCAGTAGGCTGATGGTCCCAGGGGCTCCTCTAGGGACCATTGATGGCCACTGGGCAGGAAAGTAGTGGGGGAGTCTGTGTGGGAAGATAAGTGTATTTTGCAGTCCAGACACTGGGTTGCAGCCTTGGGGGGGTTGGGGGTTCACCCCAAGGTGAACGTGGGGGGATGGTCTTTCTCACATCTGGTTCCCATGACAGCATTCCACAATATTCAGACAGTGTCCCTCGGGGGCCTGCCAGTGCTGTCTGTGCATAGGACCCTCCCAACCTCTGATGTGGGGGTGGCACCTGCACCCACAACCTGCCCCTCAGCATTCCACAGGCACATGGGTCCCAGGATATCAGAGACACCATAGACCATGACCGGCAACCCCATCCTCCTGTTCCCTCCTCTCCTGCCAAGGGGCAGCAGCCTGTGGACTCAGGCAGCCAGGACCAGATCTGCCATGTGACCAGGCTGGAGTCATTGCAGGGTCTCTCCTGGAGCATGGGAGTTGGGTGCTGGGATGATAAAGTAGCAGAGGCTAGGGCTGGAGGAACCCAGGATTCAGTATAAAGAAGAAGGAAGCAGATGACCAGGACCCTAATCCTAACCCTGAGGGGGCATCTTTCACTTTTACAGGCCAGGGGACCAAGACACCTTCCCTTGGCCCTTGATGCTGGGCAGTTGGAGCATCCCCCCAACACCTGATGCATGACAGCACCTCCCCCGAGGTCTGGGCATTGTCAACATCTTTCTCCATTATTGAATGTTGACACCTCTCCACACTGGGGAAGCCATGTCCCACCAGTTCTGTGTGGTGACAGAGCTTCCCACCCTGTCTGCCTGTGATGCCACCTCCCTGTGGGCTTCCGTGGGTGCTTCTCTCTTCCGTCTCCTTAGACCACCACTCTCTGGAGAGGTACGCTTCGCTCTCCTTCTGCTGGTCACATCCTGACTAGTTTCTTCTTCACCAAAAAAAGTCCCAGCTTTGAATCTCATCTTATTAACAGACCACACCTTGTGAAGTCCACTGCAACCCTGAGGGGCCTCCCCATACTTTCTGAAGGTTCACTCCTGATTCCCTATCACTTTCTCCAGCGGCTCCTGTCACAGTCCTTGTTAACTTCAAAATTCACACGGTTGATCTTCTGGACTTCCTGGCCTCCATGGGGCATACTGGTGTAGAGTTGGCAACTAAGCTCCCAAATCCTAAGTGCTGGGTGTTGACCATAGCCCTCAGATTCCCACCCACCCTGGAGGACATGCCCACTGGGAAGCCCCACCCACAGAGCACAGGTCACAGTCTGTAGTAAGAGATCCCTGCTGCTTTTTCAGGGTGACCTGGGGTCCTGCCTCCTCCCTCCACGCTCTCAGCCTCTTGTCTCAGGTTCTGCCTCCCGCTTCTTCTTGTGCCTTTCAGTCCTCTGGTACTTAAGGAACAAGTCTTCACCCTAACCTTTCTATCCACACAGCTGGAGCACTCTCTGCCCAGTGGTGGAGCCTGACTGGGGCACCAACCTCCTCTGAACGTTCTCAGTTCTCAGACCAGCATTCTGCCATCATCCTTGACCCTCGGAGTTCACTCCCAGCGCTGCTCTGGCAGGTCCTACAGTGGCTCTATCTCCCTGATGTATACAAACACCATTGCTTTTCCACCACTGGCTGCAAGCCACCACCACCTTTGGCCTGGAATTTTGTAGAAGTTCTTTGCCATGGTAAGGCAGCCAGTCTTGGAGCCAAGTGCTCAGTGGGGGCAGGTGGACAGGAGAGGAGATTAGAGGGCCAGCAGAGTGTTCAGATGAACAAGCCTAAGCTCCTCTCTTCTCTCAGAAGATTGTGGGAAGCCATGGGAGAGAAGGTTGTGTGTAGATCACTCTGGCTCTTGGCTCCACCACAGATTATGGGGTCAGGATAGAAGCACAGCCACTTGGCTGTATCCACGGCAGCCTCAGTGGACAAGGGCGCATAGATATAAGTATGGTCATGGATGTTCTTGGGAGAGTTTTTTGTTGTTGCTACGGCTGTTAGATGGTTGAAGGGCTTAAAAATAAAAGCAAGTGTATTAAACGATACACGATTAAACTGTTTTAAAGGTCTTAGGAAGTTTAAGTTAGTTTGTAGATAGTTTTAACCAAAGACCCCTTTATAAGTGGCCATTGTAACTTCATAAATAGGATATTCACATTTTTGTCTAGAACATATATATTTTGTGGTCATGTTGTTAGGTGAATACAAATTAAAAATAATTTCATTTTACCATTGAGCTCAACCTTTTATTGTTATGCAACCTTCTATATCTAATAATGCTTTGACTATAAGATTTCTTTGTTACTCTGTTAGTAAAATTGTTAATATGGTCACATCTGCTTCCTTTTAGTTAACATTTACAGGGTAGGTTTCTTTTCATCCTTTTACTTTCAGTTTCCTGTACCTTTATATTTCATATGATTTATGTCTTCTGTAAGCTGTGTAAAATCAGATTTTTTTTTAATCAGATTTTTTTCCCATTTATTTTTATTAGTTGGAGGCTAATTACTTTATAATATTGTAGTGGTTTTGCCATACATTGACATGAATCAGCCATGGATTTACATGTATTCCCCATCCTGATCCCCCCTCCCACCTCCCTCTCCACCGGATCCCTCTGGGTCTTCCCAGTGCACCAGCCCCCAGCACTTGTCTCATGCATCCAACCTGGGCTGGTGATCTGTTTCACCATAGATAATATACATGTTTCGATGCTGTTCTCTCTAAACATCCCACCCTCGCCTTCTCCCACAGAGTCCAAAAGTCTGTTCTGTATATCTGTGTCTCTTTTTCTGTTTTGCGTATAGGGTTATCGTTACCATCCTTCTAAATTCCATATATATGTGTTAGTATACTGTATTGGTCTTTATCTTTCTGGCTTACTTCACTCTGTATAATGGGCTCCAGTTTCATCCATCTCATTAGAACTGATTCAAATGAATTCTTTTTAATGGCTGAGTAATATTCCATGGTGTATATGTACCACAGCTTCCTTATCCATTTGTCTGCTGATGGACATCTAGGTTGCTTCCATGTCCAGGCTATTATAAACAGTGCTGCGATGAACATTGGGGTGCATGTGTCTCTTTCAGATCTGGTTTCCTCAGTGTGTATGCCCAGAAGTGGGATTGCTGGGTCATATGGCAGTTCTATTTCCAGTTTTTTAAGAAATCTCCACACTGTTCTCCATAGTGGCTGTACTAGTTTGCATTCCCACCAACAGTGTAAGAGGGTTCCCTTTTCTCCACACCCTCTCCAGCATTTATTGCTTGTAGACTTTTGGATAGCAGCCATCCTGACTGGCGTGTAATGGTACCTCATTTGGTTTTGATTTGCATTTCCTCTGATAATGAGTGATGTGGAGCATCTTTTCATGTGTTTGTTAGCCATCTGTATGTCTTCTTTGGAGAAATGTCTGTTTAGTTCTTTGGCCCATTTTTTGCTTGGGTCATTTATTTTTCTGGAATTGAGCTGCAGGAGTTGCTTGTATATTTTTGAGATTAATCCTTTGTCTGTTTCTTCATTTGCTATTATTTTCTCCCAATCTGAGGGCTGTCTTTTCACCTTAGTCATAGTTTCCTTTGTTGTGCAAAACTTTTAAGTTTCATTAGGTCCCATTTGTTTAGTTTTGCTTTTATTTCCAATATTCTGGGCGGTGGGTCATAGAGGATCTTGCTGTGATTTATGTCGGAGAGTGTTTTGCCTATGTTCTCCTCTAGGAGTTTTATAGTTTCTGGTCTTACATTTAGATCTTTAATCCATTTTGAGTTTATTTTTGTGTATGGTGTTAGAAAGTGTTCTAGTTTCATTCTTTTACAAGTGGTTGACCAGTTTTCCCAGCACCACTTGTTAAAGAGGTTGTCTTTTTTCCATTGTATATTCTTGCCTCCTTTGTCGAAGATATGGTGTCCATAGGTTCGTGGATTTATCTCTGGGCTTTCTATTCTGTTCCATTGATCAATATTTTTGTCTTTGTGCCAGTACCATACTGTCTTGATGACTGTGGCTTTGTAGTAGAGTCTGAAGTCAGGCAGGTTGATTCCTCCAGTTCCATTCTTCTTTCTCAAGATTGCTTTGGCTATTCAAGGTTTTTTGTATTTCCATACAAAGTGTGAAATTATTTGTTCTAGTTATGTGAAAAATACCATTGGTAGCTTGATAGGGATTGCATTGAATCTATAGATTGCTTTGGGTAGTATAGTCATTTTGACAACATTGATTCTTCCAATCCATGAACACAGTATATTTATTTCTCCATCTGTTTGTGTCCTCTTTGATTTCTTTCATCAGTGTTTTATAGTTTTCTATGTATAGGTCTTTTGTTTCTTTAGGTAGATATACTCCTAAGTATTTTATTCTTTTTGTTGCAATGGTGAATGGTATTGTTTCCTTAATTTCTCTTTCTG
Source organism: Cervus canadensis (assembly GCF_019320065.1). Lineage (NCBI taxonomy): Eukaryota > Metazoa > Chordata > Mammalia > Artiodactyla > Cervidae > Cervus > Cervus canadensis. Next base: position 28,269,676 of record NC_057398.1, read on the forward strand.
TTTTTTCATTGTTAGTATATAGGAATGCAAGGGATTTCTGTGTGTTAATTTTATATCCCGCAACTTTACTGTATTCGTTGATTAGCTCTAGTAATTTTCTGGTAGAGTCTTTAGGGTTTTCTATGTAGAGGATCATGTCATCTGCAAACAGAGAGAGTTTCACTTCTTCTTTTCCTATCTGGATTCCTTTTATTTCTTTTTCTGCTCTGATTGCTGTGGCCAAAACTTCCAAAGCTATGTTGAATAGTAGTGGTGAGAGTGGGAACCCTTGTCTTGTTCCTGAAAAAATCAGATTATTTTTAATCAGGCTGACAATCCTGATCATTTAGTCCCCCTGGATTTCAGACCTCTGCTCTTTAGAACTGTGAGGGAATATATTTCTGTTGTTTTAAGCCACCCAGTTTGTGGTGGCTTAAAAGGCTCCAAGACACAGAGACATGCTTCCAGGGCTATCATTTTGCCTGCCTAAAGCCTTTGCATTTAGTTCCTCTTGTCCAAAGCAGGTAACATTCAATGAAGTAACTAAAAGAAAATAAAGTTTCTATTACTGTATATGCCATATTTTTGTTATCTTTTTAAATTTTTTTATTACTTAAAATTTTTTTGAATTGTTTTTGCATTCCTTTATCTTTGTGCCATATTTAATAATGGTCATCTGGGGCATTGGGGTCACCACTTTCCTGGTGGTCCAGTGGTTAAGACTTAGTGCTCCCAATGCAAGGGGCATGGGTTCGATCCCTAATCAGGGAACTAAGATCCTGCTTGCTGCATGCCATGGCCGGAAAAAAAAACCAAAAAACACAGAAAACAGAATCAAAATAATGGTTTTTTGAAGGAGACAGGGATTTTCAGATTCTGTAATCTTTGTCATGTTTGTTGCTTTCTTTTTATAATACTAATATTATTTATGCAAGGAATGAGTCAAGTTAGAAATTTAGAATAATATAAACAACATTTAAACTGTTTTATGCATGTTAACAACTTTGGTGCCCTGTAAGATTATTTTGGGGGGACTAATGGAATGATTAATTCATATGAAAACAATTTTGTTTTCCCCATTCCTTTTATTTCTTTACTTTAAAATTTATTTTTAAAATATTTAATTATTTTTAGGTATTTATTTTTATTTTATTTATTTATTTTGGCTGCAGCTTGTGGGATCTTAGTTTCCCAACCAGGGATGGAACCTGTGCTCCTGAAGTGAAATTATGAAGTCCTAACCACTGGACTGCCAGGGAATTCCCTAAGTATTTATTTTTATTTTTAGCTAATGTATGTCTGTGGAGAAGGCGATGTCAACCCACTCCAGTACTCTCGCCTGGAAAATCCCATGGACAGAGGATCCTGGTAGGCTGCAGTCCATGGGGTCGCTATGAGTCAGACAGAACGGAGCGACTTCACTTTCACTTTTCACTTTCACGCATTGGAGAAGGAAATGGCAACCCACTCCAGTGTTCTTGCCTGGAGAATCCCAGGGATGGGGGAGCCTGGTAGGCTGCCGTCTATGGGGTCGCACAGAGTCGGACATGACTGAAGTGACTTAGCAGCAGCAGCAGCAACGTATGCCTGAGATGTGCTGTTTGTAATAGTAAAAATGTGGAAACAACCAATATTTATTCAACAATATGAGACTGGTTAACTAAATTACACTTTATTCTATAATGGACTTATTATGCTATGGGCAACAAATGCACATATGCAGCCATTAAAACAACTTGCATAAAAGTATGAGGGCTTACAAATAGCTGAGAAAAGAAGAGAAGCTAAAGGCAAAGGAGAAAAGGAAAGATATACCTATCTAGATGCAGAGTTCCAAAGAATATCATGGAGAGATAAGAAAGCCTTCCTCAGTGATCAATGCAAAGAAGTAGAGGAAAACAATAGAATGTGCAAGACTAGAGATTTCTTCAAGAAAATTAGAGATATCAAGGGGACATGTCATGCAAAGATGGGCACAATAAAGGGCAGAAATGGTATGAATCTAACAGAAGCAGCAAAAGAGGTGGCAAGAATACACAGAACTATACAAAAAAGCTCTTCACAACCCAGATAACCATGATGATGTGATCATTCACTTAGAGCCAGAGATCCTGGAATGCAAAGTCAAGTGGGCCTTAGGAAGCATCACTATGAACAAAGCTAGTGGAGGTGGTAGAATTCCAGTTGAGCTATTTCAAATCCTAAGAGATGATGCCGTGAAAGTTCTGCACTCAATATGCCAGCAAATTTGGAAAACTCAGTAGTGGCCACAGGACTGAAAAAGGTCAGTTTTCATTCCAATCCCAGAGAAAGGCAATGACAAAGAATGTTCAAACTACCACACATTTGCACTCATTTTCTCACACAGTAGCAAAGGAATGTTCAAAATTCTCCAAGCCAGGCATCAACAGTACAAGAACCGAGAACTTCGAGATGTTTCAGGAGTTGGTGATGGACAGGGAGGCCTGGTGTGCTGCAGTCTTTGAGTCATGGGGTCTCAAAGAGTCGAACATGACTGAGCAACTGAACTGAACTGTGAATGAAGCAGGTTACAAAATGTTGAGAGTAGCAGGAGGACTTTTTTTTCAATTTTCTTTTTTATTGAGGTGAAGCTCATGTAATATAAACTTAGCCATTTTATAGTATATAATTCAGTGGCACTTAGTATATTTAGGACAAACATCACCTCTGTCTAGTTCAGAAACATTTTTATCATTCCCAAAGGAGGCCTTATCTCCATGAAGTGGTCTCTCCTCATGCCTCCTCCCCGCAGTTCTTGGCAATTACTAATCTATTTTCAGTCTCTATGGACTTGCCTATTGTGGACATTTCATATCAGTCAAATCACACAGTTTGTGACCTGTGTCTGTTATTTTTCACTGAGCACCATTCACACTGTAGCCTGTGTCAATGCTCCATCCTTTGTTATGGCTGAGGAATATTCTACTATAAGGAGGCACCACACACTTTGTGCCTCCACCTGCTGATGGGTTTGGTTCCTCCCGCCCATTTCAACCATTCTATGACTAGAGCTGCTGTTAATATTTGTGTGCAAGCATTTGTTTGAACACCTGTTTTCAGTTCTCTGGGCATACCCTAGGAGTGGAATTGCTGGGTCATATGAAAATTCTATTTAACCTTTTGAGGAATGACTAGACTGTTTTCCCGCAGTGGCTACATCATTTCACAATCCCATCAGCAATGTATGAAGATTCCATTTGTTCGACATCTTCACCAACACTTATTATTCTCTTTTAAATTATTATTATATTCATGCTAGTGTGTGTGACATAGTACATCTGGTTTTGATTTGCATTTCCCTGGTGCATTTCCCTGGTTCCCATCATTTCCAATGATGCTGAACATCTTTTCATGTTCAAGTGGCTATTGGCCATTTATGTATTTTCTATTTAAAAATGTCTATTTAAGTCATTTGCCCAACTTTTAATTGAGTTGCTTATCTTTTAGTTGTTGAGTTGTAAAAGTTCCTTATATGTTGCAGATACTAGACTCTTATCTGACACATGGATTGCAAATATTTTCTTCCATTTTGTGTAGTTTCTTCACTTTCTCAAGAGAGTCCATGAGTTCATTTTAATAGAAGAGATACATTCTCTTTCATTAAAACAATCTGAACATATATTGTCATAAACACACAGTGATTATCTCTGAGTAGTTTAGATTGTCAATATTTTGTTATTTTGGAATTAACCCTGGCAATATTTCTCAAGGTTACTAATTTGCAAATTGGTAAATGGAAAGTGAAAGTGTCTGATTGTTAGCTCATGTTATTATGATGTGTGTGCATCTTGGAAAGGAACCGAGGTGTGGAACATGCAGGGATTTCTGAACACACAACCCTAGTGGTGGGGATGCTATCACAGTCCCAGACCCAACTGGTCAGGTGGAAAGCTCCCCCCAGCCCAGCCCACCTCAGTTCCTGTGTGTCTACGGCCTTCTGTTTTGTTTCTGTTTCTCCCTCTGGGGCTGTCCTGGGAAAAGGAAACTGAAACTGAAGCTTAATCAGCCTGTGTAACTCTGACGTAGTTTGCTCAGGCTTTTAAAAGGCTGAGCTGCCAGGGCTGGAGAGAGCTGAGAGCAGAGAGGCAGCCGCAGCCAACCAGTGTCTGCAGAGAACCTGGCACCAGAACCCATGGCCATGGTGAGTGGTGAGGCGGGTTTGACAGGTGGGGCAGGTGGGCTCTGTACTCCTCTGCCTGGTGGCATCTGCCAGGGGAAGAATGCCTACATATGCACAGGCAGGTAGAGCTGCTCAAAGCATCCAGTTCCCTAAGTGTGAGGGGAGAGACAGGGCTCTTTCTGAAATCAGGGTCTGGGTCCTGAGAGGTGGCTTCTGCCCAGTGGCCAACCCTGAGATCCTTTGGGATCAGTGCAGGGCAGGGGGATATTTTATCGGGGAGATGACATGATGGTTGTGGATGGTGGCTCTTCTGCTCCCTTGCACTCTCCAGTATCTGGGGTCCCCCTCCCGGTGGGTGGGAAGGGAACTGCATCCCTGGGGTCTGACACTCTCCCCACTGCCAGTGCTACCCGTGCAGTAGTCCCAGGACTTCTGAATCTGTGTGATGCCCACAGGGCGGGAACCTGAAGGTGAAGATGCTAGGAGGCGAGGAGATCCTGGTGCCTCTGAGGGACTCCATGACGGTATCCGAGCTGAAGCAGTTCATCACCCAGAAGATCAATGTGCCTGCTTTCCAGCAGCGCCTGGCCCACCTTGAAAGCAGGGAGATACTGCAGGACAGGGTGTCCCTTGCCAACCAGGGCTTGAGAGCTGGCAGCACCGTCCTGCTGGTGGTGGAGAACTGCAGTGCCCCCTTGAACATCGTGGTGAGGAACGACAAGGGTCGCAGCAGCTCCTACGAGGTCCTGCTGACGCAGACTGTGGCCAAGCTCAAGCAGCAGGTGTGCCAAAAGGAGCGTGTGCAAGCGGACCAGTTCTGGCTGTCTTTTGAAGGGAAGCCCATGGATGATGAGCAACCGCTGGGGGAGTATGGCCTCACGACTGGGTGCACCGTGTTCATGAATCTACGTCTGCGGGGGGGGTAGGAAGGGCCAGGAGGGCCTTAGGGAGGGCGCCCCATGCAGCGCAGTGAATAAAGTTGTAGCAAAGCCGAATGTATCGAAGTGTTCATTCCACCCTGGCCAGCACCCCCCACCCCCCCCCACCTCCTGGTCATCAGCCCTCCATTCTGCACCCTTCTAGTGAGATTGGGGGAAGGGTGGAGGAGGGAGTGGGTGAGGGGACCCAGGGTCACTGGGTAGTCACCAGGCTAGGGTGGCCAAGTTAAAGGACAAACCTTGTGGCATCAAAATGGTGACACACCCCTCCCAGCCTCTGGAGAAACTGAAGCTGTGTCCCCACCTCTTTGGGAAATTAATTTCTAGAGAAATAAAAAGAGGCAGGTCTGTTGAAGCCCATCCTTGTCTTCTGGTTGAGCCTCAGTCAGCCCTGCACAACTGGTCCCCACCCTCACAGCTGGATCAGGAGATAGCGCAGGGAGGGGAAAGGCCTGGCTGGGTCCGGAAGGTCACATGGTGAGTGTCCCTGGAAGTGGTGAGGGGGTGAGTCCCTAGGGCCTGCCTTGGCCAGTTCTAAGGGAGGCTTTCCCACACCAGCCGGGGGCTGAGGGCCTCCAGGACCCATCAGAATACACTGTCCAGCCTGCATTGGTCTGGAGGGAATTGGGGACTGGGCCTTGGGCACACCCATCCCCATTAGGGTGAGCTGCTCCTTCAGAGTGCACTTCATGCAAGGGCCACAGTCAGCAGGTGAGGGGGCAACCAGGATGGGGGTTCCTGTTGTTCACATGGATGGCAGGGGAACAAACTACACCTGCTTCCACATTAGATGCTTCTTTCTGTGCCAGTTTCCCAAATGAGTCAGCCTTGGACAGAATTAGGGGGGCAGGGAATGGGTACACAGAACCTACACCTCTTGGGCAAAAGTCCATGACTCTGGGGACACTCAGACCTCAGCTCTCTGACTCTTTAAGGGCATTTGGCTGGAGACCCAGACCCCTTTCTGATCTGTGGGAGTCTGCATCTGAGCTGGGGGACCCCCAGTTCTGGCTTGCCTGTGACAGTTATATGTAGACACAATGGTGTGTGTGTGTGTGTGTAGGGGGACTCCTGGCTCTAGCCTCATTTCCTGTGTCCCCACCCTCACCTCTTTGACATACTGTAACTTAACAAGCATGAGCACACCCTCTCGGTGACACCCTCCTTTCTTGAATCCCCTCACCAGGGTCTGGGTGAGGTAGGGTCTTTCTCCAAGGTGCCTCTGTGCTGCTCACCCTTCATGGCCTCTGGCTCAGAGATCTGTGGTTGGCTTGGGTGAGGGGGTGTGCAGCAGACTCAGCCCTGGAGGAACAGAAGGGATCTCCTCTCCTTCTCCCACCCCCACCATCTTCAGCTAGGTCGGGTACTAATTTGCACCCTCTGGATCTCAGTTTATCCCCCTGGACCCAGCGGGAATGGTTGGGAAGTGCCTTGGGGGAGTTGGGAAGGGGGCGTGGCTGGCCATCCATCGCTGCTGCTATTCCCACCTTAGACGACAGGGGGAGCCCGTCGCCCTGCAGAGGGCCGGGAGCCGACCCGGGATCGCGAGGTGGGCGGGTCTGCGCTTCGCAGCGACCAATCGCCGCAGCTCGCAGCCTGCATTGGTCCCCTCTGGCCGGTGGTCCCGGGCGGCCGAGCTTCCGTCCCCAGTTCCTGTGAGGGGCTAGGGTCCCCCGTCAGGTTCCTCTCGCCGGGGGAGGGGCGCAGCCCTTTAGGGCGCGAGGGGCGGCAGGGCCTCGGATCTGGAAGCCCCTCCCTGCGGCCCGGGAGCCCCCGCCGCCCCAGCCCTGGCGCAGCCTGGAGCCCCTTGGAAGTCCCGTCACGTCGTCTCCAGATTATGCATTAACCCGATTTCAGCCGCATTTCCTGGCGGGGGGGCGGGGGGGGCGGAACGTCCGCGCAGACGGGGGAGGGGCGTCCGTGGGAGTGCGCTGCAGCTGGGAGAGCACCCTCGAGCCCGCCCCAACCCCGCCCTCGGCCTGGCCAGGCCCACCACCCTCCTGGGCCAAACCTAGACCTGCCCCCTCCCTCCCCCAGCCAGGCCTCCGCCCGGCGCCGCTATCCCGGCGCTTTGTTCGCGGCTGCCGCGGGTCGCGGGGCGCCGGGAGGGCCGGGGTGGGGGCGGGCGGGCGGGCCGCGGGGGGTGGGGTGGAGGCGGGAAGGGGGTGGTGCTGTCCCAGGTCCCGCCCCCGGCCCGCCCCCGCGCCTCCCGCGCTCCCACCGCCTCCCCCGAGCTGCGTCCCGTCCTGTCCAGTCCCGTCCCCGGCGCGGCCCGGCCCGTGCGCTTGCTCCGGCCGCCTTCCGCCGTCCTCTGCCCGCGCCATGGCCAGCCTGCGGCCGTTCAGCCGGGCCCTGCTGCAGCCTTTGCTGCTGCTCCTGGTGGTGGCCGTGCGCGCCCTGCCCAGCGCCGACGGGACGTGCCCTGAACGCGCGCTGGAGCGGCGCGAGGAGGAGGCGAACGTGGTGCTCACCGGCACCGTGGAGGAGATCCTCAACGTGGACCCGGTGCAGCACACATACTCGTGCAAGGTGGGCCCCCTGGGGATCCCCGGGACCCTGAGCCCCTTCGGACCCTTTCCCCGGCGATCCCGGACCCCTAGCCCAGAGGTCTTCCCGTCGCGATGCCGGCCGCCTGCTGAGACCCCCGCCCAGGGCCGTGGGAACGAGCCCCAGACGTTCCGCAGCGCCAGCTCCTGCTCCCGCTCCCTTGGCGACCGCCGACCCCCGGAGGTGGGGGCGGGTGCGGGTCTGAGAAAACTCGCGAGCGCCGGAGGGAAAGTTCCTGCGGTGCCGCTGCAGTCCCACTCGCGGTGCCCAGGCCCTGGAGACCCGAAGGTGTCTGCTTCTTCACCCCAAACCCACTCCCTTACAGAAAACAAGTGCGCCCCGCCCCCCCGGAGAATGTTCGGCTACCGCTCCCCCTCGCCACCGGCCAAAGGAAAGGGGACGAGGGGAGGTCACGCTTTCTGCTTGGGGTGGAGGTGGGGATTTGGCCTGTGGTCAGTGCTGTCGCCCCCTCCGCAGAGGTGAGAAGAAGTGGTCCGGAGAGAGAGGAGGGGTGCACACGTAATCTCCCAACCGCCGGGGTCCTGGTGGGGCTTGCTGCAGTGATGGGTGTGGGGCCAGAGCAAAGAAGTGGGCGGGGCCGTCGCTGAGCCTCAAGTGCGGGGGGTGCAGGGCAGGTGCCCCATCCTGCTCCTGGGAGAGCTGTATCTCCCCTGGCCTTAGGGAGAGGGGCCTTGCCTAGCCTCTCCTTCAGTTGGATCTGGGAGCTCCCAGGGTAGGTCTGGTGGTTTTTTTCCCACATCTGTTCCTAGGGAGGGCTGAAGGGACCCAGGCCCCTGCCCCACTCTGGCCCCTAAAAGCACCTCCCCGACCAGAAATCGGATCATTCCTCTTCCTTGGAGATGGGGAGGAGTGGCAGCTCCTTTCAGACTGGCCTGTGCGGACTACAGCTGGGATCCCCTGCCAGGCCCCCTCCCCTCCACCACCGCCAGGGCACTTTGCCAAGTCCCTGCAGGATTTTCCCGACTTCCTCCCCGCTGCTCCTGGGTGTGGCTGGGGTGGGGGGAGGCGATGAAAGCCGCCCAGCCCTCCCCTGCTGGTTATTGGCCTTCCAGAGCTTACTCTGCATCAAGGCACGGGGGTGGGGGGGGCGGGGCGGGGTGGAGTTGGCACCCCTGCCATCCCTGGGCCACTGGAGGGTGGAGGGAGTCCCTGTAGATTTTGCAGACCCAGGGCTCCCAGCAGGGGCGGCCAGGTGGACAGGCCACTGTGGTCTTTCACTCCCCTTTCCAGAAGTCTAGGCCCCCAGAGATCCTGAAGAAAGGGGTGTCTTTCTCAGGGACAGCATTCACGGGCAGTCCCCATGGGCCTGTTCCTTTAGGGCAGCTCATTCTGCCTGCAGTGCCTGCGGCCCTCCTGCCTCTACTGCCAGTAATCTGTGGGTACCCCAGGACTTGATTTGTCTGAGCGGGTGCCCTCAGGGCCCCAAGAGTAGAGTGTGGAGGGTGGGGCTGCCCTGTGCTGCCCAAACTTGATTTTGTGGTTCACAGGCTGCCTTGGCTGCACTCACTGTAGGAGCCTTGCAGGAGGAGGGGTCTGTCACCTCCTGGCTGGACCGTGTCTTAGCCCACCCACAGGGCTGCACGGAGCCAAGCTGGACAGGAGCCTTGAGCTCAGAGCCCATCACCTTGAAACTTCATCATCCATGTTAGTTGCTCCTGGCTCTTCCCAGCGGTGGGCCCAAGTACTGGGTGGGTTGACAGGGAGAGTAGGGTGTAGAAGGCAGGCACCCCAAGCTGGATGGGTCGTCTTCCCATACCTGAAGTGAGGTGGACATTTAGAATTGGGGTGGCTGGGGTCACCTAAACCTGAGGGTTGGGGAGCTGCTTCTTGAGGGAAGGGGTGTGTTCTCAGGCCAGGTATCCTGGAGTATGACAAGGGCAGTGGCATCTGTCATGTGTGTGTGCTTCCCTGCAGCTTCCTCCTGGGGGGGGTGCGCTGACTCCACATATCTGCCCAGGGTTTGGGTGTACTCTGGACGTCTGGCCTGAGCAAGTGAGGTGGGAAAAGAAGGAAAAGTCCAGGCACCAGTCTGGTGTTTGCCTCCGGCCTCTGTGGCCACCTCCCCCGCTCCACCCAGTGAGAAGAGAACCACTGACACCTGAACACCCCCTCATGTCCACCCTAGGTTCGGGTCTGGCGGTACCTGAAGGGCAAAGATGTGGTGGCCCAGGAAAGCCTGCTGGACGGAGGCAACAAAGTGGTGATTGGCGGCTTCGGAGACCCCCTCATCTGTGACAACCAGGTGTCCACCGGAGACACCAGGATCTTCTTTGTGAACCCTGCCCCGCCATACCTGTGGCCAGCCCACAAGAATGAGCTGATGCTAAACTCCAGCCTCATGCGCATCACCCTGCGGAACCTGGAGGAGGTCGAGCACTGTGTGGAAGGTGTGTGTGGGGCCGAGCGGAGCAGGTGCCTTGGGGGCAGAAGAGAGCTTGTCCTAGGCTAGGGCACATGGCATTTTGTAGTCTGACCTCCTTTTCTGGGTCCTGACTCCCTGGTTTCCTGGCCACCTCAGCTCCAGACTCTTAACATAAGCAGCACTCTCCACCCTGTCCCTAGCGATGCCACTGTCTTTCATCTTGGAGTCTCAGCCCTGCAAAGAGATAGGCCTCCCATTCTCCCCCCTGCCTCTCCAGCTCTGCACGCCCCTTCCTGGAGTTCGCTGTTCTAGGAGAGAGGCTGGGACCAGGTGAACCAACACCAGTTGTTTGTGTTCTGCAGAAGCCCGAACACATGTCTAGACGGGGCCCAGATGTTGAGCCATTGGGGTGGGGCTTAAAGATTGTGCTGGAGGGGAGGCTACCCTGTTATGTGTTCCCAGAGGCCTGCCATTTCCGGGAAGGGACAGTTATGTGGAGTGAGCTGCTTCTAGGAGTTTGAGGGGGTGTGGGACCCCCTAACAGAGGTGAAGTATCTTTCCTTGTCTGCTGTCCCCATGTGTCTACTCTGAATGGCTCAAGAGCAACCCTCCCTCATCCTAACCTCTGAGAGATGAGCAGGAATCACATGACCAGAGCTCACCCATCCCCTTCACCCCAGGAGAATCCCAGTTGGGGGCTGAGATCCTTGGCTAAGGAATGTAGCAGGGAGAAGTAGGAACTGCCTGTCGCCCTCGCATCCTGTCTGTCCCCTCATGGCTGCCTGGGGAGCGATGTATGGGAGGAGGTGGAGAGATCGCTTCCTCCCAGGGCAGCAGGAAGGGTCCCTGACTTCCTGTCCTGGGAAGGCGACCCTGTCCCTGTGACTTGCTCTGTTAGCCAGTAGGGAAGTTCCATCTTCTACCCAACTTACTGCTGTGGTGCTAGCTTGCTTTTGTGGGATCCTGGATGGTGGACTCATCTGGCCTGGTACGGACTGTGTGTGTGGGCGGGGGTGGGGGGCTGGGGAGTGGAACCTGAAGTGGAAAGCCCTGTAGCATCCTGCTCTGTCTGCAGTCATTTGCTCCTGGGGTTGCATCTATGGTCCTGATGCAACATCGGAGACACCAGCAGGGCTGTGTCCCTGGCCCCTTCCCAGCGCTAGCTTAGCTGAGGGGTCCCAGCGTGGCCCTCCCACCAGGTGAGGACTGGAGACCCTGACTGTGCTTTGGAAGCTTATACTCTAGGGGAAAGATGGGAGAGTGGCATGAAGAGGAGGCAGGTTGTGGGGTGTGATCCCCAGTTTTGGAGAATGAGTTGGAGGCTAAGGAGAGGTGGGAAGAGAGATCAGGCTGCAGAAAGTCTGTTTCTGCAAGATCAAGAAGACAAGTCATTAACTCCATAGCTGGAAGGGTCTAGTTCGAGGGTCTGTGGGATCAGAGGGCATGTGGCAGGGGGACCACCCCAGGCAGAAGAGGGTCTGCCATCTTACCAGGTCCTACTCTACCCAGGCCCGGCCCTGGCTCTGGATATGTCAGGCTGGGCACAGGATCCCTGGAAAGGAGGGTCTGCAGGGAGAGCCCCCAGCGAGACTTCATCTGCTATCTGCTGGCTACCCAGGATAGGGACCAGTCTAGGCCTCCAGCTCCAGTTGGGCCAGTGCGGGAACCCCCAGGGAGGGAGAAGCTTGGGGTCCACTGTAAGGCTCTCGGGAGCCCTGGAAGTTTTGAGCCGGTGACACAGATCCCTTCTTTGGAAGGAAAGCAGTGCCATGAGGGGCAGGGGGCCAAGGAGAGGGTAGATTAGATGGGGGTGCCTCCCTCTAAGGATCCCCAAGGCCTGAGGGCCAAGGCCCCCTGGAGCTGGGGCCAGGCTTAAAGAAGGCACAGCCCTCTTCCCACCTCCCACAGCAAGGAGCAGGCAGGAGAAGGGCCTGCCTCCCATTCTGTAGGAGATACCTCCCATTCTGTAAGAGATAAAGAGCTCTGACCCCACCCCAGGCTCTCCCGGGAGCCAAGCCTCACCCTAGCATGGGGGTTAGGGTTAGGGATGAACAGAGCTTGAGCTACGATGACCTCTCATCTGACCCTGACCCTTTGCTGCTCCTTGGGGCCCCATAGCTGCCCCCATCCCTCGGGGCCCAGAGTGAAGGCTGGAAGCTACTGATTGTGGAGGTCACCCCAAGACCTGTGTCTCTATCACGCCTGTCCCCTGCCCCTAAAAGGCCCACACGAGCCAAGGTCAGGGGACACATCCTGCCAGGCCCCCCTCCCTGGATGCCCCCACCTCATCCCCACCTGGACCCTGCTCCCTGCAGGGGCACCTGCTGCTGGGAGGCATACCTGGTCCCCAGCTCCACTGGGATCACTTTCCTCAGTTTCTCCCTTAGGGCCTGCAGGGTCTTCCTGACTCTGGGCCCCTTCCCCAGCCTCCAGCCCCCAGGAAGCTCCTCCTCCCCAATCCTCTGCCTGGGGAGCCACATTCCGAGCATAACTGAGACAGGTATGTGTCCCTCCCTCTGCACCACTTGTGGGTGAAGGAGACTGCGGGTTTGCTCCAGGAAGGAGGAAGGAGACCCTCGCGCCCTGCTTTGTCAGGGAAGTGGCCTGGCCTCTTCCAGTGCCAGCTGCCCACGCACCGTGCGCTGCCCAGGCTGGCAGCTGAGCAGGCATCTCCTCCAGCCTTCGGCCACTATACCCTGGCCTGGACACCACCCGTTCACTCCCACCACCCTCCTCTCCCCCACCTAATGAAGACTGGTCCTTGGGCCCTCCTGAATCCCCTAGGAGGGATGCAGGCTTGGGGCCCTTCCCCAGGCCTTTCCCTCCCCAACTCTGAGCCAGGAGCAGAGAAAGGAAGTGTTGTCTGCCCTCTCCGGGCCTGGCACAGGAACAGGGTCGGAGAGTCTGGCATTAGCCCAGCCCAGCCCTGCCCAGTCCTGAAGCCGGGGTCCTGGCGGCCACAGCCTAGCCTGGCCTGCCTGATTCCAGCGAGCACCCTCCCTTCCTCCCTGCCATGCCAGCCTTTGTGCCTTTGGGCCAGTCTCGGGCCTTTGGGGAAGATAGTCCTATGCTATAGCTCAGGCCAGAGAGATGCTGGGTCCCGAGCCGCCAGCCTTGGCCTTGGTGGAGGCCCTGCGGCCTGGGAGCTGGACGTGGATGCAGACACCCCCAGACAGGGACTGGCTCCGCAGAGCAAAGCGGGGCAGGTAGGAGCCCAGGGCAGGTTCCAGGGCTGGCTCCCTCAGGGCCAGAGCTGGCTCCCTCTGCTGTCTGGCATTTAGTTTCTGTACCCCCAAGTCCTGAGCCCGCCCTACTCCCCCAACATTCCTCCCTGCCGAGGTGGGAGGTGGCTTCTTCCTGTCCCTGTTTCCCTCTTCCAGACGTAAGTTCTCACCCCACCCCCTCCAGACCCGCCCCAGTGCCGTCCGCGGCCCCTCCCCCAGGCAGGTCCTTGGAGCAGGGGCAGGCCCAGGCTGGAGGCTGCGCGCCCAGGATTTCTCCTTCCTTCCAGCCACTGGGGGTGGGGCCTCTGCTCAGGTGGAGCGTGACCTCCTCCTGCTGTCTCTCACCTAGGGTCCCTGGTAGGAAGTCTGCGAGAGCATGGGCTTGTGGGACCAGGGCGGGCTGGCTGATACCCTCACTGGGGCGGCCCCAGGGACTTGGGGCGCGGTGGGGGGTGGGGGGGGGTTGCTGCTGAAACCGAAGAGCTTTGGATCCATCATTTCAAGGCAGTGCGCTTCTTTCCCGCAGGCCTGAGCTGGTGGAAACAGCTCTTGACTTTTTCCAGACCCCGCCCCATCACCCTGCTCCCCACCCAGAGAAGAGCCCCAGCATCCATACTCCCCAGCAGATGGAAATGGAAAAAAAAAAGTTGTTTTGAAACTGTCCTCTCCTCCCTTGCTGTCTATACCTGCCTTCCCCAGGGCTCTGGACAGAGTGGATTCTAGTGGGGCCTGCCTATGGAAGGAGGGCAGAGCCATGGGGTGCTCACAGCCTCTCTGGGGTTCTGGGAGGAACTGGATCACCTGGTCAGGGCTAGGTGGTCTGGGTCTGGGTCTCCACCCCCCTGCCCCGCCAATCCTTTCAGACTGAGGTAGGGAGAGTGCAGAGGGTGGGAATGGGGCTGCCCTAGGTAAGGTTAGCAGGGGAGTGAGCCCAGAATTCAGGGTTGTAGATCTAGCCAACCATTGCTTGCCCTGCACAGCCTCCTCCAGCCTGTTTTGCTTCCTTCCTAAAGGGTTAATCCCCCAATCCCCTGAGAATCAAAGCCTGCCCCAACTCCATCACCACAAGGGGGTGGAAAACAGCTGCTGAAACTGACCTCTCTCCTGCCCCCCAAATCCTTTGCCTTTACCTGAAGGCCTAGGCCAGCTGCCCTCCCTCCTGACCCAGAGGCCTGAACTGCTCTGCTGGCCCCAGCAACACCCTCACCATTGGGATAGGGGAACTCTGGCTCCCCACACAGGCCCAGGCCAGCAAGCTGGGGGCTGCGGGCACAATCCCTGAAGTAGCCCTGTTGTAGCCATGCGTTCTGGGAAACAAACTCACTCAGGAGGACAATGCAGATAGTGGAGTGCAGTTTATTACACCAGCGGGCCCAAGGCAGAGTCTTCTCTTAGCCAAGGACCCTGACCAGTTTTTCTGAAAACCTTATATACCCTAAGTGTACCTGCTCAAGCCCACCTCCCCAAATTCCCTGAAACTAGTCTGAACAAAGGAAAAGAAAGATAGAATCAAAGTTAACCCTTGATTCATATGCCTTAAGCCTAGGTAGTCAGCAGTGGACAATTATCAATAGGCCTGTGGTCATACCCCAATAAGCATGATAGAATGTATGATTCTATTTGGTTACACAGATAATTAGGGTATTCTTTTAGGCAACAGAGAGTCTAGGTAGGAGCCCTGGGGCTCTTCCTTCCGGGGGCCTGGTTTTCCAGTTGGTATGTCATTTCCATAGATACTGGGCATATAGCTCAAAGCCCACAGTCTGGCCCAAGATGGAGTCCTGCTTTCAAGATGGAGCCTGTTCTGTCTGTTTCCTCCTTCATTCCCCCCACTTGATGCTCTTAACTCATAGTATGAGCATCATTCATAGGGATATATTGCACTCTGACTCTCCTACCTCCAATTTGGGAGAATGACATCAACCTTTGGGTTACAAAGTTCATAATACATTGTAAAATAAAGGGTCCACAAAGCAGATCAAGGCAACTATAACAATGGTAAATATAGTTTTCTACCAATCACCCTTCACTCAAAATAGGACCGAAGTCCAAAAAGGAAGATTATCATCAGACATAACTTTTATCTGACCTTTCATGTCATCAGGGTGGCTGATATATAGCCAGATAAATCAGGAATATATACACAACATTCAACTTTAATTATAGCACAGGTCCCTATTTATACTGAAACTATGGTTAGTCTCGATGATACCAGCAAGTCCTTTAGCAGCAGTTGATTGTAGAGCTTCATCTCTTTTTCTTCTTTGAGATGATCTTGGTTTCACGGGGATCAGTGGGGTCCTTTTGTGTAGTCCACTCGGTGTCCTCGGGGTCTGCGTGGTATGCTCTCTTCACCCTCCTGTGGTGGATCCAGGGGGTGACACCTGCAGCTTTAACTACAGTCGGGCTGGTTAGAACAACAGTATATGGACCCTTCCAGTGTGGGGCCGAGGAGTTGTGTTTCCAGTCCTTGACCATACCTGATCCCCGGGCACAAATTCATGAATCTGTTCCCCAAGGGGAAATGGCACCCTTTCTTGTACAAACTTAGTTACCTGATTTATTACCTCACCCGGTTGTTCCATCTGCTGTGAAATCTCATCTCCCCTTACCTGAGGCAAATTTGTTGACACCTGTTTTATTATGGGAGGGGTCCTCCCATACACAATTTTGTATGGAGAAGAGCCATGGGACCGTGGGGTCATCCTGACTCATCCTGAGTCGGAAACAGGTCCACCCAGGAGCAGTCAATCTCTAAGATCCACTTGGAGAGTCACTTTAAGTGTCCAGTTGGTTCCTTCCACCATCCCAGAACTCTGGGGCCTATATGCTGTATGTAATTTCCACTTGATGTTTAAAGTTTTGCTTACTTGTTATACTAAATCAGCTACGAAAGCCGGGCCATTGTCAGATCCAATGCTGGTAGGAAATCCAAATCTGTGAACTATCTCCCTAAGCAGGCACCAGGCTACTTCTGATGCTCTTTCAGTCTGAGTAGGAAAAGCTTCTACCCATCCCGAGAACGTACATACTATGACCAGCAGGTAATGGTAGTGTCGGTGAGGTTTCATTTCAGTGAAGTCCACTTCCAGATGTTCAAAGGGCAGCGTGCCTTTTACCTGAATCCCTGGAAGTTTCTCTCTGTGCCGAGAGGCAGCATTGACCTGTGAGCAGGCAGTGCAGTTCTGAGATTCTGTCCTGCATAGGGAAGAGAGGCAGGGAACCAAGAAATATTTTCAAATTAGCTCTTCCAGTTTATCATGGCCTAGATGTGTCGCTTGGTGTGTTTGGCTTACCAGAGTGGGTCCCAGCTCCTCTGGTACCAATAATTTGCCTCTTGGCAATTCCCACCATCCCTTTTCAGTTTTGATGGCTCCTTCTGCTTTGGCTAGTTGGTTTTGGGCTTCAGTGTATTTTGGAGAGTCTAGCGTTAGCTCAGGTAGCTCCACCAATATTAGAGCTTTAATAGGGGCTTCACTTGTCACCCCCAAGCCCTCAGCTGCTTGTTTAGTGGTCTTATCTGCCAGTCTGTTCCCTGAGCCCAGGGGGTATCCTCTTTTTGACGTCCTCAGCAGCATATGACTGCAACCCTTTCTGGTTCCCAGGTAGCATCTAATAGGGTCTTAATTTCTTCCTTATTTTTAATATCTTTTTCACTAGCTGTCAAAGGCCTCTCTCCTGATACAGAGCCCTGTAGTGTGGCAAAAGCATACCTGGAGTCTGTATAAATGTTTGTCTTCTTACCTTTTGAGAGCTGGAGGGCCTGGATTAGAACATATAGTTCGACCTGTTGAGCGGACCAGTGTGAGGGCAGAGAGCTAGCCTCAATGATGGTTTCTTCCATGACCACTGCGTATCCTGACAGTCGTTGTCCTTGTTTCACCCAGCTGATGCCATTGGTATACAGGACCCAGTCTGGGTCCGGGATTGGCTGGTCTCTCAAGTCAGGTCTGCTGGCATATTTCCTTGCAATCATGTGAGGGCCCACCTTCTCCCACAAGAAAGAGAGTGGCCAGATTCAGGGCCTGACAAGGCTCAGTAGTAACGTGGGGGGTTCTCAGTACCCTATGTACTTCTGATATTTCCACTCAATGACACTTAAATTGCCATTCTGCATCCTTCCTCATTGGGGTGAGAAGAGCCTTACCTGCCAGATCCCAGAGGGAGAAGGGGGATCGGCGTGTCTTCACCTGCCGGTCAGCACAGTTGAACCAGAACACCACATGATCCAAGACTGTTTCTCCTTTAACTTAAAGTCCATCCTGCCTTGGTGGGCTTGAAAAGGTGCGAATGAAAATACAGATGGGTTAAATATCCTACGCCCCAGGCCATCTCCGGAAAAGCCAATTCATACTCACTTATGTATCCCCCTCCTTCTAGCCTGACAATTCCGAGGGGGTCAAGAATTTCATAGCAGATGGGACACCTCCTTGGGGAGGGCAGAATACGAGCACACAAAAACCATGTTTCTTCTAAAAATCTTCTGGCAATTGCTTGGTAATAATTTTCCCCAAGACGGCGTGGATACCACCTCCTAAATGACCTTTACAAATTTCCTTCCTAAGCCCTAACACGCTCGCCAACCTGTGTACCAAGCAATCGTTGCCACCTGCCTATTCCAGGCTCCTGTGGGTCTGTGCCCCTTCTAATCCCTCCCAGGGGGGTGATCAGGCCCCCTCTTCCACCCTACCCGGTGGGTTCCTCCTCACCTGAGCGCTCATTTCCCCTGCTGCCGTCCACTACCTGCTAACATGAAAGGTCCGGACATTGAGAAGCAAAATCCTTACAGAAGAGCGAGGCGCCTTCCCCCCTCTAAAAGATTCGAGCCACAAGTCCTCAGAGTAGTCCCAAATGGGACTTGTCTCCTCAAAGTGAGGAGTTTCCCGGCCCATGCACCAAATGTTGTAGCCACGCGTTCCGGGAAACAAACTCACTCAGAAGGACAATGCAGATAGTGGACTACAGTTTATTATACTGGCGGGCCCAAGGCAGAGTCTCCTCTTAGCCAAGGACCCTGACCAGTTTTTCTGAAAACCTTATATACCCTAAGTGTACCTGCTCAAACCTACCTCCCCAAATTCCCTGAAACTAGTCTGAACGAAGGAAAAGAAAGATACAATCAAAATTAACCCGTGATTCATATGCCTTAAGCCTAGGTAGTTAACAGTGGACAATTATCAATAGGCCTGTGATCATACCCCAATAAGCATAATAGAATGTATGATTCTATTCGGTTACACAGATAATTAGGGTATTCTTTTAGGCAACAGAGAGTCTATCTAGGTAGGAGCCCTGGGGCTCTTCCTTCCGGGGGCCTGGTTTTCCAGTTGGTATGTCGTTTCCATAGATACTGGGCAAAGAGCTCAGAGTCCACAGTCCGGCCCAAGATGGAGTCCTGCTTTCAAGATGGATCCTGTTCTGTCTGAAACAGGACTGGGGGCTGCTCCTTCAGCCCCAATAGCACTTGACACCCCAGAGTCCCAGGAAGTGCCCACCTCTCAAGAAAAAGGGATCTCAGAAATGAGACAGTTGGTGACAGCTACCCTGATGAGAGTGACCCAGCTCATCAGTTCTGTGTCCCCATGGGCTACACGGGGACTCAGGAGGGATCTGGGCCCTGTCCTAGGCTGTGACTGGGAGCTGGGGAGGTGACCTAGGCCTCTGGTGGAGCTTCCAGTGGGGAGGGAAGCTCCCCTCAAAGGGGCCTCTCCCCCCAGAGCAGATCCTGAGAACTTCCTCTGAGGAAGGCCCCCTGCTAGGGGCTGCTTACAGCTGGACTTGGGAAGGGGAAGATGGTCCCTCCCACCACCCCTCCCACCGAGGCATGGGAGGGGCAAGCTCTCTGTCCTCACAGGCAGCCAGCTGTTTCCAGCTGTGTGGCCTGCACATATGTGTGTGTGTGTGTGTGTGTACATTTGTATGCATGTGTGCCTGCAACCTCAGGTGTACCAACCAGCACACAACAATTCTGGTCGAAACTCCAGCTGGTGGCCTGTGGTTCCTGCCACCCTTGTATCCCAGGACTCAGCCTGGGGAGGGGACCCTGCAGATGCTCTGCCAATGGGATGATAACCGGCAACCTTGGCTTGTGTCCCAGAATTCTGGAAACAGGGCTGTAGACCTCTGCTTTTGTGTGGGTCCCATCTCCTGCCTGCTGCCCCAGTGTCCAGCTATGCTCCCCTCCTACCACCCCATCCCCAGCAGAGAGCTGGGCCCCTCCTCCTGTGGGCTCCGCCTCTAGGTTTCTCAATGCCAGAGATAGAAGGGCTGCATTGGACAGGAAGAGTCCCTGGGGTCATTTGGGTTCCCTGTCTCCTCACACACCTGCTGGATCCTGTGTCTGGCTCAGTTAGGGAGCAGGGCAGGTCAGGAGAGGTGGGTCTGCCTTTGGTGTGAGGTGGGCCTGAAGCTCCATGCCTCTGCCCTTAGCAGCTGCCTCTGCGCTGCCCCCTCTGCGTACCAGGCCCAGAAGCAGGCAGCCTGCTGTGGCTCCCTGAGGCACCTTTCCCTCTGGCAACAGGTACATGATTTCTATGTACATTGGGGAGAAATAAAAGCACATCTGGTCCAGATTATGGACTGTCCTGACCCAAGAGTGGGGTAAGGATGTGTGTCCACCTCTGTTCCTGGAGAGGGGGCAGTGAGGCTTGCTAGAGTCCACTTGTGAATCCATCCATCAGTTCCTTCTTCACCCACCTGTCCGCTCAGGGCCTAGCGGCAGACCCTCACAGGACCACTGGAAAGGGCTTCTGCAGCTCCCCATGGAGCTCTCTTCTGTCTAGTCAGTCTTTCTGCCCCTTTGTTCCCAGCTTCTCTTAGTTCCAATAGGTGTCTGTCTGCCACTCCTCTTCATCTTGACATCCTCAATACCTCCAAGAAGCACCACCCCCCAACTCAGACCTTTGTGCTGGACTGTGCATCTCTCTTGGCCTGCCCGTGGCCCTCAGCAGGAACACAGGGTCTCCTGACTCACCAGCACTGACCACACCTGGGTGCCACCCTGGCTCCTCCAGCTTTCTGTTTCCTCCTAGACATGGGCAGGACCTGGCTGAAAGAGGTGGATTTGGGGCTGTCCTAGAGGAGAGGGACAGAAGGCATGGATCAGCTAGCTCCACCCCATCCCCTACCTCAGGGATCCCCAACCCCGGGGCCATGGACCGCTACTGGTCGGTGGTCTGTTAGGATCCAGACCACACAGCAGGAGGTGAGGGGCTGGAGGGCTGGTGAACAAGTGAAACTTCATCTATGTTTACAGCTGCTCCCCACTTTGGCATTACCAGCTGATTTCTGCCTCCTGTGAGATCAGTGGTGGCATAATAAATGTAATGCGTTTGATTCATCCCCAAACCTCTCCCCAGCCAACTCCCAGTTCGTGGAAAAACTGTCTTCCACGAAACTGGTCCCTGGTACCAAAAAGGTTGGGGACAGCTGCCCACCTTTTCTCCAGGTGTCTACTGCCCCCTCCTCTGTTCGGCTGGCGCCCCCTGGTGGCTGAAGCCTGTCTTGGCAGGCGTCCCGGCCCTGGGCTCCCCAGGCCCGCTGGTCTGGCCTTGGCCCTTGTTTCCCTGAGGCCTCACCAGGCTGGCTTCTCCTGGTCTCGTGCAGTCTCCTGAGCTTGTTTTTTACTGGGCCTCTGTAGTTGGCTCTGTCTGGATGTGCAGACCCCTCGACGCCATCCTTCGGGTCTCTGTACAGATATCCCCCACGTAGATGCTGCGATCTAGGGCAATCTCTGCTACAGGGTAACCTCCCAGGGGCAGAGAGCTGACCCAACTCGGCACCTGCCTCCTGCACTGAGCCCACTCCCGGAGGAGCTTGGCCGGGCCCGGGCAGGATGAATGCTGAGTGATGAAGGAGGAGGGGTGCCGGGGTCAGCGGCCGCTGCCCTGCGAGCCAGCCCCACCTCTTCCATAAGCTCTCACTTAATACCACCTCCCGACCGGCAGTGTGGGCCCTGCCTGGGGGCTCGTGGGTGGGCACACAGCCCGCGGAATCAAACGTGGACGCCTCCCTGCCCTAGCCTCACCTGAGGGGGCAATCGGGGCCGGGCTGGACGCCGCCTCCTTCCCAGCGGCTGGCCCCAGTCCAGCAGCGACGTCCCGCTGTGAAACGCCCATTGTCTGCTGAGGCCGAGGGGGAGGGGATGGCCCTGAGACCCGATACTAGGAGGCTGGGGAAGGGGGCCGCCCTGCCCCGTCCTCTTCCCCTCCCCCGCCAGGGCGGCCAGACACCTGAGGCTGGAGGCCGCCTGGCACTCGACTGTTCGATACACTTTACACACTAGCGGGGTACCCTCAAGGGCCCAGGGGTGGAGACTGGCGGAGGTACCCCCCCACCCCACCAGCAAAGGTGTGTGCGCATGCGTGGAGTGTGCCTGCCGCCGGGAGGGTGGTGTCGCCCCACCCCCACCCCATCCTTTTGGAGCGCGCCGGCCCCTCCCCTACGGAGTGAAAGGGATCAGAGGGAGGCCAGTAGGTAGGACTTTCTATTCTCTCTGGACTTCGTTCCCCATCTTCCTCCCAGGGCCAGGGAAGCGTCTGGAGGGGCCCAACTACACGCGTGTATGTGGGGGCACACCCGATGTGTGCTGTGTGGATGAGGGGCAATTTTTGCATTGCATGAAGGTGTGCAGTGTGTATGCACGCAGGTGTGTGTGTGACTGCACAGTGCCTGTGCAGACTTGAGTGAGTGGTTGTACATATGTCCGCAAAGGGGAGACTTGGAACATGGAGTGTGTGTGTACACGTGTGAGCAGTAGCATGTTGCTGTGTTTAAGCCTAGAGGGGATTTGTTTCTTGACTTGGTTCATCCTCTCTTCCTGGGACCTGAGCCTGCGTGGGCTGGTCAAGGCTGAATGACTTTGAGTCTGGAGATCCCAAAATAGCCGGAGTAGCCTGAGCCCTCCTCCCCCTCAACTGGATCTGAGGCCTCAATGGCCCTTTGTCTCTCTGAAGGCATCCAACCCCTGTGGGGGCTCAGACTGGAGCTGAAAGGGACCAGGCTGCATGTGGTTGTCTTTACCCCAGGCCAGGCCGGACAAAGCACCCAGCACCACCACCATGGGAGCATCTAAGGCCAGCCCGTTTGCAGGCAGATTCCAGGATCTCTGGCTGGGGGAGGCCTCCCCCTGATCCCAGGCCTTACCCCTCCCACACTCTGGTTCCCTCCCATGGCCCACCCATGATGCTCCACAGCTGCAGTGGCAGCAGCAAACAGGGCTCCTGTGCGGGCGTGTGTCCAGTGGGCGAGTCCGTGGTTTAACTCCTAGCACTGCCTTGTAGACCCCTCCCCAAACCAGGGGGTCAGATGCAGTCCTAGAGGGGCTGCAGTGAAAAGTAAACGGGAAATGTGTCACTGCCTGGACTCACCACACCATGTTCTGGGCTCTGGGCCAAGCCCTGCCTGGAGAAGATAAAAAGTCAGACCCTGCCCTGGGTGCTCCCAGTCTGGGGCACCGCCAGTATCAGTGTGGTGTGGGCGGTGCCAGGGTGAGGTGAGAGGGTGGGAGGCTCCCCTGAGGAGAGAGTGAGGACAGCCAGGGGCAGGGTCTCCAAGTAGCCTGACTGATTGCTGCTCTGGGTCCATTGTCACACTTTGTGTATTGGCTTTTCCTGCAAGTTTCGGTAGAACCCTAGGTTCCAGGGCTTCTCTGCCGTGGGTAATGGGGGACCCGGACAGGGTGGGCTGATCCTGCTGGGATTTGGCAGCAGTGTGCCGGGCCGTGGGACGGAAAGGAGTCCAAGGAGATAAACCTGACAACTGAGAGCTGGCTGGCCTGTGGTTGTCCCAGCCGAGGAAGGTTGGGAGGTGTGAAGAGCCCACCTGACGAGGAGGGAGTGAGCGGAGTGTGTGTGGGAGAACTCCCGGGACGTGTTCGCGAGGCAGCTGGACACGTGGTGGGGAGGACGCGAGTGCCAGGGAGCTGCGCGCCCTGGCCCGCTGTGACGTCACGGTCCCGACTTTCCCGGACGGCCTCTGGGGGGCGCTCCGGGCCCGCGGACCCGGCTTGGAGCCCCGAGAGTATTTGCATAACGCTTATTTACATGGAGCTCATTTGCATAATCCTCTCCCGGTGCGGACCCGAGTTGGGAGTGCGGAGATAATTTGAGGTGCTGATGTCAGTTCCTAGGGAGGGGTGGCCCACCCTCTGAATTGAACCCAGCCCACTTCCCCACCTGTGTATATGTACTTGGAGATGTTACCCCCACAGTACCAGGGTGGGGGTCAGCAAGAGCAAAGACATTGATAAGCACACGCCATGACACGCAGCCTGCAGCCCAGAACCGGGTCCTTGGTGCAGGCCCAGCCCCGCTGCGGGGACTCAGACAGACACTCCGCCGCGCCGTCGCTCAGACGCACAAGACAGCCCAACCGGTTGGGAGCGGGAGGGAACCCGTCCCTGTCCCGCCCCACTCTCGCCCACCTACTCTCCCTCTCTCTGCAGCCCCCCACCCCACCCCCACACCTGCGTCTCCAGCTCCAGCCTCCGCTCCCCTTCATCTCCCACCCCAACCCCGGCCCCCCAGCCCGACTCTGCACCTTCCCCAGCCTCAGCGCCCCACCTCTGCGCCCTCCCCGGACCCTGCTCCCTTCCAGCCCCGGTACCCACAGCCCACAGCCGCCCCCCAGCACCCCCAGCCCATGCGTTTCCTTTTGTGCCGCCGCCTTCCAGTCCTCATCCGCCCCATCCTTCTTGCGGCGCAAGCCGCGACTCCCCGCGGACGCTGGGGTCCCCGGAGGCGTCTTCCTTTGTCTCTGCTCCCCGCCCTCGCTCAGCGGCTCCCCTCGCCCCTCACTCACCACCTCAGCCCCGGCCTGGGCGCGGGGAGCGGGCGCGGCCCTCGGCAGCCGGCTCTTTCTTCTCTCCGGACGCGCGCTCGCTCCTCCCGCTCGCTGCCGTCGCCGCTCCCGCCTCTGCCGGGGACTGAGCAGCTGGGACCCGCCGCCCCGCGCCCAGCTGAGTCCTGGGCGAAGGGCCGCTCGCCTCCAGTCCCCCTCGGACCAGCCTCTCCCAGGCTGCCGGGCGGGCAGGATCCGGGGCTGTGGGACTACCAACGCTGGCTCCGGGAAGGCTGAGCACAGCTGGAGCCCGGCCGAGAGCTGCCGGAGCCTCTGGCCCAGGCCCTGACCGGTGTGGACAGCAGGGGTGGCTCTGGCCCTTGGTTGTTCCTCCGTCTCCCGCCGAGTCCAATTTTGGGATTTCTGCTCCAGGAGAATTCTGCACACCCATTATGAGCCTCAAGGGCTGTGGACGGGGCCTGGTGCTTCCCCCTGCCTGGCTGTGACAGGAGCTGAGCTTTGAGAATAGAGCGGCTGTCAACTGCCCCAGGGGTCCAAGAATGGAGAGTGTGGCACGGAAGAGGCCCAAGGGCGCCCCGTGAGAACCCCCACACCACAAGAGTGGGGGCTGAGGAGCCTGGGTCATGCCTCCACTGCTGCTGGAGCGGGACCGCCGGCAGCGGCGCGGGGTCTCCGTCCTGGTGCGGTATTTCATGATCCCCTGTAACGTCTGCTTGATCCTCCTGGCCACGGCCACGCTTGGCTTCGCGGTGCTACTCTTCCTCAACAACTGTATGTGTCTGCGGGTGTCACTGCCTCTTGGACCCAAGTGACCCTGCCTCTGGTGGCAGAGGTCCCCTGCCTCAGCCAAAAAATTAGGGGACAGGCAGGGTTACAGAGAGGCCATCAGCTGCATCTTCTTGGAACACCACGGGTTGTTCTCTGAATGCCTGAGTCCCCAAAAGCCTGTCCATGGGCTGGGGGGACGGGTGGAAGGATGGTGGCCAGCTCTCATCTTGAGCTGCATTGACAACTTTCTTGGGGATCTGGGGAGTTGGGGCAGCTGGTTGCATTGGGAATAGGGGCTTTGGAAGGGCTTGGGGCTCATCTAAGGAATAGGTGGTGCCTACACCCCTGCCACTGGGCCTTCCTGACAGGTGTCAGGTCAGGATGGTATACAGCTGGAGGGGCAGAGAAGAGCCAAGGCCTCTGTCTTTGTCTATTGCTAGGCCTTGGCCAGTCTTCATGGCTCTGAGTAGAGCCAGCGGAGGGATGTGTGCAGGCAAAGGTGACAACCTCCAGGTTGGACAATGGAACAGGCTATGGAAGGACCGGCTCAGGGGGAGCTAACTTGAGATTTGTTTTTTTTTTTCCAGACAAACCTGGGACCCACTTCACACCAGTGCCCCCAACACCTCCAGATGGTGAGTAAGGGTTCATCTAGTGACAGACTGAGCTTGGAACTCTGTGTCTGGATGGGCAGTAGCACTCTTGGGGGGGAGGAGGTCAGGAGTCATTCTTGGGGTGTGCACATCAGATGTGTTAGGAGTATCTGGAGCAGGAGGAGCCTGGAGGAGGAAACCTGAGGAGTCCATAGTAGTGGACAACAAAAGGAACATGGAGTCTGGAATCCCTGGGCCTGGCTGCATCTTGGCCTCAAAGTTGGGACTGGAGCCCCCAGGTTGTGAGACAAGATGTGTGCAGAGGGGTTGGGGGCTGTGGACTCAGGGGCTCAGGGGGAGGGTCTCAGCAGGACCAGTGACAGCTGTCTGAGGAGAGATTTGGGGGGGGGGGTCTGTCCCTGGACTGAGCAGGCTGGGTCTGGCCTTTGTGCCCTGCTTTGTGGGCTGGGTCCCAGCCCCCTGGGTGCCTCCTGCTGTGCAGGCTGCTGTAATTAAGCTAATGTGAGAGCAGGAGAGAGGACGCTGTCAGTGCTGCAGGAGGGCAGGAGTGGATGGGGTCCTCTTGGGAGACGGGGCGTTCCCAAGTTTGCTTTCAGTGCCTGGGAACCCTGCTGGACAGGCACCTCCCCCGGTCCACCGAAGTACACACACAGAGGGCCATCCATAATGGGATGAGCCATGGGAGGGGGCAGGGCTGTACTGGACAGGGAGTTTGGGCCCAGGACTGTCTCCCATAGTCTGTGGGCAAGAGGCCTGGAGCTGGTTGGATTTAAACACCCTCTGTCCCAGTATCCTCAGTCTCCTCTCCTCAAGCCCCAAGACCTGCCATGTCTCACCTGCCATGTCTCTTTGCTTTCACACATGCACTGCGCCTCCCCACAGCCTTCTACGTGGGCCCCACACCTACATTCTGAACTCATTCTGAACTCATCACACATTTGGGAACAGCTACCCTCCCCCCACCGCCATGACCATCGTCATTCCTCCTAGGCACACACACTGCACATTCTTGGCCACAGGCAGGGCTCAGGGCATCAGCTCCATCCTCCAACCTACCCAAGGGTGGGGAGAGAGTTAAATATACCCGATCTAACCAGAGGCTATAAAAAGCCACTGCCACCTCCAGCATTGCATGTTGTGAGGGGGGCCTTGGGCAAGCAAGGAGTGAGGCTCCTGCAGGAGGCCAAGCCCCAGAGGTGACCCTTAAGGGCCACGCTGCCTGCAGGTCTCTGGGCACTCCACCTGCCCTAAGAAGGGGCAATTTACATGTTGAGGATCAAAGTGTTGGAGGATGAGGAACCTAGTGGTCATACAGAAGCAAATGTCCTTGGCCCAGAGGTTGGGACCTTGAGTGATGTCTGGCTGAACCAGGGTGACCAGAGGGAGAGTGAGGCTTGAGCCCAAGGGCACAGACAAAGCAGTTGAGAAGGGAGCCTGTGGTACAGTGAGGTGACCAGGTCCTCAGCCATGGGGGCAGGACCCTGGGAAGGTCTAGTTGAAGCCAAATAAAGCAGCCAGCCAGCCAGAGGAAGTGCCCATGGATTTGGCCTGGGGATCCCCAGGGCCTTGGGCAAGAGAGGGCTGAAGGTAAAAGGAAGTGCTAAGGAGAGAGGAGATGGTTGAGATGGAAAGTGAAAAGAGGGGTCAGAGTGGACACAGTATTGAGCCTGGACAGAGGAGTGGCCTACGTGCTGGCAGCTCTTACAGCTGTGGTCCTCGATGGGTTGACCCCTACACGGTGGCATCCTGGGCCTCTGCAAGCCTTTGCAGGTATTGGCCTATTTAGCCTCACAACAACCCGGGGAGGGGGTAGGTTCTATTGTCTCCATCCCTGGGAGGAGATCCTGAGGTTTGGCCAGGTGATAACTTACTCGCAGTCACATGGCTGGTGAATCTTGGTTCCAGGATCCAATGAAGGATCTGGGTGGTTGCCCATAAGAGGTAGGATTAGGACAGGGGTGTTGCAGGGACTTCAGGCTGGGATATCCACGCTGACCCCACCCTTGCCTCCAGCCCCTGTTCACTCAGCCTGTGTAGGGTGGGGGCAGGGACTCCCAGACAGATACACAGGAGCCCAGGTGGGCTGTTGCTGTGGTGACAGCTCCAGTTCCCTATGTGGCTCCACCCTCCTCGGAATTGAGGGTACTTCCTCTTGCCCCACTTCCTGAGCCCCCTGGGAGGTGACGAGGGGATGCACCCCTGCTCTCCATAACTTATTAATGATAACTGGACCCAATTAAACATTTATTAGATCCAGACAGCTACAACCGGTAATGGGCCTACCCTGCCCATCGGCAGGGGTCCTGAGGATTTCACCTGCCCCTGCCCTGACACTATGCTCTGGAGGGATTGTCCTGACAGCTTTGCAGCTCAGTGAGAGGATGTACACTGGCAACACTACAAAGTCAGGAATTAAAATGTTTAAAGAGGGGTTTCCAGGTGGTCCAGTAGTTAAGACTCTGAACTCCCAAAGCAGGTGGCACGGGTTTGATCCCTGGTTAGGGAACTAAGATCCTGCATCCTGCACAGCCAAAAAAAAAGTGATAAAATGTTTACAGAAGAGAACAGGTCTGCAAAGCCCTGTGTAGGCTTGGGTCCCTGAGGAGGTCATGCTGAGTGTGATATGGGGTGGCAGGACTTGAGGTGGGGGCTCAGGAGGACAGGTGGGGAAGGATGAGGTGGGTGGGTATGAGGGGCCCCAGGGAAAGATTGCAGCTATGAGGCCTAGGAGGGTGGGCGGGCCAGGAGCCACAGCAGAGCATGCCCCTGGGGAATGCTGGCTGGGGGGCATGGAAGATGGGGAAGTGGGCAGAGAAGGGCTCAAGTGGGGACAGGCCTGAGGAGAGGGGGAGGCCTCCCAAGAAGCAGGAGGAGGAAGGAGTGAGAAGAGTTGAGGAGCCCTGGAGCAGGCAGGGCACTGGGTCCTGGGCCAGGGTGGAGCATGCCACTGACCTCAGATACCCCCACCGCCTGTCCTACAGCTGTGTGACCTCAGGCCTGACTCTGAAAGGCAGGGAAGGTAGTCCCTGGGGAAGTGACAGGGGCCAGGTGTGGGAGTGGTCACTGGAGTAGCTCCTAGGGATGGGGTGGGGAGAACTAGGCTCTGAGGAGTAGGTCAGTCAGATGAGGGGCTTCAATTCTGATGAGAAGGTGCTGATTCCCTGTAACAGAGTTGGTCTGGGGGCTGTCTGCTCTCTGTGTGGGGACTGGGTCAGGAGCAGATGTGATGCCCTTCCACAGCTGAGCAGAGAAGGCTCTGGTGGGGGAGCTCTGCGGGGCGGGGGAGGGGGGATTGTTGAGAAGGGGAGGCTTGAGGCCCTGGCCACGATGGGCACACCTGGGTTCCTGTGAGCACCAGCACGAACATGGGTGGGCACGCAT
This sequence comes from Cervus canadensis, assembly GCF_019320065.1. NCBI lineage: Eukaryota > Metazoa > Chordata > Mammalia > Artiodactyla > Cervidae > Cervus > Cervus canadensis. The sequence goes on from NC_057398.1 coordinate 28,298,451, forward strand.
ATGCAAGGTCTGGGCAGGTATGCAGACATTGGTCCGTGTGCGTGATGACCAGAGGCCTGGAGGTGGCAGAGGCTGGGCCCTGACCCACCCCATTGCATCTTCCACCCCACACGCAGCGTGCCGAGGAATGCTGTGTGGCTTCGGCGCCGTCTGCGAGCCCAGCGCAGACGAGCCGGGCCGAGCCTCCTGCGTGTGCAAGAAGAGCGCCTGCCCCAGCGTGGTGGCACCCGTGTGCGGCTCGGATGCCTCCACCTACAGCAACGAGTGTGAGCTGCAGCGGGCGCAGTGCAGCCAGCAGAGGCGCATCCGCCTGCTGCGCCGCGGGCCCTGCGGTGAGTGGGCGGGGCCCTGCGGTGAGGGAATGTGGGGGCGGGTCCCGCGGTGAGGGGAATGTGAGGGGCGGGGCCTGTCGGGATGGGGTTGGGAAGGGCTGGGCGGGGCCTGTGATGAGCGGATATGCGGAGGGCCGCTGGCCAATGTAAGGAGTGCCGCTGGTCCACCTTGCTCTGCCCACAGGGACCCGGGACCCCTGCTCCAATGTCACCTGCAGCTTTGGCAGCACCTGTGTGCCCTCTGCGGATGGACTGACAGCCACGTGCCTGTGCCCTGCCACGTGCCTGGGGGCCCCGAAAGGCCCTGTGTGCGGCAGTGACGGCAGTGACTACCCCAGCGAGTGCCAGCTCTTGCGCCAAGCCTGTGCCCACCAAGAGAACGTCTTCAAGAAGTTCGACGGTCCTTGCGGTGAGCACTGCCCTGCGCGTGTAGCCCGACCTCCCTCAGGGTATACACACAACCGGCAGTGCCCTGACCTCCGTCTTCCTGCCCCCAGACCCCTGCCAGGGCTCCCTCAGTGACCTGAGCCGTACCTGCCGTGTGAACCCGCGCACGCGGCAGCCGGAGATGCTCCTGCGACCAGAGAGCTGCCCTCCGCGTAGGACACCTGTGTGTGGGGACGATGGGGTTACCTACGATAATGACTGCGTCATGGGCCGAACAGGGGCTGCTCGAGGCCTCCTCCTCCAGAAAGTGCGCTCTGGCCAGTGCCAACCTCGAGGTGGGCGGCTCCTGGGGGAGGGCCCCTTCCTGGGACTCTGCATGACCCAGGGCCCTGCTCGTCCCCACCTTCCCCTCAGGTCCCCTGGGTCCCCAGTCTTCACCCCGTGTGCCCATGGAGCCCCTACCCATCCCAGGGAGGTCTGGTATGGTTCTCTTACTCTTCTGATCTCCCTGCTCCCCCAGACCAGTGCCTGGAGCCGTGCAGATTCAATGCTGTCTGCCTATCCCGCCGAGGCCGCCCCCGCTGTTCCTGCGACCGCGTCGTCTGTGACGGGGCCTACAGACCCGTATGTGCCCATGATGGGCACACGTATGACAATGACTGCTGGCGCCAGCAGGCCGAGTGTCAGCAGCAGCGTAGCATCCCTGCGAAGCACCAGGGCCTGTGTGGTGAGCATGCGGGCGGGCTCCATGCCGGGAGCAGGCTGGTCCGTTGGTCCACGCTGCCTGTCATCACATGCCATCTCCATGCCGAATCATGCTCCTCCTGGGCTTGTGGGAGAGGGCTGGTCACTCTGAGGAGGGCTGGCAGGGTTTTTGTCTGTTGGCGGACTCTGGGGGGTGGGATTTGTCAGGAAGTTGGCTGCAGCACCTGGGGGGATGTTGGGTCCAAGGCTGGTGTCTGTGGGCGGGCTCCTTGGCACCTGCCTGGCAGCTCTCAGGTCTTCTGGGTCCCACGCTCTTGGGACACACAGCCACCTTAGAGGCAGAGTCTCAGCGGAGCTTCAGTGGGCCAGGAATGGGCAGAGACAGCGTGTCCTGCGTGCACTGGGGCTCTGCCCACCTCTCACTCTGTCCCCGTCAGTTGGTCTGTCCATCTTTCTGGTCTCTCTCTCTGCGTCTGTATCCTCTCCTCTGCCCTCCCTTCCCTCTTGGCTCCACCTCTTGTGTCTTCCAGCCTGACCTGCTGGCAGGATGAGGTACCGCGCCTGCCGCCAGGAGCCCACAGCCCGAGGTCTGCCCCCCGCGCGGCAGGGGGGGGGTGGCTCGCTGCTGCCTGGCCTTGTGGTCCTCAGAGCAAGTGGACAGACACCTCCTCCCCCGTGTGGCCCTGGGTGTGGCTCTGGGTTGCAGACTCCTCCACCCACAGAGAGACTCCCCCCTGCACATGCATGGGTCCCAGGGCTGTGTCAAGGGTCAGTGGCCTAAGCAGGCTGGTAAACCTGGCCCTCCAATACCCCACTGAGGTCAGTCAAGAAATTCCTGTGCTAGAGGGCAGCCCCATCCCACACTCGTACAGGGGCCCAGGGCCGTTTCGGTCTGTGTCCCTGTCCATGTCTTTCCTGTGTCTGTCCCTTTCTCTGCTGTGTCCTGTGCATCTGGTCCTTCTCCTGGTCCACTCTTCCTCCACCATCCCCACCCTGGGTGGGGTCTGCTGCGTGGGGCTAGGGGCTTTGTGCATTGCCTAGGAGAGCAGGTGGAGACCTTGCTGAGTGTCCATGTTCTCCCCAGACCAGCCCCCATCCCCATGCCGCGGGGTGCAGTGTCCATTTGGGGCGACATGTGCTGTGAAGAATGGGGAAGCTGAGTGTGCGTGTCGGCAGGCGTGTTCAGGCGTCTATGACCCTGTGTGTGGCAGTGATGGCATCACATATGGCAGTGCGTGTGAACTGGAAGCTACAGCCTGTGCCCTTGGGCGGGAGATCCGAGTGGCTCGCCGAGGACCCTGTGGTCAGTGGTGGATAAGTGGGCCTGGTTGTGGGGAGGCCATCCCTGTCACCATGGTGATGGAGTCTTCTCCCCAGACCGCTGTGGGCAGTGCCGCTTTGGAGCCCTGTGTGAAGCTGAGACCGGGCGCTGTGTGTGCCCCTCTGAATGCGTGGCCTCAGCCCAGCCTGTGTGTGGCTCTGATGGGCACACGTATGCCAGTGAATGTGAACTACACGTCCATGCCTGCACACACCAGATCAGTCTGCATGTGGCCTCGGCTGGTCCCTGCCGTGAGTGGAGCTGGGTACACCTGGTGGGTATGGTCCCGTGCCTCTTTCACCCGGTATCCACTGACCCCCTTCCGGCTCCACCCTCTCTAGAGACCTGTGGAGACACAGTGTGCGCCTTTGGGGCTGTGTGCTCAGCGGGGCGGTGTGTATGTCCCCGGTGTGAGCGCCCTCCGCCTGGCCCCGTGTGTGGCAGCGATGGCGTGACCTACGGCAGTTCATGCGAGCTCCGGGAGGCTGCCTGTCAGCAGCAGACACAGATCGAGGAGGCCCGGGCTGGGCCGTGTGAGCAGGGTATGCTGGTGGGGAGCTGGGGTGGGCTACTGGGCACCAGCCTCGGCTGGGACCCCAAGGTGATGTGGCCTCCTCCCTGTAGCCGAGTGCGGCTCCGGAGGCTCAGGCTCAGGAGAGGACGGTGAGTGTGAGCCTGAGCTGTGCCGGCAGCGAGGTGGCATCTGGGATGAGGACTCGGAGGATGGGCCGTGCGTCTGTGGCTTCAGCTGCCAGGGCGTGCTGAGGAGCCCGGTGAGCATCCCCCCCAACCTGGCTCTGATTGGGCAGCTAGGCAGGGGCTGTGGCCGCCCACACCTGCCCTGATGCCGTTCCCCCAGGTGTGCGGCTCGGATGGAGTCACCTATCACACGGAGTGTGAGCTGAGGAAGGCCAGGTGTGAATCATGGCCAGAGCTGCATGTCGTGGCCCAGGGAGCCTGCCGTGGTGAGTGAGCGTGTGGGCGTGTTCGGCTGCATGCGGGCACACATGCGCATGCTTAAAGGTACATGTGCCCATGGGTGTGAGGAAAGTGGGAGTCTGTGTCTTGTTCGAAGCTGTGCGTGTGCTGTGGTGGGTGTGTGTGAACATGTGTGTTGTGTTTGAAGTGTGCAGTTTTGGTGCATATCTGTATTCATGCAGCTGTAGTGTGTGGACTGCTGGTCAGCAAGTGTTCACTGAGCACCTACTGTGTGTGAGGGCAGCAGTGACCAGTGAAGCGCATCCATTAGGCACTTTCTCTTGCGGGAGGATACCGATGGTGACCAGCGGTCATATCTGTGTGCATACACAAGTGCTGCTGTGTGTGTCTGCATGCGGGGGATGTGCTGAGTGTGTGTCCTGCCACCTTGCAGAGGCTCACTAATCTGAGTGTGGCTCTGGTTGTACATGTGTACACAGGGCTTCACATCCAGGATCTGTGGTATCTCATGTATTGTAGGTCCTTTGCACATAGACATTCTCCTTCTTGTATGTTGTATGAGGTTCTCACCTGTGACCCGAGCTGCAGTCCAGAGGCCTCAGTGGGAAGTGGCATCAGGAGGGCTGAGTGGTGATGGCTGGGGAGCTTGAGGCGGAGTGGTCACACCCAGGTTGGGCATCTAGTCCTGCCTGGCACCTAAACCCCTTCCCTCCCTGCAGGCCTCAGTTTGGCCCCGTTGCCACCTGCGATTCCCCTGCACTGTGCTCAGACCCCCTACGGTTGCTGCCAGGACAACATCACTGTTGCCCGGGGTGTGGGCCTGGCTGGCTGCCCCAGTGAGTACCTGAGCTCAGCCCTGACCTGCAGTCGCGCAGAGCCATGTGACTACAGTGACCCTGTTTTGCGCTGGCCTTGCAGGCTCATGCCAGTGTAACCCCCACGGCTCCTACGGTGGCACCTGTGACCCAGTCACAGGCCAGTGCTCCTGCCGCCCGGGCGTGGGGGGCCTCAAGTGTGACCGCTGTGAACCTGGCTTCTGGAACTTCCGTGGTATCGTCACTGATGGCCGGAGCGGCTGTACCCGTGAGTGCCAGGGCCCATGGGCAGTCCCTTGCTGAATGCTCCTGCCTGTCCACCCTGTCCCTGTGTCCCTTGTCCCACCTGGCAGGGGCTAGGTCAGGCTCCAGAGCCCATGGAGAAGCCAGCACAGACCTCAGCCTCCTCCCCCTGCCTTCCAGCCTGCAGCTGTGACCCCCAGGGCGCTGTGCGGGACGACTGTGAGCAGATGACTGGGCTCTGTTCCTGTAAGCCTGGGGTGGCCGGGCCTAAATGTGGGCAGTGTCCAGATGGCCGTGCCCTGGGCCCTGCTGGCTGTGAAACAGGTGAGGACCAGATCTGGCACTGCCCCAGGCCCCTCTGCTGGGGGGTAGATCTGTCGTAGGGATGGGGCCTCCTGAGCCAGCGGACTCTCCCGTGTCTGTGCTTCAGACTCTTCGCCACCCACGACCTGTGCTGAGATGCTTTGTGAGTTTGGGGCATCCTGTGTGGAGGAGGCTGGCTCTGCCCACTGCGTGTGCCCAACACCCACCTGTCCAGGGGCTGATGCTACCAAGGTGAGGGATGGGGAATGTGGAGGGTAGCAGGAGTGGGGTGGGCCCTACGCTCTGCATCTTTGCCCTGTGCCTCAGGTCTGCGGGTCAGATGGAGTCACTTATGGTAATGAGTGCCAGCTGAGGACCATTGCCTGCCGCCAGGGCTTGGAGATCTCTATCCAGAGCTTCGGCCCCTGTCAGGGTGAGGCCTTACCCACTGCCTCAGACTGACCTGGAAGGCTTGACTGTGCTCTGACCCTGGGCCCTGACACCTGGGTTCTCCTCTCCTCGCAGAAGGCATCACTTCTGGTCCCCGTCTGACATCCGCATCTGTGGCCCCCTCAGCACTTGACCTGAACAAGGCACCATTGCCGCCCCCCAGCGCCTTGCCCCTGGCTCCTAGCAGTACCCGCCACAGCCAGCCCCCTTCTCGAGCCTCATCACAACCTTGGACCATGGCCAGCATCCCCAGGACCACTGCAAGGCCAGTGCTGACCATGCCTCCCATGGCCCCCTCCCCGGCAGCCAGCCTCGTCACCTCTGCCTTTGGCGAATCTGGCAGCGCTGATGGGAGCGGTGACGAGGAGCTGAGCGGTGACTTGGAGGCCAGTGGGGCTGGCTCAGGAGGTGAGCATGGGCTCAGGGACCTGAGGGCAGGGCCCAGGAGGGCTGCACCTGCAGCTGGGCTCAGACAGTACTTCCCCAGGACTTGAGTCCCCGGAAAGAGACAGTGCTGGGACCCCTGGGCCACCCATGGAAAGGGCGTCCTGCTACAACTCGCCTATGGGCTGCTGCTCAGATGGCAAGACACCCTCCCTGGATGCAGAGGGCTCTAACTGTCCTGGTAAGTAGGGGGCCGGGGGCCAGGGTGGAGTGTGAGGCGTGGCCTAGCCACGGCTAGAGACGCCACCTCTCCTCCCAGGCCACAGGCCTGCCCAGCAGGTGGGCACCTAGGGTTTGTGGTCTTCTGGGTTTATTAATAGCACACATGTGCCAGTGGTCCTGGGGATCCAGCACAAGCACGTATATGTGTGTTCTCGGGCCCTGCACACTCGTGGGTGCCTAGGACCCCATGGCTAACGTGTTTTTCCTATTGCAAGCCAGCCTGGGGCACTGCTCCAAGGAGTCTGCCTGGTAACTGAAGCCAGCCCTGCCCTGGGGTCCCCACTAACCTCATGACCATCTGACTAACCGCCACCTGCCCTGCACCCTGTGTGGCTTGCTGCTGGGGCCTATGCCCATGGCTGGTTCAGAAGCCAGGCAGGTGCCAGGCAGGACCTCACTGGCCCCTCCTCTGCAGCCACCAAGGCGTTCCAGGGTGTGCTGGAGCTTGAGGGGGTCGAGGGGCAAGAACTGTTCTACACGCCGGAGATGGCGGACCCCAAGTCTGAGCTGTTTGGGGAGACTGCCAGGAGTATTGAGAGCGCAGTAAGTGTGGGGCTGGGGCCGCAGTCCTGCCAAGCCACCAGCCTTTCTCCAGGACAGACCAAGAGAAGCGCTGGGGGGTGGGCCCCCAGCTCCAGCCCAGGCAGCCTCCCAGAGCCTAACTCACTCCCCACCAATAGCTGGATGACCTCTTCCGGAACTCGGACGTTAAGAAGGACTTCCGAAGTGTCCGCCTACGGGACTTGGGGCCAGGCAGCTCGGTCCGGGCCATTGTGGAAGTACACTTTGACCCCAGTGAGCCCCCGCCCTGGTCCCCCTGGGGGGTGGAGGGGCACCCTCGGCTCCACCATGCTCAGGGTTGCTCCTCCCCAGCCACAGCCTTCAGGGCGTCCGACGTGGGCCGGGCCCTGCTCCGGCAGCTCCAGGTGTCCAGGCGCAGGTCCCTGGGCGTGAGGCGGCCTCTGCAGGAACACGTGCGGTTCATGGACTTCGGTGAGTGCCTGGTCCAGCACTGCCATGGCTTGTTCCCACCCCCTGCCCCCCCTGCCCTTGGGGCCCCTGCTCCTTGTGGATCTTAATGGTGTCCTCACCCCTCAGATTGTCCCCACCTTCCTGTCCCCCCCACCCCTGCACTGCCCTGGGGACCTTTCTCTTTCTGCGTCCTGATGATATCCCCTTCCCAGACTGGTTTCCTGCATTCTTCACGGGAGCCACCCCGGCTGCAGCCACAGCCAGAGCCACCACGGTGGCCCGCCTGCCACCTTCAGCTGCAACCCCTCGGGCCCACTATCCCAGTCACACAAGCCGGCCCGTCAGCAGGACCACACCTCCCCCAACCACGCGCCAGCCCCCCACCACTGCCCCTAGTCGTGTGCCTGGACGCCGTCCCCTGCCCCCAGGCACCCAGCAGCCCCGAAGGCCCTGTGACTCCCAGCCCTGCCTCCATGGGGGGACCTGCCAGGACCAGGGCTCGGGCGCAGACTTCACTTGCAGCTGCCCAGCAGGCACGGGGGGTGCCGTCTGTGAGAAGGGTAAGGTCTTCCATGCCAGAGAGGGGCAGGGAGGCAGAGGGGGCCAGGGTGGGGTGAGGGGCGGGTTGGACTTTGTGGCCCCCATGCCCTCCACTGGCCCCTCCCTGTCTCCTGTAGCCCTGCACCCCTCCGTGCCAGCCTTCGGGGGCCACTCCTTCCTGGCCTTCCCCACCCTCCGTGCCTACCACACCCTGCGCCTGGCGCTCGAGTTCCGGGCACTGGAGCCCCAGGGGCTGCTGCTCTACAACGGCAATGCCCGGGGCAAGGACTTCCTGGGACTGGCGCTGCTGGGAGGCCGTGTGCAGTTCAGGTGGGTGGTGGGTGGTGGGGGTCAGGGATGGGTGTGAGGGGCAGGGGACAAGGCCAGGCAGTGGTCCTGGCTCTGTTTGGCTGTCCTGAATGCCTGCTCCTGCCCCAGGTTCGACACAGGCTCAGGGCCCGCGGTGCTGACCAGCTCCGTGCCCGTGCAGCCCGGCCGGTGGCATCGCCTGGAGCTGTCTCGGCACTGGCGCCAAGGCACTCTCTCTGTGGACGGTGAGACTCCTGTTCTGGGCCAGAGCCCCAGTGGCACTGACGGTCTCAACCTGGACACTGACCTTTTCGTGGGTGGCGTCCCTGAGGATCAGGCTTCCACGTGAGCATGGAGGAGGGTGGGGTGGCCCCAACCACAGACCCCCCCCACCTTGGCTCTGATACCCAACTCTTGAGGGTGGCATCCAGTAGGTCCAAGCTCCCTGTGGGATAACACAGGGGTGGAAGGATGGGCGTGGACAATCGCTGTGACCTGGCCTCAGCCCCAACCCTTGACAGTGACCCTGATTCTGTCCTGATCCTGAGGACCCAGCTGCAGTGTGACCACCAAGGAGGGGCTGGGCTGGCCTTGACCTTCAGTCCCATCACTTGACTCTCAGCTCAGCCCCCTCCTGATTCTATCCTGTTTGTGGGACTACCCATCTTGTGAGCACCAGGGTAGGGGGTGAGGATGGGGAGCAGCCCAGACTCGCGGTCCCAACTGCGTGAGGAACGCCAGTGTCACAGTTGGCTGTGAGAGAGGATGCCTCTGGTCTCTGACCCCTGCCCCTCATCTTGGTGGCAGGGTGCTAGAGCGGACCTCTGTCAGCGTCGGTCTCAGGGGCTGTATCCGCTTGCTGGACGTCAACAATCAGCGGCTGGAGCTGAGCAGCTGGCCGGAGTCTGCGACTCGAAGCTCCAGAGTGGGCGAGTGCGGGGACCACCCCTGTCTGCCTAACCCCTGCTTCGGAGGGGCCCCGTGCCAGGCCCTGGAGGCGGGCAGGTTCCACTGTCAGTGCCCACCTGGCCACTTTGGTAAGGGCAAGATAGGGCTGGGTGCTGGGGGACTGTGTGGGCAGGGCTCGGGCCTCCTGGAACCCATCCTGCCTCCATTCAGGCCCGACCTGTGCCGACGAGAAGGACCCTTGTCAGCCGAACCCCTGCCATGGAGCAGCCCCCTGCCGCGTGTTGCCCCAGGGAGAGGCCAAGTGCGAGTGCCCCCATGGCCGGGAGGGCAGCCTCTGCCAGACAGGTGGGGGCAGTGGTGCTCAGGGCAGGGAGGGTGGGACGTGAGGGGGCTCCAGGAGTCACAGCCTAGAAACCTGTGTGACCCTCTCCTGTCCTCACAGTCTCAGAGCCGGAGGACAACCAGCCCTTCCTGGCTGACTTCAGCAGCTTCTCCTACCTGGAACTGAAAGGCCTGCACACCTTTGAGCGGGACCTGGGGTCAGTGGGCAGAGGGGTAGGAGAGGGGAAGCAGCGCCCAATCCCCATCCAGCTGTGAAGTGAGGGCATCAGGTCACCCGCCTGCCCTCCCGTGGCCCCAGGGAGAAGATGGCTCTGGAGGTGGTATTCCTGGCTCGGAGCCCCAGCGGCCTGCTCCTCTATAATGGACAGAAGACAGATGGCAAGGGCGACTTTGTGTCCCTGGCACTGCACAATGGCCTCCTGGAGTTCCGCTACGACCTGGGCAAGGGGGCAGCGGTCATCAGGTGGGCGGGGGGGTGTTGCTGCAGGGGGCTGGACTGGGCCGGTGCTCAGTGTTCCTGGGGCCCCTGGCGGGTAGACCATCAGAGCCCACAGTCTGTTCATGCACCTATTCTTCTCCAGGAGCAAGGAGCCGGTGGCCCTGGGTGCCTGGACCAGGGTCTCCCTGGAGCGAAATGGACGCAAAGGAGCCATGCGGGTTGGCGATGGGCCCCGCGTGCTGGGGGAGTCCCCGGTGAGTCAGCGTCTCCTGGGCCGCCCCGCTGCTCCCCGCCTGCCCCCTCCTCCCGGGAGGCGTGCAGCCCCCGCCCCACGGCTGGCGCTCACCGGACTGTTTTTTCTCCCCTCTGTCCTGGGCCTCTGTCTGTGTCTCCTCTCTGTTCCCACTGCTCTCTGGCCCTTGCTCTGCAACCCCCACCCCGCTCGCTCTCCGGATGTCAGAAATCCCGCAAGGTACCGTCTCTTCTCATCCTGCTCACCCATCTTCTGCCGCCTCCACCCCTAGAGTAGCTCCTTCCCCACTAAGCCCCCCACATCGCGGCTACATCTGTGTGGTTAACTGCCTCCACCATGCTGGAGGGCGCGGGGTGGGTCACCACCGGCGGGCAGGCCCTGCTCTGGGGCTCGCATCCTGTTCCTGCTGGTGGATGGGCTTCACCGCCCCTTACCCTGCACCTCCCCACAGGTGCCACACACCGTCCTCAACCTAAAGGAGCCGCTCTTTGTGGGAGGGGCCCCTGACTTCAGCAAGCTGGCCCGAGCAGCCGCCGTGTCCTCTGGCTTTGATGGAGCCATCCAGCTGGTATGTACAGCAAGGGTGGGGCCCTGGGGAGCCCAGGGTAGGGGGCCGGTGGGCGGCAATGCCCTGGTACAGTCTCAAGGAAGGGCCCATCCCAGAGGGGGCCTCTGTCCTCTGGGCCGGAGGACGCAGGCAGGACAGAAGCTGTCACTCCCCACCCCCCAGGTCTCCCTGAACGGCCGCCAACTGCTGAGCCGTGAGCACGTGGTGCGGGCCGTGGGCGTCTCGTCCTTTGTAGACCACCCTTGTACCCAGGCCGAGGGTCAGCCTTGCCTCCATGGGGCTTCCTGTCTCCCCCGCGAGGCCTCCTATGAGTGCCTGTGTCCTGCGGGCTTCTCGGGACTGCACTGTGAGAAGGGTGAGTGCTACCCACGTGGGCCGAGGCTGGACATGGGAGGGAGCCTGCCGGAGGCTGCGCTCACCTCTCTGTCTCTCAGGCTTGATTGAGAAGTCAGCTGGGGACCTGGACGCATTGGCCTTTGATGGACGGACCTACATTGAGTACCTCAACGCTGTGACCGAGAGGTAGTATGTCTCCTGGAGCTGGGCACCCCTCAACCCTCCGTCCCATCTGCCCAGCTGCATAGGACCATATGCGTGACTCCACACCTGCCCCTGCTCTGAGCCCACCTCTGCTCCTCTTCCACCCTCCTTCCTTCTCACTGTCTCTGTCTCTTTGTTTCCAAGCGAACTGACCAATGAGATTCCAGCGTAAGTAGCCCCATCTCCACTCACCAGTAGTCCACTTCCTGGTCCTCTGCTCCTCTCCCTCCTGGCAGCACATCCCAAGGGCGAGGGCAGAACTTCCCATCCCCAGTGGAGGAGGATGGGGGTTTGTGGGGTGCTGCATGGGGCTCAGTTTCCTAGCTTGGAAGTAGGGAATCACCCTTTCTGAGATGTGTGTTGGATGCCAGTCTACCCCTCCACCCCTGCAGCCAGGCCCCTCACCACAGGGCACCAGCACCGTGTGCAAGCATGTGCACACCCACATCTGGGTGCACACATATGCAAGTGTGTCACAGTGTGCATGTGAGTCCATGCGCTCCCGTGTGTGCACACATGCACGTGTGTGGGGGCCCATCCAGGGCTCTCTCCCAGCCAGGGGCCCTCGGTCACTATTCTTGCCACCCATGTCAGAGCTTTTCCCTCTGCACCTGGCCTGGGCCGTGCCCACCAGCTCTGTGTTTGCCCATGTATGTGCACGTGTGTCACTGCCAGGGCTCTGGGGTGGGTGGGGTGAATGTTTCTCCCCCATCTTCCATTGGTGAAGAGGGGGTGTGGAGAGGGCTGCCGCTGGGTCCTGCCCCACCCTGCTCTATAGCCTGTCTGCTCCGCTGCTCACCTGCCTCCCTCTCTTCCTGCTTCTAAGCCCTGAAACTCTGGATTCCGGGGCCCGTCCCAGGTGAGCAGTGGCCCCTGGCCCCTGCTGTCTGCCCACTGCCTTCCCATCTCTCCGAGCATCTCTGTCGATCTCTCCCTCTGTCTGTCCACCTCACTTCTCTGATCGCTGACCTGGCCCCACCATCTGTCTCTTGTCCCACTGGTCATGTCCACCACCTGCCCACCAAGCAGCTCTGGTGGCATCACTGCCCTTATGGCCTCTGGAGTCATACCCCTCACCTTCCTCCCTCCCCTGCCCCATCCCTACCACCTTCCCAGAGGTCCTGACCAGCTCTCTGCCCACTAGTGAGAAGGCACTCCAGAGCAACCACTTTGAGCTGAGCCTGCGCACTGAGGCCACACAGGGGCTGGTGCTGTGGAGTGGCAAGGCCACAGAGCGGGCTGACTACATCGCACTGGCCATCGTGGACGGGCGCCTGCAGCTAGCTTACGACCTGGGCTCCCAGCCCGTGGTGCTGCGCTCCACCGTACCAGTCAACACCAACCGCTGGTTGCGGGTCAGGGCACACAGGTCAGCAGGGAGCCTGGGGCCACCAAGAATAGCAGCGGGTGGTGTCTGGACTTGCCCGGCCAGGGCATGCTTAGCCACTCGTGGCCAGGGTAGGAGTTTGGTGTGTGTGTTGGGGGGAGGGGTGGTGGGTAGGGCTGGTGGTGGCCTAACCTGAAGTCACTGCCAATGAGGAGGGAGGAACAAGAGGGTACAGGAGAAGCAGCGATGGCCAAGAAACCCCTGATTTGAAAGGGGAGTCCCTGCTCTGCCCAGATGCTGGTCTGAGTCTGGCTGCCCCTCCGGCAATGCTTTTCTCATAGGAGGTCCCCTGGCCCTTGGATACCAGATATTCTCCTGGGGTTGGTGCCGTTCCATCCTGGCCCCCAGGGTGACACTGGGTGACGGTCCCCAGGGTATGGTGTTGGAACGAAAGGGATGGGGGTCAGGATCTGGAGCCCTGACGGCCTCCCTCCACCCATGCCCCAGGAAACAGAGGGAAGGTTCCCTTCAGGTGGGCAACGAGGCCCCTGTGACTGGCTCCTCCCCGCTGGGCGCCACGCAGCTGGACACAGATGGAGCCCTGTGGCTGGGTGAGTGATTGTGGGGGAGGCCAGGGAAGGGGTAGCCAAGGGTCTCTGAGGGACAGGTTCTGCCCCCTGGGGCTGGCAATGAAGAGGGGCACTGTATCCAGGACAGTGGGCAGGCTGGCTGGGCTGGGGTTGGGGTGGGGTCCTCCCCTCCTGTCTTAGCCCCTGCTGTAGCCAGGATGGGGTGGGGCCAGAAAGCCGGAGCACACCTGCTCATCACTTGGTCCTCTCAGGGCACTGACAGCCCTCTGGTAATTCACCTAGTCATTTAGCCTTTCTGCCCACCAGTGCCCAACCTGCCCATCACTGAGTCACAACCTGGTGACCTTTCCTCTGTCTTCCTGCAGGTGGCCTGGAGAAGCTGCCCATGGGTCAGGCCCTGCCCAAAGCCTATGGCACAGGCTTCGTGGGCTGCCTGCGGGACGTGGTGGTGGGCCAGCGCCCGCTGCACCTGCTGGAGGACGCCATCACCAAGCCAGAGCTTCGGCCCTGCCCCGCCCTGTGAACCACGCTGCAGCCGCTGCCCACCCTGTTGTAATTATTTTCTATTTTTGTAAACTTGTTGCTTTTTTGATATGATTTTCTTGCCTATGTGACGGCCGGAGGGACTGCTGGCACGGCCTCCCTCCTAACCAGGCAGGCGAGCTGCAGAGACGGACTTGATGCCGAGGGACTCTCAGGGTCAGGAGGGTAACTCGGCACATGGAGGACTTGGCTCACTCAGCAGCCTTGGGATGCGACCCTCTGCCTCAGGACACTATGTCCTGGCCTCTCAGGCGGTGCCTGCACAGTGTCCACTTGTGCTGGCCCCTGTGTTCTCCAGCCTGTTGGCAGACCTTGCATATACACGTTGCCCACATTCCCTCTGGTGAGGCCTGTCTCTCGCCAGCAAGGCGCTGTGGGGTTTGGAGGGGCCCTTCCTCTGTGTAGGCCTGGGGCCTTTCTGGATTCCAGCTGAGCCGCCCCTCCTCCCTGCCCGTGCTGGGTAGGGCCAGCCTCACCAGGGCCTGCTGAACCTGGGCCTCATGTGCCAATCCTGTGAAATAATGTCATTGTTGGGGCCATGCTAGCCCCTCCCTACAGCTGTGCCCACCCATCCCAGGGCACTGGAGAGCAGAGGCCAAGCCCAGGCCTGTTCAGGGCACCCTGGCCCATGGCTGGCCCTGCCCATCCACCCAGCCACCCTGGACGTGGCTGTGACCCCTTCCCACTGCCCAAGTCCCCGTGAGGAACCCTGAGAAGGAGCAGGGCCACTTGTGACATGGTGGACTGCTTGATTTTGGCCAGCATCCCCTCTCAAGGATGCATGTCCAGGCATGGCCACCAACCACAGAGTCTTTATGTATGGATTTTATTTGACACCTGGGGTGGTGGGGCTGTTGTCTTTCTTGTCCTGGCCCGAGGACAGCTGAGGACACCACATAGAAAACCTTCTGTCTGATTCTGGGGTGAGGAGTGGTTGTCCTTATCCAAAAGTGACCAGGAGTAGACTGGGGGTCTTACCAAGGCCAAGGGGCAGGTGCAGGGGTGGCAGAGACGGCTGTGAAGCCAGAAATGCCTTAAACTGCAATGTTAGGTCTCATCTGGTCCCGTCCCCCCAGCCGCCCACACCTCTCGTGGTGGGGGTGGCAACCCCAACCCTCCCACAGCCTCTCTCACAGCCAGGCCTGGGCTTGGTCAGGCTCAGAGGCTGGAGGGGCCTTATATGTTCTGTTACTAACTCCAACCTGTGTCTGTGTCAATCACCGTGAAATAAAGTCTGAACACTTTCAACAGGTGCTTGTGTGTTTCCACACCAATGCCACCCCCCTCAGCCCCAACTGGCCCTACGCTCTCCCACCTGGCTGGTTTCTGTCCTGAGAGCGCCATGATGCTCAGCTTCATGGTGGCGTGCAGGCTTCAACCTCCTTTAGGTGGCTCTGGATGGAGGAAGGGTGCTGGGGTGGGGGCTGCTTTTGGCAAGGAGACCCTGTGCAGTGAGTGCACACACTGTTGTACATGGGGCTGGCCAGGTAGGTCCATGAGGCCTGCACCCCAGGTAGCCTCCTTAGGGATGGCAGGTCCTGCCATGTGTGCATGTGTGTGCATGTTTGCCTACATCTGTGTGTCTGTGAGCACAGGGTGGGAAGAGGGGCTGTGAGGACAGCAGGTTGGCTATACTAAGGGTAAAAGGGGCCTGTGGCAGAGTCGGGATGGGTTGGGGGGAACCCTGGCGGGTGGGGATGGGGTGGGCCTGTGCTGGGCTGGACATGGGATGGAGAAGACACTGACTGAGGTGCTGAAGCACCTGGGGGGCCTTCCTGTAGCATCTGGAGTGGCTAGGTTTGAGGAGCTGAGGCCACCTGAATGGAATCCACAAGGCCATGGGTTATCAGGCAAAGGGGAATCTGGGCTGAGGCCAGGCACACTGGGGAGTAGGTGGCTCTACTTGGTGCTGAATGATGGGAGAGGAGACCTCTATGCTGGGAGGACCAGGAATGGGTGCTCTGGGAGCTGATGCTTCCAGGAGGGGCTCTCAGGGTAACCAGTGCTGAGGGTGCAGGGCTTTCAAAGTTGTGGGAGCATGAAGGGGAAGAGCTCAGCTGGGGATTTGGGGTCGGGGTTGCAAGCAGCAGAAGGTTCCAAGCCATGGTGTGGTGTACCACTCTTGAGAAGGGGAGGGGGTGGGGTGCTGGGCAGGCGCTGAGGCTCCTAATGGGGATCCCAAAGTTAGGAGCACAGGCAAGGAAGGGTGGAGTCCCCACGCGATTGGCCAGTGGGCCCCAGGGACCTGGCAGGGGAATCTGTAGCAGGAGTAAGGGCCCTGCAGTCAGAGAGGTGTCAGCATTGCCTAGGAAGAGTGGCAGAAGTGGGGAGAAGGGAACTTAGGGAACTTAGAACGGAACTTAGCAGCCCAGCTTAGAACTGGGTAAGAGGAAAGGACCCAGTTATCAGGTGGGCTCCCACCTCCGCCTCTTTGGGGTCCTCTCCCGGACACAGGGCGGGTGAGGCCTGTTCCGCCCGCTTCTCTAGCTCCCAGCCCCTCCCTCCAGGGTGTGGGGAATGCAGCCCCTCCTCCCTCAGGACAGAGGCGGAGCCAGAAAGGTTCTTGGAAGGAAAGCACCCAAACGAGCAGAACCGATAATTAATCACTTTCCGGGCCGCTCCGGCCGGGGCCGCCTGGCGCCTGCGCCCTCTGAGCCCGTAATATGGTGTGAATTCCTTGTCCTGAAGCTCGGAGCGACCTCTGGAACTGGGGCTATTAACCCAACCTGCCAGCAAGGCAGCGAGACCTGAGGGCTCGGCTCCTTTAAGGGAGATATGGAGGGGCGGGACCTCTCAGTGGGCGGGGCTCCTTGGAAGGGGCGGGTCCAGGTGGGCGGGGCTCTGATGGGCGGATCCTCTGGGTAGGCGGGGCCCCCTCAGAGCTGCAAGAGAGCTGGAGCCCAGCAGACATGACCTCGCGCAGGTGAGCCTGGCCACCCAGTGGCCTGACGCTGGACCCCACCACATGCGCTTTGGGCCGACGGGTGCGGACAGGGGGTGCGGGAGAGATGCGACCTGGGACGTCTTCTCCTTCTGACCGGTGGCCCCCAGGCCTGACCTTCTGACATGTCATCTCCACGTGTGACCTGTGACATCTCCACAGCCAGGGGCAGATGCCTGGGTCCCGGGACAGTGAGGCCTAGTCTCACTCTGGCCGGTGGAAAGGACTCTTTCAATCTGGGGCTGGGCCTGGGAGGAGGTCAGAGGTTCCCTGACCCTAGGGAATGGATGGTGCTCTTGCATGGCAGCCGCTGGAGCCTAGAGTGGACAGCAGGTGTCCAGTCACTGACAGATCCTCTCTCTCTCACTCTCCTGGACTCCTTGCCTTCCTTTTGGCCACCAGAGATGTTTTCCACCTGGGGGTCCACCTTCCCCAGTTTCAGGACTGGGAGCATCCTGGAAGCCCCTTGACCTGCAAGGTAGGCTCATCCCTTCCCAGGCTCTCCTAAGGGCCAGGTTTAGGGGCGAGATCCCTGGCAATGGTGTGTGTGCAACCCAGGATAGGACGCAGCTCTGCCCCCATGAAGAGGAAAGGTGGGGCATGTGCAGGAAGGGGTACTTCCTGCCCTTTCTACCAGATCCCCACTCCCTGGTTGTGCACACACTCATGTGAGCTCAGACTCTAGCTGGATGTGGATGTCAGTGGGGAGCCACACCGGTGTGAGACGCCTGTCACTAGTTTCTAGCACTTGGTGCATCCAGAACACCTTTCTCTGGGGCTGGCTGAGGCTGGAGGTCACAGGAGGGGTTGCCCTAAGGCCCCGAGTAACTCCCTAGATCAGTGAGGGGCTGGACAAGATCTGATCTGTGGGTCCAGGGCAGTGCCTCAGTGGTGAGGGCCCCAGAACCCCTACAGGAGGTGTGGTGGGCCTGGCAAGGTGGCCTCTGGCAGGGCCAATGGCCCTCTAAGCCTCAGGAACAGTGTAAGTGAGTTGATCTCCAAGAGCCTGTCAGCCTAGAGTCCTGTGGTTCCAAGATGTAACATCCAGCTGGAGCTCAGGGAGGAGGGCATTTGGGAGCTGTTTGGAATGACCCTCAGGCTCCCCTGAGCCTCATTTCTTTGTCCCCCAGGCAAGTTCTGGTGCTCAGAAAAGGTCATGTCTGTGTCATGTTCATGTGACCCTGGGCCAGCCGGGGAAAGCCCCGGGTGGGGCTCTGCCTGCCCTTGCCAACCCTCCCGCCCCACCCTGTGATGACCATCTGGACTGTCACTCCTCTGACCCTTGGGTCACTGCCCACAGCCCTATCAGGCCTGGGCAGGCCCAACCAAATCCCAAGCGAAACACATCCCCTCCCCCCTGCTTGCTCCCACTCAGCGGCCCCTTCCCGTTGCCCTGTGGTTTGTGGGTCAACCGGCATCACCATCGGCACCACTTGCCCTGGGACTCCGACTGTGGGCAGGGCTGGGCTCAGGTCTTGCCTAGCACTGAGGTTTGATGTGTTGATATTGGTGCTTGGGAGGGGGCTGGGTCCTATGGGGGGCTACTGAGCCCCCTCGAGTTCCCCTTGTGTTCCAGGTTGGAGAGGAAAGCATGTCTCTGGTTAATTCAGTTCTGCATAGACAGGACAGGCCGGCATAAACAGGGACCAGGAGGGGCTGGGGTAGGGAGATGGAGACAGACACTAACTGTGTTCTGTGGTCCTCAGCCCTGGAGTTCCAGCCTGGGGTCCTCCCCTCTGTTCTGTGTATCTCCCATCATCCCAACAGTGTCTTTCCTGCAGGTACCGTGTATATAGCATGTCCACAGGCCATTCATGGAACTCCCAGGGTCCCAGGGTGTCCCATCTACTGATGAAACACCAAGGCCACACAGAGAGGTGGACCAGACATTGGCCAGTGGGTTCAGGCTGGGCTGTTCTTGGGCTCCTGAGCACTGACCGGGCTCAGTTGGACCTTGAAGGGCCCAAGATGTTTGACTCGGTGGGGAGCCCAGTGTATCCTGCCAACCCCACCTGCCCCTCTCCCGGACCTGCCTGACCATGTGACAAGGGCAGAACTGAGTCACTGACCTGCCACAGAGCAGGGAGCCCTTCGGCACAGAAGTGACCCTGGTGTGGAGATTGGAAATGGGACTTGCAGCTTCCCACCTCCTCCCACCCTGCAGCCAGGGCCGTGACTGCACTAACCTGCCGGACACCTGACTCCACATCTCAGCCTGGTGGGGGGTGTGAAGCCTGCCTCAGCCTGGGGTTGCAGGCAGGCAGCGGTGTGAGCTGCTGTGACCGCTCAGGATGCCCCCCCTCTGGGGATTTCCACCTGACAGACGGCAGGCAGCTTGTGGGGAGGACAGAGGGACAGAAAGTATGAGCAAGAGTCCCTGAAAGGACAGTGCGTCCTTCACCCTGCTCTGTAGCTCGGGTGCCTCTTCTACCCTTACCCTCACACTCTGGGTATTGCCCATCTCGTACTGGAGTCAGAGGCTGCTGGGGCCTGGGGGTGGGCATCTGGGACAGGACGTGGTTCAGCAGAGTTGGTGGCCCCAGGATGGAGGTCAGAAACCTTCCTCTGGGTTCCAGTCCCCCCACCACCACCACACTGCAGTGCCTCTGGCAGCAGGAGGCCTTCACCCTTTTCCTGGTGGCTTGGCCTGCTCTTTTATGACTGGCCCTAGAACTCATGCTGGGGCAGCTCCTACCGCAGGAAACCTTCCCTGGCAGCCTCACCTGCTGGACTACTCATCCAAAACTGCCCCTCTAGAGCCAGCATGGGAGGGAGCTCGAGACCCCAGGCCCAAAACATGCCCAGGAAGTGACTGGCTGGCAGGATACCTCCCTCCCCCAGGGAGAGCTAAATGGGAGTGCTGGGTGGCCCCGGGCAGGTCACCTGAGCTTCTGGGCCTCTCAGAACCAATATGTGGACCCTGGGGAGCCATGGAGGTAATAAGAGAGCCTGCCCTCCCCGTGGTTCACATCTGACAGTGAAGACATGGCGGGGGTGGGGGACAGGTAAACTCAGAACCTGTACACACCTGCCTGCTTGCTGTTGCAGCTGTCACACGTGGAAGGAGGGGCAGAGATGGAGCTGCAGTGCTGCAGGGTAGGGTCTGGGGTGTGTCTCTCAGGAAATGAACAGAGAGGGAGTGTGAGCCATGGCCTGCAGGACCAGCCAGAGGTGGCCAGATGAGGGGTGAGGTCGGTGAACAGAGGGATGAACAACGGGATGGGAGGGTGCTTTCCAGTGGGGGAGGGGGCGGTCCTTGAGGTGAGCACGCATCTTGAAAGCCACCCAGGGCCACTAACAAGGCTTACGCGGCTCTGATGTGTGTTTTCTGAGAACCCGTCTGTTTTCCATGGCTCAGCCAGGGGTCATGGATGGGGCCTGAAATCAATACTGCAGTCCAGGCAAGAGCCAGTGGGCACTGGTCCCAGAGGAGTGGGAAAAGTAGTTGGGTCTTGGGCGTTTGAAAGTCAGGACAAGAGGGTGCAGAGTTGGGAGAGTGCTGGGGATTTGAGGGCAGGGACCTGGGCAATGTCAGGCAGTGACTCTTCACTAAGCGAGAACTGTGTGGAACAGGGCCTCAGGGGCCTTGTCAGGACTTTTGAATCTTGCAAATATCAAGAGAGAGATGCTGTTACCTTTTCAGACAGAGATGCTGGAAAGGCTTGTGTCTGTGAGCTTGAAGCTCTGATCCCAGGTGGGGCTGGATCCCTAGTGTGTGGATGTGGAGACACATGGAGGGCACAGTGGGGAGGTTCCAACACCACGGGGTCAGAGGAGGAGGGGGACCCAGGCCAGGTGAGGTGAGGAGAGTGTGGAGAACTCCCAAGTGGAGGTCATGTTTCTGGAAGAAGACCTGACCACCAGCCCCAGGAGGCCGGAGGAGACCCTGAGAGCCCAGGGAAATTGGTCTGTGGGGACTCAGCAGTGTGGACCAGTGCAGGACAATCCTTTCTGTGATGGTGGAAATGATTCTTTCCCACATGCAGTCGACAGCCTCCACTGGCCACACATGGCTTTCAGCAGTGAAATGTGGCCACTGTGACCCAGGAACTGGGATTATGATCGTGCTGAATTTCGATCCATTCACTTGCACACCCCACACCTGCCCTGGGCTGAGCATCAGACAGTGAGGTATAGATTGAGCACAGATGGCTTGTTGGAGGAGTAAGGAAGCAGCTGAAAGCAGGGGCAAACGGAACACAGGATGGGGCAGAGGGAGGGGCAGGAGGACCTGGAAGAGGCGTGAACTGACTCCCATTCCAGAAAGATCTCAACGGAGCAGCATGGTCTGGGGTCATCTGCAAGGATAGGACAGGATAGGGTCTGTCCAGGGCACATCAACCCCTGCCTCACCTGTGCCCAGGTTATGACTGTGAACAGCTGGATAGGGCCTGGAGGTGGCAGGTGACAGAATTGGAGTCAGGGGCCCTGGTGTCCCACTGGAGGCAGGGCAGGGGGCAGGACTACCCTGGACACCGTGTGTCATCTGTGCAGTGAACCAGGGACACATACCTCTGAACCAGAGGGCGCAAGACCCTCCTGCAGTGACCTTTGGCACCCTTGTGGGAGACACACTGTTGCCAGAGAAGTCCAGTTACTGTTACAGTGGCCCACTGGGGGTCGGCCCCTGCCCCGAGATGCTCTGGGGCCACCACACGAGTAGATTTAACCCCCAGCCCAGAAATTCTTGCCCTAACTGGACGAAAGGTAAAGAAAATAGCAGTTATGATCTCAGCCCTGGGCACCTGTGGAGCCCTGATGAAGGCCCCCTGACCTGTCCCCCCATCTCATGGGGGTGACTGTGAGGGTGGTCTCAGGGCAGCAGTGGGAGAGGGCAGGGTTGAGCCCCTCTCAGCCTGGACCCCCAGCAGAATAAATGACGACTCTCTGGCCTTCCTGACCTGCCCCTGCCAGCCACCCAGCCCAGCTCACCCACCACTCACCACCCACCTTAGGTTCATTAATCATTCACTTCTGAATTCACGTATGTTTGTTAATATCCAGGCTCTGTTTTCCACCCTGGTGTACACACTGCACGGAATGTTTTCAGCCCTTGTGGAACTTAAATCCTCCCGTAGGAGATAGGCCAATATATAAGTAACATATGTTAGGACGGTTTTCAGTGCTATGAAAAACAATGAAGCAGAATAAACATCAAAGAGAGGGGAGAGGGTCTCAGTCATGCAATGTGGGCCGGGAGTAGAGAACAGCTGGTACAGGGGGCCCTGCGGTGCATGGCCTTGTGTGGTGAGGGGCAGAGGCTGGTGGGCAGCAGCAGGTGGAGGGTGGACCTGGGCCTGTGGGCTGTGCTCTTCTCCCAGAGGCGCTGCTCAAATGACTGACAAGCCCTGCCAGGGTGCCTCGGGAGAGGGTGGTGGCAGGACAGAGAGGGGTGGAGAAGGTGGGAGGGGCGGGGCCACCGCTGCCAGGCTGTGAGGGGAGGAAGGGAGCTCTGGGTGGCCATGGGGGATCCCGAGTGCCTTTGGCTGAGCTGGGACTCCAGGTGGGCAGTGAGTGGGGGAGAGACGGCAGAAGGCTTGAGCTGAGGTTTCTGTTGGTGTCTTTCTGCGGGGGTGGGTCTGCCCTGCCCACCTGCCACTGTGGGAAAGGTTCTGCCCATCTATGTCCCTGACTGCTCCCAGCCTCACCTCCTTCCCCACAGACCCCAGACCCTGTGGACACAGCCCAAGGATGGGGGTGGGCACAGGGCGGCCCCAGCAGGCATCGTGGGTGTGGTCAGGATGGCCCAGTATCTCCCAGCTCTCTCATCAGCAGCTCTCCCTCTTCATTTCAGGTGGTTTCACCCCAACATCAGTGGAGTTGAAGCTGAGCAGCTTCTCATGTCCAGTGGCCAGCACGGAAGCTTTCTGGCAAGACCCAGCAAGAGCTGCCCCGGGGGCTTCACACTGTCTGTCAGGTGGGTGGGTGGTGCAGGGTGGACAGACCCAAGGCCCTGGGGGACCTCAAAGGGTGGGAACAACCTCAGCTGGGGGCACAGCAAGGGGTCATGCTCCCTAGTCCTCCCAGAGGGCTGGTGGACAGCATTCTGAGCAGCAGGGACCTCTGCTGGGGGCTAGACATGCAAGATCTGGGGGGGCCTGGTGTTCCTGGCCAGGTGGCCCCTGGGCAGGAGGGGCCGCTTAGACCTTCAGCGATGGCTCAATGAGGTGGGCCCTGGTCAGTGAGACCCCCTCATCCCTCTGAGGGGCCTCAGTGGCTGTGATTGTACCCCCATCTGTTGGGGGTGCCACTCACTGGAAATCTGGCCAGAGCCCTGAAAGGGCCAATGTGTAGGGAGGATGGGCAGGAGGGGCCATGACCAGCAGAGTGGACAGCTGGACGCTTGTCCACCCTGCGTGAGGCAGGTCAGTCTAGGGTCTGGGGAGGGGGGTCTTCCAAAAGCACTCCAGGTTTTTCTGGGTTTTCTGCTAAACCTGAGGCAGCAGGTGGGATGAGTCCTCAGGGTAGAATTCCTTCAACCGAGCGACAGGCATTCTGTTCTTACCTGGGGCTTCCCTAGCCACACGGGGCCCCTGGGAGAAGCAGTCCAGCCCCCTGTCCTTCAGAGCCCCTGGGGAGGTGGTCTGGGGTGAGGGAGAGTCTGTCCTGACAGGCTGCCCCAGCCTTGGCCACCAGGCCACCATGCCACCAGGCCTGTGGCCACCAAACCCAGTCCTGGCTGCCCCGGGGGCACTGGGGGCCGGGTGCCCGCCACCCAGGATGAGACCTGGACACTGACTGGGCAGGAACCTGCAGAAGGGAGGGACCTGACCTTGGCTGTGGCTGTTCCCGGCAGAGGGATGGCAGAAGCCAAGACGTCAGGGCAGGAACACTGCCGGGGCTGTTCGGGAAGCTGAGTGCTCATGGGAAGGAGGGTGGTTGGCAGGAGCAGTGGCCCTGATGGTGGCGGTGCACTGGCCCTTCCAGGCGCCACAATGAGGTGACCCACATCAAGATCCAGAACACAGGTGACTACTACGATCTGTATGGAGGGGAGAAGTTCGCGACGCTGGCCGAGCTGGTGCAGCACTACACAGGCCAGTGTGGGGGGCTGCTCCGAGAGCGTGGTGGGGCCCCTGTGGAGCTCCGGCACCCGCTGGGCTGCCAGGACCCCACGTCGGAACGGTGAGCGGCTGCGTCTGCATCTGGCCAACATCTGTGTCCGCAGTTGTGTGTGTGCGAGGGTCCGAGGGGGAGGGGTCGATAGCATGGCCTCTGGATTTCTTCTGCCCCCAGGACTCAAGGTCAGGCTTGGGCACAACTGTGGCAGAGATGAGGGAGCATAAAGCACTGCTTCCTCAGGGGTTTTGGCCTCAGTTCTCCAGGTCCCAGGCACCAGCCACAGAGGGCTGCCTGTGGAAGAGCTGCAGCCAGCCTCCCCTCTGCCCGCCTGGCTGGTGACCTGGGGAGAGCAGGTCTCCCAGCCTCGGTTTCCCCGGCTGCATGGCGGAGGCCTGAGCCAGCTGCACCTGCTGAGGAAGCCGGGTGGGGCTGGCCTGGGGAGACCGCCTGGCCCCCTCCTTGCTGAGGACTAGGCTGCCACCTGGTGGCCACCCTGGGGCCCTGCAGGGCTCTCGCCTTCCTGCTGCTTTCTCGGTTAGAGGTTTGGAGGAGGCTTGCAGAAGGGTCCAAGAGGTGGGCACGGCTGACCCAGGTTGGCCTGGGTGCGGGTACTGCCCGGGCCTGTGAGGTCTGGGTGGGTGTGTGTCTCTCTTGGTGTCTGTGCCTCAGAGACTTCAGCTACTCGTGGGTCTGTGCCCCTCACCTGGCCAGTTCAGGGCCTCCTGTCTTACATGCACTGCCCTGGGCCAGGTGGTATCATGGGCATCTGTCTGGAAAGGAGGCTGAGAAGCTGCTGATGGAGAAAGGGCGTCCGGGCAGCTTCCTGGTTCGGGAGAGTCAGAGCAAACCTGGGGACTTTGTGCTGTCAGTGCTCACGCAGCAGCTGGACAGGGTGGACCGCCAGCCGCGCGTCACCCACATCATGATCCACTTCCAGGTAAGAGGCAGGAGTGGGGGTGGGGGTCTGGCTTGGGGAGGGGGCAGCCACCAGGCCCTCACTGCCACCCCACAGCCAGATGGGAAGTACGACGTGGGAGGTGGTGAGCAGTTCGACACCCTTGGAGATCTGGTGGAGCGCTACAGGAAGAACCCCATGGTGGAGAGGTCAGGGGTTGTGGTGCATCTCCGGCAGGTATGTCCCCAGGCACCTGAACCTTAGGGTCTGAGTGAGCTTCTCCCTCTGGGGGACAAGGGACTCTGGCATAGCCCCACCAGGGAAAAAGGGCACCAAGCAGTGCTGGGGCAGGGTGGCTGAAGGCAAGGGTGTGGGGGCCAGGGCGCTCTGGGGTCCACTGGCCCTTGCTAAGCTTGGACTCAAGCCTCTACCTGCCAGCCCCTCAAGGCCACGAGAATCAGCGCTGCAAGCATTGAGAGCCGTGTGCAGGAGCTCAGCGAGGCCACGGATGCCAGCGAGAAGGCCAAGCAGGGCTTCTGGGAGGAGTTCGAGGTGTCAGCCTGCTGCCCACTGCCCCCCCTCAGACTCCCATCCTCTGGGCTGCGGCAAGGGCCAGCAGAGGGGTGTGGGTCAGGGCGTGTATGGCGGGTGTTGAGGGCTCTGGGGAAAAGTCAGGGCCACAGGCTAAAGCCCCACTCCTCCAGATGCTGCAGCAGCAGGAATGCCGGCTCCTGTACCCCCGGAAGGAAGGCCAGCGGCCGGAGAACAAGCCCAAGAATCGATACAAGAACATCCTTCCCTGTGAGGCTGGGGCTGGGGTCACATGGGGACCAGGTCCTCACCCACCAAGTGCAGGGCCCATCTGGCACAGGGGTCCTGGGGGGTGGAGGCAGGGGTCATTCCCCACCACTGGTGCGATGCCCTCTCTTGCCCCTTCGTCCTCTGCCTCTGCTCACCACAGGTCAGTGGGGGTCCCTCTTCCCTGGAGACCTGAGCCACATCTTCCCTTCTCAGTTGATACCACTCGTGTCATCCTTCGTGATGTGGATGACAGAGTGCCTGGAGCCGACTACATCAACGCCAACTACATCAGGGTGGGTACTTGGCCTGCTGCACCTGTGGCCTACATGAATCAAACCCTGGTCACTCCATTCCCCATAATAATGAGCCTGGAGCTCCTGGAGTGGTCTGTGGACTTTGGAAAGACAACAGATACTCAGGGAGGGTGCAGCAGTCTGCAACTGGGTCCTCAGAGGGGCCAATCCAGAAACTGCTGGATTAAATATTGGTCCTAAGCCCCTCCCACCCTCCATGGACCATGTGTGAGCCACTTGGGCTACTTTGCATATCATTTGCATCAACTTGAATTGGTTCTCTGGCACTTGAATTCCTGGAAACAGCAGGCAGCTGACCCCACCTTCTTTCAGAGTGACCCAGAGGAGAAGCCAGGCCATGGACTGGGCAAGGTGTACATCGCCACCCAGGGCTGTCTGCCGACTACAGTGGCTGCTTTCTGGGCCATGGTGCACCAGGAGAACACGCGTGTCATCGTCATGACCACCAGGGAGGTGGAGCGAGGCCGGGTAGGAGCTCCAGCTCATGTTCCTCCCCTCCTGCTGTGTGCCCCACCGGACCTGTGTGGTGCTGGCCCAGCTTTGCTTCTTCAGTCTTAGAGATGCTGGGGCACAGCGAGGGCCCTGGAGAGACCCCGTGTGTGCCCCGCAGGGAGGTGGGGCATGGGTGCTGGTGGTCTTCCAGCATGGCTAATGCCATACCCCCACCCCCCAGAACAAGTGTTTCCGATATTGGCCAGAGCTGCACGGCAGCCAAGAGTATGGCCACCTGCATGTGTGCAACATGGCTGAGCACTGGGCCCAGGGCTATTGTGTGCGGGAGCTGCAGGTGTGGAGGCCAGACCAGGTGAGCCTGAAGAGCCTCAGGAGCTGTGGGACCAGGGTGACGTGCTCTTGAAGTCCCCAGGTCTGCACTGGGCTGGCCCAGCCTCCACCCAGCCCCAGTGGCTTTGGTGGCTTCGACATCGCTCAACCCAGTGGGCAAAGTCCTGGCCTGGGCCCTGCTGGGCAGTGATCCCAGTCGGGCAAGTTTTCAACCCAGCTGTCTGGCTCCAGGGTGGCCTCATACCCATACAGGCCTCTCCTTCCAGTTCCTCCCTGGCCGTCTCAGTACCTTCGGCCTTCTTTGTATGCCACTGGTGCCTGTGCCTCTCCCAGGCACATTTCCCTCCTGGCCAGTTCCCTTTGATAACCACCGGGGTTCCTGCAAGCCTCTGCGTTTGGCCCTTCTTAAATAGAATTCACTTCCTGGAAGCTGCTCCTCCCCAGGACCATCCTTCTTCCTTTCCCCAGGCACCTGAGCTGCCTGGGGCCGTCTGCGGGTCCTCCAAGCCCTGAATCCCATCTTTTCCTCCCACTCCCTCCTGCTCTGTCTGGGCTCTGCTGGTCACTCCTTCTGGCAAACCCCGCTGGGCCACGCCCTGTCTCTCCTCGGTTCAGTCCCTGTGCCCCTCCCAACCAAGGGTCACAGCAGCCCGAGGCGCTTGGGACAGCCCAGACCTCCCAGCTGGCACTCACCAGCCCACCCTGCCCAGGAGGAGTCGCGGCACACAGTGAAGCACTACCAGTACTTCAGTTGGCCGGACCACGGCGTCCCGGCCGAGCCCACCGGCGTCCTTAGCTTCCTGGACGAGGTGAACCGGGCCCAGAGCAGCATGCCGGGGGCCGGACCCATGGTAGTCCATTGCAGGTGCGACCGGGGATGGGGCGGGGCCAGCGGTACAGGTGCGACCGGGGAAGCGGCCACGGCTCTGTCCTGTCAACTGGCCACAGGCCTCCTTGGTCCGCCCCAACAGCGCTGGCATCGGACGCACTGGCACCATCATTGTGATTGACATCCTGGTGGACGTCATTCGCAGGCAGGGTGAGCCGCCCCAGGAAGGCCCCGCCCCCACGTAACCCCGCCCCCTGCTCTTGCCGGCCCCGCCCATTGCATCTAGCCATCCCGCCTTCTCCCTGCCGGCCCCGCTCTGCTCTGAGCACGCTCCTCTCCAGGATTAGACTGCGACATCGACGTCCCCAAGACGATTCAACTGGTGCGGCGGCAGCGCTCAGGGATGGTGCAGACCGAGGCGCAGTACAAGTTCGTGTACCTGGCGCTGCAGCGGTACATCCAGGGCGAACAGCTGCGCCTCCGCGAGCCTGTGGGGGCGGGGCCGGGCCGGGGCGAAGCCTGCGCTGGCATCACCATGGTGACCAGGGGCCCCTCCCCTCAGTGCGAGCGGCCCGAAGAGCGCGGCTCGCTGAACCTGGGCGTCTCGCCCGCCGACCCCGGCTGTAGCCCCGGACCCGCGCCGTCCCGGGCGCCGGCGGCGTGAGTGGAGCATCAGGGACTGTGGAGGGAAGAGTCCCGGCCAGGGGCGGTGGCGGCGGGGGCGGGGACAGGAAGGCCTCGGGGCGTGGCCCGGGCTTGGGGGCGTGACCGGGGCTAGGGGGCGGGATCGCAGGTGGGCCCCAGTCGAACTCTGTCTCCGCCCGCAGGATCCCAGAGGCCTCCCGCCACGAGTATGAGAACCTGCAGGGTCTAGAGCCGTGAGAGCCCCTCGTGCGCGTGCCCCGAGTGGGGCTGGAGCCGTGCAAGAAGGCGGGAGCCCAGCAAGGCCGGCCTCCGCGTTCCTCCGATGGACTGTTTAGGATTGTGCAGACAGGCGCCCAGCCCTGAGCGCCTCGGAGTTGGGGTGGGGATAGGGGGTGGGGATGGGGGGCTGGGGATGGGGGGTGGGGAAGGGGGATGGGGTCCCGGGTCTGCCCCCTCAGACCCTGCCTGACCAGCTCTGCACGCCCAGAAATGGTGAGGGGCGGGCAGATCCAGTGGCCCTGGCCCTCCTCGAGGAGGGGAGGCAGAGCTGCAGGGCTGCCGTTCGACTCCGTTTGGGAGGCCACCAGTGACCACCTGCACGTTGCGGTGAAGACATATGTGTGCTACATGTCTAAGGGTCAATCTGTATGTGGGACATGAGACCAGCAAGTGAGTGCCAGTTTGTTCACCAGCATTTGTGACCTTCTCCCTGCTTTCTGAGTAACCTGCCCCTTCAGAGTTGCTTCCCAGCCCTGCCTACAGCCGTGGTCTAGGCTGTGGCCTGGCAGTGGCTCAGTCCTGCCACATCCAGACCTAACCCAGACTGTCACATTGCAGTCATTCGTCGATAAATGCTTGTTAAATGAGGGAATATGTGACGTGCTCATCTGACCACAGCGATGAGGGCGAGGCTCCATGAGAGCATGACTCGTCCATGACGGTGCAATGTCACTGGCTTATGGTCTACACTGGCACCCTCCCATTATGGATGGCCCTGTGGCTTTCTGGTCTCCTCAGTAAAAATGCCTTCTCAGTTCTGCAGCTTTGCTGGGGCTTGGAGAAAGGGTACCTATGGGTCCCCATGACTGGACCCCATTCCCCAGGGTCTTTCTGAGCCAAAGGCACAGCTGGTTGGAGCAGGAAGTTATGGGCTTTGGGGTGAGGAATGAGGAGGGTGAGACCTATGCAAGCCAGAACCGGCTTGGCCTCTCTTCGTCATGCCAGCCTGGTGGTGCAGGATTCCTGGACCGATAGCAGTACCGGGTGGGGGAGAGGTGGGGTGGCAAGACTCCCGCCCGTCCCCCAGGATGCTCACTTCACCAGCCAGGTCTGGCCCTCTGCTGGAGGAACCCGAGGCCTGTAGATCATCAGGACACGCTGGTTGTCGCCACCTCCGCTTCTGTGCACCCTTGAGCCTCGGTCCCCAGGGGTTGTGAGGTCCTGTAGCCCTCCACTCAGGGCTCTGGGCAGGACTGTGGGACCATAACTTCTGGTGGTTGCAGCCTGTTGTGACCACAGTGGGGGTGGGAAGGAGGACCACCCACTCTGGACCAGGCCAAGGCCCCATCCCGGTACCCCGTGCCTCAGGTGCTCCCTGCCCTCCCTATCTCCCTCAGGCAGCCTCACAGCCCCGGGAGGCAGCCAAGCCCAGAACTGCTCCAGCCCATCCACAGCCTAGGCAGGACCGGAGTTGGACCCCCTAGAACTTGGGCCACACACCCTAGGGGCTGCTGGGAGTCCAGTCCAGGAGGTGTCCTTTGTTTTTTTGTTTTGTTTTTTTTTACACTTAAAAATGGTTTATTTTTTTCACCTAGTATAATTTTATTTTTTAATATTTTTTATTTTTTTAAATTTCTATTTTTTCCATTTATTTTTATTAGTTGGAGGAGGTGTCCTTTGGATTCAGAGTCTTTGTGGAAGGGACAGACTGGACTTTTCTGGAAAGAGGGGCTTAATGGTACAGGAAAGAACACAGAGGGTGAGGACCCCTTATCAACGTGGGTACAAAATAGTTTATTTAAAAATGTACAATTCAGGAGGGCAGGATGGGCACTGGGGAGCTGGGCTCCCTGCCACTGCCCTCTGTCCCCCTGGCCTCCCAAGGGAAGGGGCCAGCCCTGCCTGGGGAAGTGAGCAACCATGGTGAAATGTGAAAATAAGATGAGGGTGGCAAGCCCCTTCCCTTTTCAGCAAGGGGTAGGTCCTGCAGATTCACAGTGTGGACAGGGAGGGGCCTTGCCAAGCTGTCTCTTCTGGGCCTCAGTTTCCCCGTCTGCAAGATGGGGGTTAGGGAGGTGGTCTCTGGAGCCCATAGGAATCTGATTCTTGGAAGCTCTGGGGACCATTTTGTCCACCCCATAGGACCCAGCCCCAGAGAGCGGGGGGTTGTGTGTGCTGAATGGGGTGGGGTTCCTCAGAGATGTGGTGGCTCCTCTGGGATCCTGGAGGGGTGGGCTGGGTGGGAGTGTTGACACTAATTGTCCACCAGGGACCCGAGTGAGAAGGTGGTGGCAGCAGTGGCGGCGGTGGAGGGAGGCCGGGGGAGGCAGTGCAGACTCCCAGTCCTGAGTGCGCACTGCACAGGCCAGAGGACCACACAGAAGAGCACGAGCAGCAGGGCTGTGATGAGCGCCACGCGCCTCCAGTCCCTGCAGCGTGCCCAGCAGCGGGCCAAGAGCCCCCGATGGTGGGCAGGGCCTGGGATGGGCGCAGGTGCAGCAGGCTCAGCGGGCTTGCTTGGGCCTATGTCCACGCACATGAAGCCGGGCTCCACCGGGCCAGGCACAGAGGGCGGTGGGTAATAGCACAGCTTGGTGCCCTCTAGCCACACGGGCTCCTCCTGCCGCAGGTGCGCTGGCATCCGGGCCTGCAGCTGGCGGCTGGTGCGCAGCGCAGGGGCTCCAGCAGCGGGTACAGCTGTGGGTTGCCGGCAGAATGGGCAGGGCACAGCCTCGCTACCTGGCTGGCCTGTGGGCTGGGCGGCCGCCAGCCGTGCCAGGCACTCCAGGCAGAAGACATGGGTGCAGGAGAGCTCCTTGGGTGTCTTGAAGATGTTGTCATAGCCCGAGAAGCAGATGGAGCACTCCAGAGGGGAGGCCACTTTCTCTGAGCCTGGGGTGCCCGGAGACCTGGGGCTGCTGGCTGAGCTGGGGGACCTGGGCACTGTGGCTGTGGGGCTGCTCCTGCTGATAGGCGGCATGGTCATGTGCCACACCTGTGGGCTTGACGACATGGTTCTGGGCTGTGGAACAATGGAGACCACTATGAGTGATCTTGACTGCTCCTTTCCTGCAAGGTCAGTCAGTCACTCTCTCCCCATCCCTCTTCATTGCACCATCTCAGAGATGTCTGTGGGCACCCCTGAGAAGTCCCCCCACCCCTGTTCCCACTTCAAGGTCTTTCTGCTCAAGTTGTACCCCAGCCCTCCCCAGCTCCTCACATGCTCTATCAGGGGTCAGCACCCTGGGGTGCCCCAGCCTGGCTGGGCCCTGTGGACCACTGCTCAGTGAACCCCTCCCACCAGCCCTGGCCTACCTGACTGTGTCATTGGGCAGAAACATCAGGGCTCTGCCAGGCTGGACCCTGGTTGTAATACCAAGAGTCACGGTGCAGAAGAGGCAGCTCAGAGGAGCCCCGGGCTGTCACAGGAAGAGTGTGGCTGGGCCAGGTGAAGTTGGTTTGAACACAGATTCCAGTGTGGGTGGCCTATTTGGCAGGCACACAATAACTGATAGGCAGTTGTGTGAGGGTGGGCACCAGGCCCGGCTGGATGGGCTGCGGGAGACCAGGGGGCCTAAGCAAGGGTGGTGGCCATGGCCTGAGGAAGGGCTTTGTCTCCCCGCTATAGCCTCAACCTGCAGGGCCAGCTCGTCTGGCTGGTGACAAGAGCCTGGTGCTGGCCCTCAGGGTCTGGAAATGCTCCTCACCCTTTGGCCAGTGGAGCGGGGAGGGTGGATGAGCCAGGCATTCTCTTTGGGCTGGCCCGCCACCCAGGAAGTTCACACCAGCCACAGCCGCTGTCCAGGAGGCAGTGGGATGTTCCACTCCTCACCTACTGCCCTCTCCATGGGAGGCCCAGCCTGTCTCCCTGATGAGGCTCAGGTGACCTGCCTGCTCCCCCTTCTTGGGCCTAGGTCTCTATCCCAGGCAGCCACATGGGTCCTTCTTGGAGGAGGGCAGGTAAGGGGGTGACTTGCCCATCACCTTCATGACGGACAGAGGCGGCCAGGGCCTTGGGAAGACCTGACCATGTGACCCCATGGAGCCCATGAGGCCCCCCAGAGGTGACCTGAGCCTGACTGGATGTCAGTACAGGAGGGCTGGTGGAATGACTTTGCAGTGACGTGCCATAAAGGCTCAGGTATTGCTGCCACCTGACACTGACCACTGTGAGTCAAGGTGGTATCACTGTGATGTCACGAGTGCTCTGGCATCGTGGTGTGAGATGTCAATGTATTTTGGTGACAGCAGCTGCCTCAGGCCAGATGCAGCCTCAGCAGGGTCTGGGGTACTGCAGCCGTCCTCCCCCAGCCGCTCCCCACATGACCGGTTCCTTAGCACTGGGCCCCACCCTTCGGAGGAGGTGCCCCACCCTGAACCTGTACTGGTGAGAGGGGAGTGCCAGCTGAGCCGGCCTTACCTGGTAGCCAGGGTCAGAGGGGCCTGGGCATGACCCTCTTGGCTGATTCAGTCAGGCTGAGGCTCCGAGCTCACTCGTCCTGGAAGCGCTGGCTTCGTCTCCTCTGGTCCAGACTGGCCTGTGTTCCCCCTGACTAGTGTTCCTCTCTAGAGCTGTCCGTCCGCAGCTGTGCCGGGCAAGTGGGGCGTGGGGCGTGTGCGCTCCTCCAGGTGTGGAGCGCTGTCTGAGGCAGGTGTGAGTTCTCTGGGTATGGGCTCCTGGCAGGTGTATTTATATGCTCGCTTGGGATCATGCTGGCCAGGGCGCGGCCCAGGGCCTCCAGGATTGGCTGGCCTCCCATCCTCTCCCTGGCAGGCTGGGCAGTAGAGGGCGGGGAGTCAGAAGTGAGAGGTTAGAACCTGGGGTGGGGCTGGGGGTCAGTAGGCCTCTGCAGCCTGGGCAGGTCTCGGCAGGTGACTGGATGCCTGGTAAAACCTCTTCCTACTCTGCAGCTCCTGAGATACTGGAGCAGCCACTCCAGAAACAGACCTACCTGCTCACTGGCCTTGTTCAAGGTGGGGGCACCTGAGCTCCTTGGGTGGGCCCCCAGAGGGTCCTTGCAAGGACGCCCCCTACTCAGTCAGTTCACTGACACCCTCCCCCAGCAGCCCCTGTTCCTGCCCCTCCTCCCAATACCCACCTCATCTGTGTGGCTGCCACTCAAAAGCACAGCTCCCCTCAAATGGCCTTCTGCTGTCCCCACCCATCCCTCCCCACCTGCAGCCTTTGGGGGCTGGGAGGGAACTCCTTGCTCTGGGTCTGGGGAGTGGGGTGAGAGGTCAGGCTGGGAGTGCCCGTGGGGTGAGTCAGGGGTGAAGGCGTGTCTGGCAGCAAGCTGGCCACAGGACTTGTTTCAGGGGAGCATCTGCTGGGGGGAACCTTAGTTTCGTAGGTAGGGAAAGGACTCAAGGAAGTGCCCACCCAGGCAGGGGATCCGGAAGTCTCCCTGGGAGACAGGGAGCAGTTTCAGCCGGTCAATATGAGTCCCAACACACCACAGGGCCAGCCTGCGTACAGGCCTGTCTGGGGCCAGGATGGAGGGTGTTAGGGCTGTGCTGGAGGGGCCTGGAGCCTAGCCAGCGGCATGAGCTGTGACCATTCACAGTCCTGTTCCTGAGGTGTCATAGCCACTCCATCTGATACCTGATCCTCCTGGCCTCAGGGTCACAGCAGGCTCTCCCCTCCACCCCATGGCTTCCCTGCCCACCCCTCACCCCAGCTTCACATACCACACCTCAGTGGGCACCTGATCTGAACTTGGGGCCCAGGACTTGAGATGGAACCCCAATCATGAGCCTGTGGGGATGGAGTGTTGGGCTCAGTGAGGCTGGGAGAGGGGTCCACCCTGGTGGGGGACAGTCCTGACCCTTCAGCGGATGATTCAGGACCCCCAGAGGCTGCCCAGCCCCAAGAGCACTAGGAGAAGCACTGACAGCCAACAGAGGTCAGAGGTCATCAAGAGGCATTAGGAGATGGGTGCACGGAGCAGGCTGCCTGGGCTGAGACCGCGGGAGGAACCAGAGTGAGATGAAAGGGGCAGCCAGGACTGCAGCCACAGGAGGTTGAGGTGTGGGGTGACTGCAAGAGAGGAAGCGAGGACCAGGGCTTCCTGTGTGCTCCGGGAGCAGGAAGAGCTTCGGTGAGGGGCTTGGCAAGGGCTCAGGGCCAGCGGGGTTGGCGAGGGCCCGGAGAATGGGGAGTCTCTGTGAGGGCGGGGCCCACCCGAGCAGGACGGGGCGCTGCTTCTCACGGGTATCGTGACTCAGGGTCTCATGCTCCTCCAGGAAGTGTCCTGGTCCTCTGAGCACACCTCCCCAAGGGCTCCTGGGAATATCCGAGCTCTGAGATCACTCCGAGCTCCTCAGTGGACAGTCAGTGCCCGAGGCAAGGGGACAGGAATGCCCGAGGGATGTGCCATCGGGGTGGGGCTGGGTCTCACCACACAGGACCATGGTGCTCAGGGCTCCCCTGGCCCCACACACCTGCTCACTCTTATCCTGACGAGGGAAGAGTACCTGCATCTTGTGAGCATGTGGGCTTCGTGTGAGCAGGTTAGCTGCTTACCAGCTTACTCCGGCTGGCTGTGCGAGTGCACCTGTGTGTGTGTGCACGTGCATGCACGTGTGAGGGGAGCCTGGCTGCCGGCAGGTGACCATGAAACTGGGACTTACTTGCCAGACTGGGCAGAAAGCAAGGCCTGCAGTGACCACCCCTGTCCAATCATGGCTCTCAGGTGGTAGGGGTCCCCAAGACCTCCAGACACCTGGGAGTCCTAGGCTGGAGGCAGAAGCTACTTTTGGCCAAATGAGCAAGGGAGAGGCCTGCCCCACAAGGCCCACCCTGGCAATGGCTCCCCATCCCCAGTTTTTGTGTGGTCTGGCTTCAAGACTCTGAGGGCTGCAGGGGGCACACAGAACAGCCAGTTTGGGGAGGGGTCTCAACATGGGTATAAACTCTGGTATCCCCAACAGGCCAGAGCCTGGGAGGCAGAGGCTTGGCTGCAGCAGGGGCTCTAGGGGGTGCACTTGAGCTTGGCCTCCACCCCACCCTCTGCACTCTGGCTCCTGACAAGCTCAGAGTTGCCCTCTGGCCACAGGGTGACTCCTCCGGTCTTGTCCCTCCCACCCCAGCAGTGAGCCAAGTTCCCAGTCGGCCTGGCCTTGGGGGCCAGCTCCTTCTGGGGCCTGGTGCCCAGGCCCCACCAGGGCCTCTGTTTTCATGACCCATCCTCAGGCTCTGCTCTGTGCTCCCACCTCCCAACTCTACAGCTGGTACTGCCTCTTGCTGACCTCTGACAGCTCTGGGTGCTTCTTTGGCACTGAGTGAACAGATGAGATGAATGAATGGACGAGCTGCAGCTGTGACCCCAGGGCCATGCCGACTGCCCAGCCCCACACCAAGCTCGCCTCCTAGGACGTGGGGCTCCTTGTGGTGGTTGACATGGTGGAGCACTAGGAGGGGACAGCTGCCCTACCTGCCTGCTTTGACCAGAAAAGAACCCAAAATTGGCCTTATCTTGCCTTTTTACACGAAGACATGGAGTCCAGGTGAGGAACAGGTGACAAACTGAGGAGGGGACTGTGCAGGGTCCCCAGCACAGACACCCTGTCCCTGCCAGCTGCCCCACCCCCACCTGCTTTCTGACCTAGATACCCATCAGAGTCATGTGCCCAAGAGTCCAGGGATGCCACCCCCCCAACTATCTGGGGGGCCTGAGACAGTCACACCCAGGCCCAGGGTGTCCAGCGGCAGAAGGGAAGCCAGCATGGCTGAGGGCCCAAGAGGCCAGGCTACAAGAGGCCTGGAAGGTCAGGGGCAGCATCTCAAGTGTGGGGCCGGAGGGCTGCAGGGTCAAATTCAGAGTTGAGTGTCGCTGCCAGGGGTGGAGCAAAGCTGAGGCTGGGGCTGCAGGGCCGGGAAAATTAGAGAAGAGGCGGCTCTGAGGTTCCCAGGGGAAGCCAAGGGTCATCTTGCATCCACAGGAACTCCATGGGAACCCCACAGCCCTTCAAGGCTGTCAGCTGCAGAGGCAGGTGGTTCCGGGCCACTGTCCCCAGAAGAGAGGGTGGAGCCTCCCCCAAGCCCTAGTAGGCTGACTCACTCCCACGTGCCCAGGTCCAGGGCCACAGACACCACCGCGGGGGTGCCCAATGGCTGCAAACCTCAGACCAGGTGGTCCAGGCTCTCTGCCCTGCCCCCGCTCTGTTCTGATTGGCTGGGATGCCTGGGATGAAACCACCAGTCGGCAAACATCCCCGTGCTTGCCAGCCCCTCCAAGGGTCACCCACCCATTCTCACCTCCCAAAGGTGACAGGTGATGCCGGCCTGCACCCTGTACCCATGTGTAACTTCCTCCTGGGGCTGTGAGCCAGGCACCACGGGTACCCCATGGTTGTCGTGTCTGCACAGGCACAGTCTCTTTACAGAAAAATCTCCCTAAGAGGCACCCACAAGCTTTCCTATCTCAGTCCTGACAACTGGGGGCCACTGGGATGTCCTACTTACACGAGGCCACTTGGGACAAGCCCCCTTCTCCCATGGCTAACATCCTCAGGGCTGGGGGCTGCCTGCAGGGTGGGGGTCTGGGTCCTTGTCGGGGGCTGCCCATCTCCCGTGAGAGGCTTCCTCCTTGCTGAGGAACAGGGAACCTTGGGGCAGTAAGAAAGGCCTGAGTGGTTTATTGACACTAATTTCAGGTGGCTGCCCCTCATGGCCACCAGCCAGTCATCCGTTCAATCCTGGTGACCGAGCTCATGTCCAGAAACTGCAAAGGCTCCAGTGGGAATCATGGTGCAGAAGGTGGGAGGCTGGCCACACAGGCCCTGCCTCGGGCGGCACAGACTCGGACCAGATCCCGAAGGAGGACACAGCAGTCCCAACAGAGATTCTGGGGAGGCCAGGCCACACTCCACCCTCACGCAGTGGGTGCCCCAACACTCCCGTCTCCTCGGGAACCTTGGCTAGTGCCTCAGGGTGGGGGCAGCCAGACAGGACTGCCGGTCAGCGAGGTCCTTGGGAGACTGGCGTGATGAGCCAGTCCAGGCTTCCAGGCAACAGTCACAGGTAAATGTGGCCCTGGGTGGACACGTCCCTGGGGGGCCTTGACCTCCAGCAGTTT
Source organism: Cervus canadensis (assembly GCF_019320065.1). Taxonomy (NCBI): domain Eukaryota; kingdom Metazoa; phylum Chordata; class Mammalia; order Artiodactyla; family Cervidae; genus Cervus; species Cervus canadensis. The sequence continues at coordinate 28,335,510 of NC_057398.1, forward strand.
CAGGCAAGTGTCCATCCCCAGGTGGATGAGGACCTGTAGCGCCTGGGGCCCAGGCAGGGCTCAGATGAGGGCAGCATGCCTCTTAGACTTCTGTACAAAATGTGTTTCTGCTTAAACACACACAGGAGTCAGCAGAAAGCCAAGCAACTCGGTCCTGCAGCTCCTGGGACTGGGCAGCAACGCAGCACAGCCTGTGGTGCCTGAGTCTGCAGCGGGCGGGTGGTCCCCAGGCCCATCCCACCTCCATGTGGACACAGCTGGAACCTCAAAGGCCTGGGCCTCACTGCTCTTAGACAGGATGCAGGGAATCTGCTCACCATGGGCTCCAGGGCGGAGGAGCACCCGGGGTCCTGCAGGCTGTCTCTCCCATGGGGCCCAGACCCCATGTGCCTGGCTCCCCACCTGGGCTCAGGGACAGAGGCTGCAGTGATGCCCCGGGTTGGTCACACTGAGTGCCAATTGTGGTGAGGAAGGCCTGCAGGTGGGCGGCTCCCCCTCTGCATATGTGGCTGGAATCAGACGAACCAAGCCAGGGCCGTGTCTGGGCCCATCCCGAGGCCTTGCTGGGCAGCACCCAGCCTTTGTGCATGGGGGCCCCTCCTCTGCGGTGCGTGGAGCTGTGGGTGGACCTTGGGGTCAGACGTTGCTCACCCGGGCCTCCACAGAGGAGACAGTGGTGGGGCCCACATCCCTGTCCAAGGGCCGCTCACGCCGGACGTAGCGCGGCTTCCGCACTGAAATAGAGTCAGAGACAGACGGGGTCAGAGCAGGGCCTGACATGGCAGGAGGGCAGCAGGCTTCCCTGGGGCTCACAGGAGTAGGGGTGGGCAGCCCCAGGGGAATGGGGGAGGAAGCCCACTGAGCTCCAACTCCTGGGAACCTGGAGCCCCTGGGCCAGGGCAAGGGTCTGGTTCTCCTGAAACACAAAGACACAAGTCGTGATGTGCTATAGGGTGGGCGGTGGCCCCCTGCAGTGTACGTGTCCTAAGGCCCAGAAGCTGGGGATGTGACCCACTTGGAGAAATGGTCTTGGCAGATGTGATTATCTGATGGGCCCTAAATCCAGCGACCAATGTCCTCATGAGGAGGAGGCAGAGAGCAGGAGACCCAGAGGGGAGAAGCCAGCAGAAGGTGGGGCAGTGGTCAGAGGGATGTGGCCACAAGCCCAGGGACACCTGCAACCCCAGAGGTCAGAAGAGGCAGGAGGGACCCACCCCAGAGCCTCTGGAAGGAGCAGCCCTGCCCACACCTGGAATTCTGACTTCCAGCCTCCGGGATTGTGAGAGAAGACACTTCTATCCTCTTGAGCCCCGAATTGCAGACTTTGTTATGGCCATCATGGGAGACAATGCAGGCGCCTGTGCTTGGACATAGCGCCAGTTGGGAGAAATGAGATGTGTGTTTTGCTGGACAGAGCAGATCTAGCCTTGATGGAGTAACTTCTCTGTCCCCCAAAGGAGGACGCCCCCACCTGTCCCCACTCCAGATCTCTGCACGGTGGCAGGAACAGTCTGGGGAGGAGGAAGGTGACACCTGCTCTGTGGCCTCTGGCTGCGACCTCTCTGCTCACGGCATCAACCGTGACACAGCTGACACGGGCAAACCAAAGTGCCCGTCACCCTGGAGGGGCCACGGGAGGGCCTGTGCCAGCCACCAGCTCCTGGCTCGGGCAGAGCTGGGTCCTGGAGAAGGGCAGAGGGTGGCAGAGGTGACTCTGGACCCATGTTGGGAACCCTTGACACTTTAAGCATCTGAGAAATAAAAGGGAAATTCTCACCAGAGACAAGGCACCCGATAGGACGCAGGGTAGGAGGAGCTGACGTACCTGAGGACTGAGGTGGGGGAATCATCACGGCCTTGAAAAGAGGAAAAGGCACAGTGAGAACTGTGGGCAGGACGACCACCAGCCCAGATGGACAAACACCCAGATGTACAGACACAGGGCCTCCGCCTGCCCATTGGGTACTTACGGCTTCGCCAGGCTGCAGGGCGGGAGCTGTAGGGAGAGCAGAGGTGTCACCTGGAGGCCACAGAGCTGCCTCAGCCTGGGAGGGGGGCGTGGCCCAAGGGAGCCTCAGCTTGGGGAGCCCTCAGCCTGTGATGCCTCAGCCTTGGGGGGCATAGCCTGGGGGAGCCTCAGCTTAGGAAGGGTCCCCTCAGCCTAAACAGGTATTGAAGGGCCATCAGCCTGGGCAGGGGTCCTCTCAGCCTAGGCAGGTGTCCGTGCATCCCTCAGCCTGGGGGTCCACAAGCCTGCAGCGGGTCCCCGGATCCAGGCTCACTCTAGTCCCCACTCCTGTGCCTGTGGGTGCCCTCAGCCTGCCCCTTCACTTGGGATGGTGTCCCCTCATCGCCCTGAATCAAGCCACCCCTTCCCCAGCATCCTGCCATCTCCATGGAGCAGACAAACCAGTCTGCAGAGTGTCTGCCACCATCACCCTTCACACTGAGATCCCATGACATCCACAGAGAGCATTCCTAGGACATGACCCCACTCCCCCATCCTGACACGAGAGCCACGTGACAACCCAGTCCCCTCCAGGCTGCCCAAGATGAGGCTTTGCCCCCAGACACCGGCATCTCGGCCCTGTCCCATGCTGTTCCCCTGGGACCCCTGGTAGGAAGGGGTACCTCTGTTTCTTCCATAGAAGACCTTGGGCAGCTTGCTGGCTCGCTTGAGGTAGAAGAATGCAGCCACGGAGAGGATGAGGCCCGAGCTGATGAGAAACGTCCCCAGGAAGAGGGAGGCAGCCACCTGAGGGCCCCCTGTGAGCAAGGTGAGGGCTGGCAGTGTGCACACCTGGGCCCCCACAGGGCCGAGGGTCCTGCATGCAGAGGGGTGGGCCTCCCCTGCTCTCAGCTGACTACCCAGGCATCAGCTGGGGAGTTCTCAGGGGGGTGGGCTGTCGAGAGGTCCAGTGTCCCCAGCCCAAGCTCCCCATCTCCTCGTCATCACTTGGCACCCACTCAGGGCCCCACAACTCTGGCACAAGGATGTACCCTGGCTTGCCTCACTGCAGCCTGTCGACTGTCACCTGGGTGGCCTTCCCAGCACCAGGACACCAGCCATCTCCACCTCCACAGGATCAGGACAGCCGGCAGACTGATGCCGAGCAGGGGGACTGCGTTCAGAAGCCTGTGGCAAATGCCCTTCTGACCCTGACATGTAGACAAGAGGCCAGCTATGGCCACACTGGAGCCTCAGGAGGGATGACTTCCAGCTAAACTGTCCTAGATTTGCCACAAAGGAAATGGGCTCAACACTAGACTACATGGGCCTTACCTACCACCCTCCGCTGCAGGGCCCAGCCCCATATCACAAGAGGTGGGGGCTGTCTGTGCCCACCTGCCCGAACACTGCTGTTCAGCCCACAAGAGCACAAGGCTACTTGCTTCCGGCTCTGAGACTCGTAGGGAAGGCCTGAATCCTTGGTGCAGGTCAACATGTCTTCTGCTGAAGGACCAGGGTCTGGAGGATCATAACCCCCATCACGACCCCAACACCTCAGAAGAGGAGGTGGCCTCAGTCATCCTCCTGAATCAACTGCAGGCCCAGGGCAAGTCCTGCTCCCTGACTGCAGTGGCCTCGGGTGGCCTGAGTACCATACCCCCATGGCCTGGCCACTCTGTGGCTCCGTGGGTGTCTCAGGTACGATGTGACGCCTGGCAGCAGGAGCAGACTGGGGCCCAGAGTGCCCAGGAGGTGGCTCCTGTGTCTGCCCTGAGGACCAGGTGGCATAGTGGGCCCTTCCCTCTGCCTACAGTGTCTGTAGTCTCCTCAGAGACCTACGTCCTAGAGGAGCCCCCAGGGACAGGGCTGCGGTTCCTCAGGATGCCCTCCCATCGTGGAATACCATACATCTTGGGCTCCCAGGGACTAGGGGGCTTGGAGGGGGGTGGATATGAGCAAGGCAAAAGGTTAAGACGTGCAGCCTGTTCAGAGGCATGTGATCGCCCATGCCAAGTGACCCCAGCCATGCCCACCATTTTGAATCAACCCCAGACCCTGACTTCAAAGCTGATAAAGCCTCCAGACCACAGGCTCTGCTCTGTGAGCAGGGCGGGGTCCTGTGCAGAGCTCTTGGCTGGGGTGGAGTCTGCCCTTGACTGTGGACATGGCCCTGCTGTGGCCAGCACGGGTGACTGGGTCTGTGCTGGAAACGGCTCTGATGGTGCCCTGCATCTCCCCAGAGCTGGTGTGGTGAGCTGAGAAACTTACCGACACTCTGCCGCCCAGGCATCCCTGTGCTCTTGTTCACGGGGAACTGTGCACCTCGGCCGGCGACTGTGGGGGAGCACAGTGGTCAGTGCTGGAGGACCCCCAGGGAGCCAGAGATGCAGCCCAAATGCAATTGTGGGCCGGAAATGAGAAAGGGAGGTGGCCATGGAGGCAGAGCAGCCCCTGCCCCACAGCCGCTCTGAGGGACATGAGGACTCAGGTAGGGGGCTCTGTGGGTGCCCACGGAGGGACAGTGGCTCAGGTGGGGGGACAACAACCCGGATCCCCGCGCTTTCCTCCAGAACTTGGAGGTGTGGCCCCCTGGTGAGAAGCAGGCAGGAGGATGGGGTGGGGAGGAGGGGTGGGAGGACATACGGCCTCTGCACTCGGAGCTGTTGTGGGTTCCGTTCCTGCACTGGATGCAGCTGACGCTCCCATCCTCAGCTGGGCGCCCATAGCAGCCTGTGCCGGGGGGACAGGGGATGCAGCTTGAAGCACAGCCATGCCAGCTGGCTGCCTTCAGGAAGCGCTATGCTTTGCGTTTGTAAAACTATGTTCATTCCAGAACACTAGTTCACCCATTCTGGAAGTTTGGATGGACCTCAGAAAAAGAAGCCCTTCCATAGGAACCACAGCCTGTCTTTTCTTGCCTGGGGATCCCCATGGGCCCCTTGCTGGACATCTCGGAAACGGCTTCTACAAGAATGGAATCTACAAGTATTAGGAATAGGCCATCATTTCTTGTAAGAACCAGGCTTCTCTTCTGAAGCAGGTGGACTCTTTTTCCTTCACTTGGCATTTCTTGGGAGGGGATGACTTCAGGGAGGCGTCTCAAGGAGGCCCAAGAATGTGGGGTCCTGGGCACAGACCTGTTGTCAAGGCAGCAATACTCTCGAGGGCTCCCTTGGCCAGCCCTAAGGTAACTGGGCTCCTTGGCAAAACTGCCAGGGTGGCTGAGCACGCGGAAGCCCTGGGCTGTGTGTGCAGGGCAGGACTAGCGACCAGACTTAAGGAGCAAAGGTTGACTTTATGGAGCCTTACAGTGCCCTGGAAAATAGCCTGGGCCTGGTTCACTGGCTCAACACCTTTCCCAGAGAGTGAGGAAGGTCACCGCCCAGAAGGGCCAGGAACCTGGGCACATGGGGACTCGGGAAGAGAGGAATTCACCCCAACCTAAAGATACTGAAGGTGAGGTCTGGAGGTGGGTCCTCGGCTTGGCTTCTTGGATTCGAGAGGCCTTCAGAAGTCCCATCTGAGAGTCCTTGTGAAAAGGCCAGCAAAGCAGACTTCAAAAAAGCCTACGTGGTCAATCACTGCTTTGGCTAAACTTCTTAAACAATCAGGCCCAATTTAAAGAGGACAGACTTATTTTTAAGACAATTTGTGTCACTGCGATTTTCTCTGGTAGAAAGGGGTAGCTGTAGAGAGAAGTGATCTTTCAGTAGCAGACTGGTCTGGCTGGTGGACAGCAGACTCCAGTCCTGCTCTTCAACCTTGAGGTCCAGCCCCCATAAACTAGACTGGATCCTAAAATCCCCATCTCCCCCAGAGTCTGGCTCTGACTCTCCAAACTAACGTTTCTGCCTTTCGCCCACCTCCTGACTTGGAATCACCAAGAACCAAAACTGCCTTTTCCCAAAGCACTGCAAACAGATGTGACCTTCAGGGCAGTCAACTCAACAGGTCATGGCAACCTTCTGCCATGCCAGCCTCCTGGAACATTCTGGAGAGACTCGGGCTGTGTCAAGGGTTTCCATGCTGCCCCCACCTGCTGCCCACATGCAGAGGCCTCACTGTGGATGGAGCCCACCCGCAACCCTCTTTCTGACGTGGTCTACGGGATAGCCTGTCCCAGGGCTAAGGGTCACTGCAACACAGGAGCCGGTGCTTGCCTGGTTCCATCTGCTTTCTTTCCCCTTTGCTGACTTCCTGTCCCACAACTTCTAACCCACATCTCTCCATGGCTACCAACTTGGCTTTCAGTATGTGACACTATCTGAAGGTAAAGTTTCAAGTGGGGACTGAAGGAAACTAGAATATGTCACCACATGGGCACAGCGATTGTTTTGAGGTGAGGCAATGAGAAAACAGCAGGTGCCAGAAGGCTGCTCTGACCTCCCTTTTCCTTCCTTCTGGGAAGGAAACAGGAAACAAACCCCATGAGAGCTGCCCCTTTCCCCCAACCAGCAGGAGATGGGGCTCAGGGGCCTTGTCGCCATCCCCCTCGATCCCCTTCAGCTGCCCCAGTGTCTCAGTCACTTGCCCACAATCACCTCTTCCTCAATCTAATGTGTTAGCACTGAGGTTCTGCCACTTGTTTGGGGCTTCATTTCCTCCTGAGTCACGTAAAACGTCACACACTTGTGTACTTTGCTGCTCCTATCTTAGGTCAGCTTGTCTCAACCCAGCTGAAACTCGCTGTGGGGTACAGGCAGTCTTGCCTGCCCCTACCACCCAGGATGAGGCCACTGTGTCCTCCTGGGGTTCTGCCCCCAACTCCAAGAATGAGGCCCCATCAACCCTGCTGCCTCTGCCCACACCCCAGCCCCTCCTTCCCCAGGCCACCTAGGCTGGTTCACACCAAAGCTCACCTGGGCCACACAGGCTAGTGCCTGGGCAGGTGGCGTTGATGTCCCCCGCATCCACACAGCACTCAGGCTGCTGACCCTAGAGGGGAGACAGCGGTGAGTTTCCAGGCCCTGTGGCCAGGTGGCGTGTGTGGGCCAGGCCCAGAGTGGTATCCACAGAGGGGCTCCCAGAGAGCTCACCCCTACACCCAGGGCCCAGCCTCTTGTAGTCAGCATCTGGGGACTGCACCTGCTGACCTACAGCGAGGTCAGGACACACGACCACACCGCACAGACCCTCCCTGGGACAGCACTTGCTGTCTGGCAAGCATTTGGAGACTGAATCAACAACTGAGGTGTCTGACTGGGACCTGCTGGGGCACTCTCCCCAGCACCCAGACTCCCAAGAGCAGGAAGGAGACTCCCCCGGGCTGACCCAGAGAGCCCGTCAGGGGTGCACTGGAGCAGCCTAGTGGGCAGGGATGGACCTCTCCTGCACTGCCCACTGCCCTCCCTGCCACCCTTTCTCAGGGGTCTCTTGGATCAGGGGCATAGTTGCCACCTCTCGCCTTGCGAGCTACAGGCAGGCACAGGGCAGGCATTTCAACCATGAAGTTATTAGTCGCCACTTGCAGCTGGTGGCTTTGCAAATCAAAAGATGAGGCTGCTAAGAAAGAAAGCACATGTGTTTCTGGACTGTGGTGACTCACGAAGATAAACCCAGGCTCCTGTGGCCTCCCTGGTGAGAGGCCTGGGTGGCTCTCATGATGTGTCTGCCCCTCACTCCCGACCAAACAGCTCACAGTCCTGGACGCCTCAGTGATACTCCTGCAATTCTACAGACACCCCCTGGGGGGATTCCAGCTTGGCCCCCACAGAGGAGAAGTTTGCCCCAGGCAGCACTTCAGGGGCAAACACGCCGGCCAGGCCCACATGCAGGAGTGGGTGCTTCATTCACAGACCAGATGGTTAGAGGTGCCTCGAGAGGGCGTTCCGGGCAGCTCTGCTCCGTGTTTACCCAGGTTTCCCAAGACCCGGCCAGTGACTGGCAAGAAGTGCCTAAGGGTGGCCAAGAAATGGAGGGCGCCATGGGGGCCAGGAAAGCCTGAGAAGGGAGGCTCAGCTGTCCTGTCCCACCCAACCCAGCTGAGGCAGAGCTGATGGTGGGAAGGCCCACCATCCTGGAGACAGGCAGCCAGATGTGTACAGACGTGGCCAGGCACCTCCAGGAACCACTGCTCAGCACACCTGTCACTGACTTGGTAGTCATGACCTGGCCGAGTTGAGCATATGGAGCGGGCATCTCTGTCCATCCCACTAGCTCTGGCCAGTGCCAGTGGGCAGCTCTGTGGAGACTCCATTTCAGCTCCAAGTAGAGGTCCAGCTGGGCAGAGGGAAAGGAGGGTCTAGCAGGCAGAGAGGAGCAGGGGCTCAGGGTAGGGCCATGTGTCAGTTGCCCACCCAGAGGCATAGGCCCCAACCCGACGGGGTGTACAGTCAGTGTCTCTGGGGCTGGGACAAGGGTGGCGCCCACAGGTGGAAGGGCGAGACCCCCTGGTGAACAGCCCGTGTGCCACATGACAGGTGCTTACCGCAGTTCCTGAGGATCTGCTAGCAACTTCCACCAGGAGGCCAGCCAGGAGGACGGCACGCTGAAGCGCCATGTCCCGGAGTGCAGGGTCTGTGAGAGAGAGGGGTGCTGTGTGGCCACAGGTGCCACCTGCCAGAGCAGGGCATGGTTGAGGGAGGCGGGCTGGGGCAGAGGACACTTACCTGGCCCTCTTGGACGTGGGCCGCAGACATTCAGGCCCTCGCCACCCTCGATCAGCAGTCGGGGGGTTGGTCTCTGGCTCCAGAGTGTCACGACCCTGGAGCCCAGCCTGCAAATCCAGGTGGACAGGTGAGGCCCCGCTGCTGGTCAAGCACAGCCAGACACATCTGGGCCTTGGCCTTGGGGCTCAGGGTCCGGCCAGACTTCCCTTCAGGAGCCCCCAGGGCTCGGCCCACCCGGATCAGGATCCAACAGACTCACTCCCTCCCGCTGGCTTTCCGCAGCCCGTGCACTGCGGCTTCCCAGGAGGGAGGCTGAACCTGAGAGGAGGGGTCAGGGGAGCTGGCCATTCTACCCGCCACTCCATCCTGTCCTTTTAAGACCCGCATTCAATTTCCAGCATTTCCACCCAGAGACAGAACTGTCCGGCGGTGGGTGTGCCTCTGAAGGGCCAGGCTGGTCAGAGGAACACAAGCTGCCCACCTGCTGTCATCACAGAAGGGCAGGTGAACAACCTCCAGCTGGGGCGACAGCACAGGGAGCCCTGGGCAAGACCTTCTGGCGGGCGGTGGGTCCAGAGAGCAGACAGACGAAATAGGACCACCGGCCTCAAGTAAACTTCCTAACACGGAAACCACTCGAGACGAGACAGCACAGGTGATTTACTGCTCACGCTGCCACATCTCTAGAGTAACTAGGGAAACACACTAGCCTGCACGACCCTGGAAGTAAACGTTAGCTGGATTTTTAACCAATTTCTTCAAGGTGGGAACCACAATTATAATCTGCCCCAAACACACAAAAGTCACTTCTAAAAAGACTTTTCTCTTAATAAAAACAGCTGTCGGAGGAAGCTGAGCATGAGGAAGACGAGCTCAGGTTCAAGGGAGGGTGTATCCCAAAGAGAGCACTTGGGCCTGGGGGATGACAAGCGGCTCCGTCCACTGGCCCAGGGCCCAGGGGTCCCAGGTTGGGGTCTGTCCTGTTGCTCATTCTGTGCTGGGTTCAGTCCAGGCTGATGGACCAGATGGTGCTCCCCCAGTCTGGAGTCAAGTACCTCCGTTAAAAACACCAGCTCTTCCCTGGGGCACTGGCCCCTTGCTAGGATGTGAAGTCCCCTCAGTTGCAACTACTGGTGTCACACACACTGCCACCTTTGATTCAGGAATCAGCTCAGCTGACACCTCCATCTGCTTCTTAACAGACACCACTGACAGTGTGCACACCATGCTGCCCCTCCTCAGACCCCACCACTACACGTCGACTGTGTCTCCTGCAATTTCAGGGGAAAGGACCACACCATCCACGCACCTTGGTTTGGGCTCCTGCCCATCAGCACGGCCATAGGGATCTTTGAATTCCTCTGTACTTTGCCCTCTCATGACTCAGTGGCATCCACCGTGAGGACACTTCCCCTGCCCACTGCCTGCCAATGGCCACATGGCTATTTCTGCATTTTGGCTAACGCTGCCGGGGACACTCTTGGGCCTGTTCCTGCATGGTCACTTGCCTTCCTTCTTCTTGGGTCAACATCTGGAAGCACTGGGTCAAGGTAACTCTGGGAAGCTAATGCCCAGCTGTTATCCACCATGGCCCCACATGCAGCCCCCGCAGCTCCGAGCACCTCACCTGTTCCGGCCACACCAGGTCGTGATCACACACTGGCAGGTGGGCGGCGGTTCTCCTCTGTTCCCATCTGTGCTTCTGCAACTAGATATGGTCAGCACCTCTGTCCTGCTTGTGGGCCACTCACACACCTTACATCTCTTGTGATGAGTCTATTCATATCTCTGGGCCACAGTGTTCGGCTGAGTTGTCTTTCTATTATTACGTGCTAGCTCTTCACATGTCCTTTGCCAGGTATGTGTACTGCAGACATTTCTCCCATTCTGTGACTTTCTTTTCATTTTCTTATGGGTCTCTTTAGAAGAACAAATGTTTCATTTTCATAAAATTAACTGCATCCATTTTTTCTCTAATGGTTCTTGCTTTTTTCCATCCTAAGCAGTTTTTCAGATTTCTTAGCATCTTCTACATAAATAATCATGTCCTATGCAAATAAATGCAGCTTTACTTCTTTACTTTTCCTAGAGGCTTGTTTCAGGGCACAGCATTTGGTCTATGTTAGAGAACATGCACTTGAAGGAATCTGTGTTTTGCTTCTGATGGGTGTGGCTCTATAAACAACACTCAGGTCAAGATTCCAGGAACACTGTTCAGACCCTCTATGTCTTCACTGATTTCTTTAGGTCTTTTGTTCTAACAACTGGTGAGAGAAAGATGTTAAAATTGCCTATGATTGTGGAATTGCTTATTACTTCCTTTATTGGGTGCATTTGTAACTGATATGTTTTTCTGACGAAACAACCTCTTTATCACTAGAATTTTCCGGTTCTCTTTGCTAATACTCATCTTGAACCGACTTTACTGATATCAGTACAGCCACTCCAGCCATCTTATGCTATTTGTATACTTACACATTTTGCATCCACTTATTTTCAGCTTGTGATTTTTATATTTAAAGTGAATCTCCCATAGACAGCATGTCATAGGGTCTTGCTTATTACTCATTCTTATCATTTCTAACTTTTAACTGGAGAGTTTAGTCACTAATAATTAATGTAAATATCACTGTGGTTAGACTTAGGTCTACCATTTTATTATTTGTTTTCTACTTGTTCCTCTGTCTTAATACATAAAAGATTATTTTTTTTAGAACAGTTTTGGGTTCACCGCCCAACTAAGCAGGAAGGAAGAGAGTTTCATACACCTGCTGCCCCCACACAAGCAGAGCCTCTCCCACTATTAACATCCTGCCCCAGAGAAGTACTCTGATGAACCTACACGGGCACATCACTCTTGCCTCAAGTCAATGTTTACAACAGGATCACTTTTGATGTTGGGCTTTGGCAAGTGTATAATGACACTGTGGTTGGGTTTAAGGCTACTGTTTTATTTGTTTTCTGCTTGTCTTTGCAGTGTTTTACTTCTCTTTCCTGCTTTCTTTTATATTATTTGAATTTTTTTTAAGTTCCCTTTCAATTTATCTTCTAGTTCTTTAGTTATGGTTCTCTGCATTATTTCATGGTTGTTGCTCTGACCCTGTTTCACAGCCTGCTTAGAACACTGCAGCACGACATGTCAAGGCAGAACCTGCAGGTCTGTGAACCTTCATGTGATGGCCATCATGCACATTTCACCTGCATGCATTACAAACTCAAGACACGTTCTGATTTTTTTCTTTAAATACATATTCCACGTTTTTTTTTTGGGCGGGGAGTCATGTGGCATGCAGGATCTTAGTTATCCGATCTGGCATTGAGTCAGTGCTCCCTACATAGGCAGTGTGGAATTGTAAATCACTGGACCACTAGGGAGTCCCTAAATACATACTTTAAAGAAGACGTTTCCCCAGCTATTTACTCTTTTTGATGCTCGTCACTCGCTCATAAAGATCTGAGTTTCACTCTCACAGCATTTACCTTCAGCCAGGAAAAACTTCCTTTAGCATTTCTGACAGTACACAAATGATGGCAACAAATTCTATCTGCTTTCCTTTTTCTGAAAATATCTGTATTTAGCACATGCTGCTGGGAGGTTGACTATCTTTCTTCCAGCACTCCACTGGCCTTCTGATGATAAGTTCCTAGTGTTTGCAGCACTGTGTGTATGTAATCTGTTGTTTTTCTCTGGCTGCTTTCAAGATTTTTAAAGTGAATCTTAAAGTGTTCAGTAACGTAAAAATGATGTGCCCAGGTGTGGTTTTAGTCATATTCACCCGGTTTGAGACTCCCTGAGCTTCTTTAATCTGTAAATCTACGTTTTTCACCATATTGGGAGAGTCTGTTCTTCAAGCACTTCTCCTACCCCACCGGGCCTCTTGCCTCCCCTCTGGGCTCCACAGTCACCGTGCATTTCACACACTTCTCACTGCCCTGTGAGTCTCTAAGGCTCCTCTTGCTTTCCCCCATCACTTCCCCAGTTTGTCTCCAGACCAGATGATTTCTACTCATCTGTCTTTGAAGTCTATGACTACATCTTGTCCTTTCCAGTCTATTATGCCCATTCACTGAATGTTTTATTTGAAGTGTCATATTTTTCAATTCTAAAATTTCCATTTGGCTGGTTTTAAAAAACATTTTCTACCCCTCTGCTGAGATTTCCTATGTTTTTGTTCACTAGGAGTGTATTTTCCTTTGCGTCACTGAACACAGTTACCCCGTTGGCTTTGAAGTGCTTGTCTAATCACCCAACACCTGAGTCATCACATGATGACAGTCTGTTGATTGTATTTTCCCTTGAGGATGGTTCACAGCACCCCGGCTCTTTGTATGTGGAGTAACTTTGGACTGCAAAGACTCTGCAATCTGTTATGTTGTAGAGACTCTGAATTCAATTATATTTCTCTGAAGAGAGGAATGGTTTTGATTTGGTGGTAGTGGTTTAGTCGCTAAGTCGTGTCTGACTCTTGCGACCCCATGGACTGTAGCCTGCCAGCCTCCTCTGTTTGTGGGATTTTCCAGGCAAGAATACTGGAGTGGGTTGCCATTTCCTTCTCCAGGGAATCTTCCCGACCTAGGAATCAAGCCCGGGTCTCCTGCAGTGCAGGCTGATTCTTTACAGAGCTACAAGGGCAGCAAGGGAATAGAGTTTATGGTTATGATTTAGCAGGGAATTAATTACATTAGATTCAAAAAGGAAACTGTCACCATCAATGTTGTGATAAGCAGTGGCCTCACTCTTGGTTGAGGTGGCTTCCCACCTGCCCTGTGTGTGCCTGGTTCAGGGCTTGGCCAGAAATCGGAGCAGAATTTATTTGCAGAATTCCTTTTTTGGGAATTCTCTTACTCTGCAGCAGCTCCATCTGCCCAGCTCCTCCCCCTGTCCAACAAGGAAGAGCACGGTCTTTCCACCAGAGTTCTAACCACCCCACACCACCGCTGCAACTGCACTGCCCTCAAAGTTAAGAGGTACAAACAGGAAACATACTCTGGGCCCGCCACTTCCTCTAAGTTTAAGCTGCCCTCAGAACCTGCCTGCAGTGTCCCTTCTCAGGTGTCCTCAGGCAGCTGCTTCCCGTAGCTTGTTCTTGGTTGATAACTGCCACCTGAGGGGGAGTTGCTTTGTTGGAGATAATTATTCTACCCTGGGAACAACTAACTGCACTGCATGGTTTTTTTATTCAAAAACCCAATGGTAGGCACAGAGGCTGTTTCCGATGTGCTGCCCCTGGTCAGCAGCAGGGCACATGGACAGAACTGCCGGGCCACGATGGTCTTGTCTCCACTGGGCAAGAGTCAGCCCCAGGAAAACAAACGGGGGATGGACACCCAAACACTATTCTTGTTTAAGAGTGTGAATCCAGTTGCAAAAAGATTAATTTAAAATAGGAAGTTACACTGAACATTACTTTAGTAGCCCCTTTCATCTCTAAACATTCCCAAAAGGATGATCAAATTAATCATCTGAAGTTTATTCTCCTATGATATGTATTTTCACACCTTAGAGGTTTGTCACAGACTCTTTTTGCTGCAGATCCTGGATCTCCAAGGGATGTGAACCGGCTCACTGTGTAACCACAGCAAGAACAGCAATCATACAGCACCTGCTGTGTGCCAAGCACCACTCTGAGTTCTTCACTCATATTAACCCATTTGACCCTCCCAACAATGCCTACAATAGACTGCTTTTAAAGAGGGGAAAACGGGTTTGCACATGACCACATGGCCAGTACATGGCAGGGTGAGGACCAGCCAGGCCTGGTACCAGAACATCTATCTTCCCACCACACTGAACTGGGGTCCAAAGGTTTCTCCTGAAGCCAGTGGGCACTGCTTGTTTTACAATGTTCAACTAATACATTTAGCATGTCTGGCCAAGTATGGTGCAGTTCTACAGAAATTCTCTCTTTTTTATTTTGGCTGCACAGAGAGACTTGTAGAATTTTAATTCCCTGACCAAGGATCGATCCCAGGCCCTTGGCAATGGAGCACAGAGTCTTAGCCACTGGACTCAGAAATTCTCCATGTAGTAAACAAGCGCATCTGAGACTTTAAAAATTAAATATAATACACCCCTATTTTTAAAGAATATTAGCTAAAGTAAAGATTAAATTTGTGTTGTAGAATTTTCTAGCACAAGAAGTTATACATGCCTCCAAGAGTACAAGAAGTAGAAGGTGGTCACTACGACCCTCTGTATACAGATCTCACATTGTTTGTGAAGTACAGGATTAATTTTTAAGGTAGACTCTAACAAATTAAACCTCTACAGGAATCCCTAAAAAAGTAACATAAAAGGGTAGAACTAAAAAGTCAGTAAAGATCAAACAAAATTTTTTAAAACTTGGATTCACCAAATAAAAGGCAGGAAAGGAGGAATAGAGAAACAGATGGAAAAACAGAAATCAAACATGAAGGTGGTAGACTTAAACCCAAACACTCTAATAATCGTACTAAATGTAAATGGACTAAATACTCCATCAAAAAGTAGAGATTAACACTACTAACCATTAGGGAAATGCAGCAAATATACTACTACACAACCATGAGGATGGCTGCTATCAAAAAAACCCAGAAAAAAATGAATGTGGAGAAGTTTCCACCACCTTTTCTGTTGCTGGGGAAAATGTTAAGTGCTGCAGCTGTTGTAGAAAAGGGCAGGGCAGTTTCTCAAATAAAACACAGAATTACCATATGATCCAGCAATTACACTTGTGACTATACACTCAAAAGAATAAAAAACAGGGTCTTTAAGAGACGTTTGTACACTGGTGTCCACAGCAGCATTATTCACAATGGCCACACACACACACAAAGGGTGGAAACAACCCAGATATCCATCAATGAATGAAGGAACAAAATGTGGCCCATCCACACAATGGAATATTATTCAGCCTTATACAGGAGGAAATTCTGACATGTGCTATAACATGGGTGACATAATAAACAGTGAAATCAGCCAGTCACTAGAGGACAAATAATGTATGATTCCACTTATATGAGGTCACCAGGGTCATCAAATCCATAGAGACAAAAAGTAGGAGGGTGGGTGCCAGGGGCTGGGCAAGAGGGATGGGAGTTAGTGTTTAATGGGGATAGAGTTTCAATTTGGGAAGATGGAAAGTTCTAGAGGCAGATGGTGGTAAGTGTTGTACAATATCATAAAAATTCTTAACGTTATAGGCTACAGACTTTAAAATGGTTAAAATGGTAAATTTCATATTATGTATATTTTACTGCAATAAAATGTCTAGAAAAAATGAAAATATATAATACATATAAGGTGCCTCATAAATGATAGTTATTAAAGTTATTTTTTTAAATAGAGACTGTCAGATTGAATAAAAAAGCAAGACCAAATGATATGTGCTTTGTAAGAAACAAGTTTGACTCTTATATAGATATACATAAATAATATGCATAACATACATATTTAGAAAACATGAATTTTTGCCTAACTGAAAAAATTATGACAGTTTGATTCCACTTGTTTAAATTAGTATGAATAGATTGCTAGGTTTCTAATTTTAAAAATAGATATGCGACAAGTAACAAAGGTTTGCTGTACAGAGTGGGGAACTATTGTCAATATCTTGTAATAACCTACAATGGAAAATATAAAAAATAATATATGTGTTTATGTATAACTCAATCACACAAAAAAAGAATTCTACATTTTGAAATTTTGTAATGTTTATCTTTTTGCCAGTTTTTCTAAATGTCCTATGGACATCTAATAATGTATGAGATACAAAATTTTAAATATTTTATGTAGGATATAAGGTTAATATAAATTAATATAAGTAGAAATCCATTATATTTAAATTATTAATGACATCATTCAAGATGCTCCTATTTTTATTTTTTCTGCACTTGATAAAATATTCTCAGAGAAATATTAATATGTCTCACCATGATTATATATTTTTCTTTTCCCTTATATTTCTTCTGATTTTTACTTTATGTATCTTTGTTTCTTTGTTGTTACATGTCAAATGGTTTTATGATGTCTATCTTCTCTGTGAACTGTTCTTTTTATCATTAAAAATATTCATCTTTGTTTCATTTAAAAATAAATAAAATTTAAAAAGAAGCAAATATTTAAAAAAAGAAACAAGTCTGAAACATAAAGACACAGAATATTGAAAGCACAAGATGTAAAAGATAGCCTATACAATTACTGAGCATAAAACACTCATGCCAATGTACTGATACCAGACAAAGCAGACTTCAAGAAGATAACTGCCTTAGAGAAAAGAGGGACCTTTCACAACAATAACACCGTAAATTCATCAAGAAGATAAATCAATCTTCTTGTATTGATTTGTATGTTCTCACTAAAACCTTCCAAATACATGAAATTGACAGAACTAAAAGGAAAAAGACAGATCCACAACAGTGATCAGAAACTTTAATATCCTTCTTTTAATAACTGATTGGGTGAGTAGACAGAGAAAAAAAGGATATATCAACTGACTCAACTTAACTCACAAGTATAGAATATGACACTCAACAAAAGTGTATTACACATTCTTAAGTGCAAACAAAATATTCACTAACAGACCATATGGTAGACCATAAGACAAGTGTCAACAAATTCAAAGGGTAAAAATCATACAGAATATATTCTCTGACTAAATGTCATTATATTAGAAATCAATAACAAAAGATACTCAGAAAATCTCCAAATATTCATAAATGAAACAACAGACTTCTAAATTATTCATGGATCAAACACAAGAAAATGTCAAGTATTTTTAACAAAAAGATAAAGTGCAACCTATCAGATTTTGTGTAAGAAATGAGCAGTGCTTAGAAAGAAATTTGTGGTTTTTAATGCCTATATAAGAAAAGCGACTGAACTGAACTGATAAGAAAAGACAAGTATAAAATCATTGATCTATGCTTTCATCTAAGAAGACAGAAAAAGAGTGAATTAAACCATATGAGGCAGATGAAGGGAAATAACAAGAGTGGAAATGAATGAAACAAAAAATGAACAAAAATTAGAGAAAGTAAGCCAAGTCAAAAGTTGGTTCTTTGAAGCAAATTATCTACATAGAAATTAAAAAGCAGGCAGGCATCACTACAAATACTACAAACCTGGTGGGACCATCAGTCAATATTATAAACAACTTTACACCAATATATTCAACAACCTAGAGGAAATGACCAAATTTATTTAAATATACAAATTAACAAAAATGACACAAGATGAAGAAGAAAATCTGAACAATCTTAAATACATTAAAGAAAGTGGGAGCTTTTCTGGTGGTCCAGTGGTTAAGAACTTACCTTGCAATGCAAGGGACACTGGTTCGATCCTTGGTCTGGGAAGAGCCCACATGCTGCAGAGCAATTGAGCCCATGCACCGCAACTCCTGGGCCTGCACGCCTAGAGCCCATGCTCTGCAACAAGAGAAGCCACCGCACTGAGAAGCCCTTGCTCTACAATGACACAGTAGCCACCGCTTGCCACAACGAGAGAAAGCCCATGAGCAGCAACAAAGGCCGAGCACAGCCAAAAATAAATAAATTTTCTTTTAAAGAAACTGAATTAATAACATTAAAACTTCCCACAAAAAAAAGCAATGAACCCAGATGGCTTTAATGGTGAAGTCTATCAAAAAATCAAGGAAGAATTAATGCCTATACTATACAAAGCCCTTCAGAAAGCAGAGGGGAAGGCATCTGTTCCAACCTGGTTATAAGCCCAGCAAGCAGGACTCGGAACCAGACCAGCAAAACCAGACAGAAATCCAGACAAGAACATCACAAGGGATAAAAAGCAGACTAACATCCCTCATGAACACAGACCCCCAAACTCTTAACAAAACATTAGCAAACTGCATGCCTGCATTCAGCAAATACTGAAAGGTGACAAAACACGAACAAGTTTCTTTCAGGAACATAAGATTGACTTTACGTCAAAACCAGTAATCAACCACTTTAACAGAATAAAGGGGTTCTACTAAATGAACCATTTTAGCAGATGCAAAACAAGCATTTGACAAAATTTCACGCCCATTCATAACAACACTCAATAAACTGAAAACAGAAGGAGATATCCTCAGCATCCCCAAACAACCCACAGCTAATGACAGGCTGACCGAGATGAGGCTGAGGAAACTCAGCCTCTGCAGGGCTAGTCAACACTGCCCTGGGGCTCAAGCCAGAGCGGTAACGACAGAAAACAAAGCAGAAGCCACAAGGATTAGAAACAGGAGAGATCCTGCCTCTGTGCTTGCAGCATGATTGTTCATATGGGAAATACTAGGAAATTTTAAAAACCTACTATGATTTGTAGGTGAATTCAGCTATGTTCCAAGAATATAAAGTGAAAATGCAAAATCAACTGTTATTTCTATACACTGGCAACAAGTGATCGGAAAATGAAACTTAAATAAATATTAATATCATTCACAACAGCATCCAAAAACAATCTATTGGTGGGAATAAATGTAATAAAAAATGTGTAAACAAACAAACAAACAAAAATGTGTAAGAGCTGTACACAGAAAACTACAAAATACTGCTGAGAGAAGTTCAAGATCCAAATAATGGAAAGATATACTATAATGGTATATATATATATATCAGCACAAACACACACACACATATATGTGTGATATCTCCATTAACCCATGTGAAAGAACTAGAAGACTCAATATTGGGTTTTTTTTTTCTTTTTTTTTCTTTTTTTTTTTTCAATATTGTTAAGATTAACTTCTCCCCAAATTGATCCAATATTTTATACAATCCCAAACAAAATTACAGCAGGCTCTTTTTGAGGAACTGTCACAAAATAGTGTGAACTGATGAACAGACATTAGTGTAACAGATACTGACCCTCACAAAAAGTCAAATGATTTGTGACAAGGTGCCAAAGTAATTCAATGGGGAAAGGAAAATTTTTTCAACAAATGGTGCTGGACGGCTGGTTACTCACATGGAATAAAAAGTGAACCTAGGACTTCCTTGGTGGTCCTGTGGTTAAAAATCCACCTGCCAATGCAGGAGACACAGGTTCAATCTCTGGTCCCAGCATCACACTACGGAGCCTGCACTCTAGAGCCCACAAGCCACAACTACTGAAGCTTGCAGCCCCTAGAGCCTGTGCTCCAGCACTGCAATGAGAAACTCGCACACCCCACTTGCCACAACTAGAGAAAGCCTGCGCAAAAATGAAAACCTACTGCAGCCAAAAAAAGTGAAACCAGATTCACAGCATATGAAAAATTAATTAGATATGGCTCACAGACCACCTGATGTGAAGAGCCAACTCACTGGAAAAGACCCTGATGCTGGGAAAGATTGAAGGCAGGAGGAGAAAGGGACCACAGAGGAGAAGATGGTTGGGTGGCATCACTGACTCAATGAACCTAAGTTTGAGCAAGCTCTGGGAGATGGTAAAGGACAGGAAGGCCTGGTTTGCTGCAGTCTGACTGGGTTTTGCAGTCGCAAAGAGTCGGACACAACTGAGCAACACAGACCTAAACACAAAACTGAATCTATTAACTTTCTACAATAAATTACAGATTATCTTTGTGACTTTTGGTTGTGTGCATGCATGCTCAGTCGCTTCAGTTGTGTCCGACTCTGTGTGACCCTATGGACTACAGCCTGCCAGGCTCCTCTGTCCATGGGATTCTCCAGGCAAGAATACTGGAGTGGGTTGCCATGCTCTCCTCCAAGGGATCTTCCCGACCTAAGGATCGCACCCATGTCTCTTCTGTCTACCTGCATCGGCAGGCAGGTTCTTTACCATGAGCACCACCTAGTAAGCCCATGATTTTTGGTTAGGCAAAGATTTTTAAATAGAACACAGAAAGCATGAACCAAAAAAGAAAAACAACTGATAAAATGAACTTCAACAATATTAAACACTTTTGCTCATTAAAATACACCATTATGGTGTATATAGTCTATGCATTTGCCAAAACCCACAGAAAGTTATAACATAGCATATACTTTAATATACGCAAAAAAATCTACAACACCCACCAGGGATGTCAGGACGGAAAGCAGACTGTGACCACCGAATCTAACTGTATCACAACATATGACACTAACACACAGGAGGGGAGATGAGAGAGTGTTTAGAAAACACTCTTTAGAAATTGTTAAGACCAATGATAAGAAACAGACTATAAAACATGGTACTCAAGCTGATAATTTTGTTCCTCAAGGTGGGGAGATATATTGGTGAACAATTCTGAAACTGCTTTCTAAATGCACTGGGGTGGGACAAATAACAAAATGACGGCAATGGTGGTGAGAAGGTTACACATAAGCACTTTTGTTACAGATCACAGGTTACAGACACACAGGTGAACAGGTATATACTTACCTATCTGCTAAGAGGCCTACAAGCAATGACACCCCAGCAGCAATGCCCACAAACCACTGCCTGGTTCCTGGTCTCTAAATCCCACTCTCCAATGAAATGAACTAGCACTCCTTGGAGAACTGTGGCAGGAACACTACGAGAGGAAGAGAAGCTGGAGTGGATGGCAGTGTGAGAAAGGGAAGAAGTTCTTAAAAGTAGGATCTGGGGGTTGATGATGTCCTGGTGGTTAAGGCTGGAACAGGTGAGCAGCTAGACAAACAGCACGGAGCTGGGTCCCCTCCAGAGTGCAGACACACACCCACAAGTCCGTCCTCCTCATGGAATTCCAGACCACACGGTGGGTTTTCCCTGAGCTTAGCTCCCACCCCCAGCAGGGTGGGCTGCCTCCCTGAGTGGCTGCCAAAGAGACCGGAGAACAGGACAAGGAGCAATCCTCCTTGGCAGACACCACCTGAGCCAGGTGACCAGGCTGACAGCCCCCGTGATGTCGTACAAATGTCAGCTGCCCTGATGTGATGTGACAAGAGGGCCACCTCACTTCTGGGGTCCTCTTTCCAAAAACCCACAACCCCTGTCCAACCAGGAGAAAACACAGCAAACCCCAAACCAGGGACATGCTACAAACACCAGAGGAGTCCTCCTCATAGCTGTCAAGGCCATGAAAAGGTAGGATCCTGGATGGGATCCAGGGCAGAAAGAGGACCCTGGGGCAGCATGTGACCTGAAGCCTAGAGTGCCGGGAACAGTAACAGAGCACTGTCCTGTTTTAGCTTCCACAAATGTGCCTCAGTTTGCAACTTTTCTGTAAATCTAAAACTACTCCAAAAGATTTTAAGTTAATTTTTAAAAGACACCATTAATAATGTGAATAGACAAGTTCAAACAATGGAAGGTAATATCTATCTATCTGTATTAAACCCCAGTGTCCTGCATTATAGGCAGATTCTTTACCAACTGAGCCAGGGCTTCCCAGGTAGCAGTAGTGGTAAATAATCCATCTGCCAATGCAGGAAACATAAGAACTGTGGGTTCAATCCCTGAGGTGGGAAGATCCCCCAGAGTAGGAAATGGCAAGCTGATCCAGTATTCTTGCCTGGGAAATCCCATGGATGGAGGAACCTGGCAGGCTACAGTCTGTGAGATCGTACACACACACACACACACACACACACACACACACGTCTCGGCTTGTATCCAGAGACCTAAAGGACCTGCTCAGATGCCTTGAGTGGGCGCCACAGGCCCAGCATCAATGTTCAAGCACATGCAAATGGAAGACAAAAGCAAACACCTCTCTGCCCACCAGGCCCACACGGCAGTCTCATGCCCACAGAACACACATGGAAGAATGTGCACAACTCTGTCACCCAAGGCAATGTCAGGAACCCACCCAAGTGCCCTCCAGGGACGGGCATCATGCTGAGAACAACCAAGGCCACTCCACAGACCACAAGGTCTAACACGGCACCACAAAGGAAAGTGGCAGAAGTCAGAAATGTGCCTGCTTCTGGGAGGCGGGTCTGGGAAGGCTTAGGAAGTCTCAGTTAGTCCAGGGCAGCATAGACAAGATGCTGCTCCTCACAGAAGCTCCTCCCTCTGGTCTGGGAGGCCAAAGATCCAGGTGCTGGCAGATCTGGGTTTGGTGAGGCCCTTTCTGGACTGCAGAAGGCTTCCTTCTCAAGATCCTCCAGGCCCTTCCTTGGTGTGCGTGCAATTGTGTTCCTCCTGTTGCTAGGGTATTGATCCCCCATGGGCCCCACCTCACCCTGAGCACGCCCAAGGGCCCAGCTGTAGACACCATCACATAGGGGTCAGGGCTTCCACCTGACAATCCAGAGGACACAACACGAGGGAGCTTTAGGGATGACAGAAGCGTCCTCTATCACCATGATGTGCCGGCTACACAGCTGTATACACTTCTCAAAACTGGTCAAAGCGTATCTATGCACTTCACTTATGTGAATTATATTTAATCATGAACTGAATAATTGCAATTCATTTTCAGTTTTGAAAATCTTAGCCAAAAACCTAAGGAATTGGGTACAAAAACTTCTTCAAGGTTAATTAAAAATTGGGTGAGAATTTAAATTGTACCATGTTTTCTTTCACAATTCATTTTTCCTTAGAGGAACTGGTTTCAAGGAAGAAGTCACTGTGATTTCTGAACAAATAACACTTAAGGTATCCGGGGGGAATTATTCTGGTCCATCAACTTCCTGATGCAGGGAAAAGCTGAGGTCAAGAGGAGAAGGGGGCAACAGAGGATGAGATGGTTGGATAGCATCACTGACTTAATGGACATGTGTTTGAGCAAACTCAGGGAGATAGTGATGGACAGAGAAGCCTGGTGTGCTGCAGTTCATGGCGTTACAAACAGTCGGATACGACTGAGCTACTGAACAACAACAACAACAATCAACTGGGGTTGGGTGCTGGCCAGAAAACCACACGAATGCCTTTCCAACAGGAGGCCCTGCCCGGGGGTTCATGATGGGAACGCACGCTTCGCCAACCTTCCCGGCGGCTGTGGCTGGAGAGCGGAGAGGGGCAGGGGGCCAACCGTTTGAAAGTTCACGTTGCTGATTTTGCTTTTGCTTCTCCCGCTGGATCTCCAGATCCTCAGTGAGGCCACCGCTCGTCAGCTTCTCAGCAAGCAAAGGGCGCCGAGGCGGAACGTGGACAGAATGAGAACACAGACTCCTCGTTCACATGCTGCGCGTTCCGAAAATCCCCCCGCGCTCATGGAGGATATCAGCGCAGTTATCGATCTGACTGCTATACAGAAAACACTCCAGGCTGCTGACACGCTCTGTGGCCTCAGCAGCGCCGAGACGGTGCTGCCGGAGGACCCCTGGAGACTTGCTGGAGGAGGTTCTTGGTCTTGGGGACGCAGGATTCTCAGTGATGCGGTGACCAGAGGGCGTTCTTCAAGTGAATTACCGGACAAATCACAGCTTACCTCGCGGAACTGGGCAATGCAGGAGAGCCGGCAGCGCCCTCGGGGTGCCGGTGACCCCTCGAGGCGCGGCCGCTCCGCCTTTGGGAGGAGCGCCCGGGGCGGGGTGGGGCGCGCATGTGCCAGGAGAAACTTTCCGGAAAACCCGGGTTTTATTTCCTCCGAGGAGCTGGTGAGATCACTGTGGCGGTTCAGATTCCGGCTAACACAGACCTGTGGGGGTGCTGGGAGGAGCGCAGGACGGGACCCTGCGCTACCCCCGGCGCCGCAGGGGCCCGGGAACAGGACAAAAGGGTGGCCACCTGGGCGCTCGGGCATCTCCGAAGAGCGCGTTACCGCGAACGCGGCGCCTTGAAACGCTGTGAGACGCGCGTCCGAACCCCGGTATCAAATAAACGGAAAATAAGCGTCAATTAAATCGCCTGATGACGACGCACACAGACCCCGCTGAGCCACAGTGGACACTTTAGGGGCGATAAACTCACTCTCTGGCCCTCCCGCGCGGCGGAGGCGTCCGGAGCCGGTGACGGGGGCGGGGGCCGCGGAGAAGCAGAGTGGCCGTACCCCGCGCCCCCGCCCCACCGTGCCACTGAAGCCTTGCCGGGGGGCCGCACCCTGAGGGCCGCCCCAGCCCCTGGCCCGCCCCCGCGCGCCCGCCCCCCCGGCCCCTCACTCACCCCCGCGCCCTTCGAGTTCCTCTTTCGTAACCCCCGCCCTCCAGGCGGTCGCGTTGTGCCCCCTGGGACTTGTAGTCTCTCCGCCACCCGAGCCAAAGCACCAGGGAGCGTGGCTCCCAGCCCAAAACTACACCTCCCGGCGGTCCACGCTATAACCTGCCGGGTCAAGTGGGTGACAGCCCAGAGTTCTCGCGAGATCTAAAGGTGCGCGCAGAGCTACCTGGGAAATGTAGTCTAGGGCCCTGATCAATTCAGTTCAGTTCGGTTCAGTTGCTCAGTCGTGTCCGACTCTTTGCGACCCCCATGGACTGCAGCACACCAGGCTTCCCTGTCCATCACCAACTCCTGGAGCTTACTCAAACTCATGTCCATCAAGTCGGTGATGCCATCCAACCATCTCATCCTCTGTCGTCCCCTTCTCCTGTCTTCAATCTTTCCCAGCATCAGAGTTTTTTCCAATGAGTCAGTTCTTCACATCAGGTGGCCAAAGGATTGGAGTTTCAGCTTCAGCATCAGTCCTTCCAATGAATATTCAGGACTGATTTTCTTTAGGATTGACTAGTTGGATCTCCTTGCAGTCCAAGGGACTCTCAAGAGTCTTCTCCAACACCACAGTTCAAAAGCATCAATTCTTCGGCGCTCAGCTTTCTTTATAGTCCAACTCTCACATCCATACATGACTACTGGGAAAACCATAGCTTTGACTAGACCGACCTTTGTCGGCAAAGTAATGTCTCTGCTTTTTAATATGCTGTCTAGGTTGGTCATAGTTTTTCTTTCAAGGAGCAAGCATCTTTTAATTTCATGGCTGCAGTTACCATCTGCAGTGATTTTGGAGCCTGAAGAAATTAAGTCTCCGTTTCCATTGTTTCCCCATCTATTTGCCATGAAGTGATGGGACCAGATGCCATGATCTTAGTTTTCTGAATGTTGAGTTTTAAGCCAACTTTTTCACTCTCCTCTTTCACTTTCATCAAGAGGCTCTTTAGTTCCTCTTTGCTTTCTGCCATAAGGGTGGTGTCATCTGCATATTAGAGGTTATTGATATTTCTCCTGGCAATCATGATTCCAGCCTGTGCTTCATCCAGACCTGCATTTCACATGATGTACTCTGCATATAAGTTAAATAAGCAGGGTGACAATATATAGCCTTGACATACTCCTTTCCCAATTTGGAACCAGTCTGTTGTTCCATGTCCAGTTCTAACTGTTGCTTCCTGACCTGCATACAGATTTCTCAGGAGGCAGGTAAGGTGGTTTTCTATTCCCATCTCTTTAAGAATTTTCCAGAGTTTATTGTGATCCACACAGTCAAAGGCTTTGGCATGGTCAATAAAACAGAAGTAGATGTTTTTTTCTGGAATTCTCTTGCTTTTTTTTATGATCCAGCGGATGTTGGCAGTTTGATCTCTGGTTCCTCTGCCTTTTCTAAACCCATCTTGAACATCTGGGAGTTCTTAGTTCACGTACTGTTGAAGCCCAGCTTGGAGAATTTTGAGCATTACTTTGCTAGAGTGTGAGGTGAGTGCAATTGTGCAGCTTTTGAACATTCTTTGGCATTGCCTTTCTTTGGGATTGGGATGAAAACTGATCTTTTTCAGTCCTGTGGCCACTGCTGAGTTTTCCAAATTTGCTGGCATATTGAGTGCAGCACTTTCACAGCATCATCTTTTAGGATTTGAAATAGCTCAACTGGAATTCTACCACCTCCACCATCTTTGTTGGTAGTGATGCTTCCTAAGGCTCACTTGACTTGGCATTCCAGGATGTCTGGCTCTAGGTAAGTTATTATACCACCGTGGTTATCTGGGTCATGAAGATCTTTTTTGTATAGTTCTGTGTATTTTTGCCATGTCTTCTAATATCTCAGGGCCCTAATAGAGTAGCAGAAGCAAGGGGGGGCCCACGCTGCCCAGGATCTCTCGTGCAGCTGTCTCTGGTGTTGCCAGGAGACCGGGGAGCCAGGCTGTCAGTGCCTGGACATCTGGCTCCCGGAGCTGGGGGGCCCGAAACCCCTCTGCGGACACTCAGCCAGGCTTCTCGTCGGTGTCCAGCAGGGTAGCGATTCCAGAGACAGCATGGGATTACACAGACGTGTCCCGGAGTGTGACGCCAGGCTGTGAGCAGGGTCCCCACAGTGTCTCTAGACATGACCTGGGGGCTGCTCCCCCTGCTAGGGCATGGTGGACGGCGGGGCCTAGAAAAGGCCTGTGTGGGGTTCGTGTCCTCTGTGTGTAATTCCCCAGGAAGGAAGCTATTCCCGGGCTGCCCTGCTCCGCCCCCCACCCCACCCCTGAGCCAGCTCTGCCACTTTCGTGGTACCAGGTGGAGCCTGTGGGGTTGGGGTACGTGGGGCTCCCTGGGCCTGGTCTGCGCTAAGGCTGTCCCTGGGGAAGGCTGTGCAGAGAGGAGCTTGGAGAAAAGAGAGGAAGATCAACCATCGCCTTTTCGTGCTTTCTGTGCCGTTGCATGGGGGCCAACTTTTCTCAAGGGCAACTACTTGGAGAGGAGTGTCTGGGCCAGTAGGTCTGAATTGAGAGGCCTGGATGGACTCCCATGCCGCACACTGCAGTCCGCAGGGACACATAAAACATGGGCTTTTCAGGTCTCTCTCGAACTTCCTTGTTCGATATGAATGGGGTGGATGAAATAGACCATGATCTCTGGTTTCTCTGAACTGGTGAAGCAGGTCCAACTGGTTACTCTTTCCATGAAAGCTCCACTCTGTGGCCTTGTGGTGCCTCCCAGGCGCTGGGAATGCTCCCCACAGTCTGTCCCTAAGACCATGGGGTCTAGGTGACAGGATGGTTGGCATCCCGGGTTGGTTTGTTCCGACAGGATGGTGCTGGAGGAATGTCTGCCTGTGTGATCTCAGTCTCTGCCTCTGTGCGTATGTCCTGCAGTCCTCACTTCTCAGCACACGGGATCACAGGTGTGCCGATGAAAGGATGGGGGCCCTGTGGGCATCCCTGGGAGTGTCTAGTGAGAGTGGGGTGCAGGCTAGGGTCAGGATCTACAGGTGTATGAGGTGCTGCATGACAGCTAGCATAAGCCCACACCTGACCCTGGGGCTCCCAGACTCCAAGACTGACACCGTCCCCACCCTCAGCTGGCTTCTGCCCCAACTGGCCATCTGGCCCGAATCCTGTGGGTTCTCTTCCCTGTGGGGTGCCGCCTTATGACACTCATCTGAAGTTTGAATGTCCAGAGTTGAATGTCAACAGAGTGTCTATTTTGTGGTGTGGGGCTACTGCTCTCCTAGGAAGAGTACTGAGGGCTGGAGGTCGAGTCACATTTGTGTCTTCTCTTGAGGACTGTGGTCACTGAGTTTCTTTAGTTAGAGCCAGGCGCTCCCTCTCAGGATGGCCCTCGGGGGCCTCCGAGGCAGGAACTGATGTAAGCTCCAAGCATGACCTCAGGGCACCTCGTTGCCATACAGCAGAGCTGGGGGGTCACGGACTACATGATTTTCATGACTACATGGTTTTCATGATGATGCGACTCTTGATGGTGACTGTAAAGTCTCTCAGGATGAAATCATGCCTGGGAATGTGACAGCTCCCGTGGGCCCATGCAGCCTGGCGTTACTGGGACGTACAAGAAACATCATGGGGTGGCATGGCAGCGTCTCTGCCACCTGTAGCTGCTCTGTGGCCCCACAGCTGCCCTGCCTGTCACAGAATCACTGCTCCCTTCCATTTCATCTGTTACCATTTTCTCAGTGGTTTTCTGAACCCCAGTGGAAACTGTTCTTCCAGGATCTTGTTACTTATCCCCGAGCCTGCCTGCTTCAGCCTCATGTGCCCCTAACATCAGGCTGTCCCTTAATAACAAATTATCTAGTATCAGAGGGTGATCTTTTCACTCTAGTGATTCTTAGGTCAAAATGTGGGCTCCCTGAAAATGCTGCCAAAGAAGCCTGCAATGAGCCAAAGCAAGTATATTCTCAACTGAGTCTCTGCGGAGTCCCCATTGGGAGGCTGGGGTCTGGGTCAAGCTGGGCCTTCAGTGGGAAGGAGGCTTGGTTCAGATTGGGTAAAGGTCTCCAGGCTGGTGGACATTGCAAGGCAAAGAGGTCTGAGGAGTCTTTTCATGGGATCTATTGAAAGCCTAGGGTTTACATTTTTTCCCATAAAGTTTCTGAAATGAACAATAAAATTATCTGCAACTTTTTCTGTGTAGTAGTTTCTTTTTTTCTCTTTAATCTATTTTATTAATAAATCTGTAAATCCACTGAATCCCTGTTAAGACACCAAGAGGATTTCACTTTCACAATTTGACAAAAGCATTCAAAAGTCACCTGTGGGGGAAAATGTAGAAAAATAGGACAATTCTGTAAAAACCAGTAATAAAGCGAGGGCAGATCACAATGTGTAGGAGTTTCTTGAAGTCTCCTGTGACAAGTTGCCTCCTTGACACCTCTGCCTGGAAGTCTCATCTGTCCTTCATACCCATGGCCCTCAGGGAACCCCCATCTCACTTCTACTTGTTTTTTTTTGTTTGTTTGTTTGCTTTTTTGTTTTGTTTTAAACCAGGAATGGATGTTGGGTTTTGTCGAATGCTTTTTTAAAAAAATAACTATTGAGAAAAGTCTGTGTGGTGAATTATATTCTTTAACGGTAAACATCAGGGCTTCCCTGATGGTTCAGCTGGTAAAGAATCCGCCTGAAATTCAGGAAACCTGGGTTTGATCCCTGAATTGGGAAGATCCCTTGGAGAAGGGAACAGCAACCCACTCCAGCGTTCTGGCCTGGAGAATTCCATGGACTGTATAGTCCATGGAGTCTCAAAGAGTCGGACACAACTGAGTGACTTTCATTTTCAAAGTTAAACTAACCTTATATTCCTGAGGAAAAGCCCATCTGGTCATGTTACCCTTTTTATATATTGCTGTGTCAGTTTGCTAAAATTCTCTAAGAATTAATTTGCTAAGATTTTTGCATCTGTGTTGCAAGGGATGTGGTTTTCCTGTAAGGCCTTTGTCATCAGGGTCACACTGGACTCACAGAGGGTTAGAAGGTTTGCCCTACTCTTCAGTTTTCCAGAGCAGGTAGCAGAGAATTGCTCTTGACTCTTCCTTAAACACTTGGTAGAATTTTTACCAGTGAAACCATCTAGGCCTGGATTTCTCTTTATGAGAAGGTTTTTAACTATGAATTCAACTTCTTAAGTGAAGTTATCTATTTTCTTTTGAGCATGCTTTGGCAGTCTTTGGCTGGTTGCTAGATGTGAATTTGACCTTGGTGTTGGACAGTTTTGTATTCCATCAATACTCCTGAACTCTATCTTGGGATGCACAAAAGTTTCTTGGAAACACTTTGACCCTCTTGGACCTTTCTTTTGAGCTTTGTGAGGAGGTCCTGGGCACTCCAGCCATACTGGGTCCTCTGAACCATCAGCTCCATCTCCTGACTCTAAGGGCCCTGGGCCCTGCATCTGGGAGTCACTGTCCTTGGTTGCCTGATGTCCAGTGCCTTGAGGGCAGTCATCTGAATCTTGTCTGGGTTTTAGCTGGTTGGGGGAGAGGTGATTGGTCCCTGTGACGCCTCTGGCCAGGAGCGGAAGTCTGTCTCTATTTTTTGTTTTTAATCTTGATTACACCTTTTCCTTCCAAACTCCCAATTCCCATTCCTTAGGGAAAACAGCCCCCTGAATGTGCGTTGTGGTCCCCCTTGTCACCCCCTTCCTTCAGCAATACATGTGAAAGTTATGCTGACTTTTGGGGTCAGCCTCCAGCGTTGGCTGTCAGATGTTTGTTCTGTGTAGCACCATGCTGGACACACCCCCAGCGGCCCCCACATAGGCCTGTCTCCTGGCAGCTGTGTCCAGCACCACACCATCAGGGGCGTGGAGTGCCACTCCCTGCTCCAGAAGGCAGGCAGGCAGGGGCTCACCTGGCCCCCTCCCAGGGCAGGGAGGGGCCCAGCAAGGCCTGGGGAGCGGTGCTGAGGGTGGGGGCACATCCTGAACAAGCCAGGTGGGTGTCTGCGGGCGGTGGTCCCGTGTGGCCCAGACGAGCCCGAGAAAGATGTTCTGGGACTTTCTGAGGAGCCTCTTGAGCTGCACAGTCCCGGTCCTGTTAGGCTGGTGGGGAATATGAGGACGTCTCTGAGGAGCCCGTCAGGTTGAAGGATAATTTCCAGGATAAAATGGAAAAATATGTTTACTGTCTTAAGGGCCACAAAAATACGAAATCCCCTACAGCGGTCATGTGGGGGAGGCTCCATGAAGGCCACAGGGAGCAATGTGGGATGCCAGGGTCAGTGATGGATCTAGCCAGCATCCCCCAGAAATCTCTGGGGTCAAGGTTACTGCCTGGGCCGCAAGCAGACTGCCTGTGAGTGGACACCTCCCCACTGGGGGGTTTTCATTCAGTGTAGGGAGGGCTAAAAGAAGCAAAGACTCAGGCACTGTTATTTATTTATGTTGAAGGGAAATCAGTGAACATTTTGTGTTTGTCATGCAGAGATCTTTTCCTGTTGAGATGGTCAGCTTTGCGACTGAATCATCCTTCAAGAGAGGAAATTATTTACATTTGTTTCTTTAAGATGAAATCCTACAATCTTACTAAACTTATGTAAGTGTTGAAAATTTAAGAGAGTTTTTGGAATAACCTACATATAATTTAATTAAAATAGGTATCTGTCAATTATTTAATTTGGAGGATTTTGTTAATTCAGATGAAAAGGAAATAGAATGTCGGGAATTCCCTGGCAGTCCAGTAGTTAGGACTCAGAGCTTTCACTGCTAGGGCCTGAGTTCAAGCTCTAGTCAAGGAACTAAGATCCCACAAGCTGTGCTGCACAGCCAAAAAAAAAAAAAATAGAGAGAGAGAGAAGGAAATAGAATATATTACATTTGCAAATAGTTTAAAATATTAGAAGGTGGGTGAGAGACATGAAGAGACATTTCACTGAAAAAGGAGTACAGATGGCAGAAAAGCACTTGTAAAGATGCTCAGCACCATTAGCCATCAGAGAAATGCAAATTAAAACCACACAAGGCACCACCACTCACTCACCCATCAGAATGGCTAAGATTAAACATAGTGACAACACCGATGCTGTCAAGGTTCCGGAGACCTGGATCACTCTTGCAGTGCTGGGAACATGTAAAGGGGCAGGCCTTGAAAAACTGACTGACAATTTCTCATCAACCGAACATTACCGCGGCAACCGGCAATGGAACTCCTGGGCATTTTTCTTAGATAAACGAAGACTGATATCTACATAAAAAAAAAACTGTACAGACTGTTCACAGCAGCTTTGTCTGTAAAAGCCAAACCTGATAACCACACAGGTGTCCCAGGTGGGACAGCAGCCCAGCCAGCTATGGGGCTGCCACACGGGGGAGCTTCAGGAGAAGAAAAGCTAATCTCAATGGCTCACGTAACCCCGAAATGACAGAATTATGGAGGAGTCGGAGAACAACAACAGTGGGTGAGCGGGCAGCTGGAAGGTTCCTTGTGGGGACTGCTCTGTGCCTGACAACAGAGTGCTCCCAGGATCACACGTGAGACAAGATGACAACTAAGCAGGCAGCCAGCAATGCTACAGTTTTGGGAAGGTGTTCCTGGCAGGGAATGGGGTGGCTTATCTGCCCCCGTCTGGCCTTGACCATTCCAGGGTTTTTGTTTCTGTTTCCTGAAACCCAGTGGCCTTTCTCGTGCTTTGCTTTTTCTGTAAGATGGCTGCTCAGACAAAGGACTCCCAGCCTGCTGCTGCAGAGAGGGAGGGCCCTCAGGCTGGGCCAGGGTTGCCCAGAGGAACCCAAGGCACAAACAGCCCGCATCCCCCCCCCCCAACCCGGGCTCCCAGAGCGCCTGTGGGGCCTTTCTGTTTCGTCAGCCCAGGAAGGCAGGTCCCTGGGCACCCAGGGAGCAGGCCTGCCCAGGCTCGCCTCCTCCCGCGGTTTCCCGCTCCTGGAGGTGGGAATAGCAATTATCCGCTCTGCTCTGCGTTCCCCTGGGGGCTGCCCTCCCCTCCTCCTCCCCATTAAGAGAGTTTCCCACAGGTACTCGGAAACTGAGCAGGCATAGGCAGACTCAGGACCCCAGCCCAGTGCCTAGCGGCCCCCAGGATCCAACACTCAGATCCCCTTGGGCCTGTCCTCCCCCTTCCCAACCCCACCTCCCATCTGTGCAGCCCTTGAGACTGTCCCCCTTTCCCACCCACCCCACCCTCCCGCACCTTTGCAGCCCAAGGAGGAGCAGGTGAAGCTCCTTAGCTCTTTCCAAACAGCCCCTACGCTGGGGGAGGCTCAATCACCAGCTAATTAATCGCCTGCAATTAGAAGGAGGCCTTAATTGCTGTTTACAACCCTC
This sequence comes from Cervus canadensis, assembly GCF_019320065.1. Lineage (NCBI taxonomy): Eukaryota > Metazoa > Chordata > Mammalia > Artiodactyla > Cervidae > Cervus > Cervus canadensis. Next base: position 28,368,374 of record NC_057398.1, read on the forward strand.
CATCCCTACCGGGCTCTCCCCAGCCTGGTCCACTTCCCTGGGTGGTGGGCTTTGTGTGCAAATATCTGTGCAGACTGGTGGGTGGAGCTGTCATCTGAAGACCAGCAGGAAGCCTGCTGGGCCAGGTGCAGGAAGCACAGGCTCCACCCTGAGCTTGCCTTCTGGGGTCCTCACTGCGTGCAGACCAGACCGTGTGGTCACCGGTCACCTGGTGAAGGGCTGGGTGGGGACAGCACCTGGAGGGTGCCAGCCTCATGGACGCCATGCCTGCCAGGGTGACCTCTGGGCTCTGTGTGCTCCCCACTCATGGTTGAAAGCCCAAGAACACATTTTGACCTTTGCTGGAAGCTTCTCAGAGCTCCAGACACCAGCCCAGCAGGGAAGCCGGTCTCCTGCTTGTCCTTAACAAACCTGGGGCCGACCACCCTGGGCTGGAGCCGCAGGGATCGCGCGTTCCTGAGTAGGCCTGTAGGTGGCGCCCTTGTCCAGCGGGCGATGGCCTGGACGGAGCCTGCCGCCGGCGCCTCCTCTGTCCAAGGCCCTCATGACAGTGGAGAGGGGCAGACCTGGGTCTGGACCCTTCCCCAAAGAGCAGAAATCGATGTGCTGATGCTCCAGGACTGGCACTGAAGCCCCCTTCCCTGGGGAGGAGAAAGGGACCCTGCCTCAATCTGTGACCCCAGTGCCTCCCCGTACCTGTTGCCCAAAACTCCCCATCATGGCTGCCTGGGGTGCCCAAAACCCTGAGACGCGCTAGGGGTAGCCCTGGCCAACTCAAGGCATTGGGCCTGCTGCCCACATAGGGCCCCGCGCTGGTCCTCTGTGTCGCCCCCCAGGCCTCCAGGTGCTGCTCCTTCCCTGCAGCCGTGCTCCTGCCCCTCGTCTCAGACCCCCTCACCCGTGGATCACACAGCCCCTCGCTCTCATCCACGGGGGGTTCCTGGCCACTTCCTGGGCCTGGACGCTGGGGCCCCCAGTGGCTCACATCCTCCGTGACCCAAGCCCAGGCCACCCCCTACCAGCTGAGCCCTATGTGGCCACAGCCACCTATCCACCCGGACGAAAGAGTCAGGGTCTCCAGAAACACAGACCTGCAGGAGGCACATGGACAGACAGAGATTCATTATGAGGACTTGGCAGTCATGTAGGCTAAGACCCTTGGGATGTGCAGTCAGCCCACTGAAGGCCTAGAGAGGACGGGTCACTCCTGTCTAGAGGCAGGAACAGCAACCACCCCTCCCTCCACTGCTCTTAGTGGGGAGGGCTGGCCTTCTTGTTCCATTCAGGCCCTCCACGGGTTGGACAAGGCCCACTCTCATGGGAGGGACACCTCCCTTCCTCCGTCCACCGATCTAAATGCTAATCTCATGGGAAAATGCCTGGGACAGGATCTGGCCATGTCCTTGGGCTCCCTGTAGCCCAGGCAAGCTGGCACAAAATCAGCCCAGACTGGCTCACCATGCGGACTTGAGGCCGCGTCAAAGAGGCTGCAAACAGGAACAAACACACAGGATGAGTGCACTCGTGTACCCATTAAATGTAGGGTGGGAAGCCTGATGATAAACATGTCCCCACGACTCTGTGGATAAGAAGCTGTGGGACAGCGGTGGCAGGAACCCCCATGTGGGAACAGGTGCTCCTGGCCTGGCATTCATAACAGTTAGGTTGACGATAAATGTGCATCTTTTCAAAACTCCTCTCACTTTACAGTCTTACTTAACCAACCAACCGCCAGTCCATCAGCAAAAGCAAACAAATGCCCACCAATGGGATGAGCGGCTTCCAGGAAAAAAACCAAAAGTGCTGATCCTGACCAGCGCCCTCCCCTCCACCTTCCAGTTTACTTCTCCGTGGCCACAATGTGAGGAAGGGAGAGATGGTATGTCCGGGGCTGGTCATTAGGTGGCTGTGGCCACCCCTGTGGGCAGCCTCATGCCACATCTGTTGCTCTGAGGTCCCCTGCTGTTTTCAGGCACCGTATTGGGGCTGTTTCATACCCAGTAGCACATGACTGACACAGTCTGCCTGGACGTGCCTTTTCCTGCCTTATCCCCTGTTGTTCAGGACAGGCCACGTTCTGGCGGAACTCTGAGGCAGACAATGCCCCTCCCCCGCCCCATGCACCTCGAGTTCCTAGGATTTCTGCTGCCTTGGTCCTCCTTGGTCTCTGGGGTGGCCTTTGCTCCGGGCTGGGGTCAGCTCTGCCTCCTGTCTGAACAGGGTGAATGGGAACACAGCCGGGCCAGCATCCCTACACCACCTAGGTCCTCCAGGATAGCCATGGGGTCCTCCGACTTTCAGCCCATTTAATACTTAACCCTGAGCACCAAGCCCCACCCTGGGCAAATATTTATTTGGCAATTAAGGGCTCACCAGGACGAAGGCCACAGAAGGTTCTCACAGCCGGGGAGGCAGCAGAGCAAACCGCCGTGGCTGACTGTCCAGGAAGGGTTGTCAACATGGGCCTTGGGAGGGAGCTGGCTGTACCTTGGGGCTTTTGGGCTGCATGGCGATGATGGCCCACTTAGCAGGAGGCCACGCTTGAGGGGCTTTGGACATCCGTCCTGGTGCAGAGGCACAGGATATGTCCTGGTGCCTAACCTCCATGTACTGATGCCGAGATAGCAAGCCTGGGAGCGTCTGTACCCTATGGGGGCAGAGGCCTGGAGAGATGCCCGAGAGCAGCGGATCTTCCAACCTGTCAGAGCCTCAGCCAGTGTTCACCTGCCCTGGGGGCAGCATGGCACCCTTGCCCCGGAGTCAGGTACAGCAGTGGGACCTGCAGGCCCTCCTGATGGCAGTGCCCAGCTCTTACTCACTGTGGAGGGGCCATGGTGGGGCCATGGTGGCTGCAGCGTGTCCTGCAGGGACCTCAACCAGGCAGACTCAAACACCAGGAAAGGGCTGCCCCGGGGCCACAGCTGACCTCTGCCTCTGCCGGCCACAGTGGCAAAGTGGCTGGAACTGAGCAGGGACAGACCCAGAGCTGGCTTCCGTCTGGATTTCAGCCAGGACTCCTCCTGCCCAGGCCCTGGAGCAAGAAGCTAGGCAGGGGTTGTGTCCCCATTCCGACCTCTGTCCTCTCAGCCCCCCAGGAATCTCCTGGGCAGATGCAGGTGCCACCAGGCAGACCCTGCTCCCCTCTGCCCTCTGGGCACTGGCCTGCACTCAGATGCACAGAGGGGTCACACTGCAGAGCCTGAACTACACTCTCTGTAGAGCTGAGCCATCCAGGGAATGATGAGCCTGGTCCAGTCAAGGGCCCAGAGAGCCCCAGGGTCCCAGGCAGAAACGAGAAGCACCACCAGTTGCAGACCTTGGCAGAGTCCCTTGGCACCTGGGGCGCAAGCACATATGCTGTGACTGGTGAGCATGCCCTGCAAGAGGGCAGTGGGAAGGCGCAGGCCAGGGGGGCCCAGAAGACCCCACAATTCTTACTGGGAGCAGCCCCAACCCCACCACCCTGGGGCACTGGGCTGGGGGTGGTTCTAGTGTCCCCCGGGAGCAAAACCAAAGGGGCTAGGGTGTCCACCCCTCCATGGGGTCCAGGATGCGGCTAGGCTGCAGAGCCTGGGGGCCAGAGCTCCGCCCACGCTGACCACACCTAGGAGGAACCAGGAGGCCTCCGTGTGGCTCATCTGTAAAGTGGACAGAAGCTGGAGACACCTGTGGGGAAGTCACTTGCCAGGGCGCTGGCTCTGAGCTCATTCCTGGAATTCTGACCAGAAAAGGAGGTGAGTGAGGTGCTCACCCGACACCCAGGAACCAACTTGTTATGCACACATAATACAGGCAGACCTTGGAGACCCTGCGTGTTCTGTTCCAGAGCCCCTGACACAGAGAATATCACAACAAATGAGTCATGCATTTGCTTTCCCAGTTCATGTAAGTTATATTTACACTGCACTGTAGTTTATTAAGTGTGTAATAGCATTATGTCTAAAACCCAATGTGCACATCTTGATTTTAACGCACTTTATTGCTAAAATCTGCTAACAGTTATTCGACAGTGCAGGGCTGGCACACAATTTTGGTTTGTGAATCACACAATACCCATGACGTGCAGTGAAGACCATGGTGTGCCCGCTTTGGTATGACACCTACCTGTACCATCAGGGAGGTGTCATAACACCAAGTGAGAAGATATAGCGTGGCCTGGGATAGAACGAGCGAAATTGGGTTTGTTGTTGTTGTTGTTGTTGTTGTTTTTTGCGAAATTGGGTTTTAACCCAGGATTTATTTGCTTAGATTTACATCAGTGCATAGAAAAAGGTTTGTAAGGAAGTGCGCGGAGATGCCAGTAGGATCATATGGGGCTGGGCTGCCGGCAGTTCCTCCTCACAGTCCCAGGCATCTCCCCTGTGAGTACCGGCTTCACCACCACGGATAACCCGGCCATGTGCCAGCTGGTGAGCTCCTGCCAGCAGTGCAGCACCTCTGATCTGTCTACTGAGTGGTGACCCCTGGGTGCCCCATGGTCACCTCCCACTGGCCACTCACTGCGAAGGGCCCCTTTGTTAAACATGGGAATTGCTGATCACTTTTAAGAGCTGCCCCCTCCCAGGGCCAGGCCCCTCGGCCCCAAGGCGGTCCATGGAGAACCGTGCATGTTTTGCCCATTTCTGGAGGCAGTGAAGTGCTGGGAGCAGCTGGTTCCCTTCTTGGCCTCCACGGCCTTGGCTGTGTCCTTTATCCCCAGGGCCTTGGCTGCCCGGCTGCTGCGCTGCCCAGAGTCTACCCAGGCCGGGGGCCCGGGCACCCTGCCATGCATCGGATAGAGCTGGGGGTGGTCTCGGATTCCAGCCCATGGGCTCCTAGAGGCCACATCTCACCCAGAAGAAAACCCTGATGAGCCGAGGCTGCATCATCAAACGCCCCTCATCCCAGGGAGGCTGCAGAAACTCAGCTCATGGCCCGTGGAAAAGGCCTTCTCCACCTCCAGGGTCACCACTTCTCTGTGGCCTCACAGGCACCCTGCCTGGCCCGAGACTCGAGGTGGGCTGGTGCTGGTGGAAGGGGTGCACACTGGCTGATCTGGGCCCGGGAAATGCTTAGCCTTTGGATTCTGAGGGATCTGACCCTGGGCAGACCCTAGGCTCCCCCCCTGAACTTCTGGCAGCCTGGATCTGGGCATGCCTCTCCAGACACACTTTACCAGCAGGGAGACAGACTGTCCTCAGTGGTCACAGACCAGGGCTAGACCTGGTCCTCAGTCACTCCCCGTGGTGTGTGTGGTGGTGCACGCAAATGCACATACATGTGCACGCACGCATGCACACATGTGCACATGTTCCAAGGAGGTCCTGCCAGCCACCGGTCAGTGCTCTGTCACCACACACGCTGGAGGACATGGGAAGCTGCTTCTCCCATGTCCCCAAGAGCTGAAAGAGCCTCACAGTTGGTGCTGCCCTTTTCTATTCTGGGCATGTGAGACATCCCTGCAAGCAGAGAGGATGGTCCCGGAAGCACAGGACGGACAGTTTGGTGTGGGGAGCCTGACACCGTGTGGAGACTCCGACTTCAGCCCTGGTGCCAGGGCAGGGCCGGAGCCCCCTGGCCGGGGTCAGATCCTTGCCCCTGACCCAGTGCCTTCTCCAGGGAACACACTACACCTCTGACCCCTAGGCTGTCAGGGGTCATGGTCATGGTTCCCACCCTCCCTGGCCTGGACCTGCTGGTCACCCCATCCTCAGACTTGCTCCTGGACAGTGTGGTACCTCCTGGCCTTTGTTTGCTGCCTTAACTTGTCACTCCTGTCAGATGGGGGTGTCATCCTTTGCCGACTCCCATACGTGTGTGGTTTCCCCGCAGATCTGATCCTTCATGCTTCTGCGCTGCCCGCCCCCCTGACGTAAGTTCCCCTGAACTGGGTGACAGGGGCAAGCAACACACCCCAAGATCCTGCCGCTGCACACCTTGGGTTTCTGCCGTGGTGCCCTGGCACCCCCAGCAACGTTACAAGTCTGAACACACTTCTCTTTCAGATACTTTTTCTTGTGTTTCTCTGAATCTTGGTGCTGGATACTTGTCCAAGCGCAGCTTCCTAGGGGTACTTCCCTTGTGAAAAGATGTTATCTCAAAGGCAGAGGATTTCAGTGTATCAGTTCTTCAAATATCTTTTTTTTTTTTTTTTTTTGGCCAAGCCTCACAACTGGCAGTATTTTAGTTCCCGGATCAGGGATTGAACCCATGCCCCCTGCAGAGGAGGCATGAAGCCCTAAGCACTGGACCACGAGGAAAGTCCCTCGAATACCTTATATGTCAGACAGTAAGCTCTCTTACTGATCTGTTTTCCCTTGAAAAAGATGAACTGTGTTCCCTGTTTCCTGCATAGGATGACTTATTTTCTAAAATGCTTTTTCTACTCTTTGCCCAGATTAACTGTCTAAGAACTGCATGAGCATCTTAAATGCCAGTGGAATTCACATCCTACAACAGCCTAACACCTGAGTCCCTTTGAGGACTCCATCATAGTCCCTCCAGTTTCAAAGGGACTTCATTAGGCCCCTGGATGTCAGGGAAGGAACCTACCCACCGTGTCCACTGCTGGACCCTGAGGCCCAGCACAGAGATGGGGAGTCAGGCTCTCTTCCTTGTGTTAGGAAGTTTGCTATTCAGTGTGCTGTGTCTTGGGCCAGCCCTGATTCCTCTCCCTTCCACACTTTACCATAGACGAGCAAAGGCTAAAAGGTCAGGGCTGAAGAAGACCAAACAGCACCCTGGGAAGGTGGGCCCTGCTGTGTCCCTGCAGTGAAGGGCATCTACAGTTTGCCTCTTATCATCCAGATCTTCTCTGTAACTAGTGAAATTCAAGTGTATTAAAAATAATACATCATGATCAAATGGGCATTGTAGGGCTTCCCTGACGGCTCAGTGGTAAAGAATCCACTTGCCAATGCAGGAGACATAGGTTCAGTCCCAGGTCCAGGAGGATTTCACGTGCCGTGGAGCAACTAAGTCCATGTGCCACAACTATTGAGCCTGCGCTCTACAGCCCAGGAGCGGCAACTACTGAGCCACGAGCCACAGCTACTGAAGCCCACAGGTCCTAGCATCTGTGCTCTGCAACAAGAGAAGCCACTGCAATGAGAAACCTGCACACCACAACTAGAGAACTCCACTCGCTGCAACTAGAGAAAGCCCATGCAGCAATGAAGAACCAGCACAGAATTAACCAGATAACCAGAAATAAAATAACTAACTAAACAAAAATTGTTAAAAATCGGGCTTTGTCATAGGAAAGCAAAGATAGTTCAATAGAATAAAAAAGAAAATGTGGTTATCTTAACTGATTCAGGAAAAGTTTTACATAAAGTTCAAAACCTATTTGTAATTTTTAAAATAACTTTTAATAAACTGACCTTAAAAGTGAAGTTCAGTAACATGACAAATTTCACACATGAAAACCTCATAGCAAACTTTCCATTAACTGGAGAAACTTCCAATGCGTTCTCTTTAAGATCTGGATGGGACCAAGAGTGCTCCCATATCATGGCTACTGCCCAACATAGGACTGGAGATCATAGCCAACATAATAAAGAAAGAAAAGTAGATGATGTGTATGATTATGAAAAGAGATAAAAATCAGTATAATTTGCAAAGGTACAATCATCTATCTAGAAAAGCCAGTAGAATAGATGGAAAACTTTAGAATAAGAGTCCAATACAATTGCTGAGTAAAAGACCAATGAATAAAAATCAATAGTATTGATTAGGACATTCAGTTCAGTTCAGTTCAGTTGCTCAGTCAAGTCCAACTCTTTGAGACCCCATGGACTGCAGCACACCAAGCTTTCCTGTCCATCACCACCTCCCGGAGCTTGCTTAAACTCATGTCCATCAAGTGGGTGATGCCATCCAACCACCTCATCCTCTGTCATCCCCTTCTCCTCCTGCCTTCAATCTTTCCCAGCATCAGGGTCTTTTCCATTTAGTCCATTCTTCCCATTCTTCAGGTAGCCAAAGTATTGGGGTTTCAGCTTTCAGTATCAGTCCTTCCAATGAACACTCAGGGCTGATCTCATTTAGGATAGACTGGTTTGATCTCCTTGCAGTCCAAGGAACTCTCAAGAGCCTTCTCCAACACCACAGTTCAAAAGCATCAATTCTTCCATGCTCAGTTTTCTTTATAGTCCAGCTCTCACATACATACATGACCACTGGAAAAACCATAGCTTTGACTAGACAGACCTTTGTTGGCAAAGCAATGTGTCTGCTTTTTAATATGCTGTCTAGGTTGGTCATAGCTTTTCTTCTAAGGAACAAGCATCTTTTAATGTCATGGCTGCAGTCACCATCTGCAGTGTTTTGGAGCCCAAAAAGATAAAATCTGTCACTGTTTCCATTGTTTCCATCTATTTGCCATGAAGTGATAGGACCGGATGCTGTGATCTTAGTTTTCTGAATGTTGAGTTTTAAGCCAACTTTTTCACTCTCCTCTTTCACTTTCGTCAAGAGGCTCTTTAGTTCCTCTTTGCTTTCTGCCATAAGGGTGATGTCATCTGTGTATCTGAAGTTATGATATTTCTCCTGGCAATCTTGATTCCAGCCTGTGCTTCATCCAGACAGGCATTTCAAATGATGTACTCTACATATAAGTTAGATAAGCAGGGTGACGATATATAGCCTTGACATACTCCTTTCCCAATTTGGAACCAGTCTGTTGTTCCATGTCCAGTTCTAACTGTTGCTTCTTGACCTGCATACAGATTTCTCAGGAGGCAGGTAAGGTGGTCTGCCATGCCCATCTCTTTAAGAAAGTTCCACAGTTTGTTGTGATCCACACAGTCAAAGGCATTGGCATAGTCAATAAAGCAGAAGTAGATGTTTTTCTGGAACTCTTTTGCTTTTTCTATGATCCAACTGATGTTGGCAGTTTGATCTCTGGTTCCTCTGCCTTTTCTAAATCCCCCTTGAATATCTGAGAGTTCTTGGTTCACATACTGTTGAAGCCTGGCTTGGAGAATTTTAAGCACTACTTTGCTAGAGTGTGAGATGAGTGCAATTGTGCGGTAGTTTGAGCATTCTTTGGCATTGCCTTTCTTTGGGGTTGGAATGAAAACTGACCTTTTCCAGTCCTGTGGCCACTGCTGAGTTCCCCAAATTTTCTGGTATATTGAGTGCAGCACTTTCGCAGCATCATCTTTTAGGATTTGAAATAGCTCAACTGGAATTCCATCACCTCCACTAGCTTTGTTGGTAGTGATGCTTCCTAAGGCCCACTCGACTTCGCATTACAGGATGTCTGGCTCCAGGGGAGTGATCACACCATCATGGTTATCTGGGTCATGAAGATCTTTTTTGTATAGTTCTGTGTATTCTTGCCACTCCTTCTTAATCTCTTCTGCTAGGTCCATACCATTTCTGTTCTTTATCATGCCCGTCTTTGCATGAAATGTTCCCTTGGTATCTCAAATTTTCTTGAAGAGATCTCTAGTCTTTCCCATTCTATTGTTTTCCTCTATTTCTTTTCATTGATCACCGAGGAAGGCTTTCTTATCGCGCCTTGCTTTTCTTTGGAACTCTGCATCTAGATGGGTATATCTTTCCTTTTCTCCTTTGCCTTTAGCTTCTCTTCTTTTCTCAGCTATTTTTAAGGCCTCCTCAGACAACCATTTTGCCTTTTTGCATTTCTTTTTCTTGGGGATGCTCTTGATCACTGCCTCCTGTACAATGTCACAAACCTCCATCCATAGTTCTTCAGGCACTCTGCCTATCAGATCTAATCCCTAGAATCTATTTGTCATGTCCACTGTATAATAATAAGGGATTTGATTTAGGTCATTCCTGAATGGTCTAGTGGTTTTCCCTACTTTCTTCCATTTAAGTCTGAATTTTGCAATAAGGAATTCATGATCTGAGATACAATCAGCTCCCAGTCTTGTTTTTGCTGACTGTACAGAGCAAAGCAGAGATTAGGACGTTAGGCTGAGTAAGATAAGCCAGTCACAAAAGGAGAAATAATTATGATTCCACTTATATGAGGTCCCTGGAGGAGTGAATCTCAAAGACTGAAAGTAGGAGGATGGGTGCTAGGGCCTGGAACAGGAGGGGCAGAGTAAGTGTTTAATGGGGACAGAGTAGCTTTTTAAAAAATTTATTTATTTATTTATTTATGGCCTTCTCCAGTTTTGGTGGGCAGGGGCTACTCTCTAGCTGCGGTGCATGAGTTTTTCATTGCAAGTTTTCTCTCTTGTTGCAGAGCACAGGCTGTAGGGTGCCCTACGGTATGGGCTGTAGGATTTTAGTAGTTGTGGCACATGGGCTAAGTTGTCCTGCAGCATGTGGGATCGTCCCAGACCAGGGATTGAGCCCATGTGCCCTGCACTGGCAGACAGATTCCATACCCCTCCACCACCAGGGAAGTCCCAGGGACAGAGTTTTAATTTGGGAAGATGAAAAGGTCCTGGGGGTGGATGGTGGTGATGGTTGTACAACAATATGAATGTGCTTAATGTCACTGAGCTGTGCACCTAAAAAATGGTTAAGTAGTAAATTTTACATTAGGCCTATTTTATAAAAATTAAAAAACAATAATATAGAAAAGAAGCCAGATAAGTCTCATAAGTCACATATTATATGTGTGAATATGTGTGAGCCCATTTTTAAGAAATATCCAGAAAAGGCAAATCCATAGAAACAGAAAGCACACTGGGGGCTGTGGGGAGAATGGGAAATCACTGTGTAATTCATTTCAGGGTCCCTTGCAGTGGTGACATTTGAGGGGGGTGTGGTCACAAAACATTGTGAATGTACTAACTGCCACTGGAACAACCTACACTTTAAAATGGTTAATCTTATGTTACGTAAATTTCACCCCAATTTTTTAAAATGAAAAAACAATAATATTGCTGTATACCAGCAATAACAAATTAGGAAAAAACAATTCACAATAGCAAGAGAGAAAATATAGCATCTGGGAATTAACTTAGGAGAAAATACACACAACCTCTATGGAGAGAGCTGTAAACTGAGATGAAGGCTGAAGTGCTGATTTGAGTCAGTAAGGGGTCCTTTGCCTTCTGGGAAGTGAGAGCAACATGGCACAGATGTCAGTTCTTCCTAATTAATCTGTATGGTCCATTCAATCCTAGTCAAAATTACAGTTGGAGTTTTGCAGAAACTAGAAAAGCTTACTCTGAAATTTATGACAGAAAAAGGTATGAATAATGGAACAAACATTTAAAAAAGGGGAAGAGGAGAGCTTCGTCTCCCAGATGTTGGGGCACTTGACAGGGGTTAGTCACACAACCAGGCAGGGTAACAGTCACACAACCAGTCAGGGTAACAGTCACACAACCAGGCAGGGTGACAGTCACACAACCAGGCAAGCAGGAAGGACAAATGGGCCAAGGGATGGGAAAGGTGTATCAGTGTGTGTTGGCAGGGCTGGCATGGGGGGCGTGGAGCATGTTTTCTCACTTTTTGGGTAGGATTCCTCTCTTTCCTGTTAAATTGCAGGCATCCCTCGGCCACCTGGAAGAGCCCACTGGGAATGCCTGGTGGCCTGGGAGGGACAGGGAAGAGGCCTCAGATACCACCCCAAACACCCGAGCCCTCAGACAAACAGTGGATGCGTTTGGTTATAAATATCAGGATTTCTGACCAATGAATGGGCAGAACTGGAAAAGATCGTAGACTGTGCCCATCTGTAGGGACTCTAATCTAGGATGCGCAAGGAATTCTGCAATTTAACAGGAAAGAGAGGAATCCTACCCAAAAAGTGAGAAAATGGCCATGTTTCAGAAGACCTCATGTGGGGACACCTTCAAGCCCATTAGAGAAATGCACGTGAGTGGCCACCTCCCCATCAGACAGTCTGCTGGGGAAGACTGGAGCATATGCAGCCGTGGGACCCTGGGAGAGTGGATGGTCTGGCCAGGTGTGGACGTGGTAAGCAGCTGCAGCCAGGGTGGCTGGATATGATCAGGGTGGCCAGGTGTGGACAAGGCAGCCCAGCTGAGGATGTGGCCAGCTGGGTGATAACCTCCCCAAAGAGCTGTGTGGGGATTGCAGGCATTCCCAAGTGTGGATGGGCAGCTTGAAGGGGGCACCATACAGGGCCGGGAGCATGTCTGAATGCTCAGGGCTCTGCAGATGTGTCCTGAAATCCAAGGCTGAATGAATGATGGTGGAGGAAGGAATGTGGGGTCTGCAGTGCCAGCACCCCAAACAGCCAGTGCAGCCTGGAGGGAGCGGGGTGGAGCGGGAATGGGAGTGTGACCAGCACCCCCTGGCCCCTGGTCAGAAGGACTGGGGCCCTCTTTGTATTTATTTATTTATTTATAGTTTTGGCTGCACTGGGTCTTCGCACAGGCTTTCTCTAGTTGCGGTGAGCAGGGGTCTACTGTTTGTCGTGGTGCACAGGCTTCTCGTTGCAGTAGCTTCTCTTATTACAGAGCACAGGCTCTGCACGGGCTCCAGTTGTGGGCACAGGCTTAGTTGCTCCGAGGCATGTGGAATCGTCCCAGACCAGGGATTGAACCCATGTCCCCCGCATTGGCATGAGGATTCTTATCCACTACACCACCAAGGAAGTCCGGACTAGGACCCTTTTACCCAAGGATCCCCAGCCATGCACACTCAACAGGCTGCCCTGACCATCAGGGGTCCTGGCCTTGCAGGCTTGCCTGGGTTCTCTCTCCACTGCTCCCTAGGTGACCATCTTGCTGGCAGACAGGCCCTGAAGGGGACCCCCCTGCAAGCTTGTGTGAGGTTTAATCCCAGCATGGGTCTGAATCAGTGTCCCACTCCTTGGCAGAGAGCCTGTGGCCACCCAATCCATCCCCCAGTCCACCTGCTGTCCCCAAGCAGTGCCTGGGGGTGTGGGGGTCACACGCGCTATGGAGGAGTGTGGGGAGCCCAGGACAGGTGGTTGGTGGGAGCAGCCTCTCCTGGACCCCCCTGCCCAGGCTCTCATGTAGGCCTCTCTGGCTGGCCTCTCTGGCTGCTGCACAAGACCCCTCTCCCCCTACCCCCCACTAAGCTCAGCTTCTAAGGCACAAGGCTCTCCAAGGCAGGTCCCGGGGAGACCTGGGCGCCCAGTCCCCTATCCTTTGGGTGGTGATGATCCCACGTCCTGGGGGGCCAGTGCCCTCCTTCACGGGGTCTGCGGGCCTCACCTGGGTACCTTAAGCATTGATCACTCCTGTCCCAGTGCTGGAGAAACTCAGGGTCTTTTTAAAGGAAAACTCTGGTTTCTCAGCTCCCTGTGTAGCCATTTTGAGGGGGGCTGGCCAGGCTGTCCCCTCCCGTCGTGGCCACAGGGCTCATGGGAGCTCCGAGCGGACTTGCCACTGCAGCTGCAAGGTCACAGCCCCAACGCTGGACGAGCGCAGAACTAACCCCAGTGTGGAAGGTGGACATGCTGGGTTCAGGGGTGGCGCCAGCTTGGCTCTGGCAGTTTGAAATATGAGGCTGTTGGAAGAAATCGCAGAACTGGGTGTGGGGTTAGAGGCTGGGGAGGTGGGGGCGGTCACCAACACAGCTTCATGTCCAAAGAGCAAGATGGGACCGGCCTGCTGCTGCTGCTGCTGGCTAGCTGGGTCCCCAGACACTTTCTTCTTCTGTTCTGTCTCTTCTTAAGACGAGGTGGGTTTTTTGTTATTACTGAGGACTCTGCTCCTGTGCGGAAGGCCCTGGCATTCCATGTAGAGAGACATGCACACAACCTTGGTTTTCTCTCGAGCAGAAGTTAAAGATTATTCAAGGCAGAATTCCTGGGCTGTGCTGCAGCAGTGGGTTGTACCAGGCAAAGGCTTCCACCGCATCCCCCGGCCAGGCCGCGATAAAGCAGCAGGAGCCGCACCTCGGTGACACTGCCTGCCGCCTCCATGGGACCAGGTAGGATTGAGGCCCACAGCTGGTGCTGGGGAGAGCTTGTCTTGTGGGGGTCTGCAGTCACCCCACAGCCTCTGAATAGAGCTGACTAGAGAACTCCCCTCCCCCGACTTTGAAGCTTTTCTGCCGTCCAGTCCGTGGTCACTGGGTGCTGCCTGGGGCCAAGGGGGCCACTGCAGCTGCGAGCTCAGGGTCCGAGCACTGGGCCAGCATAGAGTCGCCTGCAGGGAAAGTGGGGGTCTTTGGAAGAGCCTGTTTTGGCTGGAGGGTTTTCTCTTTGCTGTTTGTTGGGCGAGGGGGTGGGGATCAGGTCTGTGGCACACCCTGGGGCCTGTGTGGAAACAGCGGGGCAGGCTGGGCTCTTCAGGGGCTGGAGGGGCGTTCCGCCCCTGTGAGGGGGTTCACGGGCCTCCCTCAGTGACATTGATGGGTGTTTTCGAGCCTCTGGTGGGCAAGGATGACTGTTAAGGCCCAAAACTGTTCACGGAGCCTGCCTGTGATGTGGCCACCTCTGAGGATGACAGCCAGAACGCAGGCCCCATGGGAAGGGAGCAGGCCTGAGACACGTGAGTTTGCATGACAGCGACCACAAGGCTCTTGCAAGGAAACCGAACTCACTCCATGTATAAAGTCATGTGTACCTGTGAGTTCCCCCAGAGGTGTGGAATTCGGGATCGGCTAAAGCAGGACCAGCTTCCTTCACCAAAGCTGAAGTTCTATCCTACCCAGGATGCCCCAGTAAGAAGAGGGTACAAAAGAAGTAAGACGTGGGTCTAAGACCTGGGACAGCTCTGCCGCAGCGCTCACTCTGCGTGGCCTCGTGGGAAGATGGGCAGGGCGCAGGGAGGCCACGCCTGACCAGGGAGGTGGATGCTGGTTGGGGTGCTGGACCCCACGTGGCCTTGTGATAGGAAAACCCAGAGAAATAGGAGCTGTCCCGGCAGAATCTCAAATGTCAGAGAAGAGGGGGAAGGCATGGCAAAAGCTTTCGGCTAGGTAATCAGAGGCATATCCTGAAAGAGAGCGACAGCAGACAGGTCCTTGTCCCAATTTGCTTACAGGTCATTCCAAGTTGTGGACACTGTTCCCAGACCTCAGAGGGTGGGAGGGCACTGACTCAGTTTTAATTTCATTTTTATCAGTGTTACACTTGTATGTGGTTTAAGAGTCAAACATTTCTACAAGGCTCAGACAAATACGCCCCGAAAGCCACCCATGCTGGCCCCAGAGGCAACTACTTCCCTCTCCCACATAATTCCTAGGCCCTTTACCAGCATCTGGGCGACAACATGATTGAATAACAGCTTCTCATTGTTTCAGGTTTAGGTATTGTCTATTGAATTCACCCCAGGGAAGCCAGTGTTTATTTCTTCCGCCTTTCCCCTTCCCCCACACACTCCGGTCCCCCTGTTTTTGCAACAGAATGACGTTCTAATTTTAATTAGCTCTGAATTCAGTGGTAAGGTCTTTCTGTGTTCACACCAGGCCTGGGGCAGGCCATGGTTGCTGTTCCAATCTGAACATGTGCAGTTTTCCCCAGAGTTAATCATCGCCTTCCTTTTTTCATGCTTGCTGAGTTTTCTCTGAACTCATGACTAATTCGTCCTCAGACTCTTGCTGTGGCTTCAGTTCAAACACATGGGCATTTCTGAGGTGGCGCCTCTGGGAGCCTCCGCCCTGGCCCCTTGGGGGCTGGTCCTCCTAGGTCTACAGGAGGGCTGGCACCCCGAGATCTCTCCTGGCCCTCACCTGGAAGATTTCCTTTGCTTCTCCCTTGGGTTGAATTTTCCTGGACCCCACACCCTCCTCTTTCTGGGTTCACCCAGGTCCTGGTGAAGCACATCCTTCCTGAGAAAGGGCGCCCACAAACATGGGGCTTCCAATGCCTGTCCCTCCCCAACACGGAGGCCTGTTGCTGGGGGTGGCCCTCCAGCCCAGAACCTTGTCCCCCCAAACTGGGACCCCAGCCTCTGATGCTACTGCGGGTGAATTCCATGTCACTTCAACTCCTGATCAGGAGGTCAACTGGCTTGTCAGTTCTTACTGGAAGTTTCAGGGCTCTTTTTGTCTCCAGTGTTCTGACGGTTCATGAAAATGGCCTTCGTGTGGGTTCCTTCTCACCCTCTACCACCAGCTCCGTGGCTCAGTGAGTCTGGAAATTCTCGCTCATTTCCAGGATATTTTCTTTAATCATTAATTTTAAATTGTTTCCCGGCTCCTGTTTTCTCTATTCCCTCTTTCATGGTAAATATCACTGGGACCTGGGAGCTCATAAACGGGCGGCGAGTGACCTGATCTCTTTTTCTGCATTGTTCAGCTTTAGTTTCCTTTGTTGAGGTTTGTACTTGGTCTCTGAATATTTATTTCTAAAGCACTCTGATCTTTTTCTGTGGTCTCTCTATTTTCTCTGCTCTCTTTGAAGAGATCAATAATAGTTGTTTATTTTTAAGTTTTTTTTCCCCTTGTACAGGCTCTGTCTGCAGAAATGCAATAAACAAATTTTTCCCATAATCACACTTACTATATCAAAGTTAAAACTTAAACATAACAAGATAATCCATAAGTAAAGTCTGCAGACAAATCATCAATTTGAGAAAATATTTTAAAGCATACAAGTGATTACAAGATAAAAATTGTATTAAGAACTTATAAATTGTCAAGAAAAAGATAAGAAACTCCATGGAAAGATGAGTGAGGGCTGTGACTGGCAACCCACTGAGAAATCTGGGAGCTGTCTAATGAGAACACCTGATTTGCTGGCACCCAGGAAGCCAGAATCCCAGACATCGGATTAGTGTCCAAGGAGCAGAGCCTGGGACAGGGTCCTAGTGTGAGAGGGGACCCTGGAGCACCAACTGGCCCACCTCCGTGGGGGTCACCGTCCCAAGGGTGACTTCCCAGGAGGCCACTGAGAGCCTTTTTTGGGCTAGGGCGCCATGCACCTGCCAGAAGGGAGCATGAGTTGGGGCACCTGGCTTCTTTGGAGGTGAGCTGTCACCCAGAATGTGTCACTTGGGAAAAATGAAAAAGCAGAAACACAGATTGCCAGAGGGGCCAGAGGGAGGGGAGCTCGCTCTCGCATGTTGTAGAGGAATTCAGGGCCAGGCCATCTGGTCATATCTCATAATTAGAAGCATCTGCAAACCCTGACTCCACCGGGTTGTCTGCAAGGGTGCCAGGCAGGGGTGGTCCTGCGGCGTCTCACAGCCCCCCTGGGGGTGGTGGTGCAGAGCGAGTGCGAGGTGTGTGGTTGCCCTGGGGACGCTGTAGCAAAGTGCCACAGATCCAGGGCTTAGAGAGTAAAAGTCACTTTCCTCCACTCCTGAAGGTGGGAAGTTGGGGGGCGGTCTGAGCTCAGGGCTCTTCTGAGGCCACTTCCCCAAGTCCTCCCAGGGTCTGTATCTTGATTGCCTCTCTTTTTTTTTTAAGTATGTATTTCCTAAAATAATTTTATTTATTTATTTATGGCTGTACTGGGTCTTTGTTGCTGTGAGGGCTTTCTCTAGTTGTGGCAAGCAGGGCTACTTTCTAGTTTCAGTGCACAGACTTACTCTGAGGGCTTCTCTTCTTGTGGAGCACGGGCTCTGCAGTGTGTGGGCTTTAGTAGTTGTGGCTCCTCGGCTCTAGAGCACAGGCTCAGTAGTTGTGGCACACAGGCTTAGTTGCTCCATGGCATGTGGGATCCTCCCAAATCAGGGATTGAACCTGTGTCTCCTGCACTGGCAGGCAGATTCTTTACCACTGAGCCACCAGGGAAGACCCTGATTGCCACTTCTTACAAGGACACCAGTCAGATTAGATCAGAGCCCACTGGCCCTGTTTTACCTTAATTCCCTCTATAAAGGTCCCATCTCCAAACACAGTCACATTCTGAGCCCTGGGGGCCAGAGTTTCAACATATGACTCTGGGGAACCCAGTTCAGCACTTCCAAGGAGGGAAGGCATCCAGATGACTCAGGGGCATCACCACACAGGTGAGGAGTGACACGTCATGCTTGCAAAGACTCCAGTAAAAACCCATAGTCACAGAAGTGTACCTGCAGATCACATGCGCTTGCGTTCTACATGTAAGCATCAAGTTTTGTGCACAAGGAGAGCACATGAGAGATGATCCAGGCACGTGTGTCTGTATGAAGAACAAACATATCAAAATGCCTCCTACAGGAAGACAGAGGGCAGATATATGGGCTCTGAGGGGTGACGAGGGGGTGGCTACATGGGGTCCCAGTGGTGGCTGGTCTATCCTGGGGTCCCATTGGGGGCTGGTCTGTCCTGGGGTCCCAGTGGGGGCTGGTCTGTCCCTGGGGGTCCCAGTAGGGGCCTGTTTCCTGGTTTTGGCCCCTGGTGTATCCTTCCCACATGGGGTCACTGTGAGGGCAACATTCCCACTGGATGGTGTCCTTTGCACAGGGAAGCCGGTGAGGGACTTGGGGCTGGCCAGTGAGCATGCCTTCCCCACCAGCCCAGGGCCTCAGTGGACCAAGCACCAAGCCAGCTGTCCCTGGTAGAGGAGGCCTTGTGCCAGACATGGTTTCTGTTCCCAGACAGTGTGGGGAACAGCCGGTGGGACCATTCATGACTCCCTCCCGGCAGGATTAACCCCGGACGGGATCTTTAACAAGAAGTCGGCTCCTAACAAGGAGTGGCACTTTCCCTCTGACCCATCAGGTCATGCCGGGATTATCAGGAGCTTCAGGGACTGAAGGGTCACCCAGGGTGTTTTTCCACAAAAAGGTTTAGCAAAGGGCAGATCTGTCCCCAGTCTATTTGGACAAGTGCAGAGTTTCTGGAGCGTGGGCCCTTGGGTGCTGGTCTGGGGAGGGGCCGTGTCCTAGGATGTGGAATTTGTGTTCTGTTCTCCTAAAAAGCAATGTGATAAAGTGCCAGTCTTGGCTGCTGGCTCACCTTTGAGAAGCAAGGGGTCAGGAGGGCTGACATCTCTCCTACCTCAGACAGAAGCCTGGCGTGATCAGCATGGGGCCAATGCCTCACTGCCCACAGCCCCTCTCCATTCCAGGCCGTGGTGCTCCTCCACTCCACTCAGGCCAGCTCCCCCTCCTCCCTGCCCATCCCACTCTGCCAAAACCTTTTTTCACGTTCTATTAATGCCAGTTACACCGGAGGGGCCGCTGGGCCCCCCGAGACATTACAGGTCTCCTGCAAGTGAGGCGCTTCAAGGGAGCAAAGGGTCCCCAAGCTTGGCGCTCCACACAGGTGGGCAGGATCCGGGCCACAGGGTCTCACCTTGTCCTGTGGACATGCCCACAGGACCCCGGGTCCCCTGCAGGAGGGGTACCAGTCTGTTCCAGCGTCCTGCTGAACAGATGTCCAGAATGTGGCCTCAGAGAGCGCCAAAGGAGGCAGCTACACCAGGGGCCCACGTCAGGACCCACGTTTGCTGGGGCAGAGATGGCCCCCAGGAAATGGCATTTGGAGTAAGGGTGGAGCCCACAGAAGTCATGGCCAGGGAAAGGACTTAGGAACAACAGGAGGGTTCAGTGGAGTAGGCCACTGTCCACCACTTCAACCTCTAGGCCTGTGGTCACTGTCCGCCGACCACTGAGCCCGGGGAAGAGGAAGCGTGGGAGCCATGCCCACCTCCTCATCTGGTTTCCTGTAGGCTGAGGAGGTAGGGGCCAGACTGCCTGCCCTTCCTGAGTTATAACTTCACTCCTGGTCCCCCTACCCCCGACTGGGGTCCCCAGGGCTGCTCCAACCTGGGACCAAACTGTCCACACCAGTGGATTCCCCAGGTTTTAACCTCCACTCTGCGAAGCCCTCCATGCCTGAGAGCCCATCCTGTGATTTCACCTCCCAGGGTCAGCAGCGTTCTCCCTGCAGCAAAGCTAGGTCCCAGGCCACCGCTCTAGCCACCAGGCCCGGGGCCATTGTCCACTGCTCCAACCACCAGGCCTGAGGCTGCCCAGGGTCATTCAGGTTGCCCTGTCCTTTGGACCTGCAAGAGCCCCGCAGGCCCACACCTAGTCCTGGGCAGTACTGGAGGGTATGGAATGGGATGGCCCTGGACCATAGTGGGTTGTATGTTACTAGCGGCCCCAGGGGCTGGTTGTGGCATTTGCTCATTTCTATGGTGGAGACACCCACCACAGAGCTCAAGGCACTGAGGTGCAGTCAGCAGGCCCTGAGCTGGGGAGCAGTGTGGCGAGCTGAGTGGGGGCTTCCCAGACAGCCTGGGTGAGGAATCCAGGGCTTTCTGAGTCCTTCTCATGGGGGTCCTGGGTGGATCGAGAATCGTCGGAAGCATGGGTGTCCCCAGGTCTAAAAGTGGGGACCTCAGAGCTGTGTGGCTGTGGTCCTTGGTCCCAGCGAGACGGAGTAGGCCCCAGTTTCCATTGCCCCCCTACCCCTGTGAACTGGGGCAGGATGGGGGCGGGGCCCATGGTGAAATGGAGGGTGCAAAAGGGATAGCACATGGCCACACACCCTGTGAAGCTGAAAGGACCTGTGTGCTACCCTGCTGTCTGGGTGCCAGTGGGTAGGGGTTGGGGCAGACTCTGCAGCCTTTGACTTGTGGGGAGGGGCCCGCATAGCTCTGAGAAACATGGGAAGGGGACAGAGGAGGTGGCCCTGCAGGGCTCTCAGCTGAGTGTTTGGGGGGCAGTGAGTGGAGGACTACAGGACCCCCAGCCCTGGGGATGGGCTGAGGGGTCCACACCAGACAGGCAGGCTATGCTGGTGGGTGTTGAGCGGTTGCAGCCACCTTGTAGACAAGGGTGAGGTCAGCCATGTTCTCACTGGGGAGGCGGCAGGGAGAGGGGCTGTCGCAGCCGGTGAGGTGGGGGCCAGGGTGGACGGCCAACTCTGGAGCCAGGCTGTCTCCAGTGAGTCCTGAGGACAGTGAAAGCCTCACTGAGAGGAGCATCTCCCTGGAGCAGATCTGATCACCCCAAGCACAGAGCACGGGGCGGGCGGTGCTCAGCTCTGGGGATGCAGCTGGACCCCAGGGCTCCTGGCAGTGTGGAGCGGGGAGGCTGCTGGGCAAGCACCTCACCCTGCCCTGAGCCTCTGATGTGAGCAGACAGATGTCTGCCTTCCACTGCAGCAGGGTGTGGGGGCTCTGGTCCTAGTAAGGTCTCCACCTGGTCAGAGCTTGTAGGAAGACAGTGTATGGGGGGGTAATTTTTCTGGTGGGACTCATGCAATCCTGCCTCCCTTTGCCCAGTAGACTTGAGCGCAGGTGCAGGTCTGCAAACAAAGGTGCGGTCGGCCAGGCACTTAACGCTTCCCTGGGGTGGGGCAGCCAGTGGGGGCTGGGGGCCACTGGGGCCGGTAGTGCTTTGCCCTGGGCACTCGGCCACGTGCCCCTAGGTGGGGATAGTGGATCCTCGCACCTGTCCGCCACCACCCTCTTTGGTCTTGCAGCAAACAATGCAAGCGGGCAGGGGCCCTGAGGTGGCCTCATTGTGGGGACCACTCCTCCCAGGGTGGGGAGGGCGTGGCTGAGCGAGAGCTGAGCTTTGCATAAGGAAACCTGAGCCAGCCAGGTGCCCAGGTGCAGGGGGCGGGTGCTGGGGGCTCAGGTCTGCATGCAGGAGGGGTGGGAGGGAGGGGCTGAGACTCCGTGCCCCACCCCCACACCTGGGATCAGGGGGACCATGGGGGACTATGGGGGTCTACGGGGGATTACAGGGGACTAGGGGGACTACGGGGGACTACAGGTACCATGGGGGAGTACAGGGGACCATGGGGGACTATGGGGGACCACAGGGGACTATTGGGGACTAAAGGTACCATGGGGGACTATGGGGAACTAGGGGTACTATGGGAGGCCGGAGGCACTACGGGGAACTATGAGGGACTAGGGGGATCAGGGGGACTACAGGGGCTATGGAGGAGTAGGGGGACCAGAGGGACTATGGGGTATTATGGGGAACTCAGAGACTACAGGGGACTACGGGTACTATGGTGGACTATGGGGGACTACAGGGGGGCTATGGGGGACTACGGGACTATAGGTGACCTTGGGTACTATGGGGGACTATGGGGGGACTTGGAGCAGGATGCTAGTGTTCGCTCCTCAGGGACCATCCCTGGGCCCACTCACTAAATCAGTATCAGAGATGGTTTCCAGGAAAGTCAGACCTTTAAGTTGAAGCGACCTTGCTGGTGGGGTGTCCTGGCTCCCTTCTGCCACCTTTCATCCCTTCTTGTTCCCTCCCCCTCCCCAGGCCTCTGTGGGATCCTGAGGCCCGCAGCCCTGGACTCCCCAGCCCTCTCCAGTGTCCAGAGCTATGGGTCCTCTGGGACCCCGGCCACATGCAGGGTTTTGGGGTACACCAGACACCTGAGCCTGACTGTAGGGGTACTCCCTGGGGGGCCTCGGGAGGGGGTGATTCTTGGAGAGAGGACTCCTCCCGCCCCACCTGGCCCACCCCAGGGGTGTGGCACAGCCTCTGGGTCCACGTTCAAACCACTGTGACCCTGGGGGAGGGTTCAGGCTCTAAAAGCTCCCAGGCACAGCCACACTCAGTGGGTCAGAGGTCAAGGGCCTGAACACCTCCACTGTCTGCTCTTCAGGCCCTGCTCCTGTCCCCTCCCCGTGGCTCTGCCTGCCTCTTCCTCTGGACTCCTCATGCTCCTGCATCCACACAATCCACACACATGCTTGGTCACACACCCACAGCCCCACATTCCCCAGGCACAGCCTCATGCACACATGTACACATGCACACACACTCAATCACACACCCACAACCCCACATTCCCCAGGCACAGTCTCATGCACACACACACATGCAGATGAGTGTGCACCTGGGGCTGGCGGTCAGGGGACAGCACTGCAGATGCCCCCTGCCCACATTGTGGGTACTCATCTCATTCAGCCCTTGGGATAGGGGCCTGATAGCCCCACAGCAGCCTCCCAGAGAGACAGTCTCAACAGGACAGTGCTGGTCTCACCAGGTGGGGCTCTCACTCACTCTTGGCCTGGCAGCCCCTCTCACCCACAAGCTCTGCCTGATTTAAGCCACCAGTTCTTTCCCACCTCCACCTTCTCTAGGAATAGGGCAAGACCCCCATTCCCCTACCTTCTGAAAACCCTCCCCGACTTCTCCCCAAGCTTCCATCACACATTGGACATTCAGCAACCTCGTCCACTCCCAATGAGAAGTGACAGAGCAGAGGACTCGGTGCATGGTGGGAGAGGGAGTAAGCAGGGGAGGGTGGTGCTGGCCCCTCTGCTGGGGATCCTGGGCTGTGCAGCGCACCTGAGTTTCCAGGAAGCTGAGTTTACACTACACCCCTTAGAGGCAGCATCCGTGGTCCTGAGACTGCGTCCCCTCCACTTACTGCTGTGAACGCACTGTGTGCTCTATAAGATATAGGCTGGTAGATGGTGGCATTTGTCAGTGTCCTTTTGGCCAGATAAACACATTTCCCAAAGTCCAGGACAGCAGGGCTGGTCTGCACTTTGAGGAGAGGAGCAGAACAGCAGCCAAACCTGGGCTCTGGTGAGATGGACAGATGGACAGATGGATGCGGTGCTCTGGACGTCTGGAGAGTCGAGGGGCGGCCTTGCCTGGGACCTGCAGGTTGGGAAGCCCAGGCATTGCCCAGCTGACCTCAAGGTGTCTCTGGCTTTGGGACAGCACTATCCTAAGTGTGGGTGGCCACTGGGAGGGTGGTCCTGGGGAAGTTGTGTTCAGGAGCCGAGGGGGCCCTGGGTGGTGGCTGCTGGCCTGAAGTCAAGACAGCTCACATAGCATGATCTAAGAGGGCAGGACCACCAATTAGAATTGTGCTTTGTCTTTCAACTGAAATGTGTTTTGCTTCTGTTCACCAACTTGTATGACAACAAAAGGCCTTTGGCCAAACCCAAAGCTCTGGGCTTTCAGGATGTGAACCCTCTTCACTAGGGCTGCTTGTTGCTTCTGGGTCCAGCCCTCTCCTGGGATCAGTTTTTGAAAGACAAATGGCAAAGGAAGGGGTACGAGGAGGATTCAGGGAAGGAAGTTTCAGCAAAGGGGTGGGCAGCAGGGGCCTCAGCACCTCTGGGTCCTGCCTGAAGCAGAGCAGGGGGAGCTGACATCTGTCCTTTCTTCTACACCCCACTATTGCCCACCCCACCCGAGCTGGCCTTGGGGTCCGTCCTGGGTCCACAGACCCTCCTCCAGGATGAATCTCCTGACGGCCCCATCTCCACACCACCCTTCCCCACATAGCTCCCAGACCAGGGCATTCCTGAAGCCCTCAGGGCCCACATCCCCCTAATCCCAGCAGACCCCTGCCCAAGGCCCTAGCAAGTGAACTTGTCTCCTCTGGGTCCCCTGAGGAAACATATCACTTTCCAAACAGGACAGGAATGTGGAGGCCCATACCAGGTGGACCCACCTCTGCTGGGTACCTCCGATGGGCCCAGCTCAAACCCACAACCCCAAACAACAACACCCGCTTCTCCTTTGCCATTCCAGTGCCCTGGGGACACCCCTGCATGCACCTGCCCTCATGTGCCTCACTGAGTTGATGATACATCTGTGTTGCACACGTGTGTGTGAGCCTTGACCCCACAGCCTGCATCCCAACCCAGAGTTCTGTCAACACAGAGTCTGGGACCCAGACGAGCCCCTCACAGGTGCCCTCTGGGTCCATCCACAGGACTCAGGGCTGGAGTGCATCCTGTGCATGCCCACACCTGGCACACGAAGACCCTGGGGCAGACCAGACACAAGAAGGAGGTCAATTCCCTGAGGGTCTGGAGCAGCAGCCCGGGGTGATAGCCTGTCCCTCGAGGCAGGACCCCAAGGGGGAGGAGCGGACCCTTCCCCAGATATATGACAACAGGGTGCGGACTGTGTTTGTGGGGCACTGTGCTCCATGGGGAGGGGGCATAGGGATGCAGCCTCCTCCCTCCTGGTGGGGCTCTCTTCTCATGGGGTACTAGACCCCCAAAAGGCAGGACCCCCACATCTGACCATGAGGAGGGAAAGCCGGAGCAAAGGTGGGTAAAGAACCCACTTAACAAGACAGGTGTGCTGCCCCCAGGACTCCCGACAGGGCTTGTTCTGGGGGAAGCAGGCTGGGCTACGCTTTGAGCCTCCAGTACATGAACCAGAAGTGGGTGTGGATGTGTTAAAGCACTGAAAACAGGGCAGGCAGTCCCTGTGTTCAGGGCCAGAGCTAAACCCAGGAGGCAGGTCTGGTCCTTGGCTATAGAGATTCAGGCAGCCCTCCCCACACACCCCCAACCATCCTTGCGTCGGCATTTCACTGTGGCAATAGCACTGAGATACCTCAGTGCTTTACTCCCATGGTTCTAGATCAGGTGGGGCCATACTGGACCCCCAGCACAGGCCAGAGGGCATCCTGCCCCACCTGGCTTTGTTCTCTGCAGCCCGGTTGCCCCTGACTGCGTTAGTTTGGCATCCAGCCCCACCCACCTGTGGCATGAGGCTCCAGGGACGGCCCCCCACGGGCTGGTAAATAACCAGACCAGGTGAGTGGAGGGTCTTCCAGAGGCTCCTGCACCCCTGGGGCCCTGATCCAGCCCCCGCCTGAATCTGAGGGTGTTGTAACTGTGGCAGAAACGTGGGGTCGCAGATGGCATAAGGAGACACTGGCTTGGGGTGTGAAGGTCTGTGTGCCTTGGTCCCTGAAGTGGTGCCAGGAAGGGCCTGCGCTGTCCCCAGACTGTGCCTAGACTGGCGGTTGGGGGGAGGGACCACTGCCAGCGAGGACGTGGGGTGCCACTCAGCCCACCTGTTCCTTCTGGCCAAGCATACAAGTTTGCTGCCTTCATCAGAGCAGCCCCAGCTTCTCCCTG
This sequence comes from Cervus canadensis, assembly GCF_019320065.1. Taxonomy (NCBI): domain Eukaryota; kingdom Metazoa; phylum Chordata; class Mammalia; order Artiodactyla; family Cervidae; genus Cervus; species Cervus canadensis. The sequence goes on from NC_057398.1 coordinate 28,393,992, forward strand.
CAACTGTACCCCACCCCGAAGACCTCCACTTTCAGAGCTGAGTGCTGGCACGTCACCTCTCCCAGCCCCTCCCTTCCTGGGAGCCCCACCCATAGATGCCCCCCACTTGTTTCCTCATCCCTTGTCCACATGGTTTTCCTCCCAAACATCTCTTACCTCATCCACTTGCCCTCCACCCATTCCCACCACCCTGGGTCAAGCATCCAGCCCTGTCCAAAGGGGCCTTCCCACACCCTCTCACCGCTCATTATGTCCATGGGGGCCACTCCACTGGCCCTCAGACCCTAGTCCCCCACCCATCCCCAGGCCTGCCCTCCTGGGCTGCAGCCTTTGGGGCCCCCACTGCCCCCTGCTCACTGTCCCTGAGGGTGAGTCTCTGCTGCCCTCCTCCACGGGCTCAGCCTCCAGAGCACAGGCCCCTGACTGCCCCTCAGAGGTTCCCTCCCTGTCACGGCTTCTGTCAGGTTCGCCCCTGGTCCCTGGGCCCCACCTGTGCCCGCTTCTTCGGGCACCACCTCAGCTCCCATGGCTGACTGACCATGGCTGCAGGAAACACCCCGTTTGGCAGCCTCCTTTCAACAGGGTCAGGCCCAAGCTATCCCTCCAGGTGAACACCATGCTCCTGTAAGGGGAGCCCCACTGGGCTGTTCAGAGGCCTCCTAGGGACCCTACTCTCCTACCAAGTCATCTTTAAACAAAACCTGCCCTGACCCCAGCGGCCCCTCTAGCTCCTGTTCTACTTCCCCCTCCTTCCCCCTCTCCATTCCCCCTCCCTCCTCCCTCCTCCCTCCTCCTGTCTGGCTCCTCCCTCCTGCTGCTCAGCCCCACTCTCTTCAAGGCCACAGTGACCTCCCTCCTTCTCCTAGCCTGGCCCTGGCTTTGTCCTCCCTCTTGGTGCTGTTCTCAGATGCTGCCGGGGCCCTCTGGCTCCCCCTACTTCTCCACCTGGGCCATCTCTGCCTCCCCCATCCCCCAGTCATGTTGCTGCCTGTTCTGACCAGGTCTCTTCCTTTTGCAGCTCCCACATCCCTGACCCAGGCCCACCAGGATGCTAGAATCCTGGGATGGAGTTCCTGCGTGTCTGGTCAGGCCAGACCCAGACCTACTGCAGCCAGACTTCTGTCCCCCGTTGCCCTGGGACCCTGGCCACGGTTCTAAGCAGAATCACATCCACCAGGGAGGGAGGCTTACCAGACTTGGTCCTTCTCATCAGACGTCTCAGAATCTTTCTTAAAATATCAACTAACAGATTCTTTCCCAATTGCTGTCCTCACCTTGAGGGGTCTCAACTTTTGGTGCCACCCCCCCGCCCCATGCCCAGTGATGAGGAGGCTGGGCGCTCTTGTCCAGAGGCACAGACTCCTCAGCAATTAGCTCTGATATCCATGAATCTCGTGGTAGTTGATCCTCTGGTCACTGACACCTTGGGGTCAGCCAGAGATCATTGCAGGCCACTCCCCGGATTCCAGGCCCACAGACCCGCTTCCTGCCCTGGATCCCAGCTGATGTGTCTCACCATCATCTTGCACGTACTTGCCCAAAGCTGGGACCTGGTTCCCCCAACCCTGCCCTCTCCCCTTTCAGTCACTCCAGTTGACCACACCCACCCAGGGACCCCTCACTCTCCGAGCTCCCTGCTGGCCCAAACACAGCCCTTGCCAGCTGATCGCTGCCTCCTTTGCTTCCCGCAGGAGTCAGGGCCCAGACCATAAACAAGCAGTAGGTGACTGGACTCCACATTGCCTGTCATCTGGCTCAAAGGGCAGGCAGGCGGAGATTTCCTGTTGGAACTTTCCGCAGCATGGGGGTGGGGGGACCGAACTGAGCTGTGGGCACGTGGGGGGCCCATTGACGCCCACAGAAAATGTGCTGATGGCGAGTCTGGGACACGGAGGCACAGAGGTGGATCCCAGGCTGGGGGCTACCTGCTGGGTTTTCCTTCAGGGGATGAAGATGTTCTGGAACCAAATACAGGTGGTGGCTGCACAGTGTCACAGAACTGTTGATTCTAAAATGGTTCATTTTACGTGAATTTCACCTCGATTAAGAAAACAAAACTCCCTCGCGAAACACACCCTCACCCAGTCCCATCAGAACAGGATCCAGGGGCTGCACGGGTCCCTTCCGACCACTCACCCCACAGGGCTGCCCACCACCATTTCTGTTTGGGGGAGCCCTGAATGAGCCCTGGGCTCAGGCAGGTCACCTTTACTCTGAAATCAGGGAAGCCAGTCTTCCCTCCTGTGCAGCTGACAAACAACCATGCTCAGCGCCAGGTGGGCGGCCCCAGAGCACAATTAGACTCCAGCGAGTGGAAAAACGGGGTGTAATTTTTCTCCAGTCCCATCCCCCGAGGCAGCCCCAGGCATCTTGGTGACACTTCCCTGCCTTTGGAGACCAATTACCCAGGTGGAGGGGATGAGCGGCCCAGCGGCCTCATTAACTCACTGCCTCCGAGGGAGGCAGCCCAGCGAGGGCGTCTGGTCCCATAAGCACAGCTCTGCTGGCCCCAAGGGCCGGGAGGTGCAGAAGGAGCCTGGCTGTACCCGGCCCCCACATGGGCTAGGGGCCCTGCCAGCAGGAGCCACCCCACCCCCCCCACCAGAGGCCAAGGGCGCCCAGCAGTGCCGGGCTGCAGAGCCTCCTCCCTGCTGTGGCAACAGCCCAGCTGCTGCCCGCCTTTCCTGGAGCCTGGTTGCATCAGACAAGGCCACCGCACAAGGCCCCAGCAGCCCTGAGGCCAAGATGTGCCCCACCCAGCACACCAGGCCGGAGCTGCCTGGTGTCCAGGGCGGTGAGGGCCCCTGACTTGACTTGTGGGCTAGGCTCTGCCTCCTTGGGGTCCCCACAGCTGCCCTCCTGCCTGAGCTGATACATACTGGGCTTCTGGATGGTTCCCCTTCTGTCCTCTGTGAGGCAGCCGCTCAGACTCAGTTGGGGGCAGGGCCAAGCTACAGGCTGGCTCTGGTACAACTTCCCAAATGGCCATCGGCCCCTTGGAGGCCTCTCAAACTTCCTGTGGCAGGACCCAGGGCCCAGGGCCCAGAAGCAAAAAGAACCCAGGGCCTTGTTTCCCGTTATCCCCTCGGAGGCACTGCCCAGGGCCTGACTCTGATGGGCCAAGACACTTCCTCTCTGTCCCCATCCAGGCAGAAGGGGCCACAGATGGGCATTTGTGGGCACAGGTGACATGGCCCCGGACCCTCCCCGGCTCAGGGCAGCTGTTCCCCACACAGAAGGCTCAGGTGGGGCTCACCCCACTGCATATCAAGGCTCCATGCCCCCTCTCCCTGGAGGTCACCCCGCCTGACCCCACACCCCTTTCACACTGGTCCCTAACACCCCTGCACCCACGACCACATCTGACTCTGACTCAAGGTACAGGACAAGTGTGCCCTGTTCATCCAGTCTACCCCCTCCCCATGCCCCACTACTCTATCCAGTCTGACTCCTAAGAGGAGACCCTGTAAAACAGGCCCCTGCAGGGAGAACATGGCAGAAGCAGTCAAGGGGCTCCCGGGAGCCGGAGTGGGGTGTCCCCAGGGGGGACCCAGGGACAGGATGGAGGGCGGGGGGCTTCAAAACCCAGAGTGAGCCCCAAGCTGATCCTGCCTGACCTCATGGCTGACCCCTTCTCACCTCACTGACCTCATCTGATCTTGATGACCCCTCCTGACTTTCACACTGACCTCACCTGACCTCCTTCTGACCCCTCCTGACCTCATTTGACCCCCTCTCTGACCCCCCTCCTGACGACACTGACCTCACCTGACCTCCCCCAACCCTCTTCCGACCTTCTCACTGACCTTACCTGACCCCCTCTGACCTCATGCTGACCTTACCTGACTTCCTCCTGGTCCCCTCCTGACCTTCATGCTGACTTCACCTGACCCCCTTTCTGACCCCCTCCTGACCTAATCACTGACCTCATCTGACCTCCTCCTGACCCTGGATTTCTGAGCCCCCACTTCTCACCATGGCTAGGGGTGGGGGGTGGCTCACAGGGATAGAGAAGGGGATCCTCCCAGAGGAGGGGCAGTGCATCCAATGGCCAGGAAGGCCCCTAGAAGCCGTGGCTGGGACGGAGCCAAGCCAGCGCTGAGGGTCATGCAGAGCCATACACAGCAGGAGGTGGGACCTGGGCTGTGGGCAGCCACAAGGGCTGAGCCAGGCAAGGACGAGGGGCTGGAGGCCGAGGAGGCTGCAGACCCTGTGCCAGCCAGACCCCATTCAGAGCAGTGAGGGGAGCAGTGGACATCCCTGAGGAGCCCACCACCCTCCCCACATCTGGTGGGCACTGGAGCCCACCCTCTGCCCGAATCTGAGTTTCCAGGCAAATTCGATGTCAGCAGTGGCTGCAGCTGATTTGGGACGCAAATCTGAACCAGCTGCACAGACACCGCCTCGCCGGGTGCAGCCCGCCCAGTGGCAGGTGCAGAGCAGGGTGGGAGGCAGGAGTTGGGGCAGGCTCTGCCCAGCTCAGGGTCCCCAGGAGGCAAAGTCACCCCTCTGGGTGATGGGGCCGCTGAAGTGTGGGCACCAGGAGGGACGAGCGTCCCTGAGGGTCTTGGGACTCCCCTGTGCCCACCCAGTCCCTTCCTGCCTCAGGGGGACTCTGCCTCCTGCCTGCCACCCGCCACCCACCCTGTGGGGCCAGCATCACGCAGCCCTGCCCATGGGAGAGGACGCAGGTCCACTGCCACTGTTAGTAAAGCCAGCACCGCTGGAAGGTCACCTAGGACATTTTGCTGTTGCTTCACCTTCCCATGGGGAAGCGCCACTGCTACCTTGGCACCTGGTGCCAGCAAGAAGGACACAGAAGCCCACCCTCCCGTCTGCTGTGTTCTGGCCCAAAGCCAGGCCTAGGCAGCTTTGCGTGTCCCCTCACGGTGGTGGGAATTCCAGTGTCACTCATGCACTCTCTCAGTCAACACCTGCATCCACAGGAGCGGCCATGCCCGGGCCTGGTTTGCCGTGAAGCAGACAAGAGCATAACTGACAGGCACGTCTGGGCGCGGCAGCTGGGCGCGGCGTGGGCGGGGCTTTAGACATAGGTGCCCAGGCTTCACTGAGAGGTCACGTGGGGCAGAGACACCCAGAGTGGGCACGAGAGGCTGTGGGGGAGGGGAGGCTGGTGGAGGACAGGGGCCAGTGGCCTGAAAGGGCAGATATGCAGGGGCGGCGGGGGCCGTAGCGCTGACCCTGGGCTGATGGCAGCGGTCAGAGATGATGGGCCAGCCCTCCTGGGCCTGGAGCTGCATAGTCCAGGGGGCCAGAGGGCTCCTGGTCGACACAAGGTGGGGCTGTGGCAGGCAGGTCCAGGAAGGTCAATGTTTATTAGACACACGGCGGCAGAGGGCACAGGGTCGGGAGATGGGAACTCCTGGATGCAGAGGCTGTGTGGTGCTTCTAGGGGGACCTTGTTCATAGGACAAAAACGCATGTGACAAGGTGAGGAGTATCCACTCTGAGGTGAGGAGTGTCACTCTCAAATGTCCCGAAGAAAGAAACGGTGTCTGCTATGGGCTGAGTTGTGTCCCCAGATCCTCAGTTGGAAGCCCTGACCCTTGTGAGCTGGTGTCTGCAGCTGGAGCCTCAGGGGTGCTCAGGGTGAGGCGGGGCCCATGAGAGGTGTGGTGACCTTGTAACAAGAGGAACACAGAGGGATCACCTCCCTGCTCGCACACCAAGGCGAGGCCACCTGCAGACCAGGAAGAGCCTTACCAGACCCAGACCTGCCTGGATCTTGGGCCTCCCAGACCCAGTTCTGTGGGAACAGCGTCTTATCTATGCTGCCCTCGGCTGTAGTGATTTGTTACAGCCGCCCCAGCTGACTGATTCATACTGTCCCTGCCACTCTCCTCTAAGTTTGGACTTATTTCAAAAGAAAAAGGGTGAAACTGCCATGGAGGAAAGACTCTGAACAAAAGAAGGCCCCAGTGAATGCCGGGCCCTCCCCAGGCTCAGCAGTGCCTGGGGCAGGAGACAGTAGGGGTGCAGGGGCTCCAAGGTCACTCTTGCTTAGAGAAGGCAGCAGGGCCCGTGGCACGAAGCAAGGAGTGGAGAGGAGGCACTGACACCATCTGAGAACTGAGACCGGTGGCCTTGCAGAGCCGATGCTGAGTGTGGGCTACAGGTTCCTAGAGATTCAGGGTGGGCGTGACTCAAGGAGGCCCCCAGAAGCCCAAGGGATCGCAGTGGGGGTTGGGGGAGGCCAGGCAGGAGAGGGCCTTGAGGGCTAGGGTGCCAGATTGCCCTGAGCAGGGGCAGTCAGGCTGGCGGTGGCCAGGGATGTGAGGTGCCATATAAAAGAGTAAAGATGTTGATTTGGGGATGCAGAGGCCCCATGACTGTGAAAAGTCATCTGGCACTCCCCCTTTCCAGGTGCAGATAAGGCCTGGGGCCTGGTCTGAGACCACGAAGGGGACCAGTGAGTGTTGGATGGCTGGCAATACAGCTGGGGCTGTGCGAGCCTCCCCCGCCCCCCTCAACCCCTACTGCAACAGCATCCTGCTCCAGGCCCCGCTGAATGGTGGCGAAATGGGGCTCGGTGGATCTGCCTTGAGTGGGGGGACTGTGGCCCTATTTCAGAGGATTCCTGCCAGGTTGGCCTGTGGATCTGAGGTCCCTGTTGCACCCCCACAGATGGTTTTTATTTCAGTTAGACCCTGGGGAGGGGTTGAGAGGCAAGGGCCACCCTCATTTCTTGAGTGCTGGGTTTGGGGCTGATGCCCCTGGAAGCAGGCTCTTGGGGAGATGGAGACCTTGCAAATCTCTAACTTTGGCCAAAGGTGGAACAGAGGGGTGGTAGGGCTGAGCATCTGGTCTCCTGGCACAGGGGTATGACCCCAAGCCGGCACCCCACCTGACAGGCCACCAGTGCAGATCCCCAGATCACTCCAGCCTCAGCACCAAAACCCCTGCTGCCCCCAGGATCTCTGTGTCTTCCTGAGGGGCTGCTGAGTCACTGGACCTGCCCTGCCCCATGAGTGCTGGACCCCAGGACAGGACAGGCCAAGTGTGGGCCTTGTAGGGCAGGAGAGGGCAGGGTATGACCAGCCAGGTTCCTGCTGTCGGCCTGAACTCTGGCCTGGGGGCTCATGGGGTCCCAAACTGTGGGGCTGTGAGGGAAGTGGAGTAGATGTCCCTTGCCATGTCCTCCAGGGGGTTCAGATGAGGCCCCAGCTCTGTGGACAGCTCTCCCAGGACAAAGGGGCCACTGGGACCTGAGGCAGTCAGACCCTGAGCCAGTCTTTGCTCAGAGCCTCTGGGCAGGGGGTGCAGGGGAGCCCAGAGGCAGCTGGCCCCATCAGGCCTCAAGTGTCCGGAGTTCCACCAGGAACGTTCAGACCAGACCAGACAAGAGGCCTCAGGGACCCCCGAGCTCTAGGCGCCCCGCCAAGCCCATGCACAGGATGGAGTGGGGGTGGAAGCCAGAGGGACCTGGGACACAGCCCCCCTCGTGGCCTCAGATGGGAGCCAGAGCCAGAGGCCCCCAGCCCTTCCCAAGCTCGCCCCGCCTTGGCTCCACCAATGCCTCTGTCCTCAGGTTCCCCTGACGCCTCCGCCCACAGCTACCTGCTCTGTCCCCTGCTGCCCCCGGGACATCTGCCAGGGTTATGGTGGGACTCTTGCAGATATACTTAAATGAACTTCTTGTATCTGATAGTTTCAGACTGCAGAGCCATTGCAAGTTCCCCTGGGCCCACAGCCAGTTTCCTCTACTGTCAGGCCAGTGATGCCACTACAGCATGTTTCCATGGGCTCCCATCCCACCTCACCCGGTTTCCTCATTTCCTACCCGGGACCCCATATGACATCAGTCGTCACATATGCCTGGCTCCTCTGACTGCGACAGGCCCCAGATCCCCCTTGTTTCTGTGACCTTGACCTGTGCAGGAGGTCTGGCCAGGTATATGTCCATCATGTGCCCCCCTGCTGGGCTTTGTCTAATGTTTTTCTCACACTTAGACTGGGGCAGGGCCTTGGGAGGAGCCACAGGGCTACTGCCCTGCTCATTACATCGAATTGGGGCACCTGTTCTCACATCACCAGTGCGACCTTTTTAATTTCAAATATTTTTAAACTCCACAGTTCTGGGTCCTCCCCAGCTACAGACCCTGACAGGGTCGACCCCTGCCCCTCCATCCCCACAGCACCAGAACCCAACCCATGGGCTCTCAGAGACGGGCAGGGCCAGGGTACCTTGGTCTCTGGTAGCCCAGTTGGGCAGAGGCTCTGCAAGCAGAGTGACCAGCCGCCAACATGCTGAGCACAGGAGCCCAGAGGGCTGACCACTGGATTTGGCACCCTAGAGGCCAGTGGGGGCCTCAGTGTGTCTAAGAATGATGGACACAGGGTTTCAGACTTCTGGCCCAGTGTTTTCTGGACACCGTGACCAGGTGTGGCCCTCAGGGAGATGGGCTTGAAACAACACAGGTGCTTCTGGGTCTCAGGCACAGGGTCAAGGTCAAGGCTGAGTCAGGCTGCCGGAGCACTGGCACAGCCTGCGGGTGTTGCCACTAGGCCCTGCCTAAACAATGGGGTCTGAGAACAACGTGGCCCAGGGCAGGAAGGTGGGGACGAAACAGTCAGGACTCATCTAGGAGGGCCAGAGAGAAGTCCCAGCACTGGAGTAACCCCAGCCTGTCCGTGGGCACCAGCAAGCCTTCAGGGCAGCGTGTGGGGCTGTGAGGGACCTGGAGTGATAGTTGCTGAGCTTTCTGGATTGAACCCTTTGGCCCTGAGCTAGGGATAGCCAACAGGTCCTAGGTCCTTGGGTCAAGTGGGAGTAGCTGAGGCCAAAAGGAGTGGAAAGGTAGATCAAAAGGTGGAAGAAAGAGGGTCCCCTCTCAGTGCAGCAGTTGATTACGGCAGGGCCCAGCCTCCTGTGCTCACCTGTCAACACGGTGGGAGGAAGTGGCCTCTACGGGGAATACCTGGCCCCACGGATCAAGGACAGGAAGCCTCTGGAAAGCAGGTCCAGGGGTGCAGGCACTGCAGTCCCACCCCTACCCTGGAGCACAGCTCCCCAGCCTGGCCTTCCTGGGACGGGGTCTCCATGCTTCACATAGCTCCAGGTGGGAAGAGGTGGCCGAGCCATGCCCCACAGGGAGCCCTGTTCCTGGGCAGAACCTCCAAGTCCAGATCCCAGACACTAGCACCTGCCCTACTGGACCAGCAACTAGACCTTTCTCCCAGTTCCTGGAGCCAAGCTGCCTGTCTTCCAAGGCAGTACCGGTTGCAGTGACTGAAAGCAAAGTTAGCCCCAGCCCCTCCCCAATCCAGGTAGGTCAACACCACTGACTTGGTGGAGGGCCAGGGAGGAGTGAGTGACAGAGCTTGCCCCCTCTGTGGGGGTGCTGACCCCTGGGACAGCTGCCCAAGTGGGCCCACAAGGGGCTGCTTGGTGACCCCCAGCATCTACCCACACCTGCCCCAGGTATTTGCTCTGCTGAGGTGAGGAGGTGAGTCAGAGGAGCTTGCAGAGGAGAAACAGCCCGTCCCAACCGGAAGTGCAGGGACTGGTAAGGCGACTCAGTAAGGTGTCCCCTGGGGAGCCCAGAGCTGGCTAAAAGCTGAGAGAGGTCCCATTCCCAAGTCCAAGGCTCAGGGGCTCCAGGGCCCTGCCCTTGCCCCAGCACAGTCGCAGTGGGAAGGCCATCCCTTGGCACCCGAGGTGGGACCCTCTTGGGCCTGGCTTCCAGGCTGAGGCTGAGCCCTGGAGGGCGCAGGGAGCCTGCAGCCTTCTGTGGCTGGCCGCCATGCAGGAAGTAGCTGCAGCCACAGCACAATGGCCCTTTGTCCTGCCTGCCCCGCCCTGTGAGGCCTCAGCCCCAGAGAGAGGGCTGAGGGGCTGGGGGCCAGCTCACCACCAGCTCTACCACCAGCCCAATTATGTCCCCAAGTTGGAAGGGGGTGCTTTTGTCACCCCTCCCAGGTCAGGCTTCCCTGCCCTGAACAGCCTGTCTTGCTGGCCCCGCCCCCTCCTGCTGCCATGGCAACATCTGCACCCAGCAGGTAGGCTGGGCCAGAACCTTTGTCTGGTGGCCACTGGTTTCTCCAGGGATCCCAGCACCCAGTATAGCTGCTGCCCGTGAGCTGGGACAACGTGAGCCTGGTGTGCTATGGGGCAGCACCCCGCTGACCCTTCAGGGCCTGGGCACCTGGTTCTCGCTCTCCCCTTGGAGGAGGCCAGAGGCTCTGGGCCCGCCCACCCCGCCCACCCCCGCCCACCCTTACTTCCTGGATACGCATCCTGGCTGTCTGGGAAGCGCTGCCCCAGAGGGACCAGGGCCTCTGCACAGGGAGGAGCCAACTGCTGCTCCACTAGGAGTGATGACCCCAGCTCAGGCCTTGAGGTGGCCATCAGCAGAGCTCAGAGGTGCCTGGGACCTCCACCTGGGCTGGTTAGGGTTGCCTGCAATGGGAACATCTCAACGGAACTTTTGTTGAAAACCGAGGGATGAAATGCATGCAAACCTGCCAAGACCTCCTCGGTCATCTTGCCAGAACAGGGCCCAGTCTCACTCGGGTCATTTTTCCTTTTCAAGACTTAGGCAGAACAGACAAGGAGAGCACTGAGCAGTCACTGCAAGGTCAAGGGTGGGCAGTCAGCCAGACCAGAATAGCCCTCTTCAAAGTGATGCACTGGGGGATGTTCCAAGTGGCTTTCACCGTGGAGGGTGGGGGCAGGCCTGGCTCCTGGGCCACAGGAATAGCTGAGCTGCTTTCTGACTTTTCTGACCCTGGGCTAAAAGCAGGCCTCAGTGGCACCACTGTGGCCAGCTAGGGTAGCCTCCATGGTAGGGGGTCCCCTTGCCGCAGGGAAGCTGCCCAGTAGAGCAGCCTCGGGAAGCCATGTGTGTGCCCAGATGTCTTTGAGTCTGGAGGAGCCTCTGAGTTGGCAGGAAAGGGTCCCCGCCTGGTGATGACAGGATCAGAGCTGCCAGGCAGGCCAGAAACTAAGAGGAGGTTTACTTCTGCCTCTTCTCAGGCCAAGCAACCAGTCGACCCTCAGATGCTCCCTTCCAGGGGCAGGGGCTCCTCCCATAACTGTCTCCCTTCCTGGACCTAACTCTGTGCTCCTTCCTGGCAGAGCTGAGCAGGCCCTTGGTCCCCACCGCATCCTGGCCCTCAGGGCTTAATGGAGAGGCCCTCCCCGCTGGCAGGCAGCACCGGGGAGGGCAGGGTGTGAGACTGAGGAGGAAGTCAGTTCGAACAGCCCTTCTTCCCACTTCTGTCCATTGACAGTGCCTCAATCTCCTCAAAAGATGGTACTCATGGGATGCCTATGTCCTGCCTCACCCCTACACAAACGCAGACACCTGAGTGGGCATCACGGCGGGTGGGCATCATGACAATCCCAAGGAGGGGCTGGGGCCCAAGGGTCGAGGATTAGAAGTCACTGCTGCTCCCAGGACTGCCTTCCAGACACCCCACACCAGGCCCAGGGGGCCAGACCAGCTCCAGGCCGCTCCCCATCCAGAGTCAGGGAGTGGAGCGGCCTGGAGTGTCCAGATGGCAGTGAACTCAGAACCATGCTTGAGGGGCCCATGGCAGATTTCTGGATCCCCCACTGTGACCCCACGATTGATTCTGGGGGCCGTACCCTCCTCCGCATCCCCCACGTGTGGGCACAGCACCCCTTGGAGTTGTGCAGCTGCCAGGGAGCCCTCTGGGGGTGACTCAGGGCTCTGGCCTCATCCATCCCTGAAGAACAGCCTCTGGGCCACAGAGCCCCTCCCGGGGTGGAGTAAGGCCAGGGCCAGCAGCCCAGGGACAGCCCTGTCACATGAGTTTCCAGCATGGTTGCTGGGTTCGTTATGGAGAGTAGCTGGGCCTTTGGGATCTCTCTACTGTTGGGCTAATTACTGGAATCACTGTCCTTTCATTACAGGCCCTTCCCTGGGGGCACACAGCAAACATGAAGTCCAGCTGGACTGGGGCCCTGTCTCTCCCACCCTGTGAACCCCAACACAAAACCTTGCACCCCAGTCTAGGGGTCTAAAATGTGGGCCCCGGGGGCTGCCAAGGCCTTAGTCACCAGGCAGACCCCCCACCCTTCTCAGCAGCCTGACTCCCCTAGCATGTGGGCTGGTATGACACGCGGCCTGATCCGGGCCACCTGACCATAGCAGTGGGCTGGGGGCAAACAGGAGAAGGGTTCTGAGAGACCCACGCAAAGCAGACCCTCCACTTCTGCCACAACTGGGGCTGGGGGCCTGGAACCAAGAGGTCATTTCCAGTCTCTGGCCTTGGTCAGCGGGAGGCCGCCGCCTCAAGGGTCAGAGGCATCGCCAGAGCCATCTGAGGAAAAGCATGGGTGCGGAGCATGACGCCCCCTCCGCTCCCTCCCTGGTTCGGCAAGGTGGCCCCAGTGCCTGGACAGGAGCTGCTGCCTGGCCGCCCTGGCCACCGGCTCACACACTCCAGTGCAGTCCCTGCCGAAGCTCCTTGCCCTGGTTTTTGTTCAACCTGGCCGGCGGGTGAGTTGGGCGAGGCGGGGGCAGGAATGTGTGCAGGCCCCGCGCCCGCCCGGCCGCTGCGTCACTAGCTGCCTCCCTCCCGGCCTATGGGAGCCCGGGGGACACACCTGTCGGCCGCCGGGAGTGGAGATTGGTCGGCCTGGAGCAGGCACCTGCGTGGGGAGGGGGGGAGGCCCTACATGTAAGGCGAGCCGGGGCCTCGCCGCCTCTTCCCAGCCCTACCCGGCGCCGCCTCCATTGTTCCCAGTCGCTCTCAGAACTTCCCCAAGGCCCAGCAAGCCATCTACTGCACACGCGTGGACCTCGGGTTCCTTTGTGCGGAGTTTCCACCGAAGGCGGTGGGCCTCGGGTCTGCCCAGGCGGCAGGCAGTTCTCTCGGTCGGGCCGAAGCCAGACCTGGGCGCCGGGGCCACGGACCAGGGGCTGACAGGTACTTGGGGAGACTGGCGCCAAGGCGACCCTGGTGTCCACACAGAGGCCTGGTGGGTCCCAGATACAGGGGCCCAGCTAGGCTCGGGCTGTGGGCAGAGGCGGGAGGGGCTCCTACCCTACTCCTCCAGGCCCAGAACTTGTTGGGGCAGGTTGGTGCGGGAGGTGGAGGAGCTGGAGGCAGCCACCCTGGGCTGAGAGCCTCCCTCGGGGCCCTTACCACTGACCTGGGGAGGATGGTGTGATGGTGGCGACAGCCGGTTGGCCACAGAGTCCAGTGGGGCCAGGACTTGGGGAAGGGTGGCCCTTCCTCTCCAAGGAGAAGGTGGGCCTCGGGGGTCGGGAGAGCAGGCTGGGGGGCCTGGAGCCACCCCACGGCCCAGGGCGGTCAGGGTACACAGGCCACGTCCATGGGACCAGTACTGGGTGGTGGGGGTCTTCCCTCCCAACCAGAGGGCCACGAGACCTTCAGGAAAGCCCTTTGCTGAGTCGGCCACTGAAGTGCCGGTTCTGAGGTGTCTTTTCACCCAGAGCGGGTGCCAGGGAGGCCTGAGACGCCGGCAGCTCTAAGCCATTTCTGGGTTTCTGGGCTTTGCTTCCGGGCAGGGCTCAGTTTTGCCACTGGCCACATTGGGCTGGAGCCGGTCTGGCCCGGATTCGCTGCTGTTTCCTACCCGCCCCTGTCTGAGGCGCCAGTAGAGCCAGAACCACCTCAGAGGAAGTGCAGGCCGGGTTGCCAGGGACGCATTATGGGGTCAGGTCCAAAGTCTGTCCTAAAGATTTTCTACCTAAACTCAAAGTAGCACCCTCGGCCGCACCCCCACAAACACCCTGTCCAGCAGTGAGGCCGCGGTGCCTCGGCCCCACACACTGGCCCTGAGCAAGCTGGCCTGAGAGCCTCCTTCACAGCCCAGGCATTGGCCTTCATGGGAAGGTTTGAAGTTTAGGAAATGAAACCTTGACGTGACAGAGGTTAACCATCTTCGAGACATAGTATAGAGTTTACTGTTCCTGACGAACGAAACTTCTAGGGCAGAAGCACAGGATGTTTAGTTAATCCACTGGGAGAGCTTTCGGCCCTTTTAGGCTGAGCATCTGTAAAAATAGGTCGGGTTGGTTTCGTTTTCCTTTTTTCCTAGTAACTCAGATGAAATGCTTCAAAGTTAGAGCCATTGGCAGCAGATTGAAATAGGCAAAAGAAGTGTTGTATTCATGAAAATGGATGCAGTCTGCTGTGCATTTTCAGGCACGTTGGTCATCTGCAAATACCTTACTTACAAAATCTGGTGGATTTAGGAGTAGGTAAAATAGCCCACAGAAACTGCAGGCCTCCTGAGGAGCCTGGTCTGTCCTCTGGTGTGGGGAGGGCACCCCAAAGGGCTCAGGGGGGATGGCGGCCAGGCCTCAGACGCACAGCTCCGACCATACCTGCGTGCAAATGGGCCAGCTTCGGGCCACCCCCGCCCCAGCCTCCCTGCCCAGCTGGCTGATCCGGCCGCGCAGAGGGGTTGGGTTTCTGTGCTTTGTTCTCTGCTTGGCCTCACCATTGATTAAGGCCCGTCGGGCAGGTTAACCAGCCTGCTGGTTTTTCACGCTGGGCTCGTGTTCCCCACCCCACCCTGTCCTGTGCAGGTGGGACCCGCCAGGCCCGGCAGGCTGGGTGCCCCCCAGGTGGGCTATTTGCTCTGCAAACAGGAGATGCTCTGATTCCTAGATGTCCTCAGCCGAGCCGCGTCGGAATGGTGATGGTTAACCAGACCCCGCACCCAGGGACCGCACGCTGGCTTCATTCCTACCAACAACTGGCCGAGAAAGCATCATTGGGGGCACTTGGAAACAGGGAACATTTATTTTCACTTTTCATGTCAACCGATAAGACTCACCGGCCTGCCCCAAGCAAGCCAGGCCCTCGGCCCATATGAGAGCCAGACTGAGGCGCAGGCCAGGGCGTCAGTCTTTTCTTGTGGAATTCAGGTTCTGAGTTTAGGAGGAGAGATTCTGTCCTGGGGCTCAGAAGGGAGCACTCTGCTGCCCACCAGCCCCAGGTCTCTGCCTCTTAGTGAAAATGTAACAGCCAACGTGCTGGTAGGGAGCAGACAGTGGGAGTAGCTCATCCATCCTCTTGTAGGTGGGCCGGCCAGGGCCTGTGGGGTCTCCCAGGCCCTCATTGGCCCCCTAGCGCGGTTGACCATGAGTAGCTGAGTGCACTGGAGGTCAGACAAGGGAGGCACCTGGCCCAAGTGATGGCTGCAAGGAGGGATCCTGGGCCCAGTCCCAGCCCCCATGGCCTGACCACTGGGAGTGGAGCCAAAATTTAACTCAGCTCTGAAGGTGAAGTCTAAATGACTTCACTTAGCTCAGAAAAAAGTGAACTGACTTTACAGGTCTGAAGGATGGACAATGAAAGGCAAGGTCTGGACCAGAAGGTTGAAGGCCTAGATCCCAGCCAAGGGCACCACTCTCTGAGCCTGGACACAGTCACCTGGAGGGTCCAGGCACCTGTGAAACCCCATCCCTGTGTGTGTCCCCCAAAGGTAAAAGAAAGGCAAAGTGTTGGTCGCTCAGTTGTGTCCAGCTCTTTGTGACCCCATGGACTGTAGCCCACCAGGCTCCTCTGTCCATAGGATTCTCCAGGCAAGAATACTGGAGTGAGTAGCCATTCCCTTCTCCAGGGGATCTTCCTGACCCAGGGATCAAACTGGGTCTCCTGCATTGCAGGCGGATTCTTTACCGTCTGAGCCACCAGGAAAGCCCGATGTCCCCCAAGACCAGGCCTAAGTCTGGTCAGGCCCTCTGAGAAATGTCAGCCCTTCTGGAGCATGAAGCCAGAGAACCAGGTGAACCCAGCTGAGGCCAGGGACTAGGTGGACACAGTCTTTGTTGTGGTCAGCCCAGGGGGGGGGATCAGCACAGGGCTCACACCCTCTCCCTGCAAACTCTATGGGTAGAAGGTGCCAGAAAACTTCAGAAGCTGTTCTGGTCAGCTCTCCAGGCCGGTATGCTGCCTGTGTGGTGACAGGAGCGAGGACAGGACCCTTCAGAGCCTCAGAGCAGTGTTCTGGGGGTCTCTCAGCTCTCTTCAGGGGCCCCACATGCAGACTCTGAGCAGGGTGGGACCCCAGAGCTGCCCACTTCCTCACCCCCCACCCTGAAGAGACATCCTGGGGTGCCTTCAAGATTGGCTCAGTCCCCGCATGTACCTGGGGGTTGTTGCCCTGTATTTTGTGTTTGGGGGCTGATGTTCCACGTGCTCTGGGCACACAAGCCACAGTGACTGCCAGGCAGTTTGGACAGGCTGCCCCTCCTGCACCCCTCCTGCAGGCCCAGCACCATCTCACCCTGGACCTCAGAGCCAGCAGCGGCCAGAACCCCAGGGCTATGCCACAGTAGGGCGCTGGTGACAGGCTGCTCAGTGAGTGGAGGGACCCCAGGCCCTGGGAACATCTGCTCGGCTCGGTGATGGGGCCAGAGGAGGGCCAGGTCTTGGGAGCCACCCTCCATCCTGGCCCCAACCCTCATCTTAGCTCTTGACAAAGGCAGGGGGAGGGGCATGGGAGATTGTGTTTGGGAGCCTCAGACACACGCTCACCCAGGACCCCCATGGGCTGGGACCACCCAGAAAGAGGGTCTTGCCCTGCTCCTGCCCCCTGAACTCCCACCGCCTGTGGGCAGGACACCCTGACCCCCTAAGTTGCCCACCCCATGCCCAGAGCTGGTGGTCCCACCTGGCCAGCCAGAGCTGACTGGGCAGGGAGATCACCCTGTGGTCCTGGCCCCTGGGCGCTTCCAGGCACTGCAGGCCCGCCTCCCCTGAGTGGGGTCCCCACAGAGGGGATTACCTGGTGCTCTGGTCCCAGGGTATACACTTGCTCCAGCCCCGGCCATCCTGGCCCCTCCCCACCACAGTGCATTAAGAAACCCTCATTGTACCTCAGGCTGCTGGGTGTCCTTTCATCGAGTCTTCTCTTGATCCCAGCTGGGCGGCCCCAAGACCCAATCCGGGGTGGCCATCGCCATCTTACTGGGCAGCATTGGATGGTGTCTGGTCTCTAATACTGCCTGGTAATGATGACGCTGGGGCCCTGCTCGCAGCAATGGGGCCGCCCTCCCGCAACTTGGCCCGCCCTATTCTCTCTGCCCAAGGCCCCACACTGCCACAGCCCCTGACACCCACAGTCAGCTGGCCCACGCAGTCCTGCCCCAGTGGCTTCCAGATGCAGCTCCAAGGCAGAAAGTTGACCTGGGGCAGGGCCCTCCCCCAGGTCCAGACATGTCTGCGCCCCTTCTTGGCCCCCAGAATCAAAGGCTTCCTGCAGCCGCACCAGGCCCGCCCCCAGTGATCAGCAGTAGGACAGGCGGGTGTCTGGGCCCTGCCCATGGCGCCCAAGCAGGTGCTGCTGCCACCACACCTGACAGGTGTGGGTGGGACAGAGGGCAACAAAGGCTTTGGAGGGTGAAGGCCCAGCTGAGCCCAGCTGGGTGGGCCACCTTGCAGACCAACAACATCTCCAGCCTTGGCCCCAGGTCCTCGCCCCCACGCCTGGCTCTGGGAAAGTGAGGGGCAGCAGGCAGGCCTCCCTGCCTCCATTGGGCCCTGCCTGCAGGGAGTGCAGCACCCACATCCGTCCCACATCCTCGGGCCGAGGCGCACCGGGGCCTCTGTGGACATCTTACCGGACAGTGCTGGATTTCTCGGCTCAACTCTAACACTGTCTGGTAACGATGTTCAAAGGTGACCCACCACCCGCCGGGAAGTGGCCCGAGGACACGTGGTCCTGAGCTCCTGGACCCCAGAGCTGGGCCGAGGCCTGGTCAATGGGGGGCAGGCAAACAGCCTGTCTCAACTCTGCAGGCCGGCCCAACCAGGGAGACTGCTGCCAAGTCCAGGTGCAGGGCCGGTTCTGCCACATTGGGGCCCTCGGGGCTCCCCAAGAAACCCAGGACACCTGGACCTGGGAAGGGCCACCGGCCCGCAGGGGGCCCTGGGGAGTCCTGGCCTCTCGCACGCTCATAGGCTGTGACTGAGCCTAGGTTCTCCTCACAGAGCGGCCAGTAGGCACGTCAACGGCCACACAGGGAAATGGCCTTCTGGCTGGTGCAGAGCTGGTAGCCCTCGCCTTCCCTTCCTGGCCTGGCCCATCTACCACACAGAGTCAGATGTTCACTACGGGTGTCCAGGGCCCCCAACACATCGCCACTGTCCAGGCCCTGCCCTCAGAGGTCCCAGGCAGCTGGGGCTGCGGGCAGTGACCTCTTGCTCCACAAAGGAGGCCACACTCCCTCAGGCGACTGGGGCCGCAGGGAGCACAGGGTGCATCCAGGCACCCAGTGCAGTGGACATTCCGTGCTGCTCTCCCCCCATCCCCCGCAGCCTCGTAGGCGAGACTGGGAACATTGTCCCAAATCGCTGAAGCCAGGATGGCCCTTTATTTTATCGTTCTGATCTGAAGCCAGGACACCCGCCCCAGACCCACTCAGCACAGGCACGGTGGCGGCCCTTCTGCCCTGGACCCCAGTGGCTCTTGCGGGGTGGGGAGGGCCTGCCCGGCCCTGCTGTTACTCATTAACTGGCTGAGAGCCATTCAGGAAGCCGCAGGGTGCCACAGACACCTTGACCGGGGATCCAGAGCAGGGAAGCCAGACTGCTCCCCAGCTGTTCTCTCAAACACGTGTGCCTGTAGGGCCGCTCTGAAGACAGGTCTTCAGGAAAGCTCTCCTCGGGGTGATCCTGGGCTGGGCCACCGGGCCTCCTGGGGCAACTCCACAGACTAGGAGGCTCCAGGGGTCCTGCCATCCAGCTGAACCCTCCTGCTTTCTCAAGGTGACGCAGGGCCGGTGGTGGGCGAAGCCCAGCCCTCCCAGAAGGGCCACCAGACGAGACTGCCTGCACCAAAGCCGGCCGATGGGTGTCTTACCAGACACGGTTAGATCTGGTCCTTCTGTCTAATACTGTCTGGTAATGCCGTCCATCCCCGGCCTCATCACCGCCACAGGAGGGCCCTCACCGATGCTGGGTGGAGGGGGGCCGGGGTCCGTGGGTCCTAGCAGTGCTACACTCCCGCCCAGGCCCAGGTCACACCTGACGCCCTAGCCCTGGGACCCCCAGAGGGCTTTCTGTCGCAGACACAATGAACTGTTGGTGTAATAAAGCATGGGGGCTCCTGTTCAGCTCAGGGGCACCGGCGATAGGCTCGTGCTGTTGGCACTGCCACTGGGCCATGAGAGACCTGGGCTGCAGCAGCCACACCCCCGGAGCCCCCCAGGAGCCTCTCCAGGGAGGCACCCTAATCGCTATGCCAGGAGTGGTGGGGGATGAGCATTTCAGGATAGAAGCAACCCCAGCTCCCTGTGCCCCCAGAGACACCCCAGGCCACCCTCTCCCCCACCCCAGGTGGCACCAGGACCCTGAGGGTGCTGGCCTTCCTCCCCTGGGTCCCCATAGACCTGACTTGGCTCTTGGGTGGTCGGGGGCCTCTCCAGGTACCAGGCCATCACGCCCCACACCCAGGTACCGCTGGAAGGCCTGGCGGTCCTGCCCCCTCCCCTCTGCTCCACATCCAGACATCGTCTGTCTTCAGTGGATGCCAGTCCCACTCACAGCCTCATGGCTGTGACCGCAGAACCTCTTCCTTCCCTGAGAATTCTAAGCAGGCCCTAGGGTCCCATTCCATGGCTGATGCCTCTGATCCAGGCTCTGCGGCCAGAGTTAGGGTAGAAGGGCCCCTCTCTCTGTCCCTTCCTCCCTCCTCAGCGCTCACTCTTTCCTGAGTGCCCTCGGAAAGCCAGTGCAGCTCCAGACACACTGGGGATGGGGGGAGGAGTGTCCCTGAGAAGGGGCCACAGAGAGCTAGAAGGCTCTGGGCAGGACATGTGGTCTGCAGGGCTGCCGGTGCTGCAGCAGCCGGAGCAGTAGAGGGGCTGCAGAGGTGGGGTGGGGGGCAGAAGTGGGGGTGCAGCAGAGGCAGGGGGATGGGTGGAGGGGATGCAGGGGTGGGGGTGGGGGGTCAGGGGTGGGGATGCAGCAGGGGTCGGGTGGGTGAGGGTGCTCAGGAAGGCCTCTCTGAGCAGAGGGGGCCAGAGGCTACATGGGGGCCACTAAGGAGGACTTCCAGCCCCGGCAAAGGTGCCAGTTCCCCGTGGGAGGCCATGAAGACCCTCAACTACCGCTGCAGGAGGGGCACTGGGCCTTTTCCCAGAGAGGGGTTGACTGTCCCCTACTGCCCTCAGGGTACTCAGCCCTCAGGGTACTCAGGCCTGAGGAGAGGGGAGAGGCGTCTGCCCTGCAAGGCTAGCCAGTTCATGCTGGGCTGCCTTGCTCCGGGCTGTAGATGTGACCAATAGCCTTTTGTGGGAAAGGCTGCCTCCAGGCTGGCTCCCTCACCAGCTTCAGGTTATAAAGCAGTTTTTGAGTCTGAGCACTCAGTGGTACCACATGGGCAGGGGGCTGCCTCCTGAGAACCCATGGGGAGCCACAAGAGAACGGGGAGATGGGCTGGCCCAGCTCCTAGGAGTCTGGGTCTCTAGAAGTGAAGGGACGGGGGCATGGACTCCTGGGGAGGACAGACTTCCAAAAGTCTTTGCTCGGGCCAGTGGGAAGACTGAGTGGCCTGCAGGTGACCAGGGGCCCCCCTGCACACTCAAGGGTGCTTGTCCCCTGCAGGCCCAGGCAGGGGCCCACCGCCTTGAGGTCAGGATGCCCCTCAGACAATAGCTTGGCTCGGGGAGCTCTCTCCCCTCCCACAGACTAACCCTCGGGCAAAGGGATTTCAGACCACAGTGCAGCAGAACTGAGCCCTGCAGGCCACCAGCACCTGGCACAGGCAGCACACAGCTGAGGGTGCATCAACCTCTCAGAAGAGTCAGAAGGAAGGGCTTCGGGGGTACATTAATTTCCTGAGGTGGCCACAGCAAACTACACAAACTTGGTAGCTTAAAACAACAAAAGTGACTTCTCTCACGGTCCTAGAAGCCAGAAGTCAGAAGTCCAGGTATGAGCAGGGTCTCCTGCGTCTTCTGGCCTCTAGGGCTCCAGGTGTACCTCCACAGGGCTTGTGGCCCTCCGGCCACTGTCCCACCTTCTGCTGGCTTCTCCCCTCTGTGTCTCCTGCTCTCTGCCTCCCTCTCACGAGGACACCGGTCGCTGGATTTAGAGCCCATCAGATAATCACATCTGCCAAGACCATTTCTCCAAGTGAGGTCACATCCCCAGGTTCTGGGCCTTAGGACATGGATACACACTGCAGGGGGCCACTGTCCACCCTACAGGAAGCAAGCGAAGGCATCCTAAGGGGAGACACCCTGCTGACCCATGCAAGGTTCTGGAGGGTGGAGGAAGGGGCCGTGCAGGGCAGCCAGAGGCCCTCCCAATGTCCCTGGACTCCCAGACCTGGCTGTCAGCCCCATCTACCCTTGGGGAGGCATGGGTCTGCAGAGCTCCACTTTCCGTTTTGTTAAGTGAGGGCTCCACATGCTGAGGCTGTGGTGAGAGGAGGTGAAGGGTAGCAACTGAAGCACAGTGGATCAGGCCTGCGGTCTGGGCATGGACTTAGGGATCTTGAGAAGGCTCAGGAATGACCCTGGAGGATGGAGGATCCAGGTGGGAGCTGTGCATGTAACACCCCTCTTCCAACCTTAGTCATTCCTTGCCCCCGCCCCCAGGCCAGCCTCCAGCCCCTCCCCATCCATCTGCTCCCCTCTGGGCCACTGGGTCATGGTTGCTGGGAGACAGTTGCCTGGTCACCACTGTTGCTTCCCGGGCAGAGAGCTCACACCACCTTATGGGGCAGGTAAGAGGGACAGGCAGGCCACAGCAGGGTCCTGGCTGGGCATGAAGGCTGGAGCCAGCTGTGCTGTGGTCCTTACCTGGCCCCCCAGCCCCCAGGAGCCTTGTGGGTCCTCTAAGACTCTGTCCAGGAGTATAAGGGAGCGGAGGGAGAGGAGGGGAGGAGGGGCCTGGCTGGGCAGAGCCCACTTTGAAGAGGGCCCAAGCACCCAGGGCCATAGGGTGAGGAGCAGAGACGCCCAGGCCAGGCTAAGCAGGGTAGGCCTCCCGGAGGTGGCAGCCCCTTAGGACCAGCTGCTTTGCTCAAGACCAGGTCTGTCTCCCTGGACTGAACCCCAAAAAGATGGCCTCCTAAAATCCAGGGGGACCCACATCCCCCCAAGACAGCTTAACCCTAGCCAGAAAGCGCCACCCGGATGAGCAAAGTCAGTACTCAGCGCCCGTGTGGCCAAGCGTATATCTGAGGATGGGCCCAGTTGGACATGGTGTCATCTCGTTTCTTGGACATCTCCTTCAGCTTCACCAAGGTCTTCCACTCGTCACACCAGGGCGCCGTTTCCTGCCGGTCTTTTTACCTGACCAGGTAAACGGCTTCTTTAAAAGTTCATTATAAAGTTGGGTTTCCACTGACGGTCCCTGCTCTGCTGCAACCCTCTCGGGAGCCCTGATGCCATCCTGCCTGTGGGGCCACGGTTGCCCAAGCTGCATCCGCCAGTGATTACATTCCTTGAACATTTTCCAGCAAAAGCTTTCTATTTAGAATGAGTCTGTCAGAGAGATCCTGAGAAAGGAGATTGTGGACATCCCCCAGTGGTCCAGTGGTTAAGGTTTCACCTATCAATGCAAGAGTTGTGGGTTTGATCCTTGGTCCGGGAACTAAGATCTCACATGCTGTGGGGTGAGGTCAAAAAAAAAAAAGCAATTGTTCAACAAAGGCTCTGGGAGCTGGAGCTGTGACCCCCCCCACCCCGACCCCGCCCACAACCCCACCAGCCATGTCCTGCAGGCCAGGGACATCACAGTCATCACACGTGTGCATGTCCAGGGTAGGGGTTCTTCTTAATCTTTGTTCATTTGAATGACAAGAAACTGTAATTCATGGCCTGTTTAATTCTTTGCAGAAGTAATAAAATATACAGGGTGAAGACAGGCCAGAGGCCCAGGCTTACAAGGCTTGTTCTGAAACCCACACCCTCACGCCCAATTCCGGGCTCCTGTTTCTGGCAGCGCCCCCTGCTGTGTCCAGATGACAGGCAGAAGTTAGCCAGTGCTGGGCCGGGAGCTCCCTCCACACCCCCATGCTCATATGATAACCCCCAACAATGCCCCTGGGGGTGGCCACTGCTGGCAGCAGCCTGGCCTTCCCATCCTCACTGTTGTCAGGCCGGCCCTCCTGGAATACGGGTGACGAGGCAAGTGTCTGCACATGTCACGTGTAGGAACCGTCTTCACAGCAACCCCTTCGACTCTCTCTCAGGTGGGGAAACTGAGGCACAGAGCAACAGCCCAGAGAGCCCCAGCATCCTGTCCCCAGACCTCCGGCCACACTGGGCTGGCCGCAGAGCGTTACCTCCTGATCTGAGACTTCTCAAGGCTTTTTCCTTGTGTTCTTCTTCCCAACCCATTCCCCTGCCTTGAACTTACCACAAGGCTATACTGCGTTTTTAATTCCTACGAGCTGGTCCACCTTGTCTGTCCCCGTGTGCTAACCGTCCAGCCCTCTTCTCGGGTGAGGATGGCAGTTCTACCCTGGCATGTCTCCAGGGCCACACCCCTGTGCCTTCTGCCCGCCCTCGCCACCCAGCCACCCTCTCCTCTCCTCTCTGAGCCTGATTGTGCAGCTGCTATCTCTATGTGTCGACCTGCTCACACCTAGGGGGGCCTCTGCCAGGTGTCCGGGAGTGCTGGGGGGTAGCACTGCCTGTCTTCCTCTCGGGAGCCTCCATCCCCAGAAGGTTTGGGTCTCAGGCAACGTGGAGACATGAATGCACCCCCCCCGTCCTCAGCAGGCACCACTCCCCACCCCAGTCATGCTGGGTGGGGCCAGCCCCACTAAGGAGACCTCTCATTCTGGGAGGGGCAGGGCTGGGGAGGGGGCTCAAGGTCATCCACACGGCTTGGCCCACTCTTGGCAGAAGGCTGAGACCCTCCCTGCACCCAGCCACCGCCCAGCCCCCATCACTGGGTTGACAGCTGTCTCCAGTTTACCCTCTTCTGTCCTAAATGGGGACAAAGGTCTTGGTCAGCATCTCTAGGGTGACCGGTTGGTTTGTTTGCAAAGCGACTGTCCTCTTTGGAGGAGCCTCTCTGTGCCTGCCCACACTCCAGGCTGCTGGCCTTTCCACTGCTTGTGGCTCTTCAGTTTCAGAAAACCCTACCCTCCTGAGCAGCCCCCAAACTGGGAAGGACCTGTCAAGGAACAGCTAAAATTCCCTAAAATGTTCCCAACTCAGCCACTCAAGAAAGGTGCCCCAGGGAGGCATCGTTCTAGGGGCAGGGCCCACAGTCCCATTGACCCTGGGAGAGGCCCTCTGAAGGCCGTTCCCCTCCAACCCCACAGGCCTGACAGCAGCCCTCCTTACAGCCGGCCCCACGGCCGAGTACAGAGACACCGACCACCGACAAACCGTCCCTGCAGAGGAGGACTCGCCCCGGACAGACAGGATGCAGAGATGGCCCTGCCCCCAAGGGGCACCCGGCCCCAAAGTCACCACAGAGACCAGAACCAGACCAGAGTCCAGCACTCCAGGCAGCACCCCTCCCCGCACAGGGCGGGCCCGACTGGGTGCCCAGTTCAAGGGCTAGGACCACAGGTTGCCCGCAGGGCCCGCAGAGGAGTGGGGGCCATGTCTTCCCAGAGGTACCCCTGCCCAGGTACCCCAGTGTCTGTGGCCCGCAGCCACACCCACTTTCTCCACCGCCGAGGACTACCCCCTCGGACCCAAGTCGGCACAAAGAGAGGCAAGCGGTCAAGGATGGCAGGGATCCGGCGGGGCCACGCCCGGGCACCAGGTGAATGCAGCCAGGACCTTCCTGGGGACAGGCACCCCACCCCCAAGAAGGCCTTCTCACAGGGGACCACACAGCTCTGTCCTGGGAGAGTGGCTGGGAGGAGGTCAAGTGCAGGGTATGAGATCCAGGCTGGCCCAAGTAGGGCAGAGGCCAGCAGAGTCAGGGTCTGAACAGGCATAAACAGGGGTCTACCCTGACTGACATGGGTCACCCATGACATCATGATGGACATTGTGACCCCCACCCTCCTGGCCATGTCCCTGCCTCACGTGTGCCCCCAGCTCCAGCCTCAACCTCAGCTCTGCCCCCTGCCCTGTTGGTAAGGAGGGACACTGCCCACTCCAGAGCTGGCCCTTGATGATGGTGACTCTCCCCTCTTTCCTGGAAGGCCCTCTGGGCCTGAGATGGGCAGAGATGGGCCGAGATGGCTGGGGGACTGCCCAAGGACTCCGGCCAGATTCTGAGTGAACACCCTCCCCTCCATTTGAACCTACCTTGTTCACAGGCTGGGCCCATGAGAGACCCATGGGGAGCCACGGACAGGAGGGGCTCCTGCATCAACTAAGCCAGCTGGACCAAGATGCAGGTGGGCTCGGGCAGGGCCCATCACGGGGCAGGAAAGCTGCCGGGTGGGCCAGAGGCTCTGACTTCCCACCTGCCCACAGAGCTGGACGACTCTGAAGCCATCAGGCCCCAGGCCACCCTCCTAGAGAAGCACTTTCTGGAGGGGGAGAAGCAGCCACCCAGCACAGGGCAAGGCCCCTTCTTCTACATTGGAGGGACCAACGGGGCCTCCATGTGAGTGGGACCTCAATCCGGGCCCTGCCCCACCGCCGCCAGGCCCTACCCAGCTGTGCTCCCCAGCTCCGCGGCCCCCAGGTCAGCACTGCCCTTCCCCTACAGAATCAGCTCCTACTGCAAGAGCAAGGGCTGGCGGCGCATCCAGGATAACCGGCGGGAAGACTACAAGCTCAAGTGGTGTGAGGTCAAGTGCAGAGACACCTACTGCAACTTCCGGGAAGGTAGGGGTGGGGCCGGGCTCAGCGGGCGGCCCTCAAACACAGGGTGCCACCGTGTGCTGCCCGGGCTCTGTTTTGCCAGGCAAGCAGCTGCTGTACCAGCTCCCCAACAACAAGCTCCTCACCACCAAGATTGGGCTGCTCAGCGCCCTGAGGGAGCACTCGAGAGTTCTGAGCAAGACCAGCAAACCAGCCCACTGCGCACAGACCAAGTGAGCCAGCCTGCCCCCCACCCCTGGTACCCACTCACCCAGCTGCACACCCCCACCCGATGGGTCAGTCCCTGGTCCTAACCACCCTCCACTTAGTCCATCCGCCCACCTGCTTTCCCACTGACCCAGCTAATCTGTCTCCCCCCACAACACCTGCCACCATCCCACCCCCCTGCCACGGCCTCAGCAGTCCTCACACGCCCGCCACAGAGCTACCCGCTGGCCTCCTGTACTGTCTCCACTGCCCACCACACCCCTGCTGTCCACCCCACAGCCATTCCTGCCCCTTGGCCTGCCCACGCCATGTGCCCACATCGTCACTCACCTGTCCACTCCACACCCACTCACTGCCCAGCCATTAACACGTCTGCCCACTCATCCAAACAACCAGCCACCATCTGGTCATCCACAAGGCCATCTTTACATCCTCGTGTCCAGCTGTCCACCTCCACCATTTCTGTCAGCAGCCCTGGACCATTGCCCTGTAGGCATCTGTCTATCCATCACACCACACACCACCAGGCTACCGTCAAGCCTCTACCCATGCCCCACCTCTCGACATCCCCCATCCATTCTCCACACACCGAGCAGCCACTCAAGCCAGGTCCTGTGTCCCCCTGGGGTGCAGATCTGGAAAGGACATGATACCCGCCCTGGAACAGCTCCTGTGGATCAGCTCAGGACACTTGGGGCCAGAGAGGTAGACGTACTCAGCCACTATGCCCTAAACTGAAGGTCAGCCTGGAGGTCCATGAAAGGGCTGAAAGGCACCCCAGGCCAGGGTATCCATGCCAACCACTCACTGCAAGCTGGTCAGTGTCCTTGCCTAGAGACCCAGCTCTGAACTGACCACTCCTGAAGACCTAAGAGCTGGGAGGTGGGAGGGGTCAGAGGCAGGTGAGGTGGCCTGCAGAGAAGCCAGGTGTGCCTGAGTTGGCTAGGGAACAGAAGGTGCAAAGGTTCTGCAGAGGGAAGAGGTGGGGTGGCAGATATGTGTTAGAGGACGCCAGAGGCTGCAGGGTGCCTGGAGCCCAGCCCCACTGAAAACTCTCCCTCCAACTGCCATCCCCCCACCCAGATCAGGCCCCTGGAATGGTCAGCCAAGCTGGGGGGAGGGGACAACCCTCCCAGTGACTTCCCCACCCCCTGCTTCCCCAGGGTCCTGAAAATGGAAGACTTTTTCCCAGAGACCTACCGTCTGGACATCAGGGACGAGAGAGAGGCTTTCTTCACCCTCTTTGATGGTGAGAAGTCACTGGACTCCAGGCCCACTCTGGGGAGACCAGTGCAGGACTGGACCAAGATGGGAGTGTGATTAGGGCAGGGCCAAGGTTCTGGTGAGATTGAGGGAGGGGCATGGTCAGGGAGGGGAAGGGTGGAGCCAGCCTGGGTGAGGACAAGGCTGGTACTAAGGTGATGCTAGGGAGGTGTCATGGCTGGACCTTAGTGGAGGTTAAGGAGGTTAAGGTTAAGCCCTGGCAGGCTCCAGGCCATGGCTAGGAGTGTGGGCAGGGCTATGACTGGGAGAGCAGTCAGGGCTGGGAGGGGTGGGGCAGGGCAGAATCTAGCCCGCAGGCTCAGATGGCTCTCTCTGCAGAAACCGAAATGTGGATCTGCAAGCCCACAGCCTCCAACCAGGGCAAAGGCATCTTTCTGCTCCGGAACCAGGAGGAAGTCACCACCCTCCAGGCCAAGACCCAAAGCATCGAGGACGACCCCATCTACCGCAAGATGCCATTCCGGGCACCCCAGGCGCGGGTCGTGCAGAGGTTTTGCTCATGGGCCCCACGAGGGGCGTTGAATGGGTGGGGCTGACCCAAGCCCGCTGGTGCCTCTGAGGGTCCGTGGGGGTCGCAGGGCCCAAAGAGGAGTTCTTCATAGTGGAAGGTTCAGTGCCCCAAGCTGGGCCTCTGTGTAGCTAGGAAGGGGTGGGGTTTCTCCTGCTGTCAGGGCTGGAAGGAGATGTCCTGCACACACCACCCCCCACAACACACACCACAGGCTCCTGGACAGTGTGGGGGAGGGGGCACTCAGTTAGCTGTGCCCTGACCTGGGTCCTGCACACTGACCTGCAGGCAGCCCAGCCTCTCCCCCAGCCTCTCCCCCATTCCCCCTCAGCCAGCTGCAGCCTTCAGGCCCTCGTGCAGAGCTAACCCCCCCTCCCGGGCTCCCTCTGCTTCTGGGTGAGGTCCAGACCCTCAGCCTCAAACCAGAGGCACAGTCCAGCCTCAGAAAGTTCCCTTTGGACTTCCCTCTCCACCTGTGGG
Organism: Cervus canadensis; assembly: GCF_019320065.1. Taxonomy (NCBI): domain Eukaryota; kingdom Metazoa; phylum Chordata; class Mammalia; order Artiodactyla; family Cervidae; genus Cervus; species Cervus canadensis. The sequence goes on from NC_057398.1 coordinate 28,422,201, forward strand.
ACCTCATTCCTGCCACAACTGCTGTCAGTCACCGTAAGCAGCTGCTCCCAGCCTCTGGGTCTCCAGACCTCAGTGCTCTCCACTGGGATATCCCTCCTTGTCTCTCCAAAGGCACCCGCCCTTTAAGGCCCAAGGTCATCCCTGCCTCCTCCTTCAGACAATCTTCCCTGACCATGGGGGCCAACCAGCTTCTGCCTCTCCAACTCCTAACAAGAGCTGTGCCCTGGGGTACCCCAGTCATACACCGGCAGGCTGAGCTCTAGGGGCCAGGCCCTCCTCCCCAGTTCCCTGACCTGTTCAGGCTCAGAAATGTCCCCTGATGAGGGGACATTACACTCAACTGGAGTAGTGGACCCAGAGCTCACAGCTGAGGCAGGTGGCAGGGGTGCTGGGGAACTAAGAGGTCCAGGTAGGGGCCCAGGCCAGGCTGACCACACCTCCCCAGGTACATCAAGAACCCCCTGCTGCTGGATGGGAAGAAGTTTGATGTGCGCTCCTACCTGCTCATCGCCTGTGCCATGCCCTACATGGTCTTCTTTGGCCACGGCTATGCTCGCCTCACCCTCGGCCTTTATGATCCCCATTCCAGTGACCTCAGTGGCCATTTAACCAACCAGGTAAATGCGCTGCACAGATGCAGCCTTGGACAAAATCGCTGTTCAAGAATGCAGACAAGAACCCAGCTGTAGACACGGCCCAGGCCTGGAGCTGGCTCTGCCTGCAGTCAGCAATGCCTCTCACCTTCAGCCACAGCAGACACCCTGTGAAAGGACTGAGAGCCATGAGCCACCCCCCACCCCAGTTTGTCTCCCTCTGGGTGTGGATCAGGCACCTCTGGGTGTGGATCAGGCACCACAGGGGTGGGAGCAGAGGATGAGGGTCTTGGTGAGGACCTCAGTGCAGAGATGCTAAGGGAAGCGGTCTCCAAGGAAGGATATCAATGGGATGCGTCTGGGCAGCGGCCCCCCAGAGGGATCTGGGGGGGCTTCTCAAGGGTAGGAGTTGCTGGGGGAGGGTCTCAGGTGGCAGGGCCAGCCCAGGGCATCTAGGAGAAGCAGGCCCCCCTGGGGGTGTGGCAACATCAGGGTGATGCTCTCCACTGGGGCCTCCGTGGGGGACGGGTCTCCAGTTGCTGCACTTCCCCCCAGTTCATGCAGAAGAAGAGTCCCCTCTACGTGCTGCTCAAGGAGGACACGGTGTGGAGCATGGAGCACCTCAACCGTTACATCAACGACAAGTTCCACAAGACCAAGGGCCTCCCGCGAGACTGGGTCTTCACCACCTTCACGGTTTGTGTGTGCCCTGCCCACTTGGCGAGGGGAGGGGATGGGGGTCAGGACCGGGGTGGGGGGTGCTGGGCCACAGGCAGGTCCCTGGGCGGGGCTGCCTCTGGGTGTGCCCCCAGCAGTTGGCTCTAAGAGTCCTCTCCTCTCCCTTTCTCAAACGGATCATTCATGCAAAACAAAGGTCACCCTGTGAAAGTGCACAGTTCAGTGATTCTCAGTGGATTCATAGAGTTGAACAATGATCACCACCCTCTGATTCCAGAACACTGTCAACACTGCCCTCCCCAGCCCCTGGCAACCACTAGTCCATTCTCCATCCCCATGAATCTCCCTGTTCAGGACATGTCACATCAATGCAATCACACAACATGTGGGTTTTCCTGGCTTCTTTCACTGAGCATAACATTTTCAAGATTCATTTCATTCCTTTTTATGACTGAATAATATTTCATTGTGTAAATGGACCATGATTTGTTTGGATAAACGTTCATCAGTTGATAGACATTTGGGTTGTTTTTACTTTTTGCCAGTCATGAGTAATGCTGCTATGAGTATTCACATACACGAACAGGTATTTCAGTTCTCTTGGATACAGGTCTAGGAAGGGAACTGCATGGTTGCATGGTCCCTCTTATGTTGACCTTTTTGAGAACTGCCAACATTTTCCACAGTGGCTGCAATCACTCCCATTCCCACCAGGAATGTCTGATGGTTCCAGTTTCTCTGTATCCTTGCCCATACTTACTATCTTTCTGTTTAATGGTTGTCCAGTGGGTATAAAAGAGTATTATCTCATTACAGGGTTGACTTGCATTTTTCTAATGATAATGATATTGAGCATCTTTTCATGTACTTAGCCATATCTGTATCTTCTTTAGAAAAATTTCTGTTACCTCCGTTGTCCACTCTTTGTTAGGCTGTGCATGCATGCTTGCCTAGTCACTTCAGTCATATCTAACTCTTTGCGGCCCCGTGGACTGAGCCCGCCAGGGTCTTCTGTCCATGGTATTCTCCAGGCAAGAATACTGGAGTGGGTTGCTGTGTCCTCCTCCAAGGGATCTTCCTGACTGAGGGATCAAACCCATATCTTTTGCATCTTCTGCATTGGCAGGCGGATTCTTTACCACTAGCACCACCTGGGGAGACCCTGTTAGGCTATAGAGCTCTTTATTTATTGATTGCTATACCCTTATCAGATTGTGATTTGCAAATATTTTCTCCTGTGAGTTCTCTTTTCACTTTCTTGATAATGTCCTTTTTTATTTGTTTCACAACTTGCGGGATCTTAGTTCCCAAACCAAGGGTTGAACCAATGCCCTCTGCAACGGAAGTACAGAATCCTAACCACCAGACCACCAGGGGATTCCTGATAACGTCCTTTTTTGCACAAAAGTTTTAAATTTTTATGACGTGCAATTTATCTGTTTTTCTTTGGTTATTCATGCTTTGATGTCATATTTAAGAATCCACTGCCAAATCCAAGTTGTAAAGATACATCTGCAGTTTCTTCTAAAAGTCCTATGTTTTAACTCTGAGTTAATTATTGTGTATGGTGTGAGGTAAGTGTCCCGCTTCAGTCTCTTGTGTGTAGCTACGCCATTGTCCCAGGACCATCTGTCAGACTGTTCTTGGCAAATTTTTGAAAATCAATTGACCAGATATATATGTGTTTATTTCCAGACTCTTAATTCTATTTTATTGATGTGTGTGTCTGTCTTTAAGCTAGCACCACACTGTTTGAGTTGCTGTAGCTTCATTCTCTTTCTCTTTTTTTTTGTGGGGGGGGGCGGGTGCTGTGCTATGAGGCACACGGGAATCCTACTTCCCTGACAAAGGATCAAATCCACGCCCCCAGCATTGGAAACTTGGGAGTCTTAACCGCTGGACCTCCAGAGAAGTCCCTCATGTGTTAAATGAATCACTCTTGCATTTCTGGGATAGATCTCACTCAGACATAGCATATTGTCCTTTAAATATGCTGCTGAATTGGGTTTCTGAGTACTTCGTTTAATATTTGTGTGTACCCTCATAAGCAATGTTGGCCCACAGCATTATTGTCTATTTGGTTTTGAACATGTTCCCTTCTATTCTATATTTGTAGTTTGTGAAATGTGCCATGTTAGTTGCTCAGTTGTGTCTGACTCTTTGCAATCCCATGGACTGTAGCCCACCAAGATCCTCTGTCCATGGAATTCTCCAGGCAAGAATACCGGAGTTAGTAGCCATTCTCTTCTCCAGGAGATATTCCTGACCCAGGGATCAAACCCAGGTCTCTTGCTTTACAGGCAGATTCTTTACCATCTGAGCCACCAGGGAGCCCTTAAATATTTGGAAGAATTCACCAGTCAAGCCACTTTACTGTGGCCTTTTTTTGTGGGAAGGATTATTTTTATTATTATTACTAACTCAACCTTTATTTGTTAGAGGTAACTAAGATTATCTATTTCTTCTTGGGTCAAGTTTATCAGTTTGTCTTTCTAGGAATTTTTCCATTTCTTCTAAGTTACCTAATTTCTTTGGAATATAGGTTGCTCGTGGTATTTTATGAACAATTATAATCCTTTTCATAAAGTCTTTCTTTAAAAAAAAAATTTTTTTTACTCTTTTGGCCACACCACCTGGCATATTGTATCTTAGTTCCCTGACGTTGAAAGTGAAAGTGTTAGTCACTCACTCATGTCCAACTCTTCGCAACCCCATGGACTGAAGCCCACCAGGCTCCTCTGTCCATGGAATTTTCCAGGCAAGAATACTGGATTGGGTTGCCATTTCCTTCTCCAGGGGATCTTTCTGAGCCAGGGATCGAACCTGGGTCTCCTGCATTGTGGGCAGACTACCGTCTGAGCCACCAGGGCCAGGTATCAAACCCATGCCCCCCTGCACTGGCAGCATAGAGTCTTAACCACTGGACCACCAGGAAAGCCCCAAGGTCTTTCTTTCTGGATTTTAGTAATTTAAATCTTCTTTCCTCTCTTTCTTGGTCAGTTTAGCTAAGGGTTTGTCAGTTTTGTTGATTTTTTCAAAGAGCCAGCTTTTGGTTTCATTGATTTTCTCTATTGCTTTCTATTCTCTAATTCCACTTATATTCACTCTAATTTTTATTATTTCCTTATTCTACTTGCTTTGGGTTTAGTTTTCTCTCTCTTTTTTTCCTTAGGGTTGAAGATTGGCTTATTGATTTGATTTGAGATCTTTCTTCCTGTTTAATATAGGCATTTACAGTCATAATTTCCCTTTGAGCACTGCTTTTATTGCATCCCATAAGATTTCGTGCATTCTGCTTTCATTTGTTGCTTAAGAGTGTGTTATCTTCCATACATTTGTGAATTTTCTAATTTTCTTTCTCCTATTGATTTCTAATTTCATTCCATTGTGGTCAGAAAACATACTTTGCATGACTTCAACCCTTTAAAAAGTATTAAAACTTGTTTCATGTTTTATTTCCAGACTCTTAACTCTATTTTATTGATGTGTGTGTCTGTCTTTAAGCCAGCACCACACTGTTTGAGTTGCTGTAGCTTCATTCTCTTTCTCTTTTTTTTTGTGGGGGGGGGGGCGGGTGCTGTGCTATGAGGCACACGGGAATCTTACTTCCCTGACAAAGGATCAAATCCACGCCCCCAGCATTGGAAACTTGGGAGTCTTAACCGCTGGACCTCCAGAGAAGTCCCTCATGTGTTAAATGAATCACTCTTGCATTTCTGGGATAGATCTCACTCAGACATAGCATATTGTCCTTTAAATATGCTGCTGAATTGGGTTTCTGAGTACTTCGTTTAATATTTGTGTGTACCCTCATAAGCAATGTTGGCCCACAGCATTATTGTCTATTTGGTTTTGAACATGTTCCCTTCTATTCTATATTTGTAGTTTGTGAAATGTGCCATGTTAGTTGCTCAGTTGTGTCTGACTCTTTGCAATCCCATGGACTGTAGCCCACCAAGATCCTCTGTCCATGGAATTCTCCAGGCAAGAATACCGGAGTTAGTAGCCATTCTCTTCTCCAGGAGATATTCCTGACCCAGGGATCAAACCCAGGTCTCTTGCTTTACAGGCAGATTCTTTACCATCTGAGCCACCAGGGAGCCCTTAAATATTTGGAAGAATTCACCAGTCAAGCCACTTTACTGTGGCCTTTTTTTGTGGGAAGGATTATTTTTATTATTATTACTAACTCAACCTTTATTTGTTAGAGGTAACTAAGATTATCTATTTCTTCTTGGGTCAAGTTTATCAGTTTGTCTTTCTAGGAATTTTTCCATTTCTTCTAAGTTACCTAATTTCTTTGGAATATAGGTTGCTCGTGGTATTTTATGAACAATTATAATCCTTTTCATAAAGTCTTTCTTTAAAAAAAAAATTTTTTTTACTCTTTTGGCCACACCACCTGGCATATTGTATCTTAGTTCCCTGACGTTGAAAGTGAAAGTGTTAGTCACTCACTCATGTCCAACTCTTCGCAACCCCATGGACTGAAGCCCACCAGGCTCCTCTGTCCATGGAATTTTCCAGGCAAGAATACTGGATTGGGTTGCCATTTCCTTCTCCAGGGGATCTTTCTGAGCCAGGGATCGAACCTGGGTCTCCTGCATTGTGGGCAGACTACCGTCTGAGCCACCAGGGCCAGGTATCAAACCCATGCCCCCCTGCACTGGCAGCATAGAGTCTTAACCACTGGACCACCAGGAAAGCCCCAAGGTCTTTCTTTCTGGATTTTAGTAATTTAAATCTTCTTTCCTCTCTTTCTTGGTCAGTTTAGCTAAGGGTTTGTCAGTTTTGTTGATTTTTTCAAAGAGCCAGCTTTTGGTTTCATTGATTTTCTCTATTGCTTTCTATTCTCTAATTCCACTTATATTCACTCTAATTTTTATTATTTCCTTATTCTACTTGCTTTGGGTTTAGTTTTCTCTCTCTTTTTTTCCTTAGGGTTGAAGATTGGCTTATTGATTTGATTTGAGATCTTTCTTCCTGTTTAATATAGGCATTTACAGTCATAATTTCCCTTTGAGCACTGCTTTTATTGCATCCCATAAGATTTCGTGCATTCTGCTTTCATTTGTTGCTTAAGAGTGTGTTATCTTCCATACATTTGTGAATTTTCTAATTTTCTTTCTCCTATTGATTTCTAATTTCATTCCATTGTGGTCAGAAAACATACTTTGCATGACTTCAACCCTTTAAAAAGTATTAAAACTTGTTTCATGTTTTATTTCCAGACTCTTAACTCTATTTTATTGATGTGTGTGTCTGTCTTTAAGCCAGCACCACACTGTTTGAGTTGCTGTAGCTTCATTCTCTTTCTCTTTTTTTTTGTGTGGGGGGGGGCGGGTGCTGTGCTATGAGGCACACGGGAATCTTACTTCCCTGACAAAGGATCAAATCCATGCCCCCAGCATTGGAAACTTGGGAGTCTTAACCGCTGGACCTCCAGAGAAGTCCCTCATGTGTTAAATGAATCACTCTTGCATTTCTGGGATAGATCTCACTCAGACATAGCATATTGTCCTTTAAATATGCTGCTGAGTCTTCATTGCTGAGTGAGGACTTTCTTTACTTGCAGCAAGTGGGGGCTACTCTTTGTTGTGATGCACAAGCTTCTCATTGTGGTGGCTTCTCTTGTTGTGGAGTACAGGCTCTAGAGCATGGACTCAGTAGCTGTGGTGTATAGATTTAGTTGCCCCTTGGCATGTGGGATCTTCCTGGTCCAGAGATCAAACCCGCCTTGGCAGATAACCACTTCTTAACCACTGGACCACCAGCGAAGTCCCTATTTTATGTTTCAACATACTGTCTATCCTAAAAAATGTTCCATGCACACTGGAGAAGAATGTGTAGTCTGCTGTTGAGTGGAGAGTTCTATAGGTATCTTTCAGGGTAGTGATTCATAGTGTTGTTCAAGTCTTGTATTTACTTATTGATCTTCTGTATAGCTGTTCTATCATTGAAAATGGCACAATGAAGTCCCCAACTATTATTATTGAATTGTCTATTTCTTTCAGTTCTGTCAGTTTTTGCTTCATATATTTTTAGGCTCTGTTGTTAGGTGAATGTATAATTATTACATGTTCTTGATTTATCATTAGAAAATATTCTCTTTTTTCTTAATGTCTTCAATTTTCATCTTAAACTCTATTTTCTCTGACATTTGTACAGATGTTCCAGCTCTCTTTTGGTTACTTTTTGCCTGATATATCTTTTTTTTTATTCTTTGACTTTCAACCTATCTTTGTCTTTGAATCTAAAGTGAGTCTCACAGAAAGCATCTGGGGGGTGGGGGGATGCATTCTGCCAATCTTTGTCTTTTATTGGAAAGCTTAATCCATTTGCATTTAATATAATTACTGATAAGTTAGGATTTACATCTGATCTTTTGCTATTTTCTATATATCTTATATCTGTTTGTTTGTTTCTCCATTACTACCTACTTTTGTGTTAAATATTTTCTAATGTACCATTTCTAGTATTTCTTTCGCTATAAATTTTTGAGTTATTTTCTTATTGCTGCCCTTGGGATTACCATTAACATCTTAATTTAAAACTATCTAGTTTGGATTCAAACCAAGTTAATTTCAATAGTGGTTTTTTTTTTATTTTTTCCTATATAGCTCTGTCTCTTCATTTATGCTGTTACTGTCCATCAGCATAGATTCATAGTTATTGTTTTATGCAATTGTCTTTTAAATAAAACAGAAGGAAAAAGGCAATTACTAAAAAATAAATGTGTAGTGTCTTTTATATTTAACTATGTAGTTATTTACAAAACAATGGAAACAGTGACAGACTTTATTTTCTTGGGCTCCAAAATCACTGCAGATGGTGACTAAAGCCATGAGATTAAAAGACGCTTGCTCCTTGGAAGAAAAGCTATGACCAAACTAGACAGTATATTAAAGAGCAGAGACTTTACTTTGCTGACAAAGGTCCATCTAGTCAAAGCTATGGTTTTTCCAGCAGTCATATATCGATGTGAGAGTTGGACCATAAAGAAAGCTGAGCACCAAAGAATTGATGCTTTTGAACTGTGGTGTTGGAGAAGACTCTTCAGAGTCCCTTGGACAAGGAGATCCAACCAGTCAATCCTAAAGGAAATCAGTCCTGAATATTCATTGGAAGGACTGATGCTGAAGCTGAACCTCCAACACTTTGGCCAGCTGATGCGAAGACCAGACTCATCAGAAAAGACACTGATGCTGGGAAAGATTGAAGGCAGGAGGAGAAGGGGACAACAGAGGATGAGATGGTTGGAAGGCATCACTGACTTGATGGACATGAGTTTGAGCAAGCTCCAGGAGTTTGTGATGGACAGGGAAGCCTGGCATGCTGCGTGCAGTCCATGGACTTGCAGAGTTGGACACAACTGAGTGACTGAACTGAACTGATGTAGTTACCTCATGGATGCTCTTAATTTCTTAATGTGAATTCAAATTATTGTCTAGTGTCCTCTCATTTCAGTCCAAAGGACTGTAGAAATGTTCTACTGCTGATAATCTATGTTTTTTAAATTTGGGAATGTCTTAATTTCTTTTTTATTTTTGAAGGATAATTTTGCTGTATATACAATTCTTGGTTGGCAGTTTTATTTTTCTTTCAGTATTTTGAACATGTCAACCCACTGCCTTCTGGACTCCATGGTTTTTAATGGGAAATTGGTTGCTCGTCTTATTGAGAAGCCCTTATGATAAGCCACTTCTATTTGCTGATTTCAACATCCTCTGTTTGTCTTTGTCTTTAAAAAGTTTGCTTATAATATGATGGATCTTTTTGAGCTTATCCTACTTGGAGCTCATTGGCCTTAAATGTGTAAATTCTTTTTCATCAAATTTGAGAAGTCCCACTACCATTATTTCTTTAAATATTCTTCCTGCCTCTTCCTTTACTCTCTTTCTAGATCTCTTTCCATAGATCTCTGTAACTTCATTTTTCTTCATTCCTTTGACTTTCTGTTCCTTAGACTGGATAATCTCAACTGATCTATCTTCAAACAACTCAAATGTCTTGTTCAATTATTATACTTTTCAAATCCAGAATTTCTGTTCAGCTCTCATTTATAATTTCTGTCTCTTCAGCGATATTCTCTATTTGGTAAGACATTGTTCCTGTATTTTCCTTTAGTTCAAGTGAGGTCTTCCAAGGAAACATCAGACATCAAAACAAATGACTATACTCCTCTGCCAAACAGATTAATCCTGCTATCTCCAGTACCAAGAATGTAGGCTTTTTTCAAGGCATTGAGCTGGGATGCAGGGAATAGTATTAGAGCAGGTTAAACTACTACAAAACCTGCTGTTCCTACCAAGATGCAAGATCTATTTGAATAAACATTCTTCAGGTGGCTGAACACTTTCGGTTAATTTCCAGCATTCTAAGGTTAATTTTGACAAATTTGGCCCATTTTGGCTGTTTTTATGGAATGGCTTATCTCTGGACCCCTTCCTCTGCCCATTTTGTGATGCTCTCGTCTCTCTTGATCCTGCTCAGCAAGGCTTCTCCCTGTTGTCTCATTGAAATGCTCACCAGAGTGACCTCCATGTTGTCAAACTCAGGGGTCAGTCCTGGTCCTCTTCTCCCTGACCTGTCAGCCAGCTTTGGACATAGCTCCTCACTCCCCATGGCTTCCAGGACCTTGCTCACTTCCTCTTAGCCCCCTGTGGGGCTCCCTACCATGGCTCTCTGGAGCCCAGTGTCCAGCCTGGCTCTACTCTTTATCTGCTTTTATCTACTCTTTGTCTTTATCAGATATCACTTGACTTTATTTTTTTAAAAACTTATTTTGTATTGGGGTAAAGCCAATTAACAAACAATGCTGTGATAGTTTCTGGTGAATAGCAAAGGAATTCAGCTGAATCTATACATGTATCCATTCTCCCCCAAACTCACCTCCCATCCATGCTGCCACATAATGTTGGGCAAAGTTATTTGTGCTATACAGTAGGTCCTTGTTGGTTTTCCATTTTAAATATAACAGAGTGTACATGACCATCCCAAACTCCCTAACTATCCCTTCCCTGCTCCATTCCACCAGCAACCATGTTTGTTCTCTAAATCTGTGGGTCTCTTTCTGTTTTGTAAGTTCATCTGTATCATTGCTTATATAAGGGATGTCATATGACGTTTCTCTTTCTCAGACATCCCCTGACTTTAAATTCCATCTATGTGCTTAAAATTCCATATTAAACATGGACCCTGACCACTCTCCTGATCTTGAACTAAAGCCTATCAGCACCCCGTCTGCAAGCTCACGGAGGTCTCAGCCTCCAGGGCCTCCTCTCCTTCTCGGTTGATGAGGGCTCCATCCTCCCAGAGTCTCAGACCAAACATCTAGAGATAGCCCTTCATTCTTGTTTCACAGCTCATATCCTTTCATCAGTTGCATTGGCTTTACCCCAAAATAGACCTAGCATCCATCCCACCACCTCTGCTTCTACAAGCCAGCATATTTCTCACCTAGACCCTTGCAACAGGCCCCTTCAGTCTCTCTCAGCATAGCAACCTGAGGACCCTGTGAGGGCACGGGTCAGATACGCCCTCCTGTGTACCACCTTCCACAGACAAGGTCTTCCCACACCCTGAGAAGTGACTGGTGCCACTCTGGTCTCATCTCCTGCTGCTCCCTAGCTTGCTCCAGCCACAGCAGCATCACCCTGGTCCTCTGACACCTTGGGCATGCTTGAACTTACAGCTGTTGCTCCCGCCAGGTGTCCCATCCCCATCCCACAGCTCCCCCCTTCCATCTTCACCTGTTACTCACTCTTTTCTCAATGAGGCCCACCTGGATCATACCCCTTTCCCCACCACCCCGAACCCCCCACCTCTCACCCTGTTTAGCTTCCCCTGCTTTAGCATGTGTGGCTTTGTGCACCATACAAAGTGCATAATGATTTACACATCAAGTTTTTTGTCTCTCTCCTACGAGTGAACTGCTCAAGGGCAGAGACTCCTCGGAAGCTCTCTCCACTCTCCTGCCACACCAGTCCAGTATCTGTCACACAATAGGAGGGCCATACATTTGTTGGATGCATAAATATGGGCACGGTGGGAGCACAGGTGAGGGATGGGCTGTGGCTGCTCAGGCTTGGAGGGTGTAATCAAGGCCCACAGGTGACGTCCTATCCCCGCCTCCGCACCCCACCCACAGAAGCGAATGCAGCAGATCATGGCCCACTGTTTCCTGGCCGTCAAAGCCAAGCTGGAGTGCAAGCTGGGCTACTTTGACCTTATCGGCTGTGACTTCTTGATCGATGAAAACTTTAAGGTGCTGCTGAGGCTTTCCAGGGGGGTGGGCCTGGCAGGCAGGTGCAGGAGGCAGGGGCCCTCTGTGCACACCTGACCACTCAGGCAGGCCCCTGGGGTGGGCAGTCAGGTGCCCTCCCTAGCCCTGGAGGTGGTGTGTCCATAAGGTTTCACTCCTCCTACAGCTGGGGTGGCTCCTAAGGCCAGACTCTCAGACCCTCAAGAGTCTCAGCCCCTTGGGCAACTGGGGGAGTGAGGTCATGGAAAAGAAGTGACCTGATGGTCACGTGGCTTAATGGGGACCAGGGTCTCAGCTTTCTCCTGGCCAAGTGGTAGGTGGGGCGGGATGCTGAGCAGTGTTGGGCCCAGGTGTGGCTGCTGGAAATGAACTCCAACCCCGCCCTGCACACCAACTGTGAAGTCCTGAAAGAAGTGATTCCCGGCGTGGTCATGGAGACCCTGGGTGAGCCACCCCCCAGGACCCTCAAACTGCCCCCCTCTGCCTGCACATGCTCTCTGCAAGTTCAGACGCCCACAAACCCAGTTCTCCAGCACCCTGAGGGCTGCGTGGCAACCCCAGCCTCTGCTTATGCCCCCACCTCCCCGCCAGCGTGGTGCCATCCCACCCCTCACCACCCTGTCACCTCCAGACGGGGTGGAGGGTCCCCCCATCCCCCCCACCGCCCTTCCCCGCTCCACATCCCGCTCACCCTCGACTCCTCCTCAGACCTGGCGCTCGAGACCTTCCAGAAGAGCCTACGCAGCGAAAAGATGCTACCACTGCTGTCCCAGCGCCGCTTCGTGCTCCTGCACAACGGCGAGACGGACCTGTGGCCGTGCCTGGGGGGCTCCCGCAACGTCCCCCGCCCGCCGCTGCCCCCACTTCGGCCCACCTGCGACGCCGCGCCCCTCGAGCCCCCCCTGCTCCGCGCCACCGACAGGCCGGGCGCGCGCAGGCCCGCGCCACACCGGGACCTCGGCAGAGGGCCAGGGCGGCCCTCCTCCGCGCAGCGGCGCCCCCGGCCTCCCGTCCCCGCCCCCGACGGCGCCCTGAGTGGAGGCCCCGAGGCCCAGGGCGGTGGGCAGCCGCGAGTGGGCGACGAGGACCGGGTACGGGAGCTTTCCCCGGGGCCGGCAGAAGAGGAGCGCAAGACCGCGGGCCATCGCGGCTCCTAGTGGGCGGGCTACCAGCTCTCTCCCAGGGACCTATAAAAGCTACTTTGTTACAAGCACGGCCTCTGCCCCGCACACCCGGCCCCAAGACCCCCGCTGGCAGCCTCCCTGAACCCCGCGAGTCGCTACTTCACTGCTGGGACCCGTTCTTGGGGGAACATGGGGGTCGAGGGATGAGCCGCCGAATCTGAACCCCTGACTTTGCCCACCATGGGCTGCTTCCATCCGGTGAAGCTCTCCAGTTTCTGGGCCCCCAGGCGTCACCTATAGCCTGCCTCCATCCGGACCCTGGGCCCCTGCAGCCTCACAGGTTACCTACCCCGGCTGCCTAGTCTGCGGTCCCTGGGAAAGGCAGCCAGTGTCTCCCAGGCAAGGGTCTGAGTCCCCAGGGGCCCCTCCAGATCCCCATAGGAGCGCTTTTTCACACCAGGCCCCACCCTGCCCAGGCTCAGCTCCTTTCTGGGGCTTCAGAGCACCAGGGCCCTGAGCTCCCCAACCGTGCCACGGTGGGAGCTATACAGCAGGCAGAGCATCGCAGAGGCCCCAAGGACTCAGGCTGTGGGCAACAAGTGCGTGGTTGTGCAGGAAGGCGCCCTGAGGGGTGTGCCGAGCCAGCATGTCCCCATGTTCCTTGTGGCCCCAACCTCGAGGCTGCTGGGAGAAACCTGCTACCACCAAGCATCCTGGATCAGCCATAATCCCCTCTCCACACCCACCATCCCACACCGACCCCAGTCCAGGCCCACCCCTATGCCCACTGCAGCTGGCACCCCTCCTCCTGCCCTGCCTTTCACATACCCCGCCCTCCCCTCTCCCATCAGTCACCACCAAGTCACATGCCCTCCCCCTGTCCTGCCCACCCTCACTTGTGACCCCAGTGGGCTCCACCACAGGTGGGAGGGGCTGCTGGGACCCTTGTTCTGCTCTGCATTGGAGTATGGGTAGGACCTAACGGGCAATGGGGCTTGTCTTCCCCTCCCCCATTGCCCCTCCCACTCCTTTCCCAGGGGAGCAAGGGCCAGAGCAAGCTAGAGGGCAGCTGAGCCACTGGCCAGTCCACGGAGATGTGCAGTCAGTCAGGGAGTCAGGGAGAGAAGAGCCAAATGTAACCTGGGCCTGAGAGGTAGAGACAGTCCTCCCGGGTCACAGAGCCAGTGAGGACCCAGGCCAGGACCAAGCTGCCCTGTCACTCACAGCTCACCCACGCATCCCCACCACTGCACTCCCTCCTCGTCCTGCTGCTGTGGCCAGGAGTGTCGGGTCCCCAGGCCAGAAGCATGCTTGTCACCGTGTGACAAGCCCACCCAGCGTGTCTGATGGGCTCTCCATGAGGCATCAAGCTCAGCACTGCCACTTCCGCAGCCCAGGGGCCAGCTCTGCACCCCGAGGCTGGGGAGGGTGAAAACCAGTCTCCATCAGGGAGAGGTGGCCCCCTGGGTGGGCAGAGCGCACCCACATCAGTGTCTTCAGGGTCTGTACCAGTCTTTCCTTACTGGGGTAAAGGTCACTGCACAGCCATGTCACCTCAGGCTCAGCCCCTGGTCGCCCTGAGGGGCCTCTATACCCCATGTCTCAGCCTCCAGGCCTCTTCTGCCCCTTCCTCACATCCTGCCCACAGGGCCTTCGCCCACGCTGTCCTGGGGCTCATGACTTGGCCCGTGGTAGAACAGTGCTGCCCCCTGGATGTTCCAGCTCTCCTCCAGCAGGACTGATCCCCAGCCAGTCAAGGCAGTATCTGCAGAGATGACCTGACACTGGAGGGGAAGCTGGCCTGAGGCCTCCACTGTCCCTGGGCCCTGAGTGGGTGCAGTGGCCCCCAGGGACCATGGTGGGGTGAGACGTGCATGTCCTTACTGGGCCCCCATCCCCAGGCAACCCCAAACCCTGGACTGTCTGTAGCTCTTGGGCCCCTGGTACCCGGAGAACCTGGGTGACAATAAATGAGGTTATCTTGCTGCTCGTTCATCCCCAGAGGTGATGGCCACATCCTTGCCCCCTATCTGGATCCTCCTGCAGTCCCTGGCAGTCAGGAATATGTTTCCACTAAAGAGCCCACAGGACTCAGAGGACCCCCCTCAAACCCCTCTTCCCTGAAATGTGTCTCCAAATAGAGGGGTTGGAACAGCCATGGCCCAAATCAATGTCTCTGGAAAGACTCCCCTCCATGGAGCATGGCCACTTCTTATTGGGAAGTGGGGGTTCGGGGCCCTGAAAATCACTGCAGAGCCAGAGCTCAGCCCAGTTGCAGAGGAGAGGCCATGGTGCTGAAACCATGGTGGGGACTGAGGGGAGTGATGGCCCCAATTCCAGGTCAGGGCCCTTGAATGGCCAGACTTAGCACCATGGACCTATCTGATTGGTGAGGGGGCAGGCAGGGGCCACCTGCCCTTGGACAGCCCCCTGAAGCTGCCCTAGGACTGGGGCCGAGGGTAGACATCCGGTTCTGTCTAGGACAGGTTCCCTCCCTATGCCCACTATGGGTGTGTCTGTCTGCTTGGGAAGGTGTCCCACACTGGCTGAGTCCAGATCTCAGGGAAGGAGGGGGTGGGGGGTCAGGGGCCTTTTCAAACAAGGTGAGGTGCTGTGGCTGGGTGGGATGCTGCTGTGGCCGGAAGCACTTCTGGGAACAGAGGATGGCCTCTGGGCCCTTATCTGAGGCTGCACACACACCCCGGAGCCTGACCGGGGAGGAGCTAAGCAGCTGGAGAGCCTCTCTGGTTGGGGTTGGGGAGTTCCCGGGGGGAGCAGCAAGGGGCTGGAGCTGGTCTGGGCAGAATCTAATCTTCGGGTCATTCTTGGGCTTGGTGACCTATACCTATGCCCATCTCAGCACACTGGGCTGAGGAGGAGGGGGTGGGAGCCCCTCAACACACCAGCCCCCTCCGTTCCCCACATATCAGCACTCTTGAGTCTCCTGTGCCTCCCGCTGCCCTGAGCTCTGCATCCCAGGCCCACCCGGGGCCTCCCTCCTCCCAACCTGGACTTGCTCAGGCCTCCCCTGGGCACACCCGGCCCTGGGCAACCCACCTGAGCCTCCTGCCTCCCCTCAGCCAAGCCCCTCCACGCCCCTTCCTGCTCTGTGGGATTTCAGCTGGGGCGCCTCAGTTCAACTCAGGTCCAGCTTGCTATCAGCTCCCAGGAGGTTGCCAGGGAAGGACATGAGTCCAGGAGTGGGGAGAACAGGGAGTGAGCGGAGGGAGCTGGGGTGACCAGTAGTGGGCAGGGCTGGTGGGGCAGAGGCACTCTGCAGGGAGGAGGGGAGCGTGGAGGGTGGGCCCAGTCCAGTGGCAGGGGCTCCCTGAGTCCTCCTCGCCACCCACTCCCCCGCAAGCCTGGCCTCCCTCTTCCAGGCCCTGCGCTGAGCTGGGCAAATCCCCCTGTCCCCTGCCCGCTGCAGAGCAGGAATCCCCCGCTCGCTCCACATCACCCCACCACCTGGCGTCACCTCCCCACCCACAGGCTGACTTTCCGGGTACTCCTACCACGCCGGATGGCCTCCTGTGAGGACTTTCCGCGCTGAGTCAGCGGAACACGCTCCCGCCCACGAGGCTGTCTAGGACCTGACTCCTGGCCTTAGCAGGGGGCTGAGCCAGGATGGGGACCCCTTCCCCGCAGGTGGGGGAGGGGCAGTCAAGGGACCCAGGTGACGGCGATGAGGAGGGCCTTTCTGGAGGCGGGTGGGTGAGGGTTGGCGGGGGACAGGAGATCTGGCTTGAGGGCAGAGGAGGAGCCTATGGGTGTGGCAGCTGGTTAGCTCCCTGGGCCCCCAGAGCTAGGACCCCAGGGGCAGGCAGAGAGAAGCGGCTGAGGGGGTTGTTCTCCCCCTGTGAGTGGTCATGAGCTGGCCACGCCCCTCCTTCCAGGCGGAAGCAGGCTGTGCCCCACAAGGGGTGGAATGCAGGGCGCAGAGCCCCTCTCCCCTCCACTTCCTGCTCTGAGCTGGGCCCACCTGCACCCCTGGAACTAGGTGGGGGTGGGGACTAGTGAATCAAGGGGCTCTCCTGGGCCGCGTGCAGGTGGGTGGGGAGGGCTCGGTGAGCAGGGGAGAGGGGGACAGTGCTAGAACACTTGGGGCCACAGACAGCAGGGGGCCAGGTGTACTGACACCTGGAGAGGGCCGCTGCCAAGACCGGTCTCCACTGGCCTGCCAGCCACGCCGGGGATGCCATGGAGACCTTATCAGACTCCCCAGGTATCATGTCAAGAGACTGAAAAACACTGCTCGCCTCCACTGGGCAAGACCCCAGGACAGTGCCCCAAGAGCGAGGGCCCTATGAGGTGGTGGAGGCCAACAGGAGGGATTGGGACAGAGGGCTAGAACCAGGCCATTTTGAGGCTGCCCACATCCACCAGGAAGTGTGGGCGGAAACTTACCTTGCCCCAGATTGGGGCCCAATGACCCAAGGGCAGGTACCCCACTGGGACCAGCAGGACGTGCAGCCAGCCTGGAACCAGAGTCTGGAGCACCCATGGCACAGAGACCCACACACACCAAGGACCCGGCTGCCCGAGCAACTGCCTGGCCAACCACCGGAGACTGGGTTTGGACAGGGCAGCCAAGAGGCACAGAGGGCAGGGTCCAGCAAAACATGCCTCCCCTGTGGTCCCAGCTGAGGGCTTGTGCCGAGGACTGTAACGGTCCTGCTTCAGCCCCACCCCCACTCCCACCTCGGCTAGGAAGGGACTGTGAGCACTGGTGGGGGAAAATCCAGAACCTGTCCCTTCTCCCCCAGCACACATCCACTTAGGTCATTGGACAAGCTTTTATTGAGTGCTGCCTGTAGCCAGGTCCTTAGCCTCCTGTCCTGGGAACCAGGGGCCCACAGATGCGGCCCCAGTGGGGCAGCAAGAGAGGGAGGCAGCCACCGTGCATCTGGGTCTTCCACGGGATCCAGCCACAGCTGCTGCCTCTTCGGCATGATCCAGGGCACCAGTCACTGTCACCATCCCCCACCTGCTTCCACCATTGAGGGGAGCAGGGCCGGGCCCGGAGCTGGGGCCCCACCGCGGGGCCCAGAGCCCTTGCTCCTGAGGGCCAGCCTAGGCCAGCTCCAGGGAGAGCCTGGCATGGGCCCTCCGCACTTCACACCCACAGGTCCTCCTGGTGGCCCTTGTTTTCTGACAGCCGCTCTCCCCGCTCCTCCTCAGGGAACTGGCAACTGCAGGCGTCCTCGGGCGGGGGTGGCGGGGCCTCCAGGAGCTGGGTCTCTGCAGAGGGGCTGCGATCAGCAGGCAGGCAGGGGACCCCCCCCTGCCCAAGGCACAACTGACCTGCGGGCCACACTCTTTGCCTCCTCAGCTGACAGATGTGCAGGCTCAGCTGGGTCACGGTCAGGGCCAGGATGCAGGCAGCCAGGGCGAGGATGACAATGGTCAGCAGGCTGGGTGGTTCAGTGGGCGGCAGCCCCAGGCTGCACACAGCATTGTGCGTCTTGTTCCCGGGGAACAGGGTGGGAAATCCAAGCTGGACGCAGCTGGGACACACGGACAGAGCCCTCGGTCAGCCCTCGGCGACCAAGCACTCCTCTGCACTGCTGCAGTCCTCTGAGCTGTTGGGGGTCACTGCACCAGAAAGGACAGCAGAGGCCCCGCCTTCAAGCCTGCCTGAACCTCCCGGCCACCAGAAGGCCCCACCAGCACTCACTCTGCCCAAGGTTTGCAGCGGCCCTCATGGCCCCCAGAGAAGGTCCCCACGGCACAGTCAACACACTCAAAGCCGAATTTGAAGTTGCCTAGAGACAGACAAACAGACACTGGCTGCAGGGGTGACTGGGGTGGGATCCTGCTGGTGTCCAGTTCTCCAGCAGGACTCCCCTGCCACCTCATCCATTTGACAGGAGCCTCTGGTGCCCACAGGACCTGCGCCTGGGATAAATCAGGTCCCCAGTGTGCCCCTTTCCAGGGCAGGCTGTGACTCAGGGCTGAGTGGAGGGTCCCTGAAGAGATATGGGGGAGGGGAGGGACCTGCTTGCAAAGGATGGAGCCGGGCGGGGGGTGGGGGTTGGGTAGAAGCCTGGCAAGAGCCAGGCTGGGCCTTCGCTTGCTCCAGGAGGCTGGGGAGCAGGAGGCGGGTGAGGGCCCTGGAGATTGGGGTAAGGCTGTGCCCCAGTCACCCCTAGGCTCCCCTGCCCCAGAAACCTCACACAGTCCCTTGCCGCCCTCACTCCCCCAGCCCCCACATGCTCAGGCAGGCCCCACTCCCCAGGTAAAGAGCCCCCTAAGAGGATGAGAGGCTCCTTCCAGAAAAGGGGCTGAACTCCAAACTGGGCTCCACGTGGAGCATCAGGGTAGGTATAGGACCTGGACATAGTCTGAGCCAGGGCCTAAGAGCCAGACAGTCCTGGACACCCCTCTGTTCCTCACAACTGGCCCTGAGGGCATCATCTCTGGACAAAGACACCTAGGCCAAGAGAGCCACGCACACAGTGGGCGCTGTGCCTCCAGCGAGGGCTGAGATGCCAGAACAAGAGAACCGCCTGCCTGCCAGGGTTCCATAGGACCCCACACTGGCGCCCATCTGCCCAGAGGGTGTCCGTACCCCCACTTGCAAGCATTCTTCCACACCAGCTGCTATGAGCTCTGGCTGGGCCCTGTCAACGCCCCTGGCCTGCACGGGCCACCCCCACCGACCACTTACCTTCAGGTTGCACTCCCTGGCCAGGAGGACAGGAGTAGTACTTGCAGCTCTTACACTGTGGATCTCCACAGTGGAACTCGGGTTGGATACACTGACAGTCCGGCTCAGGACAGGTCCCCTCATCTGGGCAGGGAACAAGCAGCTCTCTCAGAAGCTGGGGGGGCCCCCTCCCCAGGGCACCCTCTCTTAACCCCCAGGGAAATGGGGGGCAGGACAGGGCTACCTCAGCTGGGCAGAGTACTGTCTGGGAACCAGGACCCTGGCTTGGTCCAGCTGTGCCCCTCCTTCCTGGGCACCCAGCTCCTTCACCCACCTGGCCTGGCTGCATCCCCCATTGCCCTGAAGCTGCTCTCACCCAGGGTGACCATGACTCAATGTGACCCAGAGCCATCCCAATGGACAAGGGAGTCGCCTGGGAGATCTACTCCCTGCCCCCTTTCCATCCTGCATGGCCCTCAGCTGCCGGGACCCTCCAGGCAGCCTGCCCATCCCTCCCTGACTGCTGTCCACAGTGCCCACGACACTGAGACCTGAACTCTAAGAGCCCCTTACCACCCCCCAGGTCCTGGCAGGGTGACACCCTGGTGTTTTCCCCAGGGATGTTTGTCCCCAAACTGACCCATTCCACTTTTCTCCCACCCAGATATGCAGGTACGAGGCAGGGAGCTGGCAGAAAGAGGGGTGCAAACCCAAACTGAGCCTGAGTGATGGCCACGGGCTCACTACCCACTCAGAAGGAACAGGGACAGCCCTCCTCCACATTGGGACCCCTGACCTGTCTTGGGGAAGGTTCCCACACTCCCTTCCCCTGCCCCACCTCCCGGCCATCATCCCCCAACCCCCAGTCCCCAGTCCCCAGTCCCCAAGCCACTCTGCCTCCGAAGCCGCCGGGTTGCTCTGGGATCAGGGCTTTGGACCCAGAAAGCTTGCCCTGAGCACGGGGAGGCGCGCCGCGCTGCCGCTCTCCACGCAGGGGCTCCTGCCTGCCTTACCTGGGGAGCAGCGGCAGCAGCGTGCCTGTGTCCCCGTCCCATGCAGAACTTGGCCAGAGCTGCATCTCAGATCGCCGAGGGGGCGCTGGCCCAGGCCCAGTGCGCAGAGCAGCGCGATACCGCACAGGGCCACTCGCGCGCCCCTCGCCCCCATGGAGTCCCCCTGGCCGCGCGCCCCGCCGTTTTAGCGAAGCAGGCCCCTCCCAGACACGCCCAGATCCCGCCCCGCGGGCCGCTCCGCCTCGGCCACGCCCCAAAGAGGCCAGAGGAACTGTTCCCATGCGTGACCCCCGAGATCCTGCGACTCAAAATCCAAGGCGTGGTTGGAGGTTTGGGGCAATGAGACTTCTCTGGAAGCTTAAGCGGCGAGGACGCGTCATCACTCGTCTGTCCAGAGCACAGGAGGATCCACTGGACGTGAACTACAGACTCGGGGTTAGGATGAAGTGTCAGTGCAGGTTTGTCTTTTGTAACAAATGCACTGTCCTCAGGGTTATTGAATTTTGCAGTAAGGAGTTCATGATCTGAGCCACAGTCAGCTCCCCCTCTTGAGCTTGCTCCTTGGAAGAAAAGCTGTGACAAACCTAGACAGCGTATTAAAAAGCAGAGACATTACTTTGCCAACAAAGGTCCATCTTAGCCCCCAAAGCTATGGTTTTTACAGTAGTCATGTATGGATGTGAGAGTTGGACCATAAAGAAAGCTGAGCACTGAAGAATTGATGCTTTCAAACTGTGGTGTTGGAGAAGACTCCTGAGCGTTCCTTGGACTGCAAGGAGATCAAATCAGTCCATCCTAAAGGAAATCAGTCCTGAATATTCATTGGAAGGACTGATGCTGAAGCTGAAGCTCCAGTACTTTGGCCACCTGATATGAAGAACTGACTCATTGGAAAAGACCCTGATGCTGGGAAAGATTGAAGGCAGGAGAAGGGGATAGAGGATGAGATTGTTGGATGGCATCACCAACCATGGACATGAGTTTGAGCAAGCTCCAGGAGTTGGTGATGGACAGGGAAGCCAGGCGTGCTGCAGTCCACAGGGTCACAAAAAGTCAGACACAACTGAGCGACTGAAGAGGGGGTATTGATGGGGGGAAGGTTCCCCCTCACTTGCTGAGAACCTAAAACTGCTATAAAAAATACTTTTTTTTTTTAATTCAAGGGATGGGAATTCCCTGGAAGTCCAGTTAATAGGACTCAGTGCTTTCACTGCCTTAGACAGGGTTAGGGTTAGGGTTCAATCTCTGATCAGGGAAGTTGTGTGCAACCAAAAAAAAGAAAAAAACAATTCAAGGGGTCCCAAAGGGACCCCAAGAGAGCAGGTATCATTGTAGGCCGCAGAGCAACTAACCACAGAGGACAAGACACCCAGTAGACCCATGTGTGACGGTGACCTTGGGGGATTCCTAAGTGATCATGCTCTTTGGCCCAGGAATTCTTTTCCGGAAACTAAATGTGACCTAAATGTGTGCGCCTTGTCAGGGGAAACACCACTCGTACCCCCAGCCACATCACAAGGAGGGTGGGCGGGGGTGGTCAGAAATATTTTCTATGTAAAACCTGCAGCCACCAGGCCTGAAGGAACTAGAGTGTGGGTTGGCGCCGGATGCGGGGTGGCAGACAGTACCCTGAGTCATTGGGGGTGGGGCACACCCCCAACAAGGACTGCTTCCTCACTGTGCCCCTTGGCTCCTGGCTGACCCCCTCTCCACCTCCAACTTCCCCAGGGGGGCCCCGTGAGGCCCCTCCAACACCCAGAGCGGGTGGGATGAAATCCCTCATCCTCTGAAGCCTCCAGGCGAGGGATCCCACAACCTCCCAGAAGTCCTGGATTGCCAGCACTGAGCAGCCTCAGAACCTATTCAGGGGTCAGAAGAGTCCCTGTTTTCTGAGGATTAGAACAAGCCCCCCACTTTGGGAAATTAGGACAAGACTTCCCCACCCCCCCCACCCCCCACCCCTCAGCTTGGCCAAGGGGGCCTGGCCAGGCTCCAGACATCACACATACTGGAGGCTACAGCTGTGCTGACACCTGAGAGGAGGAGCCAGCAAGGAGAAACCAGTCACTGGCTGAACCCTGCAGAGGGAGGAAGGGCCGTCCAGGCTGCAGCCCTGACAGCCCTGCATACTTCAACCCAGCTCTCCCCACTGGAATCCCATCGGCCCGTGGAGATGTGCTGGCCCCTGATGGAGCGCTTGAGCTCTTGAGACTGAGAACTCAGCCTCCAGAAACACCAAGTGAACCCTGAAGTCGGGAGGAAGGGCTGTCCAGGCTGCAGCTCGCCGTGAGACTGTCCCATGTCTCTATGAACCTTAATTTCCTCACCTTAGTTTCTGGGGCCCTGCCTCCTTCAGGAAGCCTCCCCAGATTGCTTGGCCCTCCAGGGGAAGCTTGATACAGGGGAAATGGGCAGAGATCCCTGGGAATGCTGTAGGGTGGGCAGTGGGGGTCCCAGGAGTGTGATTTTGGTGGCACCCACAGGTATGTTGAGGGCCATGACCTGGTGACCAGGGCAGACCCGTGAAACTTGGTTTGAGAATGATGGGGTTTGTGACTCAAGTCCCAGGATGTGCAAGGCCCTCCTCAGAGAAGCAACTGGGCCCTGCAGAAAAGGGAGAGTCTCTGCGGGGGCTGTGGCTATGGTTGCTAGAGGGCAAGGTGAGGCCCCTAGGACTGGCCCTCTCTGAGGACCCCCAGATTGCAGCTCAACTCCTAGATTGGAGGAGGGTTTGAGCCATCGCTGGACCCCAGGGCAAGGTGAGGAGTGGAGAACTAGGCGGTTCTGGACCTTCTGCCACTGCTCACTTTAAAGACCTGAACAGTCAGGTCTGTACCAGGTTGGCATCACCCCAATTCTGGTAAAAGCCTAAGAAAAAAATGATAAATCCCCTAAAATGATGCTTGTCCAACCAGGTCCTCTCTATTGGCCCTTCTGGAAGCTGACCAGCATGCAGGCACCAGCAGGCAGCTGTCTGTGCAAAGGGAACTGCCACCTGCAGCAGCAGGAAACCAGAGGGAGGGTCGTGTGTGACAAGAGGCAAGAGTGACATCGGGGGTGGGGACCTGCGTCGCCTTCTGGTCCCCAAGGCTCCGGAAGGCTCCTCCTACGCGGCCGCAAACTGCGGAGTTTCTGTGACCTGGCACTGCGGGGGAGATCTCTATCTGCCAGCTGTATTTTCCAATACTTTTTGAGCAGCTCATCACATTTTTCATCACTTGTCTCAGCTCACACAAGTGATGCTCACTCAAGGGGCAGAGGGTCCCACATGGGGTCCAGGTGTTAATCAGGAGGGCTGAGGGGGGAGGATGGGGAGCCAGGTAGGGGCCTTGGAGCAGGGAGGGCCCAGTGTGGGCATATCAGGGGGGTGTCTGTGGGCCCAGGGGGTAGCTCAGCAGGGTTTAGGAGGCTTGGCAGCAGAGACAGGAGTGGAGAGTGTGCTTAGCGGCAGTATCAAAGCAAACTAAAAGTGATCAACCTCCGTCCGTCCATCTGTCAGCTGTTCAGAGGTGGAGCTGCCAGGCAAGGGGTCAGGTGGGGGGCTCATGGCTGAGGGAGCAGCTGGGAGGTTTGGGGAGGAAGCCCTTTCCCATGACCTTCGACCTTCCAGGCCCTAAGACTCGGCTCTCCCCTAGATCCCTCCGGCTTGTTCCGTAGCCTCTCTGCACAGCCTCTGCGCTGCCCAGGGACCACAGGCCCCTGACCAGTGATGCCAATTTGTTGCCCGTTCCAAGGGCACAGGGTGTGTGTGTTCACTGCTGCATCCTGAGAGCCTTCCAAGAACACATGATGGTCCCATTGTCCCTTTCCCCAGGAGGCCACCAGGGGTCAGAGGTTTGAGGAGAGATGGATGGGCCTCCGGGGAAGCTCTGGGGAGAAAGCCAACCCAAGAAACTAGGGGTAGAGGGCAGGACGGCAGCCTGACACATGTGGCAGGAGGATCTTCAACTGCTGTAGGGCCCTCTTGGTGCAGCGATGCCTGGGTCCTGGCCACCCGGCAGGGAAAGGTGTGAGAGCAAGCCAGGCGCTCATTTGCCAAGTGCACCAGGCGAGGCCTAGGGCTCTTGCCCAGATTTTCTCTGCTCCTCCACCCGCCCAACAGCAGCTAGGTAGTCTTTTATTTCGGTTCACTGTAGCTCTGCAATCTGTCTGAACACCCGGGGTGCAAATGTCTATGGGCTGTGGAGAGTTTCCACACTGACCTGGTATCCCTGAGCTGTTTAACCTGCACACCTCAAGTGAGCCCTTGGCCACTCGCCCCAAGTCCACACCTCTGCCCAAGCCAGGGCCGCCCCCAGTGCTGACCAGCAGGACTGTCTGACCATGCGGGTTTTACAGCCCATTCTGCTGTCCATGGACACAGGTTTCCCACCTGGGAACCTTTTCACATAATGGTGCCTGTTCTATTCCCACCCAGGGTGGATGAAGGATCAGCCCTGTCAGAAGACTCCAGTTTCCCCAAGGGCACGGAGCTGGTCTCAGGGGGACTCAGGGGCCCTGCAGGTGTCATGGGGGTCGTAGGGTCACCATACACTTGGGTCTAGCAGGGCATGGGGTTTAAGAAGAAACAGACACTTGTGCCCTCTCCTGGGAGGAGCCCCAGCAACCCGAGGGGTGGCCCTAGATGACCTTTGGGGCCAGGGCCTCAGAGTTCCCATCAGTACTCAGCCCCTGCCAGCCCCTCCCAAGTGGCCCAGGGAAGGTCCTTGGGTTAGGGTCTCACGTGGCTGACAGGTGCAGCACTGACTCCCCAGGGCACTTATTTTGGCTCCCCCACCCCCCACAGGTGCTGGGATGTGCCCAGGGAATAGGACAGCAGCCCTGGGATCTGTGAGGGATCCAGGGGAGCCCCTGCCCACCCCCAGCCCCAGGCAGCCCAGTCAGAGGCCCACATCTGCCAGCGTCGTTTATTGGGGGCCCACCCTGGGCGGGGAGTATGCACAGCATACGTAGCAGAGCCCAGGGCCAGCCCAGGAGCACCTAAAACGGCACAGGGCAGGGGTCAGGGCACCACGTGCAGGGGTGACACGGGGGCAGCCTGCACCTGGGGGCCCCCACTGCCCCTCTGGGGCCCCAGCCTGGGGAGGGGTCACCGGCTCCCACCCCAGGAGACGTTGCTCAGATCTTGGCCAGGCTGGAGTTGGCATCAGTGTGCTCCTCTTGGATAGGGGTCCGGAAGCTGTTTCCCCCTAGGGAAGAGGTATGGGCGAGAGGTGGGAGGTGGGCAGGGGTCCCGCACCTTGGGAGGCCGTCTGGTCTGGGGCCCACCACAAGCACTCACCTGGGGGCTTGGGGGTGTTGGTCAGCAGCCTCCAGGCCCTGTGGTGGAGGAGCAGGGCCAACGTGGCAGCCACAGGGGCAAGGAGGCCCAGGCCCAAGCCGAGGCCCAGGACAGCGGACAGCTCAGGGGCTACAAGGAGGCAGGGCCTGCTGGGTGGGGTCCGCCAGGGGAAGGGACCCACCATAGGGAGGGCCCCACCAAGCCCAGAGGGAGTCTCTACTCCCATCCTCCCCACCCATCCCACTCCCCTTTTAGGTTGCGGGGAGGGCCCTGCTGGGGCAAGACCAGGTCCCCTTACCCTTGGGGGTCTCTGTGTGGGGCATGGATGGCCCCTGTGAGGCCTTAGACCAGGAGGTGGTGGGCTTGGCAGTAGTGGACTGGACTGGGGGGCCCTGGGTCTCCCACGGTGGTGTGGCCGGGGGGCTCCTGTCCTCACAGATGGCGTCAGAGCTGCTATTGGCCGCCCGCAGTGTTCGCTTTCCTAACAAGGTGCAGCTGAGGGGGCCAAGGGTGTTGATCAGGCCAGAGTCCCCCTCCTCCTCCCCCGTCAGTGGGATGGGCCCAGAACTGGGGCAGTACCAGGGAGATGTGGGAAGCAATAGTGGTCCACACTGGTCACTCAGGCAGCATCAGAGTCCAGGCCAAAGGCGGCAAGGAGAGGGGCCATGGACTCTGCCGGGGCCTCCTGCGCTTACCCTGCTCCCACCTGCACCTTCCTCTCCCAAACCGCTGCCTACTCTTCATGCTTGCACCAGCTCAGCCCGACCAGGACAGGAACCTCTCCAATGTGAGTGAGTGAGGCTCTCACACTCCCGGGGCCTGGGCTGGGGTCTCACAGGCTCCCTACTCTGACCCAGCAGGAAGGCCAGTGGGAGGCTGGGCCAGGGCTGAGCAGGGGTCGTGGTGGGGGCAGGGACATCACAGGGTGGGGCGGGGCAAGGGCCACAGGGAGTCAGGCCCAGGAGCTCCCAGCCAGCAGCTTCCTACTTCCAGACCTGACCCGGCTCCCAGACCGCAGGCCACCCAAACCCTCCGGCCACAGGGACACTCACTTGGTCCAGGGCTGGCAGGCCTGGTCATTGCCTGGGGAGAAGTGTCCTGGTGGGCACGGGGCACAGTCTGCAACAGAACCAGCAGGCTCTGCCCATCTGCCACCCCTGGGATGCCCAGAGGCTCACTCCCCAGGGTTTCCTAGAGCTCCTCCCCGTCTGCATGCCACCCGTGGGTCCTGACCTGGAAGACCCCCACCCCCATCTTGGTGTGATCTCCTGGGAAAGAGGCATTCAGCTGAGGCTGGGGTTGGGGCTCTGGGAGGAGCAGTGACAGCGTGTGAGGGACATGCTCCTTCCACATGGCTCCCAAGGCCCCCCCTCACCAACTCCACGCTTGTAGCCGTAGCTGTCCTGGGGCTGGCTGCCCGGCCTGCAGCCACAGACCGTGTCTCTGGTTGGTGTGCATCTCTGCTTGGGTTCACTCCCGCTTCCTGGGGGTTGGGTGGGGTGGGTGCAGTCAGTGGGGAGGCCAGAGCTGCAGAGCAGGCTGAGGATGGGGCCAAGGGTCCACAGCCACCTTCCTGACCAGCAGCCCCTCACGGCTGGGCAGCTTCTGGTTCTCTCTCACCGCGCACGCCACATCCCTCCTGGTCACACGGCCCCAGGGGTCACCCGCGGCAGCTCTGACCACCCTTCCAACACCCCTCCAGTCTGCTCAGGACCCTCCGCAGCCCTTGACTCTGGGTCTCACCCCACCCCCCCTCAGAGCCACGTGGCCCTGGCCCCCTAGGAAGGGGAGGTGCCCTGTGGATCGTTTCAGCTGGCTGTGGGGCCCCGGGGGGCAGGGCAGGCCCCCGCCACGGTCGAGTCTTGACGTGGGTGCCGGGCACCCGTGGTGCTCACTCTGGCTGCACTGGGTGCAGGGCTTGCAGGGCTCGTAGTTGACGGCCTCGTTGTAGTAGCCGGGCTTACACGGGCGGCACACTGTGTCCCGGTCATGGGTACAGCGGCTTTCCATCCCATAACCTGCTGAGGGAGGCCGGGGTCAGAGCCCTGCACGGCCCGGCAATCCCCCAGGAGCCCCACCCAGCTTCTGGCTGGCCCGTCATCCCAGGTGCGGCTCCAGATCACCCACTAACCCAACTACACTTGCCTCACGACACCTGCAGCGCGTGACCCCACCTGCAGGTTCCCGCCGCCCCATCCGTGTCCTCCGATCCTGTCTCCTGGTCCTAGGTCCCTGCAGGCACCTCTCCCCCACTCCATGTCCAGGCCACTCACCTGGCTGGCACTCTTTGCAGCACCTGTTGCCACTGGGGTAGGTGTCCCCAGGACAGCGGGGCTGGGCCGCAGCACCCAGCACGAGCCCAAGGAGCAGGAGGGCTGAGCCCGGCGCCCTGGGCGGCTGGGTCCCCACGCACATTCTCAGCTCCTCTCAGCTCCTCTCAGCTCCGAGGCTCTGGGAGTCTGGGGTTTTTCCTTGCAGGAAGTGGCTATAAGGGCTGCGGGGGAGGGGTGGGGAGGGCGAGGAGGGGACTAGGAGGGCCCCAGGAAGCGCTGGAAGGCAGCTAGTCTGGGAAGCCCACTCCCAGCCTTCTTTTCTGGCCCTGGGGCCCAGGGGCCCCGACCCCGCAACAATACCCATAGGCCTCAGCTCAGCCCAGCCAGCAGCTGTGGTGTGTAGACCCAGGGCCCGAGGGGGACCTGCAGCTCCCCCAGCCCTGCCAGGGCCAGGCCAGTTCTCCAGTCCAGCTGGTCTGCACCCACCACAGGACACTCTCACTCCTGTCTTACGGTAAAGTGCAGCCAGAGCCCTTTCGGCCAGGCATCTTGGCTGCCCCCCTGCCCTGCCTGGCCTAGCCAAGCTGCCCGGACCAGAATGGTCTTGGGATGCCTTCACGTGGCTTGCTGCTTCTAGACACCCACTCTCTCTGCAGGGCCGAACCCTCAGGAGAAGTGGGGGGGGGTGGGGGGGGCGCAGCCGCACTAATGCCAATCCTCACCCTCCGCTTCGCCAAAGGGTGCCCAGAGTCTGTGGGTGAGCCAGGGCAGCACATGGGGTCAGGCATCAACTATGGGGGAGGGGAGGTGGTACTGGGGGCTCTGGAGCATGGTCACCGGCCCAAGTGTCCAAAAGTAGCCCAAACCAATGCCAGCAGTTCTGATGGACCGGGCCCCTCCTGACCAGTACCCACAGTGAGCGCCAACATGGGCATGGGTGTGCAGGCGTGTGCAGGTGTGACAGAGCAGCTGCGTGTCCCTGAGCACAGCAGGCGTCAGGGGCTGAATTCACAGGCCACAACCCGCACGTGCAAGCCCGACCCTCATGAGGCTTATACTGGAAGAAGGGGCCTCTTAGGGGGCAAGGATGGCGTGGTGGGGTCACAGGTGGGCCTGATCTAGTGTGGCTTGTGTCCATGTAAGAGGAGGTCAGAGCACAGACATGCACAAAGGACGACCACGAGGACACAGAGAACACAGCTGGCTACACGGCAACACCGGCCATGCCCACACCTGGGTCTCCGATGTCCAGCGTCCAGGACTGGAAGAGGATAAGCCGCCCACGCAGACCCAACACATGCTGCTGGTCAAGCACTGCCAGGTGTCCTGGGCGTGATGTGTGCCTGGGAGTGTGTGTCAATCACATGTGTGGCACACACGTGTGGTGCTAGCCCCACGTGCCCGGACGTGTGTGTGCTGCCCCCGTGAACCCCTGGGCTTGTGTCTGGAAGGGGTGGCCCATGAGGACAGACCCTCTGCTCTGCCCCCTGGCTGGACAAGCGCTGCCTCTCCCAACACTCTGGAGGCCATGCCAGGCTCTCCCTGACCCCACAGCTACCCGGGTTTGGGGGGGACAGGAAAGACAAGCCCCAGGGCCCTCGGGACAGCAGGACGGCCAGTATGCCATCACTGTGGGGCATGAGCGGAGATGAGCACAGACACGCATGCACACATGTGCACATGTTTCCTCCCACACAGAGCTCTCATCCTGGCGCCCCACGGCAAAGGCTGTTCATGTCTTCGGTGCCTTTAAAATCTGAACCAAGAGACAGGATTCTCTGCTTAACGGTTAACCTGAAGCTTCAGGCGGGGAGCCTCCCGCAGGGGCTGGAAATCCCCCTCCTCCTGGCGGTGACGGGCACAGGTAAGAAGTTCCCTCCCCACCTGCAGGAAATTCCACCAGCCGGCTCTGCCCGCAGGGGCCACCGCAGGTCGCTGGCCCAGCCTCCAGAGAGGGAGGGTCCACAGGGGAGGGGCAGAGCACCCAGGCAGCCTGCTATACACGCGTGTGCGTGTAAGTATTGTACCCCTCTCCCACTGAAGGTGAGAAAAACATTTTTAAGACAAACTATAGCTTCTGAGATGGCAATAACTCAGGGCCTGGCAGCACCCTATTCCTTACAGGACCACCCTGCCCTCTGCCCAAGGCCCTGACACCTGCCGCACACGGGGTCCACATGTGGCAGCCCATGGACCTAGCTGATTGACATCTCTGTCCCAGCTAAGTTACACCTGCTGGCGGCTGCCCGCCTACACGCTCAGCCCCAGCCACCGCCACGGCCCCGCACTCTGTCTCAGTTCTGAAAACATTCTTTCCTCTTGTTTGTCTGGAAACCAGCTCTGTCGCCGCGCCCTGCTCCTCTGGGGCAGCCCCTCCCCACACTGCTCGGAAGCAGGTCACATGGGCAGCTCAGGCTGGCCCAAATGCCCACCTGGCTGGAGCCCCCACCCCAGCCGAGGCCCACGCATACCATCTGGCCAGGTGAGCCATCCACTGAGGCCCCATGGGCTCAGGCCTCCGACGGTGCCCGGCAGGGGCCAGCTGGGAGGCCGCGAGCTTGGTGGTTGACCCTCCCTCAGTCATCTGACCCCCAGTGTGTCATCTCCTCCATCCCACACGGCAGCCATGCACCAGGCATGGCAGAACCTGGGAAGGGGCCAGTAGAGGGCCTGTTGCCTCATCTCCCCCACTGCAGGCTCCCAACTCCCCAGCCTCACCACAGCCCCCTGAGCTGCTCCTCCCCATCCCCCGCAGTAAGCCCCAGGCCAGGACTCCTGTGTTTTCCAAACTCTGTGAGTGCCCCTAGTTCTCCACCCCCATCCCTGGGAGCTCTCATCCTCAGAGCCCCCCTCCACCCTGAAGTCCCATTTCCTCCTGGTCCCTCCCAGGTGGCCTCACCCAGGCCTGGACTCTTGCTCCTGACTTTAAATTGGCAGCTGAGGCCCCACCAGATCACAGGTGAATGTCAACGCTAGGAAGCCCCGGGTTTTAACCAAACCGCCCACCGCAAAGCTTCAAGGGGAAGCCGCCTGGCCACAAACGTCCGAAGTAATCATCTACGTGGTTTTTCTTCCCATCAAAAAAATGAAGCTGAGAGAAAAAGGCAACTATATTTTGAAGTAAATTAATGTGATTCCTGTCACCAATATTCATGCTCCTCAGAGACTGAAGGCCATGGGCGGGCGGCTCTCACAGCTCTACCCAGCACCCGGCCCCACCCTGGCCACTGGCTGCCGGTTTCCAGCAAAGCTTCACCTTTCAGTTTTCGAGGGAACAGCAGGAGCTTCATCGTTTCCCACGGTGGGGGAGCCCGCCGCCCTGATGTGGTCAGTGTCTCCGGCAGCAGGGCTCTGAGTTCTCAGAAGCGAGATGCAGCGATTACACTGGAATCAGAGTGCGGGCAGCCCGAGAGGTGCTGCGGGGGGTGGGGAGGGGGGCAGGGGATGCGGCGGTGGCTCAGAACTCCTCGTGCACGCTGCGGGCATAGTCCACCAGCTTGCTGCCCGTGAAGAACTCACTGTACTTCAGCACCTCCTCGGGCTCCAGGTAGTGATTCTGGTTCTCGTCAGCGATAGCGATCATCTGCTTGGCCTCATTGAGGGCGCTGAACTCGTTCATGGGGTCCATGTAGTCCTGCAAGGGCAGCAGCTCAGCCCCGATGCACCCCGAACCCTCCCCGGGCCAGGGGCATTTCCTTATGTTCAGGCTGCACCCAGCTCCGCAGCCAAGACCCCCCTGAGGACACCCTGCACTCATGGGGCACCTGCGCCTCGGCTACAGCAGGCAGAGCCTGGCCTGAAACACCCATTGGCTGGTAGGACAGAAGCTGTGGAGCAAGGAGGTGGGCCTGTTCTGGAAGGCGGGCACCAGGCTGGAAGTGGCTTAGGGCCAGGCAGCCTCCACCTGTGTGGGCACCTCCCTGCCCATATCAGGGTGTCCAGCCACAGAAAGGCAGGGGGAAGGGAGGTCCTGGAGTGGGGCACATGCACACGAACTGCCAGGACGGCAGTGCTGACAGGCAGGGGTTCCCAAACCAGACATCCTGCCAGCTATAAGCAGGGATCAGGGGATTCTGGAATAAAATGCAATGACTCATCCAGCCACGGGAGCAAACAAGCCCATGCAGCACCTACACACAACATCAGGGAAGACACTGACGGGCAGGCAATGGGTCCAGCCTGTGCACAGCCCTCCTGCCCCAGAGTCTGGCCAGACTGCCCATGGGGGACAGCACACCCAGGCCCAAGAAGGGGAGCCCGTGACATCGGCTGCATAGCCCAACTCAGAGGCTCCAGTTCCCCTGACCAGTGCCCAGCTGCAACCAGACCAACTCTGCCTCCCAGCACAGGATGGCCCCGCACCCACCTCCAACTCCGCCATGGTCACGATCCCATCGTGGTTGGCGTCGATCAGCTCCTCAAACTCTCTCTTCCTATCCCGCACCCAGCCGTCGTCAACATCCTGGCCCTGCTGGTTCTCCACAGTGCCCACAGGCAGAGAGATGAACTCAGACAGCGAGAGCTTCTTGTCACCGTCCTGGTCTGCGGGACAGGAGGGCAGATGTCAGACTCCAGTGGGCACAGGACCACCAAGGCCACTCGGGAGAAACTCAACTAATGGGGCTTTGCCACCAG
Source organism: Cervus canadensis (assembly GCF_019320065.1). Taxonomy (NCBI): domain Eukaryota; kingdom Metazoa; phylum Chordata; class Mammalia; order Artiodactyla; family Cervidae; genus Cervus; species Cervus canadensis. The sequence goes on from NC_057398.1 coordinate 28,454,708, forward strand.
GTTTTCAGTTTGTGTGGTTTCAGCGTGACCGAGAACAGCGACCACACAGTCCCCCAGGCCACCCAGTCTAGGACCGGCCCAGGCTGACCTCCGCGGCCAGGCCTCACCCAGGTCCCGGATGATCTCCTTGACCATGAACTGCAGCATGCCACGGCTGTGCTCGGGGTGCAGGAACGATAGGAACTCGCTCTCTGTCAGCAGCAGGTCCGGGGGCGGGTTGTCCGCCTGATACCAGCGGTCTTTGAGGTTCTCCAGGACTTCCTGTGCTGAGAGAGGTGTGTCCGTAAGGACCCAAGCACACAGGACCACTGTGGACATCTGCAAAGTTCTGAGATGCACAGCCCAAGAGAAGGTGGCAGTTCGGGACACAGAGGTGCCAGGACAAGGACCTGGCCCTCAGAGGGGAACTCAGCCCCCAGAGAACAGATGCCCAGGCCCCCAAGACGCAGACTCAAACTCTCAACTAAACAGGCCCCCCAACCCAGACATAGACCCCTTCAGACACAGACCCCCCCCCAACCCCTACTCGCTCCTGGGCAATGGAAAAAGTGCGGCAGCCCGGAGCGCCAGCTCTGCAGGAACAAAGGCACAGCATGATTCCCTTCCGTTTCCTCCCGTTCACTGGGTAGTGCTCTGAAGCAAAACCCAGTCTCCAGAGATAAGTCATGTGTCCCCCAAGTGACACTCACTCCCTCTGCCATGAGAAGGCCCAATGCAGGGAGTGGGGACCCTGGGGGCTAGTGGTCGGCAATGACCTACGTGTCCAGCGGGGGAGGGGGAAAAGCAAGCGCAGCACACCCAAAGCCTGCAAACGAGACCTGATTTGGAAAGAAGGTCTTTGCCGATATAACTGGTGAAAGATTTTAAGGTGAGACCACTGGGATTCAGGTGGGCCCTCAGCTCAGGTGTCCTCATGCAGGAGGGGAGACTGGAGAGCAGTGGCCACGAGCAGGGACCTGGCAGCACCGGCTGGAGGCCTGGAAGGAGCCCGTCTGGGTGCACTGGGTGCCCGTCTGGGACAGCGGCCTTGTGGACCCACAGGGGCTCACCACTCAGCCCTCCCCCAATGCACTCTAGGGCCTCCGGGTGCCCCGACACTGCCCTTCACTTCTGATCCCCAGATCTGCGCACCCCCAGCCCAGACACACAAGCACAGGGGAGTCAGTTGAGGGCTGTGCAGACAGACACTCCACAACCTCTAGATCCAGGAAGGACACATCCCGACCCACACACACCTCAGGCAAAGGGTGCTGAGGACAACCAGGCAGAGATAACTGGCAGCTGCCCGAGAAACCAGCGCCAAATCTCCAATGCTAGCAGGAGGACCAGGCCCCCAGCCACCTCTAAAGGACACCTTCAGGGGACTGTCTGAACCACAAGACAAACAATGAAAACACAAAATGGAGACATATAAAAATGGCCAATAGCCATTTTAGGAAGAAAATAAGGTTTAAAAACAACAGCAGAACCAAAATCCTGGGTGACATCACCTGCACAGGAAGGGGGCATCTATTCCACCCAGGAACAGATTGAAACACTCTCAACTTGTACTCTGTTAAGTTAAACGGGTGTCATCCATATGAGCAGGAAAAAGTAAAGCTATAAGATACAAACCCCTGCCCACAACAAGCAGCCCTCATGGGCACACCTGCAAAGCTGGGCACCCCCTTCACACCTGTCAGGCAGCCATGTGGGGTCATGTGACTGCTGAGAAAAGGAAAGTGGGGCATCTAAACCCCACATCAGCAGAGGGAAAGATGAAAGGAAAAAAAAGAAATAGAAACAGTAGTGAGCTTATCTCATGGATTACAAAGACAGACTGGCTCACAAAATAAAGCTAAACTTCATGTAGCCCATGAAAAAAGGAAATGCTTTGGAAAGACCAAGCCTCAAGGGCAGTTCACAGGTGAATTCTACACAACATGTGAGGAGGAGGCCACATCAATCTCCACAACCTCTTCCAAAAGAGAGCACAGGGAACACTTCTTGACTCACTCTATGAGGTCCTAACCCAAACATAGAAAGCACACAACAAGAAAAGAAATCTACAGACCAGTACCTCACGTGAATACAAATGCAAAACACTCAACAAGATATTAGCAAATCCAACCCAACAACGTACACAAAGATTACAATCCAAGTCGGATTTATCCCAGAAAGGCAAGGTTGGTTCAACATCTGAAACTCAACTGATATTCACATCAACATGCTAATGAAGAAAAATCACATGATCGTACCAATAGATGCCAGCAAATCTGGAAAACTCACACTGCCCACAGGACTGGAAAAGGTCAGTTTTCATTCCAATCCCCATGAAGGGCAATGCCAAAGAATGTTCAAACTACCGCACAATTACACTCATTTCACATGCTAGCAAGGTAATGCTCGAAATCCTTCAAGCTAGGCTTCAACAGTATGTGAACCAAGAACTTCCAGGTGTACAAGCTAAGTTTTAAAAAGGCAGAAGAACCAGAGATCAAATTGCCAACAGCCACTGGATCATAGAAAAAGCAAAAGAATTCCAGAGAAACATCTACTTCTGCTTCATTGACTACACCAAAGCCTTTGACTATGTGGATCACAATAAACTGGAAAATTCTTATAAAGATGGGAATACCAGACCACCTTACCTGACTGCTGAGAAAACTGGACACATGTCAAGAAGCAACAGTTAGAACCAGACACGGAACAACAGACTGGTTCCAAATTGGGAAAGGAGTACATCAAGGCTGTATATTGTCACCCTGTTTATTTAACTTCTGTGCAAGATACATCATGAGAAATGCCGGGCTGGATGAATCAAAAGCTGGAATCAAGATTGCCAAAAGAAATATCAACAACCTCCGATATGCAGATGATACCACTCTAAGGGCAGAAAGTAAAAAGGAACTGAAGAGCCTCTTGATGAGAGTGAAAGAGGAGAGTGAAAAAGCTGGCTTAAAACTCAACATTCAAAAAACTAAGATCCTGGCATCCAGTCCCATCACTTCATGACAAATAGCTGGGGAAAAAGTGGAAACAGTGGCAGATTTTGTTTTCCTGGACTTCAAAATCATTGTGGACAGTGACTGTAGCCACAAAATTAAAAGACGCTTGCTCCTTGGAAGAAAAACCATGACAAACCTAGACAGCATATTAAAAAGCAGAAACATTACTTTGCCAACAAAGGTCCATCTAGTCAAAGCTATGGTTTTTCCAGTAGTCATGTATGGATGTGAGAGTTGGACCACGAAGAAGGCTGAGCGCCAAAGAATTGATGCTTTTGAATTGTGATGTTGGAGAAGACTCTTGACAATCCCTTGGACAGCAAGCAGATCAAACCAGTTAATCCTAAAGGAAATCAACCCTAAAAATTCATTGGAAGGACTGATGCTGAAGCTCCAATACTTTGACCACTTGATGCAAAGAGCTGAAACATTGGGAAAGACCCTGATGCTGGGAAAGACTGAGGGCAAGAGGAGGGTGACAGAGGATGAGTTGGTTGGATAGAATCGTGGACTCTATGGACATGAGTTTAAGCAAGCTCTGGGAGATAGTGAAGCACAGGGAAGCCTGGTGTGCACCAATCTATGGGGTCGCAAAGAGTCAGCCATGACTTAGCAACTAAACAACAATGACAATGCAAAAATCATCTGACAAAATCCATTCATGAACACTCTCAGTAGACTAGGAACAGAGAGGACTCATCACCTTCATAAAGAACATCCACAAAAAATCTACAGCTAACATCACACTAATAATTAATGGTGAGAAACTCAAAGCTTTCCCACTAAAATCAGATTTAAGGCAAGGATGCTCCTTTTCACCACTGCTTTTCAACATTGTATTGGAAGTCCTGATGCATTAGGACAAGAAAAGGAATAAAAGGGACAATGATTGGCAAAGAGGAAATACACCATCTTTGTTCAACAATGTCACAACTGCCTGTGTAGAAAACCCAAAAGAATAGACAAGAAACTCCTGGAACCACTGAGAAGTACAGCAAGGCTGCAGAATGGAAGGCAGACATACAAAAGCCAGTCACTTTCCTGCACACCAGCAAGAACAAGTGAAACTGGGAATTAGAAACTAAAGAGGAACTTCTCTGGTCCAGTGGCTACGACTCTGTGCTCCCAATGCAGGGGGCCTGGGATTGATCTCTGGTGGGGGAACCAAATCCCAGATGCTACAACAAAAGATCTTGCAAGTCACAGCAAAGATCAAACATCCCCATGTGCTGCAACCAATACCCAGCACAGCCAAATAAGTATTTTAAAATAGTAACAATAAACCTAAAAAAAAAATGCAAGTGCAAACAGGAAGAAGGCATGGATCACACACTCAGTGGCAAAGAAGGGAGTCCAGTCCTAGAAACACCAACCCTGACAAAGAACAGTGGTGCCCACAGTGCATCTACAAATACACAACACAGCAGCAGCAGCCCTCACAAAGCAGAGGCAGGCAGGGCCACAGACACCCGCAGGAGGCCATGATACACTCAACCCCGATGGCCAGGTGGATACGAGACAAACAGGGAGCATCACAGGTACAGGGACACGCCAGAGAAAGTCCATCAAGAGAAGACAACACATTGGATGACAACGGCGGCAATGACATGCCGAGGAAAAGACTGAACAGGAGACCACAGGTGGCATGCTGCGCTCTGACAACGCCCATCGAGCCGAACCCAACACCTGGCTGCGAACAAACCCCCAGGGAGGGATGGGAGGGCGCAGAGCTGAAGACAGTAACCACTAATTGTCGTAAGAATTCTTCAGTGATGCTTTAGAACTCAGCTAGCAAGTATCAAATTTTCTATCAGTGAGACAGGTTTTTAGAGGAACTTCTCTGAAAAGCTAAGGGGAGAGTTACATCTGTCGCCACACTCAGTACCACGGTCACCAGGCACCGTGGGCAAGCACCCCCACAACCTCACTGACTCTCAGGGTCAGACTTCGTCCAGGGTTGAGGACCAGTCCCGGCCGAGACCTGCTTCCCAGTGCTCTGGTACCTTCTGCCACCTCCTCCCCAGAGCTCAAGCCACTAGAGACTGCCGTCTGTCCCTGGGCCTCCCCCGCACCATGCCTGAGGGTCCTGGAGGCTCTGCCTAAAGATCCTGCAGGAACACGGGCTGTGGCCATGTCTCACCCATGCCCCTCCCGGCACCTGCACTGTCTCGGCGCCACACTGGCCATGGGAGCCAAGCACTCACTCTCCTCATCGATGTTCAGGTCCCACTTATTCTTTATCTTTTCAGCAACTTCTCTCTCATTGTGGCCTTTGGTCGCCAAAAACTTCACCTTGTACTCATCCCAAGATACGTGGCCTGAAAGAGCAGACCAACCTGTTAGGAACTTTAACAAGGAACCTTTTTTAAAAAGAGAATTTTAGTTATTTTAAGCCATCAGTCAAAAATCCTTGTGCCACGGGCAGCTATAGAGGCAGAAGCAGCAAAGCACCAGCTTCAAGCTTCATCCCTGAGCCCAGCCACAGGGTCTGCCTGAGCCCAGCCATGGGGTCCTCATCTGCACAACCAGTGGGCCCCCCTCCTCTCCCTCCCTCGTCCTAGAGCCCCACTCCTGCCCATGAGCTGTCCTCTGCTGGCAGCCTCAGGCCCCTCAGGGTCAGGCCGTGGGCTGGCCATACCGTCACCATCGGGGTCCACGGCTCGGAAGTGCGCCCTGCTCTCGGCAACAGCCTCCTGGAAGTGCTCAGCCGTCTTCTGCATGATCCAGTTCTGCATCTCCTTGGCGCTGATCCTCCTGTCGGTGTTCAAATCCACCCTGCGGGCCCACAGGCTGTATCAGACAAGGCCTCCAGGACCCCAATAGACAGACAGAACGACGGCCAGAGGGGCTCCACAGGAAGTATGAAACCACCACAAACAGTAAAACACTCCAACCAACAGGGACACAGGAAAAGTTGAGTAGATATGGGGGAATCAGGGAGCACACTGGGCAGTGTGCCTGGTCCTACACCATCAGTCTTGGGACCACCTTGCTACAGGATGGGGAGAATCATCAACCCAGTTCTTCGGACCACACACTTGGGACGCAAGCCCGATGAGCCCCAGTAACAGGACTGGATTTCAGACACCAGAGGAAAGTCGACTTGACACACAGATACAGCCAGAGAGACAAAGAAACAGCTATAGATGCAGGTGTGTCGAGAGGTGTGCAGATGTGAGTGTGTACATGGCTAGTGCACACCATGGACATGGGTCAGAACGCACATGCATGTGAGTTGGTACACACAAATGTACACACAGGTAAGTATGCACAGATATGTTATCAAGTCCATGGAGAGGACTACAAGCAATGACACCCCAGCAGCAATGCCCACACCCACTGCCTGGTTCCTTATCTCTAAATCCCACTCTCCAATGAAATAAACTAGCACTCCTTGGAGAACTGTGGCAGGAACATTACATAAGGAAGTGAAGCTGGAGTGCCTGACGGTGCAAGAAAGGGAGGAAGTGCTCAAAACAAGGAGCTGGGGGTTGATGATCTCCTGATGGCCAAGGCTGGAGCAGATGAGCAGCGAAGGCTGGAACAGGGGAGTAGCCAGACAAACAGCACGGAGCTGGGTCCCCTCTAGGGTGCAAAAACACACCCACAAGTCCGTCGTCCGGAATTCCAGACTACACGGTGGGTCTTCCCTGAGCTTAGCTCCCACCCCCAGCAGGGTGGGCTGCCTCTCCCTGAGTGGCTGCCAAAGAGATCAGAGAACAAGACAAGGAGCAACTCTCCTTGGCAGATACCACCTGAGCCAGGTGACCAGGCCTACAGCCCCCGTGATGTCGTGCAAACGTCAGGTGCCCTGATGTGACGTGACAAGAGGGCCATCTCACTTCTGGGGTCTTCTTTCCACAACCCCTGTCCAACCAGGAGAAAACACAGCAGACAAACCCCAAACAGGGACATGCTACAAACACCTGAGGAGTCCTCCTCATAGCTGTCAAGGCCACGAAAAGGTAGGATCCTGAATGGGATCCAGGGCAGAAAGAGGACCCCAGGGCAGCATGTGACCTGAAGTCTGGAGTGCCGGGAACAGTAACAGAACGCTGTCGTGTTTTAATTTCCACAAATCTAAAACTGCTCCCAAAATAAAAACCTTGCGTAAGAAGTGCTGTGGCAACATTACTTCTGCTTGCTCAAAACTAGGTCCTGAGGCTTCTTGTTTGCTTTGGTCCGGGTGGGGACAGGCGAGGAGACAGCAGTTGCCATGTGGCAAAAACACGGGGCCCCACGTGGGAGAGACGGGTGTGTGGGGAGTCTGAGCAAGAAGGTAAATGCAGGCTATACACCCCCAGCCCCACAACAACCCCACCAGACACAGGATGTATAACAAAAATGTACAGTGTGGACGGACAGGGCTAGAGCACACCTGGTCAGCCCCAGGATGCCTGGTCCTTTGGAGGCCAGTTTCTGCATTTCCCCGCGACTTGGGGGGTTCCCCATGACCTGAACCCCACTCCCACCCCTGGGTGGGCGGAGGGCACAGCTCAGGGCTGCACATCCATGGTTCAAATGCTGCCAACTTCCCAAGAGCACGTGTCAAGGCTCCACCTCCACAACACGACACCAAGCAGGGACTCGGTACAAAACCAGGGCGGGACCAACAGAGGGGCTGAGGCCAGCCACTCCCATGCCCCCCGCAGCCCCACTGACACCTACTTGGAGAAGATGACCATCAGCTTCCTCCGGCTCTTCCGAGGCTCTGCGTCCTCCTCAAAGTCATCCATGTCCTTGCCCAGGAAGACCTCCTGGTGGAAATCTTTGTTGAGGTGCCCATCCATCTCCAGCTTCACTCCGTTCAGGTGGTCCGGGGGCAGGATCTCATTTTCCTCCCTATTACCTGCTCTCTCTCGAGCAGACGAGTGGTTGGCAGGCCGGGCAGATGCATCCATCAGAAGGACAATGCCCAGGAGCCAGAGGCAGCAAGGAGCCAGGCCACAGAGGGGAGCCTGCCTGGAGGCCATGGCCGCCGGGGTCTGCGCTGCGGGACAAGCTGCAAGTGTGGCCAGGAGCTGTGGAGAGAGAGGGGGGTGGGTAAAGAAGCAGGGAGGTGGCGACCACAGCCACCCACCACATCAGGCACTGCAGAAGGCCTTGCGGCTCATCCAGCACAGCTGCCCGCGGCCAACAGCTTGAGGCAGCCAGGCCCCGACTAGCCCTTAAAGGTTTACAAGAGGATCCAGAGCCATCAGCCGATGGAGCCCCAGCAAATGCCATGCTTACTTGGTAACACAAAATACAAGTCCTCAGTTTCCAGGGCCCGTGCTGGACGTCCTGTTTTCGTTTTCTCCAGTTCTTACTCCCTCCCCAAGGTACACCCTGCATCGCTAGCCCTCTCCCCCTTCAGGCCCACAGCCCAGTGCCCAGCACAGTCAGTCTCAACTTGCTGGCAAAGAAGCTGACCCCAGAGTCACAACTCACACTCCAGATGCCAGCTCAGCACTCAAGCCCTGGGACCAGAACTAAGGCACCAGAGCTCCTCAGCCTCAGGCTCCTGCCCAAAGGCTCTGTGACACCTGGGGCCAACAGAGCCCAAACCACCAAGTAGGGAGCCACCCCTCCCACTCGCCATCTCTGTGACTCTCGTGTACACACATGTTCACACGTAAACACAGCATGTGCATGCACATGAGGCGTGCACATGTGCACTTGTGCACATATACACGTGCACACATATACGTACCTACACACATAAACCCACATGTGCTCACGTGCACACATAATACACTTGCTCCAGGGTCCCTCTCACCACAGGACTCCTCAAGACCTTCGTGCCCCTCAACGTGTTCCTCTTGGAGCCTGTCCACCAGGCAAACACCTTCTGACCCTTCCAGGTGCCTCAGAGGCCCCCTCCAGCAGGCTTGAGAGGGAGCAGCAGAGGGAAGCTCCTCAAGCCAGGGTGCCATTGGCAGCCAAGCTGAGGCACAAAGGGTTCCTGAACCACGGTGCCCATCACCAGACCAAGGAGACCCCTGTGCTGGCCGCAGCATGACGGAGGCCAGGGCCATGGGCTCTCCCTGGCCAGCAGACACTTGTTTCTCTGATGCCTCTTTTCTGTTCTACATGCTCCTGGCTAACATCTCCCCTGGCAGGGGGACACCTCTGCACGTCACTCTGACGAGGACAGAGTAAAGAAACAAAGCAAGTAATTAAATAGTTAACCCCACTAAGGTTTCATAAGTAAAGGAAAAAGTATGGGAGACCCCTGTAAGTTAATGATCACTTAAGAGAACAGGTCTGCCTAACCACAAAACCAAGCAGTCTCGAGTAGCAACAAAACCGTGCAACAGAAGCACAAGACATGCCCCAAAGCAATAAAACAATGGTGGAATAAGACCTACATCCTGCCTGCAAAGTCAGGAAGTTAATGATTCCTAGGACAAGCTCCTCTGGGCTCACTAAAAACAAAAATATGAGGAAAAGGTCACATTATACTGAAACCTGAGATGATTTACCATACTTAAAGTTACCACCTTTTTACTCAGTCCCACTGCACCAGGACAGCCCCAGTATGACCACATGGGGACAAGGCAACATGACCACAAGGGACAGGGCAGCTTGACCACAAGGGGATAGGACAGTTTGATCACGCGGGGACAGGACAGCGTAACCACACAGAGACAAGACAGTTTGACCAGCTAGGAACAAGAAGGTCCCCGCCCAACATGGAGGAGGAGCTGATGATGGAGGAGTGGCATCTACTCAAGAACGAGGAAGATGGTCTTCTCTCCCTCCCCACTGTCCTTTGGCTATAAAAACGTAGTAGCTTAATTCTCGGGGCAGAGTCGCCTTGCCTACCTGCTTGTATCTCTCATAAACGTCTTATACTATAAACTCTTTCCTCACCTGTCATCCTGGGGATCACTGAATTCTTTCTGCGCCAGACAAAAGAACCTCCACTTACTAAAGACACATCTGTCGGTTTCATGTTCTCTGGGCCCAGATACTACCTGGACCCCTGGACGAGATCCTGCTCTCCTGGCTCAGCTAGCTCATTCCTTAGAGGGGAAACTGTCTCACGGATGGGCAGCCTTACGGCCTTCTTTCCATGTTTGAGAGCACCTGTACCCTCCTCACCGGAACCCACCTGCTGTGCACTCTGTGCTGCCGTCCCCTCAACCACGCCTGCTGGAACTCCAGTTTGTCCCCCTCTGAGAGCACTGTCCACGCAGCAGGCCTTTCCACTCCACCACCATGTGTACGTTTCCGGAGTTCCAAGCAAAGCAAGACAACTTCCTCCTGACCTAAACACCACCCTCGTGACTCATGGCCATAAACACACAGGTGTCCTGTCCAAACGGACTGGACTTTACTTCTGGAAAGAACGGTCAATGCCAGACTCTGCTTGTCTTGATGGTCGTACAGGGGGTGTTATTTACTTGATATTTTGCACAAAGAGTAAATGACCAGGTAGGTATCAGATTAGGTAGACTTCCTCCCCTTGGTTCACAACACCTTGTTTCTGCACCTTGTTGAGCACAGGAGTCAGTCGCTCACTTCTCTGCCGTCCCACGTGAAGGGATTTCAGAGCAGGGGCTGCCCTACAGACTGGGGGACCCTCCCTGGGCTCCTGAACACCCCTGGGGCCCACTCTGTGAAACAGGTAAGGCCACCGTCGTTAAAAAGCAAACGGTTTTTTAATAGATCTGTCCCCGGCTTCAGGAGTCGCACACGGCGTTGGCAACGACAGGCCCAGGCCGAGCCGGGTGTCCCGGGCCTCAAGAGGATCGGATGCTCCCCACCCCCAACACGGCGGGGCCGCGACCCCTGACCCCGCTCCACCGACCCCCGACCCAGGCATCCGAGGGGCCCGGTCGGCGGTAGCTGCGGGCCGTCCGAGGCCCAGTCGGCTTGCGTGCCCCCTTCCCGCCGCCCCGGGGCCGGGCGGGAGCTGTCACGCCCCGCGGCCCTCACTCACCGGCCTCCCTCCCCTCACCCAGGATCCGCGAGCGCGGCCTGAGCGCCCGCTACGGCTCCAAAGGGCCTCCGCTTAGGCCGCAGCCATCTTTCTTCCGGGAAGAGGCGGGTCCGGTGGGGGCGGTACGAGCGGCGCGACCTCCCCACGCCGACGCCGGCGCAGCCATCTTTTCGCCGGGCGGAAGCGGCCTCACAGCTCTCCGGAGCGGCCAATGAGAACAGCGCGGGGATCCACGTAGCCCGGTGGCGCGGCGCGGCCCCGGCCCTTCCCACGCGCGGCCCCGGTCCGCGGCGCTCCCCGCGCAATGAAGCTTCTGCGGCGCGCGTGGCGGCACCGGACGGCGCTGGGCCTGGGCGGCCTGGCACTGGGCGGCGTCGCGCTGCTCTACCTGGCGCGGTGCGCCGCGCCTCCCGACTCCGCGCTCGCCGGCCCCGCCGCACCGGTGCCCGTCGGCCCGGCGCGCGCCGCCGCCTTCCTGGCCGTGCTGGTGGCCAGCGCGCCGCGGGCGGCCGAGCGGCGCAGCGTGGTCCGCAGCACGTGGCTGGCGGCGCGGCGCGGCGGCCCCGGGGACGTGTGGGCGCGTTTCGCCGTGGGCACCAGCGGGCTGGGCGACGAGGAACGGCGCGCCCTGGAGCGGGAGCAGGCTCAGCATGGCGATCTGCTGCTACTGCCCGGGGTGCGTGACGCGTACGAGAACCTCACGGCCAAGGTGCTGGCCATGCTGGCCTGGCTAGACGAGCACGTGGCCTTCGAATTCGTGCTCAAGGCGGACGACGACTCGTTCGCGCGCCTGGACGCAGTACTGGCCGAACTGCGCACCCGCGACCCTGCCCGCCGCCGCCGCCTCTACTGGGGCTTCTTCTCGGGCCGTGGCCGTGTCCGGCCCGGGGGCCGCTGGCGTGAGGCAGCCTGGCAGCTGTGTGACTACTACCTACCCTACGCGCTTGGCGGCGGCTACGTGCTCTCTGCCGACCTGGTGCGCTACCTGCGCCTCAGCCGCGAGTACCTGCGTGCCTGGCACAGCGAGGATGTGTCGTTGGGCGCCTGGCTGGCGCCAGTGGATGTGCAGCGAGAGCACGACCCGCGCTTTGACACCGAGTACAAATCCCGCGGCTGCAATAACCAGTACCTGGTGACGCACAAGCAGAGCCTGGAGGACATGCTGGAGAAACACCGGACGCTGACGCACGAGGGCCGCCTGTGCAAGCGCGAGGTGCAGCTGCGCCTGTCCTACGTCTATGACTGGTCGGCACCGCCCTCGCAGTGCTGTCAGAGGAAAGAGGGCATCCCCTGACGGCCGAGCTGGCCCACGCGCCCACAGGACGCCAGGGTCTCGACCCCGCGAGAGGCAGTGCTGGAAGGCCTCCCATCGGCCTTCCGCTGGCAAAGCTGACAGCTTCTGCATGGTCCTTAGCATGAGGCAGGCTCTCGAGAGGACCCGGTTTACCTGGTGACAGCAGGCTCCGAGGAGATGCCTAGCAGCGGTGGATGACTCCTAAGCCCACAAACCAGTCCATGCCCACCCGAGGGCATCTTGTTCTGTGTCTGGAACCAGCATCGTGTCCAGGCAGCCCCACGGGGCACGGGGCCTGTTCAGTTACCTTCCTCTCCCAGGCTGGTGCCAAGGAGCCAGAGGGTGGAGCTGGCAGGACTTGCAGGACCTGCCTCCAAAGAAAAATTCCCAACCCCATCGGGGCAGTGGACAGTGTTATGTCCTGCAGCCACTGTACTGACCGTCCACCTGCACCAAGGGCCATGACCGCATAAACTGGGCCCTGGCACTTGGAGACTCGAGGTGTGATGCAACCCAACAGTTTTTATTGAAGTTACTTCACCTTGTGCAGTTAGGTCATCGCTTGCGGTCTCCTGCTGGTATCGTTTGTCATGTGTCATCTAGTATTTAAGTCCGTTGCGTGTGAATCAGCTTTCATGGTATTTTGGTCTGTGTCTGGAGTGAATTCGTGGTACATGTAATTCAGAGTTTGCCTGTGATTTATTTATAAATTTTGTAACTTTTGAATAGTTTTAAGTTGGGAGTGTATGGGTGTCTGTATGTTTTAAGTTATTTAAGAGAAGACTTTTCTATCAAAACTTGGAATTTATGGATTAGTCTATTTTTCCAGCTTGCGTTGTAGACCCATTGCTGCTTGAGTGTTGAAACATGGAAGAATTCAAAAGTATCTATCTCTCTTCCATTTTCATGGAAGGTGACCCCACTTCCTCTCTCTAAAAACACTTCCCTTTCAGCCTTCCTCATGGCTGCACAGGGCAGGTGTTTCTGGAAGCAATGACAAGCTTTACCAAAGTCTGTCTTGACACAGCCCTGCTGGGCTACATCCCCTTGGGGGCAGCGGGTGTTCACAGCACCTTTGCACATACCCGAAGGTTGTTTTCCAGTTGATCAGTTGTATCTAACTTTGTGACCCCATGGACTGCTGCACACCAGGCTTCCATGTCCGTCACCAACTCCCAAAGCTTGCTCAAACTCATGTCCATCAAGTCAGCGATACCATCCAACCATCTCATCCTCTGTCATCCCCCTCTCCCGCCTTCAGTCTTTACCAGCATCAGGGTCTTTTCCAATGAGTCAGCTCTGTTCCTTGTTAAACATGGAGAATGAGCTCTATAGTCATGGCTGAAGTCAAATAACGTGGCAATGGAGGCCCCTCCCCAGCTGGCTGGATTCTGCATTTTCTGTCTGTTAACCGGGCCCTGCTGCCTCCTGCCTGCAGCCTGCTCTGGGGCACTGGGAACTGGACGGAGGGCACACGCCTCTGACCCGCCCCTTGACTGCCATTCTCAGGCTGTGGATTTTAAGAATGGGTGTCTTGGCCCAGGCAGCTCACACAGTGGGTGGCTGTCTCATGGCTCTGAAGGCTGGGGTTCTGCAATTGGCTGCCGGCGTGGTCAGGTTCTGGTGACGCTTTCTTGCTGCTGTGCAGATGGCCACTTTCCCACCGCGCTGTGGTTACAAGGTGTAACTGACCCAGCTCTGGTTACAAGGTGTGGGCTTTGCTCCAGAACTGATCATGTGGCTAGACAAGGATTTAGGAGAGGATCCAGGTTTTGGGGACACCAGGGTGAGCAGGATGGGGCCCTGCCCCCTGCTAGGTGGGCGCTGGGGGATGCTGACCACAGCAGGACGCCATTCCTACTGACCGTATGGGATGATAGTCCTGGGATGTCTTGTCTCCACCTCAGGATCATCGGAGGAGTTGGGGGACACAGATGTCTGTTTCTCAGGACAGGACTCATGGACGCCCACATGGCCAGCTCAGAGTCTCTGGACTTTCAGATCCCTGCCCAGCACCAATGTCTAAGTGCATGCATGTTCAGTTGTATCCAACTCTCTGCGACCCCATGGACTAGCCCACCAGGCTCCTTTGTCCATCAGATTCTCCAGGCAAGAATACTGGAGTGAGTAGCCATTTCCTTCTCCAGAGGATCTTCCCGACCCGGGAATCAAACATGTGTCTCCCGAATCTCCTGCATTGCAGGCAGAGTCTTTGCCGCTTGAACAAGACTGCTTAGTAAAAAGTCTACAACTCCCGGCATCTGTGTTGGGGGCAGGGCACTTGTGATCTTTAGTATTTAGTTGAACCCCGTGAAAGTGCCAGTATGTAGCCAGTTTTGACATTCAAAAGTACAAATTTTGTATTCATCCTAGAACATTAAATTTCAGAACACACTCTGGGCTGATGGTGATTCTCCACACTGTGGCTGATGAGATGTCAGCATGTTGGAGCTGAAGGCCAGGACCCCTTCCTGGAGCCCATGGACAGGCTACATGTGAACATCACAGAGCCCAGCCTGTCACAGACCTTGAGGAGTCTCCTGTCCTCTGCCTCTCTGCTCCTGTCCGCTGTCTGATCTGCAGATTCTCCCGGCTAAACGAGCCAAACCCTTACCCTCTGTACCCCCTGGCTCTGTCCATTGCCTGTGGTCTGACCGCAGTGCCCCTCCCAGGCAGCCCTCCTGGTCTGCACCTCCCACCTGCTGAGGCACTTGCCATGAAGTCCATGCTCTCTAGGCATGAGTGCCCTGTGGACCTGGGGCCAGGCCAGGTTCAGAAGGCAGCAGACCTTTGGGGAGTGGGAAGTCAGACCACCGAACTGGTTTCTACAGGGGAATTTAGGATACAAGATACCTCAAGTGGTGCACAGCACACAGAGCCAAAACTCAAAGCTTAATTTTAAAATATATACAATATCACTAATTAATAAAATAGAGAAACATGGGACCTGAGAGTCTGGAGGAGGCCATGTGCCCCAGGATGGTCCAGATCCAGTGAGCAGTCCTGGAGCACCCAACTGCTGGGTCACCACACAGCCTCGACTGGAACCCCCCATCCACCTCACCCCTCTAGACACCCCCAAAGCCTGAGTTCACCTGATGTGACTGAGCAAGACCAGGGAGGTAGTGGGCCAGGAGTTCGCCCAGGACACAGCTGCCAGGAGAGACCCTAGGAGAGAAAGGGGGTGAGGCTCCCCTCAAGTGAGGCTAGAGATGTGCCCACCCTCCGCATTTGCCTTCCCAGCTTCCAGGCCCTGCAGTGCAGGCCTGTGTGCAGCTTGGAGCTGGAGGAGCCAGCCACCCAGCTGCCCTCTTGTCCCTGTGCACTTGGCCAGCCCCTGATTCATCCCAGTGTTGCTGGATATACCAGGAGTAGACAGTAAGCTCTGGCCTTGGGAATATCCCCCAGCCTCATGTGCACATGATGAAAATAGATTCAAAGATCCCTGGTGTTTCAAGAGCTGCAACCCTGGAAGTCTCTGCCCCCTTGCTGGAAGCCTGGAAGGGAGATGTGGGGAGGGGGCGATGCAGCCGACCCCAAGATGCTGACATCGTCATATGGGGTGGGGGTCCTTCACCAACTTCACCACCTCCAACCAGCCACTGAGCTGTGGGGCTGCTGGGGACCTGTCCGGAATGTGGGACCAGCCAAGCCAGCACTTGGAGTAGTAGGAGCCAGCGCTGGGACTTCCCTGCTGGTCCAGTGTTTAAGACCACTTCCACTGCAGGGGGCACGGTTTCCATCACTAGTAGGGAAACTTAAGATCCTGCATGCTGTGCTGTGCACCCAACAAGTGGAAAAAAAAATTTTGTAATAGGAGAAGCCCGCAGGGCAGCTGGGGACCCACAGCCGCTGCCCCGCAGCCTGAGCTGGCACATTGTGGGCTGTGTTTAGCCCTGCTGCCTGTCCCTCGGCAACCCCACACTCAGGCCCCTTTCCTGGGCTCCTGGCTGCAGCCTCCTCCGCCCTCCACACCAGGCTCACTCCTGCCCCAAGCCCCCGCCAGCCCTGGTTTACTTGAACGTCACTTCCTTATCCTCGTTTGGGGTTGGTGTGGGGGTTGCTGTCCAGATCACCTACAACTGCTCTCACTGGTCTCAAGCCTTCCTCGGCCATCCTGGGAGTGAGCTGTCCTAGGAGTGAGCCATCCTGGGAACCTGGAGCTCTTCACCTGCTGCCTGCTGGGCCCTACTGTTCAAAAGACACCGGCAGAGAGGCAGAGCTGGTGCTGCCGGGCACGCTGGGTCCTTGGGAGGGGCCTGGGTGGCTGCCCTGGCCTCCCCAGTGGTCTTCCTAGGATGTGTCCTGCCCCCTCAGACCTTCTCCACCCATCTGCTTCAGTGTGTGGTGGGCCGCAGGGGTTGGGGGGGGGTGCGATCCCATGATTGGCTGCGCTGTATTCACAGAAGATGGGTTCAAGTCCCAGCCCAAGGACCTGGGAGTGGCCTGAGTGGGAAGTAGGGTCTTTGCAGGTGTAACCAAGGTGAGGACGGCAGGGGGCCTACGGCAGAATGACTGTCCTCATAGGAAGAGGAAGCAGAGGCTAGGGAGGAGAAGGCAGAGTCCAAGAAGGCTGCCAGGAGCTCCACCCCCAGTCTGCTGAGCCATGGATTTCATCAGCGCACTCCAGGGCAGACACCTCAGACAGCTCAGCTGCGGGCCGGGCCCAATCTCACCACCTCTCAGGGCTCAGCACAGACCCAGCTGTCTGGGGGCAGGCTTCCAATGTCCAGGCTTCAGGGTGGGAGCACGTGGCCTACGGCGACCACACTGGGGTCCCCACGGACTATGCCTCCTCTGCCTGGTCCCACGTTCCCTGCATCCCTTGGCCCCCTGCCCAGTATCTGCAGGTCTCACAGGGGCAGCCAACCCTCATCTCAGGCCCCCTGCCCCCAGCACACATTCACGTCGTGAGACCACTGACTCTTGCCCATCCAGGGCCCAGGGAGCCCACCGCAGCTGCTGCAGACAGGCCTAAAGCATGGCAGGTGCCCAGTCCCCCACGGGGCCTCCAGCATCAGAGAACCCAGAGTCAAGATCGGGTCCAGTTGCTGCTTGATGCTTGCACTCTGGTCCAGGGTCGTGGCGAGGGGTGTGGGCTGGTTTCCCTCCCTAGAAACACACTCTGGGCTGAGCTGACATCTCTCTCCCACTCTGAGTCTAGGAAGAAGGTGAAAATCCACCATCCACCCAGCCTCCTAGGCCTGGGTCTCCCCTGGGGGTCACTGTCCCCATAGCCCTGGGACCTGGAAGACCGCTCACCTATCACCTGGCCTCTGTGGGCACCCACCAAGGCCAGCCCGGGCCCCCCAGACTGCACCCGCTGTTCTGCTCCCACAGAAAGTGTGCATCAACCTCCCTCCACACCCCCTCAGCTCTCCCTGTCCCCTCCCCCCACTGGCCCCCAGCACCCTCCTCCATCTGTGGATGGCAGTACTGGCTCCCAGCCCTCCACTCCCCACCCGCCCAGACCTTCCCACCCTTACAGAGCCATACCCCCAGCAGAGGAGGCACTACTCACCACCGCCACACTGCAGCCAGGAGACCCCTCCTCAGCTCTGACACTGGCCACCCCCCCGGGGTCCCCGGGTTCCCTCTTCTGCCGGGGTTCCCTGGAACCTTCCCCACCCTTCCTGATGACCCTGAACCTTCCCAGTCATGGAGCCCACCAGAAGGGTGACAGGAAGAGAACAGGAGGCGAGGGGGAGACTGCCAGCCTCAGGCCCCTGCTCGGGCCACAGTGACCAGTGAGACCCTCCTCGTGGCCTTGTGGCCATCCTGTGAATGGTGGCTGCGGCACCGGCGCTGCCCAGGGCCCAGTTCTGGTAGGAATCAGCCAACATCTGAATCTTCACTGATGCCCCTCCCAGCTGCTGGGGCACCCGAACAGGGCTCAGGGAATAAGTGAAATCAGGAAAGGTAAGCAGTTCCTGTGAGGCTGGGGCAGGGACCCCAAGGACCCTCCAACCTGGGCTAGGACCCGATCCCCCTCTGGATGTCAGCCTTAGTCACCCAGGTCGGAAGACTGCACACAGGCACACCCCCCCGGTCCAAGCACTGGCAGGCATGCCCAGGTCCACCGAGCCCCACCTGACTGAGATCAGGTGGGGCTGATCTGCCCTCGCTGCCCCCAGGAGAGCCAGCCTTGGCTAGGGGGAGGGGAGGGACCCTCCTCACCACACCGTGCCCTGGGCTCACAGCTGGTGCCCCATCGCCCCTGACCCCAGGTCCCGGCACTTCCCCTGCCCACAGCCCCTGGGGCCGGCAGTGTCCACCAGACAGGGC
The DNA here is from genome assembly GCF_019320065.1 of Cervus canadensis. Classification (NCBI taxonomy): domain Eukaryota; kingdom Metazoa; phylum Chordata; class Mammalia; order Artiodactyla; family Cervidae; genus Cervus; species Cervus canadensis. Next base: position 28,473,201 of record NC_057398.1, read on the forward strand.
TCTGCTGGCCGCGGCGCTGGGCAATGCTCAAGGCTGGGGAGGAACCTGGAGCCATGGCAGCCGTGGGGGCCTAGACGGGGGTGACTCTGTCCCTTAAACACTGAACCTCCATGGCCCTGCCCACAGGACAGGCGCCAGGGCAGGTCTCGGTCCAGCGCCCACCTCCCGCTGACCCCGGGTCTGACCCGGTCTGGTGACCCGAGAAGAAAGAAACCTGAGCTCTGCCCCTCCCTCCAGTGGCGTCTGAGGGTCTCAGCAGCCCAATCCCCAAGGGGCTCCTGCACCCCTGCCACCATCGCCCATGTGGCGCCCTGCAGAGTCCCAGGCAGATCCCAGTCTGCCCCTCTGGCCCCAGAGGAGGGACAGGGCAGCCTCCAGAGTGAAGGCCAGGCTGATTCCGCTGCAGGGCCTGGAGCCGGGCGGCTTCACTTCAGGTAACACCCCTTCCTGTTCAGTTCTGATCTCACACACCCAGGCCTCTGGAAGGCTGTGGGCACAGGTGGCCATCTAGGCTGGCCTGGCCACCACCCCAGGTGTGTGTGACACGCCGGCTGTTGCAACACCAATGTTATCATACCAGAGGAGTCTGTGAGTCACTGCCCTAGAGCAGGTTGCATCCAAATCCTCCAGAACAAAGGTCTTTTGTCCCTGTGCCCCAACCCTCCCATCCCCCCACACACCGTGGGCGCCATCTGACGTACCCTCAGATGCCCCCATTCTCCCAGCCCCCCCACCCTGTGGGCACCATCTGACGCACCCTCAGATGCCCCCAGCCCCCAGCCCCCTGACACCATGGGCGCTATCCGACACACCCTCAGATGCACTGAGGGGCAGGCATGCTGATAGAGGTGGTGGGCATAGACATGGACACGGGTCAAGGGGGAGGGTGTGCCCAGTAGCCAGCCAGGTGGGTTCCCCAGCCTGACTTGACCCAGCTCCAGGGGCTGAACTGGAGGAGATCCCAGGCTGCTGGAGGCCTCAGCTCCTGTATCAGCTCCTGGATCAGTCAGGTTGAGACTGAGCACCTCCAGGACCTGGGGCAGGGTTGGGCGGCCTGAACGTGGAGCCCAGAGGGCACGTGGCCAAGCCCAGTCAGTGAATACAGCCCCCCAGCACCACTGAGCGAGGGCCCCTGGGCACAGCCAGGTCCCAGGTCAGGCCACCGAGTGCCGGCTGGGGGCCTCAGATGAGATAAGGCTCCCTGCGGCCCCTGAGGAGCTTCTGCCCCAGGTTGGGGGTCTGGAACCCCTCTCCCTTCACCCAGAGTCCCTGTTCGTCAGGGAGTCCAGCTTCCAGGTTCCAGGGAACTATCCCTCCCCACCGGGATCAGTGATGGTGTGGTCACCAGCCCAAGTGTCCAGAACAACAGCCGCCAGAGCTGGACAATGCCAGTAGTTCTCCCAGTGCCAGGGACCCCGACTGCACTGACCTGAGCCCAGGGACTGCCTGGCCATGGGCGCAGGCCACCGGCGCCTGGACACCAACTCTGCATTCACCCCTGGGGGCCCTGTGATTCCAGCTCAGGAAAGCCTAAGCCCCAGGGCAGAGATGGAGGACACACAGAGGCCCCCAGACACACCACATAGACACCGGGGACTTTGGCGGGGTTCCACCTGGACCACAGAGTCACCATCACGATCAGCACTGGGATATTTGGGGTCCACCTGGGAGGCCGAGGAACACACAGGCCAGGAGGAGGTTCAGGGCCCCCCAGAGGACACATCCACCCAGGCCCCAAGAAACCCCCCACACCCCACACCCCCACACCCTCAGGGCACTCTGGATCCTTGGCTGGGGTCACAGAAGTCAGCAGTCTAGTCTGGCTGAGGATGGGAGCCCTGGTGGGGAGAGGCAGTCCAAGAGGCCCTTGGAACAGGCCCCCCTCCCAGCCCAGGCCCAACCTGAGGGGAGGATGTCATACCCAAGGTTGGCCCTGGCCACAAAGAGCCCCTAAGGGCCCATGTGTCCTGGCTGCACCCTAAGGGCCACACCCTCCCTGGAGCCCCTGCCCGGGCAGTTGGGCAGCTCTTGGACAGGCCTCACCCCTACCCTGGCCCATCTGTAGCCCCCAGAGGGGACCATGAGGGTGGGGCCTGCCCACCCCTGTCCTCCCCATTTCCTGCCACAGCTATTCCCAGCCCCCAAGAGAACTTGCCACTTTCCTAAGCCAGAGGCCCACTCCCTGTCTGCACTCCAACCAGATAACAGCAGAGGGTGCCGGGAGCAGGTTCTGACCCGACTGGGAGACACGCCGGCCCCAGAACCTCAGGGACAGGCTCAGCCTCAGGGCCAGGAGGGATGGTCAAGGGAAGCTGGCTACAGCCCCAGGCCCAGGGCTCAGGGAGTGTCCTCCATCCCAGGAGCCCTGGCATGGCCAGTCCCCAGCTCTGGCTGCAGGCAGATCAATGGAGATTGAGGGCAGTGAGCCCTAGAAAAGCAAGGAAGGTCAGCCCAGCACCTCCTGTGGCTCCAGAGCAGGGCTCGATCAGGGCTCAAGCTGAGGCTGCCCAGTGCAGTGCTGGCCATCCCAAAGTCCAGCCTGGAAACCAGAGTCTGGGCCAGAAACAAGCCCTGTCCCCAGGCCCCATGCCGCAGACCCCAGTGAGCCCCCTACCCTGAGCAGCAACAGCTCCTGCAACCCACCTGAGGAGCCCCTGCTCAGGCCGTGTGGTTGTGACCCAAAGGGCCCAGGGCCCAGGGTCCTGCAAACCCCTTCAGGGCTCGGAGGCTTAGCAAACACCCAGTTTGGGTCTGGCTCCAGGAGATGGCAGAGCTGAGAGAAGATGATGCAGCTGGGTCCAGGGTGGAGTCTCATGGGGGCTTTACCCTGCACTGGCCCCTTATCTACACTGGGGGGTCAGCCTACGTCCTTAAGGGCCAGTGTGGGCCTGAACCCCCTGCCACCACACTCAGGCGCCTAGACCCGCCTATAACAGCCACTGCTGCCCACATCAGCCCCCCATTTATTTGCTCCTGCACCCCCAGTGCCATGCTGGGGGCTCATTTGGAGACCGCACATTCCGGGGGAATTACAGCTAAGTGGTTAATGACCTCCCATTAGGGGCAGAAGCCGGGAGGAAGACGAGACAGACCAGGAGGCGATGAAGTCGGGCGCCGGCCCTGGCCACCTGCCCAAGGGAGCCCAGGCAGCTGGCTCGTCTGTCCTGTCCGTCTCTCTTCTCTTCATCTCCTGTCTCCCACCTGTCACCTCAGCGGGGCCTGGGCCGACCCCTGTCATCACAACTCTGCAACAGGACCAAGTGAGGAGGCAATCCCTGCCCCCTCTCAGGCCAGGTTGGGTGAGGGATCTGAGAGGCCTCCTAAGCCAGAGGCCCATCTTCTGTCTGCACTCCAACCAGATAACAGCAGAGGGTGCAGGCTCTGAGCCGCCTGGCAGACACGCCGGCCCCAGAACCTTAGGGACATTCTCAGCCTCAGGGCCAGGCAGGATGGTCAAGGGCAGCTTGGTGCCAAAGGACTGTCAGCAGAGCCCTGGGAACAGGGAGGAGTCTGGCTGTGCGTCCTGCCAGGCACAGCCTCAGTATCCCCCGTACACAGGCAGCAACACTGACCAGTACCTGCAGCCAAGCCGGACTCCAGACGGACGGCAGCCCCAGAAAGCCTGGGCTCTGGGGCCCACACAGGCCCTCAGTGATGTGGAGCAGCTTGCCCTGGCCTCCCCCGTTCTCCTCCCCCGCCCAGCAGAGAGACCCCAGCTTGGCACTCACACATCCCCCTTGCAGGGGTGGATACACTCCTCTTAGATCATGCCGCCGTGAGGCTGAGAACCACCCCCAGACCCCTGGCTCCTGTTGCCACTGGGTGGGAAGCGGGGGGATGGGTCAGAGGCCAAGCCTGTGGCTGCAGGGACTGGCGCCTGCCCGGCACCAGAGCTTTCCTGCCTCATTACCCAGCGGGCTGCAGGAGAGTCGGGGGAGCAGCTGGTAACCTGCCTGCTATCCCCCCACACCCCACCCCTGCCCCTGAGCCCCTGCTCTTCCCTGCAGCCTTGCAAGTGGGTCTCTGGGCCCCGCTACTGCAGAGCTGATCGCCCCCTCACCCCCCCTCCAGGCTTATACAGAGGGGTCACGTGGGGCCGCCCGCTGGGGGCCCGGGGGCCAAGCAGAGATGGTATCTCGGCAGGTCTGCAGAGGCCTAAACCACGACCCACCACAATTTACATTCTTCAGTCTGAGTTTGCTGGGGCCACGAGGGGTGGGAGCCAGACCTCAGAGTGGCAGCTGCCAAGAAGGTAGTGAGAAGTCAGCTCCCTTAGGGAATGAGGGGATTTGAGGACCCTGGGGTTCATACAGGGGGCTGGCGGCCCTGTTCACCCACAGGCCCAGGCACCCTGGGGCACCCTGCCTCGCCCTGCATGCCCTGACATGTACCATCCTGTACCCCAACCTCGAGTCCTCCATGGCCCTGCGAATGTCTTCAGACTGCTGCCCGCTGAGGTGGGACCGGCCCGAGCTGGCTGAGGGGCAGCCCCAGGTCATGGGCAGGGCCAAGTGGCGGCTTGAATGGACAGCTGTCCTTGTCCTCAGAGTAAACGTGGCCCTTAATAGAAGCAGGGGCTGTGGGGGCCACACCCATGCTGCCAGGGTGATTAGCTGGAGCTTCCACCTCCCTGGCCAAGCCCATACCCATACCCATGGCCACTCTGCCCCCCTCCCCTGCCCCTTCCCCATAATGACCCAGTGACCAGGCGATGGTGGGGGCTGGGGGACCTTTATTTATTGCTATGATCACAGGTCTACCAGCGGGCAGAGGGGTGGGGGAGGCAGGGTGACTTCTTTGAGGACTTGTCCATCCCTCATGGGCCCAGGAGCAGGCCAGAGAAGCTGGAGGTGCTCTGCACAGTGAGAGCTGCCCCAGAGCCATTGTCCACGAAGACGGAGGTGTACTGTCCAGCCTGCAGACACCCACAGTGGACGTCACCACCCACGGGGCCCAGCCGCTCTGCGGTCGACACCCAGCCCCACCAGGTGGCCCCTCCCCAGGCCTTACAGTGCCGAGGCTGAGGCTTAGAGGTCCAGGACCCCACCCCAGTGGTCCTCTGACCCCCACCCCAGTGGGCCCCCTCACCTGCAACTGCAACAGCCCCTGCACGTGCATCGTGAAGACGCTGCCACTGTTCTCCAGGCCGGAGATGGCCTCCAGGGACCTGAACGTGGGGTTCAGGGGTGAGGGGCCAGGGCACAGTGGCCGTGGGGGGAACACCCCTGTCGATGCCCAGAGACCTGCGTGCTCCCGCCTCAGGGCTCACCACAGTACTCTGTGTTCGGGGCAGCCCCCCTCTGCGGGCAAGGCAGTAGGCGGTCCCCTGCCCCTCAGGACACCCCAGGACCCTCGGGGGGCCCACTCACGTGTGGCGATGGCACAGGGACTCAATGCAGACCAGCACCCGCACTGTGTCCCGGGCCCTTGGCCGGACCCTGCCCTGCAGCTCCTTGGGATCTGGGGAGACAGGCCGGGTCTGCAGTGCCCACGGGGGAGGACGGAGCAGAGGGGCAGGGGGCTGGGGGCCTTCGGGGCAGACTGTGGGCTGGGGAGGGTGGGCATGAGGGCTGTCCAGTCCCCAGTGGGTGCAGGGTTGAGGCAGGAGGTGTCTCTGCAATGGGACTGAGGCCTGAGGTCTGTGACATTGGGGCCCACCTGGAGGGCCAGCCCCCTCCCCCACACACCCTGGCCAGATCCGCTCACCCACATGCAGGCTGGCGGAAAACTGGAAGATGGCGGTCACTGGGGCTGTGAACCGACCGGAGGCCAGGCTCAGGCCAGACCCCCGCAGGAAGGCACCCTGGGCAGCAGGCTGGAGTGGGACAGCAGGGGGACACAGCTGCAGTCTGGAGCCTCACCTCCCACACCCAGCCTGGGGTAGGGGGGTGCCTGCAACCGACAGCCCTCAGCTCAAGCAGACCCCAGGTGGGCAGGACAGAAGGGTGACCCATGCATCTGTCCCCACCAGGACTCTGGGCACCAAGAAGCTCCACAAGGGAAGGCATCTCTGTCCCAACTTCCTTGTACCCTACCCCGAGCCTCGGTGCTGTGTGTGGAGGCCCAGGGTTGCCCCGGGGCCGCTGTGGCCTGCTCTCCTGTGGGGCCCACCCACCACGCCCACTCACGGCCTGGAAGCCCTGCAGTTCCACCAGTGTCTTCTTGTCCACCAGCAGCGGGCCCCTCAGTCGACAGTGGAAAGCCTCGGCCACCAGCTGCCTGCCTATCCCCTCAGGCAGCACAGGGCCCAGCAGCCCCAAGGACCGATGCTCGGTGGCCTCTGTGGGGACAAGGGTGCAGGTGTGGCTCGCGTCAGCAGGGGGTTCTCTCCCACACCCAGGAGGAGAGGGGGTGGAGGGGGCCTACCCTTCAGCATGTCCTGGAACTCCCGCAGTGCAGACTCCTGGGGGGCCTCCACACCTGGGTGGCCGGGGGGGCCAGAAAGGCCTCGCTGGGGGAGGCAGGAGAAAATGAGGCTCCTGAGGGGGCACTCACAGCCACCCCGACCTGGGCTCGGATCCTGGGGCTCACCAATTTCTTGTCCTGGCCTCGGCACCGCTTCTTTGAGGGCCCATGATCAGGGCGCCGGACAAAGTTCAGCCACGTCACATGGGCATCTGTAAACTCAGGCCCTGAGGCCTCGGACAGCTGAAGGGTCAGAGGACAAGGCTGTACACTGACCACCAGGCCCTGCTGGGTCCTGCCCCACCTCCCCCGGAGAACAACAGGAATCTTAGAGCCCAGGCTGCTGGGGTGGGACTCAGTGCAGACACAGGAAATAGGGCAACAGGGCACCGCAGGGCTCCCCTGGGGCTCAGGCCAGGGACCCGTGTCCAGAAGCCTCCGGTCTGCTGCCATATTGGGACCCGCATGGCCCCTCCTGCTGCTTTCTGTTCCCAGGCAGACAGGTACAGCCGTGTGCACATGGAGCCAGCCCTGCCTGTCCCGACAGAGGTAGCCCTGTCCTGTCCTGGCTGAGGCAGGCAATGGTGGACAGGAGTGTTTTCCAGAGTTGTGCAAGGCTGCAGAGAGTGGGCACAGGTCCTGCTCTGTGCTGGGCGCTGGGTGCACAAGCTGGTGGCCCAGGATCAGACGCTCCAGACATCTCTCATAACACCCCATTTCTGCACCAGGGCAGTCAGAGGGATGGGAGCATACCTAGCCCCAAAGTCAGGGCTGAGTGAGGGGGTGCGAGCTGGGGGTTGGTCCCTCTCTGTATCCAAGTCTCACACGGGAGGTCCACAAAGTGACCAGGAGTGCAGCAGACACTGGCCTGGCAGGAGAGAGCTACTGCCACGAGGCCAGTGGAGCCCCGGCCACTCCTGGAGAGCCAACTGTCCAGGCAGATAGGCCAAGGGGTCCTAACCAGGTCTGGGGGGCTGGGAGGGCCAGGGTTCCTCCCTTCTGAAGTCCGCCTGTTCCTCCAGTCACCACAGACCTGAGCCATGGTGTGGGGTCCAGGGGGCAGGGGGAGCAGGAGCCCACTCTCAGCAGGAAGAGCAGGTGTCCGGACGCCTGCAGAGGGCTATCCTGGGGTAGGGGTGGCATGGACACCCCTTGTCTGCCCCAAGACTGCCTTGCCATGGCTCTGGAGGGGCAGCCCAGGCAGGTGGGGCCAGGCAGAGCAGGAACTGCCCCCCAGGATCCTCCCCCAAGCAGCTTTCCCAGAGCTTGCTGGCAGCCCACTCCCCTGGCAACAGGGCCAGAGGACTCGCTCTCCTCAGCCTGCCCAGCTGGAATATGGGGCCTCAGGCTCCAATGGGGCGCGTAGGCCGAGAGCAGCTGGGCTGGCCGCCATAGAGACGCCGGTGGGAGGCGAAGGCCAGGATCAAAGGCTCGAGGGCTGGCAGGGGGCCTGGCCCAGCAACCGCTGCTTCACTCTAAATCCAGCAGCCACCAGGCCCTTGCTGACAGGGTCAGCTCCTAGACCCCCTCAGGGAGCCCCAGCCCAAGAGGGTGGAGACCACAGGCTGAAGCAGGTGCGAGGTGCTCTTAGAGGGGACGCCAGGGGGGTAGGCTGGAGCTAGGGCCCTCCCAGGACCCGGCCTCCCTTCCCATGCCAGAGGCCATAAGGGGTGCTGGCTACTCAGCAGTGGGTCAGGGCAGGGCTAGCCTTGGCCACGCCGGAAGCCAGAGTTGGAGCACCAGATTCCAGCAGGGGGTCTGAGCCAGCTGCCCAAAGCACCTCCTGTTTGCAGTCTCACCTCAGGGCAGGAGGTTACTCAGGGCATGACGGTCCTTAGGCTTCAGTGGATTCAATGTAGCCCCCACAGAAGCCCCTCCACCCCCCACTCCCTCCCCAGGCCCAGAGAGGGTCCCCTGATCCACACTGTTATGGTTCCTGCCCGAAGTCCCACCCCACTCTGACAGGGGAGGCGGGCTGAAGGATGGCCCACGTGGGCCCGTAACAGATCATGCATACCTTAGGGAAGCCCAGTAGCCCCTCGCTGCCCAGTGTGGTGGCGTTGGGGGCTATGGGGCGCTGGCTGGACTGCCGAGGCCTCTTGGGCTCCCGCCGGGCCCCGTTGCCCCCGAGGAACGTGAGCTGTGGCCAGAGGAGGACTGTGGCGGCCACCCAGGCCCAGCGCATGTTGGCTGCTAGCTGCCGGATCCGGAGCCCGCAGCGGCTCAATGCTGTTGAGTCCAGGCAACCAGAGGCACTCAGAGTCTGAGCGTGGGGGCGCAGCCCCGAAGGACGCCTGACCGCCACTGGTGCATGTCTGCACAGGATGAGCTGGGCTAGTGAGGGACGCACCCCCGATCCTGCAGACTCCCTTGTGAGCAGTGCCCTCCCCGCCCGCGCTCCCCTCCTCCCCAAGGCTGGCGGGCTCCAAGGGGGCGGGGCTCACAAGGGAAGAACCTCAGCCTCCCAGGCTTCGGGGGCTTGCCAGGGGGCGTGGATGGGGGCGGAACCCCACCGACAGACCACCCACCTCCCACACAGCTGCTGCCCAAGGGGAGAGGTTGTGCACTCCCCACCCCAGCCCCTTCAGGGTTGGGCCCAGCGACCCCAGGCGGGGGCACACTCTGTCGGGGTTCATAGCCCCTTCCTATGACCTCACAGCCTGTCCCTCTGGCCCTGCTGCCCCAGGCCATGGCTCTGCTCCTGTGAGGGCTCCCAGCTGGTCCCAGCCTAGGTAACCCTGGGCGGGGGGGGCGGTTCCTCCACCACGGGCCAGTGGGGCTAGCAGGGAAGAGACCAGTTAACCTCTAAGCAGAGGCATGGCACGCAGCTGCCCCTCCTCTTCTTGTGGTGCAGTCCCAACTCTCACTGAGGGGTTGCCTTCACCCAGCTGTGCCCCTTGGGCCCTCCAGTCCCCAGGCCTGTCCCCCCACTGGAGATCAGCAGAAAGCTGAGCCCCCAGTGGCCATGCCCTGCCAGACAATCCACTCTGGCAATGGAGAGCAAGTGACAGTGGACAGGTCCCCAGGAAGAGCTGGGGCCCTTCCTTACCTTCCTACAAGCTGCAGGCAGCATGAAGCTGTGGCCAAGTGTGTTGATAGGCCCTGGTGGGGGCCCAACACCTAAGACAGGACCATCCCCCTTCACCAGCTGCCCCTCGGCTAGTGCCACCTGGGGCTAAGGGTGGTCAGAGCTGCGGCTGATCTGCTGCTTGCAACTCAGACTTGAAAAAGGTGGGGCTTCCTGTCCCAGGGGCAGCACGGAAGACCGCTCCAGACCACCACACGCCCCGCACTGGCACAAGTCCAGCATGAACAATGTGGGCAGGAGACAGCCAGCCCTGGGTCATGTGCAGGGTTGGCAGCTTCAGGCAGAACCACCTCAGAGACAAGCTGGGTGGGGACAATGTGAGGAGTGTCCGCCCAAGGACACCTGTCCCACTCCTTATTCAGGTAGATGTGGTCACCTCCCAGGACAACAGCAGCCAGTCTCAGTGAATCCTGAGCTCGCCATTGGAGCCTCAGCTCTCTCAAGTGTCCAGCTGATGAGCCCGGTCTCAAGGAGGTCACGCCACAGAAGCCCCTCTGCACCTGCCCAGTTAAAGCCTCCACGTGACCCTGGCCAACGCCCAGCAGGAAGGGACTGCCAGACAGACTCCTCCCCTCCAGGCTGAGCACCTACGTCCTGCTGGCCCAGAACATGTGGACACACCAGCTGTGCCAGCCTCCAGCAGTCCCCACGGGCCCCAGCCCCCTGGCTGACCGAGGTCAGAACCAGAGGGAGCCTGCTCTTGAGTTGTCCACACCTCCTGGCCATAGCCACCAACTGCCCCCTGGAAGAGGCTCATGTCAGCTGACCTTGACCCAACAGTGAACACCCCAACTCCACACAGGAGGGCAGGACCTTGGGAGTCCCCATTACAGCCCCCATCAGGCTGCCCACCCACTGCCCAAGGGAAGTGTCCCAGCCTCTCAAACCGAGAGGACAAAGTCATCTTTTATTCGGGGTCACATCAGACAGCAAGCCGCCATGGGCACCGGGGAGTCTCTGTACAGCATGGACCTGCTCCCACCGCCGGCTGAGGGTTTTTGAAAGTTAAGATTTCACACACAGGAAAAATGCATCTGCTCAATGTTCTGCCTCCTGAGTCCCTCAGGAGGGACACCTGGAAGGGGTAAAGACCTCCACAGAGATGCCCTCGGGCTGGCAGTGGATGGAGGGAGGCCCAGCAGAGCCACACACGCCAGCGGCTGGGCCCTGCAGCAAGCATAGGCAACAGGTCCACTGTTGGTCACAGGATGCCCAGCTCCTCAGCATACACAGCAGCTCTGGCCCCACAGGCCACCTCAGCACTGGGTGGAGATGGATTTGTGGTTCACAGACACCAAGAGCACAGAATTTAGGAGCAAAGACAAAATGATTTTTTTCACAGGAGTGGGTCAAATACACAGAAGTGGTAAATCAAAGAGCAATTTTAAGTTGATCAAAAAACAAAGAATGCCGAAGATGCATCAGTGCCCAGCTGCACGCAGTGAAGTCACCACCTGCTGCCTGGTGGCCCCCAGGCACAGCATCTTCCAAACACTAACTATGCAGGTGACATCATTAAGCAGAGACATAGAGGGGGAAGATGTTGGCGATTTAGGGAGTCATAGATCCTAAGCCTGAGAGGGTGCTCACCAGCCTTGCCCCTGAACCCAGCCATCCATCCCTCCTTCCCAGGCAGCCAGCCTCTAGGAACCAGACACGGATCTGCTGTGAAAGGAACTTGGGAGCCTGTCTCCAGGGCAAACAAAGTTCTGGACCACAAGTGCGGAGCCTGTGGAGCAGGTGGGACCCAGGGAACGGGCTGAGGGTCTCCTCCTGCCACCAGCGCAGCACGTGGAAAGCTGCAGGTGTGAAGGGAAGAGGGCAGTGTGACCAGCTGGGCAAGACACACAGCTCAGCCTCAGTGAGACAGATTTTCAACTTCAGCACAACAGCCCGTGTGCTTCCCCAAGAGAAACCTGCTCATTTCTAGTGAACACAAGCATGTCTTAAACACTAAGGCCAGACAGAGCCCACACCCCCTGACCCACCCTTGGCCACCTGCCAGACCCCAGCCCTGCCTGCCGGGTCAGAGTTCTGCACTAAGAATGCACGCAGAGTGTTGGATAGGCATCGAGTTTTATATTTTTAAGTGACCAAATCTAATAAAATGAAAAACAGGTTACTAAAACAGGTCCAAAAGACAATACGGGAGATAAGCTATAAAACCAAAGCGTGAGGCCTCCTCGTGGATATGGAGCCCCACAGCCCCTGCTGGATGCCATGGCGAGCATGGGGGCTGGGGATCTCACGTTTCCTCCAAATCCAAACTACACGCTTTGGTTCTTGTTTTCCTTTTAAAGGTTTTTAAAAAGCTAACCCCAGGAGTCAGCCAGGCCCGCCCTGTGCTCAGCGGCATGTCCAGCTAGCCCGCGTCGAGCTCGGGCCCAGCGTCCTGCGTGTCCGACCCCTCTGCTGGTCGTGGTGGCGGCTCACTCCTGTGCTATGCTCCTCAGCACGTACTTGACCGTGTAGGCGAAGGCCGCAAACCCAACTATAACAAACAAGTTCGCCAGGGCCCCGCCCAGGAGTCCATGGTGCCGGTTGGCCTGCTGGAGCCCAGCCAGGTGCGGCCCGGCCCCCGGCGCGTGCCCATTGAGGAGCGGGAGCCCGTGCTGGCCGTGGTGCGTCTCCCCGTCTGGAACCACGTCTGGTAAGGGGAGAGCCTGGGGTCTGCTACTGAGTTCGTCTTGTGCTTTCTGTTTTTGCTTAATTTCCTAAGAGAAAAACAGCAAGAAACAAGGGTTGGTTTAAACAAGCCAGTTCCTTCAGTGCCTAGGAGCGGACTGTGGTATGCCACGGAGACCCTGCAGGGTCAGTGGTCTCCAGCTGCACCCATTTCATCCTGACAACTGCACTAGAAGGCTGAGCTGCTGCTAATCCTAACAGACGCAAGGGCCTATGGGAACAGCCAGAATCACCATGCCTGTGCCTCAGGGACTGGGACTGAGCCAGTTCCGAGCTGCTCTGACCCACCAGGGCCCCAGCGTCCATGCAGCCCAGCCTCCCCTGCTCACAGCCACATTCTCTGCTCTGGCACCAAGACCAGGGAGTATGCCCGCCCCTCACTCTTGGCCACCTGGGACCTCAGCAGGCCCACCACCCTTTCCCTGACCTGCCCCTATCTCCGACTCACCCTTCAGCCCCAAGGTGCCCCAAGGAGAGGGGCAGCTCTGCAGCACCTGCCTGTTTGCACCTCAGTTCCCCTCTCCATGTTTGTAGCACAAGAACACACAGGAATACATTCTCTTGGAAAAAATAGAATCAAAGTGTTCCTGACTTGGGAAAGCAAACCCAATGGCAAACTCACTTTCTTACCTCCACAACTTCAGGAAATAATTCACAAAACACTTTGTCTTTTAAATTAAACACTAAACTTTGTGCAGCCAGTTGTCTTTTCTAGGAAGAAAAAGAAGGAAAATGTCAGCCTGATGGCTAATTTCAGTTCCTTGATGTTCCAGAAGCAGACTAAGGGACAGCTGAGCGACTAGTGTCTTCATGTTGTGGAAAGCAGTCCACAGCGTGCTCCTCAGGACAGACTGACATGGAGTCTCCCAAGGTCGTTTTTACCTTTCTGTATCATCAACTGATCTTAGACTTGATGCCAACTAATAACGGAGGAGTCCCTGTCCTAACTGGGCTGAGGAGACCAAGCGTCCTCCCTTACCCCCCCGGCCAAGCTCACCGTGAAGTCCGATGTCTCGATGCTGCCCAGGGTGGGGCCCTTCTCCACCATAAAGCTCAGGAGCCCCGTCAGGATGGTGGAGACGGACCAGGCCGGGTTCCATGTGTCTGGGTGGAAATCCGTGATAGAAAGACACAGCCTGAAAAAGGGACCCAGTCAACAGGGCACAGGTTCCTCAGGACCCCAGTCCGGCATCCAAACGCACAGGGACGTCTTACCTTGTATTGCACTTAAATCTTCCATTGGGAGTTATCATATAAATACTAGGAGGTTTAAAAGGAAATTCTCTGGGAAAAATTAGTTTTCCGTGATAATAGCCACCTGCAACAGAAGAGAGAAGCAGCCTTGTCATTGCCACAGTAGAGGCAGCCCTCACAGTCCTCAGTCTCCTGCCCACCCTGCTCCTGCCCACAAGCCCTGGAACACACGTCGTGCTGGCCATCTCACTGCGGCTCACGACTACCAACCTAGAGAGGCCTTACCACCCACCTCACCCCAAGCCAACCGCAAGCCCCTCTTCCCCCATTGCACACCTCTCTTCCCGAGAGCAGAACATTAAGACAGAATCTGCACAGGCTCCTCACTGGCCCTACCCCATATTCTGGTCCCCTCATTCCTGCACCTCTTGTCTCCCATTCTCCACCAAACCACACCCAGCAACAGGTGAAAAGCCATCATTCCCCCCCACCAAAAAATGAGTAAACAACAAAAAGCTGACCCCTCCCCCTCCCTAAGCCCTGTGAGCTGCTCCCTCCCCTGGAGAGCCTCGGGCCCACCCAAGGGAAAGGCAGAAGAACGTCACTTGACAGGACTTTCAGCGACATGCACCTGTCTGTGCAAGTGTGTGCATGCACAATGAGGCTTGAGGGAGCTGCCATCTTCCCACTGGGGCTCCCTGCTGGCCCCCAGCCCCACAGGTCTCTGCCCAACTCTCTGACTGCCTGGGGCACTCTCCCATGGTGAAGGAGTGATGGAGGCAGAAGAGTGATGGTGGTGGAGGGGTGATGAGCAAGTGCCACCTGAGGCCAGGTCTGCATGTAGACAGGCCAGCCAGCGAGGGATTAACTCTAGAGACAACACTGGAGCACACCCGCACCACGAGCACTGAGAAAAGCCAAACTGGAAAAAGCGCAGATGGAAACAGGCGTTCAGCTCAGAGGAGCAGGAGCACCCACGCACATTAGTGGAGACCACTGAGTGGGCGCCTGGGCGCCCCCGCCCCCAACCTGCCTGGCCAATCCAGAGAGGCCATTCAGCAGCACCCGAAGCCGCTGGTCCCCAGCAGGAAGGCCTCCGCACGCAGTCACACACACTGAGGGGCTGGGGCAGAGCCACGAGCAGGGCCTGCAATTCTCCCAGCACCCAGGTGCCTGCTCTCCACCGCAGAGCATCTATCGCAGGCCTGGGAGGTGGTGCATCTGAGGGTATGAGAGGCCGGGGGCGGGGGCAGTGGGAGGGAGGGGTCTCTCCTCTGGCTTCATTCCAAGGGTCCTGGCCAAGCCCTAGGACAGACACCACTGAGAGTGCCAGGCTCCAGAGGAGGGAGGCCTAGGAGAGGCACATCAGGGGCCACAGCAGTGCTGCCCCTGACCCACTGTCGGGGAGCTGAACCTGCACCTCCCTCCAGGGCCAGCACACCATCCAGTCAACATGATACCACCACGAGTCTCAGAACCAGGCACAGTGACTACTTCCACTTTATGATTTAAAAAAACCATTTTAGCTTCTCTGAGTCCCTCACCTTTCCATGTAAGTTTTAGAACCAATTTTTAGAATAAGCCTGTGTGCATCTACAGAACACTCTCCTAGGGATTTAAAGGAATAAAACCTCTAAACACAAATCAACACTTGTGTGTCAGGAAGCCCACTTGAACTGTGAGCCTTGCAGGTCTGGAGCAGCACTGACAGAGCTCAGAGCAAAGACGGGGTCAGCGGGCAGCTGACATGGGACCAGTCAGATGTAGATGTGGGAGAGGGGCTAAGGAGACTGGGAGGGAAGGGTCAGAACACTCAAAAGTCAGAGGAGCAAACGAGGAGGGAGCCAGAGTCTACACTTCAGAATCCACACAGGCCCAGACACTGAGGCCCGAGAGCCGTCCATCACGTGCGGTAGCTGAGGGTCCCTTGGAGACCCTGATGGAGCAGAGTCATTGGAGGATGGCACTGTGGACAGCAGGGCCCTGAGCTGAGGAGGGGGACAGGCACCAGGAGGGACACGACAAGTGCTAAGGGGAAGGGGGAGGGTAGTGGCAAGGTGGGCAGCAGAAAAAGCCCTCATCTCTGAAGGAACCCTTCCAAGGAGGAAGTGGACTGTCCCAGCCCAAGGACCAGGAACAGCAGGACACACAGGAGAGCAGACCAGACCCAGGAGAGCAGAGTGACGGGGCTGGGCTGGGGAAGAAGAGACTTTTATCGTCAGTCAGAGCGGCTGGGGGATAGGGAGGTTCCTGCAGTCAAGCCCCACACCCCTCTTATGTGGAAAACACTAAATCCACAAAGAATAAAAAGCCTTTAAAACCAGGCATAACCCTACTTGCGAAAGAACACTGCTCGTTCTTAATGTCTCTTTAAGTTTGTTAAAAACACAGCATGTATTTGATAAGTATGATCCACACAGGCTGTCCTGCAGCCCATCTTCTGCCCTGTGGTCTGGAACTCCACACAAAGCCATCACCAAGCCTGATACCCTGTGGTAAAAACGACATGCCTTCTGCACTGTTTCCTCAGGACAGGGAATTCCCGAGCCAGCAGAGTCCCATGAGGCTAGTGACGTTTCTGCCAGCCTACCCACAAGGCTTGTGAGTGGCTTGTGGGTCACCCCACCCTTCCTCCCAGCAGCACAAGTCCTCTAGGGAAATCGCATACAGAACCCCGTGGCAGGAAGAAGCAAGCGGGCTGCTCCAGCCACCAGAAGTCAGGACCCAGGCCTAGAGAGCAGCCTGTCTGGCCACAGCTCTCCCCTGGGCTCTGGCTTCACCGGGAGGCTGGCTCTAGGGCTCAACTTGAGCCCTGGAGACTCGCTGACTGACAGCTCCAAGGCCTAATCACAAACACCGGAGGCCACTGGGTGGCAGCATCCAACTTTGCCAAGCCCTGTGGGCCCCCACGTTTTATGCCCCACCAACACAATGTGCCGCTCTGGAGCTCAGAGGACACTGCACAGAGCAAGCACTCAGGAAATGACTTCCCTTCCCTCAACAATGCACACGCTGGTCTTCCTCTTCCCTGTCTGCTCTCCCAGCTCTGACTCCACTGAGGTAGGAGGCTGAGCAAACTTGATACTTGAGCAGTCCCTGAAGACAAAGAGGTGAAGTGAAGTGAAAGTCGCTCAGTCGTGTCTGACTCTTTGCGACCCCATGGACCATACAGTCCATGGAATTCTCCAGGCCAGAATACTGGAATGGGTAGCCATTCCCTTCTCCAGGGGATCTTCCCAACCCAGGGATTGAAGCTGAAGACGGAGACACATCAGCGAAACCAAACTGTGAGCAAACACCTCTAGGATTTGGAGGAAACCAGAACAAGCTCCATATGTGTGCAGTCTACTTCCTGCACATCCAAACCAGAAAGAGCATTACTGACAAACAGGAGTTTCTCGAGTAAGGTCTCTTTGGAACACAGACGCTGCCTCTTGTTCATCTAACTCAGAGCAAAGACTTACCTTCATAGGGAGTCATCTCAGGGCCTCGGACCACATAGTGCCTGAGGGAGGAGAGAAAATGAGTTGGCTTTGGGGATGGCATCACTCCAAGGTTGGGGTTTTTAGGGCCCACCTGAAACTAATACACTCACAGACATTCAGCAGGTGACTAAACTCAACCAGCTACACAGCTCCCTGCCTCTCCAACAGGATCAGAGAGGCTATGCCCTCCAAATTTTCTACAAAGTGCCTCTGAATCCACAACACAGTATACAAAAAGCTAATCCTCTCTGACCATTAACATCAACTGACAATTTAAAAATTCACTTCATAGGACTTCCCTGGAGGTCCAGAGGTTAAGACTCGGCACTTCCAATGCAGGGGGTGCAGGTTTCAATCCCTGGTTAGGGAACTTAAGATCCCACATGCCATGCAGTGTGGGGGCAAAAAAACAAACAAAAAAAAACCCCAAAATTCACAATTTATAGTTGAGATGTACTTGAAATCTGATGTTTCTCAGTGTGCCCAAGTATCATGCAGTAGCTCACCAGGAATAGCTGGAGACACGGAGAGACTGTGCCCCTGGCCCTGCCACCCTGGAAGACTCGGACGTGACCTTGAGAGCAGCTATCTTCAAGCAGGAGGGACAGGACAGTTCGTGATGGTCACCAAAGGCCTCACACAGAGGGACCACAGCCCTATGGACTCTGCTCTCCACACAAATAAACAACACTTCATCTCTATGGCAAGAAGCATTGGAATTGCTCGATTTTTTTTTTTTTGGCTGCTCTATGTGGTTGATGGGATCTTAGTTCCCTGACCAGGGACGGAATCCAGGCCCTTGGCAGTGAGAGCTGAATCCTAACCACTGGACCATCAGGGAAGTCCTGAACTTATGAATTTTCAAAGAAAACAGAAAAGCACAAAGAAGAATACAGAACTAACCAGAAACACAAGACCAGACACAACTGCGCACACATGAGTAACCACCTCTCCAAACACTACTTCCCACCAGGACGCTTTGACAACCCCTGCTCTCTACTGGCTGATAGGTCAGATTCAAAAAATACTGTCATCTTATGTCAGCAGACCAAGAACACACTGGGAAAGGTGGCCTTAAATTGGGGAATGTGGCCTTAATTTGTCACTGTTCCCAATTCCTGTGTCCAATCTGAGAACAACAGGAAGAGCCAGGCAAGCAGTGCTCTGAGAGTGCCTGACAGACCCAGGGCAGCAGAGTGAGGAAGGCCTAGAGTGCAGACCTCTCCAGAAGAGTGCTCTCTTCTCCAGCGGCAGGGACAGACACCCTGGCTGGGAAGAGCACACACAGCAGGCCCAGCACGGCCGTCCTCAGCTAGTGTCTGGAACTGGATGCCAGGGGGTCTCATCACCTTAACGGCACCTCGGCCATTTGGGCAAAAATGTGGTCAGTGCTGAAAGGAAGCCTGCTGTCTTGGAAGTATGGAATACTGGGGGGCTCCAGGCAGAGGTTCCTGTGACCCACTCCCCCTGAAATCTCTGGTGCTCAGTCCCAAAGGGGCTTCCCTGAGGACGACCCGCCAGTATAAAGCATACAGCTTGTCACAGCTCATGGCAAGGAAGGGAAGCCTGTGTCTGGTCTCCAATGGACTCTGCCTCGCACCTCTCCCTCTGCAGTGGGTCTTCCTAGTGAACAGTAGAACCTGGGACCTGACCCCCACTCAGGAGGGTTCCCCACACGACGAGGATGTCCCCTAGACTGCCACAGAGCCCATCGTCCATCTGCTAGCTACATCCTGGGGGGGCAAGTTCTGCTGTGACATTGATGTCTCCCACACACACCAAGGCTGGACTCCCTGAGACCCTCTGCCCACCTGCCAGCACTGACCCTTCTCTGCAAGCCAAGGAATGTGGATCCAAAATCCTTGAACACCTGTCCAACCTGGAAAAGACTTTTTATTAACTCAGATCTCTTTCTTCTAGGTCTAAAAATTTTTTTACAGTATTTAAGATCAAAACATAAAATATTAAAAACCCTCCAAACAGAAAAAATGCTCCTTGATGTTTCAGCCCTACACTGTTTCTCACAAAATCACCAGCACACCTGGTAAGGGCAGCGCCTCTGTGGCGTGGCAAGTTCCATGAAATGCACGTCCACAGGCACAGAGCGGGGTTCAGGACCCAACCCCCATCACAAACTTGCCAACGTAGGACAGGCCAGCTCACAGCATCAAGAAGCAAAGAACAGAGAAGGAGAGTCAAGACAAGGAGCTTCTCCAACAGGCGTTGAGTCTGCAGGCCCCAAAGTCACCCCTAGGATGGACGCTCTCTCTGGCTCCAGCGTGCAGAGCTCAAAGACAGCCTGCCACATCCCGGGTTGCAGTCCATTGTGAAGATAACCATAGAGCATCTGCAGGCCTCACAGTCCACTCACGCCTGATGAGGGTACAGGAACCCCCTTCCCAAGCTAAGAGGGCCCCTCCGGCCCTAAGCCTGTCAGGGAGAAGCCAGGTGGCAAGTGGTGCAGGGAAGTAGGCGGCAGAGCCTTACCACTCAAGGATGTTGGAAGGGAGGGGCTCGGCACAGATGTAAGGCACGGGGTCTTTCTTAATCCGGAGATAGTCCTGCTTCAGGCGCTGGGTCGCTGTCGTCGGTGCTCTCTTACCGCTGTTGCTGCTCATCTGCGGAGACAAGTCTACACTGACACAGGACAGAGCAAGGTAGCCCCCACTGCCCACACCTCTGCCACCCAGAATCAAGGCCCCTGGGCCGCTCCAACTTGCCCGCCCTCTCAGACACCCATGAGCCTTGCAGAGTCTCCTTCCCCATGTGTCCCAGCAGGTCCTTCGCCAATGTGACTTTCGTCAGATACAAAGGTTAAGAGAGACCCTGCAAACTCACCTGCGTCCTTGAAGAACCTTGAGAGGGAGAAAGCCCTTGAATTCGACGGTCATGAGTGGAGGCGAGCTAAAGCCAGCCCCAGCCACCTGCCACGTGCGTGTCTCCCCCAGCGCTACGCAGGGTGGTGCCATGTCCCTCCCAGAGCTCCTTGTTAAACGTTTCCCAGGACATTTACCACTGGCCACAGGGGGGTGGGAGGAACAAGGGAATAGAGGAAGAGCCTCTTTCTAGGACTGGAGAGAGAGAGGGGACCCCGGAGAGACCCAGACACACGTGCAGGACAGAAGAGGAAGCAGGAGCAGCTGGACAGGCAAAGGTAAGGAAGTGTGCTGTGACCAGGGCACAGCACCGGGCCACCGCAGGAGCCAAAGCACTGAGAATGGCAGCTGACGAGGCCGACCAGGGGCTCGAGGCCAGGCCGTCAGGCGGCACCCCACAGAGTTTTTAGGCCCAAGTCTTAAGGCAAATCAGATCTTCCGTTAGAAAGGGCACTCTGGAGGCCCAACAGAGGATGACTGGGACAGACAAGATGGCACAGGAGGGACAGGACGGCACAGGACAGTACTGAAGGCTGGGATCAGAGGGAGGCAGCAGCCATCATTCAAAGGAAGAGATCTGGCCTGGGTCAGGGGACCTGGGACACCTCAGCTCTGCTCCAGAGACAGGAAGGCGGGACAGGGAAGTGGAAGACGGGCTCCCCACTCTCAGGGGCACCAGAACAGCTCCAGCTCCATCTACTTAACAAACTAGAACATCTCAGAGATGGAAATTAGGTGCATAAGCAAAAAAGTTCTACTGCTAAAAATAAAGCAGGAAAGCCACTGGTGTAAAACGCGGTGGAGATGGAGGACACACAAGGTGTGCAGCACAGGATGGAAAGAGAGGGGAGGCTGACTAGACAGGGCAGCAAGTGAGGAATCACTCTGCCCAACCGGTGTTTCCAGCCTGTCCCACCACAGCAGGACGTCAGCAGCCAAATCTCCATGCAGACCTCCCAGCCAGTACCCACTTTGCACTGCCCCCCGCACCAGGCCGGACCCCCCTCACCTCACTTGCACCTTTCCTCCCATCAGTCTCTGCTCACAGTGCCTCATGAGAGGCTATAGACTCCCGCCCAGTGCCCACGGGATCCGCCTCAGAGCACCCGCCCCTTCAGATGACAACCAGGGCCTGCTGTCTCACCGTACCCCCAGGGTGCCACAGTGGTCCCTCCACATGCCCAGCCCTGCTTCCTGCTCTGGGGTCCCTAGACCTCAGATACCCATATACCCCATACCCCAACTCTCTCCATCCCACCACACCCCCGATGCAGGGCCCACTACGCTGCCCATCAGTTATCACAAGATGTCCGACCAGCCTCTGGCTTCCAATCTCCCCTCATTTCAGTCCACCCTGTTCACTGAAGTCAACTGACCCTTCTCATCGCACAGTTCAGATCACAACCTTTAGGACTCACTCAGAACTGAGCAAATAAATGTCAACACATCTGCCACCTGCCAAGTCCTCAGCCCCAGGCCACCCTCTATCCCCCAATTCAGACTCCCACAGCCCCCGACACTCCCACAGCCTGAGCCAACCCTGCCTCACCCCAACCACGTGGCCACACCCCAGCCCAGCCTCTACCAGTGGATGCCTCGCCAAGGCCCTGCCCAGTCCAATGCCCGACTCCCCTGGTCAAGTGCCTCCACATTCTGCCCTTTGCTGGCCTGCCACCCAGTTGCATATTGCACAGGTGCCATCAGGCCCCAGCAGACACTGCTGGCTGGGTTGCCCACTGCAGGTGGTTAGGGTCTAGCCTTATAGGGGAGCGCTCCCCCAGCACTACCCCCAAGTTCCAGCCAGAGACAGCAAGACGGCCAGGTCGTTCGCCATGGGCAACATCTAGTAACAAACACCATGACAAATCAAAAGCAAGACAAAAGCAAGACCACCACCCAGGACTTGTTTCCTTTAACTGTTCACCCTAAGTCTGACATTCTGCCACACACAAACCAATTCACTGGATAATTCAAACACACCTGTGCTTGAACTCAATTAAGTGGCCAACTTCAATGCTTCATGAAGGTTAGAGCACAGCCACACAAAACAAATAAAATAGATCCTGCCTGGGTCCTCACAAATGAACTTTCCTCTCCCTCTTGCTTTCGAAGTCATAATCTTTAGAAGCCTACTTACAATTCA
Source organism: Cervus canadensis (assembly GCF_019320065.1). Taxonomy (NCBI): domain Eukaryota; kingdom Metazoa; phylum Chordata; class Mammalia; order Artiodactyla; family Cervidae; genus Cervus; species Cervus canadensis. Next base: position 28,495,077 of record NC_057398.1, read on the forward strand.
ACTGCTCCGTTTGTTAAAGGAAAGGGTTTCCTTGGCCTTGCTCAGAGCAGTGCCCTCAGGCCCCTCCAGGTGACAGGTAAGCCAGTTTCTCCCTCTTCCCCGGGCACACAGGGTGCATATCGGGTGCTTCCACAGACCCCGAAGTTCATCTCAAGGCCCCTTTAGGCCAAGTCCTCACAGACAGAGCACAAGTGTTACGGGAGACATTCAAAAATAAAACAAGAAGCACAGTCCACATACAATACTTCAGTGCAGACAGCTTGGAAGGCCAGTAGCCTGAACCAACATCCCGGCAAGAGTCCCTTCAGTACCACGTGGACACAGACTCGCCCCCTCACCCAGCACTGCCCGCCCAGCGACTCTGGCTCCTTTCTCTCCGCCCAGAGACCTTGGTCTGACCCACCAGAGTGCATGTGACAGCCCCGTGCCCAGGACTCGCACGGAAGTCTCTCCCTTCACCAGTGGGATTGCTTCACAGGCTGGATGGAGGCCCGCTGCTGATGGGGGCCACCGCACCTGTCCCTCCCACACCTGCAGAGACCGGCTCGGCTAATGTGTAGCAGATGACAGAGCACCAGTTCTAGGCACTGGCATCCAACTGTACCTGCAGAGAGGCTGGGCTTTTCAAGCAAGCAAGGCCCTAAAGTTACACCGCGGGTCCCTCACCCGGAGAGAACAGAGCCCTGATCACTGCCCAGAGAACTCTCAGGCCCTCACTAACTCCCCGGGGTCTGCCCCGGGACCTCTCAAAGCACTTCCGGGCCGGGCCCGGCGTCAGTTTGAGAATGGATGTGAACTAAACACAGACCAGCTAAGTGGTGTTAACTGGGAAGGGGCTAGAAGCATACACCTGGCCAGAGGTGAACCGGGACAGGTAGCTGGCAGACGGGAAGAGCAGGCAGGCACAGGTGAGAAGGCGGCCCAGGGCCCTCTCCAGCCACCCAGCATGGAGCTTCCCAGTCTGACCGCCCGAACTTTCTGTTTCCACCCCAGACGTTCATTGCTCGGCGGACTTAAGAGGCGGTATGGAGTCCTAACCGATAGAGATGAAGCGGCAGCGGCGGCGGGCTCAACGGCAGCCAACCCACCCCGACACCGATTCCCAAGATACGTTTACAAACCAAGCTCTACGCCGGCTCGTCCTGGCGGCGCCCGCAAGTGTGCCACTAACGGGAGCCTTTCCATTGGACGTCAGCCGTGTGGCCACCCGAATCCCCAAGTTGGCCGGAGGGAGGACGACCCGGCCCGGAGCCCCGGGCGCGCCGCTGTAACCGACCTCAGGTTCCGCGCACAGAAGCTCCGGGCCGGGCTCCGCGAGCGCGGACGCGGGGAGGACGACCGTGCGGAGGCCCCACGCTCCCCGCTCCGGCCGGCTCCGGGGGGGCGGACGCGCGGAAGAGGCCCCGGTGGAGGCCCGCGGCGCGCGCTCACCTCTCCCCGTCGCCGCGCGTGGGCCGCCGCCGCGCTCAGGCTCGCCGTGGTCGAGGCCGGAGCAGGGAGCGGAGAGTGGGGCCCGCGCCGCAGAGCTGCACCGCGCCGGGAGCGAGCCCACCCGACCACAACCGCTACCGCTACAGCCGCCGCCGCCGCTTTTGCTGCCGCCTCAGCTTCCAAGATGGCCGCCCACGGGGCGGGGCAAGCCCCACTTCCAGTTCCGGGGCGCGGTTAGCTGAGGCGGCCGCTCTAGACGGCCCGGCGGAGGTAGCCTGCATCTCGCTGTGGCCTTTAGTCCCGGGAGGCAAAAGCAGTCGGCGCATGCGCACTAGTAGCAGCTCCGAGGGGCGGAGAACGAGCTCAGAGCAGGTCTGATCCAATCAGCCACGGCTGGCCCTCCTGTTGGTCTCTCGGCCACATCGCTGTCAGCGGCCGCAGGGGTCCGGGGCACCCTGCACGTTCCCCTTCTCATGATCCCCTGCCTTCCGCGGGAAAACAGTCTCAGTTAGAGGGTAACCCCCGAGATGCCGGGATGAGCCCCGCCCAAGTTCCCTGGTACCTCGACCCTCCCACTGCCCCCTTCCAAAGGATCGGCCCAGTCCCGCCTGGAGGACCCAGTTCTTGTGCCCACTTAACAGGGAAGCGCTCGAGGCAGTCCGCGTCCCAGGTGACCGAACCACCCGGGTCCCTGAGAATCGAATCCTGGGTGACCTTCTGTGACCGCAGTGATTGTGGAGCCAGGAGCCCCACTAGAACCTGTGCCAGGTGGGGTCCGGCGTAGGAATCCTGCCCAGCCCCTGCCCAGGGGGAGAGCTGTCCTCATAAAAGAGTTGCACTGTTTCCCGACTGAATTTTCCGCCCAGCTCATGAATAGGGTCATTATGCAGCAGTGGACGCTGCACTGAGGCTCACTTTCTGCTCCCACGGTCCCCTCCCAGGCCCTGGGGGAGGGGGAGGCAGAGCAGGAAGGTGGGCTGGCCAGGGAGGTCCCTGGGGAGCAGAGAGTATGTCTCTGGGACAGCACTGGGGCAACACTTTGGAGCAGGTGAGGATGGCATACGGGTGGGGGTCTGGATAAGGGAGGGCTGGGCAGTGGGCAGGCCAGCACCCTCCTCACCACCCTTCCTAGTGAGTGGGGGCTGGGGTGTGCCCCCACAGGGCTGTGCCAGGGCAGACGCTGCACTGACTCTGAGACAGGCCTTGGTCATCAGCTGGGACCAATCCAGAGAGGCTGTCGCTAGGTAGATCTGGGGTTCAAACCCCAAAGTCTCACCCTTGACCACAACCCTGACTACCTCTCAGTATACACCACCGGTCAATGGGGTTACTAACCACATGACGATTGACAGTGGACTCCAAGCTCCAATGGGTCCAGCCATGGCCCCTGGCAGAGGGCAGGCAGGGGGCCATGATCGCCACCAAATCTGGCCTACCCAGGGCACCTCAGACAAGATAGGAGCAGTCACTGCAGGGCTGGCCCAGGCCCAGGGGCAGAAACAAGTGCCCATCGCCCCTCAGGCCAACACTAGGCCAGCCAGCCTGGGGGAAGCAGCCTGCTACCTCCCCCAGCTGCAAGTGAGCTTCACTGGCCCTGGCCTACCTTCCTCATGGGGAGGCTGGCGGTCCCAGGCCCCACCTCCTGCTGCCACACTCAGAAAACATCTCAGGCTTCCTTCTCTCCCCTGCCTCCTCTGGGTTCTGCCATCCCCACGCAGGGCGGGCCCAGCTGTTTTTAGCTTGAGGAGAGTTATGTAAGGGAGGCTGCCCTGAGGCGCTGGGTGTTTAAAGCGCAGGTGTGAGAGAGACACAAGACCAGACCCTGAGCCCCACATGGGGAACATCACACACTCGGCCCATCTCCAGTGGCCAGTACCTCAAGGAGCCCCCTCCGTGGTGACTGGAACCCCTGCTTGACACTGCAGTCAGCACCTGGGGGACAGGGAGGTGCTGCAATAGCAATGAGGAGGCCTCCTACCTGTCAGTGGGCAGGGACTCCAGATGGTCCAGCCCCCCAGGCCGGGGAGGACGCCCCCAGCCCCCAGAATCTGGGATACATGCAGAGCCCATTGGCTCAGACTTCATGGCTGCTGCACCAGAATCCCAGGGCCAACTCTTAGCTGTCTCTGAGGGTGGAGACACCCACGGATGTGAAAGTGGAGCCCAGGGGTCCCATGAAGTGCTGGGTGCTCACAGTCTGGAAGGAGGCACATTGGTGTCCCTAGGTCCAACTTCAGGGAAGGCCACTGCTTGAGGGCTCAATGGGGCCATGCTCAGCAGGCTGGGGCCAGCCGTCCCTCTGGAGAGAGGGTGGGGGACATAGGGCCCTAAATAATTTCCCTAATTCTCTCAACACACAGCTGTCAAGGAGCAGCCACATGAGCCCCTGTTGTGTGAGGAGCTGGAGATGCCCTGTCTGGTCCCAGCCAGCTCCTTCTGCTCCTCAAGGCACTGGAGGAACCTGGGGAGGCAGGCGAGGGGTCAGGCAGGGAAGGGAGGAGGGCGCTGCTGGCCTCGCTGCCACTGGACACAGTCTCTGTGTCTCTGACTTTCCAAAGGTGGGTTCTAGGGCCTTCTCAGAAGCAGGAAGATGGGGCTCTGACGCTGGCCCCGTGACATCGGTTGGTCTCACCTTTGAGTCTCGAGTCTCAAGAGGAAACTCAGCCCCACTTTGTGCTTGAGGAAACCGGCTCAGAGAGGTTGAGTAATTTGTTCAACGTCACACAGCCGATGACTGAGGAAGCTGTGATTCGCACTCACACCTAGATGAGTCCAGGGCCAGCTCTTCCCTGTGCGTGACTTCCCTCTCCAGAGGTCCCCGACTGCCATCTGCCCCTTCCAAAGGCAGGAGGATGATGACCTCACCCCTCCTCAGAGCCAAGCCCCCACCAGAAGGGCCTAGCGAGGGTGGGGGCTTCCTCCCTCACTTCAGCACCCATTTGGGGTGGTCCGTCAGGAACCCAGAGCCTGTGTGGGAGGGGCAGAGGGCCAAGCGGAGGGTCTGGTCATTTGGGATGGCGAGGCCCTGGCCTCATGGAGCCCTGTTGAGTTCCCCATGGGTCCTCCTGGGGGCTCTCCAGCCTTTCACACACTGTTTGGCCCCAGGCAAGCACTCTGGGGCTGAGGATTTCAGCCGTGCGGTGGTGGACTTGGACCCTGAGTGTGATGTGTGGTTGGCGCAGAGTCTCTGGGCCTCCCGGGAGGCTGAGCCGTGGGCACCACCTGCCCACCCAGGCCCCAACTCACTCCCACAGTAGGTGCCTGTCCCAGGGGCTGGGCAGCCAGCACCAGGGGACACCTGTGTTCTGGGAGTGGAGGCCCCTGCCCAGGGACCCCTGGCCACAAACACCTGTGGTTAGAGCTGGGCAAGTGGAGGTGAGCAAGCATTCTCTGAGGCCAGGAGGGAGGAGAGTGGATGGAGAGGGGGCCAGGCACCCCAGGGTCTACCAGTGTGGGGTCCCTCCTCACCCTCCAGAAACCTGGAGCCCCTCACCCACTGCCAGGGCCAGGCCCCCAGACCTCACTTCCAGAAACGCGAGCAAGAGAGCCTTACTGATGTGAAGGACCCTCATCCCTGCCCCAAAGGCTTCCCCTTCCGGGACCAGAGCAGATGTGGCTGTCCCTGCCAGGCTCCACCCCTCCACCTCGCCCCACGCCCAGCCTGTTATAAACAGGAGGCTGCTTGGCCAGCCTTGGGCCACAGCCCGCTTTGTCACCTGCTAGAACTGCCACCAGCACTGCCATAGTCACCGCTGTTGCAGCCGCCAGCACCAGAGGATGGATGCCCATGCACAGGGAGGGTGCAGCCTCGAGGTACCAGGGCAGTCAGGGCGGGCTGTCACCGGGGTCTCCCCGGCTTGAGGTGGAGGGGTCGTGTCCCCCATGTTATCTGGAGCACAGGCACAGGAGGGGTGAGGGCAGAGGCTCCCATCCAGGCCTTTGTCATGCACCCCTGCTGAGAGAGGGCCTGCTGTGTGAGAGGAGTGTGTGTGTGTCTGTGAACAGCTGTGTGCGTGTGTGTACTGCATGAAGGGGTGGCACACCCCCACTCCTGCTGTGGCCGAGGTGTCAGGGACCCCTCCCCCCATCTCAGGAAGCCAGCCGGGGTGGGAGGTGGCCAGTCTGGAAACATGGTTACTGGCGTCAGAAAGAACCTTCTGGAGGCCCTTATCCCTTGCCTGTATCACAAAACTGAAGGTCCTGCTGCCCTGTGAGGGCTCCATGTGGTCACGGGACACCTGTGTAGGCAGCGCTCTGTGCCATAGGGGGCCAATCAGCACCCATGCTGGCACATTCTCCTGGCCTGGCTGCCTCCACAAACCTGAGGCCTGGGCTGACCACCCTCATCTCCTACCTGGGCCCCAGGCAGCTGGTGGGCGATGGGTGTCCAGGCCAGCATGTGCTGGCTGAGACGCACCAGGCCCTTCTTTGGCTCAGCCGCCTCCTCAGGTATCAGCCCAGGCCCGGTTGCTAGAGGGGCTAGAACCCAGGAGGCTACACCCCAAGTGCGAGAGGCCTAATGATTCAGACCAAGATGGGGACACTCTGGAAAGTCCGTAGGAAGCCCGGGCAGTGACTCAGTGTGTGTCCCGGGCCAGCCAGCCTGACCTGGTCTGGGTCCCACGGTCCTGTGCACTGAGGGACCAAGGTCCCCGGGATGCTGGAGCCTCTGGGTGGGAGTAGGGCCAAGCAGGCCTCAGGTCAACTTCCCTGGGGCCCTCAGGTCCCGACCATGTCTGGCCAGACTGCTGCCTACTTTTCTGGAAGCCTGAGGCCCACAGACAGAGCATCCCTGGACTCAGCTCTGTGGACAACACCCCCACCCAGGCCCACAGTGCCCAACAGGCTACAGACCTGACCCTTGGCCCCGATGTGGCCAGACCTGTGTGGCTCCATCGGCCCCAATCCAGTATGGCCATGCTGGCCACTGAGGGTTGTTGGAGGCTGTTGGGGCCCACGGTTCAGTCAACCCCCAATGCTGGGCCCCAGGCCCACTCAGAGCAGGTCATCTGGTTGCCCCTCACCAGAGGCCCCTGCCCCACTTGGCAGATGGCAGCAGAGACCCACCCAAGCCTCCAGCCTCGAGCCACCTGCAGACAAGACCTGGTGCAGCCTGGCGTCTACGTCCCCTGCTGACCCTGCCCCACCACCCAGGCTCGGCTCTGGCCATGATAAGACATGCCTGTGGAGGCTGCCTGGTGCCCCGCTTGTCGCCATGGGAGTGGGGGCAACAGAGCTGGTCCCTCATTATGGACCAGCTTCCGATGGGGTTTTTATCAAGCGTCAGCAAGCCAGGCTAGGCCACTGGTGGCTGAGGGATGTGACAATTCCGGGAGTTCCCAGGCAGGGAGAAAGGAAGGCTGATGGCCCGGGTGGGGAGACCTGAGTGGGGTCAGGCCAAGTGGCAGGCTGGAGCATTGCTGAGTCTCACTTCTCAGATGCAGGCTGAAGGCACGGGCCAAACAGTGGGCGGGGGGCCAGGAACCTGGACGTGTTCCCAGGCACCCCCACCAACACTGCCCGAGGAAGAACGTGGAGAGAGGCTGATAGAGCTGCACGCCTCCTTCAGGGAGCTGGTCACCTTCTTCTGCACCAACTCCACTATCCACGGCACCATCCGCCTTGTCTGCTCCAGCCAGAACCGCCTCAAGACGGCCTCCTGGGGGCTACTGCTGGCAGGAGCCCTGGGCGTACTCTACTGGCAGTTCGCGCTCCTCTTCGAGCAGTACTGGCGTTACCCGGTCATCATGACAGTGTCCGTGCACTCGGAGCGCAAGCTCTTCCCTTCAGTCACTCTGTGCGACATGAACCCACACCGGTGAGGGCTGGTCCAGCCTGGGGGCCCCTCCCCTGGTGCGGTCACAGCAGGACAACCCACCTCTTCCTGCTCTGTGCCCCAGGGGCAGGGCTAAAGGACAAGAAGAATAAGATAAGTGTTACTGTGACCAGTGCCAGGCTGGAGGGACCTTCAGGAGTTAGGAAGCCCTGGAGGGGGAGGGGAGGAGAGCCAGGGGCTTTCCAGAAGAGCAGGTGCCCAGGAGAGGGGAGCAGGGTAACACTGCAGTGTAGAGTCAGCAGAGCAAAGACAGGGAAGGGCTGTGAATGAGCCAGAGGAGGATGGGATCCCAGGGGTGGGAGGCAGGCCAGGCCGGGGGGGTCTGACTTCCCTCTGAAGCCGCAGCTCCGTATTCAGAACCGCCTTCTAGGCTTCTGAGGATGGCAGGGGTTGGGGGGCTCCTGTCCTGTCCGTGATCGCAGGGTCAGTGCCTGCGGACAAGCTTGGCTCTCTCCAAAGTGCTTGGCTCTCCAGTGTGCTAAGGGGGCCTGGCTCTGACTCTGCCTCCCGCCCACCCTGCCCCCAGGCCACACTTAGCCCGCCACCATCTGCGGGTTCTGGATGACTTTGCCAGGGAGAACATCTACTCCCTGTATCAGTTCAACTTTAGCGACAGCGGGGACGCCCTGGGGGCCGAGGTCCCAGGTCCAGAGCCCGCCTTCCAGCTGGACCGTAGGATCCGCCTGCAGAGGCTGAGACCCTTGGACGGCCAGAACAGAGTGGGCTTCAAACTGGTGAGTGTCCAGCCCGGGGGGTCTGCATGGGACTCGGGCAGGCCAGTCGCGCCCACACTGACCCCATGCCCCACAGTGTAACAGCACTGGAGGCGACTGTGTTCAGCAAGCCTACTCCTCCGGCATTGTAGCCGCCCAGGAGTGGTACCGCTTCCACTACATAAACATCCTGGCCCTGCTGCCCACTGCCCATGAGGACAGCCACGGCAGCCACTTTGTCTTCTCCTGCCGCTACGACGACCGGGACTGCCATGCCCAGTGAGTACAGACCGGTGTTCGCTCCCCCCACCTCAAGCAGTGGTCTGCCGGCCCCGCAGCTCCCTCCAGAGACAAGGCAGCTGTGCTCCCCTCCCCACAATCCCAGGCCACACACAGCAGGGTGATGGGTGGAGAGCGTGTGCTTGTCTGAACATGGCCCCTGGTTCCAGGCACTTCCAGACATCCCACCACCCCACCTACGGCAGCTGCTACACCTTCAACAGTGTCTGGGCCACACACCGGCCGGGCGTCACCCACAGTGAGTGCCAGCCGGGACTAGGTGCGGGCGGGGTGTCCGGGCCGACCTGGCCTCACCCCTGGCCTCCCCCAGGGATCAGCCTGGTCCTCAGGGCTGAGCAGCAGGACCACCTCCCTCTGCTGTCCACGAAGGCCGGCATCAAGGTCATGATCCATCCACAAGACCACACGCCCTTCCTGGAGCATCAGGGCTTCAGCATCCGGCCAGGGACAGAGACCACCATTGACATCCGTGAGGTGGGTCGCCCCTGCCTCCAGACTCTCGGCCTCTGTTTCAAACCCCGGGTGGGGCGCAGGACCTCCAGCTCAAGGCAGCAGGACTGAGTAGCCCCCCTTCCCCCAGGATGAGGTGCACCGGCTCGGGAGCCCCTATGGGCAGTGCATGGACAGCACAGGCAGCGTGGACGTGCAGCTACTGTACAACACCTCCTATACCAGGCAGGTGAGTCTGGGCATGAGGGGCAGGAAGGCGGGGCAGGGACCAGGGAGGGGGCTGGGGAGTGGGTGGGGGAGGCTAAGGCAAGGAGACCCTAAGGGATGCTGGTGGTGGGTGAGGGAACAGGCCAGTGGGAAGGAGGGGAGGCAGGTGGGCTGGGGAGAAAGGCGGCTGCCCCAGACCCCCAGCTTCAGCCCCCACTGTCCCCCTAGGCCTGCCTGGTCTCCTGCTTTCAGCAGCTGATGGTGCAGACCTGCTCCTGCGGCTACTTCTTCTACCCTCTGCCGGCGGGGGCCAAGTACTGCAGCTACATGCGGCACCCAGCCTGGGGTGAGCTCCCCGCCCCGCCCCTACCAGCCTGTTAGGCCAACAGCAGACCTCCCCATCGCCCCTGGGTCGCTTCTCATAGGTTCACCCGTGACTGTCTCCCCAGGTCACTGCTTCCACCACCTCTACCAGAAACTGAAGACCCACCAGCTTCCCTGCACCACCCGATGCCCGCAGCCTTGCAGGTGAGGGGGCATGCTGGGCTCCGTTTGGTCTGCCCGGGGCCAGCACACAGGGGTGTGATGGGGCTGTCTCTCCCAGGGAGTCGTCGTACAAGCTCTCTGCCGGGACCTCCAGATGGCCTTCCTCCACATCAGCCGTGAGTCCCCAAAGCAGGGGTGCGGGATGGACAAGTAGGGAGATCATGGGCAGAGAGCCCTCCCAGGACTGGCCTCTGTCCCTGCAGTCCTGCCCTCACACCACCTTGCAGTGCCCGAGGGCCAGGAGAAGCTGCAGCCACAGCAAGTTTTGTGTATGCAGGACTGGGTCCTGGCTGTGCTGGGTGAGACAAGCCGACGGAACCCATGGCCACCTTCTGCCTCCATCAAGTCCTGGCCGCTGCCCCTGCCCTCCTCACCCTCCAGGGCCCGCACAGAAGGCCCCACCAGCAGGTCTAGGGCTCAGCCCCTCTCACCTGTGCCCTGCCCCAGGATCAGCCTGGCCAAGGTGAACATTTTCTATCAGGAGCTCAACTACCGCATGGTGAACGAGACACCGGTCTACTCGGTGAGCTGCCTCCTGGGCCGGGGCCAGGAGGGGGCCGGGGCCAGCGCCCGGGCCTCTGCTCACCACTGCCAACACCCACAGGTGTCACAGCTGCTCTCAGCCATGGGCAGCCTCTGGAGCCTGTGGCTCGGCTCCTCCGTCCTCTCGGTCGTGGAGGTGCTAGAGCTGCTGCTGGACGCCATGGCTCTCACCCTGCTGCTGTGCTGCCGCTGGCTCCGCGGGTCTCAGGGCCAGCCCAGGGAGGCCATGAGGGTGCCCCCTCCAAGCCAGAGGCCAGCCAGTGGACCAGTGGCTGCAGGCACAACATCGAATGCCCCGGGACCTGGCTGCCTTCGCCTCCCACGATGCTGCCGGGACTTTAGCAGGAGTCTTGGCTGAGGAGTTCAGCCAAGAGTGAGCCCCAGAGACCCCTGACACCTGAACCAGTCTGAACCTGGCCTGATCCTGGGAGCAGCGGCAGCAGTGGGCTCTCCTGACTGCCCAGGGCAGGCCAGTCCAGCCCCATGGGGCTTCCTGGGCCAACCAAGCCAAACCCAGGGCCCAGGAAGCAGCAGCATCAGAGCTGGGGGGTGGCTCGCCGCCAGGTACAGAGCACAGAAGGATTTCTTGTTAGCCAAGCCACCCTGCTCTGCCCAGCGGTGGCCTCACAGGTCTCAAGGAGGCCCAGGGCAGGCAGGGAATAAGGGAGCATCCCCACCACTCTGGATTCCCGTGTTCTGGTCCTGATGGAGCATCTGCCCAAGTGGAGGACTGTGTGCCCATGTGTGGGGGGTGCTCCACATGGGCGTGTGTCTGTTTGGTGCCAGTGTCATATGTCCACGTGTTTCTGTGTCAGCAGGTCTGTCTGCACCTACATGTAGGTGTGTGCAGGCATCGGGCAGAGCCCCACTCAGCTCAGGGCCAACGGGAGGAAGGGCAGGGCCAGGCCCAGGTACTCAGTGACCTGGGGCCACTTTGCAATAAAATGATTTCACCTGGTGGCTAGGGTGTTTTCTGCTGCCCTCCCCGTCCCCTGAGTGAGCTGAAAACCTCCAACCAGATCGTACTGCCACATCCTGAGTCACAGATGCTGTGGGGGTTGTGGGGCAGGGGACTCGGGGCAGAGTTTGCCTAGGGGACAAGGCTAGGTCCAGACCATCCTCGCCAGTTGGTGTCCATCCTAGAAAAGGGCGGGGCAGCCAAGGAGTGGAGTATCAAGAACTGATTTTAATCAATGGAGCCCAGGTTTCCATCAGGCAGGCTCCCAGGTTCCAGCTTACTGCACCTTTTGAGGGCACCACTGGTGCTGTCCCACGCAGGGCCACTCCTTGGGGAAGGCAGGTGACCCCCTCCACCCCAGTTGAGACAGAGCAGAGTGAGACGGGTGAGACGAGGCAGCGGGTGCAAGCGGCTGTTTATTAACTGTGATCTGGAGTGGAGGCGGATCCCACCAGCTGAGGCCCTAGCAAAGGCCCTGGCGCAGGCAGTGGGGTGGGAGGTGGGGGCAGAGCTCAAGCAGGAAGAGAGGAAGGAGTTAATTCTGCTCTCTGGGGTCACAGCCAGCAGGCGAGGGAGTTGGGGGCCCACCTTGCTGCCCATGGGGCCTCCCTGGGCAGCCTTTGCATAGTGACCAGCCAACTGGCCTTGGGCTGGCCGAGGGTTCGAGTTGGGGAGGGGCCCAGCCACTGCCCCAGGGCTCCAGGAAGGGGAATGCAGAAGGCATCAGAGGGCCCTGGGGGTGAGCTGAAGCCCCATGGGCTGAGCCAGGGGCAAGGCTGGTGAGGGGGCAGGGCTGAGCTGCAGAGCGCCCCCAGCATCGGGCAGAGCTGGGGGTCAAGGTGGTCCTTGAGTCCAGAGAAAAGACGCGAGACAAAGTGAGAACGAGGTCATTGTAGAAAACCCCTCAGTCCGTGACAAAGGACATCAGATGCAGGGGTGGGAAGAGCGACGCACCTGCCACCCGCTCTGGGAAAAGGCAGGAACAGGTGGGGCTGCATGGCCAGCCACACGGCCTCAGGACGTCCGTGCCCAGTCAGGGCTGAGGCCCCAGGCCAGAGCCCCCAAGCACCCAAGAAGCCCAGCCTGGATGCTGGGGTCGCTAAGTGAGGTACACGGGTTGATTCCCTGGATGGGCGGTCCCTTCTGCCCTCACAAGGTGCCGGTGGCCAGCCACCAGCCCCAGGGCCCAGCGGAGGGGCTGGGGGCATGGGAGGGACCCAACTAGCAGGTCAGTGTCCTTGGGCAGTAAAGTGGGGGCACGAGGTGACACAGGCCCTGAGGGCAGAGTGGGGCACCAAGTGGCATGGGCCCAGGGATAGAGGGGCAGGACGTGACACGGGCCTGGGGGAGCAGAGAGGAGCACAAGGTGACATGGGGCCTGGAGAGTGGTTTGTGACACGAGCAACCCAGGCCCCCCAGGGAGGGGTCACCTGAAGATACAGGGTCCCTGGAGGCGGGGAGTGATGCAACACCTCCTGGGGAAGACTGGAGCTTCAGAAGACTCAGTGCTGGTCCTGCTCTGGCCCGGGGTGGGGGCCGCTGGAGGAGGAGGGCAGAGCCGGCAGCAAGGGCTCCAGGAGCTCCAGAACACCAGTGCTCTCCGGAAACGGGCCTGTTGGGGGGGGGGGGTCCCGCCCACCCCGCTGCCCTAGCTCTCGTCCAGGTGAAGGCTGATAAACTCCTGGATGCACCTGCGGTACTGGAGCTCAGTGGGGCTGCTGCCGGCCAGAGGACCCGGCTGGCCAGAAGGCGCCTCAGCCTCACGCATCTCCTCGGCCATGCGCGCCAGACGGAGCCTGGAGGAGGGGGGGCCTTATGAAGAGCCTAGCCCGCCCCCAGCCCATTGAGTCCCAGACCTGAGGAGGGCGGGCCTTATGAAGTGCTCCGCCCCGCCCACAGGGTCCCCCACCCACACCGCTCTCCTGCTCACAGCGTGACGATGTCGGCGTTTGCTTCCTGCACCGCAATGCTCAATGGGTCCTGCTGAGCGTGGTCCAAGGCGTGCTGGTCCGCCCCCCTCTTCAAGAACAGGCAGACCTGGCTGAGAGCGGAGGGGGCAAGTCAGGTCAGGCCTTGGGTAGGTACTGGTGGGCGGGCGACCCGGGCCCATGGGGCGGGGGAAAGTGAGGGGATGACCAGCCTACGACTCACCCAGTACGGCCAAGGAGCGTGGCGTGGTGGAGCGGAGCCCGGCCGTGGCTGTCTCTTTGGTTCACGTCCGCTCCGTTTTGCAGGAGGAATTCACAGATGATCAGGGAGCCCTGGGGAAGCCGGCGTGGGAAGGCGGTACGGTTCAGACGGAGCCAAGCCGCGGGAACGGTTCCTTGCAGGTCCCCTACCTCCCACCAAGCCCCGACGCCTCTTCAAGCGTGCGCACCAAGGTAGAGCCTCTGTGAAGACGCTGCACCTGGGTCCGGGCGCAGCCGGGCGCCTACTTACCCCCAGCACGGCCTGCACCAGCGGTGTCTTTCCCTCGTCCTCCGCGTCAGCCCAGTTGACCTCCGCCCCGTGCGCCAGCGCCGCCGCCAGGGCGGGAAGGTCGCGGGTGCGCGCCGCGCGGTGCGCCAGCAGCCCCGGGTGCAGCTCACGCACGTCTGCCAGGCCCCAGGCCTCCCCCTCTCCGTCCGCCTCGCCGCTGGACTCCTCCGACTCTGCACCCTCTACGAGGACCGGGCGATAAGGGCCGGTAAGCCGGTCCGGAGCGGGGGAGGCGCAGGGCCGGGGATGGGGAGCCATGCACTCACCTTCCTCAGCGACGCGGTCCACCACAGAGCCCACGCCGAAGGCCAAGACATCTGAGCTGCCGTCGGAGCTGCCCCCTAAGCCGCTGTCGCTGCTCAGACCTGCAGAGTCCACAGCCAGAGGGGATCCTGAAAGCGTCTGGGGGAAGGCTGGAGGGCCACCCACCCTCCCGGGGATGCTCCCTGGAGCAGGATCAGTCCCCACTCTGGGGGCAGAGGAGAGCCCTGCCCAGGATGGGAGGAAAGGAGAGAAAATCAAGTGACAACTCAATGGAGTCAAGGATTAAGCGCCCCCTAGGAGCACAGTCGTGGATGTGATCCCCCCCCTCGCTCAGGTCGGCCCTAGCAGGACGGATGGGCCGAAGCGCCGCCATAATGCAAGCTGGGAGGTCTCCATCCAGACATGGCTCCAGGCAGCAGTGAGCGGCACCCAAGAGCAGCCCTCACAAAGAGCCCGGAGCAGCGAGGCAGCGCCCTCTGCTGCCCGAGGGCACCCACTCACCCCAGCAGCCCTGCCAATTCTTGGCCCCCGTCTATGCCCTCTGTCCACACTGCCCAGAAAGGCAGCCCAGACGCCCCAGGCCAGTGGGTGCTGATAGACACTTCACAGGCAGGCCCCGGGAGGGGGCGGGGAGGGCCCCAACCTGCAGCATGTGCGCCCCACCCCCACTCCAGGAGGAGCTGGAGAAGATGCACACAATTGTCTTTCAGGAGCTGGTCTGGCACACAGCTGTCCACGAACACACATGCATGTGCACACACCCATGCATATACGCACATGTACACACTCACATGTGTGTACCCATGTGCACAGTCATGCCCCACACACACTCCTGTGTGCACACCGCACATGGGTCTCCCTGAGGGTCATGGCTCCAGCCTCCAAGTCAATATCTGAATTACCTCCAGCCCCTGGAGATACTGTCCCAGCCTTAGCCCTGCTTGGCCCCCAGACTCTCCCCATCCCTATACCAGTCCCTCCTGCAAGGAATGCCCATCCCTCCGGTCCCTGGGTGAGAGGCCACAGCTGTTCCGTACTTGTCCACCCTCTGAGTGAGCGTGCCTGGCCCCTGCTCTGCTGCCCTGGCTGAGCTGGGGGGTGGGCAGCAGGGGACTTACTGCGTGGGCCGGCCGCAGCAGCCCCTGCATCGAAGTAGGAGAAAAGGGAGTCCAGCTCGTCCGGGCAGAAGAGCGAGTCCCTGCGGAACTTGGGCTCCACGGAGCCTGTAGCAGGGCAGTAACCAGGCCAGGCTGGGAGGTGGGCAGAGCTCGGGGCTCTGCTCCTTCCTCCCCCCACCCCTGGCCTCCCTGGGGTTCATAGTCTGGAGGCTCACCCCCTGCCCAGGCCTGTGAGCTGGGGCGCACCTGCCGGCCCCCTCCCACCTGAGCACAGGGCAGCCACAGAGGGCAGAACGGGCTCCATCCGGACTTTGCTGCGGCGGGGGGCAGGGGCTCGGGGGGAGCTGTGGTGGCGCTGGCACTTCTGCACCCTCCAGCGCTGTGGGGCCTCCCGGGCTGGTGCCGAGGGTGGCCTCCGCACAAACTTCTTTTCCACATATTTGTCCTTGATCCAGGCCTCCTTGTCCTGTCTGGACCAGGACCAGACATGAGGCCGCACTTGTGGGCCAGGGCTCCCCAGGCCCTGCCTAGGCTACCCCACACCTCACCTGGGGCTGCTGGCTGTGGGCTTCTTGCTGCCCGGCCCCTCACACTGGGCCTCGTAGATCCGGTTCACGGTGCTGTTTCCAAGCTCACACATCAGCTGGCAGGAGACGGTGGGGCCAGCATCAGCCCAGCCCACAGACCTCCCCTCAAGTGGGCAGACCTGGCTCCTGTCTCCCTCTCCCCACCAGTCTCCTGGCAGCCTGCAATGGCCCCCACACACCTTCAGCAGCTCCGGTTCCCACGAGTCCAGGGTCAGGGACCGCACCTTGGAGCAGTGGACGCCCAGGCTCCTGGATGATGAGAGAGGAGGAGTTAGGGAGCGGCTCCACCCACCCCCCACCCCCCCACCCCACCCGGGCCGCCCAGGAGGCCCACCTGTGGATGCCTGAGCACTCGATGCAGAGCAGCACACCCAGATTGATGCTGGCCCAGCGCGGGTCAGGTTGGCCGCAGTCACCACACTGGCTGTTGCCGGCCACGTTCTGCACCCGCTGCAGCACGCTCTCACCCTTGACGCTGCGTTCCCGAGAGTCCGTGGCAGAGTCGATGCTGCTTGTGGACGGGGACGCTGTGCGGTCCAGCCTCTGGGGACCGGGTGAAGGGTCACTCAGCCCTATGGGAGCTCCAGCCCCAGTCTCCCCAGTGGAGGCCCCATCTTTCTCCCCAGATACAGGGGCCAACACAGGCCAGGGTCCCTGAGGCACGAGCCTGCACCCCCATGTACGCACACACACTCATGTGTGCATACACAGAATGCACATGTGTGCTGGTGTGTGGCCTGCGGGAGCTGTACACGCATGTGCAGGGAGGGCCCACCTCACTGTAGCAGCTGTCAGGGCTCTCCCGATAGGCAGAGGCAATGCTGGCTTGCACCGCCTGAACCCAGGCCTGCCGTAGTTTCTCTGAGTCAGCCTGCAGCATGCAGCTCCTGCAGGAAGGGGCCTGTCAGGCTGGGCAAGCAGAGGTTCCTGCCACATCACACCCTGGGCGGGACCTCCTTACTTGGTGGGTGACACGACCTCAAAGCAGAACCTCCGCTCGACGTCCTCACAGGGCTTCACAGAGCAGAGCCGGAGGTCGTCCACTACCACAGTCAGCACATCCTGCAGGCATGACCACCGTGGTCCTCGCACTCAGCACCCAGCTCTGCCCCACCCTGACCACCCGTTCACTGCTCTACCCAGGACACGGATTGCCTGGGGTTCAAGTGGTCTCTGTCCTTAGCCACTCAGGCTTTGGTGCCCATCCATGTCCTCAGCCCCATGATACCAACCCCCCCAACCACCCACTCCCAGGCCAGGTGAGGAGGCCCAGGAGTCGCTGCCCTAGGCCCAGCGCACCTTGAGCTTCTTCTGGTAGACCAGCTGGCTGTTCTGGATGGAGAACCAGCGCCTGGGTGGGGAATGGGCCCGGAGGGGTCAGGCCGGGCTGGGCACCCCCCCCCCCATCTGTCTGCCCTGTAGTCCCCTGAGAAAGGGCCTCCCTTACCTGTTCCACGTCTTGAAGGCATTGCTGGCCCTCTTGAAGAGGTAGCCTTCCATCACTACCCCACTGGGTGCATCCACGTCAAACTCCACCTTGGGCTCATCGTAGGAGAAGTCCTGGGAGCAGTTGGAGCCCAGCCCTCCATGAGCACCCACCCACTGCTGTGTGGACACGGCTGCCCTCCCAGCCTCCCCACAGCCCAGGTTGAGAGGGTGGGTCTTCACAGCCACTTCCTGACCCAAACCCCATGGGGGCAGATGCCTCCCACCACAGCTGGGGGCCTGAAGCGCTCCGGCCCCAACCCCCAGCTCCCCCCGCCCGGCACAAACAGCAAGCTCTGGGTAGGATCAGGAAGGAAGCCGCCTCCCCTGTCCTCAGTCCCCCATTCATATTGCCAGCTGGGCTGCTCCAGCCAGCCTGACAGAGCTCCATTCACACGGGCCGGGGAGACACTGAGCGTTGTCCTGTGTGTCCAGCAGTGGGAGAGGAGGCCCAGCCACCTGCTCCCCTGGCTGAGTGGGGGCGGGAAGGGACAGCTGCAGCTGCTGCCGAAGGGGACTCGGTCCCAGCTCAGCAGCCTCCGCTGGTGCTAGGCGCGCCCCGGGAGGTGCTCAGGGTCGGAGCGCTGGGGCCGTGGAGGTGTCCTTGGTGCTGAAACGGGGCGGGGCGGACAGAGGCCCCACCCACCTGTCCCCCCACCCCATCCCCGGGTGGGCGCCCACTCACCTGCAGCAGTGTCTGAGGCCGGGAGCGGGAGGAGCGGGAGGAGGGAGAGAGAGAGCCAGTGAGTGAAGCCCTGCAGCCTCCTCCTGGGAACTAGCAGCTCCCACCAGCAGTCATCTCCGCCCAGGGCAGCGCCATGACAGCCGTCTGGCCAGGAGCAGAGAGGCCCCAGTAGGACCCTCCACCCAGCCCCAGCCCTAGCACCTGTGGGCTGAGGGGGCTGGTCCTGGCCTCTAAGTGACCTCTCACTGTGCTGAGACCCTGAGGGATGAGGACTCCCACCTCTGTCTGCTCTTCCAAGGAGGATCAGAATCAACCTGAGCATGGGCAGGCCTGGGGAGGGACGGGGAGTGTGTCTTTGTGGCGGGCTCCCAGGTCCACACTTGGAGAGGGCTGAAGGGCCCCTCCACAGGGAGGCCAGGGCTGTAGGGCCTCACCCGTTGTTGGATGGCAGCATGCTTGCGCTCCATCTCCCGCTTCTCCACTGCCGAGTCGATCACCAACTGGTCCAGCTGTGGGGAGGGGTACAGAGAGGGAAGTGGACCCCTTCCCCTGACACGCTGGCCCTGGCTTCCCCTCCCCGCAGGCTCACCTCGGCCGCGAGCTTCTTCATGTAGGGGTCCAACTGGTGCAGCAGGCTGTACCCCTGCTGGAAGAAGCTGTACTGGGCATGCATGAAGGACAGCATCTGGGGGGGTAGGGACACAGGTGAGGCCGGGCCACCAGCCACAGTTGCCAGGGCCCCCACCGGGTGCACCCAACCCCAGCACTCACAGAATCCAGAATCTCAAACTTCTTCTTAGCCTGGAGGACGTTGATCTGCCAAGGAAGGAGTGAACAGGTGAAGATATCAGGGCTGAGCTACGCCATGGCCTGGACCTTGCTCATATCCACTCAGGGTGCTTGTGGCTCCCTGAGACCACCAACTCATCTGATGCTCCCTACACTGGTACCCATATCTCCTCTCATGGTTTCTCCATGGACAAAGCCATGAACTCTACCCCCTGCTCCAAGCCCTCCTGCAGCCTCCAGCCCTGGCTTGTCCCAAGCACGTCCCCACCTCTGGGTCTTTGCCCGGGGCATTCCCCACTCCAGATCCCTCCCCAAGCATCTGAAGTTTTCTCAGGTCAGAGGGGCCCCTCCAGACACCAGGTCCGTGTCTGCAGCGACACCCAAGGCCCAGAGACTCACCTGGAGCACATAGTCCAGTGCCAGGTGGCGGAAACACTTTCGGGCGAGGATCAGGGCACCCGTAGCCTCCTCCACCTCGTGGGGCCGGTGCCTCGGGGCCTGGGCATTCCTCACCAGTGACAGCTCCATGTCCTCCCGAACCTTGTCAAACTGCTTCTTGGTCTCCTTGAACTTCCGCACATCCCTGGAGGCCGGCAGGTGTCAGGTCAGGGAGCCTGAGGAGGGGTGCACTGGGTTCCCCCCCCCTTCAAAAAAGGCCCTCTTTCTGCTCCCAGCCCCTCTGTGCTCCACAACCTCCTTCCCCACCTCCCTGTCCTGGCCTCCCACCCCCCACAGCCAGCACTCCCTGCTGCCTCCTTCTCAGGTCCCTTTCCCAATCCAGGGCCCCCTTTCTCTTCACCACCTCACCCACAGGATTGGTCCAGCTTGGGGTGACCCCTAGCCTTAGTCTGGACTCCAGATGCTCCACTTGGGGGATCCCCAACTATCACACAGCACTGAGCTGAGACCCCCACCAAGTCCCCACCTCCTGCTCTGTGACCCCGACCCTGATGCTTCCATGGTCCTGCCTTCACCCCTGCCTGAGGGCCCCCTCGATGCCCTCTGTGGTCCCTGCCCTCCAGCACTATTTCCTCAGCCCAGTCTTGGCCTACAATGAGCCCCCCACCCAGAGCCTGCAGGCCTTGTGTCAAGGCCCCAGACTCTCTCAGCTCAAACACCCCAGCATGGGGGAGAGCAGCCAGGCCTCCTTTGGGGCCACTCACTCTTTGACGAAGTTGTGGAGCTGCTGCCGCACAGACCTCTGGGCCTGGTCAAACAGAATCTGGGACCATAGAAAGGTGGAGGTATCAGAGACCTGCCCCCACATGACCCCAGAGGCCAGGCCCCTATCCCCTCAGGTAAGAACCAGAGAATGCCCTGTCCAGCCCCACTTGGGCCCCAGCTGGTCACCCTCACAGAGCCGGCCTCGCAGGGTCCAAGGGACCAGGTGCAGCCCCTAGGCCTGGGTTGGCGCCCAGAGGCAACAGCTGTGACCACCTGCCCATCTCCCCCACTTGGCTCTCAGTCAGATTCGAGGCCCAAGCTGTCCCCCTCTCATGGCCCAGTCAGGGCAGGCACACCCAGGGCCCCTAGTGACAGCCAGTGCCCCGGCCTGGGGAGAAGCCATCTTGAGGATGACCAGCCCTGCAGTTGGAAGGGTCCAGCTACAGCCGAAGCTCCTGAGGGATCTGGCCTGGGGGCAGGGTGAAGTGGTTGTTGGGGGCTGGAGGGGCCTCCCCCACAGCACTGACTGGACCCAGAATCAGATCCCCTCAACATGGGGAGAGGGCTGGGCCCTAACCAGAAGCAGACAGACACACAGACAGACTGCTGAGGCTGGACGAGCTGTCCAGCACTGGTTTATTTCTGAACTTCCCCTGTGGGGGAGGGGCCCCTTGTTTAGTCTGAGGCTCTGGTTTCCAGGCCACGGTCTGACCACCCACATGGGCCTCATTCTGTTCTGTGTGTCCATGCAGGGGGCCCCTGAGAGGCTCAAGGTCAGACAGATCCATCCCGGGAAGCCATGGGGTCAGCCTGGCCAATGACCCCTGTCTGATGGCCCTGGATAACCCTCTAAGGCGACTATGCCAAGCCCCCACCACCCTCAGCCCCAGACAGGCAGGTTCCAGGCACCTCCCTGCTGGCTATCCGGCCCTCACCTGGGACACAGTAGAGTTTCAGCAATGTGGGCGCCCCCCGCCCCTAGACTGCAGGAGCAGAAACGTGGCCTCCCCCACAGCCCGCCCCTGCCAGCTCAGCTCTCCCAGAGCCAGCCCAGAGCCTTCCAGGCTGGGCGGGGCCTGCAGGAAGCCCAAGGGGTGGCTGCCTAGGAAGGGATGACAGTGATGATAAGCAGTGCCCCCCCACTACCCCCATCAGGGCTCACCATGTGGTAGGTGACCATCTCCTGCAGGCTGTCTCCAAACCTCTGCAGACATTCCTGGGGGTGGGTGGGGGAGACCCTTGCTTAAATGGGACTGCCGTGCCCCCAGTGTCAGCACCTCCCACCCACTAGCCACAGAGTAGCCCCTGTGGCCCAGCACAAACGCCCACCTGCTCCCAGGGCAGGGGCACCCTCGAGGGGCTGCCTGCCTGTGCCTGCCCCTGCCTAGAGGTCAGAGGTCAGCTGCCCCCTCACCGATATAACAGTGTCGCCCTGGCACTGCTGGGACAGGTCGCGGACGCCACTCACGAAGAGTCTGTTGGTGGTGACGTAGGCCTTGCCTGCCTCGATCATGCTGCTACATAACTTCACCAGCTGCAGACAGGACAGGACAGACGGGGGACACTCACGCCACCTGTGGCCCCAGCCCTCACCGCCACCAAGGCCAGACCACACAAGCTGGGACCCTGCCAGGGCAGCCGGAATTTAGCTCAGGGCCCATCAGTGCCCAGGACACAGCTGGGCGGCCCTAGGTGGAAAAGGAAGGCCACTGCCCGCCACCTGTCCTTCTGAGCCCACCTGGTGCTGGGGCAACAGCTTGGCACTGCCCAGGCCTTGGCTCCAGTGTGGGAGGTGGGAGCAAGAGAGGGAAGCCAGGAGCAGGGACCCCAGGGCCGGGGTGGGCATGCAGTCCTGGCCAAGGAACAGCAGGACCAGCCAGAAGGGGCTCAGGGATGCCACCCCTCTTCCCCTCCTGCCTGTGCCCCGGGCCCCTAACCCAGCTACTCAGAGGCACAGCCTCCCAGCAGCTGCCCCTGCCTCCCCCAAGACTCCCCTCCTTGGCGTGGCGAGAGGAAACCACACAGACACAGGTGTGTGTGCAGCATGTGCACCAGGACAGGTATGAAGGCCAGTGACAGCCAGGCCCATGTGCTACGCATAAACACACACTTGTGCTTGTATTGGTGGCCGCGAGTGAGCTGGACCGAGCCCTCTGTTCCCCCAGGACCTTCCCTCACCTTGTCCAATTTGGCCTCGATCTCAACCACGTCCGTTTCCACCTCATCGATAGTTGCCCTGTGACGGGTAGAGGGTGGCTGGAGACCCGCCTGCAGCGAGCCTCCCCCACTGACTTAGCTGGTCTTCATCTCCCCAGGCACCTCCCCAAAGGGTCTGCAGTGGGAAGGGGCTGCTCTGTCGATAGCCACTGGCTCCCGCAGGCCCACCTTCCTCCACGCCCCCCTCGGACAGACTAAGACATGGAGACTGGGGTGGGGGCATGGAAGAGGGAGGAGAGGGGCAGGACTGGGACCATGACTCCAGGGCTGCAGAGCCTCCAGGGCCCACCACCATCCCAGGCAGAGAGAGGCCTAGTCGGCTGTGATGTCCCCAAATGGGGTCTGTGGACAGGGGAGGGGGTGGTCCCTGGCACAGAGGGAGGGGCCAGGGCCCTGTGGAGGGGGACATGCAGGGCCTCGCTGGTCACCGCCCCCCGGCCCAGCCCATACACCTCTCCAAGGCTCAGAGTTGACCCCAGACCCCATCTGGACCCCCCAACCCTTAGCTTCAGCTGTAGCCCACTCTGGCCTGGGGCTGGCAGACCCTGGGGCAGACCTGTGTCAGTAGAGCCTGCAAACCTGGGGCTGCTCCCTAGCACAGTGAGACACCCAGCAGAGGCATGCCCCTACCTCCCGACTACTCCCCCAACCTCAAATACCAAGTTGGCCCTGTCTGCCTGGAGGGAGCAGTGGGTCAGACCTTGGAGGAGCCCACTCCCACTGGGGCAGCCTGACAATGGGGCTGCCTTGGGGAGGGAAGAGTTAACGATGACATCACCAGAGAAGCCAGTGGACAGAGAATCCCGGAAGGCGAGGCGAGAGGCAGATGGATCAGGCACGTGACTCCCCCCCCTCCAATGCTCTGGGAACAGGAAACAGGGAAAGAGGGCCAGGATCCCAGGGCTCCCCCCAACCCACTCAGCTGGTGAGCTGGGCCCATCTGGCTTCCTGGGGACAAGGGATAACGCGGAATGGAGCTCAGACCAGGGGCTAGAGGCAGCCTCTAGGGCCAGGGCCAGGGTAGAGGAGGCTGTCCAGGTCTAGAGGCCCCTCGCTGCCCCGTGGCTGGTAGAAGAGGGCCATATTCCAGGGTTTCCCAGGCTTGGGGGAGAGGGACTTAGTCCCTCATGTGGGGGGCAGCTCGGTACTCCCTCAATTAGGAGCTGTGGGGGAGGGGGGTGCCAGGCTGCCTCGTCAGGGCCTTTGGAAGATTCCCTGTCCTCCTCCACTCTGAGCAGCCCTTATCCCTGCCCCAGGGCTGAGGGGTCTCTGAATTCCAGAGCGGGAAGGGGTCAGAGGGGACGTCTGCTTGGACCAGTGTTGGCCCACGCCCAGCAGGATGCCCAGCCTGAGACTACAGGATCCTGACCATCAGTGTAGCCTCTCCCCTCCCCCCGACCCAGGGGCCCAGGGCACAGAAGGACAACCCGTCAGGAGAGGATACTACAGAGCAGAGCAGAGACATGGCCTCTGGAGCCCCAGTCACCCCAATTGCCCTGGGCAGATGTGTGGAGGGCCATCACCCCCGAGCCAGGGGGGCGGGGAGGGGGCAGTTGGTCCCTAGAGAGCTTGGGGGCACTGTACCAGATGGTGACAATGTGCTCATGGGGGCGAGGTGGGCACTCAGTAGAGAGCACCAATGTACTCATGGGGGCCCCATGCCCCTCATCTCTTTCCCCCCACCTCCATGGAACAAGGTCTCCTCTCCTGCCATCCCTCCAGGATTTCCTCAGCAGCTTGGAGTAGGAGGGTGAGGCTGGTTTCCCCACCAGAGCCATGACTCAGCGCCTGAAGCCCCACCCAGGGGAGGGGGCACCATGAACAAGGGGTGGGCGGTGCCCCGGTGAGTCTGAGAGAGCCTGGAGCCCTCCAGCCATAGGCACCCAGGGCTGTGGGGCTCTGCCCAGGCCATGAGCATACAGACAGGGTCCCTCTTCCCCCGGGGCTGGGGTCATTTGGCCCTATATCCTGACCACATTCTCCCACCCAGCTCTACCCTAACCCTGGCCCCCAAGCTGGCCTCCAGGAAGTCCAGGTTACATCCTCAGCAGCATCTGAGGGCACATGGACAAGGGAACCTCAAAAAGGCCTCAAAACCTGGTTAAATCTCAGCCCAACCCCAAAACCCACACAATGCAGCTTCTGTGGCCCAAAGTCAGGGGCATCTCCCTGGCCCCCACCCTGGGGTCTTAGCTATGTACTTTCAAAGAAAACCTGGCAAAGCCCAGGCATCAGCTGCATCTACTGCCCCACTGTGGGTGCCCCCTGGCAAGCAGGCTGGTGTGGGAGGGAGGGCCTGGAGCTGCCCACTGTGGGTGCCCCCAGCCTGGGATCATAGGTACCTGAGTTGCTCACGTCCCCCCCCTCAACTGTCAGGAACATAAGATCAGAGAGCACAGAGGTGATCATTAGCCCTCTGCCCAGGGCCGGGGACCACTCTCTGGTCCAGCCTCTACCCCTCATCCAGTCTTTTCTGGCCTTCATTGCTGACTCCCTGTGAAGCGGCTGGGCAAGGGGCTGGCTCCAGGGACTCAGAGGTGACAGCACCGATGCTGAGGCCCACCAGGCACTGCACACAGGCCCTCTTGCTAACACACCCCAAAGACCTAGCACACACACATACACATGCATACTACCCAGCGCAAGTGTGCCAAGGCCTGACAGGCACATGTGCCATCAAACATGTATGCACGCAGAAGCACAACACACACAAAGCGTGTACTCATGGATTTGCTGCATAAATATGCACCCTGTGCTGGGGTACACGGGAACAAACTAACATGTGCCTAGTGCCTTAACTCATCCTTGCACGATAAACACCCACTCTATCTAGCAGCAGTCCAGGGGCGCAGCTCACCCACACATTCATGTCCAAGGTCTGGCACCTCAAGGGAGGGTGCAGAGGGGCAGAATTCACATGAGTGTACCCAAGCACAAGCATGAGCACCTGACACACAGGAGATGCCCCGTTAAAGAAGATTCGTGCACACCATGAACATGTCCACACGGATAAGCCCGCCTGCACTCCCAGGAAGGACTAAAAGCACAAACCCATGGCAGAGCACAGCCCAGAACCTCCACCAGTCTCTCGAATCCAGTCTGCTTAGGTAGCCCCCACCCTGCCAGGCATCTAGGTCACCTCTGCCAAGCAGCTGCCCCAAGCCCTAACTGTGGCTCCAGCTGCCCGCCCCCTTGACTACTCTGGGCACAGGAACCAAGACAGATTCCAGGGGCAGACACCCGATGCACCCAGACGACCCTAGCCAGAGTCGGGCTGCAGGGCCCGGCAAGGTCTCAGCCCTGTGCAGGTGGTCCGCAGAAGGTCTAGACACAAAGCGGGCGGACACTCCCACGGAGAGGTGGCCTTGCCGGAGGCCGCCCCGCCCCACGCGCGCACCCTTCGCGCGCGGCGACCAGCACAAGCGGCATCTTTTGTTCCGGGCTCTAGGGCCAGGGTTGCTGCGGGCTTTGTCCAAGGCGAGTCCTCCTGCTCTGGCCTCCAGCCCCGGCGCCGGGTACAAAGGCGGCACCGGCTCCCCCACCCTCGCCCCATCCCCCGGCGGTCCCGGGTGCCCCGAGGGGCTGCGAACCCGCGGATCACAAAGGGCCGCGCCGCGCCCTGGGGGCGCACCTGAAGCGCGGCGAGTCCTTGATGCACTCCTCGAACTCCACCGTCATGGCTGCGGCGGCGCGCGGCGCTCACTGGCACGAGGACCACGGCGGCCCGAGCGGCATCCCCGGCCTGCCTGCCCGCCCGCCCGCCCGCGCCGCGATCGGCGCCCGCCCGCCCCGGAACGAGGCCGCTGCGCCACCGCCCCGCCCCGCCTGTCACCACCGGGGAGCGTCGCCAAAGTCCTCCGTCCGCGCGCGCCGCCCGCTGTCACCGCCGGGGAGCGTCGCCAAACGCTTCGACGTCCCGCCCCCTTAGTCCCTGCAGCGGGTCGGAAGAGTGGATGGGCCCAGCAGCAGTCTCAGGAGCCGCTGGGCCGCGAGCGCTCCAGCGGTTCGGCCTTAGGCAACCTGGGGGATTGGCAATATGAGCTCACCCGGAGCGCGGCGGGAGGATTGGGGGCCTGCTAGTGGGGTGGGCGCGGGAGCTTGCGGGTCTGCGTGAAGCTGCGGCGGCGTTTTCCCTGGGTGGGCACTTTGCATCCGCTCCCTAAGTCTAGTCCCGCCTCGACTCCCCCGCCCTGGGCAGCCTTGCTAGGCTGCCTGGGCGGGACAAGAGCGCAAGCGCGAGCGCCGGAGCGGCCAGGGGGCGTAGACAGACGGGGTGCGCGGGCGCGTAGCCCCACGTGCGGTCCCAATCCATCTGGCTCTCCGCCTCTCCCGTTCGGTTACTGAGGCTCCACAGCATCCAGTCTGGCTATGGGCGCGGGCTCGGTGCGGGCGCGCTACCTCGTGTACTTCCAGTACTTGGGAACGGACTTTAAGTACGTCCTCTGGGCCTCCTACCCGTGCCCGCGACCCCCTCGTGGATACCGGCGCCGCGGGGAGCACCCAAGCTCGAGCCGGAAAGCAGCCGTGGACTGGCGCCCGAGGGGATGGCGGAGGCTGAGTTTAGGGTCCTCACCTCTGGCCTCGGGCCCAGGTCGCCCAGGGCTGGAACAGCAGCCTTTGACCACAGAGGGCGGGGCGGGCGGGGCCCCTGGGCGAAGCAGCCTCAGCTCTCTAACTTCCACCTTCCCTACTTGCAGCGGGGTCGCGGCCGTCCGGGGCGTCCAGGGCGCCGTCGGAGTCCAGAACTACCTGGAGGTGAGCTCCGCAGGCCCGTGCCCGGGAGGGAGGAGGGATGGGAGCCCGACCCATCTGTATCTTATACAACCCTAGGAGGCCGCAGAGCGGCTGAACTCGGTGGTACCGGTAAAGTTCACTATTTCCAGCCGCACGGATGCTGGGGTCCACGCTTTAAGCAACGCGGCGCACCTGGACATCCAGCGCCGCTCAGACCGGCCACCCTTCTCCCCTGAGGTCCTGACGGAAGCCCTCAACACCCACCTGAAGCACCCTGCGATCAGGTGAGCACCGCTCTCCTGGGATCGTACACTATGGCAGAGGCGGGAGGTGAGGACAGAACTCCTTGGGGTTGATGGGGGAGATGCCAAGGTGTCAACTGCGGCAGGGGGTCATTTCTGGTCTCGCTCCCACAGGGTACTACAGGCCTTCCGTGTACCCAGCCACTTCCATGCCCGCCATGCAGCCATATCCAGGACCTACCTGTACCGCCTAGCTACCGGCTGCCCCAGGCCTGACAGGCTGCCTGTATTTGAACGAAACCGGTGCTGGGCGCTTCAGGCAGAGTGAGTGGTTTGAGTGAGCAGGGGGCTTGCCAGGCCTGCCTGGCCAGCCATTTGCTCCTGACCACTCATTTGGCTCCCTGCAGCTGCTTGGATGTGGCTGCCATGCAGGAAGCCGCCCAGCACCTCCTGGGGACACACGACTTCAGTGCCTTCCAGTCAGCCGGCAGCCCAGCAGCCAGCCCGGTGCGCACCTTGCGCCGGGCCTCTGTGTCCCCCGACCCCACCAGCCCCTTTGTCCTCCCTGAGGAAAGCAGGTGAGAAGAGCAGCCCGCACACTGGTCTGGAGGCTGCTAAGGCTGGATTTAGCTCCAGCACCTTCCCTAGTGCTGCACTTGGTGCTCCCCGGGTACCCACCCATCCAGCTTCTGGGGAGAAGGTGCCTGTCAGCCATGGTGTGGGCCTTCTGGACCCATGAGCCTCGGTCCAGAAGGCAGAACACACTGCCTGCCCTGCCCAGAGCTCACCAACTCGTGGACGAATCCTCGTGGTCAAGGACAAGGTTCCCCTGGGGGAGAAACACCAAGCCGGTGGTTCTGGTCTAGTAGGCTGACAAGGGTTGTTTCTACTGCCCCCCACCCCCCCACTGTCCCAGGGCCTCCAGCCATCCAGCCAGATGGCAGCTACTGGATTCCAAAGCCTTCCCAGTTAGGCCCAGCCTCCAGCTCCTGCTGAAGAGCCCAGGGCCGCCTTCCAGTTGCCCCTGAGCCCACACCAGGACCTTAGCCCCGACGGCTCTACAGTCACCTCACGAGCACCAGTCATCTGGCTTTAGCCTCCCTTTCACTGGGCTCAATAACAGTTAAGCGGGGTGGGGTGGGGGGCGTTTGGACCCCAGGGTGGAAAGCCATAGGTCCCACTGTGAGGCGTCCGTGTCCCCAGGTGGTTGCAGTTCTGGAGCCTGGAGTTTGAGAGCCAGTCCTTCCTGTACAAACAGGTGGGCTCCGTCCTGGGGCCTTCCCTGGGGGTGGGGCCTGGGGCTCGAGCAGCTGCAGCAGTGTTTGCTCTGGGTCACAGGTGCGGAGGATGACTGCTCTACTTGTAGCCGTGGGGCTGGGGGCTTTGATGCCTGCTCAGGTGAAAGCCATTCTGGACAGCCGGGACCCCCTGGGGAAACACCAGAGCCGTGTGGCCCCTGCCCATGGCTTGTTCCTGAAGTCGGTGCTCTACGAAGGCCTTGGTAAGAGGAAGTGGCCTGAGGAGGTCCCTGCGTGTACCCTGAGTGGCTGACCCTGCCCAAGGCTAAGCCTTCACCAGCAGAAGGGTGCTTGGTGGCAGTGCCATACCCCAGGAAAGCCCAGAGGCAGCCTGGAGTGGGTGCCACAGCCCCTCAGCCAAGCCCCGTCCTGACCTGGCCCGCGGGGAGGGACACCGAGAGGATGCAGACGGCAGCACTGGGTGGAGGGACATGAACTCTGGGGCAAAGGCAGGGGCTTGGCAGTTCCATGGAAGGCTCTTGCCCAGCCCCTGCAGAGACATTCTTGTCCCCAGGATGACCTGGGGTCTGCCCATAGGTCCCACCTCCATGCAGCCTCCTTGCATGCCCTCAGAGACCCAGTACAGAAGTCACAGGTGACCCTCTGCTGCTCTGCTGCTTGACCCTGCCCTGCACCGTGCAGTGACCACAGCAAGCCTGTACCTGCCACAAGTCCCCACCTCCCTGGGTGCCTGCCCAGGTGGGTTGCCACAGAGGAGTGGTGCAGGAGAAAGGCAGAAGAATCAGAAAGGGAGACACCCAGACAGCCTGTGGTGGTTTTTATTGGAGATCAACACCCCAGGAGCCCCCACCCATCTCCTGGGAGGCCAGGAGTAGAAATAAAAGATGAAAAGCCTCCCAGATCCGTTTCTTTGGCCAAAAGCAACTCGAGCAGGTACATGGCCCTGTGTTCTCTACACAGATGAACAGTGAGATCTACACCCAAGGACACAGGGAAGACAGGGGCATAGACGGTCCTGGAGCGGAAGCCAGGTCCCTCTACTGTCCACGGGGCTTCAGCTGGCCTGGGGCAGGCCCTTCTTGAGCAGAGATGTAAGGTAGCTTCCCAGCTCCTCATCCTGCAGCCACAGGCAAGAACGGCTGTTGGTCTGTCCCCTTGACCCGCCCGCCCCGGGTGATAAGGAGATCCAACCAGTCCTGCCCTCACCTGGTAGGTCCAGGAGACCAGTAGCACCTTGGTGCCTGGGTCCTCAGAGTGGGCAGCAGCCTGGACTAAGATGGACTCCACGGTCACAGAGCCGTCAGGAAGGTGCTGCACGCAGTGGTCCTTGAGGACACTGCAAGGAGTCCCAGTGAGACCCGGCCTGGAGCCTCCACGTGTGCCCTGCACCCATGTCTGGAAGGGCAGCCATGGTGTCTACCTCTTCAGGTGGCTGTACACGCGCATGGCCATTTCCTGCTCCTTGCGCGTGTCGTGCAGGTGCACACGGCAGGTGAAGCGCAGCTGGTGCTCGGCCAGGCCCAACTCCTTGAGGGCCTGCTCTGAGGACACGAGCCGGAAGTTCTGTGGGGCAAGAGTGGGTCAGAGCTGGCAGGGACAGCCCCCCAGCCCCACAGTGATTGCAGCACTCACGCTATCCTTCATGATCAGGGTGCCGTGCAAAAGCCGAGGCTTCTTGGCATCAGGGAGCAGCCCTGTGGGGACAGGGCACTGGTTGGCACTGTGAATGGGGCCACCTGCCCAGCAGCCGCCCCCAACCCCACCCCAGCTGGCCTTGCCGCTCACCCTGTGCCATCTCCCGCTTCAGCAGCCCCAGTGAGATGCCCACAGGGATGCTGGGGCTCGTGGGCAACGTCACTGTCTCACCGTTGGCTGGCATGTAGCAGTTGACCCCTGGCCGGGAGATGGAGAGAGCCTCAGTCCAGGCTGGAGGGCCCCGCCTGCACCAGACCCCCACGCCCCTACCCTTGCCTGGACTGCCTACGGAATTCCTGCTCAATCTTCTGCTTCAGAAACTCCATCTTCTTGGCCTCGCCATGCACCAGCAGCACATTCTCTGGCTCCGCCTGGCCCACCAGCTGCATGATGCCCTTGGCATCCGCGTGGGCACTGAAGGACATGTACTCCACCTGCATCTTGACCTCCAGCTGCAACATCGCAGCATGTGGGCCATCAGCACAGGTGATGGTTCCGAGGGCCTCCACCCACCCAAGTGGGATCCACAGGGCTGGTGGAGAGAGGTGAGGACTCACCACCTGCCGCCCCTCCATCTCCAGCTTGCGCTGCCCACTGAGGATCTTGTGACCCACGGTGCCCTGGACGCAGTAGCCAGGCATGATGACCTGTGGGAGGGAGGGATAGATGAGTGGCTCCCCTGCACCTCCTGCCTCAGGGCTTCCTCCTAGGATATTCCCCCCACCCACCCTTCTGCCCACCTGAACCTGAACCCTTGAAGAAGGGCCCTCCCCTTCCAGGCCCACTGCAGACCCTAGAGAAGCAGGCTCAGTGGTCTCAGCACAAGCCCACCCAGGCCTGACCCCCATGACAGCGCTCAGGAAACCAGGGGCTTTCCTGCCTGGTGCAGATGATCCAAGACACAGTTAGAGTCAGCCTGGGTCAGACCTCAGGCACCAGGATGCCAAGCCTGTCCCTAATGACAGCAAGCCCCCAGCCAGGGCAGCCCCTGCACCCAAGGAGCCAGCCCTGGGGCCCAGACCCCTCACCATGTTCTTCTCGTTCCCTGCCCACTTCCGGAAGATCTGTAGTGACTGGCCAGCATGCAGCATCCCTGGGGTGGCAAACACGACCTTCGGGGCAAGTGTGGGGACAGTCAGGGCAGCAGATGCTCCCCCCCGCCCTCAGAGCCTTCTGCCCTCCCATCTTCCTAGCACAGAGGCACGCCGCACCCTGCAAGCGAGCCTGAGCCTGGTGGAACTCCCTGCACCCCCCCACCAGCTGCACCGGGGCACACCATGGGTCCTGGGCTGTCGGCAAATGCCCGGTCAAAGGCCTTGATGTGCTTGAACTCAAACATGTTCCTCTGCACGAAGGTCTTCCGTATCTTCTGGTTGGTCCAGGGGATGAAGAGCTTGTAGTAGTGATTGGCCTTCTCTGTCAGGCCCGTGGAGAAGTAGATGGGGGCTTTCAGGTCCATGCGCTCCCTGCAGCCAGGACAGGGCATGGTGGGGAGACTGTGGGGCAGGGCCAGCCAGCGGCCCCCATGTGCCCTCAGCCTGGGTCAAGTCCAGTGCCAGGAAGGGCGTTCCCCCACCCACAGCTAGCAACACAGGGCTTAAAGCAACCATCCTGGGCTGCACCTACCAGAAGGTCTCAAGCAGGATGCAGAGCTCCTGAGCACGGCCCAGTGCAAACACGGGGATCAGCACCTGTGGGGTGGGGCTGTGAGGCCAGCTTGGGCAGGAACCCCTGGCCATGCTGTCCCCCTCCAACTGTGTCAGGCCCAAACCTGCACACAGGTGCAGGCAGTTACTCCCTGTGGCCACCTTCTCAGAAGACCAGCCCTGCTGGCAGCTCTGGGGACTGGAGGCCCTGTGACAACTGTGTATAGCTCCTGTTCTGTCCCAGCAAAACTGACCAATGGTCAGCGGACACTCTGACCAGCCCTTCATTGGGATCTGAGGTATGAGGGGTGAATAAGCCCTGGCTGAAGGGTCTTCCCAGCGCTGAGCAAACCTTCCTCCCTCTGTGCCGAGAACACACAACATCCCTGCCCTGATCACATGCCAGAAAGCCAAAAGACGTGTGCAGCATGGCCGGGGTACATGTGGCAAGTCCCACCTGGGGCCCCTGCACCCTCACCAGCTACCTTCCCACCGCGCTCCACAGTCTCGTGGACCTTCTTCAGGAAGTCTCGCTCCCGACAGCGCTTGGAGTCACGGATGGTGGTGGCGTAGGTGGACTCTGTGATGAGTAGGTTGGGGCGGCACTTATCAATCCAGGCGGCTCTAGAACACAGGTGGGCATGGCCAGAGGGAGACAGTCCACACGGTAGCTAGGCTGTATATGGCCACGGCCCTCCTGGACCCTCTGGTGGGCAGCCTGCCTTCTCTGCACAGGCCCAGGCCATCAACTGTCATGGCAACACTTGAAGGGAGATAGGAGGACACCCGGGGGACAGTGATACAGACCACTCAGGTACCCGACACACCCCCTGAGGGTCACTATACCCTTACAGGGACTTCCATGAATGAAACAAATGCACAGGCCTACTTACCCCAAATGCCGATCTGGGGTCATGTTGTAGTCCCCCTGGCAAAGAATGTGGTGATGAGGAGGGGCCTCCTCCCGCTCCTCAACCAGGCAGCCCTCCCTGTGCCCCGAGTTTCCACTGACCGTGTACACCACAGACTCTGAGCCCACTTTAATCTGGAACATGGCCGCCCCCAGCACATGGCCTGCATAGTAAGCCTTGATTTCCAGCTCATCGTCCACCTGCAGAGAAGAGGGCTGACCTCAGGTCTGTGGGCTGCACCGGTCGGAGGGCAGGGAGGTGGAGTCTAGGGCAGCAGTGGGCATGAGTCGATGACATCATTCGAGCCTTTCACTATGCCTGTTTTTTTCCATATGCAACATCCAGTTCTGGTCAGAAGCAACTGGACACTGGAAATGGGACAATAGGGACGGAAATAGGAGAAAAAACAGTCTACAGAAGCAGACTCAGGGCACCTGGGGTTTTCAAGCACAGGCTTTAAAAGAATTGTTTTTAACACATTCAGAGAAAGAAAGAATTAAGAATATTAGCAAAAAACTAGAAACTATTAAATACAAGGGAAATCTTAAAACCAGAAACTATAATCCAAATTAAGAATTCAATAGAGCCATACTACAAGGCAATCTACATAGTCAGTGCAATCCCTATCAAAATACTGGGGCTTTCCAGGTGGCTCAGTAGTAAAAAATCTGCCTGCCAATGCAGGAGATGCAAGAGATGCAGGTTTGATCCCTGGGTTGGGAAGATCCCTGGGAGGAGGAAATGGTAACTCACTCCAGTATTCTTGCCTGGAGAATCCCATGGACACAGGAGCCTGGTGGGCTGCAGTCCATAGGACCACACAGAGTCAGATATGACTGAGCAGCTGAGCACACAGCACATCAACATAGCCATTTTTCACAGAACAAGAACAAATTTTTCACAGAACAAGAACAAATAATTTTAAAATTTGTGTGGAAACACGAAAGACCCCAAAAACCCAAAACAATCTTGACAAAGAACATAGCTGAAGGAATCACTCCCCAATTTTAGACTATACTGAAAAGCTACAGTCATCAAAACTACATGGTAAATGGAGAGAAAAATGGAGAAAAACAGAGCTGGAGTTATCAGGCTCCCTGACTTCAGACTACTACAAAGCTACAGTAATCAAAGCAATCTGGTACTGGCACAAAAACAAATATAGATCAATGGAGCAGGACAGAAAGTCCAGAAATAAACCCACACACTTATGGTCAATTAATCTATGACAAAGGCGGCAAGACCATACAATGGAGAAGAGAGAGTCTCTTCAATAAATGGTGCTGTAAACACTGGACAGATACATGTAAAACAATGACATTAAAACATTAACACCACATATAAAAATAAGCTCAAAACAGATTAAAGGACTAAATGTTAAAGAGCAGACACCATAAAACCCTTAGAAGAAAACATGGACAGGATACTCTCCAGCATAAATAGCAGCAGTATCTTTTTGGGTCTGTCTCCTAGAGTAATGGAAATAACAAACAAATGGAACCTAAATTAAACTCAGAAGCTTTTGCATAGCAAAGGAAACCATAAACAAAACAAAAAGACAACCTACAGA
This sequence comes from Cervus canadensis, assembly GCF_019320065.1. NCBI lineage: Eukaryota > Metazoa > Chordata > Mammalia > Artiodactyla > Cervidae > Cervus > Cervus canadensis. Next base: position 28,528,905 of record NC_057398.1, read on the forward strand.
ATGGAAGAAAATATTTGCTTATGATGAAACTGACAAGGTATTAATCTCCAAAATACACAAACAGCTCACACAGGTCACTTATCAGAAAAACAACTCGGACTTCCCTGGTTATCCAATGGTTAAGAATCTGCCTGCTATTGCAGGGGACATGAGTTCAATCCCTGGTCCAAGAAGATTCCACACACTGCAGGGCAACTAAGCCCATGCACTACAACTCCTGAGCCCGTGTGCCACAACTACTGAAGCTCTTGTGCCCGAGAGCCCGTGCTTCGCAACAAGAAGCCACTGCAATGAGAAGCCAACACACTGCAACCAGAAAGCAGTCCCTGCTCACCACAACTAGAGAAAAGTCTATGCACAGCAACAAAGACCAGTGCAGCCAAAAACAAAAATTATTTTAAAAATTTAAAAAAACCTTCCAAAATCCAAAAATGGGCAGAAGATCTAAACAGACATTTCTCCAAAGAAGACATACAGCTGGCCAACATGCTCATGAAAAGATACTTATCACTGCTAATTAATACAGAATTGCAAATCAAGACTATAATAAAGTACCACTTTACAAAAAAGTCTACAAATAATAAATGCTACAGAGGGTGTGGAGAAAAGTGAACCCTCCTACACTGTTGGTGGGAATGTAAATTGGTGCAGCCACTATGGAGAATGGTATGGAGGTTCCTTCAAAAAGCCAAAAATAAGAGTCGCCATATGATCCAGCAATCCTACTCCTGGGCATACATCCAGAGAAAACAATAATTCGAAAAGATAACATGCACCCAAATGTTTACTGTTTACTATTTACAATAGCCAGGATATGGAATCAACCTAAATGCCCCTCGACAGATGAATGGATAAAGATGTGGTATACACAGACACACAGGACTACTACTCATTTAAAAAATGAAATTTTGCCATTTATAGCAACATGGATGGACTTGGAAGGCATTATGCTAAGTGAAATAAGTCAGATAGACAAATACTGTATTATATCACTTCATATGTGAAATATAAAAAATACAACTAGTGAATGTAACAAAAATGAAACAGATTCACAGACATAGAGAACAAACTACTAGCAGGGAGAGGGAAGAGAGAAAAGGTGAGAAGCACGGGGGATTAAGAGGTATAGGCTCTTATGTGTAAAATAAGCTACAAGGATATGTTGTACAGCACACAGAAGAGTGCCAATATTTTACAATAACTATACATGAAGCATATATACATGCATATATACATATATATATATACACCTCATGAGAAGAGATGACTCATTGGAAAAGACCCTGATGCTGGGAGGGATTGGGGGCAGGAGAAGGGAACAACAGAGATGGCTGGATGGCATCACCGACTTGACGGACGTGAATCTGAGTAAACTCCGGGAGCTGGTGATAGACAGGGAGGCCTGGCGTGCTGCGATTCATGGGGTCGCAAAGAGTTGGACACGACTGAGCTACTGAACTGAACTGAACTGATACATGAAGTATAGCCTTTACTGATTTCCGTCCTGAGTATTCATTGGAAGGACTAATGCTGAAGCTGAAACTCCAACACTTTGGCCAACTGATGGGAAGAACTGCCTCATTGGAAAAGACCCTGAAGCTGGGAAAGATTGAAGAAAGCAGAAGGGGATGACAGAGGATGAGATGGTTGGATGGCATCACCGACTCAATGGACATGACTCTGAGCAAGCTCTGGGAGTTGGTGATGGACAGGGAAGCCTGGCATGCTGCAGCCTATGGGGTCCCAAAGAGTTGGACATGACTGAGCGACTGAACTGAACTGACTGATACATGAAGTATAGCCTTTACTAACTGTGAGTCACTATACTGCATATCTGCAACATATAACATTGTGAGTCAATTATATTTCAACTTTAAAAAGAAAATTCAACAGATGAATTTAACAGCACATTATATACAACCAAGAAGATAATTAATGAACTAAAATAAATAGAAAAGGCTATCCAGCATGAAATATAGACATGAGGACAATGGAGGGTCTGGAGGAGAAAGATCTCCATTCAGCCTGGAGGGAGCTGGGGGCAGCTCCAGGGCCTCACACCTGAGCAGGAAGGTAACAGGTCGAGCCAGCATGGCCACCTGCCAGAGTCTGCAGGAAAGGACAGAATCCCACAAGCCACCTGAGAGGATTCTCCTACAAATAGCAGACGGAAGATATGAATCCTGGTAGGACCTGCTGCCCTAGAATTCTGAACCTAAGGGAGAAAGTCTTTTGACGATAAAGGTGAAATAAACCCATCTGCAGACAAAGTTGAGAGCATTCATCACCAGCAGATCCATACTGATGCTCTTCATTGCAAATACAAAGTGAAGAACACGGGAAGGAGCAGGGACACAGCTAGGATAATGGAGATGGTACCTGGCAAATGGTGAGGGCCTTGGGGCCTCATAGGCTGACAAAATTAAAATCCTGCTAGGTGGAAATAAGAGCTGGTGAGTAGGAGAGGGGTAAGTGAATTTAAGATGCTCTGAGACGCTTTCATTGTCTAGGAAAGAGGCAAAAGTTCCAAGTACCTTAGAGCTGAGTTGTCATGGATGTGTTTTGTAATCTCTCCCACAAAAAGAATTACAAAAGAACATATAATTACTTACAAAATAAGAGGATAAATGGAGTTTTAAAAATTCAGTCCAGAAAAAGACAATAAAGGAAATAAAATATAGAACAGGATGGACAAACTGGAAGTAAATGGAAAAAGATACACCTAAATCCCAAATTATTACACGTGGAGCACACACTTCTCCTATAGGACAGGCCATCAGGCTGCACTAAACCCAAGCCGTGGAAAAGAGTCACATTTAAAATATGATGCAGAGGGACTTCCCTAGTGGTCCAGTGGTTAAGACTCTGCACTTCCACTGCAAGGGGAGTGGGTTTGAGCCTTGGTCAAGAAACTAAGATCCCACATGCTACACAGTGCGGCCAAAAAAAAATAAAATATGCTGCAGAAAGGGTAAAAGTACTAAGAGCAAGGATTCAAGGTGTGGGAGGGGTGAGCTTTCACCAGAAAGCAAACCTGAAGATAAAGCATTATTGAGGATATACAGAATGATTCAACTCAACAAAGGGTTCAACCTGAAAAATAAGACGACCCCAAATGTCAGACTCATGATAACAAGCAAAACCTAGACTCCTTAGAAGAAACAGACAAGTCCATGATCCTTGTGATAAATTTTACATTTGATGTCACTCGCCTGCCTCAAGTCTTACCCCTCCAGCCTGAGTCAGTCCACTGCAACGAGCCCACACTCTGGTCTCTGACCCGCCCGGCCTGCCCCTGTGTACTCAGATGCCACAGTGGCCCTCTTTGGCCTCTTCCACACTCTCAGGCAGAGCCAGGGAGTGGCAGGGGCCCTGCTCAGTGCTGGATCTGAGCTGGGCCCCACGCTCACCTTCTGCCTCCAAGGGTCCCTGGGATGGCAGGAGAGTGAGTTGGGGGTGGGGGGTGGGGCTGACCTGCACCGTCTGGTGGAGGTGGACGGCCACCACTTTCTTCATGCAGTCCTTGATCATCTGGGACGTGAAGAAGTTGGCCTCGCCCTTCTTATCCACGGCAATCTTGCGGTAGTCTTCCAGCAGGATGGGGCAGATGGCCTGGGTGGGCTGGGTCATGTAGATGGGCCCATCGTAGCCCACCATCTCACTGAAGTAGGGGAGTGCCCCGCAGTGGTCCAGGTGGAAGTGGCTGCAGGCGCAGCACCAGTCAGCTGGATGCCCCCCAACCTCCCACCCAGCAACCCTACCCCCATTCCTCTGCTCACTGAGAGCCCACTGTGTGTCAAACATGGCCCTGAACATGGGAGAGGGAGAGGGCAAAAGGGACTCAGGCCCAAGTATCTAGCAACGCCACCAGCAGGCAGTTACTGTGGATCAGCTTCACATTTCAGAAAGGAAGAAGGGGCTCAGGGCAACATGAATCAGGATGCCACTTGGGTGGGTGGTCGGTCTGGGGGTGGAGAGGGCACCCACCTGATGATCACACAGTCCAGAAAATCAGTCAGTCGGCCACTGCGGGTGATGTAGGAGAAGTCGGGGAAGCGCCTCTGTGGGGGGAGAAGCGGAAGTGTCAGGATGCAGCCCGCCCAGGGCTCAGGTGACTGAAGGGCAGCCAGGGCTGTGGGGGTGGTCCCTGGTCAGGGTGCATTTGAGTCTGACAGCCACACCCCGCAGGCCCACGGAGGCCACCAACTGCTCAGAACCCCTGAGCATGTAGGGCAGGGGTCAGGCTGCTGAGCCAATACCTGAGAGCTGAGACCCCACAGCCATGCCCTGGCTCCAGTACAGTCTGGCCCAGGCAGGTGCTCCACCTGTTGAGCGACAGTGGGGGCTGCCCTCCTACCAGTGCCCACTTGCCCCCCTGTTCCCCGTCTGTAGTCAGAGCCTGAGACTCCGAGGCCCAGGTCCCTCGGTGACGATGCCAAGAAGCAGGCTGGATGCCAGGCTGCCCACCCTTGAGACTCACGTCGTCGCTGAAGCCCATGTGCATCCCACAGTCCAGCATGACGTTCTTGCCCGCAATGGACACCAAAATGCAGCTTCGGCCCACATCCTGGCCAGCCCCTGCATGGGAGGACCAGTCAGAGGCATGGGCATGCCCCCCTCTCTCCCACTGCCCAGCGAGGATTTGGGGTAAAAGAAGCAGTAAAAAGACAGGACTGTTCAAGAGTGAGTGGTGAGAAAGGTGCCACAGGGGGAAAGAGGCTGGAAGGAGGACCCTGCAGAGGCCCCTGGGGAGGAACCAGGTGAGAGGAGAGCCTGGGGCTGAAGCGGCCAGAGGGGAACCGGAGCCAACAGGTTGGAGAGGCGTGAGGACATCTATGGCGGGGCGGGATGCGTGCTGTGCCCTGTCGGCCAAGGGCAGGCCACTGCAGCGGGAGGCTGGGTGGGCTATTCTGAGGGTGCACCACAGAAGAGAGCATGTGGAGCTGTGGGGGCAACCCTGCTAGAAGATGCTGCGAATACATGGCCGTGGCAGGTTCCCGAAAAGCCCCCAGCACCTGTGCAGACACCCTGGCTGTTCCGATTCTGAGTGACCTGCTGTACCTCAGGTCACTGCTGTACGGTTTGGGCCTTTAAACTATGCACTTGTATCTTTCGCAAAAGGCAAGCTGGGGGGCCGGGGAGGGCGGGGCGGGGGACGACCTTGGTTTTGTTTTTAACGTTGCGCCGGTCAAGCAAAACAAGGGCTGACTGACGTGGGGGGAACGTCCCACGGGTAAACGGAGGCTGCAGGAAAGCGGGGATCGAGACATATGGAACAGGTGGATGGCAGCGAGTGCGCGAACGCAGAGGCAGGAGGAAGGTGCACTAAACAGTGGCGCCGGGTGGGGGGCCGCGCGGCGAGGAAGACACGTCCCGGGGTCCCCGGACCTCCGAGCCCCCCACCAGCCTTTCTCGGGCGCTACTCGCGCCGCCCAGCACTCACCCAGGGGCGTGACCCTGATCTCGGGCATCCTGCCGGGCAAGCCAAGCCAGCGGGCGGGACCCCCAGGGTCCCACGAGACCCCGGCGCCCGAGACCTGGTCCCGGCCACGCGCGCCTGATTCGCGGCTACGCACTGCGCAGGTGCAATCCCAACGGCGCCAGCTTCCGGCGCGCCGGACGGAAACGCTGGCCCGCGCAACGGGCTTTCTGATTGGGCGGCCGGCAGCCAGTCCCGGGCGGCGGGGCGGTGGGACCGTGGCCGAGGGCCGGGCTGCCGGCCCCGCGGCTGCTGCGGCAGCACAGGTGAGCAGCGGCGGCGCAGGTGAGTGGAGCGCGACGGGCTCAAGGCGGCGCCAGGGAAACCCAGCCCAACCGAGCTGGGCCTGGGCCTTGCCGAGGGGTCGGAGCGGGACCCCCCAGGCGTGGGAGGAGGCGGCCGAGGACCCGGCTCCAACGCGGGTCCGGACCCCGAGCTCCAGTCCCCTCCCTAGGGACTCAGCTGGAGCAGGACCCGCGCAGGACAGGGGCCATACCCTACCCGAGTCCCGGGTCCCAGCGTGGCGCCACCTGGAGCCCCATTCTCAGGCGAGATTTCCAGGACTTCCCCACTCCCACCCGCTGGGCCTGGGGTGCCCGAGGGCCGCCCTCTTTTCCTGGGGACCTTCAGCTTGCCGTCAGCCTCAGGATGAGCCCTGACCTTGGGGCCATGGGCTGCCCCTGGGGGAGCCTTGGCGATTCCCTGCATCACCTCGCCAGAGCTGGCAGCTTGCCCGACCCCGCTGCACCGCCACTGCCCTTCCTGTTGTTTCCAAGCTCTGAAAGGCTGCTGGCACTTCCCGTTGGCTGCTGGCTCAGGTTCCGGGCAGGAAAGCCAGGCCCACCGGATGGCTGGTGACCAGGAAGGTAGCCCTGAGGGCCTCAGAGGCCATCTGCTTGGTGGACAGAACACTGAGGCCCTGAGAGAGGGGAGGAGTATTCTGGAAGCCTCCCAGTGTCTTCTTCCTAAGGCCAGGCACGGCTGTCCCCCACACCTGAAGACGGGGTGAGCTCACCGCGAGGCACTCCACCTAGTGCCAGGCACGTGACAAAGACGTAGGGCCTGTAGGGCCTCAGCACCCACTGGGCCCCATCAGAGGCTCCCAGCAACCTGGGTGGTGGGTAGGGCAAGGTGTGCTGGCCCATTTTCCCTAAAGCTGTGGGACAGGATCTTAGGTCAGTGCATGACTTGCCCATGGTATGGAAGGCACCCACATGTGCTCTTTTGGCTGGGCTCTCACCACAGCTCGAATGGCCTCCTCCCATGCAGGTTCTCACAAGACTTCCAGCACTGAGGGCCGAGGAACCTCTGTGCCCAAAGGGGTGAGAGCTTGTCCTGGACAATGAGATGAGATACAGCCTAGTCCCCAGGGCCCATCAGAGCCACACCACAGTGCAACCCTGGGCACCCAGGGAGGCAGGGGCTGGGGTGTCCAGGGGCACCTGCTAACCTCGGGCACTTGGGTGTTTGTGGCGTGACTATGGGAATGCCGGCAGAATCTAGAGGAGTTCTGTGGCCTGGGGCACTTCTGGAGTCCCTGGGACCAGGGGAGGGCCTGTGTCCAGCCTTCCTTCTGTGTGGGACATGACATCTCCTTGCCCTCTTCCTACATTCTCACCAGGCTCCAGTTACTGTAGGGGTGGAACATCTGGTGTCTGTCCTCTGGCAAACGCTGACCCCCACAGCCTCTGTTCTGGGTTTGGGGATATAGCTTCAAGCATGGAAGGGCATGACCCCCCCCCAACCCCGTTTCAGCCCACAGTCTTGTCTCTCCGTGGTTGTCATCCTTTTACTTGCTGTGTTGGACTTCCTGTCTTTGTTAAAAACCACACACACACACACCCACCACTAGGATGTCACCCCAGTGGGCTGGGCTGTTGGTTGCACTCACAGTGCACCCAGGTGGCTGCCTGGCTCTGTGTGGGGACTCAGCAAATACTTCTCCAGTTAGTAGGAACAGACACACCCTGGAGAGACACAGACTATAAGCAAGCAAGAAAACCCAAGCAGAGATGCTTTCCACAAGTGAGATGTATCAGGTTTGACAAGCCTGAGTTATGGGGGGCCATGCTAAAAGCAAAGGGCCCTGCTGTGGCCCAAGCAGAGCAAGGTTGCTTCTGGGGAGGAGGGGCTGACCTGGGGGTGGGAGTCCTCATGGGTTTTCACTGGGGAGCCACGGGATCCCAGCTGTTTCTTTCCAACTGCCTTCACTCCCCCTCCCCAAAATAATGACCCAAAGAGGAGCCTTCTCGCCAGGAGACAACCCACAGCCCAACCCCCTGTGTGTTCCAGCTCCTGTTGAAAATGGATGACTTGGAGTCAGAGTTCAATCTGAAAGTCGTCCTGGTCAGTTTCAAGCAGTGTCTCAATGAGAAGGAGGAGGTGCTGCTGGAATACTACCTCGCTGGCTGGAGGGGGCTGGTCAGGTGCGCGAGGGGCTTCCCCGGCCACACGTCCCACCTGTATCCCATTGGCCCAGTGAAGATCGGCCATCCTCACTTGCGGCCCAGGAGGTGGGAGTGGTCTTGCCCACACCCAGGCTGAGAGTGCCTGCTCTCTTCCTGCAGGTTCCTGAATAGTCTGGGCACCATCTTCTCATTCATCTCCAAGGACGTGGTGACAAAGCTGCAGATCATGGACCAGCTGCGAAGCGGCCCCCAACAGGAGCACTACAGCAGCCTGCAGACCATGGTTGCCTACGAAGTGGGCAACCAACTGGTGGACCTGGAGCGGCGCTCACGCCACCCCGACTCAGGCTGCCGGACAGTGCTACGGCTACACCGCGCACTGCGCTGGCTGCAGCTCTTCCTGGAGGGCGTCCGCACAAGCCCTGAGGACGCACGCACTTCTGCGCTCTGCACCGACTCCTACAATGCCTCGCTGGCCACCTACCACCCCTGGATCATCCGCCGGGCTGTCACCGTGGCCTTCTGTGCGCTGCCCACACGCAAGGTCTTCCTGGAGTCCATGAACGTTGGGTCCTCCCAACAGGCTGTGGAGATGCTAGACGAGGCCCTGCCCTTTATTGAGCGTGTCTACAACATCTCCCAGAAGCTCTATGCCGAGCACGCCCTACTGGACCTGCCATAGGGGCTGGTGGGACCAGGTTGGGTGGGCTTCCCCTGATCCAGAGGTGGGCAGGGCAGCCAGGACCCATCAGTCCCACCATGGAACTTTCTGGGCTCCCCTGTGAGCTGAGCTTGTCAGGAGCCACTCAGATTGTGCACATGGGCCACAGATGGGCTTCAACAGAGAAGGCAGACATTGTCCATCTGCTCTGCACCCGGCCTCTCCCTTGCCCAGGCATCTCATCTTTATCCTCTACCAAGTTATACTCATGTAGTTAGGCCTCTCCTGGGTGGGTGAAGTGCTGGAGGCAGGGGCAGGCAGGATCAGTGTTCATGGAAAAGCTGCCCCTACTTGGGGGTCAAGTCTATGGGCTGGGGAAGTCACAGGGCCTGGGATGTAGTGTTTGCCCACCTGGGCTGCCTTGAGCCTTCTGTACTGGCTAGCTGACCCCAGGACAGGGAGAAAACCCCTGGGCAGGGGTCAGCTCTGCGGGAATTCTCCCTGCCCCTGGCCTCCTCCTTAGCTAGGGGCGCATATGTCCTTGGCTGTGACAGCAGGACCTGAAGCCCCGAAGAAAGGCCTGCTCTACCTCCCCTGCCCTGCATGCACACAGCGGCCTCCTGCAGCCTCAAGTCTGCACAGCACAGCCCTGGATGAGAATCCCTGGAGCCCAGGACTCCTCTGCCCAGTGCTTGCTTCTCCCTCCTCAGTGTCTACACATCCAGATGCTGTGTCCCTTCTTCCTGGCCCCATACTGCTCTGTCCCCATGTAGCTCAGGAGACCTAGAATGACACAACATGGGAGGGAACCTGGGCCACTTCGCCTCAGTGACAGGCTGACAGGTGACCACACCCAACCTGGCCATCATCCAGTGATTGGGGGTCTGGTCCCCCCAACATCCTCTTCTCTGTGAGCCCAAGATGTCAGGTGCTGAGGGGACAGTATCCACCAAGAGCAAATGTGTGTAAGTGAGCTTTCAGGGACCCTAGGCGCAGTAATACAGGTGATGGCTTTTCCAAAATAAAGAAATTGCACTTACAGAATGAAGTACTGCGCTCCAGGACAAGGGTGCTGCCAGGCCATCGGCAGTGTCAACCACAGGGGCATGAGGCATGTCCTGGCCACTGTTGGGGTCCTTCCCATCTCTGTGCAAGCTTGGTCCCTCAACCACTGCCAAGGTCTGAATTATCTTCATTGGACAGGTGAAAAGACAGTCACAGAATCACCTGAGTGGCTGAGTTGGAAGCGCAGATCTTAGGTCAGCTACATACCCTGTACAGAGAGGAAAATCTGCCGAGCTGCAGCCAGGCCTGGACAGAAAGAGGACACATGTCAGGCAGGGTCCTCGCAGACGCTGCCTGATGGCCAGAGCTGAATAGCAGTGCCCAGCACAAGCCACCTCCTGGTCTGCTGCTGCACCCTGTCCAGCTCTGGCCATATCCGTGGGGGCCAGAGCCTGGAATGTTACTGACAAAGGCCAGAGAGCAAGGGTTGCACGTGTGCCTGTGTGCATACATGCTTGCCGGTGTAGGCACTGTGTGTGTGTGTGGTGTGCATTCTGTGTGTGCCATGCCTCGTGCGCCCTCCCCAAGGGTGTGTGATGTGTGTATGTGTGTGTTTGTGGTGAGCGTGCCGTCCATGTGTGCCCTCCCCAAGGCCATAGGTTCAGGCAAAGACCAGGTCCCTAAACCAATTCCATGAACATCTGCCAGGCCCCGCTGCACCCTCAAGGGCATCTCTAGCCTCCCCCAGCTCCCTTGGGTGCCTGTAGCCTGGTGTCAGTGAGGCCCCCAGACCCAGACTCGGGGAGACCAGTCCCCGGGCACCCAGTGGCTAAGCAGGAGCCACCAGCCTGGGGGCCTCAGGTCCACTGCCACACCTGGTGCTGGCACGACTGCTGCAGCCTATTTGATTACAACATTTCCTCCCTTGTTTGCATGCCTCCCCGCCCAGGCCCAGCTGTGAGCTCTGTCCCTGAAGGAAGACACCTGCCCTCTGAAGCCTTGGGGCCCCCAAAGCTTCTAGGCCACAGTCCCTCAAGGTGCACTGTTCCCAGGCAGGCTGAGGCCATGACCCCCACCTCGGGACCCTCCCCACACAGTTATGGGTGAGAGCCATGCTGGCCAGCCAGCCACTGTCCTTTTGGTTGCAGGGCTGCGCGATACCCCCCTCAGGCTGCCCCTGGGCCTGCAGTCCACCCTGCTCCACCCCGACTATAGACAGTGCCTCCCTGGGCTGGGTGGGGGGTGGTGTGCTGCCCTACTGGCACCTCCATTACTGTCTCACATCAGCTGGAGACTCCAGGCCCCTCTGTCAAGCAGATCCAGGGTGACCCCTCCAGAAAAGCTGGGTACCAGGGGTTTGGACACAGGTAGCAATGTCGCAGGCAGCAGCTGCTTAGAGCCTGCCTGCCAAGGTCACCATCACCTAGAGGGCCTGTTGTTGCCATCAGGATAAGAAGCCCAACATGAGCACACCTGAGGGGCCCAGGAGATGGGGGCAACTCCAGGGCCCCAAGGAGGCAGGTGAGCAGGCAAGCGCTTTGCTAAACAAATCCTGTGCCCCTCCCCACCTGACTCCCCATAACTGGGGCCCCATTCAGTCTGCCCACTTGCTACTGGAAGTGCAAGTGCAAGCAGTCTGTCCTGCTGCTGGAAGCTGCCACCTGCCATGCTGGGCCTGACTTTCCTGGGCCTCGTGGCTGCACTGGGTGTCAGGCTGGGGGCCCCATTGTGCCTGTCCCAGCAGCTCAGCCTGCCGGGGGACTATATTCTGGGTGGGCTTTTCCCTCTGGGCTCGGCCGAGGATACTGGGCTAGGTGACAGGATGCAGCCCAATGCCACCATGTGCACCAGGTAGGGAGGCCGGGAGTGAGGGCAGGGGAGGTGGGGCTGGGGGAGGTCGGTCAGGGGGAGAGGCGTCGGCCACCCGCAGCCCTTGTGGCCCCAGGTTGTCCGTCCCCGGCCTGCTCTGGGCACTAGCCGTGATGATGGCTGTGGAGGAGATCAACAACGCGTCCACCCTGCTCCCTGGGCTGCATCTGGGCTATGACCTCTTCGACACATGCTCGGAGCCCGTGGTCGCCATGAAGCCCAGCCTGGTGTTCATGGCCAAAGCGGGCAGCCGCAGCATCGGCGCCTACTGTGACTACACGCAGTACCAACCCCGCGTGCTGGCTGTCATCGGGCCCCACTCATCCGAGGTTGCCCTGGTCACTGGCAAGTTCTTCAGCTTCTTCCTCATGCCCCAGGTGCGTCCCCTCCCCACGTCCCATCCTCCCGCCCACCTCAGGAGCCCCAGTGTCAGGAGCCACCTTCGCCTGCAGGTCAGCTACGGCGCCACCACCGACCGGCTGAGCAACCGCGAGACGTTCCCATCCTTCTTCCGCACGGTGCCCAGCGACCGCGTGCAGGCAACGGCCATGGTAGAGCTGCTGCGGGAGCTACGCTGGAACTGGGTGGCCGCCGTGGGCAGTGATGATGAGTACGGCCGGCAGGGCCTGAGCCTCTTCTCCAGCCTGGCCAACGCCAAGGGCATCTGCATCGCTTATGAGGGCCTGATGCCGCTGCCCCGTGCCGGCGGCCCGCGGCTGGGCTCTGTGCAGAGCCTGTTGCACCAGGTGAACCACAGCAGCGTGCAGGTGGTGGTGGTGTTCTCCTCCGCACACGCCACCTACAGCCTCTTCAGCTATACCATCCATTACAAGCTCTCACCCAAGGTATGGGTGGCCAGCGAGGCCTGGCTGACCTCAAGCCTGGTTATGATGCTACCGGGCATGGAGCGGGTGGGCACGGTGCTTGGCTTCCTGCATCAGGGTGCCGAGATGCCCGAGTTCCGGTCCTATGTGCAGACCCGCCTGGCCCAGGCCGCCGAGCCCGCCTACTGCGCCTCGCTAGAGGCAGGGCGGCTGGGTCTGGAGGAACACGTGGTGAGGCCACGCTGCCCCCAGTGTGACCGCGCCTCCCCGGAGAATGTGACTGATGGGCTGCTTTACCACCAAACCTTTGCCGCCTACGCAGCCGTGTATAGCGTGGCCCACGCGCTTCATAAAGCGCTGCTCTGCAACTCCTCGGGCTGCCCCACACAGGAGCCAGTGCGGCCCTGGCAGGTGAGGTCGCAGAAGCTGTGTCTCTTGGCTCATTCCCCAATCCACTGGCGCCCCTGAGGAGGAGGTGGGGGGCAGGGAGGGGGGTTCTGGCCAGTGGCGACTCCCTGCCTAGCCCTACCATCCCCTGATTCCCCCACCGCCCCCTGATCCCCTCACTGCCAGCTCCTGGAGAACATGTACAACATGAGTTTCCGTGCATACAACCGGACCCTGCAGTTCGACACCAGCGGGAATGTGGACCTGGCTTATGACCTGAAGCTGTGGGTGTGGCGGGACCAGATGCCCATGCTGCGCACCGTGGGCAGCTTCAACGGCAGCCTGGAGCTCCAGTTCTCCAACATGATCTGGCACACCCCGGGAAACCAAGTGAGCACCAGTCCTGTCCGGGGAGCGGGGGCAGCCCCTAGGGCTTGGGCCAGTGCAGCCAGCCATGCAGAGCCTCAGCCCTGCCGCCCGCCAGGAGCCCGTGTCCCAGTGCTCGCGGCAGTGCAGGGAGGGCCAGGTGCGCCGCGTGAAGGGCTTCCACTCCTGCTGCTACGACTGTGTGGACTGCAAGGCAGGCAGCTACCAGCGCCACCCAGGTGAGCCCTCGGGGTCCAGCCTATGCTGAGGCCCAAGTGAGGGCGGGTACCATAGGGTCGGGTCTGGGGCAGAGGCAAGGCCAGGGAAGCCAGTGGCCCCCAGCATACCCTCTCTCCTCCCTTGCCTCAGACGATGCCCTCTGCAGCAAGTGTGACCAGGACCAGTGGTCCCCAGACCGGAGTACCCGGTGCTTCCCCCGCAGGCCCAGGTTCCTGGCGTGGGGGGAGCCAGCAGTGCTTGGGCTGCTCCTGCTGCTGGGCATCGTTCTGGGTCTGGTGCTCCTGGTCCTGGGACTCTTCACCTGGCACCGGGACAGCCCACTAGTTCAGGCCGCAGGGGGGCCCCGAGCCTGCTTTGGCCTGGCCTGCCTGGGCCTGGTCTGCCTCAGCGTCCTCCTGTTCCCTGGCCGGCCCAGCACTGCCAGCTGCATGGGCCAGCAGCTGCTGCTTCACCTCCCGCTCACCGGCTGCCTGAGCACACTATTCCTGCAGGCAGCCGAGATCTTTGTGGGCTCAGAGCTGCCACCCAGCTGGACAAACTGGCTCCACAGCCGCCTGCGGGGGCCCTGGGCCTGGCTGGTAGTGCTGCTTGCCATGCTGGCAGAGGCAGCGCTCTGTTCCTGGTACCTGGCAGTCTTTCCACCGATGGTGATAACAAACTGGCATGTGCTGCCCACGGAGGCACTGGTGCACTGTCGCGTGAGCTCCTGGATCAGCTTCGGAGTGGTGCATGCCACCAACGCCATGCTGGCCTTCCTCTGCTTCCTGGGCACCTTCCTGGTACAGAGCCGACCTGGCCGCTACAATGGTGCCCGCGGCCTGACCTTCGCCATGCTGGCCTACTTCATCACCTGGGTCTCCTACATCCCACTCTTTGCCAATGTACACATGGTCTCCCACCCACCTGTGCAGATGGGCACCATTCTCTTCTGTGTGCTGGGCATCCTGGCCACCTTCCACCTGCCTAAGTGCTACCTGCTGCTGTGGCGGCCAGACCTCAACACCCCCGAGTTCTTCTTGGGAGGGGGTCCCAGTGATGCCAGAGGGCAGGGCAGCAGTGGGGTCGGGGAGGAGACTCAGGGGAAAAACAAGTGACCCTTGAGTAGGTGACGTCACCCCAGTGAACTCAGACCTCGTTGAGGCACCCCCAAATCAAGTTTCCATGCAGCAACCTGTAGACTAGGCCTTAACTCCACTGAGACTCACAGCCCTGGATTCTGCTCACCTTGACCCCAGAGTGACCTCCAGAGTGCATAAGCAGCCTCAGCCCAATGGGATCTCATCACCTGGGGGCCCAGAGTTAGGCTCTGTCTTGTCCTGGCCGAGCCCTAGCCTACACAGGTGACCCAGCCCCACTGTTCCAGTCAGAGGCCCATAGAGGGTTCTTGGGGCTCCATGAAGCTACACTGAGTGCTCAGGGCAGACCCCAGGGGCCACCTGAAGGCAAAGCTGGGTGTCACTTGCCTGCTTGGGCCCAGTGGAGGCCCCCACCCAGCATCCTCTCCAAGCATCACAAGAGTGGGATGTTGGGAGGCGGATGGTGCTTTCTCAACCTCTCTGTAGGAGTGTATACCTGACCTGGGCCCCAGCGCAAGGCAGAGGCCTCCTCAGAAGGGAGGGGGCACCCAGCTTCCTTCTCTCTCCCTGGCCAGTGAGCCAGCAGAATGGGGGCCAGTCACCTCCAGCACCACAGACAGAGCCCAGGCAGGTGTGGGGAGGGGGTCAGCACTATGGCCAGCACCAGCCACAGGGATCCCTACCCCCCACCCCACCCCTACCCCAGAGCCAGGAGCCAGCACCACGGACAGAAGACTGCCTGCCAGGTCGGCTATGGGCAGGGCCTTGGTGAGCTGGCACCCAGAGGACAGCACCAAGCCAGTCCTGGGTCAGTTCTCAGCTGGACCCTGGGGAAGTTGACCCAGCCCCTGCAGCCCAACCTCCTAAATTGGGGAAGAGACACAGGTCACACATCATTCCCATAAAATTAAACGCTTTTTAGTGTTTAAAATAGCATTTACACAGAAGCAGCTCTATTAACTATCTGGACGACGCTCCCAACTGGATATAGTATCTACAGTGCAGACATGTGCAGGCCAGAGATGCCGGACGGAAGCGACGTGCATGTGTGCGTGCGTGGGTGGGTGGGAGGCCACCCCAAGATCGCGAGGAAGGCTGAGCTGGCCACGCCCTCTGCTCTAAACCCTGCCCCTGCAGCAGCTGTGCGCGCCTGTGGCCCTCGCTCCTCAGGGTCCCCCATCCTGCCGCCTCCCCCTCACTGTCCTCCCGCACACCTCCAGACACGACCTGTGTCCCTGCAGGGGGGACACACGAAACTGTTCTGGTGGCTGGGGTAGGGGACAGCTGTCTTGGCTGCCACCCCACAGAGCACACAGGCCAGACAATAAATAAATAAATTAGATCCCTACCTTGGGCAGCCACAGAGGGACCTTGGGGCTATGATTCTAACCCCGAGAGGACCCCCCCAATCCTGGCCTAGGCAAGATGGGTGGGGCCTGTGAACCCGGTGAGGCCCAGGCCTAGTGGCCACCTCAGCTCAGTTTGAGGCCCCGTGCGCAGCTCTATGGGCAAGCTGGGGTCCCTGAGGCATACGCCAAGAGGGGTGGGTCAGACCTGCCCGAACACAGGGAGATGCCCCTCCTGCCCAGGGTCTGCACTGACAGCTCCAGCCAGGGGTGGATGAGCCGCCATCCAGATCACGGTGGTCTGGGCTGCCCTCAGCCCCTCCCCTCCAGCCTGCTGCCACTCTGTCCAGGCCCAGACCCCATGGCAGCAAGCACAGGTCTGACCTGCGATGGCTGCTAAGGCAAGCCCACACAAGCTCTAGGAGCAGGGCCCTCCTGCAAGAGCAGGACCCTGGGCCTCCCCACAGCAGGGCTGGGCTGAAGGCACTCTCGCCTCGGTCACATGATATCCACGAAGAACTCACAGGGGTTCCCCATGGCCTTCTGGAAGGACTGGCGGCTGCCCGTCAGCTCTGGCGGGACAGCGGCCAGCTCCCGGACAGGTGGCCCCCCAGGTGGCCCACCCACCACCGAGTAGGCCTTTGTCAGGGGGTGCAGCGGGGGGAGCCCTGGGGCAGCAGCTGAGGCCTGGCTGCGTGGGCTGCTGCCACGGCTGAGCTGGCTAGGCGGACGCTCCCGCCAGCCACTGCCACCCGCCCCGCTTGGTGCCGTGTGGTCTGACTCGCTGCCACTGCCCCCAGCTCCAGCCGACCGGCTCTCCTTCTCACGGCCCAGGGCCCGACGGCTGCTCCCGCCAGCACTCCGGGTGGACCCACTGCTTTTGCTTCCTGAGGTCAAAAACAGGGGAGAGGAAGGGTAATGGTCAGTACTAGGCCTTCCCTCTTCCAAGACAGAAGGCCATGGCCGGGACCACCAGGGGCAGCACCAATGGTCCTGAGCGGGTGCAGGTAGGGGTGGGCAGCCATGCAGACATGAGGGCCAGACTGGCCCAGCCCAGGGAAGTGGGAGCAGCTGCAGCAGGCAGAGGAGAAGAGATGCGGGGTGGGGCAGGGGCGGGGCAGTAGCAGACAGGCAGGGATGCTCCAGGGCCAGCTTGATCCCCACTCCTCACACCAGTGCCTGGACCGAGGGCCTGGTCTTGCAGCTGGGAAACAGAGGCCCAAAGGAGGCCGTGTGCCCGGGGCACTGCCAGCCATCATGGGCTCCCCACCCAAGACCCGCCTTTCATCTGCCCCCAGAGCCCTGGCCGGCTACTCAGCTCAGCCCCTCCTGGGCACTCAGGACATGTTGGGAACCTGAAGACGCCCACTGGCTGGGGATGTGCGGAGGGGGACGCCGAGCAGGACCCTGGCTTACCGGCCCCGAGGGTCCGCTCCGCTAGTCCTTCAGTCTAAGGCTTGCTCAGCACAAAGCAAGGGATAGAGGAGTTACACACCAGCGGCCAGGCACCCACACCACCAGCTGGGCCTGTGCAAGGTCCACCGGCGCCCAACACGCTTCCCCTTGGACATTGCTGCCCCTGCTCCACTGTTCTCTCTCCCCATCCCCTCCTGGGTCCATCAAGCCACCCACCAGACCTTTCCCCAGACGCTGGGGGCATGTGTCCACTGGCCTCAGCACCCAACATGCTTCCCCTTGGACACTGCTGCCCCTGATCCACTGTCCTCTCTCCCCGTCCCCTTCTGGTTCCACCGAGTCACCCACCAGACCTCTCCCCTGATGCTTTTGGGGGCATGTGCCCATGGGCCTTGCTGTCCCCCCCACTCAGCCTCAGGACAGTGTCCCAACAGGTGCTCCTCTGTGACACCCCAACCCCCCTGCTCAGCTGTCCTTCATGTCCCAGCAGCGGGCTGCGGCTATCTGCGGAACTGTCACCTCTGCTCCCTGCTGTGCTGCAGGTGCTGGGGGGAGGGTCTCAGGGCCCCTCTGCTGCTCCCCCACCCTGGGCCATCACATCCCATGCCCCCATTCCCACACCATCTCTCTCTGCCTCTGCCACATCTGGACCACCAACACACCCACACAACCCCTGAAGACTCTAGGCTCTTCTCCCCAGCCTCTGACCACTCACCCCTTTCAGAAGAAGCCACCCAGGGCCCGAGCACAGAGCAGATGGGAGCGCAGGGCAGGGGGTGGGCACGCAGGGCAGAGCCAGGCTGTGGGGGAGGGGGCTGGGCTTGGAGGTAGGGGCCCTCACCTTCACTCTGCTGACTCCCGGCACTGCCGCTGCCGTAGCCGAAGCCAGGGTCCTGATATGCGGGCGGGAAGCAGGGCGGGGGTCCCGGGTACTGGTAAGGGTAGCCCTGACCCAGGGGCCAGGGGGCAGCCGGGTGGGGCAGCGGGGCCAGCGTGTCCTGATCGGAGGCCCCACTGGAGCCGCTGTTGAGGTTCAGGGCGGCAAGATCTGCGAGAGGGGAGGGCAGAGGGAGTGCGGGTGAGGGTGGGGAGGGTGGCCTTCCCTCTGGGACTCCGCTCCGCAGCCCCACTCACTGCTGCACAGGTCCCCGAAGACGTAGTAGCACTGCTCTGAGAAGGTGACCTTGTTGACCGTGTGCCGCAGGAAGCCACGCTTCAGCATGCTGCTGGCGTACTTGCGCGCCTCCCGCCGCTCACGGAAGCCCTCCAGGTGCGCGTACAGCCAGTCCACCACATCTGCCCCTGGGTGGCAGCAGGCGGCAGTCAGAGGCAGGGACCCGGTCCCACCCCCCACCCCCAACACCCTCCCCAACTCCCCCCCAAACCCCCCGCCCCGCCCACCACTTGCGGAAGCCCTCCAGGTGCACACACAGCCAGTCCACCACATCTGCGCCTGTGTGGCAGCGGGCAACAGTCGGGCAGGGACCCGGCCCCACCCCCACCCCCGGGTGCAGGACCCTCACCGATGACAGCGTTGGCGATGGTGATCTTGAGCCACATGCGGTCCCGGATCTCCAAGCCCGAGTCCGGCAGCTGCATGACCCGGACGACAGCACCCATGTCGCTCTTCACCGTCAGCGGCGCCTCTTCCAGCTCTGCAAGGCACAGCCCCCCTCCTCAGCCCGAGTGGCTGACGGGTGGCACAGGGCCAGAACAGACCCCAGGCCTGGCCTGCTTCCCCACTTCAGAGGCCAGGCTCTGCTGGCCGAGCAACTGTGGGGCTCAGGGACAGCGCTGAGTGGCCCCGCAGAGTCAGGGAGCAGGCACTGGGCGGGAGGCGTTTGGACCTTCATCTCCCACCCTGTCCGACCAGGGAAAGGCCCCCTGGCCCTGCAGACCAGAGCCCCAGGGGCCGATATCGGGCGTCCTCTACCCCCTCCCCTGCGAGCTGGGGCTGTTAGTCATGTTAGTGGCAGGAAAGCAGGGTGAGTGCCCCACACAGGCACCTGCCTCTCCCTGCCCCCGCCACACAGACCCCAGGGCTCGCCGAGCCCCTCCAGACATCTCCCACTCCCACTGCTGGGACAGAGAGCAGGGAGGAGGGCAGGAGCAGGCACCCCCGCATCCGATCATGAGGACCCGGCAGCACCGTGAACACTCAAGGCTGGCGTGGCAACCGCACCCAGTGAGTGCCTGGCCAGGGCCTCGGTTCCCAACCTTATGAGCTGCCACTTACGCGGAGCGCCAGGCACAGAGCTGGTTAGTGAGGAGGAGCTGGTGCGCGTGACGGCGCTGGAGCAGGGGCTCGTACCGTAGCGGGGCAGGGCTCCCGTCAACGCTGCCGTGTGGGACAGCCAGGCGGCTGGGTCGATGGGCCGAACTGGATCCGCTGGGCAGCCATAGCATGGCAACAGACGGACAGATGGACGGTGTGGGGGGAAGTGGAACACAGGACAGAGAAGAGGCCCTTCAGGCTGGGCTAGGTGCCCCACCCCCACCCCGCCGGCCCCAGGGGGTCACTCACCCCTCGGGATGGTGAAGTAGCTGCGGGGCGTTGGGTCCCAGCACTTGGCCACCGTAAGGCTGATGGGCCTGCGGGGTGGGCGGGTCACAAGGTGACCCAGGCAGCCCCCTCCCCTCCACTGTCCCACCCCTACACGCCTCACCCCCACATGCCTCACCCCGTCTGGGACACGATCTCCCGCAGGACCC
The DNA here is from genome assembly GCF_019320065.1 of Cervus canadensis. Classification (NCBI taxonomy): domain Eukaryota; kingdom Metazoa; phylum Chordata; class Mammalia; order Artiodactyla; family Cervidae; genus Cervus; species Cervus canadensis. The sequence continues at coordinate 28,548,694 of NC_057398.1, forward strand.
GCACAGCATCATCGTTGCTCATGTTCTCGAAGTTGACGTCATTCACCTGGGGTCAAGAGGTCAGCATGGTGGGTGGGGGTGCTGCTCTTCCCACCCCCCCCAGAAGCTCTCCCGGCCCGCACCTGCAGCAGCATGTCACCCGGCTCGATGCGGCCATCAGCAGCAACAGCCCCACCCTTCATGATGGAGCCGATGTAGATGCCACCGTCGCCCCGGTCATTGCTCTGGCCCACAATGCTGATGCCCAGGAAGTGATGCCTCTCTGAGGGGCAGGGGGGTGGTGAGCAGGTGTGCCCCCACCACCACTGTGCCCTGCCCAGCACCCCACAGAGGCCTCACCCATGTTGAGTGTGACGGTGATGATGTTGAGGGACATGGTGGAGTCCGTGATGCTGCTGAAAGAGGAGGCCTGCAGGGGACACCAGGTGAGGGGCTGTGAGTGGGACTCATCTGCCTGCCCCAGCCTACACCTGTCCAGTCCACAGCTGCTCAGTCCACACCTGACTGGTTCACACCTGCCAGCCCACACCTGCAAGATTCACACCTGCCTGGCCCTAATCTGACCGGTCTGGAACTACCTGGTTCACACCTGCCCAGTTCACACCTGCCTGGCACACACCTGCAATATTCACACCTGCCTGGCCCACACTTGCCTGGTTCACACCTGCCTGGCCCACACCTGCGCAGTCCGCACCTACCCGGTCTGTCTGCCGCAGGCGCTGTTTCCGCCGCCGACGCTTGTGTTTCCGGATGAGCCTGGAGGAGGTGCTCTGCTCTGTGGAGCTGCTCAGCCTGGGGGGGGCCCAGAGTCAGGGTCTGGCCACCCCCCATATAGCTGAACTCAAAGGGGCAGAGGCAAGGCTGAACCTGGGGAAACCATCCCCACCCTGCAGACAGTGAGCAGCCAGCAGGGTCTCCTGCCCAGGTGCACACGCCCATGCATACATATATGTGTGGTCCAGGGCACACATCCTGCCCCACCTTGCACCCTCACCCTCACCCACCGGCTTGTGTTGTCATCTTCATCCGAGTCGATGAAGCTGCTGGACTCAAGTTCACTGCTCAGCACAGTGGACGCACTGTCAGGGGGCAGCCCCAGTTCCCGCCGCCGGTCTCCTCTTGGGTGCCCATTTGTCCGGGCTGCTGTGGGGACAGCAGGGATGGGGGCTGGCCATGGGATCCCCTGGAAGTCATGGGAGGCCCCTGCAACCTCAAGCACTCTTTCACCTGGGAGCTGGCAGGGTGACTGCAGGGCTGCTGAGGGGTCACTAGGGTCCAGGGTATTTGGATCTGGAACTCTGCCAAGGGACCCCCACTGGAAGGGGGGCCAGGAGGGGCTTGGGGTGCCCACGGGGGCCCCAGGGAGGTCAAGGGCATGGCCTCATTACCCTCTTCACGGTTCCGGCGTCGGGCTCGCTCCCGCCGGTGGCTGACCAGTGACTCCGTGCCAGTCTCGTTGTCCATCCCATCACGGCTGCCGGCCACATTCGGGCTGTGCCGAGGAGGGCTGGGCTGGGGCGGCCAGGCCACTCATGCCTCAAACACCCTCTCAGCTCCTCTCCTCCCAACGTCCAGTGGGACCTCGATTCCAACAGAGCCCCCATCTACCCACCGGCCCACTCTGGGCCTCTCCACTTGCCCCTCCTCTGCTGACCAGCACCTACTGACCGTGGGTCCCTGTTCAGATGCCCCTCCCCATTTCCAACAGGCTGGCAGGATGCAAGCCCTTCAGCTCCACTGGGCTCAGCATAGCCCCCCAGAATCCTTACTGGAAGGAGGGAGGCCGGGAGTCCCCGATGCCGCCTGTCCGCTCAAGAGGCGGGGGCAGGTCTGTGTGCCCATCAGTGCCCTGAGACCCTGCATCCGAGTGCGCGCCCTCAGCCAGGACCAGCTGTGGACAAGAGCAGGGTTCAGGAACCAGCGTCCAGGCGACCCCAGCAGGGCACCAGGCACGGGCAGTACCTTCTTCCACTCCCACCAGCCCAGGGCCCTCCGCCAGCATCCCATGGACTCACCCAGGAGACCACACGGCCGTTGAAGCAGGGTAGCTTGGCATTATCGTCAGAGATCTCCTCCTTTACAACCCTGCAGGCAGACACAGCTGTGAGGCAGCCACACTGGGGCCTGCTCCCACCGCTGGGCTCTGGACTAAGGCCCCCAGTTTGTCCGGGGTGTGGGTCACATGGGGCATCCGGCCACACACCCAGATGCCAGTCTGTGCGGATGCCCTCGCCCAGCACCTCCGCTTCTGGGGACCGTCACCATCCTTCCAAGGACCCCACCCAGGGCCCATGGGGCCCAGACACAAATGCAAGTGTCCTCCTTGCTCTGTGTGACTCCCCCAGACTTCATATCGCGAGGGCAGGGCCCAGTTCACAGCAGGCTTCAGCACAAGTGGGGTGTGGGCAGACCCCCTGGGAGATGCACAGCACACAGACCCGCAAGCTCACACTCCAGGAGCGGGCCACCACCCTCCTGACCTGTTGGCCCAGCCAAGGAGACAGAAACAGACCCCCACTCACAACACGGGCCCAACTCGAAGGGCGGCCAAGTGCAGGGCCAGCAGGGCCCACGGAGAAGCCTCAGGCCCTGAAGGTCAGCAAGTGTCACCAGCTCTACCACTGCCCAATGGCTAGCCTGGCCTGTCCCTTCATGCTGCCCCCAGCAGGTGGGCCTGGACGGACAGGAGAGGCAGATGGCCAAGGCCCAGGGCAACTCTAACTTGGAAGGAAGCCAATGACCCTGGTGTCAGAAACAGGTTGGGGAGGTCCAGGAGTCAGGTTCTAAGGGGTGAGAAGGGCAGCAGGGAAGGGCCATGGGGCAGGGCAGACAGTGCTGTGGCCCAGACACATCCCACACTGTGGCCTCCCGGAGGCCCAGGGAGCAGGGTGGGCAGGGCAGGGCCGGCAGCAGGCCCCTGGAGCACAGCCCTGCCCAGCACCGCAGATTTCCACACCTGGGATGAGGGCCCGGTGTAGAAACAGGAGCTGCAGACCAGGCAGGAAGTAGCCTCATGGCCTATGGGCCCAGACACCTCAACTCAGCATGTCCAAGGCAGCAGCAGGGGGCAGAAGGCCCCCGAGAGCAAGGCTCCGGTCCACCCCACCCACCAGGAGAACCCCAAGACCTCAGGGCAGAGTGCACAGAGGAGACAGGGCAGCCTGGAGAGGGCACTCTGCCAGGGTCCTATGGTGACTCCATCAGATGCCTCCCAAGCCAGCCACACAGGCACAGATGAGGTGGACAGAACAATGGACACGAGTCATTTCTCAGAACCCCCTCTCCCCGGTGAGGAACAGACAAAGTGTCCACAGCGCCCATCACGCACCACAGAGCTGAGCTCTGGGGTGGCCGAGATCCAGCCCGAGAGTCAGTCCAGGAGACCACACAGAAGGAGTCACCACAGGAAGACCTGCAGTGGCCTAGGGACACCTGGGGTTCTGCCGGCTGCAGCCAGGAGACGGGGGGTTGCAGCAAGTCCTCCAAGGGGCCCAGTGGGCCCCAAGCACCACCTCTGAGTGATTGCAGCAAGAGACCCAAGGGGAACCTGGTTCTCACTTCACAGCCCAGGTGGCCTGACCAGCAGCCTCCCCTCCCTCCCTGCACTCACACCCCCGCCCTTTTGACTCACAGCACAAGGTCCATGGGGCTTCCCAGAGGTGGACACCTCAGGCAGTACCCTGAACCCCCACTGCCTGCACGGCCAGTGCCTCCAGACAATCGATCACCCAGAGCTGCCTGAGGCCCCCATGCAGCCCACCCACACATGAATGCCCCCCACCAGGGCCCAGAGACCCTGCTTCCCCAGTCCTCCCCAGCCTGAGAGATATACACTTTCTGGCCAGAACTAAAGGGCACCCATCCTTCCCCCGGGGGTCGGGGCATCGAGGAGCAGCTAGTCAAGATAGCCAGGAGGGAGGGGGAGGGGAAAGGCCTCGCCCTCCCCAGGGGCAAGCCCAGCATCAGGGGCACGGTGCTGCCCATCCCTAGTGACGGCCAGGAACAGGGACGAGGTTGGGGGTGGAGTTGGGGGAGGCCTCAACCAAGCCTGGGGAAATGCCCCCCAATCCAGAGCGCCTTCCCTGAGCCTGAGAGTAGACCTCAGGAACTGTGGTCAGCAAAGACATGAACCCTCAGGGTGGCCACCCAGGGGAACCTCTGTTGGCATGTTGCCCCCAGCTCTGGGATTCCTGGTGAGATCCCTGATAACCTGGAACTTGGGCTGTCCAGCCCCACCCGCCGCCCCCGCAGACGCACCCCAGCAAGGAATCTGCTCAGAGCAGGGCCCGTACAGAGCAGGGCTCCCTGCTCAGAGCCAGGAGCCGAGGGACCCTTGGGCTCCCAGAGACCCAGTGGGATGCCCCACCTATGTCCTCAGAGACACAGGGTTGCCCCAGGAGTCAGGGTCCTCAGTTCCCACAGAGCCTTCATCTGTCCCCCCACTGCCTCCTGACCAGGCTTGGGCTCTGCAGGCTCCAGGGTGAAGGGTCTAGACCCTAGACCCTCCATGCCTGACCACAAGCTCCAGGGGGTGAGGCTCTAGAACCTCCCAACACCAGGGTCACTGACTGCAGATGGCAGAGCTGCAGAGGGCAGAGTGGGAGCTCAGGCCGCCTGGACCAGGCCAAGCGCAGCTCCCACCACAGCCCCCAGGGCCCCCAGACAGATGGCCCCACAGACCAGAGCTCCTGGCCCAGAGATGCAGGGCCCAGGGCCACTGCCAAGTCCAGGGAGGCCTGGAGTCCACAAGGCAGCGGAAGCCTGTGAGCACGGCTGCACACCCAGCCCAACGCTGAGCACCTCTGGGTCAGCCCAGCACAGGCTCTGAGAGCCTCCCCAGCTTCACTGGGACACACAGCTATGACCTGCATAGCAAGAGTGGGAGGGAGGCACAGGACTCTACCCATTTGCCAAAGATGCTCTACCCACTTGCCAAAGATGCTCATGGACAGTGAGGCCCGGCCAGAGCAGTGGCTATGACCACACCTTAGACTTAGGAAGGTTTCCCTTCCTGGCCAGAGAGGCCAAGAACTGAGACGTCAGGAACAGAGGCCTCAGCAGGGTCAAGGGACCTCACAGTCCCCAATCTGAGACCACCCCTCTCATAAGGGGGCCACTTCCCCAGCCCAGCCAGGACCTGCCCCCTCTTTCTCCAACCTCCAGCTATATCCATTAGGTAGCCTAGGTGAGACTAACTCTCATTTATACTAAAGTGTGAGTGACTAATCAGACACTCCCAGAGGAAATTTATTCCACTGAGTAAATGACTCTACAGAATAAACAGAACCTGGAACTCTGTAGGTAGATCTCAAGAGAGGGAAGGAAGGAGGCAGATCCCCTCCAAGGGTCCCTGAGGCCAACAGGCCACCAATCACAGGTCTGGGGGTGGGGGTGGGGAATCAGATGAGCCTCCCCTGCTCTGTCCGCCCATGCCCACTGCACCTTCCAGAGTCACCCCAATCCCTCCCTCTGTCCCAGCCCAGCCTACCATCCTGGTCTTGTTCCCTCCCCCACATCCCAGTCATGCTCAGACAACCTGAAGAACTCCTACTCTTGCTTCAAGACCCAGATCTTGCCTGCCCACCATGACCTCCTGGGCCAGGGCACCCATGGGTCCTGAAAATCCTCTAGCAGGCACAGCCTCTGCTGGGAGTGTACCTCGAGTGGGGCAGGGGTCTCTGCAGCTCAGTGGCTATTAGACACAGGAGGAGGGTCAGGCCCCTCAGGCTGCATCCCAGATCATGGTCCAAGGGCAGCAACCTGGGGGGGCTGGGCACACAGTGTGCCACACACTCCTCTCAGTGTGTGAAAGACCATGTGTGATTTCAGTAATTTTTGTTAAAATGATAAACTAAGTTAAAAAACAAAAGCACCCTTTCACATATCTGATGCTCACAGCCAAAGCAGAGCAGGCTCAGAAAAGTGAGACTGTAGGCGACCAACCAGCTGAGGCGGGGTTTGGGGGGTGGGGACAGCCAGTGTCAAAGACCAGGCTCCCCAGTCTATGCCCTACCCTGTGAAACCTGGCCTGGGGGCAGCTCCTAACCTGAGCCCAGCAGGGCTGGGGGCTGTCAAGGCCCCATTCCCCGTTCTCTGCCTCTCCCTGGTGTTGAGGGCATAAGACAGTCTAGTTGCCGCCATGTCCCTCAGGCCTCTCTGGGAGCCACAAAGTGGCCTCAGCCTGACCAGACCTGGAATTGCCCAGGGTCAGTGCAAACCACAGAATCCAGGAAATGGCCTCAATGTCAAAGTCCCAAGACGCAACCACAGACAAGGACACGGGCTGCCTAAGGGCACCCAAGCACACCTGCTCGGCCCAGGCGGCCTCTGGGTGCCCCCCCCCAGCACTGCCAAGCGGGGGACTCAGGTTACCCATGGTTGTGCTGGGTCAGGGCTCGAGAGTCCAGCCAGACTCCAGTTCACCGCTCACCATTCCAGAGGCCCGGCCCGGCACAAGCAGGAAGTCCCCTCAGCCGGGACAGCCACCACTAAGGGCAGACATGAGAACTCTGACCCAGAAGCTGCCCGAGTCAGCAGCTGGCCTGCACTGCTCTCAGGAACCCAAGTGGCATGTGGTTCAGCAGGGACACAGGCCCTGTGGCCAGCAACCCCAAGGCTGGGGTGGGTGGAATAAAGCCCCATGTTGCCCAGTGACCCTTGGCCCCTGCCCTGTCCTGAGGACCCTGGAGAAGGGGGCCAGGAGAATGCTGTTTTAAGCTTCCAGAAACTCCTGCAGACCCCGGCAGACAGATGTGTGCCCTTGCCCGGATCACCTCATTTCCCCTGTGCTAACTAGGAGACCCACTGGGTGGCTGGCACCCTACCCCCACCCTAACCCCTTCCCCCCAACGCTTGGAAACTCTTCTGACCCCAAGCCTCATGAATCCCACCCACCCTCCACATAAAGGGGGCAGTGGACTCTGAGTCTGACAGGTGCCAAGATGGGATTTCGGAGGTCCACTTCGACCACAGACCTTCACCGCAAGTCACACACTCAGAACAGAGCCCAGGGTGAATGGAGAAGCCAAGACCGCTCTCCGCCCACCGTCCAGTGCTCTCAGACCCCGGGGCAGGCAGTCAGGGGCCCAGGCGTCTTATGCTAAGAGCACAGACAGGTGGGACACACGCACCAGGGCGAGCAGACACCGCCCAGGTCACAGCCCCAGGATCCCCTGCCCTGCCTGGCCGGACAGGTGCCTGCCGCGCGCACCCGCGCACCGGCCCTACGGCCCACTGACCCGAAGTCCTGGTCCATGGACTTGAAGAAGAATTTGTAGGCGTGCACGGGCCGGTTGCTGAGCACGTTCTTGAAGTCGGCCAGCGTGACGCGCTCGGGCGCCACTGGCAGCTTGACCAGGTACGGCGTCTCCTCCTCGTCCATGTGATAGATGATCTTGGTCTCCGCCATGGCGCGGCGCTCAGGCCCGGCCCGGGCCTCGGACGCGGGCGCCTCCGCGCTGCCGGCCCGCGCCCCGCCCGCGCGCCGCTCCCGGCCCGGCCGCGACCAGGCCCCCGCGTCCCCGCCCGGCCGCTCCGGCCCCGCCCGCCCTGCCGGCCTCAGCCCCGGCCCTGGCCCCTGTTCCGACCCCGCGCGCACCCCGGCTGCTGTCCTGCCGCCCGCGGCCGCCCATGCGCCCCCGGCCCGGGACGCAGGCAGGGAGGGCGCGAGGCCCGCCGCGTCCGTGCGCCCCGCCGCCGCCCCCTCGGGCCGCGCGTTAAAGGGACCGCGGATCCAGCTACGAGCGGCCGCTGGGGGCACCAGAGAGCGGCGGGTCTGACGTCACCGGGCGGCCTGCTGCGTGGGGGCGGGGCTACGCACGCGCGGTTGGGGAGGGCGGGGCGCGCTAGGGGGCGGGGCCTCCTGCAGTGTCCAGGCCCGGAGCCCAGGGCGCGCGCGCCCGGCCTTCGCCACGCGCATTGGGGGGCAGTCCACAGGGTCAGGCTCCAGGCCTGTGGGCGGCAGGCGCGCCCGGCGGTGAGAAGGCGGGTGGGGGCCCTCAGGAAGCTCCGAGCCCGGCCTGGAGCCCTGAGGGGTTCTGCGCGGCCGGGCTCCGGTCTTCCACCTCTTCAGAGTCCGGCGGCGCCTTGGTCACACCGACGGGCTGCGGCGGCTACGCGGGAAGCTGAGAATTCTTGTGTCCGGACCGGAACCGATGACACTCTGTCACTTTGCCCCCCCACCCCCACCACGCGTCAGCTCCGAGTTGGCGCGCCCTCTGCCAGGTCGCACGGGGGCTCCAAGACACACGGGCCAAGCGTATGCGGGTCCCCGTGTGGACGCGACAGTAGGGTCAGCGCGAGCAGCTGTGCGCACGCAGGGGCACGGCCCTCCGGCAGCAGGTGTAGAATTTTTTTTTTTCCCAGCCGCTGTCCATCAAACCTGCGTGGGGTTCTCCGTGGGGCAAGGGATACGAGGAGCAGCGCCCCCCTGGCTGTGAAGGGTCCAGCCACTGGGGAGAGCAGCTCTCCCTCTCCGACCAGGAGGAAAACTTGAGGCCACTAGAAGGAGGCCCACGCTGGCGAGAGTGAGATGGGAGAGGACCTAGGGTGGAGCCTGAGAGTGATGCGGGTGCTGCCCTCCTTGAAGTTGGCTTGGAGCCTGGACTCTCCCATCTGCCAGGTCTCTCCCATCTGACCATCCTTGCTCAGTGGACCAGCACAAGAAAAGGCCACATTAGTCCATCACTGACTGGAGGAGCCAGTTTTTCCATAAGTCCCTGAGTCCAGGCCAGGGACCACCCTCAGGTGAGCCTCTGCAGGGGGGTGTTGACATCCATTTTCCTGGGCTCTGAGGGCTCTGTGAGGTTTGCCCACTCAACAAAGCCTGGGCCTTCTTCCCTTGGATCCCAGCTTCCCCAGAGGTGATCTGAGGAAGCCAGGAAGGATGGCCTTGAAGGAGGGGTCACCATGGCTCTCTGCTGGGTGTTCAGGGAAGGAGGAAGACAGTCCCTACCCTGAGAGCTCACTAGGGACCAGATCCTCCAGGCCAGATACAAATGGCTGCTGGTCACAATGATGCAGGGTCTCTGGGGCCCCAGCTTGAACCTCTCTCTCCTACCTGATCACCTAACTCTCAGCCCAAGTCACAGGACAGAGGCTGGTAGCCAGAGGCCAGTCCCAGGACCGATGCTCATGTGGTTGAGCTGGGGCTCTGCACGGGACCTGAGTTTATGGCCAGAGCCTAAGCTCTGACAGAAAGGGCCTTGTCCAGTGGCAGTGTGGCCACTGTGAGTTGGGGGTCACTAGGCTGGGGGAGTCACAACTCCCTGCCCCAGCCTCCCTCCCTGCCTTTGCCACTGGGGGGTGTTCTTGAGAGGTGTGAAGAGAAAACAGCTATTTTGAATTGTTGCCCAGGCATTTTACTGCATGACAACCCTGCTCGTGTACAGAATCTGGACAGTTAGGTGAGGACTCAAGCTCAGGATCCCCACCACAAGTTCTTGCCTTGCTTTTCCCCCAGCACCTTTTACAGTGACCAGAGTCGAGCCGCTGACAGTCAGTGACCACTGCCCCAAGCACCTTATAAGTTCTAGGTGCTTGCTACCCTGGGCTATCCATCTCCAGCTTGCTGGTGACCTGATGGAGAGCTGCCCTTCCCCTGGCTCACAGAGCATGTCCATCCCCCAACCAGGAACTGTAAGGGACAGATTTTGTGTGTCTCCTTTGTGTGACATCTTGAAACTGTGGCTTCATCAAAACGACCCCAGGGTTTCACCTTCGGCAGGTGAGAGTTCCAATGCTGGGAGAGCCACACGCGGAGTCCATGTGGGTGGTTGCGCTTCCTCGCTCAGTGGGTCATGATTGGTGTGTTCTCAGTCCACCACTCTGGGTTTTCCAACTTAGGCTGACAGTTGCCCCTCCTGCCCCCCAGGGCCTTGGAAGACAGGGTCAGGGTTGGAGAAACAGGCTTCTTTCTACCTCATACTCCTGTTCCTGTCCCACTCTGAGGGCTCTCCCACTCACTGCTTCCTCCTTTTTCCTCATGCACTGAAGCCCATCCTGGCACCTGCTTCTCTTTTCAGAGGACTGAGCTAGTACAGCCCTCTGTCCTCATATCCCCCAACATGCTCCCCTCCCCCATGTCCAATAAACCCTCTGAAGAGGACCTGAGACCCCTCCCCAGGACACCCAGACCTTCCACCCAAAGGAAGGGGTGATGACAGTGCAACTTCAGATGAAAGAAAGCACTTTGAGGTCCCCAAGGCGCAGACTCTGCCCCCGGGGAGACGGAGGGGAGCAGCAGAGGCATCCTTGGGCCCAGGTCTAAAATCGATGTGGTCTTTATTGAGACGATAGCAATTCCCCAGGATGAGCAAGTGTGGGGTGTTGGGAGTGGCAGCACTAGCCACTCTAAGACCATCTTGACACCATCCTCCGGTCCTCGGCCAAAACAGAGTCAATGAGGCCTCGTCCCTGGACTCCAGCCCAGGGAAGGGCTGAGAGAAGAGGGTCAAGGTCAGAAGTCACGTGGAGCCCAGTGACTGTCAAGGCAGCTTGTTGGAAACGGGGCTGGAGCAGGGTAAGCAGAGAGGTGGCCCCAGGTGGCCAGACGCAGTGCAAAGAGACACTAGCCCCAGGCCTGGAATGCATAGGCTTTGGGTTGCCATGCAGAGCCCGCCACAGTCTGGCGGGGTAACGTGGGGTGCAGTCGAGGGGAGCCAGCAGGCAGCTCTCCTGAGGAAGGTAGGACTGCCAGCCCTGAGGCTGACCCAGACCCCAAGAATCCCCACTGAGCCTGTCCTGCCCGCACCCCTGCAGAGGTGGGGCTCCCAGCCCCTGGTGCGCAGAGGCCAGGAGAGCCTGAGGGACTGGTGAACATCAGCAGGGTCTTGGCCACGTGAGGGGAGAAGGGCACCTGGTAAGGGCTGCTGAAGGGGCGGGCTGCAGCACTGGCAGATTCCAGGGAGCCCACAAGCGTGTCGGAAGACTAGGTGGTCCTGAGGGCCTGGAGGCAGCCTCACTCTGCACCAGTCCAGGCCAAGTTCCTGGACAGCGGGACCAGCCGCTGGAAGGGGGGCCAGGTGAGCTGCGTGGGGGTCAGGAAGAGTCCTCCGAGGTGGACAGACAAGAGTTGGCAGAGCTGCTGGCCCAGCCAGGAGCCTGGAGTCGCCTTATTTGCAGTACTCCTTCCTGAACTCTGGAAGCCAAAGGGACAGGTGGTGTCTGCCCTCTGCCCTGGTGAAATGGGCCGACTTCCGTCGGGACCATCCAGGGACTTCTGGAACCCCGAGGGGGCAGGGGACTCCTGCTCGCAAGGCTGGCGGGTGTCTTGGGGCTCTGAGTGGGTGGAAAGGGGGTACAGCCCAGCTCTGAGATGGGCAGGGGTCTCCTCCCTCCCCTCCACTAACCTTTGTCCAAGTCGATGTTCTTGGCAGGCGGGAGGCTGTGGGCCAGGTCAGCCCTCTCCTTCAGGATGTTGTTTTTGTAATCTGGAGCAGGAAGAGAGCAGGGTGAGGGCCCCCCAAAGACGTGCCTCCCTCATCCCAGGCCTGGGAGCCACAGTCTTGCCCCTTAGGTCTCCTCACCTAGTCGAATGTCCTCACTCCTGTAAAGAGCCGGGTCCCCGGAGGCCACAGCAAACTCTGCCATGTTCATGTCTTTCCTGGAGGCAGGAGGGTGGTGGGAGGTCAGAGGATGGGTGAGTCTGCTGGGTCCCCTGGGAAGCCAGAAGGGACACTCACCCCTTGGACTTGGACTTCTTGTCGGAGTATTCGTAGCCTGGGGAGGGAGACTCGTGTTGGGGACAGCCTTGCGCACTCCCCAGCTCCTCCAGCCCAGAGGAACCCTCTGCTTTGGTCACTGTGCCCTAAGTCCCGCCTCCGGCTGGGAAAGGCTTTCTGGCACTGACCCCAGCCAGGCAATCGACTCACCTCCACGGCGGCGCTGCCGGGTGGCCAGAACGACCGTGATGAGCAGCAGGATGAAGAGCAGCAGGGTGGCCAGCACGTAACCCAGCTGCTGGAAGAAGTGGGCCCGGCCCTCTGGGACGATGACGTTGATAACGCTGCGGCCTCGCGTCAGCGTGGGATCTGCGGGGACCGTGCGCGGGACGACGTCAGGAAGCGCACCTTGCGCCCCTACGCAGCCGACCTCAGCCCGCTGGGGCCTCCCCCCAACACTGGAATCCCTGATTTGGGACGGGAGGGGGCCAGGTGGGTTGCTGCCCCGCAGACATACCTCCTGCACCTGGGCCGGGCGCGCCGCTGTGGCTGGAGCCATTGCCCGGGGAGTCCCGCGGGGGCGGGGGCGGCCGGGCGGCTGGCTCGGTGACTCTCAGGTGGAAGACGCGGCGCTCATGCAGGCCGCAGTAGTGGTGGTGTAGGTGGCAGGAGTAAGTGCCCTCGTCTGCCGGCTCCAGCGGGTCGATGAGCAGCGAGAAGTCGCCGCGCGCGAACGCGTCCGCCTCCACCGCCACGCGATCGCGCAGGAAGGACGGCCCGTAGGCGCGGCGCTCGCCGGACGCGTAAAGGTCGAGCAGGCGGTCCGCACGGTCGTGCGGCACCCCAGGCGGCTGGCGGTCCCAGTGCACAACCTGCTGCGCTTCCTCCACGTGTTTGTCGGTCCACACGTGCGCGCGGTTCACGCACGTCAGCAGCGCAGGCGCGCCACGCTCCACAGCCAGCACCTCTTTCTCGCCGTCCCAGTGCGCGCCGGTGGCCTGGGCTGGAGAAGCATGGCAGTCAGGGATCCCGAGCCGGGAGGGAGCCGGGACGGGGCGTCCAGGGTGGCAGGGGTGGAAGTGCACGGGCGGGGTGTTGGGGGGGCACACTCACGGTCGTCGGTAACCTCGAGGCGCACGGCCAGGGTCTCGTAGAAGTGGCAGTAATGGTGGTGAAGATTACAAGTGTACAGCCCCTCGTCAGTCTCCTCCACCGCTACGCACCGGGGGATGGAGCGAGGGGAACCCAGCCATAAGCTCCGCGGCCCCGCCAACGCCCCGGGGCCCCCGCCCCCCGCCGCGGTACCCAGGCCAGTACCTCGGATGAACAGCGAGAAGTTGCCATCTTTGAAGGCGGAGGAAGGCAGCAGGAGGCGGCCGCGGTCGCGCGGCTCGTACACGCGCTGCTTGCCCGCAGAGTACATATCCACCAGTCGGCGCGCGCGACCGCCAGCCAGGCCGCCGCTGAGGTCCCAGTGGACGACGCGTTGGCGGTCGTGCAGCCGGTCTTGGGTCCACACCATGCGCGGGCTCTGGCAGTGCAGCACTGCCCGGGCGCCTGCTGCCCAGCTTACTGCGGACTCGGACACCACGGAGCTGTCGGAGGTCGCGGGCCCAGATGGCCCTGGTGGGGAGGAGGAGTCAGCGGGGAGGGATGAGACTCCAGAGGACAGTACAGGATGGGGCTAGCAAGGAGGCATGGAGACTGACAGGTTCTTAGGGGAGGGTGGTCACTAACCTGAGGACAGAAGGACGGCAGAACCTGAAATAAGAGGAAGTGAGGGTCAAACTGGGGAGGGGGTGACCTGAGCCTTTACATGTGGGTCACTCGCCGAAATCGGCCCCCCACTTGGCCCCTGGGTCCCTTCTAGAGTCCTAGTTGAGGTGGGTGCTAAGGACACCTTGTTAACAGGTAGGGGTAGGTCCAGAGAAGCCAGGAGGGCACGAGGCGGGGGGGTTTCCTATGCCCTTACCTCTCCCAGGCCCCCACTTAATCCTTGTGGCCACCTGCCCGGGCTGCAGGGACAGCACCTGCGTTTCTTGGGGTGACTGGTGGGGCCAGCCCAGCTCTGGATGTGTGCTTGTCACCAAGGGCCACCTTCAGGAATGATGGCTACCCTAACCATCACTGCAGCAAAGCCACAAGAGCATCAGTGCTGACACCTCGGCTGGTTTGGGGGCTCCTGCACATACATATGCAGTGTGGCACCTGTCCAGAGCCATGCTGCACGAACCCTCCAGGGGCCTCAGGCTGCTGGCACCCCACCGGGAGCCCCTCAGCCTTCAGAAAGGACAAGAAGGCTGGATGTGGGGAGTGACCCCACCATCTGCCACCCCACACGCCAAATTCCTGCTCCAGAGATGTGGCCTGGCGCCCGGGCTGGACGGAGGAATGTGCCGGGTCAGCAGGCCACCCCTGGGGAGCAGGTTCGGGGGGCCCGGGAACAGACCCTGTGAACCCCATGCTTCCCGGGTCCCCCTCAATCCTTCATCCATCCCCTCCTGACAACAGAGAAACACAGTCTGGAGGGGCATCCCAGAGAAGTAGGGGGTGCAAGGGACCCCAGGAGGAAGCCCCATGCTCGGCCTCCCTGCCCTGTTCAGCCCTGTCTCTAGGGTCCAGTGAAGGGAAGTTCTGTAGGGATCTAACATCAGACCTCAGCCCTTCCGTGTCCTGGGGGCCTTCTCCTGGTGAGCAGCACCCTCTGAGGCCCCCAGACCCATCCACTTCCTGGTGGGGTGTCCCCTCACCCCAGAGTTCAGACAGGCTTAGCCCCAAACACGGACTGGCTCAGACTAGGTGTGACTCCGGCCACCCCACCCCCCATGAACTCACTCTGCAGAAGCACAAGTCTCCAGAGGAGGACCCAGGCCCGCAGCTCCATGGCGCCCGCCTGGCCCGCCGGCGCTTTGTCTCACTTGGTCTCAAACTCTGCAGAAAAACAGCCCGGCCCCCTCCTCCTCCCGCTCCTCAGCACCCGCCATGACATCACGGAGCCCTGGGCTGGCCGACAGTCTGCAGACCGCCCCCTCTGCTTCTGCCCGGCCCCTTGGCCTCCCCCAGTACTTGGCTGGCCTGGTGGGAGGGGTTGGGGCCTTGGCCACTGTGTCCCAGAGGGTGAGGGGAATCACTCTGGCTTGGGTCCTGGAGAAGGGGGCAGCAGCCCAGCCCTGGAGGGGCGGGGACTTGAGGACATGGCCTCAGATACCTTGTGGGTGTTTGTGACAGACAGATCCCCACTGGGGCCACTGCAGGTCTAGGGTTCTGGGGGGAGCATCTCCTCACCTGCACTCTATAGGGGGACCCCAACCAAGACATTTCCCCTCCCCCCAACCCCTTGCAGGCCAGCAGAAAGGCCCAGGCTCCCTGGCCACTAGCTCTTCCTACTGGCTATGTGGTGACCCCTGGGGCTCCATTTTTTCAGTTGTGAGGCGGGGACAATAGTGCAGACCCTGGGGGTGCAGGGGCTCCCTCCTGGCAGCATGATGGGCACCATGGTCTATCAGTCAGCTTCAGCACCCAGAAAGCTGCCAGGGAGATGAGCAGCAGGGACCAGGGTCCCCTGTCTGGGTGCCCCCACCCTATCTGCCCGCCACCCAGACCCAGGTCCACTGCTCCCGGGAGCATCGCCCTCTCCTCCTGGAGGAGAGGGAAGGAAGAGGGGTATGGAAGCCTTCCCAACAGAAGGCACAAATTTGAAGCTCTGGGAAAACTTACAAAGTCACGTAAACAAATGTGAAATAACAGAGCATGCACTGTGTACCAAACCCACTCTTTCTAATTAAGCAAACCTCAAGAATAAGAAAGGAAAAATCCACTGAACAACCGCAAAACCCACGGTGCATTTTTGGACTGCCCATTTGGACTGAATTATGGTCACAGGTCCCAGGCCCTGGTGGGCTGGAGTCTCACTCTTGAACCCTGCCCTGGTCCCCAAGTTCTCAGACAAGCAAGGAGCCCAGCTCAGCCAGACTCCTGGGCTCCAGGCAAGGGGAGGAGGCTGCTGATGCGGCAGCAAGAAGGAATGAGGGGTGACAGCAGGTAGGACCGGCTGGGAGGACACAGGACTGTGAGGACGCCCCACCCCCAATCTAACGGACCATTTCCTCAGCAGGATCCAGGCTCTGGTAGGCGGAGCCCTCTTTCCAAACTGGAATCAGGACTTGTCTCCACACCCCACCCCCAGCTCCTCCTGGGCCTTTCATTCTGGAAAAACAAGCCCTGCCTGGCTGGCCTTGAGGCCTGGCCGCTCCTCCTGTTTTTCTAACTGGTTTATATTAGTGCCGGTGGCCTCCCTCCCAGTCCATCTCCCTCCTCTTCGCTCCCCCCACCCACCCACCCCGCCTTGTGTCTGTTTCTCTCCATGTGCCTCCACGGCTCTGTCCTCCATCTCAGCCCTCTGCCCCCACCTCTGGCTGCCGGGCTGTCTTTCTTCCACAGAAGGAAGTTGTCTAGGCAGGGAGGCAGACACCCAGGTCTGGCCTCTCAATCTGGAAGAGGACAGGGTCAGCTCCCAGCACTGAGCTAGGAGCCTGGAGGTGCTGGGTCCACACCCTGAACTCCCTGCAGAGCCCTCCACCCCCACCCACGACCAGGCCTGCGAGGCGGTTGGTGGGTTCGCGGCACCGCAGGTCCAGCCCTTGGCTCAGCCCCAGTGCAGAAGCCTGAAGGAGGAAGCAAACCCTGTGGCACCACTGGGCAGGATGGACAGGGCATGAAAGGCGGCAACACCCTCCTCCCTGCTCCCTCCCTCTGCTTAAGCCCACCTCCCCCGTCCTTGGCAGGAAACACAAGTGAGAACAGAGGCCCAGGAGAGGACAGACCAGAACTAAATGACCACATCCCCTCTCCCAAAAGTCCAGGCCGGACAAGGCGGGTCAGCCAGGCAGCCCCATGGAGACTGAGACTCAGCCTCTGGCTCCAGTCCTGGGGACCCGGACATTCCAGGCAGCCAAGCTCATTGGGAGGAAAAACCACAGGCACTCAGAGGCACAACCCAACACAGACACGTGTTAACACGTGCTGTTCTGTCATCCAGCAGAGCTGAGCACCTACTGTGTGCCAGGCCCTGGGGTTCAGCACTTCACAGAGGCCAAGCTCCTGCCCTCTGGGAGTTGTTAGTGCGGAGGCAGCCGGCTCGCTGAGGAATGAGGTCATTTTAAAAGCAGCAAGGTTAAACCCTCCGCGAACTGACCTGGACAGCCTCCAAGGGACCCATTCCTCTGAGGACTGACCAGGACACCCTCTGAGGGACCCACACCCACAGCGAATGGCCAGGCAGGGGCTCAGGAAGCTGCCTGCCATAAGGGTTGGAGGGGGGAGGCACGCTGGGTGCGGAGGTCTGCGGGCCACACCCAGGCTCTCACGTGGAGCACAGGGAGGCCTGAAGGGGCCTGGTGGTCTGGTGATGCAAGAAATGCCAAATGGTTAGTTTAGAGCTGTCAGGGTTTACAAGAGCACACCAGGAAAATGGACATCTGAGGACCAGGTGGTGGACGCAATCCGAGATGCTCCCCAGGGCACCCGGCCCTGAGGGAGCCTGTGGCCAGACATCCCTTAGTGTCCAGATGACAGGTGCCTGCCAGTCACTCCTGAAGCAGAGTCTGCATTGCTGCCAAGGAGCCTCAGCTTCTTCTGAAACACTGAAACTCCCTCCCCCAAGAAGAAAACAGACCTCACACTGCTTTTCTGTTGGTCTGAGCAGTTCTAAAAGCCATTTGTAGAACTTCCCTGGTGGTCCAGTGCCTAGGACTCAACTTTCCCAATGCAGGGGGCTTAGGTTTGATCCCCAGTCAGGGAACTAGATCCCACAGGCCACAATGAAGGTCCAACTAAGACCTGGTACAGCCAAATAAATGAATACATTTTAAAAAAATGTCACTTGAGACTGTGTTTGGCCCTTCTTCTTGGTTCCTGGTGGCCTGCCTGGCCCCAAGAGGCAAGGGGACTCTGCAGCCCTCATGTCTGAGGACCCATGAATCCCGTGGAGGCTCTCTTCTTTGGCTGAGAAGACAGGGCTGTCCTCCACCATCTCCTAGAGTTTGCTGTAATTCATGTCCAATGAGATGGTGATGCTATCTAACCACTTCATCCTCTGCTGCCTCCTTCTCTTCCTGCCCTCAATCTTTCCCAGAATCAAGGACTTTTCCAAAAGAGTCAGCTCTTCACAACAGGTGGCCAAAGTATTGGAGCTTCAGCTTCAGCATCTGTCCTTCCAATGAATGTTCAGGGTTAATTTCCTTTAGGATGGACTGGTTTGATCTCCTTGCTATTCAAGAGACTCTCAGTAGTCTTCTCCAGCACTACAACTCAAAAACATCAATTGTTTAGTGCTCAGTCTTCTTTATGGTCCAACTCTCACATCTGTACATGACTGCTGGGGTCCAGCCCCGGCGGGTCCAGGAATACATAAGGGATGAGTGGCGTCAGCAAGAAGAAGTGCACGGACTCTGGTTGCAATGCAAGAACTCGTCTACTTTATTTTTTAACAGCTCAGATTATATAGAATTGTTTTTCTTACCTCCCCCTTACCATCACCCCATGTTATATCAGATGTCGGTTTCATACTCCCGTCAACATTTTCCCTCATATCTTTCCCAATGACTTCATCTGGAACAATCCCGATTACAGGGTTTTTTCCTTGAATGTCCCATACATAGTCTTCTTGCCTCAATGGCCTAACATTTTCACTCTGACAAAAACAATGTTCCATAGATTCCAGCTATAGTATGAATTCTTTGGACAATAAAACAATACATGGGAAGGGTTATGAAAAACATGTTTGACATTTCTGAGAATAGTACCATGAGAAAACCTTGATATTTTTCTTTGTCTAAGACCACAAAACCTCAGTCTACAATCTAACTATGAAGCAGCAAAACACCTCTGAAGCAGCAAAACACCTCTAATAATAGTGAAGTAATGGCAGTGAGGCTGGTTAATATAAATCTTCTATTGAAATCCTATGTTACACATTTTCTAATTCTACAAAAATACCTGTAATATTCTATGTTTATTAAGGGAATGGAAACAGTGGACAAATAGCAGCACTGAAATAACAACAATGAAAACCCTCTTGACCAAAGAACATTAACCTATCGTACATCTGCTTCTGAATCTAAATACCTTTACTTTTTTTTTTTGCCTTTACTCTTTTTTAATCTAGAACATTATACTCTTCTAAGCAAGCAGCCAATTTATACCTGTGGTCTTTTCCTTTTTGGCTTGGTACGGTACTTATGGTCATGTCCTGGGCCAAAGCAATCACGAGCATTTCTTATGCCCTCCCAAGCATAACGCCACTTGTGTGGTGAATGGTCTGTCACAGACCTAAACAGGCCTTTCATTCCTGGTTGGTCATAAGGTTCCCAATGCTCAGGAGGCAGAGTAGGCCTTGGCCTTAGGGAATCTTTCTTAATAGGATTGGACTTTTCTGGGGTGGCCTGATCACTGTATGTTACATTCCCAAGAATTAACAGAAAACCCAACAACAGTAAGACAGAAAGAGGAAGGGGACATACTGGGCCCCTGGGGCGACCCTGAGGGGAAGAGCTGCCTTGCAGGTTCCTCTCTCGTCCCGTGACCTTGTCATGGTCTGGGCGAGTCCCGGTGAAGAACTGCCTTGCAGGTTCCTCTCTCGTCCCGTGACCTTGTCACGGTCTGGGCCTGTCCCAGCGGCTCCTGACACATGACTACTGGAAAAACCATAGCTTTGACTATACGGACCTTTGTTGACAAAGTGGTCTCTGCTTTTTACTGTCTAAGTTTGTCATAGCTTTCCTTCCAAGGATTAAGCATCTTTTAATTTTGCAACTGCAATCATTGTCTGCAGTGATTTTGGAGGCCAAGAAAAATCTGTCACTGCTTCCACTTTTTCCACTTCTATTTGCCATGAAGTGATGGGACTGGGTGCCATGATCTTAGTTTTCTGAATGTTAAGTTTTAAGCCAGCTTTTTCACTCTCCTCTTTCACCTTCATCAAGAGGCTCTTTAGTTCCTCTTCACTTCCTGTTATTAGAGTAGTATCATCTGCATATCTGAGGTTGTTGGTATTTCTTCTGGCAGTCTTGATTCCAGCTTGTGATTCATCCTGCCTGGCATTTTGCATGATGTACTCTGCATATAAGTTAAATAAGCAGGGTGACAATATACAGCCTTGATGTATTCCTTTCCCAATTTTGAACCAGTTAGTTGTTCCATGTCTGGTTCTAACCATTGCTTATTGACCCTCATACAGGTTTCTCAGGAGACAGGTAAGGTGGTCTGGTACTCTCATCACTTTAAGAATTTTCCACAGCTTGTTGTGATCCACACAAAGGCTTTAGCATAGTCAAAGAAGCAGAAGTAGATGTTTTTCTGGAACGCCCTTGCTTTTTCCATGATCCAATAAATGTTGGCAATTTGATCTCTGGTTCCTCTGCCTCTTTGACACCCAGCTTGTACATCTGGAAGTTCTTGTTTCAGGGACCTCTGAAGCATAGCTTGAAGGATTCTGAGTATAACCTTGCTAGCATGTGAAATGAGCGCAATTGTGTGGTACATTCTCTGGCATTGCCGTTTTTGGGGATTAGCATGAAAACTAACCTTTTCCAGTCCTGTGGCCACTGCTGAGTTTTCCAAATTTGCTGACATGGGTGCAGCACTTCAACAGCATCATCATCATTTAGGATTTCCATCACCTCCACTAGCTTTGTTCACAGTAATGCATCCGAAGACCCATTTGACTTCCAGGATGTCTGACTCTAGGTCAGTGCCCACACCATTGTGGTTATCTGGGTCACTAAGACCTTTTTTGTACAGTTCTATGTATTCTTGCCACCCCTTCTTAATCTCTTCTGCTTCTGTTAGGTCCTTACTCTTTCTGTCCTTTATCATGCCCATCATTGCATGAAATGTTCCCTTGATATCTCCAATTTTCTTGAAGAGGTCTCTTGTCTTTTCCATTTTATTGTTTTCCTCTATTTCTTTATATCATTCACTTAAGAAGGACTTCCTATCTCTCCTTGCTATTCTCTGGAACTCTACGTTCAGTTGGATGTATCTTTCCCTTTCTCCCTTGCCTTTTGCTTCTCTTCTTTTCTCAGCTATTTGTAAAGCCTCCTCAGATGACCACTTTGCCTTCTTGCATTTCTTTTTCTTTGGGATGGTTTTGGTCACTGCTTCCTGAACAATGCTACAAACATCTGTCCATAGTTCTTCAGGCAGTCTGTCTACCAGATCTAATCCCTTGAATCTATTTGTCACCTCCACTGTACAATCATAAAGGATTTGATTTAGGTCATACCTGAATGGTGTGGTGGTTTTCCCTACTTTCTTCAATTTAAGCCTGAATTTTGCAATACAGAGCTCATGATCTGAGCCACAGTCAGCTTTAGGTCTTGTTTTTAGTGACTGTAGAGTTTCTCCAACTTTGGCTGCGAAGAACATAATCAATCTGATTTCAGTATTGACCATTTGGTTGGGTTGTTGGAAAGGGTGTTTGCTATGACCAGCATGTTCTCTTGACAAAGCTGTTAGCCTTTGCCCTGCTTCATTTTGTACTCCAAGGCCAAACCTGCCAAGTATCTCGACTTCCTACTTTTGCATTCCAATCCCCTATGATGAAAAGGGTATCTATTTTTGGTGTTAGTTCTAGAAGGTGTTGTAGGTCTTCACAGAACCATTCAACTCCAGCTTCTTTGGCATCAGTGGTTGGGGTATAGACTTGGATTAAAATAATGTTGAACAGTTTGCCTTGGAAACGAACTGAGATCATTCTGTAATTTTTGAGAGTGCACCCAAGTAATGCATTTCAGACTCTTGTTGACTATGAGGGCTACTCCTCTTCTTCTAAGGGATTCTTGCCCACAGTAGTAGATATAATGGTCATCTGAATGGAATTCTCCCATGCCTATCCATTTTAGTTCACCAATTCCTAAGATGTTGATGTTCACTCTTGCTATTTTCTGCCTGACCATGTCCAATTTACCTTGATTCATGGAAAGGAGAGTGAGAAAGCTGGCTTAAAACTAAGCATAAAAAAAAAAAAAGAGATCATGGCATCTGGTCCCATCACTTCATGGCAAATTGATGGGGAAGCAGTGGCAGATTTTATTTTCTTGGGCTCAAAATTCACTGCAGGTGATGACTACAGCCATTAAATTAAAAGACACTTGCTTCTTGGAACAAAAGCCATGACAAACCTAGACAGCATATTAAAAAGCAGAGACATCACTTTCCTGACAAAGGTCTGTTTAGTCAAAGCTATGGCTTTCCCAGTAGTCACATATGGATATGAGAGTTGGACCATAAAGAAGGCTGAGTGCCAAAGAACTGATGCTTCTGAACTGTGATGCTGGAGCAGACTCTTGAGAGTCCCTTGGACTGCAAGGAGATCAAACCAGTCCATCCTAAAGGAGATCAGACCTGAATAGTCATTGGAAGGACAGATGCTAAAGCTGAAGCTCCAATACTTTAGCCACCTGATATGAAGAACTGACTCATTGGGAAAGACTGAAGGCAGGAGAAGTGGGTGATAGAAGATGGGATGGTTGGATGGCATCACCAACCATAAACATGCATTTGCGCAAGCTCCAAGAGTTGGTGATGGACAGGGAAGCCAGGCGTGCTGCAGTCCATGGGGTCGCAAAGAGTTGGACATGACTTAGCAACTGAACAATGATCTTGAGGAACAGACATAGGATCCCTTCCATTTTTCCTTAGGTTGCTGCTCAGGTCATTGCTCTTTTTCACTTTCACCAGTACCTGGCTTCCTGTGTTGGAGGGATAAAAGGGAGCTTCCAGATGATGGGGAGATCTGTGGGACACACGCTCATGCATAGCGCTTAACAATTGTGAACACAGTGTTTAACTTTACCTCCTCTGTTAAAAATGTTTTTTACTCAGGACCAGAGAGTGGTCTCCTGTACATAATTTCATAAGGGCTCTATCCAAGACTGCTTCTAGGGGACACCAGTGTATGGAGAGCAATTTGCAAGACCATGTCCTGTGTTAGATGAGTTTCTGGCATAGCCTGCAAGAGATGTCTTAATAATCTCAATATCTTTAGAAAAGATCCAGATATTTGCTACATAAGCAACACAACCACAAGCTGGGGGAGGGATGAATGGTGGAGCACAGGGGGTTTCTCCAAGCAGGAGAACAGGGAACAGGGAACTGTTCTGCATGACCCACAATCAGGGGACACATGGCACCATGCATTTATCAAGATCCAATGAACTGCATGGCACAAGGAGGGAACCTTAACATGTGAAAAGTCTAAAAAAACTCACACAGGTGATCAGGAAACCAAAATGTGGCCAAGAAACCTGCTGAGTCACACATGGAGTAATATTAAGTAAGGGGTGTGCGAGCACCAGCCTGAGCAACCTCAGGAGTAAACAGAGCCTGTGGCTAAAGGAAGAGGGGCCTGCACACAGCACTGAGCTTGAGCTGGCAAAGCTGTTTCCTGCTGGCTATGGTTTATCAGCTCCACTACTGCCTATAGGATGTGGGCTAAACAATTAGATGAGAGGTTATGGAAAAGCAAGAGGGGGGCTGGGATGAACCACAAGGTCTGGATCACAGCTGGAGACGCTGCTATGAACTCGTGTTCAGCCTAACAAAAACACTGGTGGATGCTTGTGGCAGCAGTTTCCTCTGTGTGAACACATGGTCAACTGCCATCTGAGAAGGGCCCACAGCTGTGTGCACACCCAGCTCCAGATCTTGGTTTCTAAGAAAGAACAGGAACCAGGGCTCCTTGGAGAAATGTCTGATTTTAGGGTTGTGTGAAAAAATACACAAAAGAAGTCTGTAGTGCCAAAAATGGGGGTGTCAAAGGTCACAGGGCCCAAAGCTGGAACCAGAGGAGCAACGAAGTCCAGGGGTACTGGACTGTGACTCAGAGCAGGAAGTGACCATCCATGCCTACACCCACAGGAACAAGTGACTAGACATAAACACAGCTTTTCCAGGCAGTAGAATCCCCAAGGTTGAGGTGGAGACAGAACAGGATCATGACTCTCACCCACACCAAGCACAGTGGGGTGCAGGGCTGATGTTGTCATCCTCTACTGCCCACGGTTCTGTGGGTCGGGAGTAGCTCCACGTGGCATTGCTGGGATGGCTCGACGGAGCCTGGACGATCCACGTGCTTCTCTCTAGGAACTGGGGTCTTGGTGTGCCATAGACTGGGTCCTCTGTCCATGTGGCCCCTTGTCACTCAGCAGTCTAAACCAGGCTTCCTTCCCGACAGAAGCTTCTGGGAGCCTTAAGGCCAAATCTCAAAAGCATCTGCTACTTCCGACTGGTCAAAGCAGGTTACAGCCCAGATTCCTGGGGAGGGAGACAGTCCCTGGCTTTGGTGGGGGGACCAAAGCAGGACCACAAGGCTGAAGGGTTTGTGTACAGGGAGGGGTTCTGACATCTGTAGTAACCATGTACCAGAGGTGAGAGGCAGGTAGCACAACGAAACGCAAGTAGTTCAGAGCATGGCTCAGGTTTACCTGAACAAATCCTTTATAAACGAGATCAGCTCGGACTTCTCTGGTGGTGGAGTGGACAAGAATCCACTTGCCAAATCAGGGGACATGGATTTGATCCCTGGCCTAAGGAAGATTCCACATGTGGTGGAGCAGCGAAGCCCATGTGGCACAATTACTGTGCCCGTGTTCTAGAGCCCCCAGCCACAAATACAGAACCCACGTGCTGCAACTACTGAAGCCCGAGCACTCTAGGGCCTGTAAGCCACAAAAACTAAAGCCTGGGCGCCCAGAACCTATTCTCAGCAGCAAGAGAAGCCACCGAAATGGGAAGCCCCAACACTGAAACAAAGAGTAGTCCCTGCTCGCCACACCTGCAGAAAGTCCACACAAAGCACCAAAGATTCAGTGCAGTCAAAAATAATAAGTAAAAGAGATCAGCTGTTTTTTTTTTTCTTTTTAAGGGAAAGGGGGTATGGGGACCTCATTGCTTTTCTTTTTAAAAAATATTTATTTATTTATTGTTGGCTGTGCTGGGTCTTTGTTCCCTTCCGTGTGCTTTCTCTAGTTGTGGCAAGTGAGGGCTACTCTCTAGTCAGAATGCAAGCTTCTCATTGTGGTGGCTTCTCCTGTTGTGGAGCATAGGTTCTAGGGCGAGTGGGCTCAGTAGGTGTGGCATGTGGGCTCAGCTGCCCTGGGGCATGTAGGATCTTCCTGGACCAGGGACTGAACTTGTGACCCTTGCATTGTACGGTGGACTCTTAACCACTGGGCCACCAGGGAAGCCCAAGATCAGTTAATTTAATCAAATATAGTTAAACACAATACCAGACCACCTCATCTGCCTCCTGAGAAATCTGTATGCAGGTCAAGAAGCAACAGTTAGAACCAGACACAGAACAACGAACTGGTTCCAAATTGGGAAAGGAGTACATCAAGGCTGTATATTGTCACCCTACTTATTTAACTTATATGCAGAGTACATCATGCAAAATGCTGGGCTGGATGAAGCACAAGCTGGAATCAAGATTGCCAGGAGAAATATCAATAACCTCAGATATGCAAATGACACCACCCTCATAGCAGAAAGTGAAGAAGAACTAAAGAGCCTCTTGATAAAAGTGAAAGAGTTGTCTTAAAACAACATTCAAAAAACTAAGATCATGGCACCTGGTCCCATCACTTCATGGCAAATAGATGGGGAAACAATGAAAACAGTGAAAGACTATTTTGTTGGGCTCCAAAATCACTGCAGATGGTGACTGCAGCCATGAAATTAAAAGACGCTTGCTCCTTAAAAGAAAAGCTATGACCAACCTAGGCAGTATATTAGAAAGCAGAGGCATTACTTTGCTGACAAAGGTCCATCCAGTCAAAGCTATGGTTTTTCCAGTAGTCATGTGTGGATGTGAGAGTTGGACTATAAAGAAAGTTGAATGCTGAAGAACTGATGCTTTTGAACTGTGGTGTTGGAGAAGGCTCTTGAGAGTTCCTTGGACTGCAAGGAGATCTAACCAGTCCATCCTAAAGGAAATCAGTCCTGAATATTCATTGAAAAGACTGATGCTGAAGCTGAAACTCCAATAATTTGGCCATCTGATGTGAAGAACTGACTCTGGAAAAGATCCTGATGCTGGGAAAGATTGAAGGCGGGAGAAAGGGATGACAGGTGATGAGATGGTTGGATGGCTTTACCGACTTGATGGGCATGAGTTTGAGCAAGCTCCGGGAGTTGGGGCTGGATAGAGAAGCTTGGCATGCTGCAGTCCATGGGGTCACAAAGAGACAAGACTGAGCGACTGAACTGAACTGAGACACATGTGTTTACATTTTTTTGATCTTAAATAGTTCTTGGGAAAAAATAACTTACCTGACCCATAAAAGCAGACTAAGAAATGTAGGAAAGTTTAATTAAGCTTTGCATATGTAAATAAACCTAATTCTTCCATAATATTACATTATCTTTTCAGTGTTATGTTATGTATCAGGAGAAAGATATATAGTTGTTTAAGTCAAAATTGTGGAATCAGTCTAATTTGGGGCTTTTCCTGCTGGCTCAGTAGTAAAGAATCTGCCTGCCAATGAAGGAGACACAGGTTTGGTCCCTGGTCCAGATGATCCCTTGGGGAAGGAAATGGCAATCCACTCCAGTATTCTTGCCTGGAAAATCCCATGGACAGAGGAGCCAGGTGGACTACGGTCCAGGGGTCGCAAAGAGTCGGACACAACTTAGCCACTAAACAACAATAACAGTCTAATTTGTTCAAGGATTCATCCTGATTAAAAACACTACCTAAACTTTTTATAATATAGGTTGTTAAACTCCACATTTTCCACCCTGACATTTAAACAATATTAAATCAATGTTTCTATGCCATGAAGTCCTTGTCAATATTTGCTGTTTGGCAATATTTGCTCTCTGCCAGAATTCACATCTCTCTGCTTCTTATCCAATGATCAACCACTGTCTCAGGTGTTTTGTTTTTTTTAAACTGAGGATTCTCCAAGAAAATGACTTTCTTTTAAAAGGTGAACACTTCTAAGGCATTGCTGTTTGCTCTTCAGTCGCTAGGTTGCATCCAACCCTGCGACCCCATGGATTATAGACCACCCGGCTCTTCTGTCCATGAGATTTCCCAGCAAGAAAACTGGAGTGGGTTGCCATTTCCTTCTCTAGGGACTCTTTCCGACCCAGGGATCAAACCCACATCTCCTGCTTGGCACACAGATTCTTTACCACTGAGCCACCTGGAAAGCTCTAAGCTGTTGTTAGAAATTCAGTTTCTCTTTTCTTTCTGGAATTCTCACATTCTCTAGCTTTTTTTTCTTTTAGCTTTTTAATCTGCTTTGGTTTCCAAGAAGATAGGGAGTTACACTAAAACACCCAGAGAATGCCTCCAGTCAGGCATCTGGAGACCCTGGGACTTGGGCCTTGTCCTCCACGGCTGCCCAGAGAACGGGTTTCAACACGTCAAATGCTTCAGTCCAGTGTAGCTACTGCCCTCCTATGGTTCATCTTTGGCCAGCAAAGCCCTTTGCGCCCTCCCAACTCCTCCCATGGCCTCTGCCATGAAGAGACATGGTGGGCTCTCATGAATTTCCTGCCACAGGTCTGGCGTTAGGGCTGCCAGGTAAATACCACACGGGACATACTTATACTGAGAAATTTGTTGTATATCTGATATTCAGATCTAACTGGGAGACATGTATTTTTATTTGCTGAAGTTGGCAACCTTCCTGGAATCAGCCATAGTCCCCAGAGTCCTGGCTTCCACCTAAAGTGGGGTGGAGGGCACTTAAGAGCCACTGCTGGGGGTCTCAGTTTGTAGACCCCACTCTCAAACATAAGCACACAGCCAAGTGCCACCAGAGGAAGCCCACTATCATGGGAAGCAGAGGCGACAGTCCACAGACAGAGGGATGAACTGGGAATAAGTGGAAATGGGACTTGGTTGGGGAGGGGGATGGAGGAAATCCACAACATCAGTATCTTCACAGACCTGACCTGACCACACCCATGAAACAGACACACAGAAAACAAAGGGGTCTTAGAAATGAAGAACAAAGTAACAGAAACAAAAAAATTTATTACCTGTGTTAGAAGAAAATGTTGAGGGTGCCAATGAGACAGAATATAGAAAGTGACCCAAAAAACAGGAGTTTCAGAAGAAAAGAAGTAGAGGGAAGGAAATGATAACAAAATGGTTCAAGAAAATGTCCTAGAACTGAAGGAGGGTTAGGCGTTTCCAGACAGAATTAGGCTCCCGTGGGGCAGACACAGACCCACAACAAAGCACACACCATGGGAGAGTTCACACCAGTGAGGAAAGAGGAGCTTTGAAAAAGTCACAGAGGCTCTGGAACCAAAACGGTGCAGTTTTCTCAACAGCAACACTGGGAAAGGGAATAGGAGAGAATGACATCTGCAGAGGTTGACAGGAAATAATTTCCAGCCTAGAATTCTATATCCAGCCAAACTGTCAACCAAGAAACAGGATCCAATAAAGTCATGTACAGATTTACAAAGTTTCAGAATTTCTCCTGTCTTTTTTTCTGCAGGAAACTATGGAGATGTGGGCTTCCCTCATAGCTCAGTTGGTAAAGAATTTGCCTGCAGTGCAGGAGACCCAGTTTCAATTCCTGGATTGGGAAGATCCCCTGGAGAAGGAAATGGCAACCCACTCCAGTATGCTTGCCTGGAGAGAAGCCTGGTGGGCTACAGTCCATGGGGTCATAAGACTTGGACACAACTTAGTGACTAAATTACCACCCACCATGAAGGATATGCTCTTTCAAAGTGAAGGAAGGAAAAAGAATTTAAAAACGTAAGTGAACACGAGGGGTCAGGGGAGCAGAGAGTTTGAGAGACTCCCCAAGGTGAAAGCTGGGCCCAGAGGTGATGGGCAAGCAGCCAGCTGGACAGATGAGTGGTCCAGGAGAGACTTCAACTCAAGGTGAGTGAAGCTCAGCTGCTCTGAGAGGTGGGCTGAGAACTTGGTGTTGACATTGTGATGAGGGCACAGAAAACTAAAGCAACCAAAAAGAATAAAAATAAGAAATTAATGCTTCCAGGGAAAAGAAAAACAGGGAAGGAAGAGCAGTGAGTGTCTCCTTTTTATGGTTACAGGGACATGAACACACTCACGGCCCCCAAATCACAAATCAGAGGAGGGCCAGGAGGGGAGAGCAGAGGATACCTACAAGGAAAACGAACCAGAGAAACAAGCATGTTTAGTGCTGTATTTTCCAGAGTGAAAGTTAGGCCCCACGAACGAGTGTGAATTCAATTTAGTGGCTCACAAACACCATTTCTTAATGAAGTTGACTACAATAGAAAATGTCTGAGATTACTGTGCTTCAGTTCAGTCACACGGTCATGTCAGACTCTTTGTGACCCCATGGACTGCAACACCCAGGCCTCCCTGTCCATCACCAACTCCTGGAGTTTACTCAGACTCATGTCCATTGAGTAAGTGATGCCATCCAACCATCTCATCCTCTGTCATCCCCTTCTCCTCCCGTCTTCAATCTTTCCCAGCATCAAGGTCTTTTCCAATGAGGCAGCTCTTCATATCAGGTGGCCAAAGTACTGGAGTTTCAGTTTTAGCATCAGTCCTTCCAATGAATATTCAGGACTGATTTCCTTTAGGATGGACTGGTTGGATCTCCTTGCTGTCCAAGGGACACTCAAGGGTCTTCTCCAAAACCACACTTCAAAAGCATCAATTCTTCAGCGCTCAGCTTTCTTTATAGTCCAACTCTCACATCCACACATGACTACTGGACAAAAAATAGCTTTGACTAGATGGACCTTTGTCGGCAAAGTAATGTCTTTGCTTTTTAATATACTGTCTAGGTTGGTCATAGCTTTTCTTCCAAGGAGCAAGCATCTTTTAATTACATGGCTGCAGTCACCATCTGCAGTAATTTTGGGCCCCCCAAAATAAAGTCTGTCACTGTTTCCATTGTTTCCCCATCTATTTGCCATGAAGTAATGGGACCGGATGCCATGATCTTCATTTTCTGAATGTTGAGTTTTAAGGGAACATTTTCATTCTTCTCTTTCACTTTTATCAAGAGGCTCTTTAGTTCTTCTTTGATTTCTGCCATAAGGGTGGTGTCATCTGCATATCTGAAGTTATTGATATTTCTCCCGGCAATCTTGATTTCAGCTTGTGCTTCATCCAGCCCAGCATTTTGCATGATGTACTCTGCATATAAGTTAAATAAGCAGGGTGACAATATACAGCCTTGACATACTCCTTTCCCAATTTTGAATCAGTCTGTTGTTCCATGTCCAGTTCTAACTAACTGTTGCTTCTTGACCTGCATACAGATTTCTCAGGAGCATGTCAGTTGGTCTGGTATTCCCATCTCTTTTAAGAATTTTCCAGTTTGTTATGATTCACACAGTCAAAAGCTTTGGCATAGTCAATAAAGCAGAAGTAGATGTTTTTCTAGAACTCTCTTGCTTTTTTGATGATCCAACAGATGTTGGCAATTTGATCTCTGGTTCCTCTGCTTTTTCTAAATCCAGCTTGAGCATCCATACTGCGTTTAGGAGGGCTATGTATTTTTTTCTAATTTTGTAGATGTGAGTGTGTACCAGGTAGTGATATATAAAATATATTTGAGGCGGCAACAGCATGGCGAGCGGGGTCGGGGTGGGCGCCGGCCTCGGCGCGGGCATGAACCAGCGCATGGACAGCTACGCGCACATGAACGGCTGGAGCAACGGCAGCTACAGCATGATGCAGGACCAGCTGGGCTACCCGCAGCACCCGGGCCTCAACGCGCACGGCGCCGCTCAGATGCAGCCCATGCACCGCTACGACGTGAGCGCTCTGCAGTACAACTCCATGACCAGCTCGCAGACCTACATGAACGGCTCGCCCACCTACAGCATGTCCTATTCTCAGCAGGGCACCCCCGGCATGGCGCTTGGCTCCATGGGCTCGGTGGTGAAGTCCGAGGCCAGCTCCAGCCCCGCCCCCCCGTGGTTACCACTTCTTCCCACTCCAGGGCGCCCTGCCAAGCCGGGGACCTCCGGGACATGATCAGCATGTACCTCCCCGGCGCCGAGGTGCCGGAGCCCGCCGCCCCAAGCAGACTTCACATGTCCCAGCACTACCAGAGCGGCCCGGTGCCTGGCACGGCCATTAACGGCACACTGCCCCTCTCGCACATGTGAGGGCCGGACGGTGAACTGGAGGGGGCGGGGGAGACATTTGCAAAGAAAAAGAGGGAAATGGAGGAGAGCAAGAAACAGCATGGAGAAAAACCCGGTATGCTAAAAAAATAAAATAAAATCATCCACAGCAAATGACAGCTGCAAAGAAAGCGCCAGTCCCATCCACACTCACGCAAAAACCGCGATGCCGGCAAGAAAACTTTTATGAGAGATCCTGGACTTCTTTCGGGGGGACTATTTTTGTACAGAGAAAACCTGGGGTGGGCGAGGTGGGGAGGGTGAGGGAATGGACCTTGTATAGATCTGGAGGAAAGAAAACTACGCAAAACTTTTTAAAAGTTCTAGTGATACGGTAGGAGCTTTGCAGAAAGTTTGCAAAAGTCTTTACCAATAATATTTAGAGCTAGTCTCCAAGCAACAACAAAAAAAAATGTTTTAATATTTGCAAGCAACTTTTGTACAGTATTTATCGAGATAAACATGGCAATCAAAATGTCCATTGTTTATAAGCTGAGAATTTGCCAATATTTTTCAAGGAGAGGCTTCTTGCTGAATTTTGATTCTGCAGCTGAAATTTAGGACAGTTGCAAAAGTGCAAAGAAGAAAATTAATCAGATTGGGCATTTTAATTGTTTAAAAATTGTACAAAAGGAAAAAATTAGAATAAGTACTGGCAAAACCATCTCCGTGGTCTCTAAAGGGGCAAAAGTTTTAGATTGTACTAAATTTTTTTAACTTAACTGTTAAAAGCAAAAATGGCCATGCAAGTTGACATCGTTGGTAATTTATAATAGCTTTTTTTGTTTCCCAACTTTCCATTTTGTTCAGATAAAAAATCAACATGAAAAAAAACAAAACAAAACAAAAAATATATTTGAGTTTTGCTCAAAAAAGTCCAAAACCCACCAAGTTAGAGAAATGACATTAAACACCAAAAGAATCATCTAAAAGGGCTGATGTGCTTCTGGGAAAGGTGGTGTGGGGAAAAGAGACTGCTGTTCTCTTAAGCAGCACTGTTGAACTATTAAACTATTTACATATGTAGATATGCACTGACGTGATTTTTATAAAAATTGTTGTTCAGTCACTCAATCATGTCCGACTCTTTGAGACCCCATGGATTGCAGCACACCAGGCTTCCCTGTCTTTCACCATCTCCCAGAGCTTGCTCAAACTCCTGTCTATCAAGTTGGTGATGCCATCCAACCATCTCATCCTCTGTCGTCCCCTTCTCCTCCTGCCTTCAATCTTTCCCAGCAGGAGGGTCTTTTCCAGTAAGTCAGTTCTTCACATAAGGTGGCCAAAGTATTGGAGCTTCAGCTTCAAAATCAGTCCTTCCAATGAATATTCAGGACTGATTTCCTTTAGGATGGACTGGTTTGATCTTCTTGCATTCCAAGGGACTCTCAATAGTCTTCTCCAACACCACAGTTCAAAAGCATCAATTCTTCAGCACTTAACTTTCTTTATAGTCCAACTCACATCCACACATGACTACTGAAAAAACCATTGCTTTGACTTTGTCAGCAAAGTAATGTCTCTGCTTTTTAATATGCTGTCTAGGTTGGTCATAGCTTTTCTTTTAAGGAGCAAGCATCTTTTAATTTCATGGCTGCAGTCACCATCTGCAGTGATTTTGGAGCCCAAGAAAATAGTCTTTCACTGTTGCCATTGTTTCCCCATATATTTGCCATGAAGTAATAGGACCAGATGCCATGATTTTCCATAGTTTGTTGTGGTCCACACAGTCAAAGGCTTTAGCATAGTCAATTAAGCAGGAGTAGATGTTTTTCTGGCACTTTTTCTGTGATACACTTTTAGAAAAATAAGTTTTGGAGTCAATCAGTCTGAGAGCTAATTCATGGCTTCTCAGTCATGTGACTGTGGGCAAGTTCATCTGTGTATTTAAGGGTCCTTCCTTATCAGACAAAGCTCATTATAGATTTGTTGTGAAATGAGATAGTCCTGTGAAGAACCTAGCACTCTGTAGGGGAAGGAATCACACCTACATCAGTTATTAATTGTTTAAAAACATAACTCTTATTCTGCCAACTCTCTCTCGGACACCTGCTCTTGGAAAGCTACTATAGGATGTGCTCCATGAAGAAAAGGAAATAAACCACAAAACTGGAACACGCAGCATTCCAGAAACAGAGGTTCCAGCTTATGAGGCCAAGGGTATCCCAGAGAAACCTTACTGGTGCCACTGAGGACCCAGGGCAGCCCAGACGTGGCTCAGGAGGGTGGCTCCACCTGAAGAAGGTACTCAAGGAGCTGGACTGAACTGAGAGTTTTCAACTTCTGTCAGCATGTTTGGGGCTGAGTCAGTGACACAGAAAAACTTGCAAAAGTAAAAGCAAAACAAGGCAAAAATGCTGAACAAAGGAAATATATGAACTTTGTTCAGCATAAATTTTGAGGCCATTTACACTGCCATGATGACACTGGGAGGAGGCAGAGGCTGAGGCCAGCATGCAGAGGTAGTGAAGTTGGTGCCTCTGGGACAGGTTCAGGGTAGGTGAGGTGAGTTGGGTGGGGTGAGCAGAAGCTGAGAACTCAACTGTATGCTGAGCCACATACAGTCCTACCTGCTCCATAAAATTAAGAAATAAGAATTCAACTGTAAATACACAGTAACAAAACCAACAAGAAAAAGGGAGCAGGCTCCTCTTGGCAGGGTTCATGGGGAAGCCCAGGTCTGAGTTCCAGAGAACCATGGGGTGATACACCCCCTCCCCGTTCATGTGACAGCTTTGGTGTCCCAAGCCCTTGGGGACTCAAGGCCAGAGCCCCAGTTGTGGTAGCTTCTGGGGCTTCCTCCACCCACAGAGGCGCCAGAGGGAGGCCAGGTTCACTCAGCAGGAAGCCAGGCTGAATCAGTTCCGTCCCCTACACTGCAGACCATCTACACTAGGGCAAGGTCAGCCCACGTGGGCAAGGGTGTACAGTATCAGGTCACAGGGTGACCCCTGTCCTACTTTCCCAAATTCACTGGGTCAACCTACACTCCACATGGCACATGCATGATCCATGCCAGTGACCCGGTTCACCCTGGTCTTGAGTCTTGGCCATTGCCAAGAGGCTCCTAAGGACTTGGCAGAACCCCCCCACCAGCCCAAGTGTCGTCTCCCCTTCTCTTGGCCTCAAGAGGTCCTGACAGTCCTGTCGCTGCCACCGCTGAAATGAGGGGGCTGCAGGCCTGGTTCTACCCCACTGGGGCCTCCAGTGCTTCCCTCCCTACTCAGTCAGAAGGGGTCCTCAAAATACACACAGGCTACCCCACACCCCACACAGAGAACTCCAACCTCTGTGAGCGGCAAAGTCTCTGCAGAGGTTAACTCTAGCTCCAGGCCTACTGCTCAACTGACCCCCAAGTGAGGGGCCCAATGCCACAGCTCAGCCTCCTCATCCAAACACTGGCCCAGCAGTGCTCTGTGGGGCTGAGGTCAGTGCCAGGAAGATTCAACAGGGCATCTGGGTGCCCAGCCAGGCAGCGGGGCTGTCACCCTCCAAACCCCACCCTCAGGCTACCTCCAGTCCCAGGTCTGGACTGTTTCACTCCATCCTAGGGGCTGCAGCTCCACAGCCCTTCAGGAAAGTGAAAGTTGCTCAGTTGTGTCCAACTCTGTGACCCCATGGACTATAGTCCATGGAATTCTCCAGGTCAGAATACTGGAGTGGGTAGCCTTTCCCTTCTCCATGGGATCTTTCTAACTCAGGGATCCAATCCAGGTCTCCTGCCCTGCAGGCAGATTCTTTACCAGCTGAGCCACAAGGGAAGCCCAAGAACTCTGGAGTGAGTAGCGTATCCCTTCTCCAGCGGATCTTTCTGACCCAGGAATCAAACCAGGGTCTCCTGCATTACAGGCAGATTCTTTACCAACTAAGCTATCAGGGAAGCCTCAGCCCTTCAGGGGCTTTCTCCAAATCTCAGTCCTAGAGAGGAACCCTCTCTGCTTCCCTGTCCCCCAGGTTCCACTATTCTTGCAGCAAGTCCAGTGGGCATGGCCAGGCCAGGGGAGCGAGGCCTCCCTCTGCCCTATGCCTTGTCCCTCTGTCACCTTCGCCAGCCTGTGTGCTCCCCTGGATGGTGGGGAGCACAGCCATTCACATGCAGGGTTTGAGGGGCACACATGTATGTGTGCACTGTGTCCACCCCGTGCATCCAGCCTCACATCTTCCCCTAGGACTTGAACCGCCTGGCTCCTTCCTTGGCCCATGGTGTGGGCACAAATGCCCAGGCCGGAAGAGCCTGGCCGTGCCCCAGAAGGAGCAGCAGAGCGACAGGCGTGGAGCAGAGTTGACTGCAGTGCCTGCCCTGGGTCCAAAAGGCAGCCACTCCAGCCCTGGAGCCTCTCCTCTGGCTGTGCCCATGCAAAGCACTGCTCCGAGAGGCTGTGGGGGGACTGACTGCAGGCAGGAACCACGTCACATAGGCGGGCCCCTCACTCTGTGCCCCTCTCGGGGGTGCCCAGGGCTAGAACAGGAGCCAACACAGAGGAGCTGAGAGAGGGTGGAGGCCCCACAGGGAAGAAGCGAGAGGCAGCCTCCTGCGGTCTGGGAGGAGCTAAAGAGTAAAAATAAAACCCTCAAACCACCTCCTGAGGTCATGGTTGGGGCCCAGGGCACCCGAATCACAGGCGGGACGAGGTCTGCACGTGAGCCAGGCAGGGCAGCGGCTGCCAGGTCCAGGCCCAACAGGGCAGGTGCGGGGAAGGGACTAAGGAGACCAGGAGTGCTGGGCCAGCTCAGGAGACAACCCAAAAGGATCAGTGACATCAGGAGCAGGGGCCTGGACGGCAGTCCCACTCACACGTCCAGGCTACCTGCTCTCAGTCAGGGGCTGCTCTGCTCTGTGCGCTGTAGGGCATTTCACAGCATCCCCAGCCTTGCCCACTGTGACCCCACCATAACAACCAAAACTGTCTCCAGACGTGGCCAAATGTCCACTTAAGAACCACTGCTCTGGAAGAATGGTGAGGCTGTGCAGTCTGGAGCCCCTGGGCAGCCTGCCTTCTAGGGGTGCCCCAGCTGGCACCCCCCCCAGCATGGAGGAGGCAGGGGCCCTGCAGCACTCTGCCAGGTGGCTGCCTTCTGGCATCTAGGTCCGTGCCTCTCTGTATAGGCAGCCGGTTGCACCCCCCGCACTCACTGCCCCAGTCGAACTTCTGACGGACAGAGGCCTTGTCTCCAGACTCAGCATCTATTTCTCCCCCGCCAGTCAGGGAAGGGTGGAGTAAGCCGCAGGCAGCTCCGGAGCAGGGCTGGAAGGAAACACCGGGAGCAGCTGCTCGGCAGCCATGGGTATCAGCCAAGGGCAGCACTGGCAGGCTGAGGCCCTGCTGCACAGCCCGGTGGAGCTGGGGCCAGACTGACTACCAGGAGAGCATGGTCTGCTCCACCCCAGTGAGGCCCCACTGCCAAACCCTGGACCTTGGGAGCCCTGCCCCACCCGCAGCTGAGGAAAGTGAGACGGAAGGATGCTTGTGTCCGGGTCCTCAGCAAAAACCCCTAGGGCTGCCAGGAGCCCAACCAGTGCCCCCTAGTGGTTGCTGGTGGAAGCAGTCCTGTGCCCCCAAAGGCCTCAGGTCCCCTCAAAGTGAGGGCCAGCTTCACTTTCCTGACATCCAACATGTACATTTGCTCCATGAGCCCATCCCACTGACGGGCAGGGACCGAGATGGGCCCCTTGGCTAGAAGCCTGCTCACCTGGCCGGCGGGGCACACACAGGACAGGGCCCACCAGGCTCACCAAAGCATTGGGGTCGTCAGCGCCCTTCCAGGAGAACTTCTGAGAAGCCTGTGTCCAAGCACACTCCCTCCCTCTACATCTGCAGGGAACCCATCCCAGGCCCCAGACACATCTCCACAGCCCAGTGTGAAGCAGGACAGGGGCATCTCCAGGGCTCAGGAGAGGTGCACCTTCCCCTCCTTGCACATGGTGGTCAAGAGCAAGGCAGACACCTCATCTATGCTCATCTGAGCTCAGACTCTGACCAGGCTCCATGCCTGCAGCCCAATCCCCCAAGCCTGGATATGAGAGGCCCAGGCTCCCCACCTAATCCCCTACTATTAGACACAACACATTCCTCTCCACACAGACAGAATGCGGAATCCCTGGGGGCAACTGGCTTATGATAAGGCTCCAGGCTTCCCTAGATCCATAAAGGGCCCCCTCTCAGCCGGTCGCACCCTGAACCTGCCAGAGCAGGCCATCCCTTCCTGATGAGCCCCAGAAAGCGGCAGAGGCCAAGGAGCTCACAGCAGGCTAGGAGTCCCCTGCTGCAGCTGAGCAGGACCTGCCCACCATCCCTGAGGACAGGCGCCTTTGCTGCCTCCCTCCCGTCTGCCCAGTGAGGGCCTCCCTGACCCCCCAACTGTGTAGGTCCACTGTTTTTTTTTTTTTCAATCATCAGGTCCTATAGCAACACACGAGCCACAGCTGGTTGATCCCAAAACCAAAGAGATGGAGTGCTGACTATAAGCTCTGTTCAGGTGTCCGACTGCAAGAAGGATCAACGGTATACTCACTCCCTAATCCCCAGATGGTCCCCGTGCCACGCTCCCTGACTGTGTGATCACCAGGGACAGGGCTGTGACTCTTCACAGATGTCCACAGCACTGGCTTTCCCTCCTGCAGCCGCGGCACAGGGCAGGGCCTGCTGGGGAAAGGGGCTCTCAATCTGCCCTAGGGGTTTTGGGCTCCCGTAATTCCAGAAGCTGGCACCAGCCTTCATCCCAGAACAGCTCACACCAAGCAGAAGAGGGTCCAGGCCAGTAGGGACAGTCGAGTTCCCAGAGCATTTATTATCGTCAGGCATCAGCAGTCACGGGGGTGGGAGACAGAGACTGGAGACTCATTTGCCCTTCAGGTAGATCTTGGGGGTCTGCCAGCCTGGGGGGGCTTCCTTCAGGCCTGCCTTCTGCCAGATGCGCCTCAGATCTCTCTCGAACTTCATCTGTGAGGGCAGAGGGAGTGACCACAAATAGGTCCGTGGCATAGCCACGTGCCCCAGCCACCCCACATAGCTGCAGCCAAGGGCCACACTCACCTGCTTCCGTTTCAGACGTGCTTCCCTGACTTTCCGCCGCAGGAACCGGGTCCTCTTGACCAGCTTGCGGTACTTATGATGATTCATCTTCCGCCGGCGGATCTTGAGCACGTTTCTGCACTGCATCTGGGGCGCATCCCAGACGTCCTTACCGCCCTGCTCGACCCCTTCGCCCACCTGACTGGGCGGACACTCATAGAGTTGGGCTGGAGACACAGTCCCTGGTACCCCAGTGTCCAGTCTCGGTAGGAGGTAGCGAATGGTCAGCCAGCTCTCCAGGGGGCTGATGGACATCTTCCTTGGGACCAGCATCTCCTCAAGTTCCATGTGGACCCGCCTGCCAGGGAGAGAGGCAACCCCACTTGGGCCTGTTGGCTTCGTGCTATAGCAAGGCCTGCAGGCATGCCTGCCCAGCACTCCTAAGACAGGCCAGGGTCCATGGCAGCCTGCAGGAGACAAGAGAGCACAGTTAATTACTGCTTGTGGGGCTACATGACCCACAGCCATGGGGCCTGTGGAGCAGAACCCCCTGAAGCCCTGCTGACATCCTCAGGCCAAGACTCGCCTTCTGTGACATCTGGATGTCTACAGGGTTGTCTGCTCTCATCCATCAGAGGGCAGACAGAATGAAAACTACAAGCACAGAAAACTAACCAAACTGATCACATGGATCACAGACTTGTCTAATTCAGTGAAACTAAGAGCCATGCCGTGTAGGGCCACCTAAGACAGACGGGTCATGGTGGAGAGTTCTGACAAAACATGGCCACTGGAGAAGGGAATGGCAAACCACTTCAGTATTCTTATCTTGAGAACCCCATGAACAGTATGAAAAGACAAAAAGATAGAACACTAAAAAATGAACTCCCCAGGTCAGGAGGTGCCTGATAGGTTACCGGAGAAGAACAGAGAGAAAGCTCCAGAAGGAATGAAGAAGCTAAGACAAAATGGAAACAACGCCCAGGTGTGGATATATCTGGTGATGAAAGTTAAGTCCAATGCTATAGAGAACAATATTGCACAGGAACCTGGAATATTAGGTCCACGAATCAAAGTAAACTGGAAGTGGTCAAACAGGAGATGGCAAGAGTGAACATCGACATTTTTAGAATCAGTGAACTAAAATGGACCGGAATAGGAGAATTTAATTCAGATGACCATTATTTCTACCACTGTGGGCAAGAATCCCTTAAAGGAAACAGAGTAGCCCTCACAGTCAACTAAAGAGTCCGAAATGCAGTACTTGGATGCAATCTCAAAAATGAAAGAATGATCTCTGTTTGTTTCTAAGGCAAACCATTCAGTATTACAGTAATCCAAGGCTATGCCCCAATCACTAATGCCAAAGAAGCTGAAGTTGAATGGTTCTATAAAGACCTACATGATCTTCTAGAACTAGCAACAAAAAAAGATGTCCTTTTCATCAGAGGGGACTGGAATGCAAAAGTAGGAAGTCAAGAGATAACTGAAGTAACAGGCAAGTTTGGCCTTGGAGTACAAAATAAAGCAGGGCAAAGGCTAATAGAGTTTTGCCAAGAGAACACACTGGTCATAGCAAACACCCTCATCCAACAACACAAAAAATTACTCTACACATGGACATCACCAGATGGTCTATACCGAAATCACATTGACTATATTCTTTGCAGCTGAAGATGGAGTAGTTCTATACAGTCAGTAAAAAAAAGACTGGGACTGTGGCTCAGATCACGAACTCCTTATTGCCAAATTCAGACTTAAATGGAAAAAAGTAGGGAAAGGGAAAACCACTAGACTATTCAGGTATGACCTAAATCAAATCCCTTATGATTATACAGTGGAAGTGACAAATAGATTCAAGGGATTAGAGGTGATAAGAGTGTCTGAAGAACTATGGACAGAGGTTCGTAACACTGTACAGAAGACAGTGATTAAGACCATCCCCAGGAAATAAATGCAAAAAAGCAAATGGTTGTCTGAGGAGGCCTTGCAAATAGCTGAGAAAAGAAGAGAAGCAAAAGGCAAAGGAGAAAAGGAAAGATATACCCATCTGATAATGCAGAGTTCCAAAGAACAGCAAGGAGATATAAAAAAAAAACCTACCTCAGTGATCAATGAAAAGAAATAGAGGAAAGCAATAGAATGGGAAAGAATAGAGAACTCTTCAAGAAAATTAGAGATACCAAAGGAACATTTCATGCAAAGATAGGCACAATAAAGGACAGAAATGGTATGGACCTAACAAAAACATAAGATATTAAGAAGAGGTGTCAAGAATACCCAGAAGAGACCTTCAGTCAGTTCAGTTCAGTCGCTCAGTCATGTTCGACTCTTTGCGACCCCATGGACTGCAGCACGCCAGGCTTCCCCGTCCATCACAAACTCCCGGAGCTTGCTCAAACTTATATCCATCAAGTCGGTGATGCCATCCAACCATCTCATCCTCTGTCGTCCCCTTCTCTTCTTGCCTTCAATCTTTCCCAGCATCAGGGTCTTTTCCAATGAGGCAGCTCTTCACATCAGGTGGTCAAAGTGTTGGAGTTTCAGCTTCAGCATCAGTCCTTCCAATGAATATTCAGGACTGATTTCCTTTAGGATGGACTGGTTGGATCTCCTTGCTGTCCAAGGGACTCTGAAGAGTCTTCTCCAACACCACAGTTCAAATGCATCAATTCTTCAGCACTCAGCTTTCTTTATAGTCCAACTCTCATAGCCCTACATGACTACTGGAAAAACCATAGCTTTGACTAGATGGACCTTTGTCGGCAAAGTAATTGCCTCTGCTTTTTAAAATGCTGTCTAGGTTTGACATAGCTTTCATTTCAAGGAGCAAGTGTCTTTTAATTTCATGGCTGCAGTCACCATCTGCAGTGACTTTGGAGCCCAAGAAAATAAAGTCTGTCACTGTTTCCATTGTTTCCCCATCTATTTGCCATGAAGTGATGGGACCAGATGCCATGATCTTCGTTTTTTGAATGTTGAGTTTTAAGTGAACTTTTTCACTCTCCTGTTTCACTTTCATCAGGAGGCTCTTTAGTTCTTCTTTGATTTCTGCCATAAGGGTGGTATCATCTGCATATCTGAAGTTATTGATATTTCTTCCAGGAATCTTGATTCCAGCTTGTGCTTCATCCAGCCCGGCATTCTGCATGATGTACTCTGCAAACCTTGACAGCGTATTAAAAAGCAGAGACATTACTTTGTCAACAAAGGTTTGTCTAGTCAAAGTCAAATCTCACATCCAGACAGTAGTAATGTCTGGATGTGAGATTTGTACCATAAAGAAGGCTGAGTGCGGAAGAATTGATGCTATTGAACTGTGGTGCTAGAGAAGACTCTTGAGAGTCCCCTGGACTGCAAGAAGATCAAACCAGTCAATCCTAAAGGAAATTCTGGAAGGACTGATGCTGAAGCACCAATATTTTGGCCACCTGACGTGAAAAGCTGACTCACTGGAAAAGACCTTGATGCTGGGACAGGTTGAAGGCAGAAGAGGATGACAGAGAAAGAGATGGTTGGATGGCACACCGACATGAGTTTGAGCAAGCTCGGGGAGATGGTGAAGGACAGGGAAGCCTGGCATGCTGCAGTCCATGGGGGTCAGAAAGAGTCCGACAGGACTGAGCGACTGAACAACAACAGGGCAGTTTGTGTGGCCTGGCCCCGCCTTCAGGTGGTGAGGAACAGCAGCGCAGGTAACAGAGATGCTAACTCCATACTCCTAACCCAGGTGTGTATCCCGCCCATCTCCCCCCACGGGGCTTCTTACCTGCCCTGGGAACAGCCCTGAGCAGCTGGGAAGTCAGGCGCATCAGAAACATGGTCTGTGCGTGGCTGTGGCCCCAGGCGATCAGCGGAGCTGGAACACAGGTGTGCGCAGAGGTCACTCTGGGGGTTCTGGTCTCGTTCCGATTCTCGCACCCGGTCTCCCTAGCCACCCTCTCCCACCACGAGGATGCCACTTCGAGTACAGCTT
The DNA here is from genome assembly GCF_019320065.1 of Cervus canadensis. Taxonomy (NCBI): domain Eukaryota; kingdom Metazoa; phylum Chordata; class Mammalia; order Artiodactyla; family Cervidae; genus Cervus; species Cervus canadensis. The sequence continues at coordinate 28,590,513 of NC_057398.1, forward strand.
CCTCCCTCAAAACCTCTGCCTCCGAGGGTCCCCAGCAGCGCGACTCTGGGCAGGTACTGGCCGTCCCTGAGCCTCAGCTTCACCCCAAGTCTCCCACCTCGCAGGTTGTGTCTACGATCGGGTCTCGGGCCCCGAGCCCCAGCCAGCCGCGGCCTCCTGGGCTGTCCGTGGAGCCCGCTCGCCGGGTGCTCACACAGACCCTGCCCAGACACCGCAAGGAAGTTCGATAAACCATACCTTCGCCTCGCTCAAGCACTTCCGGTCCGTTCCTAAGGCCGCCCCAGCCCGAGCGCAGCCGCCTGCGTGTTTTTACGCCCAGCTCCCCCTAGCGCCCCTCTGCGCCCCACTCCCAGTCGTCGCAGGTCCTGCCGGACCCAGAAAGCGACTGTTTCCGGCCGAAGGAACCGCCCCCCGTGCCCAGCCCCTCCCACAGCTCGCCGACTCCGCCTGTCCCTCGCGGAGGCTAGAAAACTACACTTACCACAATCCCAAGGGTGTTCCCTCTGCGCCTGCGTGGCTCGAACTCTGGTCGCTCCCCGACAGTCAAGAGCCAGTCGCCCCGGGAAGCCGGAAATGGCGTTTTCCCAGCGACGGAAGAAGAGTTTGCGGGGGCGACGGAAGTGGCCCTAACTACTGCAGATGCTGGGGCGGAAGCCGGACTCGGAGCAACTCGTCTTGAGGGACGTTGTCTTCACCCCCGAGCCCGCCTCTTGGGGCGGGAAAGGTGGTAGACAGGTGCCAGGCGTTGGGCTAGAGCCGGGGCGTCGTCAGGAGTGACTTGGGTGTCTCGGACCCGCCACCTCTCCGCTTTGGCTTGCAGCCTCCGCTCTGCCAGTCTGGATAAGCAAAGGACGTCCCGCATGTACCGTGGGATAGATAGTACGACGCTTTTTGCATGGGTGGCGTATATTCCTTCCTTAAAGCAAACAGGCTCCTATGTTGTGTCCATGAGAAGTTTCTGTCTGAAAACCAGAAGCAGCATGGGGTTGAGCTAAGACCCAGTGTTGTTCCTCAGGGTACGGGGCTCAAAGGGCCCACATAACCCGTGTAACACAGAAAGGCTCTGTTGTCATGAGGTTGGCTAGGATGGACAGGATCCCCAGAATGGACCTGAAGGAGCTCCTGCTGGGACAAGGATGTAGGGAGTCTCCTTGTCCTCCTCTGAGGCTTGCCCTGTTGGAGGGTCTTGCCCTGAGTCTTAGTACGAAATGGCCAGGCCTAGCAACCCCCAGGCCCCAACTTAGCTAAGCAGGGAGTAGAGGATAGGCCAATGGGAGGGCAAAACTGCAGGATCTGGGCCCAGCTCTATAACTTAGTCACCAGAGGATTTACCCTTCAGCCTGAGGCACAGCTTCTAGTTCCCAGGTTGAAAGATCTCTGCATCCAGGAGCCTACCTCTCAGCCTCCGCAGGTTTTTATGGTTTGGTTCTAAGAGTGAGCCACCTGGACCCTGGGTGTTGACCTTGCTGCTTTCACACCTTGGCTGTACTGACTTCAGGCACCTTTCTCCAGGCCACTGTCACCAGGAAGGGTGTACCTTCCACCCATGAAGTGCCAGTCTGGAGAGAGCCAACATGGGGCATAGACAGGCCCCCCGAGTGCCTTTGATCTACACAGAGTGCACGCAGCACTTGGAGACAGCCCTGACCCACCCTGCTCTCCAGTACCACTGAGCTGTCCTCACCCATTCCCACAGAGGACCCCTCCAGGGTGATGCTCTTTGTCCTTTGCAAACCCTCCATTTACCCTGCTGGCAGCAGACAGCTCAGAGCCCTCATAAACCCTCAGAGGAGCAGATGCACAGAATTCAGTACAAAACCCAACACTGTAATCAGATCAGAGAGGAGAGCGCAGACACACTGCTAGATTGGTGCTGCAGGCTCTGCAGGGGAGCAAACAATGAGAATGACAAACGACAATCCCTTTAACTTTCCAAATGTCCTGAGTAGAGAGAATTTATTTAACAACGTAAAATGCATATATAGGAAACTTCTCTAGGAGCTGGTGGCCTGCACTCAGCATCACACAGATAAAAATATACGACTTTCAACACAGATCTAAATACCTTCACATTTTAAAAATCAGAATTCTCTACACAAGTTTTAAGCTGACAGTTCAAGTTCTCAGTTTTCATATATAGCTTTAACTCGTATTAAACACGTTTATTTACAACGCGGACAGAGTAAGGGGCTATTAAGGCCATTTTCTCATTGTGAAACACTGCAAAATACATACATAGTATAACCTAATATAGGCAAAGGTTCGAAAAGTCACTTTCTTGGTTTAACGTAATTAAGTATGGGTTCAGGGGTGAACAGACAGCCTGTTGTAGCACCAAACCCCGCTGCTGGGACACGTGCCCCGCCTTCACATCTAGCAGGGCTGCTGCTGAGGCGCTGGGCAAGAGCCGGGGGCCGGGCCCAGGTCAGATGAAAGGGCACCTTGCCAGCCTCTCCATGCCATCTCCAAATTCATCACACGGTCCAGAGTCAACAATTATACCCAGAAAGGGTCACACCCCAGGGCCAGCAGCTGAGGTGTCCACACCGAGGGCCAAAGCACAGTCCTCCGGGGACCCCCACCCCTTCACCTCCGGTGCCTGCTATGCCCAGGGTGGTCCCGCTCATAGCGATGGCCTGTTCGCTCGTAAGACCGGGAACGCTCCCGTCGCTGGTCTCTATAGTAATGACTTTTTTTCTTGTATTTTCCAGAAGTATCCGCCCGCTCCCGTGAGCGGCTCCGAGAGCGGGAGGAGCTCCGGCTCCGGGACTTGTGTGGCTTCTGGGCAGAGTACTTGCAGTCCTTGGATCTCCGGTAGCTCCGCACCTTGGAGCCTTTGTAGGGGGCGCCCCGGTGGGCCTGTCGTGGGGGGGAGTCACTCCGGCTCCGTGAGCGGCTCTGTGACTTGGATCCACCAGATGTGGAGCCACTGTCACTTTTCCTGTGAAGGAGACCACCAGGCAGGTGACAGCCCATCCCGACCATCTCAGGATCAGGAGCAACTGTCCCCAAGGAGAGGCCACACCACTTCCCCAGGAAACATCCCGGTGCCTGCTGCAGCCCCATGCACCCAAGCAGCACACACCTTCTCTTAGGGGACGCGGAACGTGATGGGGACCTTGAGTAGCTCTGCTCTTGACTCCCGCTCCGACTTCGACTCCCCTGCCCTTTGGGCAAGCTGAGAATAGGGCAGAGAACAGTTGAGACCTCAAGTCTCTCTAGCCAACCCCAGTGCCATCTGGGCACGTGGATACTCACCCATTCACCGGACTGTCTGCCTTGGTTTTCTTCACACCCTCCACTTTCCTCTTGGCGTTCTTCACAGAGAGTGGGGAAGGCTTGTTTCCTTTGCCTTCTTTGGGGGATTCCACTAGAATCAATCACAAGAAGTTACAACCCAACAACTGCTCTGGTGAGAAACAGGAAAGCCGAGCAAGGTGAGGCCACTCCCCAAGGGACTGCTGCTGCCAACTCTGACTTCTGGCTCCCAGCCCAGTTCAGGACCTCCAGATGCAGGAAGACCACCTGTCTCACTGGCCAGGCCTCTGGGACTGGGGACAGGCATCATGCTTAACTCTAGGATCTAACAACAGGATATACTCCTCCAGATTTATGAGACTTTCATCAAGGCAAACTACTTGGGTGGGCTGGGTAAGGAGAGCCATTTCAGGAGCCTGTCCATACCCCTTACTAATGAAAACACAAGAACGGACTTCATAGGAGCCCCTGCCTCACTTCAAAGATTATCTCCTGTTTGCTGAGGACACTGGAGCCCTCAGGAGCGCTCAGACTAGCTGCAGATGTGATCCGAGAGAACTCAGGATGAGAGGGCCACCCCTGGGAAGAGACGCTTACCAGGCTTGGGGGCAGGCGAGAACCGCGATGCATTGTCCAGCACCTGGGTGCTGCCGGGCAGCAGGCCCTTGGCTTGTGCCTTCGCCTCGTCAAGGGCGTGCCTGCGCTTCTCCACTTCACTCTCCAGGTGAGTCAGATCAACCTAGAAAAGCCAGAGTGCATGATTCAGACCAGATGCTTCCAGTCAAACACACAGGTGCACACGTTACACGAAAAGACACAGAACCTTTTTCCGAGTATACAGCTGCAGGATTTTTAAGCAGATTTCTTGAATTTCTTCTTCAGTTGCTCCAAACAAAAGAAACCAATGGGGACGGTTGGGTAAAGGGATCTGTAAACACAGAGGCCATCACCATTAACCATTCTTCATAACCAACAAGATTCTCAGGGCAATAAAAACAAGCCTGATGGTCACCAACAAGTAGGCTTTTTATTGACACCAGTGAACATAACTTGAAGCATAGTACAGTTTACTGAGGTTGGTGACTCCCCAGGTGGCCCCACACTGACCTCCAGCGTCCGGGCAGCGAGATAGATGCAGGCACAGGCAATGCTCTCAGGCTGGAACCTCACAAAAACATCTGTGCGAAGGCTGTCGTTCATGTAATTCCTAAAAGCCAAACACAGGAAGAACTGAAACCGGTGGGGCACACACATGACACCCGTCTGCACTGTCGAGGTAAAGTCACTACTCCACTAACTAGTCTACAGCCAGGACTTAAGAGCTAGACAGTCCTGTGATTCTCACAAGTTCATGGAGAAACATCCCAACTGCTTTTTCTGAATACAGGATAGGAAGATAGGGAAACTACTGAAAAAAATCTTTTAAAGCTGGCTGAATGTCAGAGTACATGTTGCTATGAAAGAGAACCAACTTTAACTTTACTTTTCCCTCTCAACCTTTGGCCTGCTCTCATGCAAAACACAGTGCCTCAGAAAGATGTCTACTGTGGCAGTTCAACATATTTGATTAAGAAAATTTAAATGCTCAAAATCCATAGTGCAGAGAAACATGCAAACTCAAATGAACGGGCTGAGCACAAAGCCTGCGAGGGCCTTTCTGAGACAAGTCGTCCTCTTGCACTCCTTTTCCGGGAAGAGGTACTCATGGCGTGGCTTCTTCCACACGGGAGTCCACTTGACAAGGGGGAAAAACTCCCTTGGGTACATGGGAACGTCATGCAGAGGGCTCAGTGCCCAAAGGGAAATCCTCTTCTCAGGTTTATCAAAGAACCGTTTCCAAATTGTCCCATTTCAATAAGGAGTCTTAAAATGAACATTCATAAAATCAGATAAAAGCAACAAAATACTACAAGTTTCATCACAATCAGTACATTTTAAAAAAATATCGTATTAGAAGATATAAAAATACAAAACATTTGCATTTCTTAAAAGGTTAGAATGCTAATGTTGGCTACATTTTCAGCAATTTCATTTAGATATGTTTCTCTAAGATTTAAAAGACCAAAAATCAAACCTCACATTAATTTTATCAATATTGCAAAAACAGAAGAAAACAGAAAATATTGCAGAGATTCATTGCACAAGAGAACAGTTGAACAGTTCATACATTCATTGCTTCTAACATACCCCAGTGATAGCAGGCTACACCCACGGGGGCAGCCAAGTCATGCTGGGGCCTAACTGATGCACCCCCCACCCTGGTTATCTCTGCCCCAAATCCTGGAGAAGGTGACTTACAAACCCATGGAGAGCTTTCTCAGTGATAAATTCTACATCTGCCCACTAGGAGCACCTGGCTCTTAAGATCTTGCTCCAGGTACCCAGAGGGGACCAAAAAAACCTTGTGTGATGGAGCCAAGGCCATATGTCCCGAGAGTTGCAAGTAAACAGTTCAAACATTTAATAAACACAACCATCAGTAACTATTTCGTTCTAATAAAAAAACATTTAGTACTCAGTTATAATATTATTAAACCATTAACTTTTATGTCCTTAAAAAAACAAATGTCCTCAAAACATATATTTAAAGTTACTATTTTTAAAATTTTACAATATAAACAGTGTCCATGGAATGATTTAAAGATGCACACCTTTTACAAAAATGTGTCAACCCTTAGCTGCTGAAAAGAGCAACTTCAGGACTTCCAGAAATAAATAACACCACCCCACATTACAGTCTCAACTCCCACCAGCCAGTTTTCACAGCATCCCCTAGTTTGCTTTTTTTAAGAGAAAGGTACTGCATCTTTATTGCACAGGTAGAGCAGTTTCAAATGGACAAAATTTAAGTCAAGACAGTTATCAACTCTAATCAATACAATTACCAAGCACGACAGAGGATTAACAAGAAGCACAACCGTCAGAGAACCACAGCAGCAGTGGGCCAGCACTAGACTATCGTGCGCATACCACCATCTAGAGCCAGCCTTCGGTGGAGAGCCTGCACGGGGTTGGCTGAGGACGGCCGCTGTCCCCGCACCGAAGCGCTTGGACAGGAGAGGAGAAGTCTTAGTCACTTACCCTCAGAGGCTACCCTTTGATTGAAAGAGTACAGAAAAGAAAAGTCAAAATAGGTTCTCCATTAGCACAGCACAGCACCAGACAATTCAGGCAGCAAAAACATGACCCTTACAGACCTAACTCTGTGGGAAAGCACCCAGCACTGAACTGTTACTTCAGGCTTCACTTCTAGTATATTAGCACATTGTTAAAATCAGTCCCCAAATTGTAGGAAGGCCCTACACCCCCTCTTCCTCCCATACGATTTACTTAATTGAGGCAGTAAGAAGCAAGTTCACATTAGATATGAAACCACTAAGTCCACACTGCCAGCTGTGGGAAAGATCCCAACGTGCCTAGTCAACAGCCCCCAAAGGGAAGCCCGCCGACTGCTCTCCTGGGGGGTGGGGGGGATGGGTCACCTTACCGTTCCACCAGTGCCTGATATTTTGGGAATCTGGTTGGAATTTACATGGCAGGAACACTGGGCACTTGGACAACTCCAGCCCACAAGCAAGTCATGGGACCGACTACCCACTGCCCAGGTGTCTCAAATCAACATACTCCTGCACTGCCCTGGCTGGTCTCATATAACAAGGAAGGTCAACTCACCATGAAGTCTGGACCAGGTGTTGGTTACGCTCACACTCTAACACCTGAAGGTACATAACGATTATCTGGAAGATACGGGTCAGGCAGTTATTACCGAGAACCTTGAGAACCCAGAATTCAGATTTTGAGGGCGTCCATGCAGCAAACAAGAGCCTCGTGCTAGATCCCAGGGTTGGCTCCTGTCACACGCCCGGTGCACAGTTCAGCTGGAGGGGAGTTTTTGCTGACGTGCCTGCTCCCTGCTTTTGAGCCAGGCACCAGGGAAGCACAGGAGGACCTAGCTGCACTGAGCTTCTTGCGGCCAGGACTCAGGCTCATTCTCATCTTCAACACATTCTCCGCCAGTGAGAGTAGCCTGCCTGGAACGTTTCTGTACCCCAGCCGCTAACTTATACAAAGCATGGCGTGAGAATACTTTCAGCAAATGAAGAAAAAGCTCTTAAATCTATGGTGAATTATTTAACAAGATTCTGAGATAATGCCAGAAAGTCACACAAGTGAGAAAGAAGCTATGAGGAAACCCCCAATAAAAAGGGGACAGAGAGAGATGAAAATAGCACTCTGCATTTGAGGGGAACATGGAAGATATGTGTGCTATCATATGCTCAACTGATACACACTGCAAAACTCTCCTCCTTCACTTCCAAATAAACGGTTCAGAATTCTTCCAATCCCCCCATAAAAGAAAATAAAATTACTTAAGCAGCTTTAGAAAATCAGCTGTTGAGAAAGAAACAGTAAACTGACAGATTTCATTCTTACGAGTTCTTATCACTATTTCTGAAAGCCAAAACTAAAAAGAGATAACTTCTACCTCTAAAAAATATACTAGTAAAATTAACATATGAGCAGGCTGATGACAAAACAGTTATCTTTCAGAATACAGGTATAAACTGGAAAACCAAATCAGGGACACATTTAATCCTTTGGAGTTCCCAATCTGGGTAGGAATGCAGCAGTCACTTTGGTGGGCCCACGTGGCAGCTGGGCCTCATACCCACCTTGTGAGGGTGCTTCACGTGGACGCAGAAACCCAGCTCCTTGAGAACTCGCCTTTCCGCCTTTATAATTTGATTCTTTAAGTTAACGTAATCTTGATCCAAGAGTAGAGGCACAGGTTTTCTACAAAGACAAAACACACAGTCTGCATAAGAATCAAACAAAACAGAGTCTATCAAATCCCACAGTTACCTCCAGTAACAATCTACGATACACACAACACAGATGGAGTCAGGAAGTTCACTTCCTTTAACCAGCAAAACCACAAAGTCTTCCTCAAACCCCATGCTAACCTACTTATGCCTCCTCAAAATAACCCTCTCCCTGTTTTCCTTACAGACGATAAACGTGGACTGAAGAGAGGAGGGTCTCACCATCTCATCGCACAAGGACTGCACGTCCTTTGTTGGGCTCAAGACATAAGCAGATGTGCTGTGGATGAATGGAAATCCAAAGAACCCACAGAAGCACGATGCTTAAACAGCCAAAACTGTGTTTCACAAAGGACCTCCATTACCTGGAGCATTGGAAAGCCTGAGGATGCTTCTAAATACCCTACAATACACATGAAAGTCCCCACAACAAAGCCTCATCCAGCCCAAAATGTAAACAGTGCTGAGGTTGAGAACCAGCTCCAGAGCATCCAGGCTGACCAAACAGCCTGGTGAGCAACCAGGAAACCGATGTCAGCCAGACAACAGCCACAGTCCCCTTCCTGCTGACAATGGTTCCTTCACTAATTAACAGAATCTGAAGGGTACCTCCCAGCTGTCAGGCCTCCTCCTGGGCACAAATGTAAAACCTCACACCCTAAATTTTGTCCCAAAAACTAGTGTAACTGAATAACTGCGAAAACACGGAGGCAGATGTCTATGACAGTGCTGATGGACTCACTTTTTCTCTCGCAGATGTCGAAGGCGATGAAACACGTTGATAACATCCCGTATTCGCCTTGGAGCCTCTTCTATCTTGGAGGCCAGGTGAACACAGGCCATTGACACGTGCTGAAATGTAAGCAACGGGACAGAGATTCCTTCTAAGGACCAGTCTCCAACAGCTGAAGAACGGCGCTTAAGAGCAGAGGAGATACACCGGGAGAAAAAGGCCACTTGGGAGAGACCCCTCTACAGCACAGGTGGCTTCCCAACACACCCCACCCCAAATACACCGAGCATTACAATTGCCAAGGCCAGCACTCCTTCCTCTGAGAGACCGGCAACACCACAAACCCAGGTTTCTTGTCAGCACGTTTCTGTGGGGAAGAAAGACGGGGAGGAAGTCTCACCTCCATGGAATGCTTCACAAAGGACTTGGTGTAGAAGAACCGCTGGAACAACACCTGCCCGGTAGCCATGGCCACCTGCACAAGAGAAAGATTCCATCCTTTTCAATTGCCCACTTCATGGGTCTCGAATTAAACCACTGGGTTTCGCGAAACTCCTGATAAAGAACCAGAAGCTGAAACGTTTTCTGCATCCACAAAAGTTCTTTGCATCCTGCTGCCTCGCCTCCTTTATCACCTCTGGTGGGCTGCAGCAGGGGCTCTCCGGCCTTGGGTAGGCGCTGGGCTCAGGTCCCGAGTGGGGACACGAACGGGGTGGGGGCTGGGTTGTCGGTGAGAATAAGGAAAATGATCTGAGCCGGGTACCCGACGTCAGTAAGGAGTGGGGTTGGGATCCGGGTAGGGGGTCATTGCTGGGCCCGGATTCCGGGCAGGGACACGAAGCGAGCTCCGGGTCCGATTCCGGCCTCGCCGCCAACAAAGGGCCTGGCAGCCTTCCCGGAGCGGGCGCGGCGGTTACCTCGGCCCGAGGCTCGCGGCAGCTCCCTCACCTGCGGCAGGCGTAGCAGGATGCCGGCCGCCTGGATGAGCTCGCAGCCCACCACGCGGAGGTCGGTTTCCGTGTCGGTGTCGAGGCCACTCGACATGGACGGCGTGAAGCGGAGCTTGTCGTCGGGCAGAAGGCAGTTCTCCAGGGTGATGAGCACCCCGGAGTACAGCCGGTCCCCGATCAGCACCCCTTGTGACCCGGGGGCTGTGCCTCCGGAGCCCGGCGTGCCAGCCGCTACCGCGGGGGCCGTCGACCCTGAAGCCCCGGTCCCGGCCGCCGCCGCCATTTTGTGCCGCCGACTCCCTCTCTGGCTCCTTCCCGGCAGGGCGGCTCCTCGCGACGCTCTACGACCGCGACCGCCCCGCCCCGCCGCGTGCCATTGGTTCGACTGGCGGGCGGTTCGGGGTTCCCTTGCCCCGATTGGCTCTGCTGCCTGTCCGTCAGCGGCGCGACCGACGCCGGAACTCGGCGCGGGTGGGGGAACGGGCTCGTTACCCAGTAGGCCCTGCGGCGCCCTGGAGATACTGTCATCTCGATCCCGACCCGGAAGTAGTAATCGCAGTGGCCAGCTCCCGGCGACTTTCCGGGTCTAACCGTTCGGGGGTGTCTGTAGGGTCTGCGCAGAGACCCGGGAGCTCGCGAAGTTTCCACTGCAGCCCCAGGCTTCTTAGGGGTCAAGCGGGTGCCGAGGGAATCTGAAGGGGCCCGCGGGCAGCCCCTGGTAAGTAGAACCAGGGGAGACGCCCCTTGCCGCGAAGGCCCGCGGGGCGGGGGCGGGAGGCAGCTCTCCTTGAATCTTTCGGGCGGGTGGTCCAGGACTTGAGTGGAGCTGTCAGACGTCTCCGAGGCCTCCGACCTTAAAGGATGGGCGCACGCGTGTTAAGTTTTCCCAGCCCGCGCCCAGCAGCAACGAGATGCTGTTTCCCCAGTTAATTTGTGGCTGCCGGCACGGTGTTTACTGAGTAGAGGTTTTGGAGTACAGGTATTAACGCCAGACTCCCGAAGATCTCGCCTTCAGAATTGAGCCTAGAAAGGAGAGAGATGGTAGCTGGAAACGTTTAATTCGATGTTTTACAAAGCACAGCAACTGCAAAGAGGCATGAAGCATGAGTTCCCCCTAGGTTGGCAGAAGAGCTAGGCTGCGATGCGGGGATAGGAGGGCGCGGGCAGCACGGGAAGGACTTGGACTCTTGTCTTAACAACAGCGGGGAGCCATCCAGGGGTTTGACCCTCCATTTTCTCATTGGTTGCACCAGGCGCTCTCAGGATTAGTGACTGCCAGCTTCTGGTGGGCAGTGGGGGTGGGAGTGCGGGAATGTGTGCCAGGAACAGCCCACAGTTGTCTGCCACTTCCCCACCTTCCTTTATCAAGATGAACAAAGAGAAAGCAGCTCTTCCGTAACAGTGCCTGTTACACAGAACTTCGTCCCCACGCCAGAGAGCTCCCTGTATCCTCCACCCTGTTGTCTTTCAACAAGATCCGTTTACTGACGAGGTATGGAGTCAGGCAACTGCATACGGTGTGGCAGAACAGGACTTAGCTCTCTGCCTTCCAGTGCTTAGTCTAGTGGCCATCACTGGATATAACGAGGGCTAGAGGAGGCTTCCTCTTAGGAAGCCAGTGCAGTAATTGCAGCTGGAAGATACTTGCCACGAGGATGGAGGGAAGTGGGCAGACTGTAAAGGTTGCCAGGCAGTCGGTGGCCAGGATTTGATTGGCCCCTTATTGAGTTGGAGGTGGGTGTGTCTGAGGAAGGAGTGACTTCCAGGGGTTGGCTGACAAAGGATGGTGTTGCACAGGACCCAGTGTGGGAATTTTGAGGTGAAGGCAGGTAAGCGTAGGAGTCCACAGACAGCGACTAGTATAGTGGGCCTGAAGAGCTCTCTTAGAGCAGAGGGTGTGAGGGTGAGATCAGAGTCCTGGAGGGTAGTGAGCCCGAGGTGGGAAGAGTGTATGTCACCCAGGGCTGATAGTATCCCTAGGGTGGGGGACTAGGAGGTGGTTTTGGTGAGAGCTGTCAGGGAGTGGTGGGGCTGATCAGAGACCCAGTTACAGGAGGCCAAAGCTAGAGGGCTCAGCAGATGAGGCTCCCACAGAGGACCAGAGGAAGGCCCCAACACTGAGCAGGAGGGGAGACACCTCTGCGTGGCTGTGGTCAGAAGAGGTGGACAGGGCTGACCTGTGAAGCAGCCTCCATCAGCAGAGATTTCTGGTTTGATTCTGGAACTAATGAAGTCAAGTATTTGGGTGAGGAACCAGAAGCCTTACATTAAGGTTCCCCAGGTGACCTGTGGAGGCTAAAGTGAGTCAGGGATCAGGAGAACCACCCTGCCTGCTGCCACTGCTGGTCTACAGTGAGGGAAACCTGCTGCTGCTCAGTGGCTGAAGAGTTGAGCCAGGAGTCCCTACTGGAAACCAAAATGGGGTGGGGCCACTAGCAAGGCCAGTGTAAGACCTGGTGCACACCCCGCAGCCTTCAGGAGAATCTAAGGTTCCCAGAGGAAGCCTCGCCCTGGTAGCATCAACACCCAGTCAGGGCCCACCCAAGGCATTTGTTGATACCAAAGAACTTAACTCAAACACCAGAGAAACTTTATTTACACAATCCATGTGAGATTTCTGAACCTGTGCCAATGAGGCAAGACAAGTCCTTTTCTCTCAGGCTTGTAACTGACATGTAAATTAACACAAATGCAAGTCAAACCTACACACTGTTGACAAATAACTTGTAGTCCCTATTTTAGTATTATCATCACAGGGGGATGCTCAAAGGGCCGTTGGTATCAGCATCCCCCTCAGTGGCGCTGTGCCACCCTGGAAAAAATTCCTTCAGGCTCCTTCCCATCCCCCAAGGCAGCAACAAATCCTTCTTCTCGCCTTCTTTTGGACAAAGCAGCCAAAGATTTAAATGTCTTTGGTTCATAGATGGCTAGATCTGCAAGTACTTTCCTGTTGAGCTCCACCTGGCACTGGGAAGAAAATCATAGTTAAATATTTTAGCATTTCAGTGAAACATAAAATGACTTGAGTGCAGCTAATCACCGTGTGATTTCAGTCACCAATACATACTGCTTGAGCACCAGTGGGGGAGAGGGCATGGTGAGTCTTGTCCAAGTAGGACAAATGAGTAGAAGGGAAGGGCGCAGCTCCCAATACCAGATTCCTGGCCTAAGTTATCCCTGTAAGTCAGGTGGGAAGAGGAAAGTACAATTCCCATTATATAAATGGTGAAAAACGAGACATGGAAAAGGTATGTGAGGCACAGAAGAACAAGGACCAAAACGGCATTCTGGGCTTCCCAGGTGGCTCAGTGGTATAAAGAATCTGCCTGCCAGTGCAGAAGACATGGTTTAGATCCCTAATCTGGGGAGATCCCACATGCAGTGGAACAACTAAGCCTGTGTTGGCCTAGTGCCTGCGCCCTATGAAAGAAGCCACTGCAATGAGAAGCCCAAGTGCCACAACTAGAGACTAGACCCTGTTCACCACTACTAGAGAAAGCCCACACGCAGCAACAAAGACCAAGCACAGCCAGAAATAAAACTGGGCATTACCAATTTCCACAAGAAAGCCAAAGTAAGTCACCTGTCGCGTAAGATAATAGAAAACCAATGGACAATGCCTGTGAGTCTGAGGTGCAGGAAAAAAGGGGGTGGTCTTGTGACATTAAATGCAGCTGTGCAGGAGTGCCTCCTATTCTACTACGGGACCCCTGTGCACAGTCCCTCTCCTTTCTGAGCCAGTTCCCCATGAGTAAAATGGACGTGTCACACCTACACGTGCCCTGAGGATCTCTGTGAAGTGCCAGGCCCACCTGGCACAGGAAGAAGCACAGTACCAACTCACCTACTCCCCGAGCTTTTTAAGAAAAAATTTAACTGCATGAGAAAGCAGAGTTGGTAGGGACAGACTTCCTGATGGTCCAGGGTTAAGTCTTCACACTTCCACTGCAGGAGGTTCAGGTTTCATCCCTGGTTAGGGTTAGGAATTGAACCCTGGTTGGGGGGGAAGTTCCATATGTCATAGGGTGGAGCCAAAAAAGCAGAGGAAGTGGCATACAGTCTAGATGTGAGTAACTGAGATCTCTGACACTTGCTTACTCTAACATTCCAAATGTTTCGCTCCATTTATGTTTCAACTTGATCTGCCAACCTTGTCATAATTTATTCAACATGAAAAATTTGACATTAAACTTCAGAGTTAAAGCCAAGTTTTTCTGCTTTTCATTCTTGATGGGGAAACAGCATGATTTGGTCTTGGTACCACACACCCTATTACTAATTCTGCTACCAGCAGGGCAATGAAAGAGCAAATGAGGTGAACCCCTCCCCAAGAGTGAAAGCAGTGGGCCCCAATGCCAACTCTTAAGTCCTCTGTAATCTTGGATTTCTCTAATATTAATAAAGACATCCCCCCCCCCAAAAAAAAAAAGGAATGAAAACAGTGTTAGCCTGCTAACACTCCACGGTGGAGCCTGCTAGAGCATGAAATCTGGACGGGTTATAAAGACGGTTAATGTCTCGCCAGGACCACATCCTCGACCATACCTTAATCAAATTGAGGATGAATGCTGGGTATTTCAGACCGTGTTCCTGGGAGGCAGCTGTAATTCGATTAATCCAGAGCTGAAATGAGGAAACGTCGAAATGTTTTGAGAACCAGCTGTATATCACGTCCACACCTCCCAGCAAAGGTTCGGAATTAAAAATTTTTTTCGTAAAAGCAGATACAAAAGTCAGTGTGCTATTCAGGCTGCACTGCAAACAACAGTGAGCAAAGCCTGATGCCCTTTGTCCAAATGCCAGCTGTTAAGCTCACATCTCGCACATTCGAGCCAGAATACAAAAATCAGCGAGAGGTGCTGGGGCAGACACCGCTCCGGGTGCAGAAGAATCCATGTGTGGGGATTACGACGGCCACTGAGACGGGTGCTACCAGGCAGGGACGGAGCGCTCTCGGGTGGAAGCTTCAGGGAGGTGAGCAGCCTGGAAGGGAGGAAGCGGGAGCCCCGCGAACGGTCGGGGTTACGTGGAGAGTGGCGTCCGCTCCAGGGGCACCGAGGGGTAGGCACTGCAGGAAACTGCGTCCGTAAAGCTGCGAGGGCGGGTGGGTGACGCGGGAGCTCTGAGTGCTCGACAGGCTCTGCGCGCACCGCTGACACCCGCACATAGCGTCCTGCACAGCCGGCCCCCACGGGCTGCGAGCGGACGGGTGCACGTTAGAGTTCGCCGGGTCGGGGCCACCCACGGCAGCAGGGCGCCGCGGGCTCGGGAGGGCGGGGTGAGGCCGAGAGGGCCGCGCTTACCGTCCGCAGGTTCCTTTTCTTCAGACTGCGGGCTCGCGTGCATTGTACGAACGCTCGCGTCACAGCCCTGACGGCCAGCCGGTAGCACCGATTCTTCCTCCCCCGGAAGTGCTGGTTGAGAAAAGGGAGAGGAGGCGGTCGGCGGGGCCCGCGTGCGCCGGGCCGGCGAGGGGAGCGGGGCGCGCGGCACACTCACCCGCGCGTGCTTCAGCACCTCCTGAACCCTCCAGCAGCGGTCGGTGATGCGGTTCCGCAGCCAGAGCGGCGCACTGAGGAAGACCATGACGCCCGCACGGCGGTTCACCAAGGCGTGTGTTGCTCTTCCGCCACAACCCGCGAGAGCTTCCGGGTCAACTCCGCCCTCCTCAAGGGGACTTCCGGGTCGTTGCGCGTGCGCTTCGGGCCCGCAGCGCCAACCCGCCTCAGGCTCGGGGGCGGGGCGGTGGAGGAAAGGGTTAGGGCCCAGGTGGGACCCCCCACCCCCCACCCCCCCGATGGAGGCCCCAGCAGCAGGGTAGCAAAGAGTGGTTCCTTCTGCGGAGCCGAGCAGCGCTGCTTTTCACAGGGGGCCAGGGTCTACATTGGGCCACTGAGCTGCGCACTTTCAAATGATTGGAATGACAAGTTTTTATCCCGTGTGTATTTTGTCAGTATTTTACCACAGGCCAATGCAAGAGACGTCGCGTTTGTTCCCTGGGTAGGAAAGATCCCCTGGAGAAGGAAATGCAACCAACTCCAATATTCTTGCCTGGGAAATCCCATGGACAGAGGAGCCTGGCGGGCTACAGTCCACGAGGGTCACAGAGTTGGACCCGACTTAGCGACTGAACAACAACCACTATATTACCATTATTACAGAAAACAGTGAAGCAGGGCAAAGTGGGAGTGTGCAATTTCTTAGTAACTTTTCATTTAAATGTAGTTTTCAGTTCGGTTCAGTCGCTCAGTTGTGTCCGACTCTGACACCATGGACTGCAGCACGCCAGGCTTCGCTGTCCATCACCAACACCCGGAGCTTGCTCAAACTCCTGTCCATCCAGTAGGTGATGCCATCTAACCACCTCATCCTCTTCATCCCCTTCTCCTGCCTTCAATCTTTCCCAGCATCAGGGTCTTTTCCAATGAGTCAGTTCTTCGCATCAGGTGGCCAAAGTATTGGAGTTTCAGCTTCAGCATCATCAGTCCTTCCAATGAATATTCAGGACTGATTTGCTTTAGGATGGACTGGTTGGATCTCCTTGCAGTCCAAGGAGCCTTCTCCAACACCACAGTTCAAAAGCATCAATTCTTCAGTGCTCAACTTTCTTTATAGTCCAACTCTCACATCCATACATGACTACTGGAAAAACCATAGCTTTGACTAGATGGACCTTTGTCAGCAAAGTAATGTCTCTGCTTTTTAATGTGCTGTCTAGGTTGGTCATAACTTTTCTTCCAAGGCACAAATGTCTTTTAATTTCATGGCTGCAGTCACCATCTGCAGTGATTTTGGAACCCAAGAAAATGAACTCTGTCACAGTTTCCATTTTTCCCCATCTATTTGCCATGAAGTAATGGGACCAGATGACATGATCTTTGTTGTCTGAATGTTAAGTTTTAAGCCAGCTTTTTCACTCTCCTCTTTTGCTTTCATCAAGAGGCTCTTTAGTTCTTCTTCGCTTTCTGTCCTAAGGGTGGTGTCATCTGCATATCTGAGGTTATTGATATTTTTCTGGGCAATCTTTATTCTGGCTTGTGCTTCATCCAGCCCTGCATTTCACATGATGTGCTCTGCATCTCAGTTAAATAGGCAGGGTGACACTATAAGCCTTGATGTACTCCTTTCCCAATTTGGAACCTGTCCATTGTTCCATATCTGGTTCTAACTTACACAAAAGTTGGAAGACTAGTCCCAGAAACTCCCCAATATGCACTACCCAAATGCACCAATTGTTTACATTTGCTCCATTTTTTAATCACTCTCTCTATAATTGTTTATAAACACATTAGTGGGGTTTTCTTCTGGTCCATTCCAGAGGAAGTTGGAGACAGCTAAATACGTCATGGTGCGTTTCCTGAGAACAAGGACATTCTGTTACAAATCACAGCACAATGATTGAAATTAGGAACTTTACCAGTAAAGCAATAATGCTGTCTAGTCCACACTCAGTTCTGTCTAAAGTTCTTACCACTTTTTTTATTTGTTCAGGATCACACTCTGCATTTTCAATCTTAATCTGGAATAGTTCCTCAACCTTTCTTTGTCTTTCTTGACCTTGGCATTCTTGAAGAGTACAGGCTGGTTATTTTACAGAGTGCCTTTCAACAAGAGTTTGTGTGATGTTTTCTCGTGGTTAGAATCAGGTTACACATTTTCAGCAGAATACTGCAGAAATTATATTGTGTCCTTGGTATGAGGTATCAGGGCCATGATGGCAGCCTGTCCCAACACAGGTAATGTCAGCTTTGACCACTTGGTTATGGTTGCCAGGTTTACATTTGAACTAATACATAGTTTGTAGGGAAATACTTCATGAGTCATCCCAGGCTTTCCTGTAAGCATGTGCAGAGGCCAGGTAGGAGCACAGAGGTGTGCTGTGTCGTGCATGTGAGAGAGGGAGAATGCAGACTGGTCAGCATCTCGGCCAGCACGACAGTTCTGGAGCAAAGACTGCCTAGCAGGGAAGCCTTGTGTTGGGCAGAGATGGCTCACCCAGCATTGGGGCCACTAGGAGAAGTATGCCTTCAGCTTAAGTGCTGGCATGGACTTGAAGCTCCACAAGGTGTGGGGGGTGGGGCTTGAATGGATGTGTGAGCAGCCTCTTTGTGGCCAGCAGGCTCTAAGACCACTTGCACTCACTCAGTTGGGTGTCCATCATTTGCCGGGGTCCAGCCTCAGCAGGATCCAGGGGATACCCTCAGGATGAATGGCATCGGCGAGAGAGAGAGAGAGAGAGAGAGAGAGAGAGAGAGAGAGAGAGAAGACACGTGAGACCAGCCTTGATAGGGCCAAGTCTGCGAGGCAGAGGGAGAGGGAGAGAGAGAGAGAGAGAGAGAGAATGACCAGACGGTGGTGTTTGCAGGGTCTGGCAGTCTGGCAATGCTTTATTTTTTACTGTAGCTTTTATACCCTAAGTTAGTACATTTCTAAGGGGAAGATAGTTTAACATTACTTCAGCTTGTCCCTCACAAAACCAGGGTGTTTTCTACATACTTCTTTGTTTATGAGGGTCTTGTACATTATCTTCTGGCCTTGGGGCCTATTAACATTTTATGCAGGTCAGGTGAATGTAAACTTATTTTCTGTTTCTATGGTGACCTTAACGGAAAGGTAGCAGTCTCATAGGGCAACAGTGCAGAGTGGAAGTATAAACTTGTTAACACAAAAATTAATCCTTCTGCAGAAGTTGTCAGTTGCGTTTATCTAAGAAGTTTACCCCACACAGACTCTGTGGCTTCGGTGAGGCAGCTTCTGCCTAGCACTCCTGGCTGACAATTAACAACCATCTCGTTGTTACCACACTAGGGTGGTATTTCTCTAGGCTCTTATTTCTCTAGATCTTTAGCTCTATTAACAGTGGTTTCTATAACACAACCTTAGCACATTAAAAGCAAAAACACAGCAAGCAAAATACAGCAAGCAAACGTCAACCCAATAACCAGCTTTAGAATAATTTTTCTTATGTTTTCTAATAGGACTTCCTCACTCCCCAAAGGGCTCTATGTCTACTAGGGCCTTTATATGATCAGGTTCTTTATGCTATTTTATGAGTAGGGTATTAATATAAACAATCATGCATATTTGTACCAAGGGCATAAATGCATTTGCCAAACAAACTAAAATACCAGCAAAGGAGTTTAAATTAAAACACTCCTTTCACCCTGGATAATCTCATAAAATTATATCACCACCTGGGAAACTTATTGATTAAAGTTCTAAATTGATTCTTATTTGGGAAGACACAGGGGGAAGGCCTGTGTCACAGAAATTAGGGAGTAGTCTATTGAGGCAGGCATCAGAAAGACAGATATCATCTTTAAGGTGAGCGCCGGGGGCAGCTTTTCAAAATCCCTGAAAACCTGATCCACCTTGCCTGTCAGGTTTTCTCCTCTTGACCTTGTCATGAGTGGGATCTCGTGTGCCGGCTCCCGGCAATCATTGACTTTATAGCTCTTTCCATATTTATTGGCATTCTCTTTAAAGAAGAGCCTTCCCTTGGGGCTCTAGATAGTGTTGGAAGGATGCATCCAGAGGGTGGTGGTCCAGTGAAAGGAAAGTGTTGACTCAGCCAGAGGGTCAGCATGTGCCAGACCCAGTATGGGCAAGGTCAGCAAAAGGCCAGAGTGGTGGGAGCAGAGCCAGTGCAGGTCCAGGGCCAGTGAGCAAGTCAGCGGCCAGAGGCCAGCAACCGAGGCTGGTGAGGATGTAGGGGCCCTGGAGGTTGAGGAAGGACTCTGATGTCCTGGGTACCACGGGCTTCCTCATAGTATGGTGGCCACAGGGCAGGACCAGGCAGCCTGGTCACCTTCTCAGCCCACCCTGGAAGCATCACTTTGGCAGCGCTAGGGCACTGGACTAATCACAAGAGTCCGCTCAAAAGGAGACCCAGACTCCAGCTCTAGATGGGAGGAACAAGGGGATCCCACTGGAAGGAGTGCATTCAACAGCCAAGATCGCTGGGGTATCAACGAACACCATACACTATGTTTGGTCTACACTCCATGAGAGGGAGCCCCCTGGGGGATCATGCCATAGGATTATGGCTATTGTTCTGAGAAGAGCTCCCCAGGAGTCACAGGTTAAACCAGAAGATTGGTTTAGGCTGGGGGCAGGCACAGCTGACTGTTGCTGGCCTGGACGTGGTGGATGCAGTGGGAGAGGTGAGAGTTAGTCAGGCTGGGGGTGTGCTCTGAGGTTGAGCCCACAGGCTGTGCTGGAGGTTGGTTGTGGGTCCATTCTGCAGCTTTAAAAACCATCCTGGGACTTCTCTGGTGGTCCAGTGGTTAAGACTCCATGCTTCCACTGCAGGGGGCAGAGGTTCCATCCCTGGTCATGGAACTAAGATGCTATAGATCCTACATGCCACACTATACAGTCGAAAAAGCACAACCATCCTTACTTTGATGACTCCAGAGATGTCACTCGAGCCCCACCTTTCCCCACATCTCATCTCCTGTGCATCTGCTCTCCCACCCACCCCTCCACCTAGCCCAGCCTCTCTAGGAGTTATTTTTATGTCTCCCTTTTCCTGGCCCCCCGTGTTCAACCATCAGCAAGTCCAGAGGGCTGTGCCCACAGAATCACCCCAATTCTGCCTGCTTCTCCCACCTCCACTGCTGTGCTGCCACCATTTCACTGGTCTCCAGGGTTTCCCCTTCCTAGATATGGTCCACTTGGCACTTGCAGGCCTGGAACCAAAGAGACCATGTCACCAAAGGTTTACATTATCTTGTGAGTAAAATCCAAGTGCTCCCAGGGCTGCCGCACAGAGACGCTACTTTGGCACAACTCTCACTTTTGAAAGACAAAATTTGTCCTCTAGAGCTCTTCTTCTAGAAAAATAGAATAAGAGCACTGATTTTCTCTGAGGATATAGCGGTGGGCAATCAGAGACAGCTGTCCCTCTATATCTGTTGCACTGCAGAGATGACGGAGTGACGACAGGAAGAGGCTAAAGCCTTTGAAGACAGATTCTTATGCCTTATGTCACTGAAGGTGGGGGGCACACCACGCTGCACAGAGACATGGGCAGGAGCACTGGTGTCGACCAGGAGGCAGGAGCAGGGGCTCTGGGAAGGCTCAGGCCTTTATTGGGGTTCCGGCAGGAACGGCAGGGCAGGGCAGGGAAACAGTTTGGGACTAGTTTGTGTGATAATCCACTGGGCCTTGGTGCACAGAAGCATGTCTGGCCCTAGGTGATTCTGGGCAGGAGGACATCAGCTGGTAACATGAGAGAAGGCAATTTGGGGGTGGGTCAGGTGGCAGGGGAGAGAACAGCTGGCCGTTCATTTGGCCCATCATTTGTGAGTGGGCACCAGCAGACAAACACTGAATCTAAGGAAACACAGTAAGCATGTCAGCATGCACAGAGGGCACACCGGGGGTGACACACCCACGGTGGACAGACAAAGCGGAGACCATCGGGTTTCAGTCAGTTCTGTCATGACTCAGTCTCTCCACTGCAGAGAGTGGAGAAGGTGTGAGCTGCAGGGGTGAATGGCTCTGGGAGTCAGTGGAGCTGCTCCAGGTCCAGTGACACACTTGTTGCTCAGGCTCCAGCCACTGCCTCTGTCTCCTCCAGGAACCTCTGGGCTCTTCTCCCCTGCACCAGTGGAGAGAAGCCTGAGCGCGTCCTGAAGGCCATGGAAGCCCGGAGCCTTTCGTCCTGCTTTGGCCTGCCACCCCAGGGCCCTGTGCCCCTAGGACTCCTCCTGCTCTCCACAGTGGGCAGGCCACAGGTCCTGGGCCACATCCCCCCACCTTGTCCGCAGGGTGGGGCTGGCCCCTCGGCTCAGCAAAAGCTCTGCGGTGGGGCCATGGCCATGCTCCATGGCGAGATGCAGGGGGGTCTTCTGGAGCCAGCCAGCGGCATTGACCTCTGCACCCCTGTCCAGGAGGTGGCCAGTGACCTCTATGTGGCCTCCCCGGGCAGCATGGTGCAGGGGGGTGAGGCCCAACTTGTCCTGAGAATCCACCTTTGCTCCCCAGGCGGCCAGCAGCTGGACAGCAAGCAGATGTCCACCAGCAGCAGCCCTGTGGAGTGCAGAGCAGCCATGCCTGTCCTTGAGGCTTGGGTCTGCCCCGTGCTCAAGCAGCACCTCCATGTCCTGGAAGAGAAGGGGGCAGGGGCTAGGCTGCTGGCTGTGTTAACCATGTAGCACCCAGCTGCCCTTGGCCTCCCCTTTCTTGACACTGCTCCCTTATTTGGTCACCCTGATGCTGGGAAAGATTGAGGGCAAAAGGAGAAGAGGGTGGCAGAGGATGAGATGGTTGGATAGCATCACCAACTCAATGGACATCAACTTGGGCAAACTCCAGGAGATAGTGAGGAACAGGGAGGCCTGGCGTGCTGCAGTCCATGGGGTTGCAAAGAGTCAGACACAACTCAGTGACTGAACAACAACAACAAATGGCACCTATGTGGGCTTCCCAGGTGGCGCTGCAGTAAAGAACCTGCATGCCAATGCAAGAGACAGAAGAGATGCGGGTTCGATCCCTGGGTCAGGAAGATCCCCTGGAGGAGGGCATGGCAACACACTCCAGTATTCTTGCCTGGAGAATCCCACTAACAGAGGAGCCTGGAGAGCTACGGTCCATAGGGTCACAAATAGTAGGACACAACTGAATCAACTTAGCACTCAGGCATGACACCTGCAGAGGCTCTACTTGGAGACTGCCACTGCCCCCTAATGGTCCTGACTTGCCTGCCACCCATTCTCCCTGCTGGCTGAAACAGGCTTGCCCCTGGTGCCCAATAAATATTGGTGCTGCCACCGGGCTCCCTCCCTGGGCTTCCAGGAGCCAATATCCAAGGGCAGCGGGGGTTGGTGGCTGGCCCCTCTCCGCCACCCTTCTATCACTCGGAGGCTGGGCCAGGATTACCTGCCGGCGGCCCAGGCCGGCCGCGACGCCCAGCACAGTGGCCCCCACACCGTCCCGGGCGTCTACTGGAGCCCCTTGAGCCAGAAGGAGACGAAGCGCAGTTGCGCGCCCAGCCGCGGCAGCCACGAGCAGGACGCCGTCTAGACGCGCGCCACCGTTCGCCCCCAGCAGCTCGAGCACCGCCAGCCGGCCTCCCGCGGCCGCCCAGTGCGCCGCCGTCCAGCCGCGCGCGTCTGCCGCTGTCGGGCCCGGGTCCGACGCCGTCAGCAGGTGCCCAGCCATCAGCGTGCGGCCTAGAGCGGCGGCCCAGTGCAGCGGCGTGAGGCCGGCCAGGCAGCGTGCATTCGCCGGCGCTCCGCGCCGCAGCAGCAGCTCTGCCACCCGCGACGGCGCGTGCCAGGCGGCTTCGTGCAGCGGTGTGCGCCCCGCGCGGTCTGCGGCTCCGACCTGGGCCCCGCGCTGCAGCAGGAGACGCACCAGCGACACGTGGCCCCGCAACACCGCCAGGTGGAGCGGAGTCCGGCCCGCGCGGTCCCTGTGGGGCAGGCCAGGGCGGTGAGGGCGGGGGGCTGGATCTGGAGCCAGGCCACTGCCTCCGGCCCCTGCCCCCTGCTGGGGAAAGAAACTCAAACTGGCCACCTTTGCCCAGGAAGAACCCCCTCTACTCCCCGGGAACCCCTGCCTTCCCCTACCACTGAAGGGACAGCAGCCACCACCCCACCAGATACCTGTGAAGATACCGGGCCCTGCCCTGGGGCTCACCTCTCCTCCACACTGGCCCCTTGCCGCAGCAGCTGAGTCACCAGGCCCGTGTGACCCTTCCACACAGCCTGCAGCAAGTGCCCCCAGGCCTGTGGGGTGCTGGGCCCCTGTGTCCCAGGTCCCAGAGCCTCCTCAGAGCCCAGATCCAACCACCGCAGTTCCTGCTCCGCCCCTGCTTCTGTCAGGTCCTGCTCCCCAGGCTCTGAGACCCCAGAGTCCATCTGGAAAGAACATGAATCAGGCATGGTTGCTGGAGGCCCAGGCTGGCTCTAGTCGAGTCCTCTGGCTGGGGGTCCTCTGTATGCTGTCCAGGCCCAGCCACAGGCACTTTCCTGAAACTCCTTCTGAAGGAGCTGAGGTGGGAGATCTGTTCCAGGAAGGTAGGTAGCTGGAACTGCATTTGTGGGGGTGGGGGGAGAGGGGCGGGGCAGGGAAGGGAGGGCTTCTGGGGGCCAGGCGAAGGGCCAGCTCTCCACACTGTTTACCCAGCAACTTAGGGGGAGGCGGTACCTGCAGACCACAGCCTGTGTCCCAGCAGCCTTCAGCCCCTGCCAACCGCCAGGGCCTCTGACTTGTCCTCCCTCCCAGGAGATAAAGGCCAGGCAGGCAGGAACCTGCCCGTGGACTATATCTCCTCGCAGGGCACAGCCTTTTATGTGCCACGATTTGCCCCCCAGGAGGCACCCACATGCCTTTCCTTGGGTCCCTCCCTCTGGCCCTGCCCCCCAGCCCCACTCCTGTCCCTGCTGGCTGAGACCAGGCCGAGTAGACCGGGTGCCAGCAGCCGGCAAAAGCCAGAAAAACAAGGGTGTCCGCTCTGTGTCTGCACAGGATGACTGGGAAGATGCTGAAAGCAGCAGGGCCAGATGACGGGACACAAGGACACAGGGTGGGGTGGGAAGGGCACCCTGTTGCTGAGGAGAAGCGCTCGTATCCTGGGGACTGGGGGACTATCCTATCCCTCATCAGAGCCAGGGAAGCTAAAAACTGTCTCCTGGCGGCCTCTTCGCTGGCAGAAAGCAGCAAGAGTGGGCTGTGAGGCCTGTCCCCACAGCCTCTGCCACAGCCAGGGCACTGCAGCTTGCTCAGGTGACCACTGGATGTCAGGGTGCCTACACGGAGCTGTCCCCCAGGGGTAGAGGCCTCTGTTGGTCTCAAGCACGCTGGGCCCACAGCCGGAACTCAGCTGTTTGTTGAATGAGTGAATGAATGAATGGAGGACCAGAGGAGAGGGTGGGGCTTAAAAGGAGATGAGACAGAGATCCTTGCTGTCTGAACTCTCTCCACCCAAAGGTTATCATCTGCAACATTTTTTTTTAACCCCAACTTCACTATCAGAAAGATCCCCTGGAGAAGGAAAAGGCTACCCACTCCAATATCCTGCCCTGGAGGATGCCATGGACTGTATAGTCCATGGGGTCACAGAGAGTCGGACGGGACTGAGCAACTTTCACTATCAGAATAAATAGTTACTGTGAGATCTTCCACATGTGCACCAGTGTAAATAGTTCAATTGCACACATATGGGCAGCAGGACTTGGCATGCACTGCTGGGGACCTCAGCAGATTTCCCAGCCAGAGTGTCTCCACTGATGCTGAAAGCTCAGCTTTCAGCTGAACTTGGTTCCAAATCGAATCTCAGAGGCAGAGTTTGGGTTGAAGTAGAAAAGGATAACTTTATTGCTTTACCAGGCAAAGGGGGTCACAGCGGGCTAATGCTCTCAAAACCAGGTGTCCCAACTTGGGGAAAATAGTGACAAGTTTTATAGTAATTGTTTAAAGAGGGCATGATCAGTTTGTGGACGTTCTTCTGATGGGTTGGTGTTGAGGCAAGTAGGAGTCAGCATTTTTAACCTTCAGGTCCAACTGGTCTGGGGTCTACATGCTTGTGGGCAGTATTCCATTGCTAATTGTTAACTTCTCCCACCTGGACGGGGTTTCGTTATCTGCAAAATAACTCAAAGAAATTGTTGTGTGTATCGTTGATGCGGAAACAGGACCTTGCCCCAAGGCTGCTCCCGATGGTTTCTCTCTGGTCTCTCATTCTCTCCCTTCCCTAATGAACAACGGCTTGAATCTGCCTATTAGAACTCAGGGAAGGTCATGGAAGCTGAGTGAAGGCTGTTCCCTATAATCAAAGAAATGGGGGACACAAAGGCTTTGTGCCCAAGCGCCCTACATGGTGTCACCACCAGTGTCCCTTGAACAAATTGTGCACTGTCACTATCATCGTCTGCATCCCTGCCTGGTGATAGGGTGCTGGTGAACTTGAGAGACCTGGAAAATGTTAGGAATGGAAGGGATGAGGCAGACTGTGTGGGAAGGGAAAGAGAAACTTTCCCATGTGGTATCACCCAGCCTCCTTCGTCCAGCTCCCAGACAACCTACTCACTGTTTTAAGTGTCAACTACTCACCTAAGTGCCCTTTATTTTACTTTATTATTTTTTTTCTAAGTGTCCTTTAAAATGCTGTAGGTTGCGCACAAAACCCCCAGGAGACTGTTAGGTGCTAACTATATTTTGGTAACATTTGGAGAAATTAGGGTTTTTGGAAGGGCTAGGAATGCTTTCCCCCCCTTACTTGAAATAATGGAGTACATGCTCCCCCTGTTTTCAGGATGGACTGGATTCTGACACAAAGGATGCCTGTGGTGGCAACTGCTGTTATTGAGCGCCTACTGTGTATTGAGTCCCACACTAAGCATTTCACATGCACTGCTCACGTGCCTTCTCAACAGGCCTGCATCTTTTGGGGCTGTTTCTCTGATGCTGAGAGGGACCAGGTGTGGGGGATGAAGGGACCAGGGGGACTAGTGCTGAGAGGTGGGTCAGGTGTTGACCTCTCTGTGGCAGCTACTGATGGGGCAATTAATTGCCAGTTGAGACTGGTGAAATGAAGTCATTGTGTGCAGGGGCTGGAAGCGGGGAGAGGGCGGGACCCAGAGGGAGGAGGGCCCAGTGCAGAGTTGTCAGGACAGCTGTGAAGGCTCTGACCAGAGCACGCAGGGGCTAGCAGAGAGACCGGCCAGGGCCAGAGCTGTAGGAACCTGGCAGAGAGAGAGGGTCAGCCTGGCAACAGGGACTTGCCGCTCACGTGTGGCCCTGGAGACGGATGGTCAGGGCTGGACCTACCTGGGCCAGGGTCCTGCCCTCGAGCGGGGTTCACTCTTCGGTTGCTGGAGTCTGAGCAGAAACCTGACCTGGTGACCTAGGGTTAAAAGGTTGCTAATCTGACAGGGGTGAGGGGCTTCAGTCCTGCCACGTGACTGCTGCTGTGAGCCCACCAGGCCCACTGCTGAGGGCATGAGTGATCAGGAGAGGGAGACAGAGGAGGATGAGGGAGGAGACCCTTCAGACACAGCACCCATGCTGCCCCGGAGGCTTCCTGATCGCCAGGCTTCAGACCTGATGTCCCCAGGGTGGGCAAGCCTGGCTGCCCAAGGCCTGGGGACTCTGCTGCTCCCAGGATGGGCCCTGGCCCGGCTCCTGCTCCACCTGCTGCTGCCTGCAGCCGTGTTCCTGCTGGTGCTGCTGCCTGCAGCTGCCGTCGTGTACCTGGGATTCCTATGTCACTCGAGGGTGAGCTGAGCCTTCCCGGGGCAAGACTGGGGAACTGTCCGGGGTCCTTGGGGAGTGTGGGTGCTCCTCCCTGAAGGGCCCTTTCTTCTGCCAAGCCCCCCGCCCTGCCACCAGCCACAGCAAAAAAGGGCTTTTGTTTGCCATCAAGGGGATGGCTGTCTCCCTTCTTTGAGGCCTCTCAGCCTTGTACCAGGGGCCACCAGGGCCTGGACAGCTGGGCAGGGTGGGGAGAGGAGAAGGCTTCCAGGAAGAGGAGATAAAGATATTGTCGGATTTAACCAGTCCACAGTCCCCACCCCTCAGGCCCCCCAACACAGCCCCTCTGAGGACCCCTCCTACCCGGGGATGGATTTCCCCACCTGTGGAATGGGCTACGGCTAGGTCTGGGATGGGGAGGGTATAGGCAGGTGGGCCCCGTGTCCCTCTTTCTGTAGGCATACAGCAGGGGAGGGGGACCAAACGTTGGCTGTAGAAGAGAAGGTTGACACCAGCTGGCGGCACCCAGAGGCAGGGTTTCGGGGTCAGATGCCAGCGAAGGGAAGGACCATGGAGAGCACAAAGGGGAGGAGGGCGGAGGGCGGGGAGCCAGACAGCTATTCTCTGAGCCTCCCCTCAGGGGACTCCTACTTGGGTCATTTACCGCCTGGGTCTCCCATCTCCCATCCTCGGCTAGGAAATGTCTGGCCCACAGCCAGCCCCAGCCCCCGCACCCCACCCACTTCCCTCTGGGCTCTGCCCGACCTCGGGCCCCGCCCCGGAACTGAGACCCCCCACCGCCCCGCCTGACCATCCTCCCGGTTCTCAGGTCCACCCGGCGCCCCGCCCCGCGTGCCGCGCGCTGCTGTCCGACCGCGGCTCCGCGGCGCTCATCGTGTTGGGCTTCCTCTCGCTGCCTCCGCTGCTGGTGCTCGCTTCGGTCGCTCGCGCCCGCCTGGCTCGACGCCTCCACTCGCTGCTGCCGCCCCCCACTTGGAGCCCTGGACCCCGCCGCCAGCCCGACGGGGAGAAGCAGCTCTGCGCCTGGGTGTGACCCCACACGCCCCCTCAAATCCCGGAGGCCCCCGAACTACCCCGTGTCCCCCATCAGTGGCCCCAGGCTGGCGAGCTCAACGGTCTGCGTTCAAGTCCTTGACCGTCAAGCGCGTGCGCAGTGCTCCGACGTGCCGCAAGGTGGCACCGGACTCCCCCGGAACTGGACTGTCCTTCCTCGCCTTCGCCCGCCCCCGCACTCCCCGCAGCAGCCCGAGGGGCTGGGACGCCCCCCAGGGAGCAGGGAAATGGTCCTCAGAGAAGGGGCGCGAGGCCAGACTCTGAGAAAAGTGGCCTTCCTGGCTTCTGCCTTTGGGACTGCCCAAGGCTCCTGTGCCCCGACAACGGGGCAGACCCTGCGGGCCGCCGTCTGGTCAGCGAATTGTAGAGCTGGGGAGACTCGCTCCGGAGACTTCCACACTCCACGATCCCAGAGGTTCAACGGCCAGAGCGGCAGGGTGTGCAGGGCTCAGCCGGAGGCCTGCGTCAGCGTTAGAGCAAGGGCTCTGTCAGTTCCTCTGATTTTAAGATCTTTTCCGTCCTTTGTGTTTTTTTTGCTTTCAAGCATGTTTCTGGTTTATTCCTTTGGTACACACTGTGTTTGTTTCCCGTTCCTAGGGGTTTACATCTTTCATCAGTAATGGAGAATTCTCAACCATTATTTCTTCAATTCTGCCTCATTCATTCCACATAATCTTTATTGGGAAGCACCTATTACATTAATACTTCCTGTCATCCTATTACTTCTGTCAGTTCATCTCTCTTCTGTGTCTTCCTTCTCCTTGTCTCCCTACGCTGCACGTGTTTTGGGCAATTTCCTCATCTTCCTCTTCTAGTTCACTAAGCACTGGTTTTATCTAATCTGCGGATTGTCCTCCTATCCAAAAGGAGCCTGGCGGGCTACAGTCTATGGGGTCCGGAAGAGTCGGACACGGCGGAGTGACTAAGCACACATCTACAAGTTATACTGCGTGTGTGCTAAATCGCGTCCAATTCTTTGCGACCCTAGGAACACTAGCCTGGCAGGCTCCTCTGTCCATGGGATTCTCTAGGCATGAATACTGTAGTGGGTTGCCATGCCCCCCTCCAGGGGATCTTCCCAACCCAGGGATTGAACCCTTGTCTCAGGTCTCCTGCATTGACAGGTAGGTTGTTTACCACTAGCGCCACCTGGGAAGCTCAGAAGTTATACTGCTCACTTCTTATTCACATATGATCATTTTGATGATCATTTGGTCTCTTGGTGCGTGGTGGTGTTTTGGATTCCAGCAGGAACATTTCACACAAAGTTATTTTATAGTCTGCACTTAGCAACTACACTTCCTTTGCTTTGAGGTCTAAATCTGTTATTTGTTGTTTCTGCTGACTCAGTAATTGCATGTTGTTTCTTTGAATGTTTGTACTTGGTAAGCGTCAGCCCACACCTGTGAAAATTCTGTGGCCATGTCCCTCCAGAGAGTATGCCTTTGTGAGGGGTGCCCAGCCTGTGTCCCTATTAGGGACCTGGTTGGTAGCCTACCTTGCACTTGGGCCTGTGGCCCTCACGCGGTGTGGGTCTCCCTCCTGTGTTCAGGGAATTCTCTGCTTTCCTGTTTGTTTCACTTCAGCATCCTGGTTTCTGTTCACTATTCTTCTGTTTGTTTATTTATATACTTCTTTTTAGTGTTTCTTGGAGGGGAGGGGGCCTGGAGAGGTCTACTTCCTTGTAAGCCCAGCAGTGTATTAAAGATGTGTTTGTTGTAATTTGTCCAGAATCTAGTAATAGCTAGAAGACCTTGGGAAGGTCCTAGCACACTGTGTTGCCAGCAGGACTCCACCTGTGACCAGGAGACCAGGGTCTAGATGTGTCCAAGGTTCAGGCTCAGCTGTGGCTTGAACAGGGCCTGGAGCGGGGCTGGCTCAGGTCCAGCAGGAGTCCTTGGGGTTTTCCAATTGTCTGTGACCAGTCACATCGGAGCCTGGCTGGCTGCCCCATGCCCAAGGAGAGCTTTCCCGGTCTGAGGCCGCCCTCCTTCCCCTCCTGCCTAGGGTCGGGCTGCTCTGGCCAAGCGTTGAGGATAAGGGCTCTCCTGAGGATCCGTCTGGCCCCGGAGTCATCAAAACAACAGCTGGGCTTGGTGGGGGTGGGGAGGCCACCCCGAGGAGCTCAGCTGCTGAGCTGCCTTTCAGAAGGTGGATCCTTGCTTCCCAGGCCTACCCAAGCCCCACATGGCCTCCAGCTGGCCCCAGGGACAGCCTGCCTCAGCTCCAGCTACCACCCACTCGCAAAAGGAACGCTTGTGGGGGGCTGTGGAAGGTTGGCAGAGGAGCCTAGTGGTCTGCTTTAGGGCGTTAGCTGTCAGGGTGGGGAAATTAGAAGGTAGAGGCCGTGAGCTCCTGGGTGGGCCAAGATAAGACCCTCACTTTGGGGAAAAAAAGTCTCTGTAAGCACCCTGGCCCTTGCCCAGCCATTGTGCACCTGGCTGTGGGTGCGTGTGCATTTTGTGTGGGTATACGTATGTGTGCATGTGAGGGCATGCCTGCATTCTGTCTGCCGGCCCTCACACCCCTGGCAGGGGTTTTCTCCAGACCCCACAGGTGTAGAGTCTGGGCTTTGCGAGGTTTCCTGATCTGCCCAGGGCCGTGTATTCATTCACAAAGTATTTCCTGGCAACTCAGGTGTCTGTAGGCACACCCTGAGTGGTGAGCAGCTAGGAGGGGCCCATTCTGTCCCCGTAGTCAGCACCCCAGTTGTGAGCTCTGCCCCCACGCAGGCATGTCAGCCAGAAACTGAGCTGTGGTGAGTGGGCTGGGGAGAACTAGGCAGAGCTCCCTGCTGGCTCTGGGGCCTGAGGTCCCTCCCCCTGCCCCAGGGCCTCACCCCCACCCCTGGGGAGCCCCCCCACCAAGGTGTGGACACAAATCTGTCCTTCCTTCCTTGTTCTCTCCTTCCCCACACAAGGCTGCCAGGACCCTGCTTGGGGCTGAGACAGGGCATGGTGGTCACTCCCTGTTGCAGAAGGGTCCAGCACAGGGAACCCAAACTAGGGAGGGGGTCTCACCTCTTGAAGAGCACCACCGTGCAGTCCTTATGTTGCAGGAAGGGGCACCCCTTCCAGGGCCCGAAACTGGGCTCTTGTCTAACATTCAGAAATGAATTGTCCGAGGAGACACATGCTGACAAAGCGAGAGATTTTATTGGGAAAGGGCACCCGGGTGGAGAGCAGTAGGTAAGGGAACCCAGGAGAACTGCTCTGCCGCGTGGCTCGCAGTCTTGGGTTTTATGGTGATGGGATTAGTTTCTGGGTGGTCTTTGGCCAATCATTCTAATTCAGAGTCTTTCCTGGTGGCGCACGCATCGCTCAGCCAAGATGGATGCTAGCGAGAGGGATTCCGGGAAGTGGACGGACAGGCAGTGTCTCCTCTCGACCTTTCCTGAACTCCTCCGGCTGGTGGTGGCTTATTAGTCCCGTATTCCTTATCAGGATCTCCTGTCATAAAACAACTCATGCAAATGGTTACTATGGTGCCTGGTCAGGGTGGGCAGTTTCAATCAGTGTGCTTCCCCTAACACTTACACAGGCTGAAAACCCAGGAACAACTGGATGCCCTCCTGCCTTTCTGCCTCCAAGCTCTGCCTTTCTGCCTGTAGTCTTCAAGGCCTGATATCACCCTCCCCCGGGCCCTCGCCTCCCCAGTGAACACTGCCACTGCCCTTCTGCCTCCCAGGCCTCCTTACTGCCCTCATACATACTGGCAGGCCCTCATTCTAGAGCCCTGGTACTTCCTCTAGCTCCTGCCCACCTGCTCTGACATGACCCCATCCTCCAAGAGGAAAATGAGTAGACACGCATTTTTGCAAGCTTGCCACTTCCCATCTCTCTTCTAGCTTGGCAGGGCTGGGAGGACATGGGCTGTGCCCAGGGCCTGAACGTCCCCAGGGCCTGTGCATCCCCAGGGCAGAGTTTGTCATGTGACTGGGCCCAGTATGGAGATGAAGGATAAATGCAGATGGGTTGGCACCCACTCTGTGACCAGGCTGCCCACCTGCCACCCTGGGTGTCGCTGGTTGAAAGATTGGGTAGGGGTTGTCTCTAGGGCCACAAGGGACAGGCTGGGGCACTTAGGAAGTGAAACAATGGGACAATCAGACCCCCAGGACTGGCCCTCAGGCCCTGGCATGTCCCTGACCACAAACAGGCAGGTTGAGTCTAAAAGAATGTGTGGGTGGGGCAGTGGGGCAAGTGGTGGTAGGCCACCCCCTCCCTCTGCTCTTCCCACTGCTGGGTGCAATCAGGGGGCCTTGCGCTTGGCCACCCACCCCAGGCCCACAGGAGCTGCCCCCCACTTCCAGTTTCTGTGTCTCCCAGCCTGTCTGGGTGCCTGTGTGAGATACAACTGACATGAAAACCAGCAGCACAGGCACCCCCATGGGATGGGGTGGGGCCAGGCCACTCTGCCCCTCGGGCTCTAGGCTGGGGTCAGGGGTGGGGTCAGAGGCCCCCGGAGCTGCCCTTTTCCCTGGGGTCAACATGACCACAGCTAGCTGAGGACAAAAGGCCCTTCTTCTCTGCGTAGGAGTGGATGGTGCGGAGGAGGGCGCATTCCCGTGGACTGGCTGGGGGCAGGGGCAGTGCCTTGGAGAGCATTGTTGTCCCTGGATTTTGTGGATCCCCATCCATCTGCCTGTGGACTGACAGGCAGGGTGGGCAAGTTCTGGGAAGTGACGACTGGGGACTCCCTGTCCCTCCTCCTCTTTTCCAGGACACCTGGGTCAGTCAGGGGCTGGCTCTGGTGGAGGGAGAGGCATGGGACTGGGGCCAGCTGTTTCCTGGCCCCCTCCGGTCCTTCTCTGCCCCTCCTGCCCCCAGGCCTGTCTTCCTTCAGAGAGGAGATTTCCAGGCCATTATATTTGTGCTTCCTCTGGTGTCTGCCTCAGGCCCAGCCCTGGCCTGGACTACTACACACC
The DNA here is from genome assembly GCF_019320065.1 of Cervus canadensis. NCBI lineage: Eukaryota > Metazoa > Chordata > Mammalia > Artiodactyla > Cervidae > Cervus > Cervus canadensis. The sequence continues at coordinate 28,623,480 of NC_057398.1, forward strand.
TTTGGCTGACCCCCACGTTCCCTAGAAACCTCTGTCTGCCCAGGTCTCCGCTCAGTGAGGGGCAGGGTAAAGGAGACTCGCCGTGGTGCTGGCAGCAGGGGTGGTGGAGCCGGTTGAGCCACAGGGCAGATCAGGGGGCCTGAGGGGCAGAGCTGACCCAGTGAGGGTGAGATGGTCTTGGTCTCTCGGGAATCAAGTCAGAGCTCAGCATGAGCATCAGGAGGGACTCTCAGCCAAAGCAGGTGGCTGAGCTCAGCCAAGTCTGGAGAGAGGCCCTTGCCACCACGGTGGAGGCCAGGTCCCCTGTCCTTTCTCCCCCTGATGGAGAGCTGGAGGGAGGAGGACGCCTGCTTCCTCAAGGGCTTGAGTAGTGGCCAAGAAGAGCAGCTCAGTTTTTCCAGAAGGGAAACTTCCCTGTCAGCCCGGCAGCACAGCGGAGGTGTGACTCGGCCCACCGATGGCCAGGAGTGGGGAGGCCACAAGGCAGACCCAGCATGGCCCGGTGCCCTGCTAGTGGGTGCCCAGCAAGGTGAAGGATGAGCCAAGTTGTGTCTGCATGCGTGTACCTGGGTCAGTCCCCCCGGGTCCCCAGATTGTCTTCAGCTGCCTCCCCTCATGGCCCCATATCCAGAGCAGCCCTGCTCAGCGTCATCTGCTGGAGGGGCTGGGGGCCAGGAGCCATCCTTCTGGGCGGTACACCCTGAACTTTGGGGGTTCAAGTCCACTGTTGCCCCCCGGGGCCCAGGCGGAAACACCAGGCAGTCTCTGGTCCTAGCTGAGGCCTGAGGTCTGTGGAGCTGAGCCAGCCCCATCACTGCCAAGATTCCCGGCAAGGGGGGGGGGGGGGGGTGTGGCAGGGACACAGTTCTCGCTTGTTCCTGCCCCAGCTACTCAGACTCAGCTGAGCTGCTTCCTTTTTTAGACAAAGTCAGAGCTCCAGCCTGTCTCACAGCCTGGCGTCTCACCTGACAGAAAGGGAGGAAGGAAAACCATTGAGTTTCATCCGTCCTCTGGGCTGAGCACCTCCTGGCAGGGGGGAAGGGAGGGGACATCCTGGTAGAGATGGCCTGCCGCCTCCCCATGTGGACCTGTGCCCCGCCACCCCCCACCAAGCTCCTCAGAGGGGAGTGGCTGGGACAGGGCAGTGGTGACCCCACAGGAAGGCATCTTAGGAGGGAGGAGGGCAGTCCGTCCCACAGGACTCTGCCACCTCGCCTCACCTGAGGGCAAGGAATTTGCCCTGGAGTGGGTGGGGGTGAGGGCTGAGTGTCCCTCAGGATGCCCCCTGCAAGTGGCCACCTCTGCTCTGGTCCAGCCATGATCCGAGATGCAAGGTTCCTGGTCACAGTGAGTCCCAGGAGGGCTTCCCCAGTGCGTGGCTGGGGAGGGTCTATCCTCAGTCCTGGAGTTTGGTCTCAGCCCTGGCCCTGGGCCTCTTACTGGGGACAGCTATAGGCCCAGCATGGTCACATAGGACAGGCCTGACTCAGCCATCCTCAGCTGTATGCCTCTTCCTCCAAGAAGCCTGGTGAGGTGGGGTCTTTGTGTCCCCTCAGAAACCCCTTCTTGAATGTCTGAGGTTTTTTCCCCTCTCCCAGCGTTCTAAGTTCTGCCCTCCTGATCTTTGCTTTCATACACCTGCCCCTTCCCAAGCCTTGTTTTTGGTGTCACCACCACACTGTCACACATCCTGGGGCTCTCTTGGACTTGGCTTCAGGGACTCCCAACGCTGAGGATATAAGGACAGCAAGCCTCGAGATGATCCAGCTTGGTGGCTCCCTGCTCTGCTCCTGGCTGGGGAAGGGGGCAGGGGGTAGAAGCAGGGCAGACTCCAAGGCCTTACAGCCCAAAGGGAGACCGAAGAGTTTGTGTGTGAATGCCACGCGCGTATGAATGGAGCGTGTCGCCGTGCGCCTGGGCCTTGCGAACGTGCGCCTTCCGAGAGCCAGTGCTCCTCCGCACGCGGGGCAGCTCGCGCGCGCCTCGGAGGGACCTCTGGGCGGGCCGCGGGGGGCGGAGCCTCCGGGGGGGCGGGGCCCGGGTCCGACCCGCGCGGCCGCGCGCCCCACAACCCAAGAGCGAGCTAAACACCAGTGCAGGGAGAGCGCTGCCGTCCCGTCGCGCGCGATGCTGCCCTGGACGGTGATCGGCCTGGCCCTGAGCCTGCGGCTGGCTCGGAGCGGCGCGGAACGTGGTGAGTGAGGCGGGCGGCTGGGTCAAGCTCGGCTCTCTGTGCCCGTCCACCCTCTGATGTGCGCGCTGAGCCACGCTCTCCTTCCGCTGCTGCGGGGCGGGGGCGGCTGGCAGGGGACCCCACCCACGTGAGGCGCAGGCCCCGCCGGCAACTCGGCGGGATTTTAGGGCCTGATGGGGGGAGTGGGCGGTGCCAATCTGGGGGGCTTGTTCCTGCCTCAGTTCTCCCTTTGCTTGGAATGACCCTTAGACGAGGGATGGTAAGAGGGTTGGTTGGCGTCGTTCAACTAGGTTGAAGGAAACTGAGGCCCCAAGGCTAGACCCGGCCCGAGACACCCCAGGCCGCTGTTTGCTCGTGACCCAGGGGTCCATCTGCTCCCTGGGGAGCGGAGAGCAAGGCGTAGTCGCCTGAGGGGTGATCGGGCCCTCAGGCTGCTGCAGCAGGTAACCTGCTTCCTGGGTCCGGACAGAGCAGAGGATGGGGCCCAGGCAGGGATGACATCATCTGTAAGTGGGGTCAGGACTCCAACCCAGCCTTCTGGACTGTGGGAGAGGCTGCAGTCAGTGCTCTGTCTTCCCCGTGCCTCCTCCTCTGTCCTCAGTCTCCCCAGCTGCCAAATGCCTCCACCCCACCCCGCACCGGTTGCCTTACCTGGAGGGTGAGCTGTGTAGACTGCTTCTAGGAAGCCAGGCCTGGGTGGCCCAGACCTATCCACCCACCACTCCTGGGGGCGGGGCCAGGACACTGAGTTCCAGCCCGCCTAGATTCCGCTGAAGACAGGGAGGGGGTGGGGGCTTGAAGGGTTCAGCTTTCCTTTGCAGAAGAGACACAAGCCCAGAGGGACCCCCTGCTATGTGGCCAGGGTGTAGAACTGGAATTGCTGAGGGTTCGGACCTCCTGTTGGCTTTAGGGCCCTTCTCCCCCTGGGGTGCCATCCCAGGACCTTTGAGGTGTAGCTGAGCTGGCCTTCTGGGCTTCCTTGGGTAAGGGCGAGTGCCAGCTTCGGGAAATTTCAGGCCCTGGGGGTTCTGCCCTGGGTGTGGGGCTGTCTGGGGGCCACCACCAGGGGCTGAACCCTCCCCTCTTCCCCAGGCCTTCCAGCATCTGCCCTTCAGGGGGACCTGCTGTTTCTGTTGGACAGTTCAGCCAGCGTGTCTCATTATGAGTTTTCCCGAGTTCGGGAGTTTTTGGGGCGACTGGCAGCCCTGCTGCCCGTTGGTCCTGGGGCCCTGCGTGCCAGCCTGGTGCACGTGGGCAGCAGACCGCACACCGAGTTCCCCTTCGGCCAGCACAGCTCAGGCTCAGCTGTCCAGGACGCCATACGGGCTGCAGCCCAGCGCATGGGTGACACCAACACTGGCCTAGCACTGGCATATGCCAAGGAGCAACTGTTTGCCAAGGCGGCAGGGGCCCGGCTTGGGGTGCCCAAGGTGCTGGTGTGGGTGACAGACGGCGGCTCCAGCGACCCCGTGGGGCCCCCCATGCAGGAGCTGAAGGACCTGGGGGTCACCGTCTTCATCGTCAGCACTGGCCGGGGCAACCTCCTGGAGCTGTCTGCTGCTGCCTCGGCCCCCGCTGAGAAACACCTGCACTTCGTGGATGTGGATGACCTGCACATCATCACCCAGGCACTGAGGGGCTCCATCCTCGGTAGGTGGGAGGGGGCCTGAGGAACCCCAGCTGGGAACTCGGGAAGAGGGCTGGGAAGACTCAGGAGGAACTCGCATGCCTGGAGCAGAGGCTAGGGATGCACACCCGGCTTCTCCAGGGACACACTCCAACTGGTCACCACAGGGGTCCCACCACCTGGGCTGAGGTGGGACAGAGGACAGGTCTGAGGAGACATCTCCAGGTGAGGCTTCCTACTGGAGAGTGGGGGGTTTGGTGAGGGCCGAGGGATCCAGGGGCTGGATCTGAGGAGATGTGGCTTGTGGCTATGTGAAGAGGTAGAGAAGGAGGTTTCAAGCCTGAGAGCTCTGCCCATGGGCCCACCATGCCTGGAGGAAGGGGGAGGGCCAGGGCAGGAAGGGCAGAGAGTGCCCCCCCCCCCCACCAGAGCTGGGTCACTACTTCCCCCAGGGGAAGGGGGTTTGAGCGGGACTGCACTGCTGGGGATTGCTGGAAAGGAGGCTGGGCCTGGGAGAGCCTGCTGCAGGGGCTAGCAGCTCCCCACGGACTTTCTTCTGGATCCCTCTGACCCAGCTAGGGAGAGGGACAGGGAGGGGAGGGAGGTGGAGTTAAAGGGCCTAGTCACTGGCAGGGTTGCTGTAGCCACTGAAAAAATGCCAACAACCCCAGGGTCTTTCTGAATTTTGGCCTGCAGTTAATCATCCATCTGAAAGTGGAAGGAGCTGGACTGTGGGTTGGAGCGAGGTAGAGGGTCTTTCTGAAGATCTGCTTCAGGGCACCTGGCCCTGGTGGCCCTTGGGTCTGCCGCTAGGGTTGAGCCTGAAGGGGACAGCAGGAGAAAGGGCAAGCAGCTAGACAGGAAAAGCCCAAGGCTGCAGGGCAGTGAGGCAGTAGGGTGGCTCTCCTGGGATTGGGGGCAGGGTCTGTGTGTGGCGATGGGCAAGGGGAGTGCCAGCCAGGCAGCTGGGCACCCAGCATTCACAGCATCGGGTCCTGACTTAACCCTGTGTAGACATCTGTTGGCCTCACCCACCTGCCAGGTCACTGAGATGACCCTCTGGGGCTTGGCATCAAAGCTCAGGAGTAACGTTTGGGGGTCCCACCCTCGAGTCCCCCACCACACTCTCCTCCAGGTCCAGCTGCCCTTGGGCTTGTCACATCTCTCCTACCCCTCAGGGCATTCTCCAGTGGTCTCTCATCTCCTGGCTGTACTGTGGGCCCTCTTTTCCTTGACTCTCCAGAGCAGAACTGATCCTAGACCCTGTGCTGGTCACTCCTGCTGCCCAGAGTGGTGGGGAGGGCATCCTCTGACATCATTTTGGATCCTGCCACCCTTGAGGGCCCTTTGTCCAGTCCACTGGACTGAGTGGTGGGTGAGAGTTGGCCGCTATAACTCTCCACTGCTCTGAGTTTGGAGCTGAGGTGGGGAGGGAGCTCCTGAAGCGGCCGAAGGCGGAGGAGGGCGGCGGGGGTGGGGGGGAGACTGGTCGCACTCACGTCCTTCCTCCAGCCTGGCGCCAGCACGCTTTGGAGGATCCTTAGCATCTGGTAGGCGTGGCCTTAGCATCTGGTAGGCGTGGCCGAGGCTAGCCTTGCTCCCGGCGCTCCTGCTCCCCAAGCTCTTTGAGTCTACCCCGAGTCAGCAGTCAGAGACCAGCGGGAAAAGCCACCTCTGTCCTCTGACCCTCTGCACCCTCCTCAGATGCAATGTGGCCGCAGCAGCTCCATGCCTCCGAGGTTACGTCCAGCGGCTTCCGCCTGGCCTGGCCGTCCCTACTGACGGCAGACTCAGGCTATTACGTGTTGGAGCTGGCGCCCAGCACGGATCCGGGGGCCACACGCCGTCAGCAGCTGCCAGGGAACGCCACGGGCTGGGCCTGGACCGGTTTGGACCCAGACACGGACTACGACGTAGCCCTGGTGCCGGAGTCCAACGTGCGGCTCTTAAGATCACAGCACCTGCGGGTGCACACGCTGCCAGGTGAGGCGGGGCACAGGGCCGGGCGGGCTAGGGGTACGGGTCCGGTTGGGCGCCGCGGCCCCCTCCCGCTCACGGGCACTTCTCGCACCCCCCACCCCCCCACGCCCGCGCAGAGGAGACCGGGCCGGAGCTCATCGTCGTCTCGCACGCCAGGCCGCGCAGCTTGCGCGTGAGCTGGGCCCCGGCGCTGGGCCCGGACGCCGCGCTCGGTTACCACGTGCAGGTCGGGCCCCTGCGGGGCGGGGCCGCGCAGAGCGTGGAGGTACCCGCGGGCGAGAACAGCACCACGCTTCAGGGCCTGGCGCCCGGCACCGCCTACCTGGTGACCGTGACCGCAGCCTTCCGCTCGGGCCGCGAGAGGGCGCTGTCAGCCAAGGCCTGCACGCCTGAAGGCGAGCGCAGCCGCGCCCCGCGTCCCCAGCCGCAGAGGACTGGGGGCCGGGAACCGTGAGCCGGCCGCGCCCGCGCACCCGAGGGCCCTCTTCTCCAGAGCCCGGTGGGTCTTGCCCCGGGGATGGGATGCTGACCGGCCTTAGGCCCGCGGGACCCCCGCGCAGGAAGCGCGCCCCGCTCAGGCGTCCGCCCTCCAGGACGCAGCCTCGCCTCACCTTCCGCTGTAGCTATGGCAGCAGCGCGTGCCGTTGCGACTCCCTCCCCTGCCCGGTCCAGACCTGGGCACTCGGTGGTGTCCTTTGGGCAGGGTTTAGCGGGGAGATGGACAAGGCGTCAGGGGACCCGTTGAGAACATCAGACTCCAGATGGCTTTGGACCCAGGGCCACAGGGCGTCTGGGCAGCCGGGCCTCCCACTTGTGTTAGAGGCCAGCCCGTCTGGTGGCAAAGGCTGGCATCTGTTTGAAGGAGCTTGGTCCAGATGGCAGTTCTGAGTTCCCACCAGCCACTCGGGTCCAGGGTGGGAAGGGAAGGAGCTGGCTCTGGCCAGGTCCCAAAGGTTCCCTGGAGGGGATAGTGTCCGGAAAAGGGGCGGGGAAGTGCTGGCAGTTGATCCTGTGGTTAGCAGCTGGGTGGCTGGAGAGGCAGTCTTCACTGGCATGCTCAGCTGGCTTGGGGGCAGTGCTTTGCTTGCTGGGAACAGTGGCCCTGCCTTCCTACCCAGAACGCTCCTGGGCCCAGCCACAGCCTCTGGAACCCAGGTGGCACCTTTTGGGAAGAATGCAACAAGAGCCTGGCATTCAGGACCCTGGATACAGGAGAGCCTGTTCCTGCAGGGCCCCAAGGCTGGCACTTGCAGGGGGCTTTCCCTGTGCTGGGCGGAGGACCTCTGTGTTGGGGCAGGGACAAGCAAGGTGCCTCTGGGTGCTGCACCCCAGCCACCCCTGCAGTGTCCACCTCCTGTCACTCCTTCTGTGCTGGGGCCACCAGACAAGTCCCAAGGGGGGGGCAGTGCTGCTGCCACTCGGCCCCACAGGCACCTCCTCCACACCTGCGCTGACTCAGTGCTCACTTTTCATCTTCCCCACTAATGACCCAGCCTTTGAAATAAAATACAATAAATCAGATGTAAACTCAGCCCTGCAGTCTCCTGAGAGTGCTTTACTCCTTAAAACACGCCAGCCCCGTGAAAGGTTTCAAGAAAAAGAAAGGGCTCTGGTAGGAGAGGCTGGTACCCCACCTGGTGCTGGGGAGGAGGGGGGAGTCGTCCCTTTGCAGCACTGGGTCGCAGGCCACTGTGGCCCCTCTGTGCACCTCCTCTTCAGAGAGCCCAGGCCGATTTCTGAGGGCATTGCTGGGATTCCCACCTCTGTTGGCACGGCTACTCCCTCAGCTGCAGTTTGGCTATGCTGCCCCCTGCTAATGGGAAGGAGAACCCCTAACCCAAACAACTGCAGGGCTGAGAGGTGGTCTTGGGGCCCCAGATGGCAACTTAGTCCACCTGGCCTGGTGAGTGTATTGGGGCGGGGGGTGACTTCTAGCAAACTGATCTGCCACCATTTTCCCAAACACCTACCTCTGAGCATCCCATGGCCCCCGCCCAGGCACCCAAGGCCTGCACCACCCACCAGTTCAGTGTGCTTGGCGTTCCTGTGCCCCCCCCCACCACCACCACACATACACACTGCCTGTGTGAGCAGGGTGGGGAGCAGGGCTCAGGTGGTGAGTTAACCCCAAGGCAGATGGTAGTGCCTGTCCAGGCCAGGTTTGAGGGGCCTACTGGATAGATGTTGTTTCTTCTCCATGTCCCCCCATCCCCTTGAGGCAGGCCCAGGGAAGCCTGACACCCACAGTGGCCTGTGCCACTGAAGGTTTCTGCTTACATCCTGACTGGTGCTCAGTCAGCTGATGCTCAGAGGCTCCTGTGATCTTAGCAGCTGGCCTGGTCCCATGGCTGGTTAGCCTGAACATCAGGGTCCCAAGGTCCCAGACAGCACTGACCAGGGCCTGAACCTGGGTCTGATCCCCCCTGAGGGGCAGAATTTCCCCTGTGGAGGTCTGAGTTCCCCACCCTGATCCCTGGGTGCTCTGCAGGTGCCAGCCCACTAGACACACAGAGAGGGCCTCCTTCCATGCTGCACCCACAAGCCCAGCTTGCAGCGCACTGCACAGGCGGCAGGAGAAAAAGCAGGAGTGCTGATGGGCAGTTTCCCAGTGGTTCAGTCACACGTTAAAGACGAGTAGTGAGCCCCTTCTCCCAAAACATGCTTCCATCCCTGAGAGAGGGCAGAACAGCTGGAAGATGCACTCCCACTCCCTGCCTCGCCTCATCTCTGCTGGACACTGAGGCCCAGAGAGAGGAGCCCCAGGTCATCTCCAGGCCTAGGAATGCCTCTCCTGGAAGCCTTTGTCTTGGAAGTGCGGCCCTTGCATCATCCCAGTCAGTTCTCAAAGGTCTTAAGAGTCCAGGCCGCATCTGGAAAGTCTCTAGGAAACAGCTTTGTCCCGACCCCACCCCTGCCCTCCACCTCCCCTGACCACTTTGGGTCAGGGCCCAGGCTGAGGCCTGCAGGGACTTACACGTGCCACTTCCTAAGGCAACTCTGAGCATGCCCACGCACCTGAAAGTCAGGGCTGGGCAAGAGGTCGCAACCCACAGGGCCAGGTCCATGCTGCGGGAGTGGGCTGGGCAAGGGAGGAGCTGCTGCTTCCAGGGGACCCTCGAACAGAGGCTCCTCTAGTGTGCTGGGTGGGCCTGGTTCTCACTCACGGGTGACTGCTGCTCCCTAACTTGACAAGGATTTCCTGTGTGGGGTCTTCGCTGCAGCCCAGGACTTGCCTGACGGCAGGGGTTTGTGAGAGCCAGGTAATGGACAAAGGCCGTCTGTGAGGAGGCTGGATGGCCACTGGGTTTGGATCTAGGTCTCCGGGAGGTGGACGTCCAGGAGTGGGTGGTACGGCTGGCGGTGTCTCCCTGGAGCAGGAGCTGTTTCCACAGCAGCAGTAATAAACTCTGTCGGGCCAGGGCCGGAAGCCCAGCCGCCCTGAGAGACGTGTGAGTCTTCATAGCCTCCTGCTGGGGTGAGGGGGCAGTTCAGGAAGCTAGAGGGCAACAGCTGTGTGTCTGTGCTTTTTTCCTGGGATGAAAATTTTTTTTCAACGTCCATTAAAACAAAAATGTCAGTGGAAGTCATAGCTCTCCCTAGAGGTGAGTGTGGTAAGGTGGGGACCCTCTGGGATACCCCACCCCACAAGTTCCAGCCCTTGGGGGGGAGGCCGACGCAGCCCCAGCAGCTCAGTAGTTAGGGTGAGGTGTGCTTTTGGCTGCCAGCAGCGGGCAGGGGTCTCTTGGGACAACCCCCTTCTCAAGGAGAGAGAGGGGCTGAGGTTTCCTGGGCAGGACCAAGTAGGGTAGATGCGACCTCTGCTCACTGACCAGGAATTAATCCCTGGTACTCATCACTCACATTTCAGAAGTGTCAAGGAACACACCCACGACAAATTATGTCACCCTAGCCACAGACTCGAGAGCCTGGCAGGAAGGAAAGTCCCCACCACCACCACTCCCCTCAGGTGTGTGCACAAGCGCAGGGACAGTGGGGGCGGCCAGGAGCTTGCCTGAGCCCATGGTGGCAGTGTCCGCAGGAGCTGAGGCCTCGGCCACCCCACTCCGTTGCCCCACAGCGCATGGGGTGCTGCCCAGAGGAGGGGGGTGAAAGCCAACACTGTATGCCCACGGTCCCAGCCAGCTCCCATCTCCCTCCTTCCTCTGTTCCAGGGCCAGCCCCTGCTGGACGAGAGGGCACTCGAGGCCAAGCTGGGTGGCTCTTCCTCCGAGAATCACTCCCGCAGGCGCCACTCACCACCCTACCCCCCTCCCCAAGATGAGCTGGGGCTCTGTCAGTGCCACCGGGCTTGAAAACTTGCTTCCAAGTTCTGTCCAGATCATGCAGCTGACCCTGCTCTTCTCCTGGGAAGGGGAAGGCCAGCCAGTGCTCATGGCATGTCTCCTGGCCTCAGCGGAGTGGACAGGCAGCTGTGTGCCTGTGCTGAAGGCCCCCCCACCCTCCATGCTTCTGGGGACAGCCTGGCTCTACTGACCTCTGTTGGATGAACCTGTCGGTCCAGCTGGGGGTGGGGGGTAGATGGGGCATGGCTCCACAGGGTGGGAGGACAGTGTCAGAGCATCTGAGTAGGTGGCCACTCATCAAGCCTCCCTGATGGCTCAGAGGGTAAAGCGTCTGCCCACAATGCGAGAGACCTGGGTTCGATCCCTGGGTCGGGAAGATCCCCTGGAGAAGGACATGGCAACCCCACTCCAGTATTCTTGCCTGGAGAATCCCAGGGATGGAGGAGCCTGGTGGGCTATATATATATTCCATGGGGTCACAGAGAGTTGGACACAACTGAGCAACCTCACTCACTCACTCACCAAGGGCAAACAGTGCAGGAAGACAAGCCTGGGAGCAAAGAGCTTAGGCTTGGCCCCAAGACCCTCTCCACACCTAAGTCCAAGACAGCCCGTCTGAGGGCTCGGTGCTCAGCTCTTGTTCACCCCAGAGCCAGAAGGAGAGGTTGCAGGGGCCAGAGATCGCAGCAGTGCTTTGGTGGGTAGGGTGGGGACCAGCAGCCAGGGGCCCTGCCCTGGGGGCTCAGGCCCAGCATGGCCTGACTGAGCAGCTTTCCTTTCAAGGGGGCTGGGGCCTGCCAGGTGGGGGGCAGGCATGGGGCATGCATGTAGAGGGGTTCTAGAGACTGAACTAGCAGCACATCTTTTGGAACCGAGGGAGAGACCAGGAGCCGGACGGGCCTGGCTGGATGAAAGGGAGAGACCAGCCCCTGCAGGCCCAACTGTCCTAGCTAGGAGAGCAAGCCAGAAGAGTGAGGGCTGGGGGCTCCAAGTTTAAGTGGACACGGGGCTTCTGTCCCTGGGAGATGCCAGGCAGCTGGCACTGGGAAACCCTGGGGCCTGACAGGAAGGCTCCAGCTCGCCAGAGGTCTGACCAGATGCACAGACTCAGAAGCCACACCTGCTGTGCAGGCTTTGGGGGCAGAGTCCTCTGCTCTGGGCCTGTGTGGGGCCCACTCTGCTCCTGCTGGCCTGGGCTCTCAGGGACAGCAGTGTCCCCCCTCTCTGACTCAAGGTCAGGTTGGAGGCCAAGCTGCACCTTTAATTTCTTCAGTCTCTCCTCCAGGTCTTCAAAGCTGGAAGGCTCCCTCAGAGGGGGAAACAAAAAAGCCAGAGGGAACTGGGTGTTGGGGGAATACCATCAGCAAACAGTGCAGCTTGGCAGCTGAGTGCCCTGAGTTTGTCGACTAAACATGAACGCAGAGGGAGGGGACATATGTATACTTACCGCTGATTCACATGGTGTGGCAGAAACCAGCACAGCATTGTAAAGCAATTATCTTCCAGTTAAAAAAAAATGAAAAGATCAGGTGGAAAGTGTCATCCTAATTTCCTTTTATTAACTTAGTGTCTTTAGGAAAGTTGTGTCTACTTCCAGCCTAAGACTTTAAGTGACAAACATAAGTGGACTGATGTTCTGCACGGTCCATTGGAAATCAGAAAATGTCAGCAGTACTACTCTGATGAGGGAACTGGAGGGAAGCAGTTTCTTCCCTCGAAGAGAGGGCGTGTAACCACCTAAATCTTAAGATAGCAACCAATGCTTTCTGTTTTTTAATTTAGCCAAGTTAAGGAAAACTGACTTTTTTGTGAAGCTGACTTTATGTTTTTTTAAATTTATATGGAAAACTGACTTTTTAAATGCAGAGCTTTATTTTCAGTTATTCTTTATCATATAAAACTACCAGGCTTCCTTGCTGGCTCAGATGGTAAAGAATCTGCTTGCAGTGCAGGAAACCTGGTTTTGATCTCTGGGTCAGGAAGAGCCCCTGGAGAATGGAATGGCTACCCACTCCAGTATTCTTGCCTGGAGAATCGCTTGGGCAGAGGAGCCTGACAGGCTACAGTTCATGGGGTTGCAGAGCTGGACATGACTGAGTGACTAACACTATCATATAAAAGTCCACGTGCGTGCGTGTGTGCTTAGTCATGTCCAACTCTGTGACCCTTGGACTGTAACCCGCCAGGCTCCTCTGTCCATGGGATTCTCCAGGCAAGGATACTGGAGTGGATTGCCGTGCCCTCCTCCAGGGGATCTTCCTGACCCAGGGATGGAACCTGGGTTCTTAAGTCTCCTGCTTTGGTAGGCGGGTTCTTTACCACTAGCACCACTTGGGAAGCCCCATAAAAGTACACAAGCTTGCCAACTGCTGGCCTTTGGATGGAACTAAACAGTTTCCTGTGGACATGGACTTCAATTCCCTTCCCCATTTCCTCTTTATTCAGCGCAGCCTGCCAGGAGTGCTACTGGATGTATATTTTCTGGCTGGTTTTTCTCATTTGGGGAAACAACAAACAACAAAACCCTGGCAGAATTATCTAAGAATTTTTCCCCCAATTTTTACTGAGGCTTAAAACTGTTTTCAAACTAGTGGAGAAAGTCCATATGATTGTGGGAACTCTACAAATTCCATCAAGGAAAGAACACAGGGGCAACTTGGACACTGGCCCAAGAAGCAAACTTTGCTAACTTTAGGCGCTGCCCTGTGTCCATCCTTGTCTCCATCTGTCCCAGGCATGTGGCCTGCACCTTGGTCCCTGAAGCAGAAACCTGGCTTTTGGAGTTCCCCAGAAGTCTCACCAGTCGGTAACCAGAGCCAGGACCCTTGGGCCCCCGAGGAGCTCTCGTCCCACGAAGGCGCCCTCTGTGGTGCTTCGGGACCTCTGCCGCCCCTTACTTCTGGAGTTAGAGAGCTCAGTCCCCTCACTTGGGACTTTCCACGTGGGTCAGGGATTAAAAAATCCGCCTGCCAATGCAGGAGGTGTCGGATTGGGTTCCATCCCTGGGTTGGGAAGATTCCCTCTGGAGAAGGAAACGGCAACCCACTCCAGTATTCTTGCCTGGAAAATGCCATGGACAAAGGAGCCTGGAAGGCTACACAGTCCATGGGGTCGCAGAGTCGGACAGGACTGAGCACGAACACACCCACGCATGTACGTCCCCTCTGTTGAGAGCCACTGCGCTGAGACGCTGAAGAGGAGGTTTGGGAGAGCCCATCATCCTACTGACGGTTGCTGGAGATGAGCCAGGGCCGCGCTTCCGTCCTTCCATCATTTCAACACCGAGACCCACCAAGCACCGGGCCCAGGCACTTCCCGCGCCGCCCGGCCCATGGGCCCGGGGCCCATGTCCGCTCTGCGTTGGACACGCCCAACCCGCTCTCTGCCATTCTAGGGGGCCGCTCAGCCAGGGGCGCCGGCACCTGCTTTCTGCCCCGGTCCCGCGACCCATCTCCCGCCGCCCGGTTCCTCCCCCGCTGACCGAGCACCTGTGGAGGACTCTTGCTCCCGCGGCCGCTCCCTCGGTCGGGACCGGACAAGAGCCTTCTGCTCCAGCACCTGCATCTCTGCTGCCCCCGTAGCCGGAACTCTGGACGCCCGTAGCAACCGGGCCAGCGTCATTGCCACACTGACGTATTCAAGGGGGCGCACTCGCCCAGCTCCTCAATTTTGTCCCTGATCGGCCCCTGTCACCTGGTATCTCGCCCCGCCCCTCCGACGGCCTGCCCTCTGTGCCTGCTTCTACAATCGCGGTGGAGACACCATGATGTCACGACCCTCGTAGCCAATCCGAGGGCCGCATGGGGCACGGGGCCCTCACACGCATCCATTGCCAGGGAGGAAGGGCCGCTGTTGCGCCTGCGCAGTCTTTGCCGCCGGCTCGCGGCGCGTGGAGCCCGCTGTGAGCCCCGCGAGTCCATTCGGCTGCAAGTCCCCGCGGCGGCGGCGCTTGTGGACCATGTCGTGGCTCTTCGGCATCAAGGGTTCCAAGGGCGAAGGCACGGGGCCACCTCTGCCCCTGCCGCCCGTACAGCCCGGGGGCGAAGGCAGCGGAGACCGCGGCGCGGGGGACCGGCCGGGGCCCAAGGACAAATGGAGCAACTTCGACCCGACGGGCCTGGAGCGCGCGGCCAAGGCGGCGCGAGAGCTGGAGCACTCGCGTGAGTGCGGCGGGTGGGCGCGGGCAGGGCGACCGGGCGGGGCGCTCGCGGGCAAGTGGTGAGTGGTCTGAGCGATCGAGCAGCAAGTGGTGGTCGGGGAAGGAAACCAGCCTGAAGCGATAAGCCCGCCGGAGCCACCCTGCGTGCAGGGGAAGTTCGGGATCCCCTGACCTTCTGGCATCTTCCCAGCTGCCACGCATTCTTCACGTGGGGAAACCGGTGCCGAGGGGATTCAGAGGGTACAGGCAGCAGGTGGCGGGACTGCACTCTGGTCTTACTTACCCTGGGTTACTGCTGCTTTCCGCCTCCACGTGGGACGGCCAAGGCAGGCCAGGTTGGGGATCCGTCTGTGCTAGTTGCTGTGTTTTCCATTTGAGAAGGAAGATGGGTTTGAGTGTCCTAAGCTTTAAGGAAAATGCATCAGGTTTTCATTTATTGTTGAAGAAGGTTAGCATTCAAATAGGTGAGGTCTGTAAGCAACAAATAAGGCCGGCCCAGGGCAGCAGATGACCTTCTTGGCTCCCACCCTCAAGGCATCAGCCCTTGAGTGTGCCTTTACTAAGCCTATGTATTTTCTCCCAACCTTCTTTTCTCCTGTGGATTTGATGACGTCTCAAAAGTCTGGAATATAGCACATGCTGAATAGATGTTAGTTGAAAGAATACAGCGACTTTCAAACTTTTAAGCAGAGGTGCTGTTTTCTTACCACCCTATGCTGCAGCCTTGTAAGCAGAGGTGAGCAGAGTCTTCCTATCCAGGGGTGGACTGGCACTTTGTGGCTTAGTCTCTGCCCTTCCACGGGGGCCACAAGAACACTCCAGCCTGCTTGGTTCTCCAATCCTGGGAGGAACACTGTGGAGATTTAGGCCTGGGCCCAGGGCAGCCTGTTTCCTTAGACCTACCTGGAACACTCCCTACCTCTGAGTGGGTGTTGAGTGTAATAGATGCATTAAGTTTGCAAGATAATAGAAGACAGGCTTGCTGAGGGGCTTGAGAGTAGTCAAGGTCTGATGCCTTGAGGGTGGGAGCCAAGAAGATCATCTGCTGCCCTGGGCTGGCCTTGTTTGTTGCTTACAGACCTCACCTATCTGAATGCTAACCTTCTCCAACAATAAGTGAAAACCTGATGCATTTTCCTTAAAGCTTAGGACACTCAAACCCATCTCCCTTCTCAAGACACCTCAGTGATCATAGACTTTTTTGACATGAGACCTAATTTCTTAGGTTCATGTGTGGTGGGAGGTGGGAGGAAGTTCACCCTCATTTCTTTGGTTTGTGTTGGGGGGGGAGTTCACCTCATTTATTAGGTGTGTGTGGGGGGAGTGGGGGGTTCACCCTCATTTCTTAGGGGTGTGTGTGCGTGTGCGCATGTGGTGAGCGGGCTTCATCCATTCCCTGTCCTGGAATTTTACTGTTTTCCTCCCTTGGGAATCTGAAGCCTGACTCTTGGCCCCTCACACTCACACAGTTGTACAGGGCAGTGTGAATAGCCTGTGGTGTGCCTCAGGGTAGCAGCCAAGGGAACTCCCCGACTTCTGTCTGCTCATGCCTGTGAGCTGCTCCCAGGTCTCCTGCACTGGCTGCCCCAGAACATTCTCCACCTGGGTCCGCAGGGTCTTGGCCTCTGCTCTCCCATGCCCCCACAGTCAGCATCTCCTGCAGAGCCTCTGCCTGCTACCACCTAGAGGCATTGTCTCCTCATCCATCTCTGTGTCTCGTGATGCTGTCCCAGGTGTGAACTCTACTTCACTTTTGTTCATGCCATCCTTCCTGGCTTCTCTGCTGGTCAGTGGGAGGGGTGTCACCCTGAGCTGCCTGTCCCCTCTGTCCCCAAACCCTCCTCCCCAGGGTGCATCAGGCCCCTCAGCCCCTCCCCAGGCCTGTCTTCTGGAGATGCTTCCAGTTCCCAGCTGGAGGCCTGCCCTGGTTGGCCTGTGTCCACTCTTGTTCACTCATTGCTCTCCCATGCGAACCAGAGATACCCTCAGCTGCCCCTCACAGCCTAGCCACTGCCTGTGTCCCTTGGGGCCTAGCCTGATGCTGCTGGTTCCCCAGGGCTCATCAGTCCTCCTTGGATGCCAGAGCAGCCCATTTAGCCTTAAGCTGTGTGCTCCACATGTTTATAGGGTTCTGGGAAGAGTAACTTGCCTGTGGTGGGTGCAGTTAACGCTGGGCCCATCTCCTGGTGCGGGACGATGTGAGGTGACAGTTGTCATTCTCAGCACTGAGCCCAAAGCTTGTGATTTAGCAGGGCTCCTGGGTGCCAGGCCCTGCACTAAGCAGTTTACCTGCTTTCAGATCATGAACTCCTTATTGCCAAATTCAAATCCAGCCATTTCACTCCACGAGTCGGGGGAGGGAGCGCCTGCTCTGCTTGCAGGTGAGGTGCTCGTGCTCAGAGTGGTCAGCCTGGATGCCATAGGTCACAGCTTGAGTCAGCAGGCCAGCTGCAGGTCCTCCGCAAGCTCTGAAGCCAGACCGAGTGCCTCAGCTGACAGCTGAGCCCCAGAGCTGCCACCCGCCTCGCGTCTAATGTGGGGCATGCTGGGAGCCGGCAGCCCCAGGGGTTATGTTCTAGTCAGTGGCGTGTGGGCTGCAACTTGGGGGTGACAGGTCCTGGGATCTGCAGCCTACCTTGAAGGCCTCAAAAAATAAGACAGATGGCGGGGGACAGAAGGGTGGACATGTGGTCAGCAACCTGGGAATGTGGTGGCATCAGAGAGGTGGGCTCATGGGCTCCCCAGCTTCTCTCTGTGCTTTTATGCGTTAGAAGGTTTTTGTGGTAAAGCGTGGACTTTATAGTGATGACACAGAGCTGTGTCATCAGGGGTCTCTTAGGCCCCACGTGAGGGTTTTTTAGCAAGGAGAGTGCTGGGGTCCGTTCTAGAACATCCATGTATTGCCACATATTTCCACATGTGTCCCCTTATGAAAAGAACACACCTGGAAGATGTTAATTACACACATGTTTCTAACAGGCGGCCTGTGAAGAGCCGTCAGCCTGCAAGCATTGCCCTCTTTCTGGTTTAATCCTCCTTTGCTTCTTACTCAGATTCTCACCTGCCTGTGCTCAGTTGTAGAACAGTAACAGGTATCAAAGCCTGAAGAGAAACATTCGCACTTGAAAAATAGACAGTATAACCACAGGCTTGACTCTCCTGCTGTCAGTGGACAAGCGGTGGACAGCCTCTCTGCTGGAGCCCTCTGGGGTGTGACAGTCCCCTGGAGGCAGACCCCACATGTGGGTTTTCTGTTGGGGGTGGAACAGACAAAAGTGGCAAGATGGGGCAGTGTTCTTTTTAGCGGGGGCTGTCTGAGCAGATCTGACCAGGAACCAGTGTGGCCAAGCGTGCTTTCAGGTTGCGGCTGTGGTGTCCTTGAGCACCCCTAGCCCACGTGAATGCTTGCCTGGTGTCCTGATGCCTGCACATCCCTTCCCCCAGGACACGCCAAGGAGGCGCTGAGTCTGGCTCAGATGCAGGAGCAAACACTTCAACTGGAGCATCAAGCCAAGCTCAAGGTGGGTAAAGGTGGGCGCTGCGGGGCTGCGGAGAGGACCCGGCTAGAAAGGACACAGGCAGTGGATGCTGGGGGTGGGGAGGGGCCCAGAGAGGACACAGGCAATAGGTGCAAGATGGGTGCTAGGGGTTGGAGGGTGGAGAGGACGGGGTGATCGGTGAGGGTGGGTGCTGGGGAAGGGTGAGAGAACACAGGCAGGCGGTGGGTGCAGGGTGGGTGCACAGGCACCTCCTCAGGTTCAAGGGAAATGGGCATCAGCACAGGTGTGTGGCCTGAGTTCTGCACAGAACCTTCTGGAAGGCAGGTGTGGATGAGGTGTCTGGTTTCTCATAGGCAAGCCCTGCTCTGTGCTCCACCTGGGTTGTTGTAGAGCGAATCAGGAAGTGAGCAGCTGGCATAAGTACATGTGGGGGCTTGGGGTTGAGGGGGGACAGGCACCCCAGGAGACTCTCTGGCTACTTTGGCATTGGCCCAGTCCATCTCCTGGCTTCTCTTTGCCTATGGGTCTGGGTCCTCCCGGGCCTTGGTGTGGTTGCAGCTGAGCACTCACAGGCCTGTGGGGGTGCGGAACAGGCTACATCGCTGTCCAGCCCCTTCGGAGCCCCCTCAGAGGGGGAAGAGGGGGCAGGAGGCCTGACCAGGCCCTGGCTCACAGCAGCTGGTGTGTCCTGCAGGAGTACGAGGCCGCAGTAGAGCAGCTGAAGGGCGATCAGATCCGAATGCAGGCTGAGGAGCGGAGGAAGACCCTGAGTGAGGAGACGCGGCAGCACCAGGCCGTAAGAGAGCGTGGCTGGGGAGGGGTGCTCATCAGGGACTGTGCCTGCGGGGGCCCAGCCTAGACCTTAGTTCCTGAGGCTGGGCTGTGTTCACACCGCCCTCTCCCTTCCTAGAGGGCCCAGTACCAGGACAAGCTGGCCCGGCAGCGCTACGAGGACCAGCTAAAGCAGCAGGTGAGCACTGCCTGGCCGCTCACCTTCCCCGAGGGTGCATGGGGGCCAGAGTCTGGGATCCTCTTGTCAGCAAGCTCTGGGTTGAGGGGCGGAGAGGGAGGGTTCCAACCGAGCTGCCCTGAGGGTCTCCCAAGTGGGACTTGACTGATGAGTGAGTTTGTAGGGGGCATTCAAACACCGAGCCTGTTGGCATTTTAACTTCTAAATTCAGTTCGGCAAAAGGCCCATTTCATGAGGACAGCCGTGGGTCAGGGCCACCCCGAGGCTGAGCTGAGTGGGGGACCAAGGTTCCTTCCTGCCTTAGACTGTGCAGCCTGCAGGCCCCAGGGTGACTGACCGTCCCCAGGAGGTTGGAGCCCTAGGAGCGGTGGGGACGTCTCCAAGGCCAGAGCAGCTAACCTGTTGGTGTGATATTGCCTGTTTCCTAATCTTGAAGCCCTTCCCTTCCCCTTATGGCTCCTTCTCAGCAACTTCTCAATGAGGAGAACTTACGGAAGCAAGAGGAATCTGTGCAGAAGCAGGAGGCCCTGCGGCGAGGTAGGGCCCTGACTTGGAAGCTCACGGCCACTGGTCACACCCTTGCTTTAGGCCCTTCACTCCCCAAGCAGCATCAGGGGTGGGCCTGCTGAGACCCTGGGGGTGGAGGGCGCCCTGGCTCGCTTGTCCTATATAGCAGCCCTGGGTTGGGGGCCATGGGCTGAGCACCACCCCTGCCCCTTCCCCGGGCAGCCACCGTGGAGCGGGAGATGGAGTTGCGGCACAAGAATGAGATGCTGCGGGTGGAGGCTGAGGCGCGCGCCCGGGCCAAGGCTGAGCGCGAGAACGCCGATATCATCCGCGAGCAAATCCGCCTGAAGGCCGCTGAGCACCGCCAGACCATCCTGGAGTCCATCAGGTGAGGCCCCGCCTGGCAGGCTTCTGCTGGCCCCTTTCCTACGTGGGTGCCCCACACCTCCCCTGACTGGTCCTTCACAGTGCCCCTTGGGGCTGACCTGGGGGCCTCCATCCACGCGGCACATGGCCTGATGCCTTCCGGGTCATGCTACTGCTCCCCTGCAGGACAGCAGGCACCCTGTTTGGTGAAGGGTTCCGTGCCTTTGTGACAGACTGGGACAAAGTGACAGCCACGGTAAGCGCCTTTGCCTTCTTCCCTGTGGTACTCTAACATGTCAGGGGCTCTGCAAGCCATTGGGGGTTGGTGCCTGTGCTGAGTGCTCACCCCTCCCCTACCAGAAAGGCACAAGTGACTTGGCCTTTGGGTTTGGGACACTTCAAACGACTCAGCGTCAACCTTGGTGGGGCTGGGGGGAGGGCGTTGGGGATGCCAGATGCCCGTTTCATCTCCCTGGTGCCAGCCCTTTGGTGCACTGGTGCTGGTGGGCCTGGCAAGACTCCACAGTGGGGGAGCCAGGGGATGGGGTGAACCACCTGCCTCCTCTGCCCACTCTAGGTGGCTGGGCTGACACTGCTGGCTGTTGGGATCTATTCCGCCAAGAACGCCACGTCCGTCGCAGGGCGGTACTTTGAGTCCCGGCTGGGGAAGCCGTCCCTGGTGCGGGAGACGTCTCGCATCACAGTGCTGGAGGCGCTGAGGCACCCCATACAGGTAACCACAGGTCTTGGGGGGCACAGACCCAATGGCCCCTTCCTCCTCTTCTGCCCAGATGCCACCCTCCTCCTGTGTGCTGACTTGCATTGCCTCCTTGATGCTGCCCTTTGGGCCCTGTGATGTCAGCACCTGGGGACTCTCACTCTGGTCCACTCAGTCCTTTTGGGGGTCTGTCGGGGTGGCCATCCCCCTGGGTGGACCACCCCCCCTGCTTGTTTATAAACTCCTGGGGCTGCAGCAAGCCGTCCTCCCGGAAGAGAAGGTGTTGGAGTCAGCCTGGGGTCGACTCCCCTCGAGGGGAGCCAGGCTTCCCCTGCATTTTCTGGGCTGTACTGTGAGGTCAGCACTCGAGGTCAGCGTTGTGGACAGTCTCCCCTGCCAGCCTTGTCCAAGAAAGCTGCTCGCTTGCGTTCTGGTGTGACCGCGCCATGGGCTCCACTGTTGACCCTCCCTACCCTCTCCCCACCCCGCAGGTCAGCAGGCGCCTCCTCAGTAAACCTCAGGATGCGTTGGAGGGCGTCGTCCTCAGCGTAAGTGGGGCTGCCCAACCTCCCAGGAGTCGGTTTGCTGGCTGAGTCCAGCCAGGGAGAGCGGCCTCTTGCACCAGCCCAGGCCCTCAGGAGGGATGGACTGGACAGCAGAGCGCCCCCAAACCGCTGTGTCCCCTGGCAGCCCAGCCTGGAGGCTCGCGTGCGGGACATCGCCATTGCCACAAGGAACACCAAGAAGAACAGAAGTCTGTACCGAAATGTCCTGATGTACGGGCCACCCGGGACTGGCAAAACGCTGTTTGCCAAGGTGAGGGCACAGGTGGGACTGAGGGTGGTGGCGTCTCACCTGCCTGGGACACATGTCCCTGTCCAGCTCTGCAGGCCAGGTGTCTCCACACACGTGGTCCGGCCCTGGTGGCCAGGAGAGGTGGGGTGGAGGGTAGGTGGAGCAGCCCTTAAAGCCCCTTCCCCAAACGCCCAGAAACTGGCGCTGCACTCCGGTATGGACTACGCCATCATGACGGGCGGGGATGTGGCCCCCATGGGGCGGGACGGCGTGACGGCCATGCACAAGGTCTTCGACTGGGCCAGCACCAGCCGGCGAGGGTGAGCCGGGGCTCCTGCTGGGAAAGGGGTCGGTGCCTTCCCCACAGCCTGTCCCTGACGTCCGAGGGCCTCTCGGTGTCGGTGACTTATCAGTGTTTAAGATGAGGGCTCACCAGCCCCTTTTTAGTTACTTTCCCCAACACCGGCACTGGACACGTCCCGTCTGTAGCCAGGCTCTGGATCCCAGAGGCCACTGGGGACAGTGCTAAGTGAGGGGTTTCCGCTGGGCTGTGCCCTGCCTGCCCTTACATGGCCCTGCCCTCGCAGCCTCCTGCTGTTTGTGGATGAAGCGGATGCCTTTCTCAGGAAGCGAGCGACTGTAAGTGTCTAGAGGCCCCATCTGTCCTGAGCTGGGTTGGCTGCTGGGGAGTGGGTGGGTAGGTGGCCTGGGCCTCATCTACACTTATGGGAAGGTTGTTGGGAGTCTGCTCCACAGTCACACTTTGTTCATACGATTCATTTGAAAAGTGGAAGTTTAGCATCTTTTCAAAGCTAAGCTTCATTCAGCCTTTGAGCTTAGATTTGTGAAGGTCTTGCCATGTTTCTCTCCTGGATGAGGGATCCTGACTGTTTGCATGGCTGCTTACAGCTTGACCCTTCTCTGTACAGGAAAAGATCAGTGAAGACCTCAGGGCCACCCTGAATGCCTTCCTGCACCGCACGGGCCAGCACAGCAGCAAGTGAGAAAGGGTAGCCAGCAGCCCTGCCTCGGCTCATGTGGCTGCTGTGGGGTAGCCAGCCCACACGACCAGACAGCCTCCTGTGTCCTCCCTCCATGCAGTAGGATGGCCATTTGGGCACTAGGGAACATTTGTGGGCACCCCTGAGACATGCTGTAGGCTGAGGCTGAGCCCAGTGGCACATGCTCGTCCACAGGCCACTGCCCTTGGCACTTCTGACCGCCCCCGAGATGCATTGTCGGGCCACCACACCGTCAGGTGACCCTGGGTCGGGCTGGCCCTTCTGGGCCCCTAATCTTGTGCTCTGCGTGGGCAGGACCCCTCCAGCCCCCTGCCTGCTGCAGCTATTGCCCATGGAGAGCCCAGTCTGGCCGCTGGGAGGCGTGTTGACTTCCTCCTGGGTTGTGCCTCTGCTGGGCTGAGCGCCAGGCCTTGAGACCCTGCACTTGACTGGGGAGGGGCAGGGGTCTGTCTCCATCCTAGGTCCCTGGGTCCCTGCCCTTCCTGCACATGGAGGTTTCACGGCCCTCCCCCCAGGCTGGGCCATCAGTCAAGAGAAGTGGGAAATTGGGGCAAGACAGGGAGGGCAGGTGGTAGAGGGTGATGCCAGTCTCCCCAGTTTTGTGGGCTGAGAAGCTGCCCAGTAGACCCTGCTGGACATCAGCCCGCTCTCTTGCCGTGTGTTGGCTGCAGGTTCATGCTGGTCCTGGCCAGCAACCAGCCCGAGCAGTTTGACTGGGCCATCAACGACCGCATCGATGAGATGGTCAGCTTTGAGCTACCGCAGCGGGAGGAGCGGGAGCGCCTGGTGAGAATGTATTTTGACAAGTATGTTCTTAAACCAGCTACAGAAGGAAAGCAGTAAGTGTCCTGCCACCATGGCACCCCCTGCCTGTCATGTTGGTCCCTCCCCGCAGTGCCCACATGGGCACTTACCCTAACCCTGCCCCTGGGGTTTCACCACAGGGTCGTAACCACCCATTATTGGAGGCCCTGCCCTCCTAGCCTATCCACTCATTGATTCCCTGCCTCCATCCTGCCTTCAGACTCCTCAGATCAAGGCCACACTTGGGTCCTGGTAGTGAGGGGCCATGGCAGCCCACTTCTGGACTCTTTGAGCCTTGCTCTGGGCCCCTCACTGCACACAACGGGGCCCACTGGCTGGGGTAACCCTCCTTGCTCGTCCAGGATCCCCCCGCCCCCCACAGCTGTGCTTTCAGGAGTGCTCCAGATAAGCCTGCTCTATTTGTAACCCTCCCCGGGGACCGGATCTCAGCCCCACTGACCTGGATCCACCTGGCACATCTGAGCCATCTTCTGTGCTCAGGCAGACTTTGCCAGTCCTCTGCCACCCGCCCCCGCCCAAGCTCTCTTTCCTGGGCCTCTTTCCCCTTTTACCCCAGCTGATCCCAGTCCCCTTAAGCTCCTGAAGGCACATCCTGGCCCAGCAGCAGCCCGGGTACTGTACGCAACCTGAGGAGCTGAGGCTTTTCACAAGAGTTTGAGCAGTCTCTCTCGGGCTTTCAGCCAAGCCCGGTGGGGCGAGATCTGCATGCAGAGGGCTCAGGAGTGTCAGCTGCTGTCTGTGTGCTGGGGGGGGTCCAGGGGGAGGGCACATGGCCCCCAGCCCCCTGGCCGGTGGTGGGGCTCGGAGCAGGCTGGGACCCCCACTGCCCATTCCTGCATGTCCTGAGCAACCCCTTGGCTGCCCCTGAGCACAGCCTGTTCCCCCACCATCCTTACACGGCCCCCGCCGGGGCCCCATCTTGGGCTTCCCAGGGAAGGGACATGCCAGCAGGGGAGGAGGTGGAAGGGTCACACCTGTGGACATTGGTCAGGGTGTGGCTTATTACAGCAAGGGGCTCGGACACTCCTCCCTGGGGTTTCCCAGCGCAGGCTCCGCCCTGGCCTCTATTAATAGGAGCCAGGCCCTCACGGGCCTCTGGTCGCTCGCGGGTCTTGTGGGCGCCCAGGCATCACTCGGGAACTCCTCACAGGCGCTTGAAGCTGGCCCAGTTTGACTACGGAAAGAAGTGCTCGGAGATTGCACAGCTGACGGAGGGCATGTCAGGCCGGGAGATCTCTCAGCTCGCCGTGGCGTGGCAGGTGAGCCGAGACATAACCCTGCAGGGCAGAGCCCAGCCGAGCCAGGGACCCTCGGAGTGGTTGGAAGGTGGTTGGGCTGGTTCCTGAGCCCCCGCTGGGGCGTTTCTGAAGGGTTTCTGGACAGATGTGACATGACGTCCTACTTCCCTGCCATCACCGTCCTGGGGCCCCTCCAAGGTGGGGAATGAGCCAGGGCCCTCTGCAGCTTCACATTTTCTGGCCTCCCTGTTGTCGTTCTGGTCCAGGTCAAATGGGGCCCTCTAGATCAGTGGCATGTCCTGTGGCCAACATGTGCGCTGTCCCGGGAACCACTGGGCTTTGTCTCCAGCCAGGGCTCAGGACAGTCGGCACAGGTGATGGCACACGGTGCAGAGTCTGGGGCTACAGCCTGGGAGGGCATGGCGCGTCCCAGGAGCTGTCTGTGGGCACAGGACAAGACTGACCTGATAGGGGGTTTCCTTCCTGGCTCCTTGCAGAAGCCCGCAGCCTTTAGGATGACCTGCAGGGCCATGAAGGCAGTGGGTGTCCTGGCTTTCAGGACAGGTTTGTGGAGTCGCGAGGGCCTGGGGGCAGCGGGACGGTGGCTCTGGGCACACAGGTCAGAGTGGCCCTGGTCAGTCCTGACACCAGGCTTTCTTCTGGGGCATCCTGGTGGCAGCTCCCTGCGTGTGGGGAGGGGAGCAGCCATTTAGCACGTTTCTCTGTGGTCCTTGCTGGGTGGAGTGTGCTGAGTGAGTTGTGTCTATGGCCACATGACAGCCTGGTCACTGTCAGCTGAGCATGAATGCATCTTTTATGAAATTAGGGGACATCTGTTGAATTTGAACATCCTCGTCCAGATACAGTGGTGGGGAGGAGTACACGACTGTGTTAGTCAGGATGAACTAGATTGTGCTGTAACAAACAGCCCCAGATGGCAAACCCCACTGCGGGAGTCAGGGGCTCTTCGTCATGCTGGCCTCACTCAGGAAGCAGGCCTCACAAGATTGGCTGTTTCTGTGACCAGCCAAGTGACCAACAACCCAGGCGGCCGGGACAAAATGTACAGCCAGGGCTTGAACAAGCGTCACCTCGTGGTTTTGGAGGCTGGATGTCCTGCCTCAGGGTGCCAGTGAGGGGGTTCCTGTTGCTGTGAGGGCCCACTTCCTGGCTGCCACGCAGCAGCCTCCTTGCCACTTGCTCACGAACAGCCCTGCAGGAGCAGGGTGCCATTCTGTGACCCCACCTGACCTGACCCGCCCGTTTCCACGGGCAGCCGTGCTGGGGTTAGCACTTCAGCGTGACCTGAGGGAGGACAAACAGGTGGTCCCAGCAGCAGGGGTCCTGGTGCACCTCCCCTCCCTGCTTCTCTTCCCAGTTCATTGAGGAGGCCATGAGACAGGCCTGCATGTACTCTCAGGTGGGGAGCTGAGGGTCAGGAGACCCGGCGCAAGCACGGGAGGCTGGAGCCTGCAGGGAGCTCTCCCTGGGTATCCAGTCCCTGGTCAGCTGTGCACAGGGTGTGCCTGGTACTCATTACCACTTCCAATATCTGTGAGGGCCCAAAATGCCACGGGGATTCCATCGCCTTGGACAGGACATGTCAGCATCACTCTTTCAAGTTTTCTCCCCTTGTGGCCCCAGGTGCTTGGGGCTGGGCTGTGGCGACTCCTGCCCACCCTCCCACTCTCTCCGGCTGAGCAGCCTGGGGACCCGGCACCTACTCTCCACTTTCTGGTATCGTGTGGGCTCTGTTGGCAGCTGCCGCCCCTGTGCCATGGTGTAACAATCAGGTCTCTGCTTCTCACCATCCTACAGTTCGTTACCCATCATGGGAACCTGAACTTTTTAACATAAAATTCATCATCTTCACCATTTTTAAATGCACAGCTCAGTGGCATTGAGCACATTGGTGTTGTTGTGCAACTGTCCCCACCATCATCTCCAGGACTTTCTTATCTTCCCAAACTGAAGCTCTGTCCCCATTAAACACTCCCTCCCACCCCTGCCTCCCGCCCCCAGCCCCCACTCCCCTACTTGCTGTCTCTGAGAGTCTTGACTGTTCCAGGGACCTGTGAGGAATCATACTGGAATTGTCTTCTTAAAACTGACTTACTCACTGAGTACAGTGTCCTTGAGGTTCATCCGTGTTGTAACAGGTGTCATTCTCCTTTCTCGTCAGGCAGCCTGACATCCTGGAGTGCAGGGGACACACCTCGTGCACGGGACACACCTCGTGCACCTCTCTGGCTGCAGGTGGACACTTGTTTCTATATATTTTAGATGTTAACCTTTTATCAGACACATGGTTTTACAAATATTCCCCTGCCCGCGCCCCCCCCCCCCCCCACCGTGGGTTGCCTTTTTGTACTCTCTTGGTAGTGTCCTGCTGCAGCTGCTAAGTTGCTTTAGTAGTATCTGACTCTGCAATGCTATGGACTGTAGCCCGCCAGACTGCTCTGTCCGTGGGATTTTGCAGGTATGAATACTGAAGTGGATTGCCATGCCCTCCTCTAAGGGATCTTGCTGACCCAGGGATCAAGTCTGTGTCTCTTGGGTCTCCTGCATTAGCAGGCTGGTTCTTTATCACTAGAGCCACCAGTGTCCTTTGAAGCACAAAAGTTTTTAATTTTGATGAAGTTGAATTTTTCTATTTTTTTCTTTTGTCACCTGTTTTTAGTGTCACAGACAAGTCATTGCTAAATCCAATATCTGAAAGCTTCTCCCCTATGTTTATTTCTACCAGTTTTATAGTTTGGAGTTTTCCCAGCACCATTTGTTGGAAAGACAGTCGTTTCCCCAGTGCATGGTCTCGGCCCCCTTGTTGGAGGTCACTGACAGTACACGTGACGGTTTCTGTCCGGGCTTTCTGTTCTGTTCAGTTGGCCTGTGTCTGTCTTAGCGCCAGTACCACTGTCCGTTAGGTTTTAAAATGAGGAAATGTGAGAATTCTGACGTTCATGGCTGTTTTGGCTACTTGGGGGCCTTTGAGATTGCGTATGAATTTTAGGGTGGATTTTTTATTTTAATTTATGCAAAAAATCATCATTGAAATTTTGATAGGGATTGCACTGAATCTGTAGATTGCCTTGGGAAGTATTGGTGTTGTTACAACATTGTCTTCCGTGCATGAACACAGACGTCTTTCTATCTTCTGGTATCCTAGATTACAGTGACGTTTTCTAGTTTTCCGTGTACAAGCCTCCCACCTCCTTGGGTAATTCCTAAGTATTTTATCCTTTTCGATGCTGTTATAAATGGATTTTTTTTTTTTAACTTTAAAAAAAAAAAGATTTATTTTTGGCTGTGCTGGGTCTTTGTTGCTGTGCATGCTACTCTCTAGTTGTGGGGTGCGGGCTTCTCGTAGTGGTTTCTCTTGTTGCAGAGAATGGGCTCTCGCTGCATGAGCTTCAGTAGTGCGGCGCATGGACTCAGTTGTTGAGGCATGTGGCATCTTCCTGGACGAGGAATCAAACCACTGTCCCTTGCATTGCAAAACAGATTCTTAACCACTGGAGTATCAGGGAAGCCCCTGTTTTCTTACTTTCTTTTCCAGTTTAGTGTTACTGTAGAGACACAAGTGGTTTTGTGTGTTACTTCTGTGTCCAGCAACTTTGTTGAGTTTATTACTTTTAACAATTTTGGGGGGATCTTTAGGGTTTACCGTATGTAATAAGATCACATCATCTACAGACAGATAATTTTATTTCTTCCTTTCCAGTGTGATGTCTTTTATTTCTTTTTCTTGTCTAATTGATCTGTCTATAATTTCTAGTGCTGTGTTGACCGGAAGTGCTGAAAGTGGGCATCCTTGCCTTGATCCCAGTCTTAGTGGAAAAGCTTTCAGTCTTTTACCATTGAGATGACATTTGCTGTGAGTTTTTCTTATATGGCCTCTATTAGGATGAAGACATTTTCTTATATTCCTGGTCTATTATTGGTTTGTCATGCCTCATGGCTTGCAGGATCTTTTTCTCCCCTGACCACAGATCATACCAGGACCCTTGGCAGTGGAAGTGTGGAGTCCTCACCACTGGACCACCAGGGAATTCCCCCTGGTTTATTGTTTTCATCAAGAAAGGGTATTGGATTTTGCCAACTTTTTTTCTCATTAACTGAAATGCTCATGTGGTTTCTGTCCATTTTGTTAATTATTTGCCTAGGTCAGTTTTCCCTAGGTGAGCCATCCTTGCACTCCAGGAATAAATGCCATTTGGTTGTGATGTATAACCCTGTCAGTATGCTACTGAGTTTGGTTTGTTAGTATTTTGTTGAGGGTTTTACATCAGTATTCACAGAGGATCTGGACCTATAGTTTACATGTGGTGTTTTGTCTGGTTTTAGTATCAGGGTGATGCTGGCCTCACAATGAGTTGGGAAGTGTTCCTTCCTCTTCAGTGTTTTGGAAGAGTTTGAGCAACATTAGTGTTAGTTCTCCTTTAAGGTTTTGTGTGTTTTTTTGTAACGAACTTCTAAATTTTTGAATAATTCCAAGTCACAAGGCCAGCACAGCCCCCACCACACTGTGAATGTCTCACCACATCCCTCAATTCCACTTTAGGCTTGATCTTACCCAGAACCCACCCAGATGTCCATGATATTCCATCCTACTGTCTCAGGCTCCTTTGGGTGGGCTGTTCTGAGCATGATCCTCAGGGTTTGAGGAGTGCTATAGAGTGTCCCTCCTCTGGTCTGTCTGGTGTCTTCGACTGGGATTGTGGGACTGTGGAGGAGACTGTAAAGGTGAGGTACCCATCTGGTCATGTCACATTGGGGCATCAGATGTCCACACAACATCACAGGGATGTTGGCCTGGATCCCCTGGTTACATGGTGACCACCTGGCTTCTCCATGGTGATGTCACCGCATACCTCCTCCCACCATTGGATCTCCTCTGGCTGCCTCCACCCAGCCCGCCGCCTCTGCTGTTCTCATGTGTATCTCACAGGAGGCCGCAGGGGCAGCCCCTCCCTCCTTGGCCTGGCTCAGGTGCTGAGGACAGCCGTGACTCAAGGCTGGGGCTACCTGGGTAAGCACAGTGACTGGTGGTTTCAGATGGTGGGAGCTTGCTCCCAATGTCCTGCGTGGTTGAACCTCCTCAGGGAGCTGGAGAGAAACAGTCAGCCTGGCTTGAGCCGCCAGCTTGGTGGGCACTTGAGTGCTATCCTCAGGATAGGCACATGTCAGCCACTGGCTGCGTGACTGGGAGCAGAAGGAATGCTGGGTCATCTGGGCGACATGTGGCCTGGCCAGAGGACCTGCTTTGGCAGCTGTAATGCTGTGGACCACACTGGGAACTGACTAGCAGAACTCTGGTTCCCCGAGCCACGTGCCAAGGCTGGGGTCCTGGGTATGGGGAATGCAACGCTGCCCACAGCAGCCCCACAGTTCTGGAAGCACCGTGTGTGGACAGTTGGGGGCCTGTGAGGGCCAGGTCTTGGTGGACTGTGCATGTTCCCCATTTGACCCCTAGAGGGCTTTGCTTCCCTTTAGTGTCAGGCCTGTGGCGGTTCTGCTGACCATGCCCTGGACCTGGGGGGAGCTTGGTTATCCACAGAGCAGGGCCTGCAGTTGAGGGGCGGGGCTCCCTCCTGAAAGTAGTCCTCTGGGTTTCTATTTTTAGAAAGTCATTGAGAAACTTAGTGGAGCAGGCAGAACCACGGAATTGAGGGATGGCAGCCACACACGTGTGTGTGGCACACTCTAGTGCATAGGGAGTCAAGGCGTGTGCCGTTGCCACGTCTGTCTGCATGTGTGTCCTGCTGAGAGGCCAGGCCCCTCCTGAGTCTGAGCACAGGCCCATGGGAGCACCCTGGACTTTGCCCCCGCCTGCCCTGCCCGCAAGAGGGCTTTGGGTTCTGTGGGGTGGGGGCATGTCTTCAAGGTGGGGGGTAAGTGGCAGCAAGGAAGGGGCTGGCCTATAGGCTGAGTGGTTCTTGGTGACTGGTGGGCCCTGACCAAGTCACCTGGGAGCCTCAGGCCTGGCCCTTTCCCTGTGCGGGCAGCCCCTCTGGTGCCCTGAGTCAGGACTCTTTTCTTCGCCAGGCCATGGCATATGCCTCTGAGGACGGGGTCCTCACTGAGGCCATGATGGACGCCCGGGTTCAGGATGCCATCCAGCAACACAGGCAGAAGATGCAGTGGCTGAAGGCAGAGGGGAGCCAGCCGCTGGCCCCGCACACACAAGCTGAATGAGCTGGCCTAGACACCCAGGCACACTGGCCAGATGGCTTCAGCAGGAAGAAACACCCAGGTGCCTGGTCTCCTGGCAGTTTTCATCTTCCTTGGTCAGGAACGGGGCAGTGTCAAAGGCCTCTGCTAGGGACCAGTTGCTGCTCAGGACCTGGGCATCTTTGAGGTAGGGTTGGTTCCTCTGCCCCCAACATCCAAGCTGGTGCTGGCTGGGGCCACCCCCAGGACACCGCTGGGAGATATGTCCCCTGGCCAAGCCCAGATGGGAAGAAGGCACCGTTCTCCATGCCCAGGGGCAGCAGCCAAGCTAGCAGCACTGCTTCCCAGCAGGTGTTGGCTGTTTCAGCTGTGAACAGCAGTGGCGGCCTGGCCAAGGGAGGGGACCTGACTTTGCCGAGTCCCACCCAGGACCAGAACAGAGCTGATAGCTGTTCTGCCGTGAGCAGAGCTGGTCCCTCTGCGGCCCAGTGGGGGTGCCCACCACTCTCCTCCGGAGGGGTGTGCCCCTCAAGTCTGTGAACCTGTAAACCCAGGGTTCGGGAACTAGCCCACCAAGACCTCATGGCCAAGGATGTCCAGCACAGGGGGACCGGCCAGCCCACAGAAGCCACAGCTCTCCCTGACTGGAGTTGGTGTCTTTTTAATCCAGAATCTAATAAAAAAAAAAACCTCTGGCAGATATCACCCAGTGTCTGTCTCATTCCTGCCGTGGGGGTCCCGGGGTCAGAGTTGAAAGAAGAGGCAGAGGCTGGAGCTTTCTGGAGAATTTACTGACCAGCAGGGGTGGGAGTCACAGTGAGGCGCCCGACCGGGATGCCCTGGGCAGGGTGGCCGCACTTGCCACAGCAGGGCTCGGGGGCCTTATTGCTGGGCCGGGGCTTACCCCGGGCCCCTGCCCCACGCCCCTACTGCGGGCCCTGTGAACGCACACGCCTCATGCACGTGCTCCCGTGTGCAGACGTGGGCGCGCTGGTGTCCCACCCCTTCCCTGCTGCGCCTGGCTCCCGGCCGCGCTCCCCTCCAGCAGAGCTGGCTCCAGCTCCGGGAACCAGACAGATGGACGGAGAGACAGACGCAGGCGCACAGGAGGCCTCCGGCTTCAAGCGGCAGACATGGTTCCAGGCTGGGCACGCGGCCCCGCCTGCATCCCAGGTGCCGCCGCCCCCGCCCCACCCCGACCCCCTTTATAAAAAGAAGAGGAGACAGCACCTTCCGCCGGACGCGCCCGACGGCCTTGGGCGCCCTGGCCCCGGCCGGCCGTCCAGTCCCGTGAGCGTGGGCGCGGTGGCCGGCGGCCCCACGAGTCCTGCGCACGGCTCAGAGGTGCCGCGGGCTCGGGTGGCCGTTGTGGTAGAGTTTCTGCTTCACGTGCACCATGTTCCCGGCCGCCTCCTCGAACGGCCTGTGCGGCCGCCGGCCCAGCTCCCGCAGGCTGCACAGCTTGGGCAGCCAGGTCCACGAACCGTCTGCGGGACAGGGGGCGCGGTCAGGGTGCGGGCGTGGTGAGCTGGGCTCGGGTGGGCGGGGCTTGGACTCGGGGAGGGGGGTGTGTGGGCGGGGCTCGGGTGGGGCGTGGCCCCGGCACGGTCGGAGCCCTGCCTGGGTGTCTGCGCCCGCACTCACCGTAGCGCCGGCCGGCCCTCCAGGCGCGCACGGCGCAGTGCAGGACGCCGTCCATCCACACCAGGAACCAGCTGATGCAGAAGCCGAGTAACAGCCCCAACATTAGATCGATCTCCTGCTTGGTGACGTTGTCTGTCACGAAGTAATTCTCGGAGGCGTCCACCACAGACTGGTCCCCGTCGTACGGGATCACGTAGTGGACGTGGTGCCTGGGGGCGGCAGGGCGGGCTGGCACCTGTCCCGCGGGGCGGGCGGGGACCCCGCAGTAAGCCGTACCCGTTCACCTGCTGGGATCTTTGAAGCAGCCCTTGTGGGGAGCTGAGATCGGAAGGGGCCAGCGCACTCGCCTGGGACCCAGGTCACTGGTGGGTCCCAGGCGGGAGGCGGGAAGCTGCCCTGCCCAGAGGGTGGGAGTGTGCGAGGTCAGAGGTTAGCGTGAAGTTCAGTTACCCGTACGCATACCCTCCTCCCTTCTCCCCCCAGCCCGGGGCTCAATGGCAACCCCTACAAGGTCACAGTCACAAAGCGCAGGTAAAGGCGTTCCAGGATGAGAGCCCAGGCAGGGTATCCCCGCCGAGTGAGTCACAGCCCACCTGTGGGCCTGGCTCCTGGCCACTGCCCCCCTGGCCTCTCCCTCCCAACCCTGCAGTCACCCTGCCCTCTCCACCAAGGAAAGCCACAAGTGATGAGCCTGCCTTGGGCGTCTGGTCCCCTTTGGCGTCTGGTCCCCTTTGGCATCTGGTTCCCCATCTCTCTCAGGAACCTCCCCTGCCCCCACTGTCTGTGCTGGAAGCCCAAGGGCACCCCTGGACCTGCCCCACACAGGTTCCTGGTCCTGGGATGGGAGCCGTAAATGACCTCCTGGACGACCACGGCCCCTGGCATCCCAGCACCCACCAAGGCTGGGCCATTCCCCTCAGCCTTCCCTCCCTCAACAGTCCAATCTGAGGCCACTGACCCCTCCAGGCCCTCTCCTGCCTCTGACAGCCACAACGAACTTTCCCCACAAAGCTCTCTCCAGCCTGCCCAGATCCTCTCTTCCTCCAGGAAGCCCTCTGGGCCTAGCAATCCTGGGGATCCTAGGCGAGGTGGCCCTGCCCAGGAGACCAGTACCCAGGACACCAGACTCTGAACTCCAGGTCCTCCACTCTCACAGGAGAGCTGGAGAAAAGGACCTGCTGGCCTTCGGTGCCCAGTGCACCCTGAACCCCCAGTCACCCTCACCAGCTGTGGCCCCTCCTCTGGCCCTGAAGGGTCGTTGCCACCCTGGGGTCCTCCTGCCTGGTTCTCTTCCTACTGAGCCCCTCAACTGGCTTCTTCAACCCTCCACCCCCACCAAGTCCCCACCTCCCCCCACCACGTCTGCTCCAAGCTCCAGCTGCCTACATGGCATCTCCACGTGGGATCTACAGACACCTCAAACTTGCACCTAAAAATAGCTCCTCCCTCCCCAAGCCCGCTTCTCCCCATCTTCCCTTCAATTACATGTCGACACCTCTGCTTGCCTCCAGCTAAGAGTCCCTGTCCCCACCTCACAACTGGACATGCTCCATGCCCCCTCCCTGCAGAGGACCTTCTCAAAAACAGTAAACCCTACAGGTCATCCCTGACCCCAGGCCCCTACAGTTCCTCCCTCACAGACACCCCCACGCCAGAAGGGGCCACCCAGCCCCTTCCTCCCAGTGGTGACAGCAGCCCCTTTTCACACCCCTCTGCTACCCCTGGGGACTCCTGGGGCCCATCCCCCTCAGCTAGCCTGGAGTGTGACCAGGCCTGGTGGTGGGGGGAGACACCTCAGCCACCACAGCCCCATAAGCAGACCCAGCTTATTTGGCAAGGACTGCCTGACACACGGCAGCCATAGCTCATGTGATCACATTTCACCAATAGCTCTTATCAGTCATCAGTGAGAGATGGAGAATTCTTGACTGCCCACAGTGTGTAGCAGTGGCCAGCCCCCAGGAGAGGATGCCCTTAGTCACCTGTTTGCAGTCCCATCGCCTTGACCAGGCCAGGCCTTCTGGCAGCTGAAAACACTGAGCCCCTGCCCCTTGCGCTCCTGCCTCCTGGGCCCCCATAAGGAAGGTCATCCTCGGGACCACAACTTCCCACCCATGGACAGGGCAGGGCAGGAAACTTGAAGATGGGATTGCTAAGGAAGCCAGAAATGCCCCTGCAAGTAAGACGAGGCCAGGGCCCCAATTTTACCTAGGGGCCTGGGACCTCCAGGGGATCGAAGGTCATGACCTGTGCCCCCATTGTTGGTCTGGCATCTGCCACTCATCCCCTGCCCCTTGCCCTCCTCCTTCCTCCAAGTCAGGCAGACCCTGGGGGGTGGGTGGGGGTTCAGGTCACCCATGTGCACACGTATTTCTGTGATGTGTACATACATACATGTGTCCTGCCTGGGCCACGCATGTTGCATGTGTCTACCTGAAGTTGGACGCATGTTGTGTATACACGCCAGCCACATGCACAGGACCCGGCGTGTATACCATGAATTCGGCCCATGAGCTCCACACTTGTGCATGGGCACACGCGCCTGGGGCCGAGCATGGTGCGTGTCACATGGAGATGCACATGCACTGGGCTTGCACACAGCCCTCCTCTGTGGGCCCCACAGCATATGCATGGTGAGTGCCCACAGAAAGCCTATTGGCACGCACGCTCCACAGCATTTATACACGTTTCCTCTGCATAATATTCTCCATATTGGCATGTAGAAGGCACAAGTGTGTGTGCGCTTTCTCTGCACATGGGGTGTACACACAGGTAGACTCCATTGTGGCAGTGCATGTACATGGTTTGTACACAGAGGTCTCATATGCAAGCCTGTGCCCTGCAGACATTCACCACGCCCACAGGGTGCACACGGTGCTGTATATTGTTACACACATGTACTGCGCATACACATACATGTTGTCACTGTACAAGAGTAGTTTGTACACTGAATTTTACATCCTGTATGCGGCAGTGTGTACAAAGCACACACACATGAACACATACACACGCGGAAACACTCAACGCTACAGTTGGGTGACTCTTGTGTTGTTTGTGTCTAAACTGTGCACACGGGCCTCGCTGTGGCTTGCACTCCACAGGGATTTCTTTTACACCATCCATGTGTACTCTGGACATTACATATGATGCATACACACACCCTGTCTGCCCAGACAGGCCCGTGGTGTGATGTTCCTGGCACATATGTGCCGGTCACACTACCACAGCCCTCACATGGAAAACGGGCCTTATAAATGTCGATGGAGCTGAAGCTTGGGCCGGTGCCGGGCACACCTCCAGTGTCCGGGAGGGTCTCAGGACCCTGCTCACACCCCAGTCCACGTTGGCCCAATTAGTGTGGAGCTGACCTGCCATTCCTTGGCCTCGGAGTGTGTCTTGGGGCAGGAATACAGGGACCTCAGGGGGTGTGGCCACCCAGGCGACACTCAAGATGATTCTTGGCCAGCGCACGGCACACATGAGGGCCATTTACACGCCTGTCTCCACCTGCCCTGATGCCCGTGTTCTGCTTCAACACCCGGTCTGCACACACAGGCGTGTAGTGTGCTTAGTGAGGCATGAAACTGATCTCTCACACACACCCCTAGCCCAGTATGTGTGCACACATCCCTGGAGCAGGAGTGCAGGGCAGGGTCAAGAACACAAGTTCCCTACCGGCCACACAGCCTCGGGCAAGTTCGTCTGCTCAGCCTCTGTCCACTCTCATGGCCCCAGCGTGTGGGCTTCCTGTGGGGCTGAGGGACTGCTGCGTGTGCGCACATGTATATGCACAGACGGTACACACATGCGCGTCTCATGAGAAGATGTTTATTTCATACATGGACATACAAACATGCATGGCCAGGAAGACTCCATCACTACATGTGCACAGAATTGGGGAGGGGTGTCACAAAGTGGGCACAGGGGCCTGGGCGCTCCCCTCCCTCTGCTTGACCTTGAGCAGACTCCACCCCTGGCCTCAGTTCCTCCTGGACAACGGAAGGGGTTGGGCAGATGCCCCTCAACGGAGGCCTTGCCCACCTTGACCTGCTCCTCCCCCTAGCTGGCTCCCAGGAAAGTTCAGGGACAGAGCTGGGGGCCCAGGGAGGAGGGTGTCCTCTGTGGGCAGGAGCCCTCCTGGGACACCAGGCTGGGCGGCTGCTCTCCTGGCCTCCAGGCCTTGGACCAGTTCTGCACATCACCCTGCGGGCCCTTTCTCTAAAGGCCATATGGGAGGGGGTCCTCTCCCCTCCCGCAACACCCTGTGCGGATTGAGCCTGGCAGGTCCTTCCCCCACCCAGCCTGGCAGAGCCTCGGCAGCCCCCACCAACCTAGCCCAGCTGGGCCCTGCAGCCCGGCCTGCGTGGGGCTCGCCACTTCCACCGACATGTGTGATCACGCGTGTGCCCCTCTGGGCGCAGACTCACCGGCCACAGTTGCAGTGGCAGACGCGGTCCTCGCCCCGCAGGTGCGGGAGGATGTAGTTGTGGAATCGGTCCAGCAGCGCGTTCATGTCCATCAAGCACGCGATGGCCTGGAAGAGCCCATGACCGGTCAGCGCCGAGGAGCGAGCGGCTGGGCCGGGGCCCCCAGGCCGGGGCCGGCGCACTGGGGACTGGGGAGCGCAGGGCAGCCGGGGATGGGGGAGCGCAGGCCGCGCGGGCCCGTAAACAAGGCGCGGGAGGGGGAGGCGGTGCGCGGGCGCGGGAGGCGGGAGCGGGTAGCGGGCGCGCGGGAAGCCCCTCCGCTCACCATCACGATCGACGCCCCCAGAATCATGAAGATCATGGTGTTCGCGCTCATGGACATCGGGCGGGGCCGGGCCGGGCCGGAGCGCCGCCCCCCGGCCCCGGCGCCCCCCCGGCCCCGGCCCGATGCTGAGCCCCCGCCGCCTCCGCAGAGGTCAGCCCGCCGCGCACCCACCGCTGCTGGCCGGGGAGGAGGCGCGGGGCCGGCGCGGGGCAGGGGACGCGGCGCTCCTGGGGTCCTCAGCCGCCCGGCCCGCGCGCTCGCCGCGCCCGCCGCGCTCTGCTCCGCCCTCGGCCCTGCCTCCCGCCCTGCGCGCGGCGCGGCTCCGGCCCCCTCCCCCTGCGGCCTCCCCCGCGCCCGCCTCCCGGGAGGGACCTCGCCGCCTGCGGCCGCCCGCCCCCGAGACGCCGGCCGGACCCCTCCCCGGGGGCCGCAGGGCCCGCTCGCCCCCATGTGGCCAGGGCCGGCCCTGGCTGCCAGCCCAGAGCCCCGGGACCGCGGGCCGCGTCCCGTCCCGACCCGCCGGGGCGATCCTGGAGAGGCCCGGGCTTCCTTCCGCTCTCCTCCTCCCCACTTCTCAGCTGGAGGCCCCTCCTCCCCGCCGCCCGGGGTCGCGGGGTGAGGGGCTGCGAACCGGCTGGTCGGCACCCAGCCCACTATGGCAAGAGGCTGCCTTTAGCGGAGGGCCTGCAGGGCGGCTGCCAGCTAGATCACTCCAGAGCCATGGCCACACGGCCCAACGACCAAGCTCAGAAAAGGCCAAAGAATCCCCCGTTGCGGGGGGGCAGGGCCAGCCTCAGCTCCAGCTCTCCTTAGGGGTCCACCTGGAAAGTCAGAGGCCTGGTCTGGCTGCCCCATTATGCTGGAGGATGAGGAGGGGGCCCTGGGCCAACCTGTCATCTGCAGCCCAGGACAGCACTGCTTACACAGGACCACTCCCCCCCACCCCCGCCCCCCAACTCCCTGCCCAGCTTCCTGCAGGAACTCGAGATTTTCCACTGCTGCAGAAATCAAGAGGGCTCACCAGAACAGTGGTCCCAAACCCCCCGGGGCAGAGGCTATATTCCTGGGGCAGGGGCTTGTGAACAGAAAGCCCTCTGGATGGTGCCAGGGAACTTCCCGTGACCCACATGCCTGGGACTGTTGTCCAAGGGCCCTGACTGGAGGGCCAGGCAACTCAGGATGAAGCCAAGGTGACCATCAACATCTATTTATTGGACAATGGCAGGTTCTTTCCCAAAAAGTACAGCCTGTTGCTTTATTCAGGGATTTGTACATTCCAGCCAGTTAGGGTAGCCAGGAAAGGGATGCTCAGTGAGAAGCGGATGTCTTGGGGGACATGTGCTATCAACCGTTTTTTTTTCAGTTAAAGAAAAACTATAATCAAGATCCCACTCCTACATGAAAGTGGGATGGGAAAAACTTGATTGTTTGTGATCTGGCATGTATGTATCTTCTCATTTCATATGTACAGTTTATTGGGTACTGCTACCGTCCACCGGCAGAATACCTAAAGGTAAAAACAAATATCAGGGAGGAAAAAGTATTAACAAAAGGAAGTTCAAAAAGATGGCTTCAAGCGGGTGGCGCCCGGGCACCAGGCGGGCTCAGTAGAAGCAGACAGTGTGCAGGAAGGTCCTGCCGCTCTTCTCCTCGAACTCCTGCAGCAGCTCGTCGATCTCATTCTCCATGTCCTCTGTGTGCTGGATCTGGAGTGGACAAGAGACCCACCTTGAGCTGCTGTGCTGTGAGGGGAACCCGCCAGGGACAGGGACACAGAGCAGCAGCAGCCAGAGGCCAGCCTCAGAGCTCAAGCGAACACACACTTCAGACACTCACCGCTGCGCTGTCCCCACAAACGGCAGACCCAACCTGCCCGTTGTCTCTCCGCGAGGAAGCCCGAAGGCTGCCCTGTGCACAGAGGGTGTCGGGCAGCACCGGTGCACCCCCTGCCAGCTGCCACTAGTGTCTCCCGGCTGAGGCCCACTGTGCGTGCAGATGTGGTGAGATGGTCCCTGGTGGAGAACCACTGCCTTGGGAGGAGGAGGCATGACCAGGGGCAGCCCTGGGGTGGCCTGGGGCTGGCCTAAGGCCAAGGCAGCTTGGTGCCCTAGTCTCAGCCTGCAAGCACTGCCTCTCCTCTGCAAGTTCTCACAAGCATGAACCAAGTGGGTGTCATGTGTGCTATTTCTAGGACGTGTCATCCCCTTCAGCCCCTTCTCTTGCATGATGGCCAGATCATAAGTGCGACGGCTGGAGCTTCAGCAGCCACCCTGGACCATGTGACACAATGGGAACAGAAGTTGTGCTGGGCACAGTAACAGGAGAGCAGGGGCCTGGGCCCCTCACACAGCAAACACATTCACGCCTGCCTGTCTATACTCCTTGGTTAAGCCACTTGTTTTCCTCATTTTCCAATCACTGAGTTAGCTGGCCTAAATGCAGAAACCGCGGGTGAAGGTAAGACAAAGCATAGCAGTTTCTCCTTGGATGG
The DNA here is from genome assembly GCF_019320065.1 of Cervus canadensis. NCBI lineage: Eukaryota > Metazoa > Chordata > Mammalia > Artiodactyla > Cervidae > Cervus > Cervus canadensis. The sequence continues at coordinate 28,662,743 of NC_057398.1, forward strand.
GTTCTTTTGCACCTCTAAGAGGAAATGTCTGGCTCTGAGCACAGCTACACAGCAGCCGTGAAAGAATCTGAGGTTTCCTGTAGAAGGGAGGATGTCCAGGCCACTTGCGGAGGGCCAGATGTCTGGAATGATAAGCCCAGAGGAAGAGGAGCACCCTTTTAACACCATCTCTGGGGCCCCCAAGCTTTGCTAGGTGTTAGGGTACTGGCAGGAGGCATGTGTCCATGGAACCAGCCCCTGGTGAGGCGCTCTCTACTGTAACTGATCAGCCTAAAATGCTGAGAGGGGGATTCTGTAGCCAGAACCAATTTGCTGACCCTCATACTTGTGGGCACTTCCACAGTTCTGGGTTGTAACCTTTGGAAATAACCTGAACATGAACTGAGTGGCTCGTCAGTTTCCTGCTGAAGCCCTGGTGTGCAGGAGGCAGCCGGGGCAGGCCGATACTCACACACTGGCAGAGCTCACAGATGAGGAATGCCCCCAGCGTGGCCTCCTCGTGGTTGTCTTGGATGTCCACGTTGATCACGTGCACGGGCTGGCAGGTCTCCTGCTCCCTGGAATTCAGATCTGACCATAACAGAAGGACAGAAGTAAGAGGCTTTGGAATCAGAGCGCAGAAGGGTCTGTGATACCCAACTGCCCTGGCCTCTGGGAACTACAATTAAGGACCCACATCAGGCATCTAAACAGGCTGCACACTCCCTGCCACCCTGGAGCCTCATGCTGAACACAGCTGTGCTGGGAGGAAAGCTTGTGCTCAAGTGGGATCCCTAGCTGCCTGGTCACACTCATAAACACCAACCAGCCTACCGTGCAGGGGGCAGTAACAATGCCCTCACTCGCGAAGGACCAGGCCCCGGTTCCTCTGCACCAAAGAGACCCTTAACACACATGATGCTGTCGCCAGCATGGGTGGTTTTGCCCCTATGAACACAATCATCCAGAAGGACACCATCTCCTGTCCAGGGCCCACAAAAGTCAAGGATCCTCTGTCCACCTCTCTGTGGCCTCACCCAACTTCCCCTGCTCACAGGAGCCCACAGACACATGGACTCTTTAGGACCCCATGGACTGTAGCCCGCCGGGCTCCTCCATCCATGGCATTCGCTAGGCAAGAGTACTGGAGTGGGTTGCCATGCCCTCCTCCAGGGACAGACACCAGGAATCCTTAATCAGCCCTGGGTCAGGACCAGGGACCGCCCACAGGAGCTGGGATGCATCAGAAGCACTGGATATACAGCAGGCTGGAGGGTGTGGCCTAGGTCAGCTCCACAGTGCAGGGGCTGGCCCTGGGGCTGGCTCACCTTCTACCACCTGGTCGTACACTCGCTCTTCACAGGTGAGGATCAGGTCAAACAGGTCTTTGCAGTTCTGGAACCTTTCTGGCCGGGGCTTGATCCTCTTATTTCTGTCCAGCATGTGTAAAATGCCGTTCTGCGTATAGCTGAGTAGTCGAATTAAGGAACTTTCGATAAAGACCCTTGTCATTAAGTGCAGCAGCCCCACACCCCAGCGAGCTCAGCACCCCAGGCAGAGCCACCTCCCCAGCAGGAGCATCAGGGTGGTGCAGGTGCGGGGCGGGGGCAGGAGGGGGTGGCACGCAGAATGTGCTACAGTCCCTGGAGAGGCTGAGTCAGGTGGGGGTGAGTGCCCCCAGCTCAGTGTCTGGACACACGCCCCTCAGTCTACCAGGCTGCCTTTAGACTCACACCTTTCCAGAAAGCAGACCAAGTGTCTACAGCCTTCTCTTCTGTGTCCCCCAGATCACAGATAGAACCCCTGCCCCCTGTACTGGAAGTGTGGAAATAAGGTCCCTAATGGCTTCTTTTGTCCTACAGCATCTTGGCCAGTGCCCCGATGAACTGCAGCCCTTTGGCAAAGACTGAGCTCACATGGACACCCAAGTCTGGCTCAGTCACCGCAGTGAGGAGATCCAGAAATCCACCCAAGAAAGGACACGTCAGTGGCAAGAAGTGTGTCCAGGAGAGAGAAGCCTTGGGTTAACTGAGGGCAGAGTCAAGGAGGCCCAGGCCCAGGTCCCTCAGAGCTTGGATAGGCCACACGGATCTCACAGTCAGGGTCTGTGCCAAGCAGGTGGCCCCAAGCTGGAGATGCCTCCCCAGGGATCCACACAGGGCCCCACCCAAAGGCCAATAGCTGTGTCCTTGGCCCCACGGGAGGGCTCACCGCTCCAAAGATAGGGCCTGTAGTCTCTAAGGGTCATTCCGGATAGTGTGGGACAAGCATGTCACCCACTCTACTCAGGAACACAGATTAGCTGATTTATGAACTCTGAGTGGTACATTTACTGTCTTTCCCAGATTTTAAATTAAGATAATTTATTTAAACAAGCTCATATTACTCAAAACACATTTCCTACCATCCTGGATGGTGAAAACTACCTTTAACATGTATTTAGTTTTTACTTGAAAAGATACCTGTTAGTGGGGAGGGGGGGCCGGGGGGGGGTGTTTTTGGCTCTGGCCATTTTCTAGAAGAGTGTAATGACTCTGGCACCGCACTCTGGCCTGCTTCCCTGGCTGACCGCCGCGATTGTGCTGCCACACCAAGGTCAGCCTTCCCAGAACCTGGTCTCTTGGACACCTGGCACCCATGTCCTGTGGAACACAGGCCAGGGAGGCCCTACGTGGGGCAGCCTGGTGGAGAAGGCGCCTATATCCCCACGCTGGCTGAGACCTGCTGCCAGACAGCCCAGCTTTGGGGGACACTGAGACTCACAGTGACAACCACAAGAAGGCCACGAGGCACTCAGGGAGCTGCTCATCAGGGTTCCCAGCAGCCCTGCAAAGCCCCTCCTCCTTTCCTCGACCCTCAGGTATTCACAGAGATGACCTAACAGATGAAATTCAGGTGCTGTAACTAAGGAGAAAGGGCTGAGTTGAGAGGTCAAACCCGCTCCCTGGTCAGTGCAACAGGAGAGGGGTAATGGTGGCCTCTGGGGCTATTATCCAGCAAATTTCTGAGATGCAAGGCCCAGGCCATGCTGGGCAGGACCAAGGCCAGCATGTGCTTGAAGCCCTTGAGGGTGAAACTGGAAACCACTGGATTCACAGGGACCCAACTGAACTCCCACTTCACACATGGGGGACAGGAAAAGTGGGAAACAGAACAGGAAGAGTCATCTGCCACCAAGATGAAGCCTTTATTATGGTCTGGCTTCTGAGGGAAGGCCCACCCATCCGGGGTCTGACCAGGCCGGAAGGACGTGTTAGGCCCCTAGGACTACCCCCACAGATCCTCAGGTGGCCAGTGGTGACCCTGGGCCCAGATGCAATGGTGAGCCTGGCTGAGTATAGTGGGTCAAGGGTCACCTGACCCGCCACGGCAGGGAGCCTCCTCAAGGGAGGGAAGTTGGCTGGGACCTCCCCTGGAGCCCACACACTTGTCAGAAACTAACCCCTTGACGGGTGTGGAAACTGAAAGTGAAAGTTGCTCAGTCTTGTCCAACTCTTTGCAACCCCATGTCCATGGAATTCTCCAGGCCAGAATATTGGGAGTGGGTAGCCTTTCCCTTCTCCAGGGGATCTTCCCAACCCAGGGATCGAACACAGGCCTCTCACATTACAGGTGGATTTTTTACCAACTGAAATATGAGGGAAATCCAAGCAGGCTCAAAAGTCCAATTCAGGTGAATGGAGGCCCCGGTGGGTGTGGGCAGAGAATGCAGCGTCCAGGCTCCCACCCCGACTCCAGCTCCACTACATTCAGGGGTGGCGGCCATGCACCCCCAGCCCCTTGGCCTTCAGACAGCGCATCCCAACTACTCTCACCTGGGGCTGGTGAAGGATGACTGGGGCGCCTCCCCTGCTGTGTGATCAGCGGCATCTCGGGGTGGGGGGTGGGGGGGTGGTCCTGGGGGAAGACAGGAGGGTCTGCCTCCTGCCAAGGGAAGCACAAGTACAGAGGATGGTTTTGAGACACTCGGGGGTCTCAAGCCATCGAAAGACACATACCCTGTTGTCAGAAGAGATGTGCTCTTTAACAGCTTCTCCATGAACAACCATGGGTCACCGAAGCAACCCCACGGGGGAGTGCCTGGTTCAGGATGGGGTCCTCAGGGACTGTCCTGACAGTGCAATAAAACACAGCAGGCACAGGGTGGCTCATCTCCAAAGTTCAAGAGCAAAAGGAAAAAAAAAAGAGCAAAAGGCAGGCACACTGATGAGTTGGAGACACACCCGTGGGCACCACGGGCTGGCCTGAAGGCCGCCTGCTAGGGGAGCTGCACCTGCTCATGATTGGAACGTCCAGGGCCTCCGGCCTGTTCTAGCTCAAGGTAGCTTTTCAGAAGTGAGGTTTGGCCCTTTACACATGTGTCCTTGGCTCACAAAACAGGTTCAGTTGAACGTTTTTGCCTCAATAGCAATTCTCAGAGAAACGGGTCTCAACAGTCCACCTGGCAACCACGACAGATGGACATCCACAGGCAGCACCTTACTGAGCCCTCAGCAGCAGTGTGAGGCAGCCGACCCTGTGGAACGCAAGCACGTGGCTGCTCCTGCCTCCTCAGGCGCGGGGCAGGGCGGGGTGGTCGGCTCAGCTGTGCAGAGACTCCCATCAGACAAGGGCCCAGCGGGGTGGGCCGAGGGGGCCGGGCAGACACAGAGCAGGGCCCTGGCACACAGCCCATGCTGGGAGCCTGGGGTCCAAGCAGAGATGTGCCCATGAAGGCAGATAGCTGAGGGCAGGGTGGGGGATGAGCAAAAGTAAAAGTGTTAGTTGCTCAGCTGTGTCCAACTCTTTGCGACCCCATGGACTGTAGCCCACCAGACTCCGCTGTCTATGGAACACTCCAGGCCAGATGCACGAGGCAGACAGAGAGATTCCAGGGAGGGTAGAGACACCAGAAGAATCCCAAGTCGGGGTCAGATGCTCCCCTGAAGGGTATGGGTTTAAAAGTGGAGCCTGGACCCCATGTCCCCACTCAGCCCAGAGGCCTGCCAGGGTCTGGCTTCCCCAGGGATGGAGACACTTCCCAGGTGAGAAACACTTCCCAGGAGGTGAGACAGCTCAGTCTGGATTCCCACAAACATCACCCAGTGCACAAGATGGAGACAAACCCAGGTAAAGCAGAGCTCAGAACACTGAGAAGAGAAGCAGGGTCTCCGGGAAGAGACAGAACCCTGAGGAGGAAGGTGGAGGGCCAGGGCGGTGCAGCTCAACACCAGTCGCAAAGGGGCTTCAGGACAATACTGTCCACCACCACCCATGTTCACTCCCCACAAACAGGCTCTGGAGCCCAGCTCTGACCACGCACTGGGGGCTCTCGGGTAGGGCAGGTGGGGCGACTTGGGCAGGTCCCAATCTGACTACCGTGATGGGAGCTTCACCAAGAAAGGATGACTCGGTCTGACCACCATGATGGGAGCTTTGCCAAGAGAGGACACCCTTGTCCAAGCTGCGCCCTGGACACTGACCTGTCAGAGCCGGAGGACATCCTGGCCCATCTACATCAGGACCTCTGCTCCTGCACACCACCAGGCCAAACCTGTCATTTCCTGTTTTGGAGCTGAGCCTGGGATGTGAACCCTGATCCTTTGGCTGGGCTTGCCAGGTGGGCTGTGACCCCAGAGGACACTCAGTCCAGACACTCATCCTCCTACCTGACATGACTTCCAGTTCTGAGCTCATTCCAACTTTAATGGAAACTGCAAAACCCCTCACATAGGGGCCCAATGCTTCTGGGGAAGGTACTTGAAGGCAGGGACCAGCCTCCAGCTGCGGAGCTCAGGCACCTCGCTGCCCTGGACAGGTGACAACTGGCTGGCCACGCCCTGGGCAAGAGCTGAGGTTTCTGCAAACCCTGCCGGGCCAAGCTCAGCACCAAGGTCAGCAGGACCTTGTACCCCTGGAAGCCCACAGTAACCTCCCAACTCCAAGTTCAGCAGTCTGGAGCTCTGGTAAGCTGCCCTGCTCTCTTCTCTGCTGATTCAAGAGGGTCAAGATTACCCTCAGACCCCTTCCGGTCCTGAGGGAGGCAACCAGGAGCCCCTTCCCTGCACATGAAGCCTCCAGGCACGGAGGGGTGGCCAGCTCAGCAGGGAAATGAGCCTCCCACTGCATCTGGGAACAATTCAATCATTTCACTCAAATTTTAGCTTCATTACATAGCAACAACCTTGCCACCTTCACTTTGAATGAGCACTGAGGCTGCACAGGGCCAACTCTTGCCCATGGCTTCCCCATGCCACCTACAATCTGCTGTCACAACAACCCCAGGGTTTTGTGTCAAAGCCACTGGCCTGGTAAGGCCCTGTAAAAAAACACAAACCCAAGAAGCACAGGTGCTGGCCACTGTGGGGCAGGCTGGGCCCAACCCTGTCTCCATGGGACCATTTGTGACAACCACACGCTTGTTAAACAGTCACATCCCCAGAGAGAAGACTTCAGATCACAACGGGTGTCTCAAACACACGTGCTGCAAACGGGACACCCTGGAGGACAGCACAGGGCAACACGGGAAGTATAACTATGCCATTTTTAGAAACAGGTATTATGTAGAAAAAGGATAAAAATCAGAAAAGCAAACCTCTTGGACAGAGAGACTGCTCCAAACAGCTGGAGGCCGCAGGGGCAAGAGGGGACCACCCGAGGGGACTGGGCCCAGGCTGGCGGGGCTACAGGAAGCCGGGAAAAGGCAGGGTAGACGAAAGCAGAGACCCAGCCACAACTCCCCAAACTGCAACTTGGTAGCACAGCCGTTGTGGTTGGGCCAAAGTCAGTAAAGAATGGACTGGAAAGCAGCAAATACATTTCATTTGTAATCATGTCCTACATGTAACCAGCTGCACCACACTATTCACAGGCCTGGGCTCCAGGGCATGGTTGCCCCCATCCCCTGCACACACACACACCTAGAACTCAGCCTGGGCTCGCAGGTGAGGGTCTGATCAACCAGCACTGGCCCCAGCGCTCCCTGAATGGGCACAGCATCTGAGGGACTCCACGTGCCTGGCCACCTCCGCATGGGTCCTGGCGGGGTGAGAAACCACCGTATCTCTTCTTCATAGGAAACACTGCCATCTGCCCCCCACCACCGCCCCAAATGGTGTTAAAAACAAAACTGGGCCAGAAGAACAGACTGCGACCCTCAGTGTAACTGGAAGGATCCATGAGGTCAAATGTCAAGGTCTCATTCTTAAGTCAGCCTGAAAGGAGCAGGTGACAAGCTTATCGTTAAACCAGAGCTGGTTATCAGCAGACTTTTAAATGAGGTCGACCACTATCCAAATCAGGTAAAAGGCTATGTTCATTTGAGAGAAAGCTCAAGAAAATAGAACTTTAAAAAATAAATTAGCTGGATAAATAAAAATGCAATGGGGAATTTATCTTATAGTCTTAGTGTTTTGTTTTAAATAGAAACATACCAACCCACTCCAGTATTCTTGCCTGGAAAAATCCATGGACAGGAGTCTGGCGGGCTGAAGTCCATGGGATTACATGACTGAGCATGTGTGCATGAGGGTGGAGGGAGATGGGTTGGTAGCAATAAAGTGGTAGAACTAAAAAAAAAAAAAAAAATAGAAACATACCTGTACCCCAGCTATCTGTGTGCAACATCATAGAAATGTTAAACTCGAAACAAAAGAGAAAGCTTGAGTCCTAGGCTGGAGAATTTCAGTGATAATTAACTTATTTTTTAAAAACTTCTTGAGAAAAAAATCCTCAGATGAAGAATTAAGTCTACAAACATCAAATCACTTCTACACAGAATGGTTTGAAAACAGAAGAGATCCCAAGCACTATACAGTGGGTGGGGGCAGGGGCATGTGGTGACACTCCAGGAGCCGCTCTTCTGGCCATCTACCACCGCCCACCCTCCCAGCAGCACTGGGCAGGAGATCCGCCCCCAAACATTTTGAGTTCAAGGAGAAATAAAATGACCCCCTCCCTCACTGAAATTCCAGTTACTGTTTGAAGCAGAAACAGCCCCAAGCCCAGGATGGCCTCTGACCCAAACGCCCCCAACTGAGCCCGCTCAGAGAGGGCTGAGCTTGGCCCTCGAGACAATGCAACTGGCATGAGAAAATGAACTGTCTGGGTAAGAAGAGGGTTGGGGACTGGTCCCAGACACCAGTGGTCACTGCAAACTGACCCACCTGTGCCCAGCAGGGCTCCCCTTGGGGACCTGTGGGAGCAGCCAGGGTCCGGAGGTGTCTGGGAAGCATGGCAGCGAAGCGAAGAAGGGCCGTGAGCCCCAAGGGCAGGACAGAAGCTGAGAGGCGGCCATGGGAGGAGAGGTGCTGCCCCATGTTCCCTGGTACCTATGGGACCCTAACCCAAAAGTGGCCCGGCAGAGCCTGTCCCAATAGGTCTCCCGTTTTTTTTGGAGGTCATGGTGACAGCACGTGCCCTGACAGGGCAGCTATGCCCCTCAATATGAGTCAGGGATATGCTCCACCAAGTAGTCAGAGAAGGGTTCCATGCCAGAGAAAAGCCCTCCCCAAGAGCACCTGTGACACCCCTCGACCTCCACCCACTCCTGGAGTGGACATGTGCTCCAAAGATACCCTTGACAGGTCCCTCACTTCAGAGGATGGCGTTGGGAAGGTACAGGTTCACCTGTGGACAGGGGATGTGGGGCCGGTGGGGGGAGCACCTGCTGGCAACACAGCTCTGGCCTGAGACTTCAGGCGTGCTCTCCCCTCCAGTCCACATCACCTCGAGGAGGGATCAGTGCTGGAGAGGACATAGCTACACCAGCACCCCAGCTCAGGGCTTCCTCAGCAGACTGCCCCCACCAAGGTCAGAGGAAGCCATGTCCACTGTGTTCACACAGTGCTGGGGCCCAGGCCCACACCCACCCTCAGCATGGCCCATCCATCCCTCTCCCACACCTCCTGCTCCTTGCAGCCCCAGGCCCAGCCCCAGGGTGGGGGGTAGAACACACTGCTGATGCCTACCCAGCCCCCACCTCACACCCGTCACAGCTCACCGGGATTCCCAGCCAGCCAGCCCTCTGACGCTGGTCACAGGCTACCTGGAATTCAGATTCCAGATGCAAGTCAAGTGCCACTAGGAGTAGACCAGAGGCTGATTGTGCCCCCTCCCCCTGGAGAGCCCTGATGACCCCTCACCTGCTGTGGATGCAGGAGGCACCCTCTCCCCTTGGCACCCAGTCCATCTCTTCACAGAAAAGCGCTGAGCAGCAGCAGGAGAGTCTCCCTTGGGCTTTGGGGCTGGGGCAGCAGGGCTGGGCTGCAGCTCCTGTGGCCAAGTCAGCCCTTCCTCCCCAGGGGCTGGGGATAGGCCAGGGTTCCAGGAACGGGTGGCAGTTGCGGGGTGGCGCAGCTGCTATGTGTCGTCATGAGAACACACTCAGCCCACCGTTGTCAGGGGGCTGCCCTCCACACATAGGTGTGAGCAAGGCCAAGAGCAGATGGCTCTAGACCAGGATGGTCTCAGGGGCCAAGATGGCTGTGGCACTCCTGGAACATGCCGAGGACTGCTCAGCACAAGCTGTCACATGGAACTTGCTTGTGCTGAAAAAAATATTCATCAGGGTGATTGCAGCCGCCCTGCAATGAGCACCTGGCCAGCCCTGGAGGAAGCTCCCAAGGCCGCTGAGCTGCCGAGCGCCTGTCCCACTGCTGCCCAGGGCTAGTGGCAGGCACTCTGGCACCGAGGTCTGCAGTGGCCTCACCACCCTGGACACCAGGCAGAGAGAAAACACTGGCGTGGGCCAGTGTCATCCAGTCTACACACCTGCTGCAGGCTACAGGGACCAGGCCTGCGGCTCCGTATTCACTCGGAAGGGACCCAGCTGGCCACTCAACTTGGGGCATCATCTGGCAGACGTGAGAGCTACTCTTCTGGCCTCATCTATCTTAAGGCCGTAATTTTTATTTTAAGCATGAGTGCTTTTTTGAAACCCAACAGCTTAAGTATCAGCAAAACTGGATCAGAACTTCCCTGGGCACCAGTGTCTGGCTTAGGAACACGCTCCCATGTTCAACAGACACCATTTTCAAAAACCACTTGAGACCACAGCTGCCAACCAGGATGAAATGAGATGGGGCCAGACAGGAAAGTTTGTGTCCAGGCAGGTACAGGGCCAGGGAAGGTGACCAGGGACTGTGAGTAAGGTGGGCAGGCGGGACACGCCGACGGTGGGAACCCGAGGGAGCCTGGGCTTCAGGTGCAGAGAGCATCTCCAGGGCAAGGGCCAGGAGCTGGGCAGCCACCCCTCCACACCTCCCTCCCTGAGCACAGCACGAGAAGGTGGTAAGAGTCTGAGACCACAAGAACAAGGTTCTGGAAAAGCCTAGGGGCCTTGGATCAGGACGGAACTGCTGTGTCCACTAACCTTGAACCCAGGATGGAGTCCTGGAGGCTGTGGGATTTACAATCTTAGAAATCACCTTTATTTTTATCTTTTAGCCCAAGATAACAAAAAGTACACAGTGGAGAAGTGAGTGTAAACATACATCTAAGGCCTAAAAAACAATGAAACTGAGAAGATGAAAATGAATTGTTAAAAAAAATCTAAACCCCAAAGGTAATTAATTACAAAAGATCCACAAGATAAACTGGGCAAGTCTGCTAGATACAGCTAAACAGGCAGCCTCCAGCTCTGAAGACAAGTTGGGATCTGGGAACTTGTTATAGTTACACCAGCACTTCAGCTCACCATTTGGGGAGCAAAGTGGTCACACATACTAGAAATCACAATAACTGCATTTATAGCCACACATTTCCGTGCTAAGACACGTGGTTTTATAATTCACAAAGCAATTACTTGAAACATATACATAGAGATGACTGTCTATAAGGAGCCCCAAGGACCCCACCTGCCTCTCCTTTCTGGGTGGCCCCTCCCGTGACTGGGCCCATGGACCCTGTTCATCAGGTCGCAGGCAGGCCATCCTTACATTTAGAAGAAAACCACTTCTCTCTCCCCAAAGGTGGCCAGCAGGCTGAGGCTAAGCCAGAGTCCACACAGCCGATGCTGGGAGCTAGGAAGTGCAGTTGTGGAAACTGGCTCTGGCAACAAACGAAAAAAACCTGGATGCCTCCACCAACTTGATCCCAGAGCCACATTAAAGCCCCACGTGGAACACCAAGTTTGCAGTGGGTCTGTTTTCAAAAGGACTCCAAGGCAGAGGGGATAAAGAAATTAAGGTCAAGGGGGAATTTACACTTAAGGCCAGCTGAGTACCCGCTAAAACTTGTACAAACTTCAGGTGTCAGACAGAAGCCAGCTGCTATAGACCCAAGTCATATGACCTGACGGGTAGGGGTGGGCCAGAGGCTGTGGGGGCTTCCTGGGGCGAGAACCTTCTCTGTCTGCTGGTTGTACAATCCTAGGACCCACACACTTGGAAGTGGACGGACCTCCTTACAGTTAAGGACAGGTCCCACCTTAGAGGCGGCCGTGTCTGGGAGGGTGAGGTGAACCTAGACTTCCTGCACTACTGAGGACACTTCACCAGGTGTCTGGCTCTCCTTAATGGCTGAGCGACATTCAGCAGGTGCTCGTGTCACCACACCTGTCGCCAGAGGCTCAAAGCAGGCAGGCCCCCAACCCCACTCGTTTGTGGACAGAAAACCAGAATCAAAACCTCTATTTCTAGCCAAATAATATCACTGAGGGCTCAAGAACCACAGGGTCCTCAGCCCTCTCTTATCCCCACCAGCACCTTGGTCTCAACTCCTGCCTCTGCCCAATGACTGGCTTTTTTCTCCCCTGAAAATCTGAACATTTACTTAACGTTGGTTTACATCTTACAGTATTTTCCTAGCTTTTCACTGCAAATTACAAGAACCACCACTTCTGCAACAGTCCCAGCATTCATGCTACAGTCCTGGGTTTTCGGCTAGTCTGCTGTGTCCCAAACACGTGGGGACATGGGGCTCCCAGTCCCACTTGTGATCACCAACCTGCCCAAGTCAGCAGACCCTCACCCTGCCATTCCCTTTATGCATGGAGGCCCCAGATCCCCCACACTCCTCCTTTAAAGGTCAAAGGCTGACTTAGGAAGAGCCAAGCACTGCATGTCTTGCCCCTTTCCCACCCCAGCTAGGTGGCAGAAATCCCACCCAAGTGAAGACAGTTAACCAATGGTCCCTCCGAGAGCCTCATGAGGGCGCCGACAAGGCAGTCAATGGGTGTGACTGCCGACAGCGAAGACAGCCGTCCCCTGGACACTCCCGGGGGCAGAGGCCTGTGCAGTGGCCCTGGAGGAGCATGTGAGCACTCAAGAGGCTGGTCCCTGCCCCTCCTTCTCAAGCCACCAGGTGCACACACACGACACCTCCAGATTTGGTCTCGTGTGTGAATGCTTATTCTCAGAGAGCACTCTGATGTGAGAGAACCTGAGTTACAGTGACAAAGGGAGCACAAGTGCACTATTACCTGTTTCATTTCTCTTATTGAGTTTAAGAGCTTTTAAAATATGAATGGTGCTAACTGAACAATAATCTTCAAAAATAGAGAAGGTCTCAAGATAAGCTATCAACACGGAGTGTTTGCGGTCCAAGTACCAAAAGCGTGGAGTCAGGCTCCCAGCTCTGCCCTGGGGCAAGGCCAGGGTGGCTCTCACCGCTCAGACCTCAGCGAAGTCTCTACCAGAGCCCGTCACCACCACGGAGGCCAGGACACACCTGGCAGCTCCCCGGAAGTGCTCCCAACTGTTTCTAATGTGGGTTCTGGGGCTTCTGAGAAGGGGACGTGGGGCAGGTGCACTGGGGGGCCCTGGGGACTGTGCAGAGAGCGAGTCCCAGACCTAGGCATCAGTGCCTGGCCTAAGTGCTGACAAGAAACACCTGTCTCTGCCCTGATGCTCCCAGCCGACGTTCCCCCTGCAACTGGGAAGGAACAGGTGCAGTGACGGGGCATGCAGCAACCGCCTACGTCCAGCGCTGTTGCTGGAATGGCCTCTGGGGTCCCTCGCACCTAACTAACTTACAGGTGTACAGAGGACATTCGTAGTTTATTAAGACTGCAAGGGTGCCAACGTGAAGACAGCTTTCCACATGGCATCTACACTCCTTCACTTGGAACATGTCCGGGCTCCACCCCGAGAATCACCATCACTTGAGGTTAACGCGAGGAAGCCCAGGAACCTAAAGCACTGGGGGTGACCCTGAAGGCCCTGGCCAAAACCTAGCCAGCAAGGACGGCCTTGCCGCCCGCAGCCTGTGGTCACGTGCACAAGAACCTGGTGAGTCTCAGGGAGCAGACCCAGTCTGCTTTGTGCCTTCCTGCAATGAGATGCTCTCAGATTACCTGCTTCTAACATGCTTCCTCTGCAGCCAACGCGGCCCTCTTGTGATCTCCAGACCACCACCAGGGTGGGAGGCACCCCTGTGGACCAGGGCACACCCGCACGCACACCTACCTGCAGTGCGCGAAGCCACAGGGTTCGGGCTCCCACCTTCCTCACCTAAGCTGCTCTAACACCGCACCAGAACCTTAACCGACTGTGTCCACGTGGTCTCCAACCCCTGGACTGTCCCGTAAGCACAGGGACAGAAACCCAGTGACCCCGCACACCTCACACGGGCCGCCGCATCCCCCGCCTCACAGGTGCCCCTGAGGGGTGCCCACAGGTGACATGCGCCAGAGACAAGCCCTCGGGGTTAAAGGGCAACCACTGGGATGCAGTTCTTTGTCTTTCCTAAGGAGATCGTTGTACATCTGGTCATATGTGGTTTTGAAATCATAAACGTTTGGTTTGTCAGGTGCTGGTCCTGGAAGCTTCACATGAGTTCCTGTTCCGAAGGACCGGACGCTGAATCCTCGTTTGCTGAAAGACACAAGAGGACAGAGAATCACAGTTGGATTAAACAAGACAGAAAATGCTAAAAGGGAATAGGAAATGGACTTGAACAATTATACCATTCTCAGAGAAAATGTTCCTCAGTTGTTGTTTTTTTTTTGATGTGAACCATTTTTAAAATCTTCATCGATTTTGCTACATTATCATTTCTGTTTTACGTTTTGGATTCCTGGCCATGAGGCATGTGGGATTGAAGCTCCCCTGACCAGGGACTGAACACACATCCCCTGCATTGGAAGGTGAAGTTTCAGCCACTGGACCACCAGGGAAGTCCCTCCATTTTTAAGTATTTTATACTCAAATTTTAAAAAATCCTGCAGCACATTACACAAGCTAGATGAAGCCAATCCAAGCACAAGACAAAGGATTAATGGATTCCGGGGAACGAGGCAGCTATCTGTGAAAACCAAGGGCAGACACACAGTCGAACGAAGATTCACCTAGAAAACCCTGTTTCTGATTGTTGTGTGACTTTTGTGTGTGTGTGTGTGTGACTCCTAAAAGGAAATTGTTTGCCCAGGTTCCCAGCTGCCCTGATGCTGGCTTCCCAGGACCTAGACAGAGGCCCCAGAGCCCCCAGGGCAGGAAAAGCACCCCCACAATGGCCTCCTGCCTCAAGGCAACGCCTGTGAGGCCTGAAGACAAGGGGACGGCTGAGTGTCTCCTGATAAATGGTCAGGCAGGCAGCACCCACAAGCCGCACATGGCACCCACGTAGCCCCGTGGCTGTCCTCACTCTAGGGGCTCTGCTGCAGACCCCGTGTCCTCTCAAACTCACAGGATGGGAGTGCTCAAAGTGTCTGCGTCAAACAGCCCGCTCACCCTAACCTTGTGTTCACACACCACTGCACGTCCATGTGGATGTGTCCCTGCCCACCGACTTGGTAACTGACCCCAGGACTGGTAGCACTGATGTCCTCCTCACAGCGCTGTGGGCTCTGCGGCCGCCTCTCAATGTCTCAAGCTTTTTTGTACATTTTATTGTAACTCAGGGGTCTGGCTGCTTCTGGAGGGATTTTTGGTTATCACAACGGGAGGCCCACGGAGGAGCCAGTGCATCTGGACACTCGAGGCCCAGCACCCAGAGAAGTGCCAGCCTGCGGTCCCTCCCCACCACGTGGGCACCCTTGCCAGTCGCTCTCTGCTGAAAGATGGACAGAGGAGGAAAACCTCACTGGGCTGTGGTGCCCATGGGGCGAGACCCACGGTCCCTTCCCACTAGACACAGCATTTCCAGAAGCCCAGTTGAGTCACTGTTCTCCCAGAGAAGCAGGAAGGACCTGCAGGTCACTCAGGGGTGCCACCGTGCAGATCAGGGGTCCAGGGGCACAGCCACCATGCTTGGCACCACAGAGCATCATGGGCATACGTTTTAAAAGCATCTCATCAGGTCTCTGTCAAACACCTTGCCCGAGCCCTCTGAGGTTGGTAAAAGCCGAGCCCTGTCCTTCCACCCCTGGATGGCCCAAGCTGTGCCCCCACCCAAGCCCCGGATGTTGCCCATGATGGAGAACATGGAGAACATCTCTGACAGCAGAGATGACTGAGCATACAGGGCCATGGCCACTTGAGATGTAAATAGACCTCAAAGAAGGGTGGCTGGGATGCAAGGGCCCCCAGCAGATGCCCGCAGACCATGGCACCAATATCTGAACCCATTTCCTCAGCAGGTCAGAAATGTACAATAGAAGAAATGTTTTCTGTCAGAGCACCAACAAGCTGGGGATGAAGGTCTCCCTGACAACAGCACAGGAGCCACTCCCTCCCAACATGGTGACAGAGATGGGTCACAGTCATGTCCCCACAGGAGCACAGAGCAGGGGCCATGCTGGTCTTGCTGGCTTCGCGATGGCCGCTACTCCACAATAACTGCCCAAAACAATCACTGTATCCTCATAGAGCCAACTCTCCCCATCCTGGAAATACCCTGGAGGGAACAGGTCCACCAGGGAGGGATGTGTGCTATGAAAAAACACGTACCCACAGAAACACAGTCCCCGGGGACTTGGGGCTGAGTCCAGTTTCCAAAGAGAGAGCCTGAGGTGTGACACCATCAGGAGGCAAGCCAGGGGGCTGCGTGAGCACAGCTGTTGGACAACCATCTAGGACCACCCTGGGTCTGTCCCAAAGCCGCACAGGTGCGCACAGGATCTGGGGAGAAAGGCCTGTCCTTTGGTGGCAGCCCTGATTCTTTTAAACAAGTCATCTGAGACCAAATAATGATACATTAATTATGCGAGAGTGCCTGTGAGGTCAGACTAAGAAACCACGACTAAGCCCACTTCTCTCAGCTAGCTATCTATGAAGTTGGCTCCAAAAGGGGTCCCCAAAATCATTCTGCGGAACAATGGGAGAAATAAAACATTTCCCAACAAAGGTACATGAAAGATTCATTTAAGACACAGCTCCTCCATCACTCTTTTTTAAAAAAAAAGTATCTCTATATCTCAGTCATTTCCTTGTGGTCATTCTATTGAAATATTTATCCGTTATTAAAGAACTTATTTATATGAGCCTAACTCTTAAATCTGGGGCTTCCCTAGTGGCTCAGATGGTAAAGAGTCTGCCTGCAATGCAGGAGACCTGGGTTTGATCCCTGGGTCTGGAAGATCCCCTGAAGGAGGGCATGGCAACCCACTTCAGTGTTCTTGCCTGGAGAATTCCTCAGACAGAGTAGCCTGGCGGGCTCACAGAGCTGCAAAGAGTCAGACACGACTGAGCGACTAACACAACTCTTAGATAAGTTCAAATTCGTTAAAACGGGTCCAGGTACAACTACTCTTGAAACACATTAATAATGAAATACGGTGAACAAACCTTAATTTAGCCCGGCAGCAGCGAAAGAGATTATTAAAACCCCAATGGCTGAGGTTTTAAGGAAAACAATCGCCATTTCTACTAGTGGTAGGTCAGTCATAACACCTTGATCCAGGAGTATTTTCTGGAGCTTGCTATGTGCTGGGATTCAGCAGCGATCAAGAGACCCAAACCCCCTCCTCAGATACTCTGGGAGCATGGCATAAAGGGACCCTCCAGGACCCAGGTGGCGGGAAACACAGGGACAGCAAAGCCGTGGCACAGGGGTGACAGGAGAGTGGGAAACAGGGTGCCCTGGGGGCCCCAGCACACACTGTACCTGTAATGCAGACCCCAAATAGGACCCCAGGTCGTGTCAGGTTGGGGCAGGGCAAGGCTGCCACTGAAAAGCTGCCCACAGGGTTTCCAGGAGATGGAGAGTCCCCAGCACAGGGTCTCTTGTGCCCACCTACCCTGTTACTGCTGGGGCAGCAAGTCTGAGCTGCCTGGGTGGGTCACCTCCTCTCTTCCTCTCCTATCACAGGGGAGCCTGAGGTTGGAGTTAGGGCCCAAAGGAAACACTGTCCACATGCTAAAAGTAAACTACCCCAAAGATAACCTAGGCTAATCTTTCAGCCGGCTGACCCCCACCAGTGTGTTTCAGAGGATGCCTGCTGGTGTCTGAAGGCTAGGTGCCGCTCTCCCCACTAGACTATCCGGCCGGGGTGGGGGGGGCGGGGGTGCCAGTTGTGCCCTCTCCTTGCTGCCTCCCCAACTGCCTGAACAGTCAGTTACCCAAACATATTTAAAAATAAAATGAAACCCCCCAAAACAGGAATTCACTGGCAGAATTTAAACCACACACACACAAAAAGAAACTCAGCTTGTTCTTCCCCCAACAAAATGTTCACAAGTGGCAGAAAGGCTAGTTAGCAACAGAAGTGCTATCTCTTCTAAGCTCACGTGGCTGACAACACAGCTTGTGTGACTGTGCACAGTGACAACGTGTTTCTTACATAAACGGACTGAGTGCTATAAAAGTATTCCTGACAACCAAAAAGCTTTGACTCAAGGGCCAATTATTTCGTATGTTAAATAAATCTTCCAGACAAGTTTTTAGCAAACTTGTTTTTATAAAGGTATCAAAAAACTATAACTATCTGAGACATATACTTTAATAATGTTAAATATTAAGATATAAAAATGTTAAGTTAGAAAAAATATTATAGTATCATATAAAATGCTGAATTCTGGGAAACAGAATTGTTTCAACTATAATCCTGATGTCTAAAGGTAAAATAATAAGTTAAAATGAACAATGATCATGAAAACACACAAATTATCAGCATAGGTTATGGGTTATGGTATTTTCCCTATTTTCTGTAGTGTACTTATTAACCTAATTCAAAGCATTATTTTGGCTAAGACTGAAATCCTAGACCACTGCCAAACTTCTGAAAGTACGACCTGTCTCTAAGTAGGACACAATGTGCTTACAATCATGTCACCTTTAGTACAGGTAAAATCATCCACGACTTAGTCAGCCTAGTTTCTAGCTATACAATGACCCCATGTTTACCCAACACAAATCAACTGCTCACACAGTATCACACTTCCAATGTCTGCCTGCAATTTCACTGTGGATCAGCTGCAAACTTGAGATCAACTTCCTGAAATGTTAACATTCCAGTAAGGTTGACGTCACTACTAGCAAAACACTTCTCAGTAAATGTTTTCTAGGATTTATTTTATTCCTGCCATCCCACAAGGTCAAGAGGAAACCAAGAGGCTTCTCAGCATGAGGTCACCGTGCACAGAGCTTGTGACAGACATACATCATTTTCCCCACGAGAAACTCCTGCTTGGATGTCCCTGCTCTAGGCTGGCTCTTCCTCCACTCTGGCTTTTCGAAGGTCAACTTGCTCTTCTGGTCACCGCTGGCCTCCCCAGTGTGGGGGCCAGCACAGAGTAGGTTCTCAAGATCTAAACTTGAGTCATCCCAGCCCCAACACTGCGCTAAGCACTGTTTATCATAGTGAACCCGCCCAACTATCTTCCCTTCTCTGGGCTTGACCTGTTCTCGCCTATATAAGGTTGGTGATGATCCTTAAGGCAGGGAAAATGTTTTAGCTGCTGAAGCTGATACTATGCTTGGTCTACCCAGTTTCGTCTCAATGTTAAGAACCAAACAGAAATCTACCTTCTTCCAACCAATCCTTCTGGTCTTATTTCTGCCCCCTGAAGACAAAAAGCAAAACACAATGCAACGTCCCTTAAGATCTATGAAGGCAAACGTGTCCCCTGTAGGCACCTCTTCTGCCATCCTTGAAGACATGATTTCAAATCCTTCCACCTCGCCAAATGGTCTCCAGTTCACCTTTGCCAAGTGTACCCAGAAAGGAAATATAAAAAATGAAGCCCAAGGGGCCTTGGGCAGAGCTAACCATCCCTCTCTGGTTTAGGACAAGACAAGGGAGAGTTCAGCACCATCATGGGGAGTGTGCTGTGTCGAGTGGCCCAGGGTTCAGATCCCAGGAACCCCTGGGAGAAGAGGTCTGAGCACCTCCATCCCACTGTGGTTGGGCCACACACTCCACTGAGGACACTGAGAGTTGAGCGCCCCACCGCAGATTGGAGCATCACAGGGCCTCAGGTGCCTGCTGCATCCCCACACCCCGGATCTTTCTCCAGCCCGTCAGATGTTACTTGTCCATCAGACTGGAGCCCCGTGTCCAGATCCTTGCTGTTACTCACCAGCTGGGGCTTCTGGCTCTGGGTCTTATCCCCTCACCTGTGTCGTGTGGACATCTTAAGAGTTTTGAGGATGAAATGACATGTACATTTGTAAAGTACTTGGCACAGAGGAGCTAAAGAGATGACTCTAACCTTCTTTCTTCCACATTTGAAGCCTGTCTGCTTATCTTCCCCAAATCACACTACCCAGGAAGTTACGATTGAAAACAGACTGAGAATTCACTTCAGTAGGTTTTACAAATCTTTCTTTAAAATTTGCTTTTAATTACTACAATTAAATATATAGCTTCCAAAAATCAACATGCCCCTTAACATCCAGAGATAGTTTGGAACAAAAAAGTAATTTAATTGGCACCAAAGGGACATCTTAATCTGCAGAGTACAAAGAATAGGAGGCTCTGTAGAAACAAACAGTCTTCCTATACTCCTTTTGAAAACCTAAAGAATTCCCAGGACTAGTATTTCAAATAATTTAGTCTCAAAAGATCAAAAATGATTACCCTAGGGAAATTATGGCTAGCTCTAGAAAATGCCAACCTTTGTTAACACTTGTATTCAACATGTCAGAAAAATACAGCCTGAGCTGATTTTCAACAGGGAGAAAAAACTGGATTTCAGTAGTAAACAATCTAGCATGCCATTTGTTTGGTCTGACAGTTAAGACTCCATGTTCCCGATGCAGGGGGGCCAGGGTTGATCCCTGCTCAAGGAACTAGATCCCACATGCTGCAACTGAGACCCAGAGTAGCCTAAAAAAACCTGTATTCCCTTTGACAGTTCATTTCAGAAGTTTTCCTAAGCACAGTTTTATGCAGTTGTAACCAAACTGCAAATGCAATTTCCCTGTTTTAACTATCATACATTTTTGTTGGCCATGCCAAGGCAGGAGGACCTTTGTTCCCTCAGCAGGGATGGAACCTGTGCCCACTGCACTGGAAGTGCGGAATCTTAACCACTGCTGCACCAGGGAGTCCCTTATCATGTCTTTTTTTTTTTTCATTTATTTTTATTAGTTGGAGGCTAATTACTTTACAATATTGTAGTGGTTTTTGTCATACATTGACATGAATCAGCCATGTATCATGGTCATTTTTAAGTACTTTTCACAATTATCTTTAAGACCTAAGTCTCATGTCTCTAAATCTATAAGCTCCCCTGCTTGTAACAAAAGTCATCATATACATTATTTAAAGATGCTATTAAACCTTGTAAATTATCCAAATGGAGATAATACCATAAATTAGTTTCAAAAGTGAAAAATGACATGAAAATTTGTTCAACCTCAATAGCAATTTTAAAACTAAAGAAAAGGCAAGGTTCTTATTTTGCCCCAGCAGCATGAAAAGATGTAAATAACGTCCATATTGTGAGGAAATGGGGAGTTCTGTAAATAGGCACTTTTCTGGAAAGCAGTCTGGTAGAATGTAGGAAAATGCAAAATATGCCTACCTTTTGATTCAGCAAGTCTACCTCCAGCAATTTATGGCAAGGAAATAACTAGAAAAGTGTACAGAGACATGAATGGCACAAGAATTTGGATATTATAAAACTGAGAAACAACCCCACGTCTGTCACTGGGGATGATTACCAAAATGACTACTGCACAGGATTGCTTGCTACTCAATCACGGTTTTGAAACCACTGCCATTACTCAATCTGAACAGGCACGTTTAAATCCAATATACTAAAATAAAAGCAGAAATGAACATTGAAATTAAACTACGTTCACATCCTGTGAAGAGATTACAGAACAGTATTTTGATCTCTCTTAAGTGTGTGTATGTATATACAGAAAATATCCAGAAAGAAGAATGTACACCGAAACGGTACTTCGAGTGATTCTTATCTTTTCCATCTTATATAGCAAGGATGTTTTGCAACACGTAAACACAATTATTTTAAAAAGGAAGACAGTCCCCCAAATGTAAACATCTTAGGAATTAAGATTCATGTCTAAGATAACTTCACACTGATGACGTAAATAATGTATGTTACTCTAAACTTACCTCCTTTGGCCCTCATTCTTGATTAAATTTGAAAGACAGTAAAATGGGTAAAAGTACACAAGCATTTCTACTTGGTGATTATCTGCAGGGGCTCTTCACCCTCCTTTCCACAGGAGTACCAAGGCTATACCAACTACTTCAAACTAAGGAAGGGCTTGTATTTTGCAGTGACTGAGGACTATTAGCTGGGCAAAACTTCAGAAATGATTTAACAAATCAAAACACCTCCTTTCGTAAGATTCCATCCCAACTTTGTTATGCAAAGAGCTTAAAACAAAGGATCCAGAACCAGCCAGAGCCAGCAGAATGAGGTGGTCTCCAGGTCACTTGTTATTCTAACTGAAGATATTAAATTTCATTTTTCTTGAATAATTTTCCAGGAATGTGAACTTTGCAGTCTTTCCTTTATATTTACCACTAGTGACTCTGAACAGATATACTCAGTTTGGGAATCAGATCAAGCACACTGTAATCCTCGGACTTTCCAAATTTTAAAACAAATTTAATTTAAAAAATCCTAGTTTAGAAACAAATTCCACATTAATTTGTTAGGTTCCAAGCATACCACACTCGACCAAAAAACACATTAACTGAATACTGTGGATAGTGTGGTAGACGTTAGGGAAGAATTAAACTCTTAACTAGCAGATCATGGACACCTGGTATGTCCAGCTTCATAAAGAATGAGGGGTGCAGGAAAACTCTGATTTCACTGGGAGAGTCAAAGCTGACTGCCGCGGTAGGGGAAGCGAGGCATGGTTGTCCTTTAACTCCAAGTAAGCAAACTTCGGGAGAAAAGCAATTTCAACTTTGTTTTACTATCAAAATTGACATGTACACCTAACTTTTAACTGTAACACAAGGCGTTAATCTCACATTCTGTGAAGTGCTTTTGAACGAAAAAAACTATCAAATGGGAATAAACTTTTATTAAACGTACACAAGAGAGTCACAAAAAGGGAGTTACCACTGAAATATAAACTAAACGCGTGAAACCAAATTCACGTGTGGTTCAGAAATTGTCGACTGGAGATTTTCCAAAGGAGAAAGGAATTCTTTGCATGGGACTTGAAAAATGTAAACAGGAGTAAACACACAAATGCATTAAAACAGGCCACTTTCGTGTTTTTAACGACTTGTTCTATCCTGAGGTTCTGTTGTGCAAGTTTTCCACGTTTGATACCAGGCGACACGCCCTAGACAGAGCCGGCCTGTCCTCTCGTGGACCCTAAACTTCGGCTTGAAACTTACCACCTCACTGCAGAGCATTTAAAGGAGATCACTGTTTTCAGATATAGATGTGAGTACTAAGGAGACACGAATAGCATAAGCCTTTCAGGTTTACTAGCAGCTTTTGAGGTTCCCGTGACCCGGAAACATTTCGGCTCACATTCTGAATTTTTCGTGACGCTAGGCACATATGGAGGAAACCGGACGGACCGAGCTTTCTCGAGTCCTCGCACCACACGGGCCCGGAGCCAGTGAGCCCGGACGCGGCGCGGCCTCTACGGCCGTCCTTCGGGAGCCGCCACGTACCGCCCGCCTGAGAACCCGGGATGCCCAGCACCGGTAGGGGAGAACCGGGGCTGGTAACCGCCGTCACCCAGAACTGGTCGGGAAGCCGGGATTGCCCGGCACGGGTCAGTACGAGCCCAGGATCCGGGGCCGCAGCCCAGCATGGACCGGGGAGGGCCGGGGCCAGCAACTGCGGCCGCCACCACCCAACACGGGCCAGGAACCTGGACCGCCCAGCACGGGCCAGCTAGGTCCGAGACTAGGAACCAGGACTGCCCATCACGGGCCGGAGCCGGAAGGACGGCCTATCGGCCGGCGTCCGTGGGGCGCGCTGGACCAGGGCGGAGGCCCCAACTACCTGAGGATGTTGTGCGCCTCCATGCTCCGGTTCTGGTTGCTCGAGCACACCACCGCCACCCGCAGTGGCGACGACGGCATGGCGGCAGCCGCACAATCTGCGACTCCCGCTTCAGAACTCCCACCCAGCCGCGCCGCTTCCGCGCGAGCAAGATGGCGGCCTCCACGCCCGGAAGTCATGACGCGAAGCGGGGGCGCCGGGACGTAGCGCGTCAGGACGCGCGGCGGGGGCGTATGTGCGGTGTCCCTGCGGCCTCCCTAGACCGCCCCAGACCGCTGGGCCGCGGACGGAGGGAGGCCCCACCCTCTGGGTGCCTGGCTGGCCGGCGAGCGCTCAACCGCTTCGAGCGCGAGGGCCAGGGCCCGCATTCGGCAAGGGAGCCGCCTGGCGCCTCGAACTGACGTCCTGACGTCGCAAGCCGCCGTCGCCGGGACTGACGCGCGAGGCGTCGCGCCGGCAAAAGTGACGTCACGCGCGCCCTCGCCGTCGCCGGGAGTGACGTACGAGGCGTCGCGGCAGCTGGGACGTACGCTGAAGGTTGCTGGTCTCCGCCGGCTTCTCTCCTTAGCGTGGAGTCAGCCCCGGTTGTTTTCACACCTACCGCCGGAGCCGCCGTACCTCCAGCGCTCTAGGCCGAACCCCGTGCCCCTTGGATGACTGCCCCAGCCTCTTACTAGCCTCTCGCAAACACCAGCGCGTGGGTGTCCTCTGAAAACCCTGCAAAGTTTGACATTTAAGTGAAGTTGTGAAAGTATTTGCAGAGACAATTAGAAATGAGAGTAGGAGGTGTGAGGAGACCTCCTGGGTTGGGAGAGCAAATTGACTTAAATCCTTGGGTTTGTTTGGAGGCACTGGCACAGTCGTTAAGAATCTGCCTGCCGATGCAGGAGAGGCGGGTTCGATCCCTGGGTGGGGAATGTCCCATGGAGTAGGAAGTGGCAACCCACTCCAGTAGTCTTGCCTGGAAAATTAGACGGACAGAGGAACCTGGAGGGCTACAGTTCGTGAGATCGCCAAGAGTCGGAGGTGACTGAGCACGCACGCGGTGCGACCAGAGGTTTGGGGTCATGATATGACGGTGAAACTAGTCAACTCGGTTTTGTTGTCCTCCAGCCGCTTGGAGTGGCCACTGAGTTGATGTTTTGCAGTGGAGGCGCAACAAAGGGAGGGGGCAAGGGAATGGCGATGCTCCACTATGGATCCAGAAGTGATGAGAAAGGAGGATGTGAAGGGGTGGCAGCAGTGAAAAGGTACTGTGTGTTCTGAATTGGGGATCCCTATGGAAAAAATGTCACTGGAGCCAAACAGGTAGAACAGGATGCTTCAAACAGTGTGTGGGGAGGGGACCGCATTTTATATCTCTGTAGACTAAGTGTGACCATGGGCACCAGTAGAAGATAGTCTTCCTGTTGGAGAAACTCAGAAACCAGGGCAGTGAGTGACCACCCTTACTGATGTTCCAGTGTCCTATTACTACTGATGTTTTCACGGAAGAAAAGGCTGAGAACCAGACCCTTAGAGTATTTAAGGACCCTTGAGCATAGTGTAGGGGGAGGGACAGTGCATGACTGCAACAAGGAATCGTTTACTTGGAAAGACCGGGTTGAGGGGGTGGTGTGAAGGATGAATGAGGAGGAATGAGGGCCCCTCTGCTCTCTATGTATTTAAATATACTTACAGCATAAGTCTAGGAGGACATAACACTGAGGCAGTGAGAACCGGGGCAGTAGGGTTGTGGGTGCTTTGAATAAAGCACCGTTGACTTTGTGTTTTATGTTGAACATGTATTTCTCTTACACCCACCACAAATAATAGCGCTGTTTACATTTTGAAAACAACACCTCCCCCCACCAATGTGCTTTCCCAATATGCTCCTGAATTCAAAGACAGTATGGTCTGACCATCCCAGTGCAATACTGAGCTCTCCTACCTCACATTTCCCAGCTTCCTGTTAAGAACTTAAGGGACTACCGGCTGAAAACTGCTTGTCCATTACCTTTTTTACCTCTGCATAAGCCAACCTCATACCTCAGGTCTTAGTCCAGGCCCTGAGAGTTGCAGACAGATGTCACGGGCTTCAAGAAAGCTCACCCTTGTTGTTGTCTTCTCCCCCTGGCCGTTCTGTGCTTCCAGTAGCACCCTTAACTTGCTCTTATGGCTCTGAACAGTTTTTAGCACTCTGCTTCTCTTTCCCACTGCTTTCACAGACTCTGAGTCAAAGGGGCTCGGGCCCCCTTTTCTAGCCAAGATGGCTGTGTTGCGTATGTCCAGTATATTTAGAAATATCGTTCCTCTGGAGACATTGACCAAGTGCTCATCTAGCAGATACCTGAGGGAGAAGGTGCCCAGGTGGGTGAAAGAACGCTCTGTGCTTAGGGTACCAGCATTTTATACTTTGTTCATGGCATGGGAACCCCAAGCTGAAATAAAAAATATACTTAGTCTTGGACCATTGGAATCTCCAGGGCCCCAGTATAAACAGGACCCAATGTTCCCTTAGGACACATCCATCACCAGGGTCACATGAGACAAAGAACACTCCATGAGCAAGTTTTACCAATAAAAGAAAGCAGGGTGAGCTCCCACAAGGTAACTTGCATATTCATCAAGCAGGATAATTAATTCCTCAAGAGCTGGAGAATATAAAACAACCTGAGATGGATTATAAGACAATTTAATGACATATAACTAGACATTTAAAGGGTAGTGTGTGACGAGTTCTGACATGTGTACATCCATGTGACAATAGTAACAACGGCAGTCCCATGGTTAAGATTCTGCTTCCACAGCAGGGGACATAGGTTCTGTCCCTGGTGGGGGAAGGTCCTGTATGTCATAAAATAAATACAGTGGTAACATGTATCACCCTCAACAATTTCCTATACCCCTTTGTAATTCCTCCTTGGGCTCCCCTCCACCTGCCTGCCACCCCCCCCCCCCAATCTCATCAGGTGACCACTGAGCTGTTTCCTGTTGCATAGCTTAGTTTGTATTTTCTAGAATTTTACATAAATGGAATCATAGAGTATGTACTCTTTTTTTTTGGTGGGGGGCAGTCCCTCAGCACATTCATTTTGAGATTCACCAATAATATTGCACATATAAATAGTTGGTTGATTTCTGTTGCTGAGAAGTATTCCAGTGTATGGGTGTTCCCCATTTCATTTATCCATTCACCTGTTGATGGACATTTGGGTTGTTTCTAGCTTCTAGCTACTACAGTGAAGGCTGCTGTAAATATCCATGAATGAAACTTCATATGGACATGTTCTTTCATATCTCTTCAGTTAATGTTTGAGCACAGGATGATTAGATCACATGTTCAAATGTACGTTTAACTTCTTAAGGCACTGCTGCCAAATTGTTTGCAAAGCGGATGTACTATTTTACATTCCCACAAGCAGTGTTCCAGTTTCTCCACATCCTTGCCAGCATTTGATGTGATTAATCTTTTCAGTTTTAACTGTTTTTAATAGCTGATATCTCATGGTATCTCCGTGTGTTTTTAATGTATATTTACCTAGTTACTAATGAAATGAAGCACAGTTTCAGAGCTTATTTGCTGTTGCTCTGTCATCTCTGATGAGGTGTCCAAATCACGTGTGGTTTATCGCTGTGTTGTGATTAAGTTGTGCCGTGTACTCAGTCGCTTCAGTCATGTCCAGCTCTTTGTGGCCCCACGGACTGTAGCCCGCCAGGCTCCCCTGTCCACAGGATTCTCCAGGCAAGAATACTGGGGTGGGTTGCCATGCCCTTCTCCAGGGGATCTTCCCAACCCAGGGATTGAACCAGGGTTTCTTGTGTCTCCCGCATTGCAGGCAGATTCTTCACACTAACCTACTTGGGGAGCTCCAATTAAGTTATGTGTGTATATATGTATTTTCCAGATATGTGATTAATTTTTCTCCTTGGAGTTTGTCTTGTTCTCTGATCAGTGTCTTTCGAAGTCAAAAGTTAAGTTTGATAAAGTATAATTTATCAATTGTTCTTTTATAGATTGCACTAAAATATTTGCTATGAAAAATATACTGATGGGATTAATGGTAGATTAGAGATTGAAGAAGAGAAGGGTATTAAATAGAAGATATACAGATAGAAAGTATAAATGAAACAGAAAAAATGAACAAAATATCAGTGTGCTATGGGGCAGCCTCCAGCAGCTGCTATACATGGAATCAGTGTCCCCAGTGGGTGGGTTGGCACTCTGGCTGGTTGTTAGAGACACTGCTCCTGGCCCTGCTTGAACTCGGGAATTTTGCCTCTAATTCCATTTGTTGCTTCCTTTCTTGGCCCGGTGATTCCCTCATACACACCAGTCAGTCCTAAGCTACAGATCTTTATGTCCTCTTCTTCCAATTTCTGCCCCTCAATCTCCAGCCATCTTGGCCTCCCAGAGCCATCCACTCAATTCAGGACAGTACTGGGCTCTGCCTGAGTCCCTTCTCTGTGCTCTGCATCCTGAAAGTCATCCATCTGCCCGACAGTAAGCTGGAACAGTCACAGAACTCAGTTCATCTCTTTCCTTTCTCATTAGGGGTCATGACCCTTCATTGCATGATAGCCAATGTATTTATTTATTTATTTTTTTTATTTATTTTTTTTAGCCAATGTATTTAGAACTGTTGTTTCACATATTTTGTATGGTTTTTTAGTTGCTTCAGGTGAAAGAGTAATTCTGATCCCTGTTACTTCATTTTGGCTGGAATCATAAGTCTCACTGAATCCATTTTAAAGAGAGGGAAATGTGGAAACTCACCCTACAGATGTTAAGATTATAATAATAAGACTAATAGAGTACAACAATAGGAAAAGGCAATCAGATCAACGCCCATAAAGAGACCCATGCACGTGTGGGGATGTGATATGTATTGTGGGGCTATCCATATACTGGAAAAGGATGGATTGTTTCTGCAGATCAGATTGGGGTACTGATATAAAATGTTGGATCCCTACCTCACACCATATAGAAAGATGCCCTCTAGGCAACTAAAGACATAAACATAAAAAGTAAAGTCATAAAACCAGTTGAAAGAAATATTTTATGGGGACCACTTACGTATTCTTTGGGTATGCAAGAATTGCTTAAGACCAAAAAAAGACATACAACTTACAGGGAAAAAAGGATAGGTCTGATATCATTAAAATTAAGGATATGTTTTCAACAAAGGACACTGCTGACAATGTTAACAGTATAGGAGAAGATATTTGTGACATCTAAAATGGTCAAAGGTATGTATCTAGAACTATGCTGTTCAGTACAGCCCCCACTAAACATATACAGATATTTAAACTTAACACTTTAATTAATTAAAACTTATGATGCAATTTCTCGGTTACACCAGCCACAGTATCCACAATGACTAATAGCTACTGACTAGTGACCACTGTGATTCAATTGTGTTCCTCAAAAGAATAAGTTGATACCCTAACTCCTGGTATCTGTGGGTGTGCCCTTATTTGAAAATAGGGGTCTTTGGACTTCCCTGGTGTCCAAATGGTTTTAACCATCCATTTTTAACCATCCAGTGGTTAAAAATCCACCTGCCAATGCATGGAACATGGGTTTGATCCCTGATCTGGGAAGATTCCATATGCTGAAGGGCAGTTAAGCCTGTGGGTCACTACTAGTGAAGCTGGAGTGCCCTAGAGCCTCTGCCCTGCAACCAGAGAAGCCATTGCAATGAGAAGCCCGTGGACCACAACTAGACAAAGCCCACATACAGCAACGAAAACCCAGCACAACAAAAAATAATATTTTTTAAAAAAGGGTCTTTGCAGATGCAATCAAATTATAATGGATTAAAGTGAGCAATAATACAGTGAGTGGTATTATTGCTGTCTCTCAATGGTACAGTGAGACTCGCAAAAGGTTTCAGGTCTCCAGCCTCCAGAACTGTGAGAAGACAAATTCCTGTTCTGAGACACCCAGTTTGAGGTTTTGTTGGGGCAGCCCCAGGACACTAAGACAGCACAGATAAAGTACATCTTCACAATTTCAGAAAGTCCTATTGGACAGTACTGGGTATTTGCAGAGCTCTTGAAAACCAAGGGGGAGAAGCCATAGTGATGGGAAGTTGTACAAGAACGTGAATGAGCAGTTCATCCTAGGGGAGACTCAAACAGCCGATAGGACTGGGGAGTGGTAGGCAGCCTCTCCAGTGAGCAAAACAGACTCAAATCCAGTCCCTGCTGCACCGGTGACAGATGAGCACAAGATAGAACACACTGGTGCGGAGCACCTGTGAGACAGTAAGTCAAAACCTCCCTGCATGGCTTTAGCCATTAAAAACAAGCTGAAAATATTGGTGAAATGAGGTACATACACCCCTAAGATCCACGGTTCTCACCTAGAAAAATCCTCACACAGGTCCCTGAGAAGTATGGACAAGGGTTTTCATGGCGACACAGTGATCAGCATGGCAGCCACTCGTGTTCCTCCAGGGGTGAGGACAAGTCAGCCTGAGGGACACACACTAGAAATTACACATAATGGACAGAAACGAAATATTTGTGCATTCTGCAGCATGGATAAATCTCAAAGACACGGTATAGAGTTAAAAAAAAACAAAACAAGGTGAGCAGCACAACATCAGAGTGATTGCCAGGAGGGACAGGAACAGGCATGGGGAGAATTTGTCAGACTGGAATCCTAATTGAGCAGAACAGAGACACCGGGGCAAAGCAAGGAGAGAGTCCAGATAAAAGTTGGGGAGGAAAAGAAAGGCAGGTCCCAGACAGGTGAGGCCATGTAATTAACACATGGTTAATAGCAGAGCTGGGACGTTATAGATACCATCCCAGCCTGCCCACTCCCCACCTAAGAGTGAGGGAAACCTGGCTCTGTTATATGTGACCAAGAGGACAAAGCAGTGACTGACTCAACATCCAGACTCAAGAAAAAAAATGGACTTCCCTGGTGGTCCAGTGGCTAAGACTTAATTCCCAATGCAAGGAGGCCTGAGTTCAATCCTTGGTCAGGGAACTAGATATCACATACTGTAACTAAAGATTCCACATGCGGAAACTAAAACCCAGCACAGCCAAATATATTTTAAGAAAGAAAAAAGAAGCATGCTGACATCCCTATAGATAAGACAAACCAGAAAGACATGCCCCCAAAACAGACATTTTAACCAAATATTTCATTGTAAGCCAAACAGGAAAAGGATAGGAGTTATGCATCAGAAATGAAGGGGACATTTTACTGAGACCACTGGAAAAAATGAAGATTTGAAAAGACAGCCAATACAATGTAGAAATGAACTAGCATCTCTAAAGTGAAAGTGAAGAAAGTGAAGTCGCTCAGTCGTGTCCGACTCTGGGACCCCATGGACTGTAACCTACCAGGCTCCTCTGTCCATGGGATTTTCCAGGCAAGAGTACTGGAGTGGGTTGCCATTTCCTTCTCCAGGGGATCTTCCCGACCCAGGGATTGAACCCAGGTCTCTCACATTGTAGGCAGATGCTTTACCGTCTGAGCTGCATCTCTAACGGAGAAGGAAATCTGGGCCCTTGGTGCATGTGGCCCCTGGGTTCCTGCCTTCAGGTCAGGTGCAGCCTGACCCCTCCCTGGAAGGGGGCTGCTACCTTCCCTCTCAGCAGGCTCAGGGAGGACACACTCCTGGTCCCCAAAAAGCTGCAGCGAGGCTGGAGGAGGCTCTTGCTGTCAGGGCCCAGAACTCTCTAGACTCTCTAAGCTGAAGTGACCAAACTGCACACCCCCAGGCCACAGTCTCCAGTGGCTCCCTGGCTGTCCCGCTGATCCAAATCCAACATCCCAGACCAATGATCTGAGATCTCCAGGGAAACGCTTGCCCCACACCCTGCCCCCATGGAGGGATCCCATTTCCTCCACTGCACCCAATCCTGTCTGCACATTTTTGTGTCCCATAGCTGACCAGCCCCCAGGAACATGAGGTCCTCACAGGCCAGCACAGATGAACTGGTTTCTCCTAAGAGGACGGAGGCCAGAATATCCAGTGGATCAATGGCACAAGCAGCTGCCTGGGGGCCGTGGGGAGGGGCCTGAGCAGGCAGGCAAGCAAGCAAGCATCTAGCCTCCAGGTGTCATTGCCAGGGCTTCAGTGTCAGCCACACAGGGCAATGGGCACATGTTCACAGAATGACTGTGGATCCCTCCTGCTGGCTGAGTGTGGAACACAAACTGTGGGGCAGGTCTGGGCAGCAGAGGGCGTGTGTTTGGTAGTGGAATCTCAAGGACCCCAGGATTCTGAGCAGGATCAGGCTATGCATGCAGCCCTGGGGATCTCGGCCAAGATGCATGTCAGGTCATGGCATGGACAGTAACAGGCACAGACACTTAACTCTTCTCTGTCTGGCTGACCTCATGTAAGCCTCCAAACAGGCCTCTGAGTCTGGTCTTATGACTGCACTTCACAGATGAGACAAAAGGCGCTGATGGCTGCGTGGGGCTCTTTAAAGGCCAGGCCAGGCCTACAGCCAGGCAACCCTTCAGTGTTTCAGAAGCCTAACAGTTCTTTCTGCCCCACAGCAGAAAAATCACAAGCTTAGGGAAGTAACCTTCAGGCACCAGTGAGGAGGGCGAAGTCCTGACCAAGGAATGGGCATCAGGACCCTACCTCCAGGGCACAGGGAAGACGCATGTCCCCCCACCAGCCTTGCATGAGTCAGAGAGGGTGGTGGGGAAAGGAGAGAGAGGCTCCTCCAGGACATGGTGGGGATGGAGGACTGGAGACTCGGTAGGGCAGAAGCCTGAGTGTCCCTTGCACCCCCTAGGGAGAACCGAGGGGCCGCTGGGGAAAGGAGCAGTTTCAGAAATGGCAAGGGTTCAGAAGTGGTCTTCCTGAACACCAGCTCCAGATTGTTTCCAGAGCCTCTGCTCCCCCTGCCCCACAGCCCTGAGCTGGGCGCTAGGCCTCTAAGAAGCCCCTGAACAGAGCCCTGCGAAGTCATCTCTGAAGCAGAAGCCTGCAGGTTAGGGCTGACCAGTCTGAAGAATCAGCTGGGAGGATAGGCCTGAGGCTCCACCTGACATGAATTTAATCAGGGCCACAGACCAGATTGGGTGCAGGGCGAGGGAAGGGTCCAGGGCAGACCTCCAACAACTTCATGGTGGTCCCAGCTCTGAAACCGGCTGCACAAAGGAGCTGGAGGCTGGACTGCCCGCCTGTGGAAGACACCCGAGGGCCCTCACAGGTGGCAGGGGGATGCAGAAGGTCCCCAGGAAGCCAGGATGAAGTAAAACCCCTCCCACTCCCAGGGCTGTCTAGACACTGCACTACACCCCCGCCCCCTGGTGGCAGGGATGAGTCACTCCTCAGAGCCTGGCCCGCCCACAGTTGTGTTTGCTCAGAAGGGTCACTGCCAGCTGCAGAATCTCAAGGACACCCTAGCCTAGGTGGGGGAGGCCCAGCGTGGGGGTGAGGGAAGGGCCGAAGGGGCCCTGCTTGTGACCTGTGCCCCCCAGCCCAGCTCCAGCACCACGTGGGGAGACCCAAGCCAGGGAGGGGGCCCACCTGGAGGCCCCTAATTGCAGCTTGTCTTAGCTCCAGTAGATCATCCCTGAGACTGGGCTCTTTCTAACTGCAGCAGTTCCACCCTGCCCCCACCCAACAGAGCAGGCCGGGAGAAGATGCTTTCCCCAGCTCCCCGGGTGGACAGGCCAGCCAGGGACACGCCGCCTGTTCCTCTGCCACAAACTGCAAGGGCAGCATGCCTGTGCCCCTGGCCTGTGCGGACCCCAGGTGACCTGGCAAAGGGTCCAGGGCCAGCCACTGGACTGACTGATGCCTGAGGAGCCAGGAAAAGGGGCTCAACTTCCCCCCTACCCCTTCTCTCCCCTGTCACAAATAAGTACACAAAACAGTGGTTTTGGTCTAAGAATGATGGGCATTTAGACACTGGCACGAGGCTCACACCTGGCCAGTGCCACACCAGGGATGGGCAGAGCAAGGACAGAGAGGTAGGGAGTGGGCATTGCGGGGGCACCAGCCAGGCTGCTGGTGTGGAGGTCACTGGTGGCTGCTGGGGGGAGCGGGGAGGAGTTAGCCACAGTGACTCCAGAAGTGCCAGGTCCAGGACGGCCAGAGTCAGGGGCTCACATAGAGCCCGGCGTTGTCATGTGGTTGGTGCCCACAGAGGGGCGAGGCCGGTCTTCAGTCCGTGGTGAGAGGGTGGAGGGGCCCGGCAGGCAGCAGCATCTCCTGCAGGTCTAGGAGGGGGTGGACCATACCGTCCGTCATGCTGTGGTTGAGGCTTGGGATCCAGACCACAGTGGCAGGTCCAGCCGGGCAAGGTTGGCATCTGTCCTGTGCCCTCTGCACACAACACTGTTTTTTCAGACCAGTCCCATCTTCCCAGCCACCTGCCCCCAGTCACCAAGGTAAGTCCTCGCCAGAAACGCAAAAGGAAAGGGAAGGAACCCAGCCCAGGCAAAGCACCAGCTTCCCCCCCAGGTCAGGGACACTCACCCTGGATACAACAGCTGAACGCTGGGCCGCCTGCTGAGCTAAGCCGTGGCTTCCAGCCTGTAGGATGCTCAAAGGAGGAAACGCGGCAGTACCCTGCTTCCCTAGGCCAATCACTCCTGCAAAGCTTGAAGGGAGGGTCCCCAGGGGGCTCTAGCCAGAAGCACACACGAGCTGCCAGCATCGGGGCCGCAGATCCTTTCGGACAGTACTGGACGGGTGGCTGGCTCCCGCAATGGGCCTGAGATACTAAGGCACGAAGCTACCTAAACCCACTGGGGCGGGGCGGGGAGAGGACAGGCTCCGAGGGCCCTTGAGTTGGTCAAGTACACAGTGACCAAGCCATGACGACAGCCTGGCTTTTTCCAACTCGGCACGGGCTGGAGGCGCAGGGTGACGGCCAGGGGCTGCCGATGGCTCTTCTGAAAAAGGGCTCTGTGGTCTCACGGCCCCGCCAAAGGCCTCTGGAGAGCAGGGAGAGCCCTGGACACGGCTGGCACCTCTCCTCAGGCCCAAGGGCCAGTCCCGAACTGGAATCTGGGAGTCAGCTGCTCGGCTGGGAAGGTCGTCCGGTGACTCCAGGCCCTGGTAAGGGCCGGTGCCCCATCCATCTCCAGAAGGCCCTGTGTGGAGGTCCTAAAGAGGGAGCAGGAGCGACGAGGGGAGAGCGGGCCGAGGGCTCCGGGCCTCCTGCGCCCTAGTCGGGCAGGCAGAGCCCGGGCGGGCAGGCGTCTCGCGCTTCAAGGCTGCCTGCGTAGGCCCGGGCGCCCGAAGGCCGGGTGCATGAGGTTCTCGGTGATGTAGGCCACGAGCAGGCAGATGACCACAAGCATAACGCAGATAGAACCACCCACCGCCGTCATGGCCACCACGATCTCCCGCATGCCGGCAGGCTCGGCGGCGAACTCCACACACTCGGCGGGTACGGCGGGCTCCGGGGCGCCTGCCGGCTCGGCTCGCAGCGGCAGCGGCTGCAGGCAAAGGCGGTAACGCACGCCGTCGTGCACGTCTGGCAGCAGGTAGTCGCGGCAAGAGGCGCCGAGCAGCACGCGCTCGCATGGGAAGCGCGTGTAGGCGCCACGCCACGAGCAGTTGAGCGCGAAGGCGCGCACGCGGCGCGCCTCGGCCGGCCCCAGGCGCCACTGCAGCAACACGCTGCGGTTGCGCAGGACGCTGGCGCGCAGTGAGCGGCCGGCCGAGGCGTGCGCCGCGCAGCCGGGCGCCTGGCAGCGGAAGCCGCGCGCGGGGCTGCGGAAGCACAGGCGCCCGCCTCCCGCCTCGGGGCCCTCGGGCAGCACCTTGTAGGGACACCAGGGCGCGTCGGCCGCCGGCTCCCAGCCCGGCGGCGTCGGGGCGGCCGTGGCACAGGGCGGCGGGGCGCAGGCGGCCAGCAGCAGCAACAGCGGCGGGGCGCGCATCCTGCGGCTGGGCCGGGCGGCGGCGGGGCGCGGGCTCGCGGGCGCGGGCGGTGGGTCACGCGGGCCGCGCCGCCGCTCCCCGCGCTCGCCCGGCGCGCCGCGCCCTCCGCCGCCGCCCGCTCCGACCCGCCCCCGCCCCCCGTGCGCGCTCGGACCGGCGCGGCGGCGGAGGCGGGGCCGCCCCACGTCCCGCCCCGCTTAACCCTCGCTGGGCCACAGCCACCCGGAGATCGGATCTCGGAGAGGGGGCGGCCGCGCGAGTGGGGCGGGGGCCGGCTGCGCCCAGCTGCGCCGAGGCCGCTGTGCCTGTTGGCCTCTTGCCGTGTGAGCGCCCTTCGGAGCCCTGCCACTTCTCGCCCTGCCAGGCTTTTCTTAGGGCTTTTCCGTGGCTTTGGCGGACTGGGGTCTCGAGTCGTGGCCCACGGGGGCAGCTCCGCGACTCTCCTTGACCATGCCCGGCGAGGACGCGGTGTGCCTCTGGGTAGGGGGAACCAGCCGCCTGGAGCGCGCGCGGCTTCACGCCGCCGCATCCCAGACCCACGGTGGCGACCGGCAAAGAAAGGGTCCCACATGCCCTAACTTGGAGGGGGTGAGGATGGAAACGCCCCCCATCCCCCTCCCCGAGCTTCTGCTCCTTGAGAGGTGGACTGCGCTGACCTGGGAGGGGCCCCAGCGAGAAGAGGCTTCTTCATCTGAAAACTATTCATTCTGCACCAAAGTGGCAGCTACAGGGTGGGCCACTCTAATTAATCTTTCCCTCAGCTCCTCGAAGATAGGGCCCTAGGGCAGCCCTCTGGATCTCCGAGAAGAGAGCAGGACTGCACAAAAGGAACAACCCTCCATAAGCCCACCCGATGCAGCAGGCGGACCTCACTACCCCCCCGGAAAGGAAGGGCACACACCTCCCCCCACTCCTGTCTTCAGCGTGGGCCCGAGGCCGGAGCCCGCCCTCCTTGGTCGGGATGCCTCTCCTGGGCCAGGGGGCGCCTAGCCAAGCCTGCCTGACCTGACTGGATGTGAAGCAGGAGCGCCTCACGTGCAGGGAGCACAGCTCTGAGCAGCGAGGGGGAGGGGTCCCTGGCCACTGTCCTGTGGACCCTGGTCACCCCCGCAGCCCCTTCCAGGTGCTGCTCTCACCTGAGAACACAGGGGAGGGACGAGGTGGTCTCCAGCACTCACTGAGTCCTTGCTCCCCATGCACCTGCCCATGGAGCATCCTACTTCCACCCCCCTCACCACTTCCTGATCATCCCTCTGAATTCTGTGTCAGCACTGGATAGCAAGACCTCAACCCGAGCCTGAAGCCAGGGCTTAACGGCCCCCCTACCCAGGCCCAACACTCCTACCCCTCAACACCAGGTCTCTCTGGCTCCTTCAGATCCCGAGCAGGGTCTCCCCAGTTCTCTGCACCTGCTGGGGGTGGGGTTGGGTGAGGATTTAGAGAGACGTACCCTGGCCTTGCCTCTGGCCTCTGCTCCCTCTGCAGGTGGGGATGGGGCTGGGTTCAGCCTCTTGCCCAGCGTCATGGGGGACTCAGGAGCTCCCCAAGGAAGGCAGAAAGTTACAGGGACCCCCATGTCCTCACCCTCAGCTTCCTGGGGCCTGGATCAGCTTGCTCACACCAGGTTTCCAGGGGGAGCTGAGGCTGCTGCAGTTGCTCTGCCCAAGGGGTTAGTGGTCAGAGGGGGCCATGCTCTGTGGTGGTCCCGGTCTCCACTACCAGGCCCTCTGGGCCAGAGAGCAGCCGGGTAACCACTTCACCTGCCCACGCCTGAGATGGGTGGAAACAGGACTGTTCAGAGCTTTTGCAGCTGATCGGGGGTGAGGGGAGAAGTCCAGTTAGATCCAACCTCAGACGTCCCTGGGGAGCCTAGCACCCATGCCTTGAGTTTGTTCTGTGGTTGAGGGCTCACACACCAAATGCTGAGCTTCCTGGTCTGGCAGCTCGTGGCTGGAGGGATGGGCCAGGCATGGGGTTGCGGGCTCTGCTGTTTCCCCATCTGGGTTTGACTCTGCACAGCATGTCTGGGCAAAGAGCAGGTTGGGGAGGGGCATGTTCTGCTTGTCCTATCCAGGGTATGTGGAGCTGCTGCAGGCTTGGGGCGGGGGGCAAGTGTGACAAAGCCCTGCTTCCCAGCGGAGGGTTCTGGGCTGGTAAAGCAAACAAACTCCCCCAGAAATCCACCCTTCACCTCACATCAGCCCCCACACCCACCTCTGCAGCTGTCCCTGCCAGTGGCCAGCAGGATCGCCATCTCTAGTTCTGCAAAGTCCCGGTCCTAGGGCTCAGCTCTGCAGAGGGGCTGGAACCCCCTCTGTCACCAGCCACAGCCTGTGAGGAATGTGGGTGGATTCTGGCTCCCTTCTCCTAGCCCCACAGAGATGGCCCCTCTCGGATCCTGGATCCACCAGCCCTGAGATCCTCTCTCCAGAGCCCCTGCCTGACAGCCCCCCACCCAGAAGCAGGAGCTCATGGAGTTTGCAGGAGCAGCTGGAGCTTGTGTCATTCCTTCCCCACTAAGGGAAGGGGAGGAGAAGTCAAGGTCAGCACTCACGGCCCTCATGTAGCCAAGTGTGGCCCTGGTGGCCTCTCTCCCACCAGAAAGGGCAAATGGGCAAGACTGCAAAGACCAGAGGGCCTGCCTTTAACCAACTGTCCACCCATCATGGTTGCTCCCTCCCCACAAAGAGACCCTACTTTGGCTGGAACCAGCTTCCTGGGCATTCCTACTGGAGACCAGAGGACAGAGCCTGGGCTATGCAGACATTGAGGCTGGCTGCTGGGCACAGGGAACAAGGGAGAGTCAGCAGACAGAGAGGAACCAGCATGTGAACTAAAACCAAACCCAACACCCCCACCCCCACCACGTCTTGGGCGGGTAGCACCTGCCTGCCCCACGTTTGTTCTGCCTTCCAGTGCCAGTGCCTCCAGTGCCAGCTCAGGCACACTTCCGTTTCCCTTTTGGGGGCCTCCGTTCTCCACTCTCGGGCTGTGGGGCTTTAGGTGGGTTCACCCACCTTACCCAGGGGTTGGAGGAGCACCCAACCTGGCCAGTCAGGCGGTCCGCCTGGCCTGAAGGCCTTTGCCAAAGCTCACAGAAAGTGTGGTTGCTCCCCTGGCAAGGGTAGACATCCAGCTGCTGACCGAAAGGTGTTGTGGGAAGAGCCGGTCTGTGGATGAAGTCACCCCCAGAGAGAGGCAAGAAACCTACCAGAGTATTTGCACCAGGTGTCTGGATCCAACTTGTCTGAAGCAAGCCCACCTCTGAACTTCACAGTCACAGAGGCCAGGAAAACCCCTCTTGTTTAAATACTAGAACACCAGTTTTCTCACCACTGCAACTGAGTTCCACAAATGCGTGGCCTGCAGGCCCCACTGACTTCCCCAACTTGACCTCCCACCCTCCACCCTGACCCCTTCTCTTTCCAAGAACCCCAGGTCACTCCTTCTGCCTAACACCTCCTCCCTGAACACGTGAGCATCTTCCCTCAGCCCTACTTGCCGCTACCCTGGCTGGGGTCTCGGGGCCTCAGACAGCAGGTGGGCAGCCTGACCCGCTGTCTCTTGGCTCCAGCTGTGAACTGTGGACACAGACTGATCAGGGGGCTGAGCTGCCTGCGAGGGGCCAGAAAGGCAAGGGGGAGGCCATGGCCAGTGATTGTGAGCAAGAGCGCAGGAAACAGGAAGCTGTTTCTGGGCAAGGAAAACGTGGTTTCTCGGATCCCCTGTTGGGAGATCCAGCTGGGGCTGGCCCTGAGGACGTGGCAGGCAGGGAGGGGACAGGCCTTCATCCAGCCCCCACAGGTCCAGCTCAGGCACACTTCCCTGCCTGAAGCTCCACTTTCTGGTTGTCAATATATTTGGCGGCTCAGATAGTAAAGAATCTACCTGAAATACAGGAGATCCAGGTTCAATCCCTGGGTCGGGAAGATCCCTTGGAGAAGGGACTGTCAGCCCACTCCAATATTCTTGTCTGGGGATCCCGTGGACAGAGGAGCCTGGCGGGCTATAGTCCATGGGGTCATAAAGAGTCAGACACGACTAAGCAACTAACACTTTGACTTTCACCAGCCGTGTGGTTATTTGCTGGATGTTCTTTTTAAATCCAGTCAGAGGAGACTTCATATCATGACCACAAATAGAAGAAAACTCAGTGTAGGATGGTCTTGGCTTCCTCCTTGGAGACGTCAGACTGACCATCTAAAGGTGACCCCAGAAGCCTCCGTGACCTTCATTCTCTCCACGTGCCACCTGCCCCCTCAGATCCCTGGAGGCTGCTGGTCACCCATGGTGACCTGTGGTCCCTGCCCCTACTAGGGGAGGGGCATCCAGGGGAGCCCACCCAGCTCACACCTCATGTCGGGGCCGATCTCCAGGACCTGTGGGAAATGCTTCCGCCAAGCGGTGGTGGGGCAGGGGGTGGTTGACCAGGCTGGAGCAACCACAGGGTCTTCCAGGAAACCTCTTGGAGGGGCGCTTCTAGACAGGGTGGCCCCCTGCACCCCATCAGGGTTCTGAGAGAGCAGCTGGCATGGGGCCCCTCAGACTCCGAGCACGGAGGGTCATGGGATGAGCAGGTGACCGTGTTGTTTGGGTTGTCCGAGCAAGAGAGGGTCGGGGCGGCAGCTGCCCTCCTCGGCCTCTGTGTTCATGGGGACCTCCCTCTCCACTGCCTTGGCATCCGGGGCTGGGTCCTGTCTTCATGGGGCCAGCCTCTGTTCATGCCCCAGAGGACCACAGAAGGACTGCTCCTGCGGGGTGGGGTGGGGGCCTGACATCCGAGGAAGGGGACCTTTTTTGGGGGTGCAGTGTTCTCCTCTCGACAGATCTGGGCTCTGAGAAACAAGTTGTCAAGCCCAGGTTGGCCTCTGTGGGGCCATGTTTCTCACGATGTGGCCGGCCGCCCTCCTCCCCTGCAGGACCCAAAGGTGCCTCCGTCACTGGCTGGACAGCCTGGGCCTCTCTGCAGCCTTTGGGGCCTCCCGCCCCGCAGTGGCCCATCCTTAACCAGTGACCTGAGGGGGATAATCCGCACCTTGTGGGGAGGGAGAGCGGAGGGGATGCTAGAGAGAGGACCCCCACACACCACCACTGGGGTGGGTCGAGAGCCTCTGCACAACTCACCGCCCCCTTTGCCTTTGCAGTAAGGTGGCTGGGGCGGCCCTGGCACCCACCCACCCATCCAGTACCCACCCACCCATCCAGCACCCAGCCCCGGCACCCACCTAGCCTCTGCACCCAGCCCCAGCTGTCTCCCTACCCAGAGCCCCTGCTTCTTTGCTCCCTGAGAACAGAGATGAGCTGGGAGGCTGCAAGCATATCCCCAGGGCTGCGTGGCAGTGGACTGGTGTCTGTTTTCTCACCTGCAGAGGCGGGAGGTAAGTTTGGGCCTCCAGGAGCCCCTACTGGCCCACAAGGCTTGGAGCTTGGAATGGCCGGCTTCTCCAGGCCTCCAGTGATTCTATCAGGACAGCATGTTGTGGACTATTGGGGCAGACCCGGTTCCCGGGCTCCCAGGACATGCAGGATGGGACCTGGCCTGGGACCTGGCTCCTTTCCCTCCCTAGAGTGGATGAACAGAGAGTTGGCAGTATGCGGGGCAGCAGTTGGGCCCAAGCTTGCCTGATCACGAGCTTGGCAACTGGCAGAGGCAGAACTGAGGCTCGGGGTTCCATGAGCCTGGGATGTGGGGCAGGTCCCACCCGGGGGTCTTCCCTGTGGAGGGCTCCCAGTGGGTCCCTCCTCCCAGAACAGATCAGTACAGGCATCAGCAATATGGCAGTTTTTGCTGGAAGCACACTGAATTGAGCAAAAAGAGTTGAACAGAGTGGAGAGGGCCTCCAGTGCGGAGGCCCCTGTGTGAAGTCATTTGGGTTCCCTTTGGCTTGTTTCTGCTTTTGTACAGAGACCCTCTTGGAGCCCATTGTGGCCGAGGGCCCCAGTGAGGCTGACGAGGGCTAAGCCTCACTGGTCAGCCTGGGCTTAGGGCATCAGCAGATCTGCTGGCCCTGATCAGCCTGGACACTTTACTGGCTTGAAACTATTCAGATGTCCTAGGAAGTTGTATATCTTGTTTATGTTTCCAGACTTATCGGCATGAAAACTCCCACAGTGCTCTCGCTCCCGCAAGACATGCAACTATGTTCTTTTTCATTCCTAACACGAAAGAGAAAGGTACCGCTCACCACTTACGGCATGTGTTTAGAAAGGGTCTGCTCGGCCCTTCGCTAATCTCAGCAAGTGTGAGCTCTGTAGGCCCCTATTTCTGGAATGATAACTGGGGCTATCCAGCCTCTGACCAGCTTAGTTCCCAGCTGCTGGTGCAGGGGTGGAGGGAGAGGAGTTTAGAAGGGCAGTGGGAGGGAGAGGCTCAGCCACCCCTGACCTGCTGCATCCTCAGAATTTCTGATTCTGAGGACATTCATGTCCCTCCTCTCTAGTCATGTGGTGAATGGGGAGAAACTTTCGTTCTTCTGATGCTATAAAGCTGCCCCCACTCCCCAGCTGCCTGCAGGTGGCACAAAGGCACCTCCTCGACACCCGGACTTTCAAGAGTGGACCCATGTCCCCCCAGATTCAGCCTCCTGATCGGGGCTTTGCCTGGATAACACTGAACTGACATCTGTCAGTGTGATGAGTCGGCCTGGTCTCTGTGGGCATCCACCTCACTACTCCATGGCCAGGAACGAAAAGGTGACAGTGCACTCCTCAACTTCATCTTTAGAGTCTTGCAAACTAGATCTTGGCTTCAAGTGTGGCTTTAGCCACAGGTGAGTATGTGAATAGAGGGCGATCTCCTTGCTTTTGATGAGTATGTGTGTGTGTTAGTTGCTCAGTCGTGTCCGACTCTTTGCAACCCCATGGACTGTAGCCCACCAGGCTCCTCTGTCCATGAAATTCTCCAGGCAAGAATACTGGAATGGGTAGCCATTCCCTTCTCCAGGGGATCTTCCCGACCCAGGGATCAAACTCAGGTCTCCTGCATTGCAGGTGGATTCTTTATGTCTGCCACCAGCAAAGCACTTTTGATGAGTTTATAAATCTCATATTAGGAGATGCAGAAGAGATTCATTCAAAAATAAGGTCAAGGAAACAACAAGGTGAATCATGCTAGAAGAGTATAACATTGCTCTGCTCCAAAGTGTCTCCAGCCAGAAATTATCAATGAAGTGAGAAATTCTTGGGAATGTGAAACAGTTTTTTTAGGCATCTGAAACATTTACTCATATTGTTTATTTTACTGCTGCATGGTTGATTTATGGTATTAGTTTCAGGTGGACAACATAGTGATTCAACATTTTAATGGATTATACTCCATTTAAAGTGATTACCAAATAATGGCTATATTTTCCTGTGCTGTACAGTAAATCCCTGTTGCTTATCTATTTTATACAAAGTAGTTTGTATCTATTAATCCTATACTCCTGTCTTGCCCCTCTCCCTCCCTTCTCCCCACGGGTAGCCATTAGTTTGTTCTCATATATGTGAGTCTGATTCTGTTTAAATGTATTCACTAGTTTGTTTTATTTTGAAGTTTCCATATACAGGGAATTCCCTGGTGGTCCAGTGGTTAGGACTCAGTGCTTTCACTGCGGGGACCCAGGTTCAATTCCTGGTTGGAGAACTAAGATCCTGCAAACTTCACGGCCAAAAAAAGGCATCACATATAAGTAATAACATGTGGTATTTGTCTTTTCCTATCTGACTGATTTCACTAAGCATAGTAATCTCTATGTCTATCCACATTGTTGTAAATTGCAGAATTTCAGTCTTTTTATGGCTGAGTAATATTCCATTGAGTTACCACATTTTCTTTTTAAAATATTTATTTATTTACTTGACTGTGCCAGATCTTGGTTGCGGCATGCAATCTCTTAGCTGTAGCATGTGGTATCTAGTTCCCTGAACAGGGATCAAACCCAGGCCCCCTGCACTGGGAACTCAGAGTCTTAATCACTGGACCACCAGGAAAGTCTTCAGTATACCACATCTTCTTTATCCTTTCACCTGTTGTTTTTTTCCCAACAAAAGGTCTCACATATTTATCACTAAGCCAAAGCTCTAGCGCAGAAACACTGATACAAAGAGAAGAATCATTTCCCACTAAAACTCATCCAGCTTTTCAGACAGTAGTGATGTTCTCAGAGTGATACAGTAAGATGCAAATGACCTTGACACAGCATAAATCTGTGCCACCTCCCAAGGGGGCTCCTTATAGACCCAGCCTGGTTCTTCTCCAGTGTCTTCTCTTGTAGTTGTACCTGATTTTATTACCAGTTTTCATTTAAATCCTTTGAGGAATGGGACAATCCTGCTTTTGCTTCTTGTCTAGGAATTACTCGATCCTGAAAGTCTTGTGAGAAGACCTGGCAAGGAGTAAATTCAACCCTGATAGGATATGGCAGAGAAGAGACGAGATCCATTCATCTGTTGATGGACACAGGTTCAAAACATTTGTTCATATGATTTTGATCACACTTATGTCAAATGACAACAAATGCTGTGGAATTATTTTTATTTTTTAAAAAAGAAAAAGAGTAAGTTATCTATTATTTCTGATGGGCACCTGTGCAATTTCTTAGTGAAACCAGAAGAAAGCTCTGGAATTCCTTCTTTTCTCTTTGTGCAAAAAGTTAT
Organism: Cervus canadensis; assembly: GCF_019320065.1. Lineage (NCBI taxonomy): Eukaryota > Metazoa > Chordata > Mammalia > Artiodactyla > Cervidae > Cervus > Cervus canadensis. The sequence continues at coordinate 28,706,481 of NC_057398.1, forward strand.
GCCAAATCTCACAGTTCTGTTGGTTTCCTTAGAGTCAAGAGTCTGTTTCCTTTCAGGCTCAGATGTTTTCTTGGATGTGTCATGATTAGGATTACTCCTCCAGGACACATTTCTGGGTCAGCTAGCTGGGCTGTCCTGTTCATTCTGTGTCCCCAGCTCCTTCCTCTGTAAACCTTCAGCCTGAGTAGCCAGAAGTCTTCACAGGCAGAATCTACTCACTTGACATGTAGTTATTTTAAAGTGCTAGGCCCCCACTGGGCTGGGAGAAATGGGAATGAATACAGAATCCTGCCCTGTTGATAAGCCCAGTGGTGTCCTCAGCCTCACCTACTACCCTGACCTGCAGTTAACCTCACATTCTGCTTGGGTCCACTCCTCCCTGCCTGTCCCCTCCTCCTGCTGCTCCTCCAACACACAGGCACATCCTGGGGCTCAGCCCCCTCTTACGGTCCCCCTTTTAAAAAATTATTTGCTTATTATTTTTGGCTGCCCTGGGTTTTTGTTCCTGCCTGAGGGCTTTCTGTAGTTGCAGAGAGCAGGGGTTACTCTTCCTTGGGGGCGCTGGCTTCAGGAGTTGTGTCTCGCAGGATTTGTTACTCCACTGCATGTGGGATCTTCCAGGACCAGGGATTGAACCCGTGTCCCCTGCATTGGCAGGTGGATTCTTAACCACTGGACCACCAGGGAAGCCCTATGATTCCGATTTCATTATGTTTGGGCTTGCTATTTCCCTCCTGTTCTTTCTCTCAGTTTGGCCATGCATTTAAAAGGACGCTTTCTGTATTTCATACAGATTTTCCATCCTTTCAATGAGAAGGCCTTGCCAGTGACTGAAAACACCTCGTTGCTGAAAATGGGGCTCCTCGTTCCTAAGCATTGATTTATCTTTGGCTATAAACGCGCTTAAAAAAAAAAAAAAGTGTATTGGATAAACCGGCTCCCTACTCCTCAGCCCTAGGCCCCGCCGTGGTCCAAGGCTCCGGTTTCCCGCACAGGCAGCTTCAAGGGCTGGAGAGGGGGTGTTCCCCCCACCCCGTGCTCAGAGAGGCAGCCTAGTAACTGCTTCCCACTCTGGCCTGAGGGTACACGTGGAGGCTGTGCGGTAGCGCCCATGGATGAAGGACCAGGCCTTGGCGTTCAGCTTCTGGGTCCCGAGCATCGCGGGGAGAGTTGCCTCCACGTGCACCTGCAGGAAGCCGCGCCTCCGGGAGTCGCCAGCAGGAGGCGGGCGGCTGCTGCCTGTCGGGGTCGGCAGCACCGCCACCTGCTGGCCTCGCGGTGAATTGACGCTCTACCCTCTGTAAGGCGAGGGCCCCTTCAGGACTTTCATTTTCCAGAAGCATTCTGGGTGTTCTTGCTTTTTAAAATTTATTTTATTCAAGTATAGTTGATTCACAATGTTGTAGTTGATTTTACAATGTTGTAGTTGATTTATAGTGTTGTGTTAATTTCTTTCTTCCTTTTTTTTTGGTGGGGGGAGGCCTCTCAATGCAGCATGTGGGATCTTAGTTCCGCAGCCAGGGATTGATCCTATGCCCTCTGCATTGGAAGCATGGAGTCTTAACCACTAGACCATCAGGGAAGTCCCTGTTCTTGCTTTTTAATGTATTAATTTTATCTACCTTTTGAAAAGGTTATTGAAGTATGATTTTTAAAGTGAAATGCTTCCATTTCTAGAGTACAGTTGGATGAGTCAACAAATGTATAGATGAAACGTCCCCAGCCGCTCCTCTCTGCCCCATCCACTCACTGGAGTCTCACCTGTTTCTGGATTTCATGTAAATGGAATCCTGCTGTCCATCCCCTTGCATGTCAGGCTTGTTCTCTCAGCATAAGGAGGTCCAGATCCTTCTAGGGTGCTGCTCCTTTCAGCAGTTCACTGCCTTGTACCCCAAGCAGCACCTAACCCACCACTCAGCTTGTGCTTCCTTCCCTGCTGGTGGACGCTGGGCGGGGTTTGCCTGGAGGATGAGCTGCTACCAGCAAGCATGTTCAGGGCTGTGTGTTTCTGTGCTTCCAGTTATCTTAACGGAAGACCTGGGTGCAGTGGAGTTTAGGGGATGTGGGGTATGGAATATGACTGACACTGTCATATCTGCCAGATCATTCTCCTAAGTGGCTCTTGTATAGTTTACATATTTTATATTTCACCAGCAAGGTGTGAAACCTCCAGTTGCTCTACCTCCTGGTTAACACTAGGGATTTCCGGTCTTTTTAATGTGTATTTATTTCTTTGGCTGTGCTGGGTCTTAGTTGTGGCGCACAGGATCTTTGTTGCATAGTGTGGGATCCTTAGTTGCGGCATTCTAACTCTTAGCTGGGGCACGCGAACTCTTAGTTGCTACAGCATGTGGGATCTAGTTCCCTGCCCATGGATTGAACTAGGGACCCATGCCCTGGGAGCACTGGACCACCAGTTCAGTTCAGTTCAATTCAGTTGCTCAATCCTGTCCAACTCTTTGTGACCCCATGAACCGCAGCACACCAGGCCTCCCTGTCTATCACCAACTCCTGGAGTCCACCCAAACCCATGTCCATTGAGTTGGTGATGCCATCCAACCATCTCATCCTCTGTCGTCCCCTTCTCCTCCTGCCCTCAGTCTTTCCCAGCATCAGGGTCTTTTCAAATGAGTCAACTCTTCCCATCAGGAAAAGTCCCTATTTTGGTCTTTATAAAGCTAGCAAGTATACTCCAATAAAAAGAATAAAAGAAAAAAAATAAAGATAGTGAGTGGGTAGTGATGCCCCATTGTGTGTGTCCTGGTTTTTATTTGGAAAATAATTTAAGATCTCAGAAAAGTTGAGAAATTAGTAGAGAGAGTTCCCATATACCCTCTGCCTAGGTTCTCCTGGGCTTCCCTGGTGGCTCAGATGGTAAAGAATTCACCTGCAATGCAAGAGACATAGGTTCAATCCCTGGGTCAGGAAGATTCCCCAGAGAAGGAAATGGCAACCCACTCCAGTATTCTTGCCTGGAAAACTCCATGGACAGAGGAGCCTGGCAGGCTACAGTCCACAGGGTCGCGAAGAGTTGGACACGACTGAGCAACCGAACACCACCACCAGGTTCTCCTAATGCTCGCAACTAACACAGCCTTACGAGATTCTGAAAAGCAGGCAGCTGACGAACACAGCACTGGTCACTACAAGACTTACCCAGGCGTGGATGGCTTTCCCATAATGCCCTTTGCCCCGGACCCATGTGGCCTTTGGTCGTCATGGCCCTGTGTCCATTCCAGTCAGTCCTGGATATTCAGGGTTTGCCTGTTGCCCATGACCTTGACACTTCTGAAGTTATTTTGTTGATTCCCCCTTAACTTGGACATGTCTAATGTTTTCTCCAGATTACAATGAGCTCATACATTTTGGCAAGAAGTGCTGTGTCCTTGGGCATCATAATGGGGATAACACAGCATCCATCTGTCTCTTGGCCAGCAACGTTCACCTTGATATCATGGTAAGGTGGATTTCTCTGCGGTAAAGTCACTATAATCAATAAATATCCAGTAGGAAGCTACTTAGAGACTCTGACAACATCCTCTTTCTCATCACACATCCTCATCACTAATTTCAGCATCTACCCATGGGCCTTGTCTACAGTTCTCACTGTTGTGGAGCGCCCTACCAAGATCACAGGTGTGAAGCCTTGTACCAAGGTCACAAGTGTGGAGCCCCGCACCAAGGTCATCTCCAGAACTGACTGAACCCCAGAGCAACCATTGCCATGAGCCCCTTGGATCTAAACCAGCCAGTTCTCAAGCCCCATATTAGGTAAAAAATACCTGCCCTAACTGTTACGTAGTTAGAGTAGGAAAAAGGAATCCAAAATGGCGGTGGCAAAAAGACAAAGAAGGGAAAAGCCCACGAAAATAGAACAAAGGAATGTCCCAGGACCAGAGTGAGGACCTCAGGTAAAACAAACCTCACTCCTGGCTAGCCCAATTTACATAGGGCAGACTCAGCGGGGGAGGAGACAAATATATAAAAGGAAGAAGCCTAGAAGGATTGGGGGCTTCTCTTCTCTTCACATCTTTCGAGTCAGCCCGCCCTCACGCCTCAAGGATATATTTTCCTTTGCTTTCTAAATAAAACTGAGCTGTAACATGGAGCTATAACACTGGTCTGTCTGAGGAAATTACATGGGGCTGTAACACAGGTCCATCCGTCACTTCAAATTTTTGCTGTGGTGAGACAGAACCGAGGCAATTACACATTCCCCCAATGCTAACCAGTCACCTAATGCCAGCCTTCCAGCAGGAATGTTCTCTGTCTTGAGACTATAAACATTGGCTACTAGCCCAGGGAAGGGGTTGGCTCTCCCTTAAGCCTGCCTGCAGTTTTAACAGTGGGCTCTCCCTGGTCTGTCAGGGGGTTGGCCTGCTGTGCTTGAAGTGCCCTCATCATCTCCACTCTTTGTTCTGAATAAACTCACTCCTTTCTGAAATACTCTATGTCTGGAAATTATTTTCCACCTTGAGCTCAGACCAGGACAACTGTGCTGTTTGTCTACTGGTGTTTTCTTTTTTCTTTCATTCCTTCTATATTTATTAGAGTTTTCCAGGTAGGGGCTTCCCTGGTGGCTCATATGGTAAAGAATCTGCCTGCAATGTGGGAGACGTAGGTTCAATCCCTGGGTTGGGAAGATCCCCTGGAGAAGGAAACGGCTACCCTCTCCAGTATTCTTGCCTGGAGAATTCTGCAGACAGAGGAGCCTGGCAGTCTACAGTCCATGGGGTGGCCAAAGAGTCGGACCTGACTGAGAAACTTTCACTTCATTTCACTTCCAGGTAAGGAAGAGCTGTGTCTTCTCCCCCACTAACTTATTTATTCCTTATAGCAATATGGAATCTTACACATTTAACTTGTTCTATGAGTTATAGTACTTATTTTATCATTATTTATTGTATTGCTTAGATTGACCTTTGCCCTTTGGGAGCTATTTCAATTGGCTCCTATGTCCTTTCGACAGACCTCCATTATTTGTTTTTAATTTAGGTGAAATTCACACAACATAAAATTAACTGTTTTCATGTGTATCATTCAGTGGCATTTCTCTCATTCACAATAATTTGCTACTGGTTACCACCAGTAACTAGTTCCCAAATGTCATCACGCCAAAAGGAGACCCCACAGCTGTTAGCATTTTCCAATCACTCTCCCTCTTGGTCCCTGGATTTATCTGTTCTAGATATTTCATTTTGTGTAAACAGGATCATCAGCGTGTGATATTTCATGTCTGGTTATTTCACTGAAACTGCTGTTAGAGGTTCTTCCTGTAACCTGTGTCAGGCTGCATCCCTCTGTGGCTGAGTAACACTCCTTGGATGGAGGGATCATGCTCTGTTTATCCTTCATCCTCTGATAGGTGTTTTGGTTGCTGCCACCTTTTGGTTCTTGTGAGTAGTGTAGCTGTGAACATGTGCACAGGTGTGTGTTTGGGTACCCGTTTTCAACTGAGTATTTACCTAGGAGTGGAACTGCTGGTCATTCTATGTTTAAGTGTTTACCACATCAACTGCTCCATATTGCGTTCCCACCAGCAATGTACAAGGGTGCCAATTTTGTTGACTCCTCACCAACGCTTGTTATTATTTCTTTTTAAAAAGTATACTTATCCTAGTAGGTATGAAGTGTTGCCTAAATAATTTTATTTATATTTATTAATTTATTATTTTTGTCTGCCTTGGGTCTTTGTTGTTGCATATGGGCTTTCTCTAGTAGCAGCGAATGACAAATACTCTCTAGCTGCGGAGTGCAGGCTTCTCCTTGGGGTGGCTTCTCCTTGAGGTGGCGTCTCCTGGTGTGGAGCAGGGGCTCAGCAGTTATGGCACAGGGGCTTAGTTGCCCCTTGGCATGTGGGATCCCATTTCTGTGTCCATGGATTGAACCCATGTCCCCTGCATTTGCAGGCAGATTCTTAACCACTGGACCACCAGGGAAGTCTTTGCATTTCCGTAATTACTAATGATGTTGAAAATCTTTCCACATGCTTCTGCCCACCTGTATGTCTTCTTTGGGAAATTGTCTTTGTAGTCTAGTCCTCTATCCATTTTTTAGTTGGGTTGTTTGTCTTTCTGTTAGGTAAGAGTTCTGTATGTATTCTGAATATTAGACCCTTAGAAATGTGATTTGTAAATATTTCCTCCCATTCTGTGGGTCATCTCTTCACTTTTTGGATAACATCCTTTAATGCACAAAAGCATTTAATTTTGATGAAATCCAATTTACCTTTTTTTAACTTTATTGACCATTCTTTTGGTATCATATTTAAGAATGCACTGTCAAATTCAAGTCATAGGGACTTCCCTGATAGTCCAGTGGTTAAGAATCCATCTGCCAATGCAGGGGACACAGGTTTAGTCCCTGGTCAGGGAAGATACTGCATGCTACAGAGCAACTAAAACCATGAGCCACAACTATTGAATCTGCCTGCTGCAACTTCTGAAGCCCATGTGCCTAGAGCCCATGCTCTGCAACAAGAGTAAACACTGCAATGAAAAGCCTGTGGACTGCAATGAAGAGTAGCTCCTGCTCAAAACTAGAGAAAGCCTGCCTGCAGCAACAAAGGCCCAGCACAGCCAAAAATAAAATAAATAAATCCTCTAAAAAATTGCAAGGTCATATACACACACTGCTGTATTTTATAGTTAACCAAAAAGACCAACTGTATAGCACAGGGAACGCTCCTCAGTATTATGTAACAACCTAAATGGGAAAAGAACTTGAAAAAGAATAAGATACATATTTAGGTATAACTAAATCACTTTGCTGTACATATGAAACTAACAACATTGTTAATCAACTATACTCCAATATAAAATAAAAAGTTAAGAAAATGATAAAAAAATTCAAGATCATGAAAACTTATCCTATATTTTCTTCTTAGAGTTTTATAGTGTTAGGTCTTACATTTAGGCCGTTAGTCTATTCTAATTTTTGTAGGTGGTGGGAAGTTAAGGTCCAACTTCATTCTTTTGCATGTGGCTAGCCAGTTGTCTGGCTTCTCAGGTAGCTCATAAAGAATCTGCTTGCCCAGCAGGAGATGTGCATTCAATCCCTGAGTAGGGAAGATACTCAGGAGAAGGAAATGGAAATCTGCCGGGGTCCAGCCCTGGCGGAGTCCAGGGGTTCCCTTCGGATGAACGGCATCAGGGAAGAAAAGAAAGGAGTCGAGTCTTGGTTGAGTGCAGGATCAAGACAACTGTATTCTTTTACATCAGTGCTTATACACCCTAAAACCAATAATCGTTTAAAGAGGTTTAAGGAGGGGGGAATGATAAGATTGTACCAGGTGCATAATCACGGGTTACATCATAAAGAACTTTCCAGAACAGTCAATACCTACACATAACTTTTAAACAATTCAATGGCAGCAGCTAGTCAACTGTGAAAAGCCATCTACAAACCTTATCTTGGGAAGCTCAGCCCCAGGAGGACTTAGCTCTGGTATGTAATCCTATGGGTCAGAGGTCTCATGAATTCCCTCCTGATCACACCCTAAGGAATCTTTTCAATCTCGTAATGGACTCTTTATCTACTTTTGTTTATGGGATAGATAGGCCTGTTGCTAGCAGACTTGGTTTTGTGCTGGAAGGGTTTTTGTGCAATCATGAGCATTTTAGGTTCTAAATTGGCAATCATAATTCCAACAGAGCCAGAAGAGGCAGGATATCCTGTGTAATATTTTCCTTACCTCTGGCCTGTTTATTGGGACCCATGTGTCCCCAGGGACTGTGTTGCTGCCATGCAAAGGTTTCAAGGAGGGATTTTAGGTAAGAGTCAGACTAGTTTTTAGGGAATGTAGAAGAACGCCAAGCATCAGAAGATGAAAGGACGAAGGCCTGGGAGTCGAAGGTGGGGCCGTCCCGAGAAACCCCCAGAGGTCCAGACGCCTTTGCGTGCCAGCTCCTTGAACCCAGACCTTGTCACGGGCGGAGTTTCTCTCTGCCGGCTCCCGACAGAAATCCATTCCAGTATTCTTGCCTGGGAAATCCCATGGATAAAGGAACCTAGTGAGCTACAGTCCATGGGGTGACAAAGAGTTGGACACAACTTAGTGACTAAACAACAACAGCCAGTTGCCCAGCACCATTTGTAGAAGAGGAAGTTTTTTCTGCATTAAATGGTCCTGGAACCCTTGGTGAAAACCAATTTGCCATAGCTATATGTTATTTCCAGACACTTGGTCCTAGCCCATTGATCTCTGTTATCTGTCCTATGCTGTTTTGATCATAGTAACTTTGTAAGTTTTGAGATAAGTATGTCTTCCAATTGAAAAAGACATATTGTTTTGGATATTCAAAGGCCCTTGCAGTTACATGTGAATTTTAGGATCAATTTTTCCATTTCTGCAAAAAAAAAAAAAAAAAAAGATGTAGGAATCTTAATAGGGATTCCAGTGAATCTATAGACAGTTTTGGGGAGGTACTGCTCCCTTACCAAAGCTTCCCAGGTGGCGCTAGTGGTAAAGAACCTGCCTGCCAATGCAGAAGACTTAAGAGACTCAGGTTCAAATTCTGGGTTTGGAAGATCCCCTTGAGGAGGATATGGCAACCCCCTTGGGTTGGGAAGATCCCCTGGAGGAGGGCATGGCAACCCACTCCAGTATTCTTGCCTGAAGAGTCCCATGGACAGAGGAGCCTGGTGGGCTACAGTCCGTGGGGTAGCACAGAGTCAGACATGACTGAGCGACTAAGCATGAACACCCCTTTACCAATATTAAGTCCTTCAATCCAGGAATGTAGGATGGATGTCTTTGCATTTATTTTTATCTTCTTTAATTTCTTTCAGCAATCATGTGTAGTTTCTCATGTCATTTACTTCCTTGGTTAAATTTGTTCATAGGTATTTTATTCTTTTGAATGCTATTATAAATGGACATTTTCAGGTTGCTCATCATGATTGTATAGAAATATAACCCATTTTGTGTGTTGATTTTGTGTTCTGAAATTTTGTTAAATATGCTTATTAGCTGTAGTAGTTATGGGAGAATTATTTATGGCTTTTCTGTGTATGAGATCAAGTCACCTGTGAACACTGATAGTTTTACTTCTGCCTTTCCAATTTGGTTGCCTTTTTTCCTTTCTTTCTTTTCTTTTTGCTTTTAATTGCTCTGGTGAGAATTTCCAATACAATATTGAACAGAAGTGGTGAGAGGGCAGTTTATCTGTTTGTATTCATGTTTTAAGTTTTACTACAGAGAACAAGGAAAGGACATCCAAAAGGCCACAAGCCATTCAGAAAAGTTGGAAAGTTATTGGAAAAGAGACAGAGAAAGCAAAAATTCTCTGTTTTATCATGGGACAGAGAAAAATGTGTCATTGTGACTTTTATTAAATATGAATATCTGTTTAATTAATCCTATTTATTTATGTTCTCTTTTATATATGTCTTACATTTATGTATATTAAGAATACAAAATATTATTATTATGGCCAACAGATTTTTTTATATAAAAAGTTAAAATAATAGACAAGATAAATTAATATGTCAAGAATAAAAAACATCATAAAATATTGTTATGTTTAACAAATATTTTTGTTTAATTAGTCCTACTATTAATTACTATTAATGCCATGTTAGTTAGTCATTGTTATTGTTTAAAAATAGCATTTATGGGAATTGCCTGGTGGTCTAGTGTTTAGGACACCCCACCAAGATCCCACAAGTCTTACACTGTGGCCTAAATAAATAAAAGTGCATTCATGTAACTGAGAAGTAAATAATATGGACAAATATATAGTTTAAAAAACTCTGTTTCTCACATGTTTATGTTAAGGTAACAACAGGTATTATACTGTATTATGTAATTGTTTATTATGTATTTGGTACATATGTTGTTTTGTTCTGTTTGTTTGTTTGTTTTGTTTTCTCTTTTGGATTTTAGTTCCCTGACCAGGGTTTGAACCTACACACTTGGTAGTGAATGTAAGTAGTCTTAACCACTGGACCACCAGGGAATTCCCTATGTGCTGTTTTAGGTATTGAGCATGGTAGGAGACGTCACAGGGCTGGGTCCCTGGTTGGACAGCAAGAGGCTGGTCCTGAAGGTGGGAGCGAGCCTCAGGCACCACCCGGAGCAGATGTCTCGGGAGGTGTGCTTCTCTCTGGCCCAAGTGTGGCCATGCAGGAGCCCTGAGAGAGGATCCAGGAGAGAGGATGGGAGGGGTCACCAGGGAACCCCACAAAGCTTGGGACAGACAGCAGTGCCCGCATGCAGGGACTGTGTCCCTCCTGCCCCAGGGTGCCTGCCCCTCGTGGGCAGGCAGGGTTCACTTCCCACTTCCACCCCTCTTCTGCTTCTAGAAGGAAACCTCCCAGGCTTCACATGGGGGAGAAAGGGAACTGTCTCAGAAGAAACAGAAAAGACGGTCAGCTCCAGGGGGTGGAGAATTCTTCACACCCCTGGGCTTCTGGAGGTGTCCCAGGTGGTGAGCCCAGCCCACCAGTATCTGAGAACAGAGTCCCCAGCCTCCTTTGCCTTTGAGTAACTCCACCTGGAGCTGATCCATGTCCTTACTTTCCCAGCAGGTGGGCCAAGAAGTTCTGGCCAGGGGGATGTTGGCCATAGAGACCTCCCTCCTCCTTCTCCATCCTCAGCTCACAGGTGGGACATGAAGCTGGACAGGATCCCCTGACAAGGATCCAAGAAAGAGAGTCAGATGGGGTCCCAAGTCCTGGGGACCCCTCACCCAGCCCTAGACCACCACTACTGAAGAGGGGAAACGTCTGCAGCCTTTTAAAGCCACTTCAATTAGGTAGGTTCCCGAAACTGTCAGTCGAGCTGCATCCCCCAAGGAAAATTCCTAAGACAGCAGGGTGAGAGGAGACTAGAGAAGACACAGGACAGGAGCCTGGGTGGAAGTGTCAGTGCAGAATGCAAAAGAAAGGCCTTTAGAAATCTGTAATTGCACTAAAATGGGGGGAGGGGGAGCTGTACTTGTGAAGGAACATTATCCATGAGAAAGTCAGAAAAAACCAACATGAACTCAGAGAGGTAAACAACCCAGCCATTCTCCACCTCTCTGAGGACACTGACCCCCATCCTACAGTTTAACTCAATTTTTTAAAACCAAATGAATTAAGAGCTTTATTAACATCACAGTATACTCAGGAATAATTTTAAAACATTATAGCTGAAAGAGAATGACATGTTTATGATCTTGTCATGCGCTGTTTTCTTTGAAAAGAAAGTAATACAAAGAAATCCTATTGAGTAACTTGGAGCAGCATTTGGGGAAAAAGTACTTCTATTTACAAATTTAAAAAATTATGATTTCACCTACACAGTCACTATGTTCCTCTATAATGAGACAAGCCCTTAAAGCTCATGTGACTTTGTTAACATCATGGCATTGTCATCACATAATTTCTTGGTGTTTTCCATGAAGAGGGTTGATCATACTGAACAGGACTGATCCCACTAAGGTTTCCATGCAGCTCATCAGTTTTGCTACCATCTGGACTCCTTTTGGACTGGACCATTGGTCTGCCTGTCCCTCCAGCAACTGTCCTGTTCTGTCCTGACATCCTGTGTCACAGGATGGCCTGTGATTTCCTTTCAAGGCTGCTTCCCTTAGCCCTCTTCCTCCTTCTGATCCTTACACTAGACAGTTTGCTTTCACTCTACAAATAATAAATATTGGAGAGGGTGTGGGGAAAAGGAAACCCTTCTACACTGTTGCTGGAAATATAAGTTGTTGCAGCCACTGTGAAAAACAGTGTGGAGGTTCCTCAGGAAACTAAAAAGAGATTGCCATATGACCCAGGAATCCCACTCCTGGACATCTATCCAGAAAAACTCTAATCCAAAAAGGTACATGCATTATTCACAATAGCCAAGACATGAACACAATCCAAATGTCCATGAACTGATAAATGGATAAAGAAGATGTATATATACACAATGAAATACTTCTCAGCCATAAAAAAGTATGAAATAATGTTGTTTGCAGCAACATGAATATTCTTAGAGATTATTATACTAAGTTAATTATGTCAGACAAAGAAAGACAGATACCATGATATCACTCATGTGTGGAATCTAAAATATGGCACAAATGAACTTATCTACAAAACAAAAACAAATCCACAGACATAGAGAACAGAGTTGTGGTTGCCAAGGGGGAGGGGCTGAAGGAAGGATGAAGTGGGAGTTTGGGGTTAGTGGCTGCAAACTAGTATATAGATATACTAGTATATATATATATCTAGTATACTAGAATGGATAAAAAACAAGGTCCTACTGTATAACACAGGGAACTATATTCAATATCCTATGATAAACCATAGTGAAAAAGAATATTTAAAAATGCATGTATATGTATAACTGAATTACTTTGCTGTACAGCAAAAATCAACACAACGTTGTAAATCAAGTATACTTCAAGTTAAAAAAAAAGTGGGACTTCCTTGGTAGCACACTGGCTAAGAATCTTCCTGCCAATGCAGGGTACACAGGTTAGAAGAAAAAAAGAATTCAAGACTGTTACTGCCTTGATTCTTATAACATTCCCTGACCAAGAGCATGTCTATAAGACCTCTCCCTATTCTCCAGGGAAGGGGCACAGTTCTTGAGGCACTAGCCTCCTGTGTTACCCCTTTGCCTGGCAAAGAAATAAAGCCATTCTTTCCTTCTCCTCCATAACTATGTATTTCTGTTCAGCATCCATGCACAGACAGCCAAGATTTTGGTAGCATTTCCCATCCACAGACTATATACTGCAGTTGTCTACAATGTCCTCCTCAGGTTTAATGAATTTGCTAGGGCTGCTTATAGAACACAGGAAAGCAGTTTACTTCATAGATCAACAGTTTATTATATAATAAAAAGATGTAACTCAGGAATGGCCAGATGGCACAAGTATGTAGGGCCAGGTGTATGAGACAGGCATGGAGCTTCCATGTTCTCTCTAGGCACAACATTCCCTGAATTTCTGCATGTTCACCAATCCAGAATCGCTCCCAACCCTATCCTTTGGGTTTTTATGGGCATAACTGGTTAATTAGCCATTGGTGATTGAGTTCAATATTCAGCGCCCCTGCCACCCTCCCCAGAGGTCAGAGGGTGAGGCTGAGAGTCCCAACCATCTAATCACTCGGATGGTTCTCCTGGCAACCAGCCCCCACCCCTAGGAGCTTTCCAAAGACCACGTTGTTAAAATAAACTCAGGTGGGATTGAAAGAGGCATGTTATGAATATCAAAATGCACCTTTATGACTCTTCTGACTTAGAAAATTTAAGGGTTTTAGGAACATTGTGTCAGAAGCTAGGGATCAAAGAGCTTAACTAACAAAAAGAAGGGATGAAAGGTAAATTTAAGAATATCTACTGGAGGCCTTCCTCGGTGGCTCAGTAGTTAAGAATCTACCTGCCAGTGCAGGGGACATGGGTTTGACCCCTAGTCTGGGAAGATCCCAAATGCTACTTGGGGCTTTCCTGGTAGCTCATTGGTAAAGAATCTGCCTGCAAAGTGTGAGACCTGGTTCAATCCCTGGGATGGGAAGATCCCCATCTGGAAGAAGGAAATTGCAACCCACTCCAGCATTCTTGCCTGGAGAATTCCAGGGACAGAGGAGCCTGTGGGCTACAGTCCATGGGGTCACAAAGAGTCGGACATGACTGAGTGACTAACACTCACTGGGAAGATCCCAAATGCCACAGAGCAACAAAGCCTATGTGCCACAACTACTGCTCCCACATGCCAAGGGCCCATGCTCCACAACAACAGAAACTACCACAATGAGAAGCAAAGTAGAGTGGCCAGAGCTTGCTGCAACTAGAGAAAGTCTGAGAAGCAATGAAGATCCAGTGCATCCAAAAGTATTAATAAATAAAACTTTTAAAAAAGACTATCTACCAGAAATAGAGGTAAACAGTATGTGAGAAAAGAAAATTAAAATTAGAGGTCCAGTCAGAATGTAAAAGGAATTTCATCAAGACAGAACATAGACTATGGAAGGGGCTTGTTCTTCACAAAGTTCCAAAACTAAAGGATATGAACATGTAGAATGGAGAGAACCACTGTGTGCACAGTACCATGAGCAAGGCCCACATCTACTGTGTTATTTGAGAACACCAAGAATAAAGATGTGATGAGAGAGTTGGACTATAAAGAAAGCTGAGTGCTGAAGAATTGATGCTTTTGAACTGTAGTGTTGGAGAAGACTCTTCAGAGTCCCTTGGGCTGCAAGAAGATCCAGCCAGTCCATCCTAAAGGAAATCAGCCCTGAATATTCATTGGAAGGATTGATGCTGAAGCTTAAACTCCAATACTTTGGCCACCTGATGCAAAGAACTGACTCATTGGAAAAGACCGTGATGCTGGGAAAGATTGAAGGCAGGAGGAGAAAGGGATGACAGAGGATGACATGGTTGGATGGGATCACTGACTCAATGGACATGAATTTGAGCAAGCTCTGGGAGTTGGTGATGGACAGGGAACCCTGGTGTGCTGCAGCCCATGGGGTCACAAAGAGTCGGACACTACTGAGCTACTGAACTGAACTGAAGGATAACGAGAAAATCCTAAAATCTTTCAGAGAGAACAAATATCACACACAAGTGGTGAGGAATCATAATGACTTTGACCTTTTACACAGCAGCCCTGGAAGCCAACAGTTAAAAACTATGACTTCAGAAAGGTTGAAGGAAAAGTATTTCCAATTTATAATTCTATACCCTACCAAACTATCCATAGGAGATGAGTAGAATAAGCACATTTCAAACAAGCACCCTTCTCAGGAAGCTACTGACTTCAGCAAAATAAGAGAGTAAACCACAAAGGGGTTCCAGGAAAAGGGAACCAGACAGGAGAAAGGCCAAGAGTCAGAGGGAAGACAACAGAGGAAGGGTCAAGAGGGCAGTGCTGTGTAGTGGGTTGAGAATGCCATCAGTCTGGAGTGAAAAGGGGCTTCCAGAAATTAAATGGTTCTGATGTGTTTGAGCCTTTGGAAAATGTTATTGATAAGCAGGTGACAAAGAAAACTAGCCACATAAAATTCCAGGCACAAGAGAAATACTAGGTCACTATGAAAGGAAAGAAGATTTCCCTGGTGGCTCAATGGTAAAGAGTCTGCCCGCCAATGCAGGAGACACACGAATTAGAATCCTGGGTCAGGAAGATCCCCTGAAGGAGGAAACGGCAATGCACCCCAATATTCTTGCCTGGAAAATACCATGGACAGAGGAGCCGGTAGGCTACAGTTCATGTGGTCCCAAAGAGTCAGACAGACAACTTAGAGAGCAAAACAAATGATGAGAAAGAAGAGGAGGAGGTGTGGTTTTTATGCCCTCATTGTGAACAGTCGTGAAAATGTGGGGGTGGGGAGAGGTGGGCAGACGTGTTTGGAGAGCATGCTTCTCCTTGACCTTCTTGGGAAGTCCATAGAAATGTCTAAATTTGTTTTATGTTTTTTACTTTTTATAACGTAGTCACAAATATATTATTTATTTGGCTGCACTGGGTCTTAGTTGTGGGCAAGTGGGATCCATTTTCCTGAGCAGGTATCAAACCCGGGCCTCTGCATTTGGAGCATGGAGTCTTAGCCACTGGATGATCAGGTTCAGTTCAGTTCAGTCATGTCTGACTCCTTGCCACACCGTGGCCTGCAGCACGCCAGGCTTCCCTGTCCATCACCAGCTCCCAGAGCTTGCTCAAATTCATGTCCATCGAGTTGGTGATGCCATACAACCATCTCATCCTCTGTTATCCCTTTCTCCTGCTGCCTTCAATCTTTCCCAGCATCAGGGTCTTTTCCAATGAGTCAGTTCTTTGCATCAGGTGGCCAAAGTATTGGAGCTTCAGCTTCAGTTCTTCCAATGAACATTCAGGACTGATTTCCTTTAGGATGGACTGCTTGGATCTCCTTGCAGTCCAAGGGACTTGCAACAATCTTCTCCAACACTACAGTTCAAATGCATCAATTCTTCAATGCTCAGCTTTATTTATGATCCAACTCTCACATCCATACATGACTACTGGAAAAACTATAGCTTTGACTAGATGGACCTTTGTCAGCAAAGTAATGTCTCTGCTTTTTAATATGCTGTCTAGGTTTGCCATGGCTTTTCTTCCAAGGAGCAAGTGTCTTTTAATTTCATGGCTGCAGTCAACATCTGCAGTGATCCTGGAGCCCAAAAAAGTAAAGTCTGTCACAGTTTCCACTGTTTCCCCATCTATTTGCCATGAAGTGATGGGACCAGATTCCATGATCTTTGTTTTTTGAGTGCTGAGTTTTAAGCCAGCTTTCTCACTCTCCTCTTTCACTTTCACAAGAGGCTCTTTAGTTCCTCTTCACTTTCTGTCATAAGGGTAGTGTCATCTGCATATTTGAGGTTATTGATATTTCTCCAGGCAATCTTGTTTCTAGCTTGTGCTTCATTCAGCCCAGCATTTCACATTATGTACTCCACATGTAAGTTAAATAAGCAGGGTGACAATATATAGCCTTGACGTACTCCTTTCCCAATTTGGAACCAGTCTGTTGTTACATGTACAGTTCTCATGATTGCTTCTTGACCTGCATACAGATTTCTCACGAAGCAGGTAAGGTGGTCTGGTATTCCCATCGCTTTAAGGTTTTTCCACAAAAAAGATCTTCATGACCCAGATAACCACGATGGTGTGATCACTCACTTAGAGACAGACATCCTGGAGTCTGAAGTCAAGTGAACTTTGACTTCAAAGGCTTTGGCGTAGTCAATAAAGCAGTAGTAGATATTTTTCTGGAACTCTCTTGCTTTTTCGATAATCCAATGGACATTGGCAATTTGATTTCTGCTTCCTCTGCCTTTTCTAAATCCAGCTTGAACATCTGGAAGTTCTCGGCTCATGTACTGTTGAAGTGTTGATTGAAGTATTTTGAGCATTACTTTCCTAGTGTGTGAGATGAGTGCAATTGTGCGGTAGTTTGAACATTTTTTTTTTTTTTTTTTTGGCATTGCCTTTCTTTGGGATTGGAATGAAAACTGACCTTTTACAGTCCTGTGGCCACTGTTGAGTTTTCCAAATTTGCCGACATATTGAGTGCAGCACTTTGACAGCATTATCTTTCAGAACTTGAAATAGCTCCACTGGAATTCCATCACTTCCACTAGCTTTGTGTGTAGTGATGCTTCCTAAGGCCCACTTGACTTCGCATTCCAGGATGTCTCGCTCTAAGTGAGTGATCACACCATCGTGGTTATCTGGGTCATGAAGATCTTTTTTGTATGGTTCTGTGTATTCTTGCCACTTTTTCTTAATATCTTCTGCTTCTGATAGGTCCATACTGTTTCTGTCCTTTATTGTGTCCGTCTTTACATGAGATGTTCCTTTGGTATCTCTAATTTTTTAAGGAGATCTCTAGTCTTTCCCACTCTGTTTTCGTCTCTTTCTTTGCATTGATCACTGAGGAAGTCTTTCTTATCTCTCCTTGCTATTCTTTGGAACTCTGCATTCAAATGGGTACATCTTTCCTTTTCTTCTTTGCCTTTTGCTTATCTTCTTTTCTCAGCTATTTGTAAAGCCTCCTCAGACAACCATTTTGCTTTTTTGCATTTCTTTTTCTTGGGGATGGTCTTGATCCCTGCCTCATGTAGAATTTCACAAACCTCCATCCATAGTTCTTCAGGCACTCTATCAGATCTAATCCCTTGAATCTATTTGTCACCTCTACTGTATAATCAATCATAAGGGATTCGATTTAGGTCATACCTGAATGGCCTAGTGGTTTTCTCCACTTTCTTTAAGTCTGAATTTGCCAATAAGGAGTTCATGATCTGAGCTACAGTCAGCTTCTGGGCTTGTTTTTGCTGATTGTATAGCGCCTCTCGATCTTTGGCTACAAAGAATATAGTCAATCTGATTTCGGTATTGACATCTGGTGATGTCCATGTGTAGAGTTCTCTCTCTTATGTTGTAGGAAGAGGGTGTTTGCTATGACAAGTGCATTCTCTTGGCAAAACTGTTAGCCTTTACCCTGCTTCATTTTGTACTCCAAAGGCAATCTTGCCTGTTACTCCAGGTATCTCTAGATTTTCCAGTTTTGCAATCCAGTCCTGTGTGATGAAAATTACATCTTTTTTTGGTGTTAGTTCTACAAGGTCTTGTAGATCATCATAGAGGAACCGTTCAACTTCAGCTTCTTCAGCATTGCATAGACTTGGATTACTGTGATATTGAATGGTTTGCTTGGAAACGAACAGAGATCATACTTTCATTTCTGAGATTGTACCCAAATACTGAATTTCAGACTCTTTTGGTGACTATGAGGGCTACTCCATTTCTTCTAAGGGATTCTTGCCCACAGGAGTAGTTACAATGGTCATCTGAATTAAACTTGCCCATTCTAGTCCATTTTAGGTCACTGATTCCTAAAATTTTGATGTACATTCTTGCCATCTCCTATTTGATCACTTCCAATTTACCTTGATTCATGGGTTTACATTCCAGGTTCCTATGCAATATTGTTCTTTACAGCATCAGGCTTTACTTCCACCACTAGTCACATCCACAACTGGGCACTGTTTTCGCTTTGGACCATCAGGGAAGTCCCCAAAATGTCTAAATTTAATACATCAAAAACTAGTCTTCTCTGGCTGAGAAACGTAGGGGTTTCTGTCAGAAGAAAAGCTATTACAAGGGTTGGAAGTATTTGCCTCTGGGGGAGACTGGCATGTGACAGATGTTTTTCACTGTCTTCATTTCTGCGAGAATTAAAACCACACACACACACACACACACACACACACACACACACACACACACACACACACACACACACACACACACACACACACACACACACATGCACTGGTGTAACTCTGATTTTAAAATATATCAAGTTAAAAAAGTTGTGAAAACGCCTCATCGCTACACCCAGAAGAGGCAGCAAACCGTCTCCACAGCAACCCAACGCGGCTCTGAAACCAGCTGCGCCACGTAGGGCCAGGCGAGGGTGACGCACTTCCGCATCTGGCCCCGCCCCTCCGCCGCAGGGGCGTGGTGGTCTGGTCCTCTCTTTCCCGGCCTACGCGTGCGCAGTCTTCCGAAGCCGGGCGCTTGGGGTGCTAGTGTCCCCACGCCGCCCTGGCCGCAGCCCCACGCATTGAGAGGCACGAGAATTGCCGTAGTTTGCAGTCTGCATTCGTCTCACAACTTGTGCACACGTTGTCAGACGCGAGAGCGGACCCGAATCATTCTCGCGGAGGCAAGGCTAGCGGCTCCCCTCCCTGTCGGGGCGGGGCTAGGGCCGTAGCTCAGCCCTCACTCCCCTTACGTCACGGCTCTGCTGGTCCTCCTGGGAGTTGTGGTTCGGGCCCGCCCCTCGGCCGTGGTCCCAGGGGGCTGCGGACTACGGGTCCCGGCAGGCCTCGCGTTGGCCCCTGAGCCCCTGGCGGCGGGGGCTTCGGGCGGCCTGAGCCAGTGGCCTCTGGCGCTGCGCGGCACAGCTGAGCACCTGGCAGGTTGGCTGGCTCAGAGAAGTCTAGCTCGCGGGTTGGCCGCCCCACACACTGAGGCCGCAGCCGACCGACTGACAGACTCGGCCCTTCTCAGGCCCCCGGAGCCTAGGCGCAGAGCGGCCCGGACGCAAACTTCCGGGCAAGTGGAAGGGTCGACAGGGCCACCAGGCCCGGGGTCGGCAGCGGCGGGGGCCCGGGGAGGTTTCCCGAGGAAGGTGACGAATGACGGGCGGGACGCACCCGAACGAGTGAGGAAGGGGTCACTTTCAGGGTGGGCGCCCGGCTCAGCCTGTCCAGCCCCGCCCCCCCGCAGGCCAGCTGCTGGAGTCCAAGGCGCAGCGCTGAGCGCTGACGTCGGCTGAGCCGGGTCCGCCAGCCCTCCGGTCCCTACCCCGGCGGCCCTAGACCCTCGGAGCCCTGCAGGGTAGGAGGCAGGCCCCTTGGGGCAGCTCTGGGGTCGTGAGCGTGGGCCGGGCATGGGCGTGTAGACAAACCAGCGAGGCGCTGATTGTGCGTCTTGGCATTCCCCCCCGCCTCCACCGCAGCCGCAGGGTCTGATGGCTCAGGGCTTGAGCCAAAGGTTAAAGGCCAACCCCCAAGTCTCCAGGCTTCAGGGCTGCAGCCCACCTATCTGTAGGCGAGCGGGGGGCGATTGGACAGCTAGATAAGAGAGCTCTTGAGGGGCTCAGATTTTGTCTGATGCCGCGTCAGAGAGGTTTTGCTTGTTTTTGAATGTGTCTAGGGTGTTGGGGTGTGAATAATCCTGCCTCTCTCCTTTTGAGTTCAGAACCAATAGAGAAAATAAGTAAAGGTGCCAGACAGGCTCCTGGTGGGCATCAGCGGGGCAGGGGTTGCGGCAGCGTTACAGTGGAAACACTGGCACACCAGGTCCTTCCTGGCAGGTCCCCTCCTCTCTCTCTCCCTCTGGCCTGTTGCTCCAGGTGCAACAAGTATCTGAATGTCATGCTCCCGCCCAAGACTGGCCCTGTGCAGTGGTTGGGTGGTGACTGCCCTGTCTGCAGAGTGCCTGAGGGCTTCTGTCTGGGTCGCCAGAATTAGGGTGATGGCCTCCCTCTACTTCCTTTAGGCCTTCTTCCAGCAGGTGACTGACAGGCCAGACTCCCTGGCCACTCAGGATGTCCACCTCGGCTTCAGCCAGAGCTGCCACATGACTGGAGCCTGTGATTCACCAAGTCTTGCCAGTTGATTGTGCCACACGTGGTGCGGATTTAAACTCCATCATTAGACCAGCCGGAGGTGCCCAGAAAGGAGTGGCAGCCTCTGGTGGCCAGCATTCAGCACCCAAGTTGATTCTTCTCAATAAAGACAGTTTGCCAACTTACTAGCTAAATGGGATTTACTCTTTGCAGCTTTTTAAAGTTTTTTTTCATAAAATAATTAAAATAGTGCAAATACTTTATTTCTATATTGTCTAAACGTGTGCTTTAGAAATACTTGTGCCTTCCAAAGAGAAACTAGTAAACCAACAGAGCAGACCCAGGTGTCCACCCATTTGGTTGGAGTGGTAAATGCTAAAAGTGTAAGACTGCCTTTTAAAACCCATTTTTCCCCAGACCTGCTGACTGGCTACCTGTTTGGTTTGCTGTGCTCTGTGTCAGCCATGGATTCCAATCTCCAACAGGAAATCTTGGTGGCTGAGCAAAATTGTGACCCGAGAAACAGCAACTAAGCATTTGGGATGCTGACAAGAGGCTGGTGTATACGCTAAGGTAAGTGCCAGCTGCTCATGCCCTGAGTGCCTCTGTGTTCGCACTTCGCCATGTCCTACTGTTGGCGACCCCATGAATTGCTGGTCATCAGGCACCTCTGTCCATGAAGTTTTCCAGGCAAGAATACTGGAGTGGGTTGCATTTCCTACTCCAGGGGATCTTCTCCACTGAGGGATGGAACCCCCATCTCCTTTGTCTCCTGCATTGGCAGGATTCTTTAGCATTGCACCACCTGGGAAACCCTCAGGGTCATCATAAACCTTTGCAGCGACAGCCTTTGGGGGTTCTGGTGCCACCAGGTGCCTGGGTTGTAAGCTCTGAGGAAGATGTTAGAGTACTGTGTTTCTGCCAAAAGGAGAAAAAGGAAGAGCACTCTGGATGAATTCCTCACTGAAACAAGAGTTCCTTTCCTCCCTATCCCCTCCCTTCCCCTGACCCCGGTCTATTTCCCGCTTGCCATCCCCTCCCTTCACACCCTGGGAGACCTTCTGAGGTGAGATAGTGAGCCCTGATTGTGGAAGGGCTGGGGACCTGGGGGTCACATGGAGCATGAATGGCCACGTCCTGGGTCTTGGTGACAACAATGACAAAGACCAGGCAGGGAGGCAGGTGGCAGAGTAGCAGAGAGGCCTGGAAAGCCTCTGGGCTGCTTCACGGGTGTCCTACAATGCTGTGCCCGAGCATCAAGGTCTGGGAGCCAGGAGGGCAAGCAGGGGGCATTGTTGGGGGCCCTGCTCAGACCCAGCTGGGGTGATGCCAGGCTGGATGGAGGTGCTGTGGCACAGGATCCACCTGGACACCTGGGGTGGAGTGTGGAGGGGAGGACTGCTCTTCTCTGTTCACTCTCTTCCTTTAGGGGCACTGGTCTGAGCGGGAGAAAGCCCGAGGCTCAGCATGTCCATTCAGCTCTGTCCCCCATGGGCTAGTGGGCTCCCAGGGGCACATACTTAGGGAGCATGGCAGGTTGCTGGCCAGCACTGGAGAACTGCCTGGCCGTGCTATAAATAGGGATGTGAACACGACAGGTGCTGGTCAGAGGCACTTCTTGTGACAGGCTGGACTTTGCTGGTGACCTAGTAGAGCCACTGCTGGCTGAGTCTTGGTCCTCTTTTCCCACAGACCTTGCTGGGCGCCTTCCACCCCCAACCATTCTCTGCCTATCCCCCAGAGGGCAGAGCCAGGCACTGGCCACACCTGCTCTCCTGCTTAAGGTGTCCAATCACCCTAAGTCTTGTTGGAGACAGTCTGCGGCCCATGGCCAGTGGATCTGTAGGCCTACAGGAAGGGTGGGTGCAGCAGCCGACCAGGTGGGCTGAGAGGCTGGGCTCACAGGCTACAGAATAACTGTGGTGCTGACTTTTGGGAGAGTGCCCTTTCCTGCCCCTTTATCTCAGTCTCCAGGGCCAGTTTCTGGGCCTTGCAGGTGGCATGTCCCCTGCGAGCAGGCACTCTTGCTGCCTATCGGCCCACACTTGTTTGGGTATGTGGCTGCCTGGCTGACTAGCTCAGCAGGAGCGCCTGGGAAGAGTAGGGGGCAGCTCAGCCCTGCCCGGGAGCCATGGCAACCCTGGAGGCTCCCTGAAGGGCAGTGCCTCCTCCCTGCCGTTGGGCCAGTGGCTCAGGCTGGGCTGCCCTGCCCGCTTGCACATGAGTGGCAGTTGCTGACAGACGCCAGGCAGGAGGCAGAGGCCACACGTGAACAGCCCTCTGACAAGGCAGCAGCCCACAGGCCCTGCCCTTGTCTGGGGCTCACTGGCACCGAAGAGCCACAGGCATCCTCATGTGGGCTTCTCGCTGTGGCTAGCAGGACAGGAAAACCCTGGTGCCCCGTCTTCAGTGGGTCCAGAGGCCGTCGGGGGAGGGTGGCTAGAGGGCAGCGGGAGCGGGAGGCCTCATAGCCCCTGCGGGGCAGCCATCAGGTGAAGGAGCAGCGGGGTGTCTTGCTGAGACTAGGCCTCGAGTCGGAAAGACTCGTCATTTTGGATGGTCCACCTGTATCTGGAAGCCCTGGCAGTCTGGGCGGGGTGAGGAGGGAGTGAGCACAGGCACCTGTGGGGGCAGGGGAGGACTCGTAGAAGGCTGAGCTGGCTGAGCAGTTCATACCACTGAGAATCTGAGGGTCATTCACTTGGACTCTAGGCTGGGTGTGGCCCAGGAGCCTTGCCCTGTAGGCAGTGCCCCTCCCCTGCGTACTCTGTGCCCGGCGCTGGCCTGCAGGTGAGACTGAGAGGGTGGCCGTCAGGTGACCTGTGAGCTCAGGCCTGGGATGCTGATTGTTGGGCTGGGGTTGTGGGGGGTGGTCCAGGTGCAGGGGTGACGCGTGGGTCTCCTTCCCTGTTGCTGGCCGAGCCTTGGGCTGGCCTGGCGGCCTATGGCTGCTCTGAGCCACTGGACACTAGAGGGAGCAGCTATACCCCAGCAGGCCTCAGGCTCTCCTCTGGCCTTCCAGGAGCCCTGCAGTGCAGTGAGTTTCATTCAGGGATCCAGGCCTGCATCTTTCCCAGCCTTGGGATCCTCATGCTGGGGAGGCAGTCTCCAGAGATGGAGGGGTGACTGCTCTCTTACTGTCCTGGGGCCCCGAAATCCCTCCCTCTTCACTACTATCTTGCGGGGCCCCGAGTCCCCTCCCACTTCAGGTTCTATTGCTTTAAACTCTTAGGGGTTGTTCAAATCCATTCATGTTAAACCAATTTTATTGAGGAATCACATAATACCAGGAGGCACAGGTCATGAGTAATCCAGCTTTGCAAAGTGAACACACGTGTAATTGGCACCCAGATGGGGAAAGAGCATGTGCCCAGTTCCAAGCCCCGGTGACTGCCTCAGCCACTGTCGCCCTGCCTCCAGCGCCCTGGGTTTGCTTGTTCTGTTTGTGAGCTTCCTGTCGGTGGGGTCAGGTGCACTGCTCCTCTCCCTTAGCATCTGTTTGTGAGCTCTGTTGTGTAGTGTGGTGGGTCATGCTCCTTTGAAAGTAAATCTTGTCAGGACCCGGTTCACCCTTGAGCCTGCAAGGCGGGCCCTGCTGTGAACAGTGCCTCCTCCTGCCTGGGGTGGCCAGGCCACACCTCTCAGAAGAAGGCCCAGCAGTGAGGCCCAAGTGAAGGCGCACTGCTCACCGGGCTGTGGGTAGCATCAGTCCCCAAGTGTGTTAGGTGCTGGAGGTACCCAGGGTTTTCCTGTTTTCTGTCGGATAGTCTGCTTTGTGCATGAGGTCAGCAGGCTCTCTTTCCTCACTCTGGGTACACCAGTCTTAAGTGCCGGCCAGTGTTTCTTCGGAAAGTTTTGTCTTACCTTGCATATTGATGTCTGCAGTCCTAGTAGCCCCTCCCCCCGCCCCCATGCCAGCCACCCAGAACCTGATCTGCTGGTGTGTAGACCTCCTGACCAGATCGTATTCCCTGGTCCCTGGGGATCTGAAGTCCCATCACCAGGACTGCCCCCACACTACTGTTCCAGCTCCCCGCAGCTGCTGGGGAAGGGGTCCCTTTCCAGAGAGGTGTCCCACCTGCCCTCCAGCCTCAGGGCATTCCAACGTGCCCCTTCCCCCACACTGGTTTCCGTCTCTCCCTGGCAGTCCTCTGGTGTGACCTCGTGTGGCTTTCTCCGTGTGGCCCGATGGTCCCCTCTCCCCGCAGGTCTCCACCATGGACCCAGACCCCCAAGCGGGCGTGCAGGTGGGCATGCGCGTGGTGCGTGGCGTGGACTGGAAGTGGGGCCAGCAGGATGGCGGCGAGGGCGGCGTGGGCACGGTGGTGGAGCTCGGCCGCCACGGCAGCCCTTCGACCCCTGACCGCACAGTGGTCGTGCAGTGGGACCACGGCACCCGCACCAACTACCGCGCTGGCTACCAGGGCGCACACGACCTGCTGCTCTATGACAACGCCCAAATCGGTGCGGGCCCCGGGGGCGGGGCTGGGGCGGAGCTGGGTTGGGGGCGGGGCCGGCGGCGCACCTGACGCTGCGCCCCGCAGGCGTCCGCCACCCCAACATCATCTGCGACTGCTGCAAGAAGCACGGGCTGCGGGGCATGCGCTGGAAATGCCGTATCTGCTTCGACTACGACCTCTGCACGCAATGCTACATGCACAACAAGCACGACCTGGCCCACGCCTTCGAGCGCTACGAGACGGCCCACTCGCGCCCGTGAGTCCCCCCAGCCTTCCCAGTGTCCCACCCCACCGGCCAGCGTCCAGGGCCTCCTCAGAATGCCTCCGACACACGACGAGCCTCAGTCCGGGAGGGCTGGAGCTGCCTCCTGCTGACTGCTCTGCTGCAGGTCAGGTCTGTCCTGAGCCATTTCCTGGAGGAGTGACCAGGCTCGTGATCACCCCAGGGGCCTGGGCATTGACACCAGCCCTCAACCCCTACAGAAGGCGACTGTGTCCACCTAGCAGGTCTGTGGAGGTCGGTGCTGTGGATGGGGCCTCCTCACCCTGTCCCTTCCTCTCGCCAGGCTCTCACTGGCCCCCCAGTGCTGCCTGACTGGGGCTCTGAGAGTGGCCTGTGTGGGGTGTGCTGCTTGCATCTGCTGTGGTCAGGAGGGCCCATGCTAGGGAGGATGGGCACCCAGAGGCGCACCCCTGCCCTCTGCACTGTTGCTGTCACCTCCTTGACACCCCTACCCGGGGAGGGGAGGGATGTGCTGGCTAGCGAGGGAGCTGGGAGCAGCCATCCAACACCTGGCCAAGCCTGCCTTCCTCACGCCCGCGTTTCCCACATGCTGAACCCTCCCCAGGCCAGGCCAGGTGCTGAGCTCTGGGCATAGCTCTGACAGGATACCTAGCTCTCCAGGAGGTGGCAGATGTGGTGTGACCACACACAGGAACCATGCGGTGAGGGTGGGCCTGGAGCACCCGTCCAACCTGGTGTCATGAAAGGCCCCTGGAGGGAACCAGTCGGCAGCCCCACTCGAGGTCCAGTGTGGAGGGCACTGGCCTGGGGGGCCTTCTGTTCCAGGGGAAGAGAACCCGGAGTGGGAATGGGGAGCAGGGCTGCCAGAGCAGAGGGTCTGCTCCTGGCACTACTGCCCTTCATGGCCTGGGACCCACTCTGTCTCCTATAGGGTCATGCTGAGTCCCCGCCAGGGCCTCCCAAGGATCCCGTTAAGGGGCATCTTCCAAGGGGCGAAGGTGGTTCGGGGCCCCGACTGGGAGTGGGGCTCACAGGATGGTGAGTGGGGGCCAGGTGGGAAGGTGGGCTCACAGGATGTTGGGGGGTGGGGTGGGAAGGTTGGGGGGGCGGTTGTGGGAGGCGGTTGCCACCAGCTGTGGCTCATCCTTATGGCGTGGGTTTACCCTGCTGGTGGGGCCACTGTCTTCCCAGGAGGAGAAGGGAAGCCAGGCCGAGTGGTGGACATCCGTGGCTGGGATGTGGAGACAGGCCGGAGCGTGGCCAGTGTGACGTGGGCCGATGGCACCACCAACGTGTACCGTGTGGGCCACAAAGGCAAGGTGGACCTCAAGTGTGTGGGCGAGGCAGCTGGCGGCTTCTACTACAGGGAACACCTCCCAAGGCTTGGTATGGGTGGGCCGTCCACCACGTGCCCCCCCCCATTTGCCCTCCGTCCTGCCCTGGACCTGGGGGTGGTCTCTGGAGTCACTGAGGTGAGTGGTGTGGGCAGAAGGAACTGCCTGAGCCAGCCCTGCTGCACCCCCCACCCCCAGGCAAGCCTGCAGAGCTGCAGCGCAGGGTCAGTGCTGATGGCCAGCCCTTCCAGCGTGGGGACAAGGTCAAGTGTCTGCTGGACACGGACGTGCTGAGGGAGATGCAGGAAGGCCACGGCGGGTGGAACCCCCGGATGGCCAAGGTGAGATGCCCCACCTGGTGAGTTCCCGTGCCCACCCTCCCCATGTCCTCTGGCTCCCCGCCCTCCCTGCTCGACCTGGCCACTGCCTCCATGACCCGCCACAGTTTATCGGACAGACGGGCACCGTGCACCGCATCACAGACCGTGGGGACGTGCGTGTGCAGTTCAGCCACAAGACCCGCTGGACCTTCCACCCTGGGGCTCTCACCAAGGTGCATGGGGGGGCTGAGCTGAGCCCCTTCTGCTCACTTCTGCACCCCCTTTCATGTACCTTCTTGGCCCTGGGAGTGCCTTCCTCTAGCCCTGAAGGACGAGGTCAGGGCCTGGTGGGTTTAAAGGGGATTCAGTCCACGAAGAGGGACCTAGATGTGAAGGGGAGGCCCAGGGCGTTGTTGGAAGTGGGGGGGACAGGAGACCAGGCCCCAGCATGTGTTCTGAGGGCCAGGGGAGCTTCGCAGGCTGCAGGTGGCATGGTTGGGCAGAGTTCCTAGAATGCTCCCGTGGGTGCTGCCTGAAGGGTGGGAAGGCCCCTTAGGACAGGGGTGGATCTTTAGGACACCACCCTGGATCAGGGTGGTGGGCATGGTGAGAGCTGTTTGAGAAGCAGTATTTCTCAGAAGCAGGAGGGAGGAGGTGGAGGGCAGGTGGCAGAGCATCCGGTGATGACCCCTGGACAGAATGCAGAGCCAGCACTCAGCTCAAGCTGGAGACACCTGGGACATGTGGGCCTTCAAGGAGGGGTTGTGGTGGGGTCACAGGACAGGTGGTTTATAGAGTGAGTTCTGTCTGTGCAGGTGAGGGCACAGGTGTGGATAAAGTTGCTAGGGAAGGTTTGGGGTGCGGGAGGAGCAGCCCCTGGCCCCGCCATGTTCAGGCTCTGTTCCCAGTCATCCTGGCGCCCCTCCTCCAAGCTTGGCTGGGCTTGTCTTGGTCATACTGCCCACCCCCCCATCAGCCCGTGGTCAGGCCTGCCCCAGCCTGAACACCCCTGAGCTGGCTCTGACCATCACCCCTGTGGTTCTGAGGCTGGGCCGGCAGGGCTGTCCTGGTCACCTGTCACCCTTATTGGGTGAGACCCTCTGGTTGTGTTTTCAGGCAGGGGCTGGGGTCCTGATGAGGTGGAACTGAACGAGGGTGGAGGCCTTCCTGCTCTCCGACTCTGGGCAGCCATGCCCGCTGGGGCTCCTCATGTGCTTCTCTCGTGCTCCTCTGTCACTCAGCAAAACTGCCTGGTGGGTGAGGTGGTGCGGGTTATCGACGACCTTGACACGGTGAAGAGGCTGCAGGCTGGCCATGGGGAGTGGACTGATGACATGGCCCCTGTGAGTCTCCCACCCTTATTTCCATGCCTATCACACTTACCCCCGGGAGGCACGCTTGTGACCCCACCCTCTCCTCATTCAGGCTCTGGGCCGCATTGGGAGAGTGCTGAAGGTTTTCGGAGATGGGAACGTGGGTGTGCTGGTCAGTGGGAAGCTGTGGACCTTCAGCCCCTCCTGCCTGGTGGCCTACCGGCCTGAGGAAGATGCCAACCTGGACGTAGCTGGGCGAGCCCGGGAGAACAAAAGTGAGGGCATCCAGTGAGCAGCTGGTTGGGGCAGGGCTGCCCTGGCCACCACTGACCCTCAACCCCACCTTCCCCAGGCTCCCTGAGCGTTGTCCTGGACAAGCTTCGAGCCCAGAAGAGTGACCTGGAGCACCCAGGGAGGCTGGTGGTGGAGGTGGCTCTGGGCAATGTGGCCCGGGCTCTGGACCTGCTGCGGCGGCACCCGGAACAGGCGAGCCCGAGACCTGCCTCCCGGCCCAGCCAGCCCCAGTGAGGGGGCCAAGGGCCAGGGACTGACCCTCTGCCTCTCCCGGCAGGTGGACACCAAGAATCAGGGCAGGACTGCCCTGCAGATGGCCACCTACCTAGGCCAGGTGGAGCTGGTGCGGCTGCTGCTGCAGGCTCAGGCGGGCGTTGACCTGCCGGATGACGAGGGCAACACAGCACTGCACTACGCAGCCCTGGGGTGAGGCCCGGCCAGAGTGCGAGGGGGCTGGGCCTACAGGTCCAGCCAGCGGGCACAACGCCCCTCCTGCTTCCTCTCCTGCCAGGAACCAGCCCGAGGCTGCCCGGGTACTCTTGAGCTCAGGTTGTGGGGCCAATGCTCTGAACAGCACTCGGAGCTCAGCACTGCATGTGGCCGTGCAGAGGGGCTTCCTGGAGGTGGTGAAGGTCCTCTGTGAGCGTGGCTGTGACGTCAACCTGCCTGTGAGTGCTGGGTCCCCTGGCTCTGGCCCTGGGGTCAAGGAGGTCGTGGCTGAGACCTCCTTGCGAAGTGATCACTGGCCTACCACCGGCAGGATGCCCATGCTGACACACCCCTGCACTGCGCCATCTCAGCGGGCACTGGTGCCAGCGGCATTGTGGAGGTCCTCACCGAGGTGCCAGGCATCGATGTCACTGCCACCAACAGCCAGGGCTTCACCCTGCTGCACCACGCGTCCCTCAAAGGCCACACACTGTGAGTTTGGGGTGACACACAGCTCCTGCTGTACCACTGGGCCACGGGGTCGCCCCCGACCCCAGAGGCATCTCCCTGCTCCCACAGAGCTGTCAGGAGGATTCTGGCACGGGCCCGGCAGCTGGTGGACGCCAAGAAGGAGGATGGGTTCACGGCACTGCACCTGGCCGCCTTCAACAACCACAGGGAGGTGGCCCAAGTTCTTATCCGAGAGGTGTGGACAGAGTCCCCTGGGCCGTGGACTGGGGTGTCAGGGCCCACCAGGGTCCCTGGGTTGAGCCCGTGCCCACCCCTCCCCAGGGCCACTGTGATGTGAACGCTCGCAACCGTAAGCTGCAGTCCCCGCTGCACCTGGCTGTGCAGCAGGCCCACGTGGGGCTGGTGCCACTGCTGGTGGATGCCGGCTGCAGCATCAACGCGGAGGATGAGGAGGGGGACACGGCTCTGCACGTGGCCCTGCAGCGCCACCAGCTGCTGCCTCTGGCAGCTGATGGGGGCGCAGGGGACCCGGGTCCCCTGCAGCTGCTGTCCAGGGTGAGGAATTGTGACTCTGGGTGCTGGGGAGGGGGACGCAGAACTGGGCCACAGGTTCCTCTGCCCTCTCTCCCCTCAGGATGGCTGGACCAGGCCTCGTAGGGTGGGCAGGCTGGGCCACAGTGGTTTGTTCTGTGACCCTGGTCACCACTGCTGGCCCAATGTTCCTGAGAGTCTGACCAGCTTGGGAGAGGGAGTGGGGTCTAGTAGGGCTTGGCCCTGCCATAGGCCGAGTGGTGTGTCAGAACACGGCCTCCATGCCACCGGCTGCCCAGTGGGGCCCTTTGCCTTTGGCTCCAGGGGCCTCAGGGAGCAGGTGCTCAGGCCTCTGCAGCCAGGTACCAGCAGAGGCTTCCTTCAGGCCAGCATTCCCAGGCGCTCGCCCTCACCAGCGTCTGTCCTGCCATCCAGCTACAGGCCTCGGGCCTTCCGGGCAGCGCGGAGCTGACGGCGGGCGCAGCGATCGCATACTTCTTAGCGCTGGAGGGCGCCGACCTGAGCTATGCCAACCACCGCGGCCGGAGCCCCCTGGACCTGGCTGCTGAGGGTCGCCTGCTCAAAGCCCTGCAGGGCTGTGCTCAGCGCTTCCGGTGAGCCGGCGGGGCGGGGGGCGGGCTCGAAGCTCCGGGCCCTTTCAAGACCCCTGTCCCCACGCAGGGAGCGGCAGGCTGGCGGCGGTGGCAGCGGGGGCTCGGCCCAGGGCCCAAGACTGGTGCTCAGTGCTCCGAACACTGTGACCAACCTGCATGGGGCCGCGCCGACGGGGCCCGAGGCCGCCGAGTGCCTAGTGTGCTCGGACCTGGCGCTGCTGGTGCTGTTCTCGCCCTGCCAGCATCGCACAGTGTGCG
This sequence comes from Cervus canadensis, assembly GCF_019320065.1. Taxonomy (NCBI): domain Eukaryota; kingdom Metazoa; phylum Chordata; class Mammalia; order Artiodactyla; family Cervidae; genus Cervus; species Cervus canadensis. The sequence continues at coordinate 28,737,350 of NC_057398.1, forward strand.
AGGGTGAGTGCGGGGTGGGGAGGGGGGCGCGGCAGCCGGGCTGGACGGCCCCTCACTCAACCGTGGCCTCCCCCCGTAGAGTGCGCACGCAGGATGAAGAAGTGCATCAGGTGCCAGGTGGTCATCAGCAAGAAGCTGCGCCCAGGTGGGGCCCGGCGCCCGCCCCGCCCCACTGCCCCCAGGTGTGGGCCGCTGCACCCGCCCGCGGCCCCGCCCGATGTCCACGGCCCCGCCCCCTTTCGTGGCTCACATTCTATTCGCGATTCTCTCGCAAGACCTCGGCCCCGAGCCCCCGCCCCTGACCTGGACCTCTTCCGCAGACGGCACGGAGGTGGTCAACGCAGCCCCCGCGCCCGGCCCGCCGCGGCAGCTGGTGGAGGAGCTGCAGAGCCGCTACCGGCAGATGGAGGAGCGCATCACCTGCCCGATTTGCATCGACAGCCACATCCGCCTCGTGTTCCAGTGCGGCCATGGCGCGTGCGCGCCCTGTGGCGCGGCGCTCAGCGCCTGCCCCATCTGCCGCCAGCCCATCCGCGACCGCATCCAGATCTTCGTGTAGCCCGCGCCCCCCGCCTCGTTCCGGGGCCATGCCCCGCGGCCACCCTCGCGAGCCCTTTCTCTGTGTTTTATAAAAAGATTGCTGGACTTTGTGTCTGGTTGCCTGTCTGGGGCGGGGCCGTGCGGGTCCCCTACCGCGGACCGTTCTGACCGCACCCCTTACACCGTTGGCCCAGCGCTGGGTTCTGCGCTTTGGCCAGAGGCCTTGCAAAGCCTCTCCCGACCCGCGTATTCTGCCCTTCTTCCCAGGACTCACGGGTCCAGAGTGCGGCCCGGACCCTGGCCAGAAAGAACGGGGCCCCGGGCTTGCAGTGTCGTCCAGAGGCACTGAATGGACCGAAACCCCAGCAATAGCCACCTCCCTGCCCCTGGGGTGGGCTACAGAGTCGGGTTTTGGCTAAAGCAGGACCTGGTCTCGCGGCAGACTGTGCGGTCCTGGCTAAGTGGGGAGTTGGGCGAGGCCTCCGGTTTCAAGCCAGGAGCCCCGGCAGGGTCTCAGGACCGCTGAACGTGGGCGGAATACGGATTTGGGGAGAGGGCAGGACATAGGACGGAGAGGGTCGGTGTGTTGGCTCGAACTTAGTCATGAAGTGAGGGAGGGGACTGCCCTCGTCTGGACCCAGCGGCCGGGCGCTTTCCAAGAACCACCAAAATGCTCCCCTGGAGCCTCAAGGCTGTCCGCCAGCCACTTGGCGCTGACCCTGCTGGCCCGGCGCGCCACTGTCACTCTGGGCTCAAAGCCTGGATGGAGAATAGGGAGGGCCCGCACCCCCGGCCTCCTCTGGCTGGGCGCCTCTCCACTCGGAGTAATTCCCCCAGCCCCCATCCCGTCTCCCCTCCCCGCAGTCCGCTCCGCCCCGGCGGGCCTCCCGCCCGGCCCTGGATCCCGGTTCCCCCAGCCCAGAGGCGCCCGCGCCTACCTCCCGCCTAGCTCGGCTCCTCAGCCAGGGGCAGCCTGAAAGCCGTCCCGTCGAGTCTTCTGCTCTTGGGACACCCGGCCCCCAGCCCCTACTCAGAACTGTCCAGACTTCGGTCCTGCTTGCGCTCCGCAGGGAGCGCCTGGTGCAGACTCCTGGCTCCTATGGCCCCCACCCCCGCACCTTGTGAGCTTTCCCTGTCGCCCGCCAGGTCCTTCCGCTGGCCCGGGCCGGTCCCTCTCCCTCCTGGCACACAAACTTCGCTCCGCAGGCGCCGTCCCTCTTCCTCAGCCTGGTACTCACTTGCCACGTCCCCTCCCGTCGCGTCCCTCCCCTCTTGCGGGGTCCCTGTCGCCAGCGCCTGCGGGGGATATGTCCTCAGCTGACCAGGATGGAGTTTCCACTGCCGGGTCTCATGGGGTGTCGAGGGGCTTGGGGGGACTCCGTTTGGGAGAAAAGTTGCCGAGTCATTCAACTTCCAGCGCGTTTGGGGACCCCAGCTGACATTCCCGCCTAAGCCTGAGTCCCTGGCGTCTGTCCCTTCCCTGGCGTCCGGGGCCCTCCTCGCCCCCCCACTGCCAAGTGACCCCGCCCAGCGGGCCCTGCCCAGGCCACCGCCACCGACCCAGAGGCTCAGGTCCCCGCGCCCCAGGCTGGAGGCGGCGGGGGTGCTCCCGACAGTGGGCGGCCAGCTGGTTCCCTTCAGGGGCGGCCGCACGCCCTCCCCCCGGGGCTGTAATCTGAGCCGCTGCCGCGCCGCCCCGCCGCCCCAGCCCCGACAGCGAGTCCGCAGGCGCCATGGGCCGCGGGGCCTGCGTCCCCTCGGCGGCGTCGGGGGCCCGCGACCCGGCCCGCCGGCTTGGAGCCGTGCTGGGCGCGCTGTGCCTCTTCCCCGCGCTCGTGCTGTTGGCCTGGCCAGGGACTCCGACGAACGGGGCCGGGGCGAGAGCAGCGCAGGTGAGAGCGGGCGCGGAAACGGGTGGGTCCGGCCCCGGCTCCACGGTCCGGCCGTGAGTCCGCGTGTCCGCGGATGCGGGGGGAGGGGCCGGTGGGGGGGCAAATCTGCCGCCAGCTCCGCCCACTCCGACCTGGCGTGTTTTTAGTAACTTTTTCTGTTAAGTAAACCCGGCACAGAGTAGAAAACCAGAAACAGCCGAAAGGCAGAAGGAGGGGCCATCAGCACTCCCTGGAGCGCGCCCCCTTTCCAGGCTCTTTTCCTCGAGACCTGGGACTTGGGGACAGTCCCTACTGCCTCCCCACGGAGCACTTGCTTCCCTTCAAGGGCGACGCTGCGCCCCAGACTTCGGGCGTCCTGGCCTCCGGGAGCCTCGGTCCGCCGCACCCCCCGGCGCCCCGCAGACGCCGCTACACGCTGACCCCGGCCAGGCTGCGTTGGGAACACTTCAACCTTACGTACAAGTGCGGCCCTGGCCCTGGCCCTGGCAGGTGGGGGGAGCACGGTGTCTCCGGCCGCCACCCCTGACCGTGACTCCTACCCCAGGATCCTCTCCTTCCCGAGAAACCTGCTCAGCCCCAGTGAGACTCGGCGGGGTCTGGCTGCCGCCTTCCGTATGTGGAGTGACGTGTCCCCCTTCAGCTTCCGCGAGGTGGCCCCCGAGCAGCCCAGCGATCTCCGCATAGGTGGGCGCCGTGCCCCTGCCCCCGCCCCACCCAGAGGCCCTCTCTCAGGCCCGTGCTCCCCCAGGCTTCTACCCCATCAACCACACGGACTGCCTGGTCTCCCCGCTGCACCACTGCTTCGACGGCCCCACGGGCGAGCTGGCCCACGCCTTCTTTCCCCCACACGGCGGCATCCACTTTGACGACAGCGAGTACTGGGTCCTGGGCCCCACACGCTACAGCTGGAAGAAAGGTGACGCGGTCCTGGCCTCCCATGGGGCCCTCCACTACATGGGAACAGCGGGGGGTCTTTGAGGGGTCGTGCAGGGGATTTGAGGTCAGGCTGGTGGGGAGGGGAAGGCTGGTTGGAGGCTGTAGGCCTGGGTTCCGGGAGTCCTGAAGCCCCCCCCACCCCCACACCGCTGGAGCCGGAGCCGGAGCCGCATTCCTGGGGGCCAGCTCACCGCCTCGCCGGCCTGGAACATTCTTATCTTCCGTGGCTGCGGCGGGGAGGCTCCCTGCGCTGCAGCAGCTGTGCAGGCCGCGGGGAGCAAGGAGGCAGGGTGGGGGTGGTTGCTGGGCTGGGTACCGGGCGCTGATCGGCCGGGCCCGCAGGCGTGTGGCTCACCGACCTGGTGCACGTGGCGGCCCATGAGATTGGCCACGCGCTGGGCCTGATGCACTCCCAGCACGGCCGGGCGCTCATGCACCTCAACGCCACGCTGCGCGGCTGGAAGGCACTGTCGCAGGACGAGCTGTGGGGGCTTCACCGGCTCTACGGTGAGTGCGGGGTCGGTGGTGAGCTGCAGGAGGCGGGCGGGGGCGGCCGCGTTCTGAGGTCAGTCTGCCTCCGCAGGCTGCCTGGACCGGCTGTTCGTGTGCGGGTCCTGGGCTCGGAGGGGTTTCTGCGATGCCCGCCGGCGACTCATGAAAAGGCTGTGCCCCAGCAGCTGCGACTTCTGCTATGGTGAGGTCGGGTGTCCGCCTGGCCTGGGTGCGCGGGGGCGCCCGGCGCTGATCTGGCTCCCCCACCCCGAGCAGAGTTCCCCTTTCCCACGGTGGCCGCCACTCCGCCGCCCCCCAGGACCAAAACCAAGCTAGTGCCCGAGGGCAGGAATGTGACCTTCCGCTGTGGTCAGAAGATACTCCACAAGAAAGGCAAAGTATAGTGAGTGACCCGGCTCCGGCGCCCGACTGAGGGCGGGGGGCGGCGGGGGGGGGGCGCGAAGAGGGGAGGGCGGGACCCTCCCTGCCCAGCCCTCCGCCCTCTCCGCAGCTGGTACAAGGACCAGGAGCCCCTGGAGTTCTCCTACCCCGGCTATCTGGCCCTGGGCGAGGCGCACCTGAGCATCATCGCCAACGCCATCAACGAGGGCACCTACACGTGTGTGGTGCGCCGGCGGCAGCGCGTGCTCAGCACCTACTCCTGGCGCATCCGCGTGCGGAGTTGAGCGCCGCGCTTCGGGTTGAGGCTGCTGATAAAGCACTTTGTCTCTCAAGTCTCCTTGCCCTTTCTTGGGATGGTGGGTGGCTGTTCTTGCGCCCAGCGGGTGGGGAACCTGCTGAACAGGCTGACCACTAGAGCCATGATCTGGCACGTGCTCAGTGCTGGGGAGGCAGGGCCCCCGTGGCTGCAAGGCTTCCCTGAAGAGTGGGGTGATCTGGGGAGCAGGGCTGGGGGCACCAGCAAAAGGAACTAGTTTGGAGCAGGTGGGGGCCCCAGACAAATCCTGTCCAGCCAGACTAGTAGCTGGAGGTCATGCAAGTCAGGAAGAGATGGGTCCAAGTGGGGTTGGAGGCCTCCCTTTATCCCTGCTTCCTCTCAAGAATGTGGGGGCCCTGGCTCCCCACACCCCCAGGGAGCACTAGTTCAGGATCCAGCACAGGACTAGCCGCTTAAAGAAGGATATATCAGACCTTTCCTCCAAGAATATTTTACTACATCTTAAAACACAGTAACAACCTTGTACAAAAACCCACTGTGGCTTAGAGTTCACATGCCTGGTTCTAGGGGCCCTGCGTTGAGGAGCAGGAAGGAGCCCCAGCAGCAGCCTGAAGATTTATTTATTTATTTATTTATTTTTTAGAGAAGACCGTTTTTTATTCTTAATAACTTATTGAAGATTTAAAAACAACAAAGATCTCCACAGTTCTGATCCTAGTGCCAGTGGTGACCGCCCGGCATGGCCCCTCCATGGCCAAGTGTGTGGGGGTACGAATGCCCACCCTCCCCTCACAGGGCAAGTCCAATTCGTATGAAAAAATACAGCCTTTCCTCCCACAGCAAGGAAAATGTGATTTAATTCTACAAATTTACAAGGCAAGATAAAATAAAAAGAAAACGTGGAAAACCCCACGAGGCCAGCAGTCCAAGACTTGAGGTTGTACCCGTGGCAGCCCTGTGGCATTGGCGCCCCGGTCCACAGTCAGGACCCAGACAGCGCCTCCAGCGCCTGCGCGGTCGGTGCTCCCCAGGGTGGGTCCAGGTCGGCTGGGAGCCTCAGAACTTGAGGCTGAAGCCCGGGCCTGCAGCTGAGGCCCCCTGGTTTGTGGTGGTGAGGTGGAAGCCCGTCTCCTTCAGGTCGTCGTCGCCCTGTGGACACAAGGGCATGTAGGGCCCAGGCCGGGCCAGTCTTGCCTGGGGGAGCCCCCACCCCAGCACCTGACAACCCCTTACCAGCTGGCTGTAGCCCAGGCCTCCCTCTGGAGGTCGCGGGCTGGTGCCTCGCTTCACCCTCTGCTGTTCGCTCTTGGCCGGCCACGTGGGGAACATGGAGGGGTCAATGGGGAGAGGGGTCTCGCGGAAATACTCATGCTTGAGGCCGTCTTCCGCGTTGACTCTCCGCCCAGGGAAATATGTCAGAAACCTGGGAGAAAAAGGCACTAGGTGACATCAATAGGGCAGCTTGGGGGCAGGACCGAGGTGGGCAGGGGTGGGGCACAGGGCAGGACGCACTTGTTCATGAGGTCGAAGCCCTGGTCTGAGAGCAGAGCCCCGAAGCGCTTGCGGAGGTTGTTATAGGGGTACTCAGTGAAGGTCATCTTCTTGACAGCTGGGAGGTCGTTGTAGCCAGGCCAGATTTTCTCACTGGGGGTCCCCAGGTCCTAGAAGAGGGAGCATCTCAAGACACTCAGGTTGTGCAGGGAAGGGTGGACCGGCCTGGGCACCTGCACATGCCCCCAGTGGGCACCTACCTTGAACACTTTGTTGATCTGATCAATTTCTGACTTCCCAGGGAATAGCGGCTTCTGAGTCAGCAGCTCCCCAAAGATGCAGCCCACTGACCACATGTCCACGGCTGTGGAGTACTCCTGGGGGGTCAGGCAGGGGTCAGGGAGTGCTCAGGGGGCTGAGAGCCGGCGTGCCCTGGGGGCTCCGGAATACCCACTCACCTTGGCACCCAGCAAAAGCTCAGGGGCTCGGTACCACAGCGTCACGACCACTGGGGTGTAGGCCTTCAGAGGGGACCCATACTCCCGTGCCAGCCCGAAGTCCCCCACCTGCGAGGGGAGATGGTGGGCTGCAGATGGCTCAAGGCTGGGAGCTGTTCTGTTCCCAGCCACCCGGCAGGGCTCACCTTGAGGATGCCTGCGTGGCTCAGCAGCAGGTTGGACGTCTTGAGGTCTCGGTGCAGGATCCAGTTGTCATGCAGGTGCTTCACGCCACGCAGCAGCTGGATCATCAGCGTCTTCACCTCCCCTGTGGCAACAGGCAGCACGGGGCTGGTGCCTGGCTACTCGCCGCTGCAGCAGCCACTGGCCTTTCCAGCAAATGCACACCCAGTGGGATAGGGTCACAGTTCAATGTCAGCAGCCCCCACACCCCCACCCCCAACAGCCCGAGGGTGGGACATCCCTCAGGGGATGTGGGTCCAGGGTCACCCCATGGGACTGACTGGGACACACCTGGCAGGAAAGGCTGCTTCATGGTCTCCATGAGGCTCTTGAGGTCGTGCTCCACGTAGTTCATGACGATGTAGATCTTGTCCATGTTGCTGCCCACGACGATCTCCTAGGAAACAACAGCAGGTGCGAGAGGTCAGGGCCCCAGCCAGCCCTGCCACCACCAGCACTCCCAAGAGATGTGAGATCCCAGGCCTGGATACCCGGTGACACAACAGGGAGCCCCCAAGTGTGATGGCCACTAAGGGTGCGGCACTGGGGCCCCTGGGGGCAGAGGTGCATGGGCCTCACCCTGACAGTGACGATATTGGGGTGCTGTGCCTTGAGGATGGTGTTGATCTCCCTCAGTGACGTGATTGGGAAGCCCTCCTTCTCCTTCTCCATCTTCAATCGCTTCAGAGCCACAATTTCATCTGAAAAGAAAGTCACCGGAAGACAGACACTGACGAGACCTTCTTCTACCCAAATGCTCCCATTTACGGCTGTCCCCTGGAATCACAGGACGTGGCCAACTGGCCTCCCTGGGGGCTCAGAGCCTGGACCGCCTCCGTCTCTGAGGCCCTGGCCCCCGGGCACACACCTGCTCAGGTGCTGTCACTCCAGGCCTGGCCTGGTGGACTCCATACTCACAAGCAGCACAGAGCTTCTTGGTCAGGCTGACTTCTGTGGGTGCCAAGAGCCTGTTGCTCAGGTGTGCTCAGGTGTGCACCAGCCAGGTGAAGCCCCGTGAGGGCCAGCACCAGGGGAGGGGTGGCTCCTGGGATCAGAAGGAACTATGCCCAGTGACTTTGACACTGAAGGTGACAGGGCCCTGTACACAGCCAGGGGCCTGTGGTGCTGGCTGGCACTCTGGGCCACCTGGTCCATGCCCTACACCCACTTCCCTGTGGGGGACCATCCTGGGCTGCGTCCCACCTGTCTTCTTGTCCTTTGCTCTGTACACCACCCCATAGGTGCCTTCCTCAATCCTGTTCAGACACTGGAACTCCTCCACACTCCGACAACCCTAGGGGAGGAACCAGCATGAGGGCATGGTAGCCAGGCTCACAGCCCACAGCAAAGCCTCAACTAGACATCTCCAGAAGCCCAGACAGTGCTCAGGCAGGACCTGGGAAGAATCATCTTCTTAGCCTCTGCTTGCTCCTTCAGTGAGCAGGTGCCCTCTATCCAACAGTGGGCCCTGGGCACCAGTCCCCCGCCACACCTCCAGCCACTGATCCTAAGATGATGCCAAGACAGCAGGGACCCTCTGTGCTGCACCCTCAGCTGGCGCAGCAGCCCCTCAGGTGCAGTGGACCCTCAGTGCACCTTGGGCCCTCACCCTCTTGGGACCTGCCCCTCCCCCAAGTCCCTCCCTGCACCACTTTGGTTACTGAATTGCAGGCCAACATGCACCACTGCCCTCTGACCCCTACAGGGCAACAAGGCAAGGGAAGTCAAGGGCCCATCTTCCCAGGCCGAGGCAGAAGTGACTGCAGAGCTGACTGCACGCGAGGCGGCCTGACTCTTATGCATGGGGCCCCTTGTGGGCGTCCTGGCTGCAGTTGCACAAGCTTTCCTCCAGCAAGCTTGTTGGACAAGAGCCCAGACCATGACAGAGACCATGACGGAGGCTAGGGGCCAGGCCTGGCCAGAGACAGACACCCACAGTGAGGACCCAGCTTCTGCTCTCAGCCACCAGCCCTGTCCATAGGCAGCAAAGGGGAAGTGCCTCACCTGCAGGGCAGGCAGGTACTTGGGCAGCTCCTGCTTGAGCTCGATGGGCGACAGGGCTGGGGAGTCAGGCACAAAGTCCCCTTCGGTGAGGGCGCTGCTCTGAGGGGTGCCCTCACCCGCCTCCTCTTCCCCCTCTTCACTCTCTCCAGAATCGTGGTCAAACCGTGACTCTGGAACTTCAGATATTAAATCCAATTTCAGAACCAGAAACAGACAAGTGTCACAACCCTCACCCATTCTGGGGGGACTATGAGCACAAGAGCCTCCAGGGGCCAGGACATACTGTGTCCCATTGCCCTGGACAGAGGGCGCTGTGTCTTGGGGCCACTGGCCAGGCCGGGATCACTGTGAGCTAATGACCAGTTGTCTGAGAAGGCCGGCCCAGAATAGGCGTCCAGTGGCCCAAGGCCTTGGCCTGGCTATTGGCAGAGGCCACAAAGTCCCATGCCAGTGACTGGTCTGTGGTCAGAGCCCAGCTGGTGTTTTCCAGTTCCTATCCCAATGTCCAGGCTGAGCAGTCCCCAGAAGGGTGCCCAGGGAACCAGCAGCTGGGTCCTGGATATAGCAGCTGGGTGTCCCTGTGGCTTCTGGGTGGGGCGTGCCACAGACAAGGCTTATTTGTGGGTCACAGTCCCACCACAACTCAGACATGGGTCAAGCACCCAGGTCAGAGGTGGACGAGGAAGAGGTGAACCACCACTTGGGGGCTTCTCACCAACCAAGACGTGGTTTTCATTCTCTCGCTCCTCATCTTCACTCATTTCTTCTTCACTCACTTCTTCTGCAAGAGAAACAGGCATCAGCGAAGACCATCTACAAGAGGTAGCAAAGGGCCCTCACATGATCACTGGGGGTCTCACATGGTCCCAGTCAGCAAGGCATTTTCAAGATGGGTACTTGTTTACGTAGACTTTATTGTTCTGTAACTTCTAAGCTCATATCACATTAAGCCTCAGGCTCGAGCTCACCGGCTGACTGTCCGGACACATCCTCAGAGTTGCTTCCAGTCTCCTCCTCCTCCTCTTCTTCCTCTTCCTCCTCCTCCTCCTCCGACTCTTCACTGCTGCTTCCCTCTTCCTCCTCCTCCTCCTCTTCCTCCTCCTCAGAACCTGACCCCGACTCCGCTTTAGGAAGAAAACAGGTGGGAGTGAACTTGGGGCCCGCCCTGTGGTGGCCAAGTTGGGCAGGGCCGGGCGAGCAGTCACCTGACGAGGACTCAGCGGAGCTGGTCTTCCTCTCGCTGTCGCTGACGTCCTGCAGGTCAGACAGCAGGTCTCTCTCTTCCACTTTTTCTTCTTTCACTTATAAAATAAACCACTGAAGGTGAATGTGAGGCAATGTTTTAAAATAACATTAGATGGTGCTTCTCATATAAGAGGACCAGCTCATCTACAGACAGTTGGGAGGAAGACAAGTCTTCAAATGCTCTAGCGCATGAACTTACACAGATAGCCGTTCACACACACAGGTGCTGCAGCACCCCATGATGTTGTGAAGCATCAGCCAGCCTATGAGCTCAGGTGTTCCCCTAGCAAAGACCACCCCGCACTGGGCCCGCAGGCGCTGTGCGGCCTTACCTGGCTTCCGGCTGTCCCCCAGCTCAAGCCTTTCTCGAGGTGGCCGGAGAGGGCTCCGGCTCCAGTGGCTGGCTTTCACCTTGTCGCTGTAGTCGTCTCTCACGGTCCGGTGATGTGCAGACACTGCGCAAGAACAGCACAGGGGCTGGGGCCAGTCCCCTTTTCCTCTAGGAGTACACATGCCTACAGCCAGCGAAAGAGCCCAGGAAGCCACCAGAGGACCCAGGTGGGCATTCTAGACTGCTCTCTACTGGTCAAAGGAAGGGGACAGAACCCGCCTCCTCAAACCCAGGCCTATCACCCACTGGGCATTAGGCAGGTGGACACCAGACATGGCTATCCAGGATGCACAGCTCACACTCCAGGACCTGCAGCGTCACCTAGCCCTCTCGCTCACCCCCGCCCACCTCCGGCCTTCCCCCACCCTCCCGCCCCGCCCACCTCCGGGGCCCCGCCCACCTTCCCGCCGGGCCTCCCGCTCCTTGCGCCTCTCCTCGGCCCGCCGCTCCCGCTCCTTCTGCTCCCGCTGCTCCTTCTGCTGCTCCCGCATCTTGCGTTCCCGTTCTCGCTTTCTCTCTAACTGCTCGAGGCGGTCCCTGGAACAGGAGCACGCCAAATCTTTTCTCACCCCCGAAACCGGAAGCTTTCTTTTTGGCCCTCAGTGCTTTTTGCTCGCATTTATAAACTGCCCCTCTGGCAAGCCATTTCAGTATTCTTGCCTTGAGAACCCCATGAACAGTATGAAATGGCAGAAAGCTGTAACAGTGAAAGATGCACTCCCTAGGTCGGTAGGTGCCCAATATGCTACTGGAGAAGAGTGGAGAAATACCTCTAGAAAGAATGAAGTGAAGGAGCCAAAGCGAAAACACCACCCAGTTGTGGATGTGACTGGTGATGGATGTACACAGTCCGAGGCTGTAAAAAACACTACTGCATAGGAACCTGGAATGTTAGGTCCCTGAATTAAGGTAAATTAGAAGTGGTCCAACAGGAGATGGCAAGAGTGAACATCAGCATTTTAGGAATAAGTGAACTGAAATGGACAGGAATGGGAGAATTTAATTCAGATGACCATTGTATCTACTACTGTGGGCAAGAATCCCTTAGAAGAAATGGATGTCCATCACCAACTCCCGGAGCTTGCTCAAACTCATGTCCGTGGAGTCAGTGATGCCATCCAACCATCTCATCCTCTGTCGTCCTCTTCTCCTGCTGCCTTCAATCTTTCCCAGCATCCAGGTCTTTTCCAACCTGTCGGCTCCTCCCATCAGGTGGCCAAAGGATTGGAACTTCAGCTTCAGCATCAGTCCTTCCAATGAATATTCAGGACTGATTTCCTTTAGGATGGACTGGTTTGCTCTCCTTGCAGTCCAAGGGACTCTCAAGAGTCTTCTCCAACACCACAGATCAAAAGCATCAATTCTTCAGTGCTCAGTTTTCTTTATGGTCCAACTCTCACATCCATACATGACTACTGGAAAAACCATAGCTTTGACTAGACGAAACTTCGTTGGCAAAGTAATGTCTCTGCTTTTTAATATGCTATCTAGGTTGGTTATAGCTTTTCTTCCAAGGAGCAAGCGTCTTTTAATTTCATGGCCGCAGTCAGTCACCATCTGCAGTGATTTTGGAGCCCAAGAAAATTAAGCTGTCACTGTTTCTATTGTCTCCCCATCTATTTGCCATGAAATGATGGGACCGGATGCCATGATCTTTGTTTTTTGACTGTTGAATTTTAAGCCAGCTTTTTTACTCTCCTCTTTCACTTTCATCAAGAGGCTATTTAGTTCCTTTTCGTTTTCTGCCATAAGGGTGGTGTCATCTGCATATCCGAGGTTATTGATATTTCTCCCAGCAATCTTGATGCCAGCTTATGCTTCATAAAGCCCAGCATTTCACATGATGTACTCTGCATATAAGTTAAATACAGTATGTGGGTGCAATCTCAAAAATGACAGAATGATCTCTGTTCGTTTCCAAGGCAAACCATTCAATAACACAGTAATCCAAGTCTATGCCCCAACCAGTAATGCTGAAGAAGCTGAAGTTGAATGGCTCTATGATGACCTACAAGACCTTTTAGAACTAACACCAAAAAAAAATGTCCTTTTCATCATAGGGGGCTGGAATGCAAAAGTAGGAAGTCAAGAGATACCTGGAGTAAGAGGCAAATTTGGCCTTAGAGTACAGAATGAAGCAGGGCAAAGGCTAACAGAGTTTTGCCAAGAGAATGCACTGATCATAGCAAACACCCTCTTCCAACACAAGAGACTATTCTACACATGGACATCACCAGATGATCAACACCGAAATCAGACTGATTATATTCTTTACAGCCAGAGATGAAGAAGCTCTATACAGTCAGCAAAAACAAGACCGGGAGCTGACTGTGGCTCAGATCATGAACTCCTTATCGCCAAATTCAGACTTAAATGCAGGAAAATAGGGAAAACCACTAGGCCATTCAGGTATGACCTAAATCAAATCCATTACAATTATACAGTGGAAGTGACAAATAGATTCAAGGGATTAGATCTGATAGACAGAGTGCCTGAAGATCTATGGATGGAGGTTCGTGACATTTTACAGGAGGCAGGGATCAAGACCATCCCCAAGAAAAAGAAATGCAAAAAGGCAAAATGGTTGTCTTAGGAGGCCTTACAAATAGCTGAGAAAAGAAGAGAAGCGAAAGGCAAAGGAGAAAAGGGAAGATATACCCATCTTAATGCAGAGTTCCTAAGAATAGCAAGGAAAGATAAGAAAGCCTCCTCAGTGATCAATGCAAAGAAATAGACAAAAACAACTGAATGGGAAAGGCTAGAGATCTCTTTAAGAAAATTAGAGATACCAAGGGAACATTTCATGCCAAGATGGGCGCAATAAAAGACAGAAACGGCATGGACCTAACAGAAGCAGAAGATATTAAGAAGTGGCAATAATACACAGAACTATACAAAAAAGATCGTAATGACCTAGATAACCACGATGGTGTGATCACTCACCAAAGCCAGATATCCTGGAGTCCAAAGTCAAGTGGGCCTTAGGAAGCATCACTACGAACAAAGCTAGTGGAAGTGATGGAATTCCAGTGGAGCTATTTCAAGTCCTGAAAGATGTTGTCAAAGTGCTGCACTCAATATGCCAGCAAATTTGCAAAACTCAGCAGTGGCCACAGGACTGGAAAAGGTCAGTTTTCATTCCAATCTCAAAGAAAGGCAATGCCAAAGAATGTTCAAACTACCACACAATTGTACTCATTTCACATGCTAGGAAAGTAATGCTCAAAATGCTCCAATCGAGGCATCCATAGTACATGAACCAAGAACTTCCGGATGTTCAAGCTGGATTTAGAAAAGGCAGAGGAAGGAGAGATCAACTTGCCAATGTCCGTTGGATTATCGAAAAAGCAAGAGAGTTCCAGAAAAACATCTACTATTGCTTTATTGAGTACACCAAAGCCTTTGACTATGTGGATCACAACAAACTGTGGAAAATTCTTCAAGAGATGGAAATACCAGACCACCTTACCTGCCTCCTGAGAAATCTGTATGCAGGTCAAGAAGCAACAGTGAGAACCAGACATGAAACAACGGACTGGTTCCAAATTGGGAAAGGAGTATGCCAAGGCTGTATAATGTCACCCTGCTTATTTAATTTATATGCAGAATACATCATGTGAAGTGCTGGGCTGGATGACGCACAAGCTGAAATCAAGACTGCCGGGAGAAATATCAATAACCTCAGATATGCAGATGATACCACCCTTATGGCAGAAAGCAAAGAATTAAAGAGCCTCTTGTGAAAGTGAAAGAGGAGAGTGAAAAAGCTGGCTTAAAATTCAGCAGTCAAAGAACTAAGATCATGGCATCTGGTTCCATCACTTCATGACAAACAGATGGGAAAAATGTGGAAACAGTGAGACTTCATTTTTCTGGGCTCCAAAATCACTGCAGATGGTGACTGCAGCCATGAAATTAGAAGACACTTGCTCCTTGGAAGAAAAGCTATAACCAACCTAGATAGCATATTAAAAAGCAGAGACATTACTTTGCCACGAAGTTTCGTCTAGTCAAAGCTATGGTTTTTCCAGTAGTCATGTATGGATGTGAGAGTTAGAAAGCTCTCATAAAGAAAGCTGAGCACTGAAGAATTGATGCATTTGAATTGTGGTACTGGAGAAGACTCTTGAGAGTCCCTTAGACTGCAAGGAGATCAAACCAATCAATCCTAACGGAAATCAGTCCTGTATATTCACTGGAAGGACTGATGCTGAAGCTGAAACTCCAATACTTTGGACACCTGATGCAAAGAAATGACTCTTTGGAAAAAAGACCCTGATGCTGGGGAAGACTGAAGGCAGCAGGAGAAGGGGACGACAGAGGATGAGATGGTTGGATGGCATCACCGACTCGATGGACAGGAGTCTCAGCAAGCTCTGGGAGTTGGTGATGGACAGGGAAGTCTGGCGTTTTGCAATCTGTGGGGTGCATAGTCCAACACGACTGAGCGACTGAACTGAACTGGGTTTTTCAGCCCACCAAGGGCTTTTAAAAACCAGAACTCAAGTCCTGTTAACCCCATCCCTAACGATGGGCAGAGAGGGAAGTTCTGGCCAAAGGAGGTTAACTGCCTGGGGCTGAAGCCCCACTTGGTCCAGAACATTCTGCTCATCTGATGCTCTGAGATGCACCAAGGCTTTCCTCAGGTGCACACAATTTTAATCCACTTCTGCTAGGAGGCAAGTCTTCCTGAGCCTCCCGTCTAAGGAAAGGAGGGGAGCCGCAGCCCCCGCAGGGCTCTGGTTCAGGTGCTTGCAGCCGGAACACTGCACTGCACGCCAAGGGCAGCCGCAGCCCCAGGTCCCCACAGCGCCTCTGTTCTCATTCAGTGCAAACCGCCATCAGGGAGCCCCGGGGGCCCAGGGGTCAGGGCCGGGCGCGTCCACCGGCGGGGCCTGGGTGCGATCCCTGGTCAGGGAACTGAGATCCCACAAGCTGTGCATATTTTTTGGCCCCGAAAAATTAAAAATCAGATATTTTATATTTTTCCTCATCATTTCTTGTGAAGGCCATAGGTTTTTCAGAAATGGGTTGTTGGATTTCAAACATCTGAGGATACCCCGCCTGGTCCAGTTTCTTTCTGTTGCTAACTTTAATTGAACTCTTCTGTGATAAGAGGGCATACTTTTTTTGGCCTCAATTCTTTTGAGACTCCTTACACAGCTTGGAGTTTTGTGGAAACACATCCTAGAAGCTTTCAGACGATGTGTGTCCTATAGCTGCATTGCTGTGCCCACCTGTCATGACGTTTGGCTGGTAGCATCTTCCAAATTATATACATCCTTGCTGATTTTCTCCAGCTTTACTACTGATGACTGGCATGGGACCCCAATGCTTCCACCCAGAGTCAATGGACTAGTACTCCCTTCAGTTGTGTTCAGGTTGGGGTCCAATGCCAGGTGCCAAAACATTTATCCTGGTCGCATCTTACTGCTCTGCATTTATGTCGTCACGAGGGTCTCTACCTTCAGTGTCTCTAGTAACATATATTTTGTCTGACGTCAGTGTAGCCACTCAGGCCCTTTTACCGTTGTTGTGTGCATGGGCCATCCTTTCCCATCATTTCATTTTCTGGCTGCCACATGGGGTGTGGGATCCTAGTTCCACGACCAGGGACCGAACCTGCACCCCTTGCATTAGAAGCATGGAATCCTACCCACTGGACTTTCAGCAAAGTCCTCCTCCTTTACTTTCAACCTACTCCAACTCTAAGATGTCCCTTTGACATAGCACATAGCTGGATCTTGCTTTTCTGTCTGACAGGCTCTCCCATATTTGGTGCAGAGACCATCTCACACTGAATGTAACTATGGATACAGCTGGTGCTGCCCCCCGGAACCCCACCTTCTTTTGTCTTGTTTTTTGGTTTCTCTGTTTCTCCCAGTTGGGATGGGTTCTTTTTTGGCTTCACCATGAGGCATACAGAATCTTAATTTCCCAATCAGGGATCAAAACCAGGCCCCCTGCGGCAGAAGAGGGAGTCCTAATCACTGGACTACCAGGCAGTTACCCGTTTGGGGTTTAAATGAGGATTTTTAGCAAACCATTTTAATTCCTCTATTTACTATTTTTTAGAAGTTACTCTAGAGATTGCAGTGTGCATCTTATGAGATCAAGCTCCAGGAAACGCAGATCTTGTTCACATACAGCCCCCAATCCTATTTCCTCCTGCAGTTTATACACCTTATGGCTACTTGACCACACAGTGTTTTAATCATTGTTTTATGCAATCTTGTGTCTCTTGTAGTAATTCAGACAAGATGGGAGAAGAAGCATGTTTATAGGGGCTTTCGTCCTAACCTGCAATTCAGCCACACCCGGGGCTGGCCTTTTCTTCTGGTGTCATTTCTGCTCAGCTTGAAGGTTGTCCTTAAGCATTTCCCGGAAGGCCCACGTTGCTGGCAGAGAGCCTCTGCTCACCTGCCCCTCACTTGTGAGGCAGGCTGTGATGGACACAGAATTCTGGGGTACCAGTATTCCTGCCCTTCCCCAATTTCTCATTGGTTTTCCCGGTGCCACTGTTACTTTGTACTTATCCTATTCAGGGTTCACTGAGCTTCTCTGATATGTAGATAAATATTTTTCATCAAATTTGGGACATTTTCAGCTGTTCCCCCTTCCTTCCAAGAATACCGCTGTGCATATGCTGGTCCCGTAGACACTGTCCCTTGGTTCTTGAGTCTCTCTCAGCTTTTCTTCAACCTTTTCCTCACTGTCATTAGAAGGCACGATGTCCATCTTCAAGTTCCATGCTTCCAGGTCTTCGCCAAGTCTGGAACACACTGTTTCTATGGTGTTTTTCTTCCTTAGAAAGGGTTAAACCTTATTTCTTTGTCTCAGAGCTGTGTTGAACACTGGACATCTAGACAATGTCCTGCAGCAACCATGCCTTCCAACCTTTTCTTCCAGTTGCTGCCATTCAGGGACTGTGACGCTAACCCTGTCAGCTCGTGTCGCCTTGTATAGTGTGGCCACTGCTGCACTGTTCCATGTGCTTCTCTTTATTTTCAAGCATGGCTTCCTTGGGGTTACTACTGTGTCTGCATAGCTGTGTGCCCAAACCACACTGGGCCTGCAAACATAGACCATTCTCACACCTGCCTTCCCTGTCCTTTGTGGGGCCCCAGCTGCTGGGAATGTCCACACCTTTCACCCTGCTACTCCCCTCCTGTAGAGCAGCCCAGCTCCCAAGCTCTCCCTGGAAATGACCACAGGACACAGAGGTAGTCGAGGGGTCACGCCTAGGCCATGGAGGATAGATCTGGGTTAACAGACGCTCCTCTGGGACTCTGAGCCCACAGAGAGGCCCCTGGAGACAAAAGCACCAGAGGCTGGTGTCCTAGCTCCTGGCCATTTCAGGGCCTTTGGGGTTTCTTTTTCTTTTTTGTTTGTTTGTTTGGAAGAACTTGAGTCTATTTCTGTTGTAACCCCGGGAACCCTAAGCAATATGCCTTGTCGGACAGTCTTCCTGGACAAGGTCCCTAGAACAGAGCAGGTGCCTGGCACACACCCACCAACCAAGCAGGCGGTGAGTCACTCACACCGAAGCCCCTCCTCGCCGATTGTGCTGCAGGTGGTACATGCAGGGACGGACCGCCTCCAGGACGGCTCCACTGGGATGGGACAGCGGCCTAGCCTGCCTCGCTCCAGGCTCGTCCCTCACCAATCCCACACGGACGTCGTCTCAGGGTGTGGACAGCCCCCCACCTCCTATTGGCCGCCACCCCGCCCTACTCTCCTTCCCCCACTGCTGCAAGTCTGAACCTCTCAGAAGCTTCACTCCTCACCTCTCAGCTCCTCCTAGACCCCCAGCTCCCTCCAGCAGTATCCCTCCCTGAGGGACCACCTCAGAAGCTGAGGCGGGGACTCTGCCTTGAGTCAGGACCACACTCTCTCACCCGCTCAGCCGGGCTTCTGGGCACCTGAGCAGCCTCCGCCTGGAGGAAGCCGGTGCACAGGTTTTTGTTCCCCTTGTCAACTTCTGTCACCTCACACGTGCAGTCCCATGTGCAGGGAACCCTCGCTTCCTCCGGGACAAGCCTCTGGGCCGCTTCCTGCCCAGTTCCCGTCCGTGTATGACCTGCCCGCCCACATCTCTGCTGTTGTCAGGGCACCTACCTCTCCCTGCGCGAGTGCTCCCGAGCCAGCTCCCTCCGCTTCTGCCGCTCCCACTCCCTCCGAGCCTTGTCCTGCTCCTCCCGGTGCCGCTTCCGGCGCTCGTGCTCCCGCTCCTTCTCTTTCACTCTGGCATGCTTCCCTATGGGCAAACAGCATGTGTCGTGAGAGGAGACTTAACCTCCAAAACTCAACAATACCCAGTGAAAAAAAGAAAAAATATCTAATCAGTGACTTGGAGAGGGACTTCCCTGGTGGTGCAGGGGTTAAGAATATGCCTGCCAATGCAGGGGACAAGGGTTCGATCCCCAGTCCAGGAAGATCCCACATGCTGCGGAGCAATTAAGCCCGTGTGCCTCAACTACTGAAGCCTGTGTGCCCTAGAGCCCGTGCTCTGCAACAAGAGAAGACACTGCAATGAGAAACCTGCACTGCAACAAAGAGTAGCCCCTGCTTGTTGCAACTAGAGAAAGCCTGAGTAGCAATGAAGACCCAGTGCAGCCAAAAATAATTTAAAAAAAAAAAGACTTGGAGAAACAACCATGACTTTTGTTAAAAAAAAAAAAAAAAGATGAAGACATAAAACTCTATGTCATACGCCTGAAGTTAAGAAAAAAACAAAAATAATGTGATTATCACTGAACAGAACTGTGGTCTCTATCTTCTCAATTTTCTGTATTAAATAAGCTGTAATATTAGGCTACATCAGTCTCATGATTTTAAAAAAGTCATCACTTGTAAAGAACACAAGACAAAGCTTAACTTCTTTTAGTTTCTGCAACACATTATAAACCACATTAAACCAACTGCATTTAACAAGATTTACATCAGGCCCAGGTTCATTTTCTCAACACCCCTAAGAAGCTCTTGATAATGGTGTGACAGCAAACCCACTACTTGGACTTTATCAAGCATCTGTTTCTTAAAAGCAATTGAGCACTAAAGAGTGGCTTTCCCACGCTGAATTAAAACAATTTTATAGACAGACCAGCTTTCCCAGAACAATGCAGTGAGGGGAAAACACACCAGAAGGAAAATGAAGTATCTATTCAGAATGATCTATAATAAATTTATACTTTTAGCTAAAATTTTATTCTCTTCTCTCTCAGCTGTGCTCTGAAGAACGTAGCAGATCATGAAGTAGGAAGGAGACCATATCTGAACACAACACAAAATGAAACAAATGCTCTGTACCCCCTTCTGCTGAGTGACTGCGATGCCTACGTTTCTCTTTTCTCTTTTCGTCTTTCCTGTGATGTGCTTTTTCCTTCCGAGACATCTGCTGGGGTGGTTTGATAGCCAAAGAATCATCTTCCTCTCCTCTGCAATGAGACACCATGGCATTATGTCACCTGAGAGGGACGTAGGGAGCACCAGGGCAACAGAGAGTCTCCCCAACCCAGGGAAAGGAAGGGTTCAGAACATAAAGGAGAGCCTCAACCGTCAGCTCAAAGACTGTGCTCATTATAACACTCAGGCTTCCCTGGTGGCTCAGCCGTAAAGAACGCGCCTGCCAATGCAGGAGATGTGTGTTCCATCCCTGGGTAGGGAAGATCCCCTGGAGAAGGAAATGGCAATTCACTCCAGTATTCTTGCCTGGGAAATCCCAAGGACAGAGGAGCCTGGTGGGTTACAGTCCGCTGGGGTCGCAAAAGAGCCAAACACGACTTAGTGACTTTAACAACAACGATTATGAAACTTAAGCCCAAACTGTATATTAAACACAGATTCAGATGGAAAGTACAGTGGAAATCAGTGTGCTACATGGAACAAAAATGCTCTCTGAGGAAACTCTAGGGTGTGACAGACATGCAGTGTTAATTATCTTGATCGTGTACAACAACTTATCGAACTGCATACATTAAATCTGTGCAGTCTCTCACTTACAAAAGCTGTTAAAAAAGAAGGTCCCACAATTTTAGTCAAACTTAATGATCTCAAAAGGTCATTTCATATTCTCAACTGAGTATAAAACCAAAACCTTGGGAGAATGCAGAGTCTATACCTTTTTGCCTTAATTTCTGGTTATAGTGTTTTTGGTTGTTTGATGATGGACATGAAGGGAAAAAACTGAGGAGAAGCCAAAGAATAGGAAGAAATGTCAGAGGTACAGCTTTGGCAGGACTGTTTCTGTTTCTCCTAGGCCTCACTCAAGTATCTTTCAGCAGCAACTCTGGTTTATTTGTAGATAATTTTAGACAGTACTTATAGAAATCATCACACACACAATTCCTTAAATGTACTATGTGAGTTGTGCTGACTTCACTGAAGAGCAATCACAAAGGAACACACACTCACACTTCTCCTAAGCAGAGTGGGGAGCTGGTACCTGACACCACACAAGGCTCATTTCCATGGAGGTCATGACCTCCAACTTACAAAATCACACTGAGAAGGGCCAGCTGGGGTCACACACAGTCAGATGTGAGCGCACCTGCAGCTTTTGGGCTCTTCGGGGCCACACCCCACTCACCTGTCTTCCATGGAGTCCTCTCTTCTGTACGGCGAGTTCCTTATTGTTATTTCCATGCGGTGGTCCCTCAGCTCCCCCTCCTCAAGGGAATCCCGCTTGGAATCCCGGTCATCAGACTAAGAAGCAAGGAGAGAGTACTTTTCCTTACTGATAAGCCTATTTTTAATAAGACGCAAACCTTGCCAACATCCCCAAACCAACTTTCATACACACTTTTTCATATGACCAATGTGATAAAATCTAAAAAACTGTCATTCAAATCCCATGACATCAGACTTACAAAATAACTCTGTAAACCAGAACCTGAGAAATTAAAACCAGCATATATGTAAAGGGACATTAGACTCTATGCCAAGTATGTTAGTTGTTTATATGAGCCAAAACTGAGCCTTAAAGCATACTTCATACACCAAATAATTTGCAATATCTCATAAATATGTAAGAAAAGTCTGTTGCTAATTTTAAATAAGAGGTATTTCTTTCAATGCTCCTCATTAAATCACTAAAGTTTTCCTATGTTATTAGGCAAACCAAGAAAGGTGTAAAACATTAATTTCAAGGCAACTTCCTACTATAGTAAAAATACTTGGAAATGGTATCATGAATATAATGATGAAATGAGAAAAATTAGTTCAACCGCACTAATGATTTTAGGTTCAAAATACTTCATTTTCCATGTAGCTGTGGTCATCTATATGCAGCTTTTTAGTAAGTTATCAACCTGTCTTCAAAGTAAACTGAGCATCTGAATGTTTTTGTTAATTTTTAGAATAGATTTTGGGCTCACCTGAGACATTTGGAAGTACAAAAGAACTTCACCGAAGAAGCGTTGTTCTAATGGAAAAACGAGGGCAAAGAAATTAAATCTCCTTTAAAATAAAAACACTTACTTAAAAAACATGGCTTACATTTTTTAAGCGTTTTATCTCTGCTTTCTCCTCTTGTTCCTTCCGTCGTTTCTTTTCCTGAAGAATTTCATCTAAAGTTTTCACTTTCCAAGAGTCCTTTTCATCACCCATTTGAGTTAAAACACTGCAAAAAGACAAGAATTCAAACTGCGTCAGGACACAGCAAGCTATGGTTTGATGCTATGCTGTTCCTAAACATTTTTGCCTCACCACTTTTGAGTGCTTCAGTAGAAATCTTTGTTAAGAAGGATGGGCTATGCCAGAAATAAACCCACATGCCCACAATCAATTATTCTTCAACAAAGGAGGCAAGAATATACCATGGGGAAAAGACAATTTCTTCAGCAAGTGGTGCTGGGAAAGTTAGACAGCTGAATATAAATCAATGAAATTCAAACACATCCTCACGCCATACACAAAAATAAACTCAAAATGGCTCAAAGACTTAAACATAAGACATGACACCCTAAAACTCCTGCAAGATGTCACAGGCAAAACAATATCTGACATAAATCATACCAATGTTTCCTTAGTAAGTCTCCAAGGCAATAGAAATAAAAGCAAAACTAAACAAATGGGATGTGATCAAACTTACAAGCTTTTGCACAGCAAAGAAAATGATGAACAAAATGAAAAGACAACCTATGGGCTGGGAGAAAATATCTGCAAACAATGTGACTGACAAGGTTTAATTTCCAAAATATACAAACAGCTCACACAACTCAGTAACAAAACCCAAAAAACTCAATCGAAAAATGGACTGAAGACCTGAATAGACATTTCTCCAAAGAAGAAATACAAATGACCAATAGGCACATGCAGAGATGCTCAACATCACTAATTATCAGAGAAATGTAAATAAAAAATACAATGAGGTATCACCTCACACTAGTCAGGATGGCCATCATTATTGGTTCATTTATTCCGAAAATTGTTAAAGGCAAAGAGTCGACTCATTGGAAAAGACTGATGCTGGGCAAGATTGAAGGCAGGAGGAGAAAGGGACGACAGGGGATGAGATGGTTGGATGGCATCACTGACTCAATGGACATGAGTTTGAGCAAGCTCCGAGAGATCATGAAGGACAGGGAAGTCTGGCGTGTCTGTCCATAGGGTCGCAAAGAGTAAGACATGACTGACTGACTGAACAATAACAAATAACAAATGCTGGAGAGGGTGTGGAGAAAACGGAACCCTCCTACACTGTTGGTGGGAATGTAAATTTGTGCAGCCACTATGGAGAACAGAATGGAAGCTCCTCAAAAAACTAAAAAAAAAAACACAAAAAACTAAAAACAGAGCTACCCTATGACCCAGCAATCCCGATCCTGAGCATATATCCAGACAAAACTATAATTAAGAAAGTTACACACACACCTTCTATGTTCACAGCAGCACTGTTCACAATAGCCAAGACATGGAAAAAATCTAAATGTGTACTGACAGATGATTGGATAAAGATGTGGTATATATACCTATATATGCCTTACACACACACACACACATATACACTGGAATACCACTTAGCCATAAAAAAAAAAATGAAATGCCATTTGCAGCAACATAGATGGACCTAGAGATTATCATACTAAGTCAGAAAGAGAAAGACTAATACTTTATGATATCACTTATACGTGGACTCGAACATATGACATAAGTGAATTTATCTATGAAACAAAAACAGACTCACAGACATATACAACAGACTGGGGTTTACCAAGGGGAAGGGATGGAAATGAGATGGAGTGGGACTTTGGGGTTAGCAGATGCTATACGATGGATAAACAGCCAAATCCAACTGTACAGCACAGGGAACTATTTTCAATTTCTTGTGATAAATCATAATGGAAAAGAATATGAAAACATGTGTGTGTGTGTGTGTGTATATATATATATATAAAAACTGAATCACTCTGCTGTACAGCAGAAACATTCACATTTACAACACTGTAAATCAACTATAATTTTTAACAACTGAAAATACAGGGGGGGAAAAAGGTTTCAAAAAAAGAGTGATGGGTCGCGGAAAGCGACTGCTTGTACTCCAACCTCTTTTATGTCATTCCTGTACGGTCTAGGAAGTTACCTCACCTCAGTTTACCATTCTGTAAACGGTAAGAAAACCACCTATATGACGGTATCATAGAGGATTAAGTGAGACCTCCCAGGTAAAGCTCGTAGTTAGGTATCTGGCACTCACCAAGCACTGTTCTCACCGTCAGGAGGATTTATTTGAAAGACCACCTGGGCCGAGTGGGCCACTGGCCCATATGACGGCAGCAGCCCCATCACAAGATTAGGGGAGGTCTGGGAGTGAAGGACTCGAAGGGCGCGCTCGCAAACCAGGAAGCGGTTCCCGGTTTTGGAGTTTCAGTTGTGCTAATCCGGGATTCGGCCGGGCTGCAGTTGGCTCGGGGAAAGCCTGGGCCCGCCGCCTCCACGACTCCGAGTTCCGCGTAGGGCGAGATGGACCAGGGAAGCGAGGAGTGTAGCCCAGCCTGGTCCACGCGCCCGAGGCCCGCCGGGACCGGAGAGATCGAGTGAGCTAGCTGGTCGCGCCATGGCCCCTGCCCCGCCCGCCCCGCCCGCCCCGCCCGCCCCGCCTCTACTTACCCCTGCGCCGCCGCCGCCGCCGGTCCCGGAGCCTGAGAAGAAACAGCGCCCGGCGCGCGACAGGAATGTCGTCGCTTCCTGCGTCGGCGCTGGGCTGATGACGAGCTAAGACGCGTCTCCGCCGCCGACTCCCGACCTGAACAGAGTGCCGGGAGTGCGCTGCGCGTCACTTCCGGCTTTGGCGCAGGCTGGTGACAACTTTAGGGGCGGATGATCGGAGCCGGCAGGCATCTGGGCCAGCCTGGTTGGGTGGTTGTGACTGCGTCCTCTCTCCCCGCTCCCGTGACCCCGGGGCAAGACCCTGAATCTTCCTAAGAGAAGACGAATCTTGCTTACGGAGCGGGGCGGGAGAGCGGTTACCGCAGGATTTTAAGTTGTGCGAAGACCAGGGATGACACAAAGTTAGTGCTTACTCAGGCTCGCCTGCGAAGGTTTTTAAAGACGTTGAATCCTGAGGTTCGGCCTCAAACCTGCTCAGGTTCAAGCAAATTATTCTTCGAACCTTTGTGGTCACAGAAAAATGGTAATGCGACATCGTGAATCTCAGGAAGAGAACGGTGAACAAGTATCATTCACTTGCAGTGTGTGCAAGTCGTGTGCGACTCTGTGCGACCCCATGGGCTGTAGCTCACCGGGCTCCTCTGTTCATGGAATTTTCCAGGCAAGAATACTGGAGTGAGTTGCCATTTCCTCCTTCCGGGGATCTTCCCAACCCAGTGACTGAACCTTCCTCTCTTGGATCTCCTGCTTTGGGAAGCGAATTCTTTACCACTTAACGCCACCTCCAGTTTACTACCTGGCCAGAAATGGAAAATGTAGAAAAATTCTGACCAGAAATTAGGGCCCAAAGAGGGTGTGTGGAAGTGAAATTCTTTCTCTTCCCAGAAAGAATTGTTTTTTCTGTGCCCAAGCTCTTGTTTTGCTTCCTGAGTTTTTGGTGACAGGAAAAACCTTCAAAAAACAGATGAAGGCAGTAAGAACCCACCCATGTTCATTTCAGTAGCCCAAACACTTGAGACTTACACAAAGGAGAAAACAAAGTACACATTGAACATTTATTTTACTTTTGTAGAACAAGAGTCCTAGATAGTTGCTACCATGGTAGCTTAATTTGGACAAAGTAACCAGTAGGCATCCACAGGATTAATTATACAGCATTGATGTATAGCAGAATACACAGTGACTCACTAAATTATGTAACCACCATTTTTCTAGGAAAAATTGATCTAATTGCATAAATACTGGAATAGGTGAAATAAAAAACACTAAAATTTTGAATAATATACTTTTAGTTCTCCACAGTTTTTTTTTTTTTTGTTTGTTTTTTTTGGTGTAAAGCAAGTATAATTTGGTTCTGATATAGACAATTTATTCGTATAATTTTCAAGTTTTTCAGTATGGGAAAGTCACCCTCACTGTGACCCTCTGCAATGATGGGTCCACAATACTCCCTGGGTGGGTTCAGACTCAACTCACACATCTACAGTCTAGAAATGGCACATCAACTGAATGCCAGTTTCCCTCAAGTGAAAAGCAAGAAAAAAAAGACTTTGCCAATTAGAACAGTTTCCAAGTCAGTCTGGACATCTAGGCAAGGATGCAATGGCAGCATCCAAGCCCTCCGGAGAAGAGGAGGAAATACTACAGAGAGAGAAAACTGGAAGGTTTTATACCCAGAGCATCAGGGTGACCAAGCCAAGTGATGGTTGGCACAACCACCTGGTTGCTCTTTGCTCTTCAGGAGAGAGAAACAGGCCAACTCATCAGGGAAGTAGGAACATTCTTATTGTAAGCTAGGAAAATAAAGAGGTCCCAACCAGGGCATGAACGTATTCTGGAAAAGAACAGAGCCCTTACTACAACATTGGTCACAGGCAAACA
Organism: Cervus canadensis; assembly: GCF_019320065.1. NCBI lineage: Eukaryota > Metazoa > Chordata > Mammalia > Artiodactyla > Cervidae > Cervus > Cervus canadensis. Next base: position 28,763,690 of record NC_057398.1, read on the forward strand.
GAAGAGGGTTTCTACCTGTAATAGCATCCTTGTTTAATTTTTCCAACCTAGGTAAATAGTGAAAACACTTCCAGGCCTCAAGAAGCACATCCCCAGGACAGATGTAGAAAGTCATGTTGTGTTTCTGTGGTCTCTGCTGATCTGTCTATAAATGACCATCCACAGGATAGTCAGTGCCACACGGGAGGCAAAGTCCCTCAGTTTGGGGCAAGTATTTTAAGGGCCTGCGGATAGCGCGGATCCACGTGGCTTACTCTTCGTGCAGCACTTTTTTATTGTGCAATTTACAAATTAAAGACACATTTTGGATTATGCAAGAGTATTCTCAGCTTTCCAAGGCGATGATTTTAATGCTAATATGCAGGAAGTTACGACTATCAGAATTCTTTTTTTTTTTAAAAAAAAGCCTTTCATGCCACTCAACAGTGGAAATTTCCTTGAAAGCCAGAGATCTCTAAGTATTGATGCAAGCAAGCAGATGACCAGAGTCAGAAGCCTGGTTCATGAGTTTGTTTACAAAGACATGGACAACGACCATGGACCCAGAGGAAATGGACCTAGTGTTGGCGTTGGTACAAGCTGGCCTGCGACGGTTCAGTGAAAGGAACATACTAGAAAACTACTAGACAAAGTTAATTAAAAAACATGTCTGTACAGTTATTAAGCAAACACCCACGCAGGCTGTGGGGTTTGACTCTCCTCCCAGAAACGCCCACCATGTGGATGACTTGGGGCAGAGTCAATGGACGGAATGTGGCCATAGCATGTGTCCCGTGGGCGCCAGGCCCCGGATTCCCTGCTGGGGATGAGGGATGGGGGATGCCCCAGAAGCAGCTTTGCTAGAAACTGCCTCATTTACTAATAATTTAGGAAAATCTTTCTGGTCCCCAGATCTGGAAAATCAAAACAGGCCCCTAACAACACTCAGACACAAGCAGCTGGTACCTGATCACTCTCAGATGACAGTCTGCACCTGGTGACACACACGCTCCCCTTCTTCATGTCTCGCCCGCAGCTGCAGGTGTTGTGGCCCCAGTCTGAGGTCAGAGGCTAGAGCCCCCCGGAAGTGGTGCTTTCCCTCTGGTCCTCACAGAGCAATGTGCCGCCCCAACCACTGCCCCAGTCCTCTTTAGCTTTGTTTAGGGGTAAACAGAAAAAGAGGAAAGGGGGAAAACCTGGGAAAGACACCAGCTACCCCTGCACAGGGAAGCTGCGTGTGACCTGCCGACCTCTGAGCAAGGAGGTCAGCTTCATAGAAGGTTGTAGTTAAAAGGCCCCATTTTTAATCCCTCATCACAACAGACTTTCAAAGTCAGCAGAACTTAATGAGACGCACTTATTGCTCTTTGTTTCCAAGAGACTTGCTCTCCAGGAAGGGCTGGTTTATATTTTCCAGTTGAGAAGCCAACCAGAAAACCAGAGAAGCAATTAAGGCGCCGGGGCCTGGACAGCAGGGACTGTTCCCAAGCCTCGTGGACCACTTGTGCCCTCGGGTCGCTCCGTCCCACAGGCCAGCTAGAGATGGGCAGGTGGCCAGCCCACGGCCCCTGAGTTGGGCTGTGCCTGACAAGTCCCAGAGCTCGAGTCTGGTAGGTGGGAGAGGGGCTACACCCTGACCAGAAGTTCCAACAGGATGTGGGGCGAGGAGTAAAGAGAGAGGTGGAGCCTCAAACACCTGTCTGTCTGTCTGTCTGTCTGCCCTGGGGGAGAAGGGCTGGGCTGGGTCTGACTCTGGTTTACCCGGCACACTCCATGCATTCCAGAAGCCATCTGTGCCTCTGTTTCCTTTTAAAACCTACACTGTCATTTAAAATGCAGCATAACAAAAGTGTAAACACTCCACATTCGTCCTGCTCATCATTCACGAGGGGGAAATCGTTAACACCCTTGTCAATGAGACCAGGAGGCTCCAGACTGGCTGGGTGGAAACAGGGGATCCTGGAGCCCCTTAGAAGAGCCTGCCTCTAACCTACGAGTATGGGGAACAGAAGGGACACAGGCCCGCCCTGCCTTGTGGCCATCTACCTGCAGCTTTCAGGCTGGAAACCACATCTGGGTCTCGGAGGGGCAACCTGGCTGCCCACAAGGGACAGGACCCTCTGGAGGTGGGAGGCTCAGCATAGCAGATGCAGGGAGGGGCAGCCCGCCTTCCCTAAGTGGCACTGATGTGACAGCTCTGCCTTGGGTAGAGGAGATGGACACCCTGCCCTCAGGAGCAGGAAACCCCAGGTTCTCACCCCATCTGTACTGTGCCACTCTCTGCCCACTGCAGTGGCCTCTGTGCCCTGGCCCTGGGGGCCTCAGCCTGGCCAAGGAGCAGGGTGGACTCCAGCAACCGCTGATGGCTGGCATGCAGGAGCCGGTTCCCTACACTGGCTCCAAATGAGGGGGTGCCTGCTGGCACCTGGACACAGCTCCAGCTTCACAGCTGTCCCAAGTGGTCATCACTCACAGAGGAGTTAGGGCCTGGCCTGGCTGCTGGGGTGCGGAGGCTGCCGGGAGGAGGTTGTCAGGGCGCTCGGCCATGGCTCAGTGGCAGCTGTGTTCTCCAACCCAATTCAAGTTCCTGCCAGTTCTGACTCACAGCCCCAGAAAAAAGCAGAAAAGGCTGCCCACCTTGCCTCCCACAATGACTATGACCCATGGAGCCAGGTGGTCCCATACCCGCTGTCCACGGGGAGGGAGAGGCAAAGGGGGTCCCCCGTCAGCGAAGAAGCGAAGAGGGGGTGGTGTGGTGCCCTCATGGCTTCGGGGCTCAGTGGTGTGGCCGGGGGTCCTGGGGGAGCAGTGGCTCAGAGCTGCCATCCGGGGGCTGGGTGGTGGCCGAGGCCAGGCTCTGCATGGCCTCGCGCTGCTGTTGCTTGGCCTTATTGTAGAGCAGGACGCCAGCTGTGACCAGCACGGTGCCCACAGCTGACAGGCTGGTGACTTTGTTACCGAAAACGATGACGCTGAGCCAGATGGACAGGGCATGCTTTACTGTGCTGGCAACGCTGCAGGAGGTCAGGGAGGTCAGCGGGGCCAGGGGCGCCTCCGCCAACCCCCCTTTGTGTTGGGGTCCTACCTACTAAAACAAATCACAGAGAAGGGGGACCGCAGAGCTGGGTGCCATCTTCAGGCTCAGCCTTGTGCCTTACTTTGTCCTTTCTTTGACGGAAATACTTCTAAGTGAACTGTAGGCATCACAACCTTTCACCCCAACACTGCAGCCTACTCTCCAGAGTGGGAAGTGTTCCCTTAGGAAAGCTGTCTGGGAGTGACACCATGCTGCTTGCTCACTGCTGGGACCTCGTGAGGATGCAGTGACCACAAGGGTTTGTCTTCTGGGCTGCCATTTTGGATGATTTAAAGTTAACTTTTGTATTTTTCTGCCGTAAGCTATTTTCCTTAAAAAGAACCAGTTTCCTGTCTTTATATGGACCATCACTAACAACCCCTGAAAAGCAAAGTTTCAGGGATATTTGGAAATAATTCCTGCTGTCCTACAGGAAACAGACCCATCAAACATACTGACAGTGTGAACGTCAGGGCACGTGTCACTCAGGCAGCCCCAATAGTGCTGAGGCCCCTCCCCCGGGATGTGGGAAGAGTGCTGCCAGGTCTGAGAGCAGCATGAGGCCCCTGAGGCCCTCAGTTCTGAGGACAATCCCGCTCTCCCAAGACTGTTCTGAAGTTAAAGGACAAAGCTCCGCTAAAAGGTTTCCACAACAATATGACAGCCAAATCCAAGGACAATCACTGGGGGGGTTTTCAGGCTTGCTGGTGACCTGGGCTCCTTCCTTTCTGTTACCAAAATCCCTCTGCTGTCAAATCAGCACTTAGTCTGTCCAGTTAGGGAGGAGGCTCATGAGACCCAAGCTTGGGGCTGAGTTCCCAGCAGAGAGTCAGTGGCCACGTGGGGCTGCTGAGTGTGAGCTGATTAAAGTCAGAAAAACAGACTTTAACTCCTCAGCACTTGGCCAGTTCCAGGTGCTCAGGATCCACACATGGCCAGGGGCTCCCACCCTCCATCATCCCAGGAGATTCCCCGGACAGTGCTGTTCTGGGGAGAAGTACCTCACGACAGTGCAAGGAACTCTCTTCTGTGCACAGATTCCCAGTGGGGATCCCCCTAAAAATCCATTTCACAGACTTTCCTATTCATGTTTCAAATGGCACCGATACAGAATGGCCAAGTAATTACGACCCCTGGCCACAGCGATCACTACATTTGTGACCCACAATCACAGAGCCCTCTGATAAAAACGTCAGATGGCAAGCGTTCCCCTCGATGTGACCCGGATGCACCTCATCTCCTGTCCTTACCTGAAGGTCACAGGGGAGATCCTCCCCATGAGCGCGTAGGCCGTGACGCTCTGCAGGTGGAACAGCACGCCGTCCGCCAGCAGCAGCAGCACCACGTCCTGGCTGTAGCGGAAGCTCCTCCCACTCCTCCCGATCACCGGCAGGTCCTGCACCAGAGCCAGAGGGACGCCTGCTGCACGGACCCAGGGGGAACTCCAGTGGCATCTGTGCCCCGGGGTCTGGGTCAAGGGAGTGACACCGCGGAGGGCTCTGGGGCCGCATGTGGACGGCAATGATCAAATCTTTACACACGAAACACACACAGCCTCTAAGCATGGGACAAGATGCCCAACATCACTGACCATCAGGGAAGAACAAATCAAAACTACAACGAGGGGGCTTCCCTGGTGGTCCAGTGGCTTAGAGTTTGCCTACCAACGCATGGGACGTGGGCTCCGTCCCAGTCAGGGAACGAAGATCCCACATGCCACGTCACGACCATGCCCATGTGCCACAGCTGAGCCCGCAGTCCAGGGCCTGTGCTCCGCAACCAGAGAAGCTACCACAATGAGACGCCCAAGCGTAGCAACGAAGACCCAGTGCAGACAAAACAAACAAATAAAAAGAAAGCCTCAGGGGAAAAAAAGTACAACGAGGTACCAGCTCACACACATCGGGATGACTACCATCAAAAAAACAAAAACCAGAAAACAACAAGCACTGGTGAGGAAAGGGGAAGTTGGATCCTGAGCACTGCAGATAGGAATGCAAAATAGTGCAACTGCCGTGGGAAAACAGACTAGTCAACCCTCAAAAAATTACACACAGAACTGCCATGTGATCCAGGACTCCACTTGTGGTCTGTACCCTGAAGAGATGATAGCAGAGTCTTGAAAAAGTACTTACACACTCACATTCAGAGCAACATTACTTACAACAGCCTAAAAGTGGAAGCAACCCAAATGTCCATCACTGGAAGATTGGTAAACAAAATGTGGTCTAGCCATACATCTATTCAGCCTTAAAACAGGGAAGAGGTCCTGACACCTGCTCCATCGTGGATGGCCCTTATGACACGAAGTTGAGTGAAATGAACTAGATGCTAGAGGACAAATCTTATGTGATTCCATTTCTATGAGGTCCCTGGAGGAGTCAGAGTCACAGAGACACAAGGTAGGAGGGTGGCAGCCAGGGGCGAGGGAGGGGGTAACAAAATTCAGAACCTCTCCCCCAACGTATGCCTCTTTGGCATAAGAATCGTTTTTGAGCTGAAGGCACTGAGAAAACAGCAGGTGCCAGAAGAGTGCTCTAATCTCCCTTTTCCTTCCCAGAAGCAGGAGACAAACCCCACATGGGAGCTGCCCCTTCCCCCCAAGGAGAGGGGATTCAGGGGCCTTGTCATCATTCCCCTCATCCCCCTTCAGCCGCCCCAGTGTCTCAGTCACTTGCCCACAATCACCTCTTCATTCAACCTGACGTGGAAGCACTCACTGAGGTCTGCCACTTGTTTGGGGCTTCATTTGCTCTGGCATCACATGAAGCTAGTATTAAATGAACCTATGTGCTTATCTCCTGTTGATCTAAGTCAGTTTAACTCTCAGGCCCAGCTGGAACTCAGGGGGGGTGGGGTAAGTCTTGTCCCCTCCACCTGGTGGGGTGGAGTGGGGTGAGGAATTAGCATTTAATGGGTCAGAGCTTCAGTTAGAGACGATAAAAAAATTGGGGTAATGGTTGCACAATGATGTGAATGCGTACCTGAAATACACTGAAAAATGGCTAGAATAGTAAATTTGATAGATATTTTATCATAATAAAATAAGTTTAGATGTGCATGTTCTTTTACTCAACCATTCCAATCCAAGAACACAACCCAGAGAAACATCCTCACCCACTAAAGACATGACACAAGGAGTTCCCTGTTATGTGCTGCATGTACAGAGCAGTGGCAGGGCCAGACCACCACATCTGGTGGGTCAGGGCAGAGCTTGGACTGGGCAGCTCAGCACCACTGTGTTGAGAAGACAGGTCCACACAGATGCACATCTGCACTCCTACAGGACTCACGACACACGTAAGCAGGTTTGTGGCCACGCAGACACACTGAGGGAGCAGCTCCACTAGGAGGGGGCCTGCCAGGGGCTGGGGACAGTCCACTCTGTTTTACATGTTTCTGTCCTGTGACTTATTCTATGGTGGTCACAATGTTTTTAAGTAAGAGAAGAAATAAGAAACAACTGCAGGAGTTCCCTGTTGGCCTGGTGGTTGGGACTCAGCTCTTCCACTGCTATGCCCAGCGTTCAATCCCTGGTTGGGGAACAAAGATCCTGCAAGCCATGAGGTGCAGCCAAAAAGCAACAACACAAGAGTGTGCCTAACACCCCCCTGCCAAAGTTTCCAGAACTGGGGCTGTAGCCCGGCCCTCACGGGCACCAGACCTGCTTGGGTTTGCATCGGTCAGGCCCCCTCGGGCGCGTGGCAGCCACACAGTGCCAGGCTCACCCCTTGAAGGTGACTGTGATGGTGGGACTCACCATGAAGAAGATCCAGGCTGGGACGAGCATAGCCACGGCCGCTGTGCTAGTGTAGAACTGCAGCTCCGCAGCCCTGTGGGACAGGGCAGGTGTCTGAGCCTCCCACACCCTGCAGCCTCACCCCGGCCTACCCTACCCTGCCCCTAGCCTCGCTACCCCCTTCTCCCCTGCTACGGGACAGTGACAGCATCCCTGGCTGAGGGCAACTGGAAACAGGTGGGTTTTTCTCCCCAGTTTCAACAAGGTTCTTTTAAAAGCACCGGGGAAATGGGAGGGTCAGAGCTGGGGCACAGGGAGCTCTGGGAGGTTCGGGGCTGGGGTCTAGGGCACTCTGGGAGTGTTGGGGCTGGGGTCCAGGGCGCTGTGGTCTCTGTGGGGCAGTGACACTTACGAGAATCTATATTTGTCCCCACTGAGGAGTTTTTTGGAGAAAACGTTCTGCAAACTAGAAGAAAGAAGAGAAAAGATTATGTGAGCTCAGAGGCCACCTTATACAAAGTGCCTTGTCCTCTGGAAACGGGTACACATGGAGGTCCTTGAAGACAGCCCTGGGCATCCATGAGCCAGGCTGAGCTGCCCCTTTCACAGGTGGGTAAGCTGAGGTCTTGGAGGTGGAGGGCATGCCTGGGGTTACCCAGCTCTGCACAGAACCCCTCTTGGCACCCAGAGCTCCCACAAATCAGCTGTAGCCACAGGACAGACAATATGAGCACAGGAAGACCCAGGGAAACAGAGATAGAACTCCTGGCTGGGAAGGCCAGTGGTGGCTGAGAGGAGACAGGACAGTGTCCAGCTTCCAGACCACCAACACTGCCCCCAGCTCTGGCCAAGGGAACTTGAACCAAAGTGAGGCTGGGGGAGACACTCACAGGCCACCCCCTCTAGGGATGACACTGCGGGCCAGTGGGAAACCTGGCGGGACTTGTGCGAGGATGGTCCCTGCAGGATAGCGGCCAGGAGGTCTGAAGCATCTGCAGGTGAGTGAGGAGGCCTCTGAGACCATACTGTGCTGGAGTTAACAGGTTAAGATGCAAACTGGGACTGAGCTGGGCGATGTTTCTGGGAATCAGAGAGGCAGAGAAGGCTGAAGGAAACACAGCAAGTGTCAGATGGAATGAAAGGTGGTTTCTTGTTTTACTCATGCACCACTCAGAAACCCTCTGGTCTCTCTGGAAGTACCAGCAATGACACAAGCTTAGACACAAGAGCCGCTGCCGCCTCCCTTCTCCCCTCAGAGACGGTGACGCACAAGGAGCAGGCTGCGTGGAGCTGTCAGCCATTGGGCCTGATGCCCACACTCCGGCAGTGGGACACGGGGCCCCACGTGCCCAGCTCCCACCCTACAGACTCACCAGTCCATGATGTTGGTGGACAAGGCGGCTGAGAACCCCAGGAAGTTGAAGCTCATCTCGGTGGCCGTGCACAGTGCCAGGCCACCCATGACAGGGATGAGGGAAAGGTTGACCAGTAGCCCTGCAGGGGGAGAGCACATGGCTGGGCTGCAGTGCCCCCCAGTGGACCCAGCTGCCCCCCAGGGGTGCTCTGCTTGCTCACTTCTCGCTGGAGGGAAAAAATAGCACATGCCTGTCACCCACTCCGGCCAGACACGTGGAGCAGAGGACTCCACACTGGAGTCGCCAGCTCCAAGCCCCGCTTTCTGCACCCCACCCCACAGTCCCCAAGCTCTCACTTGTGAAACAAAGGGGCTGAAGGGTGGTCTCCAGGGAAGGCCAGGGGAGGAAGGAGGCCCCATACCTCAGGGCATCCAGCCCTCCTGCCTTCATAACCAACAGTCTTGACAGGAGGGTTAAAAGTCCTTTCGGGACAACAGAAAAACTTGTCACTGGGTACAAGGCCTTCAGCTCCCCCTACCCCCCATGCCTCTACCTTGATTTCGGACATGGCATTTCATTAATCTTGAAATTCAAAGCAGACAAAGGGACAAGCCTTTCACACTTAGCAAAACAGAGCAGAAATGCAGCCCTCAGACAATCTGGTAACCTCCTGAGACCGTGGCCACTACCCCGCCCAGGACAGTGCTGTCCACACAGCAAATCCATGGGCCTATGAGGCCTCGAGTGTCACCATGGAAGGAAGTGTCTGCTGGGCGCGGACCACACGCAGGGCCATGGCTGGGAGGCCGCCAAGGAGGCAGATGCCTGCGCTGTGGGCGGTGGTGGGTTCAGGGCTCCGCTGGGGCTGTGCCCCTTGACAGACCCTATGAGGTTGCTCTGCTAGGGTGCCTTCAGGGGTCACCCCTCTGGGGACTCCACACCTTGGCCCCACAAGTCTGGGTATCTCAGTCATTCTCCCCAACAAATTGCATTTTATCAAGATTTCCTAATTGTTCCAGCAAAACACTGTCTTCTCCATGGCCCGATGTTCTCAAGGCCTTTGAAGTCCCCTCTGCGTGGTGAAGGCAGCAGTGCGGTCAGGCTGTTTCCTGCTGCGTGGGATTGCAGGACCTGCGGTCACACTTTGATCTGACTCTGCTTTGCCATCACCTGCACATCGGCCTGGCTCCAGGGGCCGGTCTGCGAGATGCCCAGCTGTGCCCTCTCCCCACCACCTCCTCCCCAGGGTGCTGGGCACTGCCTTGTTTTACCTTCTGGTCATTTCCTAATTGAAGCCAACTCAGCTCCCTCTCCGAGCAGCACTCCTACCCCCAGGGCAGACATATGTCACGTGATGAGTCTGCTCATCACAGGACCCCACCCCCTACAGGCTGGCAGGACAGTCAGGGACATGTGTGCAGCTGGACAGTGCCTGCCCCGGCCCAGCTTAGAGATCTGTGATTGCGTCCCATCTGCTGAGCCTTGGGGGAACAAAAGGCGCAATGAGGGCCGGGCATGGGGGGCTGCTCACCAGTGTGCTCCCCCAGGACCGTCCGTGACAGGATCACAGTGAAGATGGGAGCCGAGCTCTTCACGGTCTCAGCAAAGGACACCGCCACATTTTTCAGGCTGACTAGACCCAACACCACTGTTGCAAACCTAAGACAATCAAAAGCATCACAAATCAGTGCATTCCCTCTCTCAGGAGTCAGCCTGGAGGGTCTGCCCCCACCCTGCTCCCCACTCCCAGGATCACCTGATGCTAATAGCCAGCTGGGGGAAGAGATTTCACAAAAACAAAAAACTCAGACACCCAACCTGAAATGTCAGTGGGCTTACCTCATCAGACCTACGAACAGCATGGTCATGATGAAATTGGGTGGGTAAGAAAGCCGAGTTTTGTGCTGATACAAGCAGCAGGGAACAAATATTTTAACACAGCCGATAAGCGTGGTTGAGAGCATCTGCACAGCCCCTGGAGGAGACGAGGCCCGTGAGCAGAGGGGTTCCCTGGGGCTCTGTCCCCACCAGCCCGGGCAGGTACCTAGTGAGCAGAGGGGTTCCCCGGGGCTCCGTCCCCACCAGCCTGGGCGGGTACCTAGCATGCTGGGTTCCCCTTCCAGCAGGGACAGGATGTACTTGTTGAGAAACAGGGTGCAGAAGCTAAAGAAGAACCAGAGTGTGAGGTAGGTCAGGGCGCGGGCGCCCCACACGCCCAGGTCTGCCTCGATGACGGTAGTCTCCGTGACGGTGACCGTGAGCACCTGCTCCTCAGGGCTGCCATCGCTCTGGCCGAATGCGATCTTCTCACTCCGGTGGCTGAACACAGGGGCCCAGGCCAGGAGCGGCCGTCCCCCAGGCTTCTCGCCAGGGCCCGGGTCCAGCTCCACCAGGGCTGGGGGTTTCGCGGACGCCGACATCTCAGGGGTGGCAGAGGGCTCGGGTCAGGGACCCAAGGACAGAAGTGGCAGCCATGGTGACACCAGGCAGGGCGAAGGCTGGAGCTGAAGGAAAGGACGGGATGAGGTGGTCCTGAGTGGCCAAGGTCCTGCCAGGTTCAATCACCCCCTTAACAGTAACTTAAAGCACAAACTCGGGACCACGGTCGGCCACGCACCCAGGAGCCCCAAAAGAGCAGGAGCGGGCGCCCCGCTGAGACCATGGCCTACACCAGCCTAGCCTCCCTTCCCTCCCTACACAGCTGACCCTCCAGTAAGTTCCACTCAAACTTTTCTAAAGCACCTGGTGATCTGGCCTCCTCCAGCTACCCTCCTCCCTCGGCCTCTCCCTCAGCTCAGCGAGACCTGTGTCTTCACTGTCCCCTGCCCCCACCTCAGAAGCTGTCTCCAGTGCTCTGCGTTTCTCTCCACCCACCAGGACCAGACAGAGCCCAGAAGGGGCTGCCCTGAGCTCCCTCCCACCCAGCTGGCTCTCCAGCGCACAGCACCCTCCCCCGCCTTGATGTTTCATCCAGAGTTTTGAACTGTCCTTGGTGGGAGGGCTGACCAAACCAGCCTGTTCCCCTTGACTTTCCATTCCTCCTTTGCATCATCTCTTTCATGGTCCAACAGTTCATCACCCAGGACCTGACATTACAGTCCTCATCCTTCAGTGGTCAGCCGCCTCCAGCTTGAGGGGGCAGTTTCTGAGCACACACCCTGGGAGGAGACTCCTCTTGGACCTGAGGGCCTGCCTGCGGGTGCGCAGGGGGCTGCCTCTGTCTTGCAGCCAGGAAAGACACTGCTTCCTCCACAGACTCACACCTCTTGGCTTCCCCAGAGAGGCCTCGCTCAGCCCTGAGACCACGCGCAGTCAGACCCAGCCTCTCACGTGCGCTGGTGGGTGGGTGCTTCAGTTTTGGCTTTGTCCCCCGCTGTGCCACACAACTTGTGGGATATTAATTCCCCAAACAGAGATTAAACTCGAGCCCCAGCAATGAGAGCACAGAGTCCTAATCGCTGGACCTCCAGGAAATTCCCAGTTTGGGCTATAAGCAGTGTCCCAGTGATGACCACCAGCCCAGGAGGCCTGGCTGCTCCTCCCCAGTGACACCAAACAGGAGGTCCCAGCCCCCTGGCCATCCCCTCCCCCAAGCAGCCAAGCCGGTCGACGATGTCCTGATCCCTCAGATGCTGGCGTTTGGGGGATGCCCATCGTGTTTTCACCTAACTGCCAGGTTTATGTAGAAGAGGCATCGGTATTTAACTTGCTGTGCCACCCACCAAAAGGGCTGGCTCCTCTACCATTACCGCCCCAGGCCCAGTTCTGCTCAGGCTCATGTGAGCCAGATGGACTCGTGACCTCCAGCTCCCACCCAGGGCAGGGCTCCTGGCTAAGCTGCCCCCGGCTCCCAGTGTCCAATCAGTGTCCTCAATCACTCCACAAGCTCAGCAATGCTTGGTCTCGCCGGGCACCCAAGCCTCCACATGCACACCAACCCTGGGGACACCACAGCCGTCCTGACGCAGCCCAGACCAGGACGGGTGCACCCAGCCCTCCTGTGGGCTCTACTTCCCCACAAGACGCACAAGCCCTTCGACCCCTCTGGCACTGCCGGGGTCAGATCTCCACTAACACCCCGTCCTCCCTCCTCTTCCTGGCCTGTGGCCCATTCCCTCTGGACAATACCATGCTGGGAGCTGCACCTCCATGGGCAGCCCTGGGCTTCTGGTCACCCTTCAGTGCCTTGGCACCTAAGCCAAGGAGGAGATGGCAGGGGCCAAGTACCCATCGAAAAGCAGGAGATGCTGCTCTAAAAGTCACCAGAAGAGGGTCCCCTGGGAACAAAGACCAGGGCAGGAGAGACAGAAACCTCACCCAGGGCATCAGGCTCCCAGGGAGCTCGACTCAGGCGGGCCTGGACGTGGGCGCTCCAAGGACCCCCAGCAGCACACAAGGAACGCGAGGGGGCAGGCAGCAGACAGCAGGGACCACACTGACCAGGATCCTACCTCTGGACACAGCCTGTAGGCGCTGAAGCAGCCCAGCCGAGAGGGAGGGGTCGGGTGCCCTAGAGAACCAATTCCAACTCAGTCTGAGGACATTCCTGGGTGAGGATCAAAGATCAGCGATCACCCTGCCAGTGGGGGAGGAGCCACCTCCCGGAAACTCAAGGAGAGACAGAAGTAAACTCAAGGAGGGACAGAAGGCAGGACGGAGTCCTGCAGACAGACAAGAAATTGTCAGGAACAGATCAGTGGGATGAAAAAACGGAAAGCCTAGAGAGGAAACGTCCACGACCCCACAACCCCTCAACCCCATGGCGGCCTCAGACTATCTCCCAGCACGGTGTTAACCAGTGACCAGAGGCCATCACAACTTTACTCCCCAGAAAAACGAGCGGTTGCCCCGCCCATGGAGGCACCAAAGTGGAACCCCCAGGGATGAGACAGACACCATGTGTCCTAATCCACCATGCTGAACCTGGTGCCGCTGCAGTTTCCCTGCCACGAGCACAGCTCTGACGGTGAGAGTTAGGGTCTTGAAAGAAAGCCGAGCAGAGGAGGCTGGACGGCAGAGGCCCGAGCGCCAGGTGAGGCTATAGATCCACACAGCAACCACGCCCCGGATCCCGCCAATGCCAGCACTTTCTAAACACTTATGCCCTTGGGAACCAGGTCCATGCTCCACGTGCTTAAAAAACAAAAATGCCCACATCAATAACATGTCTAGAAACAAAATCTCTAATGCGCGATACAGATAGAAATACCTAAATCAAAGCACAACTCAGAGGAACAACTTCAGCCCATTGAGAAGCAAAGGGAAGGAAGTGACTGGGGAGACTGCATGGGCGCTGGGGTCAAGCGCAGGTTCTAGACGAGACCTGGGCGAATCTGGGGGGCAGCACTTAAGGAGGGGCAGACAAGGGAGTGGGCTGCACGAAAGCGGGGGGGGGGGGGGCACAGTGCGCCTGCTTCCACATCCACTTACAACTCTGCCCACGCGGAGGCCTGGAACAGAGACGCCCCCGCAGCAGGGGTGGTGCTGGTTTCCAAACCTCTGCTCTGCTGAACTGTCTCCTCGCAGAGATGGCTGAGATCAGGGCTGGGGCCACACAGCTGGGCCGGGAGGAGGGTGGGCTCCTGGATGGCATGAGGCCCATGTGAGGGGTGCCTGCCAGCGAAATCCAGGTGGATTGAGAGAAAGTAAATAACAGCAAAGGGCCAGCACGCAAAGGGCCAGCACACAGACGACCACCAGGATCAACAAATGGGAAAAGCTGTTCCTTCAGGTAGAGGGTCACATGACTGACGTGACTAGATGTGCCACCAGGCCCCTGCTGCAGCCCCTGGCGAGACCCACCAGCAGAGGCTGGAAGCTGGTGAAAGTTCAGCAGTGACAGGATGTTCAGTCTTAGTTACATCCTTACAAGGTACTGGGCAACTACAAAAAGCATGATGGAGGCACAAAAGGGAGAAGGAAAAGAGACTCTCCTGGAGAAACGGGGCTGCCCCCAGACACTTGGATGGGGCCACGTGCTGCACTGGTGCAGAGACATGTAAACAAGCTGGGATGCAGGGCCCAGGGTCTGTGCACAGGTAGGACCTGGACCCAAGACAGAGCGGGGCTGTGGCTTCTGGGAGAAGGTGGCCTTGACTCCCTGACACCAGGATGGCTGTCATCCACACCAGTAAAGAGAGACTGGATCCCGGCCTCACAGCTCCAGACACACGCTACCAATTCACAACATCCACAGGGCACTTCCCAGGAACCAGGCAGGGTCTGACCCAGCAGGGCACACATCATGACTCCATGGCTCTTCCCAACAATCCTGGGGAGGCATGCTGTCACCGTGTGAGACACAGCTTCTGTCCAGAGTTGAACCTGGGAGGTTGGGCTGTGGAATGCAACCGTGTGAAACCTCACACTTAGAAGAAAACACAGGGAGTATCTTCCTGATCCTGGGGTAAGAAAAGAGTACCGTTTTTTTGGCTGTGCTGCACAGCCTGTGGCACCTTAGTTCCCTCAACAGGGGCTGAATGCAGGCCCAGCAGTGAAAATGCCAAATCCTACATTGGACCACAGGGAATTTCCAGAAAAGTGCATCTTAAACCAGTCCCCAAAGCATTACCCACAAATATAACCAATCCGATGAGGCTGCTAAAGGAAGAGCTCCTGTGCTTTCACAGTGATCACAATGTAACGTCAACACACTAAACATGCTAAATGACAAGTGACACCTGGAGGGGTCATGACAGCACGACAGGGAGAGAGGATGGATCCCTACAATCAGCAGGAAACGTGGGTAACACACCAGGAGGGAGAAGATGTCCACACGCCCAATGAGTACGAGAGGAGCCGTCAGCTCTGCACCTCTGGACAACGCACACCCAGCTGGAGGCTCAGAGCACTCGTGACCCCACAGATTCTGTGGTCCAGACGGTCGACCAGCATGATGGCGGAAGGGGCTGGGGTCGCACCTCCAAGCCCACACATGCAGCTCCAGCAGCTATGAGGGGAAGACCCTCCACAGGGCTGCGTGCACAGGCTCCAGGCTGTGGGCTGGCGGCTGAGAGCCAGCGCCCAAGGAGGCCGAGTCTTCTTGGAACCTTGGCCCCTTAGCATTTGCTGGACAGAGCTCATGAGAAGCCCACCCTCAAGGAAGGGGGCTACAGAGGGTGTGAACGTCAGGAGGCAGGGTCACAGGTATTACCTTGAAGGTCGCTGACCAAAGGTGCTGACCTCATCCATGGTCAGGGAGATGGACACACCACCCACCCCTACTGCCCAAAGCCATCAGGTCTGACAACACCCAGAGCTGCTGGGAGGTGCGGATCCAGAGGCCTGAACACGGCTACAGTGAGGGCTGGTAACAGAACCTGGGAGAGGACTGGGCACCACGCTGAGAGAGACACCCTGGCACACCCTACAAAGCAGAACCTCCATCCTTGAGGGTCCCCCAGAGATGTCCAGCAGGAGTGCCCAGGGCGGGACTGCTGGTCACCACCACTAGGAGGTGCAACTATCCACCCGCGAGGAGTGAGAAATGCCTGGTGGCACCCACAGCTGACGGTCAGCCAGGTCCCCTTGCTCAGACAGCAGGCGGGCACATAGCACTTACCGCTGGTCACTGGCCAGAGCGGCAGTCCTGTGCAGAAGGCCTGCTCCCAGGTACAGTGAAGCCCCTCAGTAGCTGTACTGGCATCGCATGTGGAGGCCGGGGGCAGCGGCCCAGAACCCAGCAGGTCCAGCTCAGGCAGGCCCACTGGGACCCCAGCTGCCCGCCCTGGCTCTGACCGCCGTCTTCTTTCTCAGTCTCTGTGACTCAAGGCACCTTCACGAGAGGCAGTTCTCATCCTGTGAAAAGCCAAAGGTCAGCAGCCCAAACTGATAACGAAAACTGACCTCACCCAGGGTGGCCTGGAGATGGGGTGGACCAGGCTGAGCGCAGGGCTTGTGGGGCCCCCCACCTCCAGGCCCCTGGTGACACAGGTCTGAATTACCGCCCTCTGGGCTTATAGCACAAATGACAAGAATTGTAATGTAGCCTCTTCCGCTCAGCTTGGAGCCAGCAGCCTATGAGGCGGGGGTTGACTCCACTGCACTCCTGTCCAAAGCCTCTGCAGGACAGGGTCCAGGCGGGCCACTGAAAGGAAACCAGCATCATGTTGCAAAAAGCACACACGTGATGTTTTCATCACATGCAGGCACTGAGACCCTCCCAGCCTCCACCAACCCTGCAACAAGGGCTCTAGACCCTGGGGAGGCTGCCTGGTTCTGAAATGTGGGCGGCCAGGACCACCAGGGCACATTAACCACTGAAGGGAAGCTCAGGGTGGAAGTTACTGACAGGAAGTTGTCAACTTTCCCATCCAGTTTTGCAGAACCCTGAATTCGGAGGCCCATGAGTCAGAGGTCAAGAGTCTCTGTTCTACAACAAGCAACTCAGGATGCTCTAAAACACCTGGTGAGGAAATCTAGGTCGGTTCACATTGTCAGCAGGGCAGTTTAGATAAAATACACTGAAAGTCTACAAATTTCATACTCTTAATTCAGAAATTCCACCTCTAGGGCTTTATCCTAAAGAAATAATCCAACAAAGGCCCAGGCTTGTACATACAAAGATGTTCAAAAGCTTTGTTTTCAAGACTGAGAAGCTGACACTGGCTAAGTGTCAGATTAAAAAAACTGTAACAAACTCTGTCACATAATGGGACACTGTAACCCTACCAGTTGTGACAAAAATATATTTGTCATACAGAAAGTGAGAGCAGAGTTACAAGCTCTCTGTACATGTGTTCAGGTTTAAAAAGTGCCAACGGTTCAGAAGAACACAGCCCAAGGTAACAACTGTGGTCAACTCTCAGAGGCAGAATCTCAGATCCTTCCTTTTGTGTGTGTGTGTGTGTGTGTTCGCTCCATTTTCTAATTTATTTGCATTGAAAATGGATTTTTTAACAAGACCTACTATATAAAAACAGGGAACCATAGCCAGTATCTTATAATAACCTATGACAGGATGGAAAAGAATGACAAAGAATGTTACGTATGTACACCGAATCACTTTACCATACACCAGCAACAAGCACAACTCTGTAAATCAACTATACTTCAATTTTAAGACAAAAATAATTTCTTTAATGTAAAAACTTTTCCTGTTCCCTCTCTTAATGTTCCTTTTCAGGCAGTTTAATATTATTTCATTCTGCTTTAAAATGTTACTTGCCAGTTACAGGATTTTGGGTAAACAACATTACACTCTACTGAAAAACAAGGAACTTTAAGCCATTAAACAAAGAGTCTGCTTCTAAATAGTTCTTTTTTTTTTTTTTTTAAACAGCAGCGACGGGTGAGCAAGGTTTTCAAGGCTTCAGAGCGTGAGCGCTGGGGGAGGAGCGGGCGGCACTGCAGGCCCCGTAAAACCCAGTACAGAAAGTAGGCTGAGAACGACAATGAAGTCTTAGCTCTGGGCCTGACTGGGAGTTTCCCAACCCAATTTACAAAATAACAGTTCGCTAGGACCGGCGCCTGGCAGGACGTCAGTCATTATGTAATTTCCAGTTTTTTTAAATCCTGCGAAGACACCAACTGCAATGAATTTGCTGCGGGCGACTGTGCCCGGAGCGGACAGAGCACCTTTGCCGGTTCTTTCAGGAGCGGCTGCACCTGCTGCGCCAGGGCCGTGCCCACCTCGGGGCGCATCGGTGGGGGGCGGTGTTAAAACGCAAGGGCAAACAAACAAACAAACAAACAAAAGCGCAAGGGCGCCGACCCTGTGTCCCCACCTCCGCCTCTGACAGTACCCCCAGGTATCCAGGCGCTGCGGGCCCCGCGGACCCCCAGCTCCCGCCCCACCTGTGCCCCGCCCGCCGCGGGCAGATTTGGAGCGGGAACGTGGCGCCGGCCTCGGAGGCCTAAGGTCCACTTGGACGCCTGTAAGGCGTGGCGGGGGCCCACATGGTGGACGCTGCAGGAGCGGACCCGGCGTGAAAGTGCTAGGAACGGTTCCCTTCCACCCCCGGGCGGCCTCGGACGCCCAGGCGCGCGTGCCAAGGCCCGGGGTTGGCTGAGTTGGAAGGGGAAGCGGGGGGTCGGCACGGACTCAAAGGGCGACCCCCGGGGGTGACCCGCCCCGCCAACTTTATTTAGCCCTTCACCCACCAAGGAGCCCCCGGGTAGATGCCGAGCGGGCCCCGCAGCCTCAGGGACGTGGGCCCGACCCCGGCCCCGCAGCCGGGCGGGGTCCCAGCGCGCCGGGACGGAAGGAGCGGTCATCCAGGGCCTCGCCGCCCCCTACTCCACACAGCAACCCGCCCTCATCCGGTTGACTGCGGCTCACGGAGCCGAAGGCTGCGGGTCGGGATGGGTGGGCGGACCCGGAGAAAACCCGCAGGTCCCGGCGGGCCACGGGGCGGGGCCAGAGGCGGGGAGCAGCCGCTACTGGCCCGGAAGCCACGCGCCGGAAGTGACGCGTCTGAGGTCCGCCGCGGCTCCTAGCCGTCCCGTGTGACCCATCCCACGGGACTCGTTCCGCAGTGTCCTGAGGGTCTGGGCTTCTCAGCTGCCGCTTGGGTGCTGGGAGCGGGGACTCCCTCCTAAGCGATTCCCGTCGTGGTCGTCCCCTTGGCACCCCCTGGGCCGTAACACATCAGCCCACATGGGAATAGTGCTGTTGGGCGATGGCGACCCCCGTGGTCATCCCCTTGGCACCCTTCGGGCCGTACCTCATCAGCCCAGGTGGAGGTGGTGCTGCTGGGCGATGGCGGCGCGCGGCCTTGGTACCCTCCGGGCCGTAACGCGTGGCCCAGGCGAGGGTGGTGCAGCTGGGCGATGGCGGCCCCCGCTGTCTTGGTCCCCTCCGGGTTGTAGCACCTCGGCCCAGGCTGGGGTGCTGCTGGGCGATGGCGCCCCCTCGCGGTTGTTCTCTTGGCACCTTCCGGGCCATACCATCTCGGCCAGCGGGGCAGGTGCTTCTGGATAATGGCACTCGGTCGTCCCCTTGGTATCCTCCGGGCCGTACCAATTCAGCCCAGTCAGGGGTGGTGCTTCTGGGAACCGCCCTCCCCTTGATACCTTCTAGGCCGTACCACCGCGACCGAGGAGGGGCGGCAAGTTCGTGGAGGAACCGACCTATAAGCTGGCTCTGAGTTTTGGTTTCAAGAGACAAAAATTTCAGCCTCAAGGAGCCTCCCTCAGAAGAGGAAAGACAAAGGGACTGTCCTAGCTGAGAAAGCCAGCGACGGAGGTTCTCTAGGGGCAGCTCGATTCCGAGGCCACGCCCCTGACGAGGACGCTGGTTGGCTGAGTTTGGGGAGTTCCACCAGGGGGCGTGGCCTTGGACCAAGTGGGTGAGGGGCTTCAGTGGGATGGTCTTGCCTGCGCGCGCGCCCCTATCCCCCTACTCATTCCTGGCACCATGCGCAGCATCTTCCTGGCCCGATTTTCCTCCTGGCTTACATTATTAATTTTTAGCTAAAAAAAAATTTTTTAAGTCGTGCCTCACTGCTGTGGGATCTTAGTTCCCGAACAGGGATTGAACCCAGGCTCTTGCAGTGAAAGCTAGGAGTCCTAGCCACTGGACTGCCAGGGAATTCTCTCCACTTACTTTTTTTTTTTTCACAGGGGAGAAGCCCTATGTTTGCATCCACTTACTTTTAAAGGTAATTTTTAGGAGCGAGGTTGCTGCTAATGGGCTCTTCTTCCTCTTCATTTTAATATTTATTTTTATTTGTCTGTATGTGGGACCTAGTTCCCTGATCAGGAATTGAACCCATGTCGTCTGCTTTGGAAGCTCGGTGTCTTAGCTAGTCAGCCACCAGAGAAGTTTCTAATGGGCTCTTCTCAGGGCCTACTTTTTAAAAAATTATTTATTTCGGTTGCACTGGGCACATGTTGCTGCCCTGGGGCTTTCTCTAGTTGTGGCGAGCAGGGGCTACTCTGTTGCAGTGTGTGGGCTTCTCATTGTGGTGGCTTTTCTTGTTGCGGAGCACACACGGGCCAGGAGCATGGGCTCCAGTAGTTGGGTGCACCCGGTTTTTAGTTGCTCTGTGGCATGCAGAATCTGTCTGGACCAGGGATCAAACACGTGCCCCTGCACTGGCAGGTGGATTATTATCCACTGTACCACTAGGGAAGTCCAAGGCCTACTCTTCTTGTCAGACTTTCATATATTTTGCTTCATAGTGTTTTAAAATTACGTTTCTCCTTTAGATCTTGGCCAGAGGGTCAGTTAATGGATGGTGGTATCTGCCTACTCCTGGCGTCTACAGGCAGGGTTTGGGCCACAAGGTACAGGGGAAGGGTTTTCCTTGCGATCCTCCAGAGGGTGTGACCGGAGGAAAGGCCTGGACACCCCAGGGGTTGGTCAGGGGCCTGGGCCTAAAATGCAAAAAAGAAAGCAAAAGTGAAGTTCTCTTAACATCTGTATCTTGGAGCAGAATATGACACCATCATCATCCCTGAAAGTGAGTATTCAGGACCCTGAACAGTTTATGGGGTAGATTTTCCTACTTTGCACAGAACTCTGAGATGCTTGATGACTGCCCAGCAGCACTGGTTGTTGCTGGTCAGTGAGTTACTTGTACTCAAATAATTTCAAAAGCAATTGTATGAAAAGTAGCAAAAGCTTTATAGCTGAGTCTTTCTTACATTTTATCTGAGACAGTTCTTTTTAACAATTCTGAAATGACGTCGGGGCGCCAAATCACCTTATCCTCTTGGGCTGGCCACTCCAGCACAGAGGACAGTGTTACCCAGTCCTTTGACCATGGCTGGAGGAAGTCTTTGCTCCGTGGTCACACTTCCAGAGTTTGTATCCTGCCCCCTTTTGTCTTGTTAATGATTTTTCACCTGAAACAAAGCAAAAAAACAGCCATTTATTTTACCAGAAAGTCAGGTTTGTTTCCCTTGTGGCTCAGCTGTTAAAGAATCTGCCTGCAATGTGGGAGACCTGGGTTCGATCCCTGGGTTGGGAAGATCCCCTGGAGAAGGGAAAGGCTACCCACTCCAGTATTCTGGCCTGGAGAATTCCATGGACTGAATAGCCCATGGGGTCCCAAAGAGTCGGACACGACTGAGTGACTTTCACTTTGTTTCAGGTTTGTTTGGCAGCAGCAAAGAATTATAACTCAGGACATGCAACTGTGATAACCACATGCAAGTCTGGTAAAGCAGAGAGGACACTCTTTTATAGAGGAGGAAGGGAAGTTGTTATTAACAAGCAGTCCATTAAAGGAAACATTGGAGTTTAAATAAGGTGGCTTCTCATTGGCTGAGCCGTTGCCAGGCAAAAAGATCTGCCTGGTAGTGGCGGTGAGGTGGCTGCTCTGGCCACAGGTGCTGGGACTCTCTTCCTCTCTGGTTCTGTGTGGACATCGGGGATACATGCCTGAGGACTTCTACCTTGTGGCCTCCCAACTCCATTTTAGTTGAGGTGTCCCTTGATTAATTTTCAGATAATTCCTCTCTAAATATTTGCAGGAGACATGGCTTTGCTGCCTGTGAAGGGCTGTGTGTGACTTCCAGTATCAGAGAAGCCACAGGAAGGATCTGAGTGGTTTTACCGACGTTTGCTGGAGTTTCGACTTATTCCTTTGACTTGATGCCAAGTAGAATTTGGGGTAAAAGACAGTAGACCAACCAGGATTCTTCACACCCTTGTCATCTTCAAATAAGATCGTTTCAGCCTGTTTGCTTATTTGCAAGTTAAATACAATACCTGTTAGGAAGTTGTTCTTATGAAGGAGCCCTAGCCAAACCCCCTACCCTGGCCCCGCTCCCTGAAACATCCTGCACAGCCCCTTCCCTCGCATCCCCCCATGGCATGCTGGTGTCTGCTGGAACCTCTCAGTCCTTCCCTACCGCCAAGCCAGTCCCCTGCCCCTCGCACAGGCTTGGCCTGTATCCATATCTTGGTCTGAAGTGATGGCTGCAGTCAGGTGGGCCCAGAGGAGCCCATGTTTCGAGGGAAACATGAGATAGCAGCAGATGTGGACCTGGGCCCAGGAGCCCACAGGGTCGGTCCCGAGAACCGGGTCGTGATCGGAGGGTGGGAGAAAGGGTATGGGCCCCCCACCTCGAACCTCCAGACCCACTACAGCACTGACCCACATGATGTAGCTTCCAGGGCGCCCATCCTGACCACAGCCCCTCCAGGCCCATTTTCTATCCCTGCACATTAGGCCTCAAGGTGTCTCTGTGTTGCACGCCATCCACATTCGCCTCACCACACCTTGGGGTGCTTCTGGGCACCTCTACTGGCCTCCCCTAATTAAGACATTCTGGAGGAGGGCAGGTGGAGTGGTCAGCAGTGTGGGGTCATCAGAGCTGCCAGGGCAGAAGGTGGCGAAGGCTCAGACCAGGGGCAGGTAGCCCTTGGGCACCCAAGGCATTGGGGTCTGAGCCTGTTCTGGGTGTCTGAGGGTGGCGGGATCCCAGGACGTGGTCCCCTGGGAAAGGACTTCACAGATCTTAAGTACCATCCCAAGCATGCGGGCCTTCAGACCCAGCTAGCGGGCAGGGCCTGGAGGGGAGCCCCACCGTCAGGTGAGCCCACTGGGGTCTGTCTGGGCCTGGGCTGGGCCCCTGGCCACCCCAGGTCACTTGACTGGAGGGAGTTGAGGCGTCTGGTGCCCTCCTGGGTATTTCCTTCCAGGCTCTGGGACGCTCCCTCGGGATGGCCAAGCAGCCCTTCTGGATGCTTCCCCTGGTCCTGTGGGTCCACTCACCTGCCATCCTGGCTATCACCTCAGCCAGTTGCTTCAGGGGAGCCAGGTTTCCGTCTAGTATGGGCACTGTGCCTTGCATATGGAGGTGGGGGCTGCCATAGCTGCAGCCGCTAGGGCCTCTGGCTCGTTCTGACTGGCAGGTGGGGAAACAGGGACAGCACCACTTTGGCTGCCCTTTGGGTACCCTTTCCACATGCCCAGTGGCATGACCCCTGCCCTGGCTGACCCCCCCCAGTCCCCACCTTGGCCTGACCCTGGGGCTCAGCCTATGAACTCCATGGGGGTGGGAGGGGACATCTTAAAGTCACCCACCGGGCCCCAGGGCGGCAGGTGGCCCCTTGCGGCTTCAGACCAGTGTCCAGGAGTGTCCTGGGGACCCAGGGGCCTCACCAAGCTCCCAGGAAGTTGAGCTGAGGTCAGGCTGTCCATCTGTCCCCAAGGCTGCCTGTCTGGAGCTTCTGGGGGCGAAAGGCCCTCCCCATAGCGTGCCCAGACCAGCCCTGAGTCCTCTGTGGGCTCCTCCCCCTCCTTGGCCTCGCCCACCCTGACCTCACCTCTTTCACCAAACATTCTGGTGTTTCCTGGTTTGGACGCAGCCCAAGCTCCAGCCTGGCCCTTCTGAGGTGAAATGTGCGAACAGTGGCCAACTCCCTGATGTGATGACTCAAGTACCCCCACCCCTGTTCCCAACACCCCGTTCCCAACTTCTCTGGACTCCTCCGATAGGCCCCCCCTTCCCCCACAGGGCCTCCATCTCCACAGCAGTTCTCACTCCCAGTTGGCACCCTGGCACTTCCAGCGTCCTTCTCGCCAGTGGCTTCTGGGTGTGGGAACCTCAGCAGGACAGGCCTGGCCCAGTCTGCCCCAGGGCAGGAACTGCTGGACGTGGAGCCTGATCTGAGATAGAAGGGAAATCAGCTGGGTGGGTGCCCAGCACTGAGGCCTGGGAGGACGTCAAACAGGCCAGGAAAGGCCACCACCCTGACAATTGGGATGTCTGCGGGACCAAAGGCCTGAGCCCACAGAAATGCCCTCCCGTCCTGCGGCCTCTGTGCCTCCAGCTCGCCGCCCCCTTCCATGTGCTCTGCAAAGCCTGGAAGGTCAAGGTTCAGAGATCAACAGCCTTTGGCAAGAACGGTGACCCTGCAGGTGGTGCCTGTGCCCACAGAGCCTGCACCTGCGGTCCAGAGACCCCGGCCAGTGGGCTGACTCCTGCCCTCAGGTAGACTCTCTGCTCGTGGAGCAGCAGAGCCCAGCCTGGGGTCCACGCATGCTCAGCTAAGTCCACAGAAACTCGGGCTCCGACAGCACGCCTGCCCCACTGCCTGCAGACACACTGGCTTCCTGGCAGACATGCTGGCCACGGAGCCCCACTGCAGAGGAGATAGCAGAGGTCTCACAGCCACTGAGACTCCTGGGCAAGATGGGGTCATACTCCCACGTGCGCCTGGATGCGAAGGGAGCCGGGGAGGCAACCACACACACATGCCTCTGACCCCGACAGGAAGGCCCTGGGCTGCTCCACAGCTGGGGCACCCACTGCGCCTGTCCTGTGCTGGCCTCACAGCAGTGCCCACAGGGTGCTTGTCCCAGCTCCCAGGCTCCAGCCCACAAGGCTGTGTCTGCGTCCAAAGTACCTGCTCAGGCTCTTGGCAAAGCCTGGCCCCAGGCCCGAGACGGGGAGGCCCAGAACCAGAGAGGGGACCATGCTCCCACTGGCCTCCGTGGGGCACCCTTGGCCCAGAGCTTGGGCTCCTCCTGCAGGACAGGCCTGGAAGCCTGTCCCCAGGATGTGACAGGTGGGGTGCTGCTGGAGTGTGACCCCCCCACACCCTACAGGTGTGCCAGGGGTAGCCTCAGTGCATCTGGACTCCCCAGGCCTGCCCACCGACTCCGTGTTTTGGTGTTGGTTACAAAGAACCAAATAAAGTTGTCGCTAAACCCCAATTTTTAAACAAGTCTGTTTATTGAAAGAATCTGAAAATAGTAATAAGGCTTTCAACATTTAACAAATTTCAAGATATTAACAATATGAAACATTAAGAATTTACTTCAAAAACCCAAAGTTTCCTAGGTCATTCCCCATCATTCTGCAGGACTTGGTCTGCACCTGCTCTGTTGTCTGAATGTGTGACCTGCGCTCTGACCACTCTTCTAGACCTAAAGCTGGGGGTGTCACCCCCTCAGCCTGTGGGAGGCCTGGTGGGCCACTCTCTGTGCTGGAGCTCATGGGCAGAGGGTAGGAGCCCACCTCCATCCCCAGCACTGGCTGAGCTGTCCAGACAGCCACTCGGGTGGACAGCACCCAACAGATATGTGAACCGTGGCCACAGTGCTCAGGCTGCAGGGCCAGCCCTAGAGACCCCAGATGCCCTCCTATCAGACCATCATGTTCCAGACAGGCAGAGCTCAACCTCCCGGCCCCCAGCCCTCCAGAAGTGAGTTTGAGAAAGTACAGGCCCTCCATTCTTTCTGGCCAATTTCACAGGTGAAAATGCAGCTCAGAAAGAAATGAATTACTCAAAACCAGGACGCCCATTAGGCACCAGTAACCAGAGGCCCACTGACCACAGCCCCCACCAGACTCCATGTGGGCCCAGCCCCAGGCAGCTGGTCAGCCAGCAATAGAGGCATAGGGGCTGGAATGACAGACATGCACTTGAAGCCAGGCCCCTGGGGAGAAGCCAGAGCAGCAGCAGTGCCTCCCCGGCCCACCAAGCGCCAAACCCTCTGAGCAGAGCCACCCAGCTCTCTAGATGGCCACTTGGGCAGCACAGAATGGTCCCACTTCACAGCACAAGCCCTCCCGCAGAAATCTCACAGTGTGTACAAAAAAATCTGTACGTAAGCACTCTCAGAAAAGTTTAAAAGAATCTCTAAAAAGTAGACACAGGATTGAAAACACCTTCCAGGGTGGGGAGGCACGCCCCTGCTTCCCGAGGAATGTGTGTGGTCCGGGCCCTGCCTGCCGCGGCATCACCAGAAGCAGGGAGACCAGGCCTGGGGACCGAGGCAGGAGGCCCGGCAGATTCAAGATGAATGCCGAGCTGGGGAGCGGCTCTCGGCACAAACTCCCCCCAGTGGCTTTCAGGGACGTTGTGAAGCTGAAGGGAGATTTTTGGCCGTGAGACGTTTATTTTCAAGACTGTAGGACAGACCGGTTCATTCTGATCCCCTCTCAATTTCAATAGACTGATTCGTGGAAGTTTCCTGACAAGGAATCACAAGGAGCCCACCACCTGGCTCAGCCATAACCACCCGGCTCGGCCATCCCCGACTGGACTGGGCTCTGACTGTTTGCCTAGTGGGTGTGCCTGGGCTGACTTCAGAGCTTGTGTGGCCTGCTCACTGGCTTGTTTAGAAATGCAGAAAAGTCAGATTTAAAACGTTAAAAACAACTGATCTGGTCGACACAAGGCAGACTGCAGGCCCTTCCTCTGGTCAGAGACAAGCGGCGCGGGGCCCGTGACATTCACAGAGCGCAGACAGGCCACCAGCCTAGCTCCCCGCCCGCTCCTCCCCGCCCTCCTCGTCCGCATCCTCCTCGTCCTCCGGGAAGTGGGCCTGCTTCTTCCGCACATTCCAGTGCAGACACTGCGCCAGGCTCTCGAACCAGTCGCTCACAGGGTCGCGGACACAGATGGAGGGAAGGGGGTAGCAAGAGGTCGTGATGCTAATGCTGCAGAAGAAAGGAGATGAACGTGGCCCCTCCTGGAACTGAGCCCCCTCATGGAACTGAGCTCCCTCGCTGCCCACTGAGCAGGACCCTCGACAGCCTGGCAGGTGGACCACCTCAGCTCTGCTTGCACCACCTGCTGTGTGGCCTGGCCCCATGTCCTCTGGTGTCATGGGCACCTGGCCATTTTCCAGTCTGGCCCTGAGGA
The DNA here is from genome assembly GCF_019320065.1 of Cervus canadensis. Lineage (NCBI taxonomy): Eukaryota > Metazoa > Chordata > Mammalia > Artiodactyla > Cervidae > Cervus > Cervus canadensis. The sequence goes on from NC_057398.1 coordinate 28,790,389, forward strand.
CAGCCAGGCTAGGGGCTCAGTGGTGCTGTTGTGCTCCCCAGGACAGAGCCGTGGACCCCCTCACTCCACCCAGGTCCATGAAGGGGACTCCCAGGGCAAGGTGGTGGGAAGACGAGGAGCAGGTGCAGCTGGCAGGGTGCCATCACCCAGGCAGAGGTCCACAACTTAAAGCCTCCCTAGGCCCACCTGCCTCGGCCGCTGCATCCCACAGTCCACATACCTGTCTCCGTGGCGGATCTCCTGTCTCTTTCGTCCATCGAAAGACACCCATGCAGTGTTCCTTGCCTCTGGTGACAGCATGATCTGAAGGGTCAAGCAGCACATGAGTGGGGGGCTCAGAGGACTCTGATTCTGAGGGTCAGATGCATTCTGAGCACAGCTAAGTACCACGGACCCCACCCTGGGGCACAGCACCGGCCAGGAGCAACTCATAGGCAACACAGTGCCCACTGCATGCCACGGTCAGCTCCAGGCCATGAAGTCACTGCACTATGTGGACACCAGCCACAGGGTACAGAGGCCTGGAGCTGTGTCCAGCAGATGTAGCCCTGCCCGCCAAGGTTCACACCAAGGACGTGCTGGCCCGGGGTGGCCTGTAGCAGGGAGCTAGGACCAAGGAAAGAAGAGGTGGATGTAGAAGGGCAGTGAGGCCAGTCAGACACCAGAATGTGGCCCCAAGGGTGTGCCAGGCAGCAGTGGTTAATCGCCTGAGGGCCTCCCCACCCCATTCCCACCACAAGACTGTCCCCACCCACTCAGGCTGAGCGCCCTGCCCCACCAACCAGACCCTCTGGGGCGCAGGACACATGACGAAAGGCCAGAGTGGACAAAGTCCCTCCCGCCCCCAGCAGGGCAGGCAGGCAGCCCCACAAGGGCTCCAACAGACAAGGGTGGGGGCTCTGACCTTCAGCTCAACCCCCGCGGGCACCACAATGGGCCGAAAGGACAGCGAGTGGGGGCAGATGGGCGTGACCATGATGGCGGGCACGTTGGGGTGGATCATGGATGCCCCCGCGGCGGCCGCATACGCCGTGCTGCCCGTCGGGGTGGAGACGATCACGCCTGCGGGACAGGCTGCAGGTCAGGCTCGGGCACCAGCCCCACGCCCCACCCCCGGGCAGGCCCGATGCCCACCTACCATCACCCTGCACTGTGGTGATGAGGTGCCCGTCCAGGTAGACGTCCACGTTGGACAGGTAAGAGGAGGGGCCTCTGTCGATCACCACCTCGTTCAGGACCTGGGGGCGGGACCAGAGCACCCTGAGCAGGCAGGGCAGCACAGGGGCTGCCCCCGGGCTCCCGAGCAGATCCGGCCCAAAGTCCCCGCCCTGCACCCCCTGCCTGAGGGCAAGGCCGGCACCGGGTGAGGGAGGGGCAGGCCCACAGACCTGGTACTGCACAGCCTGCTTCCCAACCTCCATGTCCAGGCTTGCAGCCAGCAACCCGTTCTCGCTGATGCCATTGGGCACGGCCACCTTCTTCCCTCGGGGCTCCTTCACGACCCTGACCTTCAGCCGGCTCCGGAGAACAACAGCTGCGTTCCCTGGAGGCCAGCAGGGGTCACGCCCAGGGAAGTCAGCAAGTGGGGACAGTCATGCCACAGGAGAGCTCCCCGCTCCGCCAACCAGGGACCCCCTCCCATCTTCACACAAATGGAGGTCGACACCCTGGGCTCCTGTGGAAATCAATCCATTGCCGCCCGACACAGCTGGCAGCTGAACTGTGGTGGCTTCAGCTCCTCTCTGTGAGGACAAGGCGTCTGACCCTCAGAATCAGAATCCTCTGAGCCCCAAACACTCAGCGCTACTCTCAGCATCATTAAAAACCTCCCAAACCAAGCAGGATGACTATCCCACATGGGAACTGCTCTCGGGCTCAGGAACATTCCAACTCACCCTGTATCACCTGAGTGACTTGCGACTGAAAGTTCTCGAAGTTGAAGGGGGTCAGGAAGCCCAGGGAGCCCAGATGGAATGCCATGACTGGAGGCACGCTACCCTGTGAGCCAATGAGGCAGGTCACTCGCTGGCCAGTCCACGCGCAAGGCACGCGAGCACCAGCCCAAATGGACCTGCGCCCGGACGGTCCCTGGGAGAGCTGGGGGTGGGGGGAGCGGAGCGCTGCTGACACATGGGGCACAGGGTCAGCCAAATGCCGGGGAGCCAGAAGAAGGACAGCTGGAGAGCCGACGAGAAACGGGGGTAGGGGGACTGACCACTGGCCACAGAGGACAGGAAGGCGCGGCAGGGCAGGATATGGGGGCTCTGACACACAGAGGCCATGCCCAGCAGGCTTGGGAGGGCAGTGGGCCCCCATAGAGATGCCAGGGAAGAGCATGGGCAGCCGGGGCAGGAAGCCTAGGGTGGGACTCAGGTCCCACCAGGTGGCTCTGCAGCCACTTCTGGTGAGGAGGCTCCCAAGGGAGAACGAGAGCTCTGAGCAGGTGGGACGCCCCAGGACCTTCAATCTCGGCCTCTGCCAGTCGCTGCTGCCACAGGCCCTGCTGGACCCCACCCTCCTGCCCCACTGGCTCCCTCCCACTCCCAGGTGTCGCTCTGGGTGCCCACCCAACCTCCTAACACACCCTAGCAAGGTCCCTCCCCGGCAGATCCCTGCCATCTGCAGCCTCCACAGTCCCTCCCCCACCACACCTCCCAGTCATCCTGGGGCTGCTGCTCTCACCTGCTTCTGACTCTTGGCCCCCTTACTCGGCCCGCATGCCAGCTCTCCCAGGGGTCACCCTCCTCCCAGCCGAGCCCCTGGGCCCCCATGCATCATCAGCTGGCCTGGCACAGCTTCCAGCACCCGCAGCAGTCCCAGTTCTGTGTCCTATCGCCTGCAGCCCTACGGCCTCAGGTACTGGGGGCCTCACCTGGAAGAGGGAGGAGGCGTACAGCAGGGTCCCATCACCCCCCAGGCAGATGATGAGGTCAATCTGATTGGAGATGTCATCGTAATCTGGAAGACACAGGAGACGTCAAGCACCCCAAAGGCTGGGCACAGGGCGAGGCAGGGGTACCAGAGGTCCCACGGGTTGGGGGCAGCACCCTGCCACCCAGGGACAACTTGCCTTCTCTGAAGGTGCAGAACTTCCTCTTCACTGGCCCGAAGTGGTCATCGCTCAGGAGGGCGGGGTCTTCCAGAACCTTCTTCTCCACATACACAACCATGTTGTTCTCCTGGAAGGACATGGCGGCATCATCCCCGCCAGGAAGACAGGTCAGGGCGCCAGTCTTCTAGAAGCCTCCTTCTGCATCTCAGGCTTTTCTGATGGGGGTGGGGGAGAGGGGCACGATTCCTCTGTCTCTCGGAGGCAAAGTGCCTTTGTTGTGCTCAAGGTACACGCTTCTGAGCTCCTGCGCCTGGCTTATGAAGCCTCCTGACTTGAGCAGATGGGAGGAGAGCCCAGAGTCCGCCCCACTCACCTCCATCAGGTACGCGCAGAGCTCCTTGAAGGGCTGCAGCAGGCTGGCATCCCGGATCTTCTTGATGACGAGGACACTCTTTGGGGACTTGTTCCACGTCAACCTCTGGCTGGCAGGGTCTTGGATGTGCCTTTGAGAGGAGAGGAGCACTCACACGGGCCCCAGGCTGACCCCCTGGTACCTGGTACCTGCACAATGTAGAGACCCTCCCCATGCCCAGCTGTGCCCCTGCCCGAGGTTCCTTCGGGACAAGGCTCACACAGGGACCTGCTTAGAGGACGTCCCACGTGCACCCAGACTAGCCAATAGAAACTTGGGCTTCCCGCTGACCCAGGTCCACACCGCTGTGTGAGCAACTCAGAGGACCTTTGCCTCCACAGGTAAAACTCAGTGGACCTTCGTCTCCATGGGTAAAACTCAGTGGACCTTCACTTCTACAGTAAAAGCCTCTTTTAAAGCCAGTGGCAGGATCTGGAGCAGTGAGACTGTGCCGTGTCATTTCAATGGCGAGGACATGTCACCAAGCGTGTCCACGACCCTGATGTGAAAAAAACTCTGGTGACGATGACGCGTCAGCACAAGTTCATTGTTTGTCACAAATGCACCGGCTTCGGGGATGATGACGGTGGGGAGGCTAGGAGGAGTGCAACAGGGAGCTCTGCACCTTCTTCTCACTTTTGCTGCGAACCCAAAACTCCTCAAAAAATTAAAAAACAAAAACCAAAAGAAGTCAGCTGGGCCTGCCTGCTGACAACAGTTCCAAGAGTCCCGTGGCGCCCAACCTTGGTCACTGGTGTTGTAAGGGCCTGGTACGGTCTGTGGGCAGCAGGTCCTCCCCCAGGGGCAGGGGTGTCCGAGGCCAAGCCCTCATATGGGGGCGGGTCCCCAAGCAGCACCTCCGCCTGTTGGGAAACAGCCCTGAGGGCTGCAGGCCATGGGAACGGCCCTTCTGATGCAAGTTCCCCAACCAAGACACCTGCTCCAGATCATGCCCTATGGCCGGTGCCTCCCTGAGAACCTGATGGCCCCACCAGCAACTTTCCACACCATGATGAGAACCACTAAACAGGTGGTGGGTCCCTGGCTGCAGGCTGTAACTGACTGACCATCACTCACCCTCTCCAGGCGTTTCTGCAAAGGAGCGGGTCACTCATGACCCTCTGCCGGCGTCTCTGCCAGCCTGGGTCACATGCGGAGCTTGGCGGAGGGTGGTGCTGGGTGCCCAGCATCTCAGTCATGCTTCACTAATGGAGGGAGTGCGATGCACCCCAGCCCCCCCAAGACTCCCCAAGTGTGCACTGGCACCATAACCCCGCTGTCTGTCTCCTCATAACTGAAAGCAAAACATAAAGTAAAGTGACTTGCTAAAGGCTGCATAAAACAAGTGCAGAACTTCCTAAAATGAAAACTCAAACCAAACAAACTGTATTTGATCTTACTGCTCACACCATCCTCTTGTCCAATCGCCTCTAACAGCAAAGGAGCCAGACCTCAGACAACTGCTCCTCACCAGCTAGCCGCTGAGCTTTGCCGCCCTGGGCAGTCAGGACGGGCCCTGTCCAGCTGCAGACAACAGCACTGGGCTGCAGAACCGGCTTGGCCCATGGGAGGGGCCTACAAGTGGAGGGCGGGCACTTGCAGGCCTCTCGTCACTCCACCTGGCCCTGGGCCTAGAAGGAGGGCAGGTGGAAGTCTGCCTGGTTGCTGAGGTAGACGTTGAAGCCCCCTCCACACTGAGCAGGCAGGTGAGGCTCACAGCCCCTCCAGACCTGTGAGTCGGCCACGCCTAGCCACTGCATCGCCATTGGCTCAGTCTTAGGCGCCAACTGGTTACTCAACTTCCTGCTGGGTCACTGCAAAGAGGGAGGCTGACCCCTCCCAAGGAGGCTCTGGGCGCCGGGCAGCATGGCCAGACACCCATGTGAGCCACAGTTTCAAAAGCCGAAGGCATCAGATGCTGGTAATTCCACATGTTTCAACATAACAGAAAACACGCACTCATTGGTGGGATATGAGACAACCAAATAGAAGATAAGACTCTCGTAATCAGCTCCTCTACACTGTCAGGGGAGAAGTCAGGTTAGCACACAACCCCTGCCCCTGGCCAGGCTGTAGGAGGGGCAGGGACCAGTCGGGGAAGGGATCCCACCCTACCAGGGTGCTCAGCCTATCTGACTGGGCTGAGCCAGGACCAGGGGGCAGAGAAAGTTGCTTGCTCAGCCCTCGACACTTCTGGGGCACCTGCTCCTCTGCTTGGAGCACCCCACAACCCCACCTGACCTTGGGGAGCAGCTCAGATGCCGCCCTGAGACCCCACCCAAGGCCTGTGAGGGCAAAGCACACACACCTGGGCTGCTGTGGGCTGGGCAGGGCGGCAACGGCCAGTTATGGTTGGATAGCCAAGGGCCACCAGGGTGCACGGAGGCCAGGCTGTGAGTGATGAGGCGGGCGCGGCAATGCAGGGCTGGGACACAGGGAGGGGTCTGGGCAGCCAGTGAAGGCCACACAGGGCGGGCACACAGCAGGGCGCAGCCAGGCGAGGGGTTTGGGGGGCCAGCTGCCAATGTGGCTGCTGTGTTGGGTGTGGCCCTTAGCCTGCCCCCCACAGAAGTCAACATTCCACAGCTCCCCCGAGGAGGGGGCACGGATGGTCCATGCAGCAGGCAGCCCACCGCCAGGCCTGACAGCAGAGCTGGTTGGAACTCTGCAGTTTCCTCACCAAGCTCTGGTGGCCAGAGCCATTTGCGCGTCTTCTCCCCAAGACAGACTGCACAGAGACAACAGACAACAACAGCTCCTCTTTGGCAGTGTCCAGCGCTAGGAGGCGGCACTGGACGGGTGGAGAAGACAGCCTAGGTCTAAGTGTCTGTGAAATAACCCAAACTGCTTAGTTTTTAACTAGTTTCTCAGGTGGCAGCTGTTGCTAAAATGCAGGCTTATCTTAAAAAAAAAAAAAAGCCATGCCCACAAGGCGGGACTCAAACAAGTCAACTCAGATTTTCAAAAAACACCAACTGACATCTCTGCATTTCAATAGTAATGAAGAGAAACATATGTGAGTCACCAAATGCATCAGCATGCAATACGATATTTTTTCTCCTTGAGTTTTTCCTGTCGAAGCTCCTATGTCCCACTGTGCCCAAGGAGTAGGCCCCACCACCTTCTCACCTGTGGGAGTCGGGGACATTGCCACGTGGCTGCCAGGCCCATGCCCTGCTCCCTGGAGCATCAGAACCTCCCATAGCTCCCCCTCCCCGTGAAGCCCCCCGCTGACTCACATGATGGTCTGGGGATTCTGTAGCACGCAGGCCTTTGGTCCAAATGTGGTCACTGGGCACGGCCCATGCAGGGAGCGGGTCCTCCTGTGGGAGAGGACGCAGGACGGGCCCTCAGTCACTGAGAGACACGCATGTGGACGAGGCACTAGCTCAGACTCTCTGCCATCTTCACTCCAACAGCCTGAGCACCGCCCTCTGCCAGCACCCAAGCAACGGTCCCAGAACACTCACCTGATCCCCAGAGACGCCCTGAGGGTCACATGCTATGGCACTGCCCTCAGAGGGGGTTCCCAGAAACTCCTTACAACAAATGACCCAAACCAGGGCAGGCACCCGGGCTCCACCCCAGAACAAGGGGATGTACCATGGGGCACGGGCCTGCGGCTCTGAATTCTTGTCCAGGCAAGTCTACTTGAGGACCAGTTGTTGGGCTTGTCCTTGGGAATCAAGACCTCAGAAACCAGCCCCCAGCCATCCAGGTTCTAACAAAACGCCCATTCTGAGTTGTACTGTCGACAAAGAAGACAGCACTTGAGCGGCTCAGCATTTCCAGCCACAACTGAATCACAGGGCACCGTGGCCAGCACACGTCCTAGGGACGACACCGCTCAGTGGCCTTCCCTGTCCTCCCCTCAGGGTCCAGCGCCGGTCCTTGGGAGCCATGTGGACGCCCCACAGTGACAGGACGGAGGTGTGTCCATCCTCACAGAGTGCCAGCTCCAGAGGCTTCGTGGTCCCTTTGGTTATTTTTTGTTAATTTTTGGCCACACCACATGACTTGTGCAATTTTAGTTCCCTGACCAGGGATGTATGCCACCTCCCCACTGGACCACAGGGAGGTCCCCTCATGGTCCCTTTCTGCACCAAAAATACTGGCACAAAGACAGCCAAACAGATGGCAAACTTGCTTTCGTCTCTGCCCATCTCAAGGCTCAACAAACGCCAAATCCCCACATGGACAAGGCAGATTTCCTATTGTCTCGTGAAGGGCAACCGAGCCCAGGAGAGTCAGTCTGGTCAAGGGCTCCCCCAACTCCCCAGCTCAAGAACGTGCAGGAGCGGCCGCGGGCCATGGCCTGGCCTCTGGGGAAATGCTGTTCACAGCAGGTTTCTCTAAGTCTGCATCACAGTCAACCTTTGAGAGCAGCCACCTCTGACCTACTGCCACTGCACCAAGTTCAACGTTCTCTGAAGGGAAAGGGCAGGAACGCCCCACCCCACAGAACCAGCAGCCAAGGTCACCCACCCGCCCACTGGGACTCTGACACAGGAGGGTGACCAGCTGTCCACATGGAAGCTTCTATCATCCTTGGGCCCTGCACCCATGGCAGTGCTGGCTAGGACAGCTTCGCCCTGGACTTGAGTGACGTTCACATGACCAAGGCCGGCACAGCTTCCCCACTGCCCACTATGTGCCCAGGGCCTGGGGCCACGCTGGGCAGCACCCCCACACCTCAGCCTCCACAGTGAGGATGGGCACTAGCCGGGGGGAGGTCGGCTGGGAGTGCCCTCTGGGAGGCCATGCCAGCCAGCACAACCCCCTCCTGCCTCCTGAACGCCCCCACAGGCCCAGGAGGCCAGTACCTGAACTCGCGGGCGCTGGCCAGGACAGGCGCGGCCGACAGGCTGCGGGACTTGGCGCGGCCCCGGAGTGGGTGGCCCGGGCCCCAGTCCTCGTCCCCATGGCACGCGGAACAGCGGTATGAGGACGCCTCTGCACTCGGGTCCTTGTTCCCATTGACTTTTTCTTGTTCCATTTCTGCAATTGATGGATGTGGAGGATTTTGGCCCGAAAACCCAGGATGCCTTGATTTAATAAAATAAATATTATTATTATTGTTTTAATAAAATAAAGCAATGTACACACACACCTATACCCCTCATCAGGGAAAATGGCTGAAGTCCAGCCTACCCAGTCTGGGAAGTCTGTTTTCGTCCCAAAGGCACTTAACAACTCCGGAATCTACCTGTGGTTTTCCATGAATCCAGAAGGGCTGGGAGTCCAAGAGTGAAGAAACAACCAGCAGCCTAGCACGCAGCCACATGCTGGGACTTTGATGAGAGAATTAATGGTCATGCGGTACCTCTCACCCAAAAAAGTCTGGGTGAACACGACTGAAGACCAACCATGGGCAAACACTGCACCCTCGTCCTGCAAACAAAGCCACGCTTTCCTCCAGTGCCAAAGAAACACTTGCCCAAACTGACTTATTTGGTCCTCAAAGAAAACTTCAATTTTCAAGAGCTTCATCTCCCAACCACATGCAGTAAAGCAGGAAAAGATGGAAGCAGACGCAAAACAACAGTCCTCAACCACCTGGGAACATCTCAACTTCCTCCTAAGCCACTGAGGGCACACAACCACACCCATACCCATGTGACGCTGCAGTTAAGAGGGAGCACAAGCCTGGTCCACGCGCCCATCCAGACCCACGTGATGTTATAGCAAAGAGGGAGTGCAGGCCGGGTCCGCACACCCACCGAGCTGCCCCCAGGTCCTTGAGAACAGCAGTCAGCAGCGGAGGCCTAGTCAGAGAGCCGGAGCAGGAATCAAACAAGCGTAAGAGAAGTGACAGAAATATGGCAGAATCCAGAGCGATGACAAGTAGAAAGAGCAGAGCAGAGCTTGGGCAGAAACCACATGAAGAAGCCAGTTTGGATGACTCTGAGAATTTGGGCCAAAAGGTCATTTTCTTAGGAAAGTGCTAACAGGAGAGGCCTGGCGTTGCTGCTGGGGCCATGGGACCTGCCTGTCCTCCGCGCTCACAAAGGCCCAGCAGCTCATCCTGCCTCATGGCTCACGATGCCCTGAGGACAAGGAAGGGGAATGGGGCGGGACCACAAGGCAGGTGCTGGCATCAGAAGGGACAGTGCAGGGGCCACAGAGAAGCCCGGGGCCTCTACGACGAGGTTAAAGGTGAGGGTCCCTGAGTCCCCTGCCTCCACCTGCACTTCACAATCACATCAGGAGCTTGTGAAATACTAACTCCCACACCCAACCCAGACCAAAGGCTCCAGCAGTCATTAAAAGCTCCTGAGACAGGGTGTTCCCAGGTGGTTCTGTGTTTTCACTGCCAGGGCCCAGGTTCGATCCCCGGTCAGGGAACTAAGATCCCACAAGCTTTGTGATGTGGCCAAAAAAAGAAGAAAAATGAAAGAAACTGAAGCTTAAATATACCATTTACAGTAGCACTAAGATATAACACATGTAGGGATGTAGTTGGCAAAAAGGAGAGTAAGCCTCACTTCCAGTTGTAAACTCGGTCAGTCACGGAGTGTAGCGCACACTGTGGTGGCTCCGGTCAGTGATGCTGTTGTGCTTATCTGAAAGGTGCTGAGAGGGGAAGTCTTCAAAGTTCCCACGAGAAAAAAGCCTGGCGATTAAACGTGGTGACAGACTGACTGTGGTGGTCACTTCACAACACATACAAATACTGAATCACTAGGCTTCATGTAACTGAGGGTCGTATGTCAACTCTACCTCAGTTTTAAAGCACCGTGGACAGAACTGAAAGGAAACAAGTCGGTGGAGAGACATACCATGTTCATAGACCAGAGAACACGATATTGTTAAGATCTCAATTCTTTCAAGCCCAGCCTTTTCTATCGGAAGTAACAAGATGATTCTAAAATTTAGCTGGAAACTGGAAACTTAAAAGCTCAAAAAAAAAAAAAAAAAAAAAAGCCCTGCTGGAGGACAAATGCTACCTGATCTGATGACCTGCTATAAAGCTGCTGCAACCAGACTGTGTGGTACTGACACAGAGACATACACATAGACAAAGGACCCACACGACAGTCAGGGCTTCTCAACGGAGGTGCTGAGGAGAGTCAATAGGGAGAGGACAATTTTTCCTCCGACCATTCCAGGTAAATTCCACAGCCACACCTAACACTATGAAGTTCAGTTCTCCTCACAAGTTGGCAAAGGTCAGCTCATGATGGATTATACACCTAAATGTAAGAATAAAAGGTATAAAACTTTCAAAAAAAAGCAGTAGAGAAAATCTTCATGGCCATGGATTTGGCAAAGATTTTTTAAATAGGATAAAAAAAGTACAAAGTTTAAAACCTGACAAACTGAATTTCACTAAAATTCAAATCTTGTACCCTTCATAAGACAGTGTTTAGAAAATGAAAATATGAGATGACAAAAAATATCTGCTAAATGTATATATGACACAGGACTTGCTTCCAAAATATATAAAGAATTCTTAAAGCTTAGTAAGAAAACAACTCAATTAAAAAACAGGCAAAAGATAGCAACTTTGGGCAACTTCCCCAAAGATACATTGATTGCATCATGAAAAGCACATGAAAAGATGCTCAACATCCTTAGTCACTGGAGAAATGCAAATTAAAAACAGGAGACTTCATCTCACACCTACGGAGAATGGCTGAAATGTAAGAAAACTGACCATGTCAAGTGTCGCGGAGCCTGAGGAGGAAATGGAACACTCAGACAGCACTGGTGGAATGAAAACAAGGCAACCAGTTTGGAAAACAGTTTGGTGGTTTCTTAAAATGTTAATTGAGCATGGTCCATCCTAAAGGAGATCAGTTCTGGGTGTTCATTGGAAGGACTGATGCTGAAGCTGAAACTCCCAACACTTTGGCCACCTCATGCGAAGAGCTGACTCATTGGAAAAGACCCTGATGCTGGGAGGGATTGGGGGCAGGAGGAGAAGGGGATGACAGAGGATGAGATGGCTGGATGGCATCACCGACTCGATGGACATGAGTCTGAATAAACTCCGGGAGTTGGTGATGGACAGGGAGGCCTGGCGTGCTGCGATTCATGGGGTTGCAAAGAGTCGACACAACTGAGCAACTACTGAAGCATGGTTCTGCCATCTGCTACAGCCCTTCCACTCTGAGACATTTACCCAACAAAAAAGAAAGCATGGCCACACGACTTGTTGAGACACCTCAGCCGTGACACGACCGTCCCTCGGATCTGTGCTCAGATGCCACCTGCTCAAGAGAACATCTGTACCTCCCACTCCTACCCACGCCCAGTTCCTTTTCTCTGCAACCCTGACCACCACCTGCTGCCGAGTTCCTCTTCACAGGGGTCTGACTCCCTTGTAGCCCGAGGAGGGACGCTGCAGAAACTCTGCATCTCTTGGGCCTGACTTCACGTGATCACTACTGGCCAAGGGGAGATGACATGCTGGCAGCCAACAGTTCAAGCCTAGAGCTTGGGGACATGTGGGGCTGGGCTCTGTCTGCACACGGTAACACTGACAACCATAGAACCAGACAGGCTCTCAGGACTGAACCCGGGGCACGCCAAATGGATGGATCTGGATAAGAGTCTGGGGGAATCCTGGAATGCTTAGTGGAGAACGCAAGAGTGCTAGGGTGCTGGGATGGAGAGCCCGAGGCAGCCCCAAGTGCTAGGAGATGAGGACAAAACCACCAGCCGTGGGGTGGGGTGGGGAGGGGGCAGAGTGAGTTCACGAGTCTGGCTACACAGAAGGGTCACGAGGCCTGAAAGGACACAGGACAAATTTGCAAGTAGTACAAGAAGGCAGGTTTGGGCTCAGTTAAAATACAAAAACTATGTACACGTTTCCCTCATTTCAGTAAAAACTGCCCAAGATAAAAATGCAATCACTAACCTCACTGCTTGCCTTCTCGTGCTGGCCATGCCCTGACTGCCTCACTCATGTATATCACTTAATCCCCAGGAGGACCCCACAAAACTGCTGTGATGGACCCTGAATTCACAACTTAAAGAAGAAACATTGTTTTAACAAAAACAAAAAACTTGCTTTAAGCTGTTACTAAGAGGCCTGGTAGTGGCTTCACTCTGAGACCTGGAAAAGGGGGTTGCAGAGGATGAGATGGTTGGATAGCATTACCAACTCAGTGGACATGAATCTGAGCAAACTCCGGAAGATATTGGAGGATAGAAGAACCTGGCATTCGGCAGTCCATGGGGTCACAGAGTCAGATATGACTTAGCCACTGAACAAGAATAACATGAAGAATAGCTGTCACAGTGTAGGAGTGTAGACGCTTACCCCAGACTAGGACGACCAGCCACAGGGAAGAGCAGGCCAGGGAGGCCAGGATCACAGTGTGGGAGTGTGAACACTCACTCCAGGCCAGGAAGACCAGCAAGCAGCAGAACCAGTGCCGACACTGCCGGGCCCTGTCCAAGCACTTGACTCAAACTGCCTGACTTGCCCTCGCAAGGAGCTGCGTGCGGATATCCAGCAGACCAAAGCCCTAGGTGACACAGTGAGGAGGGCAGAGCTGGTATCTGGGCCTCTGGCATGACCTCAGTGACACAGACGACAGAACCCAGCAGAGAGGCTCAGGGTCCTGGGAGGAGAGAGGACCCTTCCCGCCTCATGTTCTGGAAAACAGGCCTTTGACGTAGCCCGTCCTGAATGACAATAAGGTTCTCTCAGGGCACACATCCCAGGCTCCAGTAACACGTAAGATCAAGAGACAATGATTACAGGCAGTGATGTCAGAACCCTGGCCAAACAGAACGTGAGGACCATTATCCTGGCGCTGCACCAGCTGCAAGAAGCTGAAACCTGCTTGCCAGGAAAGTGAGACGTGAAAGCTGCTCAGTTATGTCTGACTCTTTGCGACCCCATGGACTGTAGCCTGACAGGCTCCTCCATGGAATTCTCCAGGCCAGAATACTGGAGTGGGTAGCTGTTCCCTTCTTCAGGAGAGCTTCCCAACCCAGGGATTGAACCCAGGTCTTTCGCATTGCAGGCAGATTCTTTACTGTCTGAGCCACCAGGCTGCCTTAAAGCCAGCTGAGCATGCAGGTGATGCGGTAATCCTAGGAGTGTGTGGAAAACTCTACCATCCCAAGAAAACACAGAAATAACTATCTAATTAGAGCAGTACAATCCTGAGAAGGTATGGATGAAGAAGCAGGTGATATGGTAATCCTAGGAGGTGTGGAAAATTCTACCACCCCAAGATTGAGACACAGAAGTAACTAGTTAGGTTACTATAATCCAGTTAGATTACTATAAACCTGGGAAAATACAGACAAGGAAGTAATTAAATCCTACGATGCTGAAATTTTCAAAAGTCTTATAGCTGATTATATAATCATCGGATTTTTACATACTTTGCTATTATGGGCAATATATTCATTCAAAAGAACAAATCATTCTCCAAAGTAATTCTCATCTAAATAGCTGAGATGAATTTATGTTTGTTAACAATGTTTTAAATGCTGCCCCCATCCCCACCAGGGACCTCCACCAACAAGCAGTGCAGAACCTTCTGAGCTGCTCATTGACCAGTAGCCTCTCAACCAACTCTGGGACAAGTGCTGAGATGTCATTTCTTCTGCAGCTAAGTATGCCAGGGATGCTGTCTCAGCTTCTACTTGCAGTTTAAGAATTACATCACACTGACTCTCAGCGTAATGCATTATTTCACACATCCTCAACACGGACACAACACAGAATGTTTAAAAAGGATCGATCGACACCACGTGGGGCGTATCCCAGGAACGCAAGTCTGGCTCAGTCAGTGTAACCCATCACATACACCAACTGATGGGCAAGAAAGTGGAAAAAATTCAACACCTGACGGTGGTAAAAATTCTCAGCAATTAGGAATCAAGGGTAACTTCTTCAGCTTGGTAAGGAGCACCTACAAAAAAGCTACCCCTGCTATTAACTTGATGGTGAAAACATGACTGGGAGCCAGGCAAGGATGTCTGTTCTGACCACCCTTAATCAGCACAGTTCTGCATGTCTGAGTCACAGCAACAGGCAAAGAAGGTAGAGTCTGAAGTTAGAGACAGTATCATCTACAGTCACTGAAAAAATACTCGGATGAAATATAACAAAATACACAGAGGACTTGTATGCTGAATGTATTTTAAACACTCTGATGAAAGAAATCAAAGAAGATGTAACTGAGAGATGCCCTTAATCATGGATCAGAAGACTCAATGCAGCAGAGATGTCAGTTTTCCCCACATTGATCTACAGGGTTAGTGTAATTTCTACACAAATCCCAGCAAGATTTCTTGGCAGATACGGCCAAGTTTCTTCTAAAATGTATGTGGAAAAAGCAAACATACTAAGACTTTTTTTTTTTTTTTTAAAGAAGGATAAAGGGAGATGAGTGACTCTGAAGCCTTCTCTTTAGCTGTAATAGTCAAGACTGTGGCCTTGGGGGAGGTCAGATACAAGTCAATGGAGAACAGAGGGCCCATAAACACAACCACACAAACACACTTGATTAATTTTTGACAAATGTACACAATCAGTTCAAGGAAGGAAAGATGATTTTTTCAACAAAGGGTGCTGAAGTCATTCACATCTACAGGCAAAAAAAGTAAACCTCGGCCTAACCTTCACACCTGACACAAAAATTAACTCCACATAAACTAGAAAGCCTTGATAATAAAATACAGAAGAGAGGATTCCCTGGTTGTCCAGTGGTTAGGGCTGTGAGCTTTCACTGTTGAGGGCACAGGCTTGATCTCTGGTCAGGGAACTAAGGTCCAGCAAGCCACATGGCATGGCCATGAATAAATACACAAGTAAATAAAACGCAGGAGAAAGTTTTGGGGACCTAAAGTTAGAATCTTTTTTTTTTAGACAGAATCTTTTTTGTACATGATTGCAGTTTAAGAACTACATCGCACTGACTCTCAGCGTGCAGTTTAAGAATTACATCACACTGACTCTTCAAAAAGCACACTTCATAAAGTTTAAAAAAATTGGTAAACTGGGCTTCTTAGAAACTTGCTCTGTGGAACCCTGTTAAGAAAGCAAAAAAAAAAAAAAATCAAGCTATAGACAGAAAATATTTTCAAACTAGATATCCAACAGAAGATCTGTACCTATAAAACAGCAAAACTATCAAAATTCAACAGTAAAAAACAGTCCAACTAGAAAGTGGACAAGAGATGACCGGACAGATGAGATGTGCCCATGGTAAAGAAGCAGGTGAAAAGATGCTCCACGCGATGGGCCAGAAGGAACTAAAAGCACAATGAGATGCCACTGCACGCTGACCGGAACAGCCAAACAATTCAGCGCTGGAGAGGTTGCAGAGAAACACCTGCTCACACACCACCCAGGACCAGAACACGTTCAGACACTCTGGAAAGGGCTGACGCCTTCTTATAAAAACTAAAAACTAAACAGACAGTCTAGCAAGTGAACCTGAGCATCTACCCCAGAGAAACACTGATGCTCACAGAAAAACCTGCGCCTCAACATTCACAGCAGCTTTTTATTTGCAGCAGCCAAACACCACAGACAGTCCAAGCGTCCCCACTGGTGAGCGGGCCCGGTCATCAGAGGGAGTGGACATGGACTCCGAAACCAGCTGGGTGCCCCAGGCTGACTGCAGGGCGAGGCAGGTCACATGATAAACGTTCCCATTTACACAACTTGCTTTTCATCCTTTCTTTCTTTCTTTTTTGGGGCATACCACACAGCATGTGAGATCTTAATTCTCCACCAGGGCCCCGTGAAGTGGAAGCTCAGAGTCCTAAGCACTGGACCACCAGGGAAGTCCCTTACACAACTTTCTTGAAATGACAAAACACAAGCGCATGGAGAACAGATCACTGGTGGCCAGGGAGTGTGGGGAGCCTGGGGTGGGCTCCCTAGGTGACACCAGCTCTGAGTCTGTGGTGGCGGACACACAGCTGTGCCCCGGGAAAGTGGTGAACCCCAGTAAGGGGTGTGACAGAGGTGCCAGGGTTCACATCACTGTGCCACGGATGTGGGGTAAGTGCAGGAGTTCCTCTGTATTGTTTTTCACAACTTTCTGGGAGTCTAGAATTATTTCAGTTCATTTTCAAAAAACATCCGCACTGGGAAGTTTTAACAGAAAAGTGTTGGAGCATAATAACCAAGATAAAGAACTTCCCCAGAAGGAAAGGAGACACACCGTGATGCCCCTAAGTAAAAGTCACACACACAAATATAAACATAATAACATGATGCCCAGTGCGAGCTCTCAACATACACCTGCTGAAATACTGAATGAAAAACCAAAATTTATCCCTCCTTAACACTGAGGCAATAAAAGGTACCTATTAAATCTCCCCTCTCCCGCCGGTAGGTGATGTCCAGTGCTGGCCAGGACCTGACAGAACTCAGCCCGCAGAGGGGCAGAGCCTGGTGGGCGGAAGAACAGGATCAGAGACGCCAGGGGGGCTCCAAGGTGGCAGACCCCTCCCCCGGGAGAGGACGCGCTTGGACTGAGGCAGGTATTTGCACACCTGGCTCCCTGCAAAAACAGCCCGCCTCCGGGCCACCTTCACCCAGTTCCTCTTTTCACCAACAGTCTACACACGCATTTGGCCGGCCCCACGCACTGAACTCGGGGCTGTGCGACCGCGGGTCGGGGAGACATCGCAAACGACGAGCCGGCAGCCCCACCCGCAGGACTGGGCCCTGTGCCCTGTCGGTCAGCGCCTGTGGGGCGGCCCGCAGCCCCCGCAGAGAACAGACCCCTCTCGTCATCCTGCGGGTAAACCCGGCCTCCCTTCGAAGCAGCCCGGCCCGTCCACCCCCGAATCCGACTCGGGCCCATCCCACGCCCACCTAAACGGCAGGCCCAGGACACCTGGCCACCCGAGCCCCAGGGCCGTAGCCCGCCTGCCGCACCTGCGGGTCCCTGTCCTCCTCCTCGAGTTCCCGCAACGGGGCAAAGGTCACGGCCAGAGCCCAGGGCGCCGTCCAGCAGGAAGTGCGTACGCCTGGGCTCAGGCCCGATCCCCGGCGGGTGAAGAGGCCCCACGAGAACCAGAGCGCGCCGGACACAGAGGCAGAAAGACCGGGGGCTCGGACCCGGCTCAGGCGGGCCAGTCGCCGGCCTCAGGGGTCGTCGGCTGGGCGCTGGGTTCAGGGCACAGAGGCGCTTTCCGAGAATGAATACAGCGACTTGGACCCCTAACTGACCGCCCCGCGTGAGGGCCGGGCCCGCCACCTCGTTCACAGTGCGGTCGCGGAGGTCGAGGTCTGGCCACCCGGACACCAGCGCCGGCGTCCGGGGCAGGGTGTGGCCAGTCAGTGGGCAGGGTCGTTCCCGCCCCGCCCCCACGACCCTGACCCCACGACCCCGACCCCACGACCCCGGGCAGAGGGCTGGGCTCACCGTTCGCTGCCCCGAGCGCCTGCGGGGCCGTCTCCTCGCCAGGCCGCACCCGCGGGTCCCGGCGCCCCGCCGCCGCTCGCCGTCACTAGCCGGCCCCTGGAACCGCGGCCGCCCCCTGCCCCATGGCCGCCTCCGGCCCTACGGCCACCCGGCCCGCCGAGCAGCAATGCCGCTTCGCCGCCAGTGCGCACGCGCGCTCCGCGCCCTGCGCATGCGCGCCCTGCGCCCTGCGCCCTACGCATGCGCTGCGCGCTCGTCCCGCCCCTCGCAGGTGGGGAGCCCCTCTTTGACGCTGGACCCGGACAGGGGGCGGTACCGAGGCCTGGGTTCGGGGCACTGTGCGCAGAGTGCGCGCGGGCTAGGTGTTGCCGTCTGGGGAGGAGCGGGGACCTCAGGGCTACCCTAGCTGCCCACTCACCTCGCTGTGTCCTAAGCACGTTCGCCAACCCGGGCCCCCCTCCCCTCCCGCATCCCTCCCGGTGGGCTGACTGCGGCCCAGCGAGTGCCGGCACGACCTGCCGCGGACTCCTTAACCACTGCTTAGAAGGAAAGTACTGTGGAATAGAACTGCGGCCCTTGGCTGCCAGCACAGGGCACAGGTGGAGGCAGCGGCCTGGTCGTGCCGTCGTGGGCCTGGCCCATCCCAAGCAGCCCGGCGGGTCCTTGCACACTCCCAGAACCTGAGGGACTCTGGGCAAGGTCTCAAGCGGGGCCCCTCGAGGGTGACCTGCCAACACTGTGCTTTCTCACTGGAGGACCTAGAGAGGAGGGAGGAAGGGGCCAAGAGGGAACTGCTCTCCTGCACCCCCAAGTCCAGGCATGGTGGGTTACCCAAGTCTTGCTGAATTGACACCACCAGGGCAGTGAGTCAAGTGTCCCAGTGGTGTGGTGGGTTCCTGGCTGCGATGATGCAGGGCCTCTGTAAATGAGCCCGGGTGAGCCACCTTTTTCCTCTCCCACTAGGCCTCCTGGACAGAGCTCCTGGCCCAGGCCATGTGCAGACAACGAGGTCTTTTGCAGCAGCCTGGCCTCTAAATTTCTGCATCTCCATACCTGCTACTGACATCTTCTCTGGCTGGGAACTCCTGGCCGTGTATTCAGAGACCTCGAACACACCTGGGCACAGCAAAGGACACCTCTTACATGACCATGGGACCATGGGGTCATCAAGGGTGAATGGCAAGTGGGGCAAGGATGGCGGGAATTTGGGAGGATTTCTCAAGCTCCAAACTTCCCCATATTTGGTTATTTTGTAAACCCAACCACTTCCTCAAAGTGACCCCCAGCCACACCCACAGAAAAGAAAAGCCTTTTGAGTTGTATTTTTTGGATATTATTAGCATAATAATACGAATGCTTGGCTAGGCCCCCCAAGAACCTTCTAGGGCAAGCAGAGTATGCAGAGAAGGAAGCACTGGCCTGGTAATTAGACAAGGTCACCCAGCAGGCACCCTTCCTGTGCACCCTTCTCTAAAGGGAACTTGTGTGGTGTGTGTTTGTGACCATGGAGGTCTGTCCACCCAGGACCTCAGGCAGGAGCGCTTCCGCATTTCAGAGATGAGAAGATGGGGCTGTGGCTTCCCTCAACTGAACCTGTTGTGCAATTTCTCCCAGCAGGCCCTGAGGCTGCCCTGGGACCTCAGAGCCTCCAGCTTACACCCTGTGGTCCAGAAGGACAGTGCAGGGAGGGGCACTTTAGGCCTCTGGAAGGTTCCCGGAGGAGATCTTGCTTGGGCTGAGAGCAGGGCTGAGCTGAAATGAGCTGGGCCAGGGGGCAGAGGGAAGGATCAGCAGCAGGAATGCAGGCAGGTGTAGGGATGGGGGATTGATACCAGTCAGGCCCACGTGGGCTGGGCAGGGATGCTGGTGCGCCTCAGAGGGGCTGAGGGTTCAGGAAAGGCCATGGGCGTGACCTTTCACAGTGCCACACTGCAGGACTCTAATGTTTGTGTTCTTTTCTGTAAACATGGCTCCCCTACCATGTAAGCTTTAGATACCCCAAACCTGGACGCCTCCTCTTCCAAGTGTGGAAAGATGGGGGACAGCAAGGGTGGGGGATGGAAATGGAGGAAGTGGGGCTATAGAGGGAGCAGACAGGGCTGCCTGCCCAGAGCTGGACTCACTCAGGCAGGAAGCACCTTTGGATTTGGGTGCAGGGTCTGGAGACAGCACTTCTCTTTGGGGTCCTGCTCCAAGCTCTTGGGGAAGTAGGCCTCAGCTCTGCCTGGCTGCGGGGGACAGAGTGGAGGGAGGTTGCCCAACACCTGAAGGGGGACGTGGCTGAGAGACATGGGGTCTCCCTGTGGACAGGGGGTGTCCCCCAGTGCTGGGTTCTCTGACAGCCGCTCCAGCACCTCACACGTGTGGGACTCACCAGGTTCTCACAGGGCCTCTCAAAGCAGGTGCTTTCTCACAGGGAATCTCAGGCACAGAGAGGCCAAGTAACTGGCCCCAGGTCACACTGGAAGGATGTGAAAGAATAGGATTTTCTGCCCCTTCCATTTGGCTGGACTCCAGGAGTTGGGAATGGTGGAGATGTGGGGGAGTTGGAGCAAGAGTGGCGGGGGCAGGGCAGCCTTTTCCTGCTCTCACAGGTCAGGTGGACCTCCCTATGTGCTCTCCGTGGAGGGTCAGGAATTGTGTGGGTGCTGGTGCTGGGTGGGGTGGACACCACGCGTGCACTTGAGAACCGAGGTGGGGGCCCAGGTAATCCCAGGCTCCCTGCAAGGACTCAGTTTGTGTCCAGCAACTGAGGGTCCGGGGCAGAGTATGGACATCACACCAGATACAGGAATGCCCTCCAGAGTCAGGGGAGCCACTAGGGACGGAGGCTGTGGGATGAGGCTGGAGGAAGAAAGAACAGGCGCCCTGGAGGGGAGGTGGGACAGGAGGATGTCACTTCCCAGGTGCATCCAGGCCCTGGGAGCCACGTGCTTGCGCCTCCCAAGGGTCCTGGGCTTCCAGCATCAAGTCCGAGGTTCACTCCGGGCAGCACAGTGCCAGTGGTGTCACTTAACACCTCTGGCTGCCTGCCCTCAGCGTCCCCAACACATTTTCAGTGACCACTTTCCTGAGGTGGGCCAGTGGTGTCAAGGCAGCAGAAGGCTCAGTCGCAGCATCCCCGGCCCCAGCTCAGAGGATCCCTGGGTGAGCTGGCCCTCGCAGAGGCTCCTGTGCCCACCTGCTCCCTCTGCAGGTGGCCAGCAGCAGGTGTGCCCTGTGCCAGAATAAAGGCTTGCTTCCTGACCCCAGGAGACCCTCCCTCCCCCACCTCAGGCTGCCAGCCCAGGGAGCACCTCAGATGCTCTCTGGCATTCTGTGAGGCAGTTGGCAGTTAAAACATTCAAGTAACAGATTTATTCCAGAGAGAAGTGGGGGCGGAGGTTGAAACCAGGCGAACTCACTGTTCAGGCTGTCAGTCACCCAGAAACTGCACCCATGGTCCTTGCAGAAGCAACCCGAGAAGGTGCCAGTCCCAGCCACCCCTCCCCAGGGGCAAAGCTGGGGGTGGGGGTCGGTGTGGACCTGATGCCTGTGTCTTCCTGATCCTCGGAAATGGGAGATTCAGGCGGGAACACTTCCCACTGAGAGCAGTCTTCGCTTATTTATGAACCTGACCCAGGGGAATACTGAGGCAGCCTTCATAACCTTATGGAACACCGAGGGCTGAAGGAAAACTATTTCCTGCAGCAGAAGCAGGTCTGGATCCTGTGGCAGGGGCGGAGGGTGGAGTGAGGGGTTCTCCTCACTGAAGTGCACTTTCTCTCACATGTGGGGGGCTGATGCTCATTCTTTCTTGTAAGACGCAGTTCTCTTCATTCAAAGATGAAAACAGTCTGATCTGAAGAGAAGTATTGTCTATTCAGTAAGGTCCTAAGTATTCTTGGGGAGCGGAGGGAAGGAGGGGCTGTGGCTCAGGCTCAGAAGAGGAAAGGACAGACTGCTACCCAGGGATGAAGGGCCAGGGCTCACAGGACACCACTGCTCTGCAGGGCCATCTGAGGACCAGCCACACTTTTCATGGGTAAACTCCGGGAGTTGGTGATGGACAGGGAGGCCTGGCGTGCTACGGTTCATGGGGTCCCAGAGTCGGACACGACTGAGCGACTGAACTGAGCTGAACTGTGATGGGGACAAGGGACATGGACAGAAGAGTGGGCAGCAGGGGAAGCAACTGCCTCCGACACCGAAACAGCCCCACAAATGAGCAGTCACGCCAAGATCCCTCATGTCAAACTGCTTTATTACATCTTAAATAACAGTACAGTTGAATATAGGATCTATCTTGCATCCAGCTTCCTTGCAGTACATTGACTTTAAAATTAAATACAAAAGGTGAGGGACAGGGTGCAGAGAGCTCTACAGAGGTGCCGACGGGGGCGGGGGCTCATCCCACTCTCTGCGGGTCCAGGGCACAGGGCGCACAGGATGGTGCAAACACAGGTGGAGAAGCCACTGCTGCCGCTACGGGGGCGCTGGTGCGGGGAGGAGGCCCGCGTTGTCCCAGCACCGCTGCCCAACACTGGACGCGCACGGAACCAGGGACATCTGCATGTTAGAAAAGTGGTCTGCCTCAGCACAAAGGCTGGTTCCCGGGAGAGGCGGGCCGTGAGGAATCCACAAGGGAGGCCGGGGACTCCGTTCCCTGTACACCCCCCACCCCATCCAACAACGATTTTGGAACAGGACTTGTTTTTTAAAGAAAGAAAACAGTGACATCTCGCCAGGCGAGCGTGTAGAGCCGCTAACTGCACGGCCTCCAATGCGATGCGTGTGCACAGAGGAGCGACGCAAAGTGGACAGAGCGCGACGTCACAACTTCAAAGAGGTTATTTCTTAAAAGAAAAAGAACATCTAAGGACTGAGTCCTATATGCACTGTGAGCATTTCTACAGCATGCGGTTCTAAGAGCAAACCCACCCCATATGGCAAACGATCAGGTTTTTTAAAATTTAACTTAGAAAGTTTGAGATCATTATTTTCAAAACATTGATTTGTACATTGTTTCATACACAAATAACTGACTGACTCTCCACGCACAGGACGGCACCGCTCTTGAGGACGGAGGCTCGTGATGGCCGGGTGGGGCACAGGGTAGTGTCGCGCTGTTCTGTCAGCCTCCCTCCAACTTCACAAGGAGACCGGGTGAGACTAAAAACCGAACTGAGGGGAGAGGGTGGGTCAGGGGAAAGGCGCCTGACGCGGTCACTGTTTGTCCGCGTGCTCAGTTCCTTGACTTCTCAGCATCATCCTTCTACACCATGCGCACGACAGTCATGTGACACGAGACAAGAAGTAAAAAAACCAGGGACTAAATTTACATCATTAACAATCTGAGAGAGGCCACACCAGACCCTCCTTCTCTGTTTAACTACAAGCAGAAAGAAATGTATTTTAAGAAGGAAATATGAATCATGTCTGCAAAATCCTGTTACAAACACAATCTAGAATTCAGAGTCAATTACAAGATGAAGTCCTCAACTTGGTTTGCATGAATATCACCAAACAGGATTACTGATCAATATTTCAAATAAACTAGTAAAAAGTTGTGTCTGTCTTACAATTACACTCAAGTTTACCTTCTCGTTAACATTTTTATTATAGTATTTCCTTTTAAATTCATTCAAAACAAACAAAAAAAAAAGAAAACAAAGACAATGGTCCCGGAAGGAATGCACGATTCGTTTTAGTTACAGCACAGAGATTCTTCTCTCAGTGGGAATTGTGCTCTTGGTTTCAGCAATAAGTGAGGGGAAGGTCTTGCCCTTTTGAAGTTCTGAGGGGTGCAGGGCGTCCGCGTTAGTAGGGGTGGATGGGAAATGCTATCTGCAACGCTCCAAGGCTGGAATGGTCTTCCAGTCACTGTGGCGTCCACCTGCTGCTTTAAACAGAATTGAGAGACCATGAAGAGAAACGCAGCACCTGGCCCAGGTGCAGAGTGGCATGGTAGCTGCACCCGCTCAGGATGGGGGCACAGCCAGTACTCAGGCTAACCGCAGAGCTCACCTGCCTGAGAGCCCAGAGCAGCCACATCCAAATGACCCCAGGAGCTCCAACCCACAGCTCCCTCCATGTTGTAAGAAACATGGAGTCGCAAGCAGGGAAGGGTGTGGGCTGCCTCTTACCTGTCAGGGTTAGTTCCAGATTTTGAGGAAGCTGTCCCAGGACCCCGTCGCCACGGCCATCCCGTCATCAGTTACCCCCAGGCAGCTCACGCGGTTGTCATGCCCGGCCAAGACCCCTGGGGGCCGAGGACAGTGTGGTCAGCCTGGGGTCCAACCACTTGCTGAAGTGGACCCAGAAACCCCCACTTCCAGTCCCTGCCAGGCCTTGGTGGTGAGGAAAGGATCCCAACACAGAGGGCTCATGAGGGACGCAGAGGGTGGTCCTTTAGGACAGGCACAGTGATCCCCCTCCCCCCAAACAGGGCACCCCGTGACAGTCAGTGGTCAGTGCTTAGACGATCATCAGCCACATCTTTCCAGAGGGACCTGAGGCTGTATCTCAGAGCACCCTGTGCTGTCAGGACAGAGGCCGCAGACCTGGAGGCACTTGGGGGAGCAGGAGAGGAAGAGGGGCCCCCCCAGAGCAGGAGCTCTACAATGGGAGGGTGCTATGAGGACGCGGCTGGCCCGGTCCTGCCTGAGTGAGCCACACGGTACCGCCAAGAGCTTCTCGTGCTGGGGCCTGGCTCCTGTCCCTCTGCCAGCCCCCATGTCGCAGGTGATGTGTACCCTATCCCTTTGCAGACCTGGTGAGGCCCAGCAACTGCCTACCTGCCCTGTCGGCCTTGAGGGCGTCCCAGACGTTGCAGTTGAAGTCGTCGTACCCTGCGAGAAGGAGGCGTCCGCTCTTGGAGAAGGAGACGGAGGTGATCCCGCAGATGATGTTGTCATGGGAGTACGTCATGAGCTCCTGGTCCGCACGGAGGTCGAACAGCCGGCAGGTGGCGTCGTCTGAGCCGGTGGCAAATGCGTTGCCATTTGGGAAGAACTGGAAAGAGCAAGCAAGCCAAGACAGTTTGCCAACGGACAGAAAGACACACTGGAAATGCAGACTGCCCGATGCAGGGTACTATGGGCACAGGAGCTGAAGACCAGCTAGGACCAGGCTCTGGCTGGAACAGCAGACGCTGCGCAGGGACCAGGAGGGACCAGACCTCGGCGAAGAGTTGGCTTCCCATCACCACCATGGTCCCAAGGGAACAGCAGGAGTGTGGCTGTCACCCATGGCTGGGTGCCCACAGGTGCTGGAGTCAGGCTTCCTGCGTGGAGGACGACTCAGCAAGCAGACACTTTCTCCCCCTCCCCACCTGCGGCTCCTCAGATGGCCAGGCCCTCCTGTCAGGGCAACGTGGACAAGGGCAGGCTCCCTCCACTGCTGTGCCCCCAGGGCCCCGCGGAGGCTGGGCTGACAGGGTCCGTTACGGGACTATTTGCCCCCAACAAGAGGAAGCCTCACGGTCAGTCACTGGTCACCCTGGGAGTGGGACACATGCGGGCCTCGCTGGGACAGAGTGAATCACAGCCAAGTCTCCCACAGGGAGATTTTGTCCATTCGACTGTATTTGCATAGAAAAGACAGAACACCTAACCCTGAAAACATTTTCCAACTGGCTGACACAGCTGCAGCTCCTGAGGACTCTAACCTGCTGACCGCCAGCCAGGGGCCCTGACCCACACCTATAACCTCAACTCACACAGATGGCGTTGATGTCAGACTCGTGGCCGGTGAAGGTTTGCCGGCACATCCCTTCTCGCACGTCCCAGAGTTTGGCTGAAGCGTCACAAGCACCAGAGACAAACAGTCTGGTGTCCGGAGCGAGCGAAAGGCTCATGACGTCCCCGGTGTGTCCAGTGAACGTGGTCGTCTGCTGGCCAGTCTCGATGTCCCACAGGGCACTGGGACAGAGCAATGACAGGGGTTACCCCTTGCTTGGAAGACCAGATACACAAACAGACTCCCTCAAACCCCCAGGCCTGCAGCAAGCATCCACGCTTCACCTAAGACAGATCCACATCCAGTAGTGACTTTGCTCAAATGGGTTGTTACAGAGCCAAGCACACACACGACATGGATGAGTCCGCCCGGGGCTTCTCTGATTCTCACACCAGCTCACACATCAGCAGAAGAGGGAGCCGAGTCCCTGTCCAGCGGGGACACTTGTGGACTGGGCCGCACACTTGGGCCCCACAAGGACTCATGAGGGGCAGCAGAAGGCCTCCAGTTGGTGCCCCTGCTGGACAGCTCCATGCCCGCCAGAGACCAGAGGCTGGGTCACTCCGTGGGGCAGAGCCAAGCGTGGGGCCCATGGCCATCAGCTTGAGAGGCTACTCCAGGCCAGAGAAAGGGGAGACACGGCAGCGTGGCGAGGACGCATGCATGGTTTCTGTGCTTCGCCCACAGAAGCAAGGCCATCAGATGCTACTCGTCCCGTCAGCCTCACAGAAAACCAGCTCAACTCAGCCCCCACATCCAAGCATGGGGGACCCCTCTCTAGGGCCTGAAGGACAAGCAGGAAGGAAGGAAGACAACCTCCCCCACCCCAGTCCAAAAAACATCCTCCCCAAGTGAAAAAGCTTCCGAAAATACCTTCTAATACAGAGGTTCTTCCTAAACTGGCAGTCAAGACAGACTGCAAATCTTCAGTGAGCGCACACACAAAGGACACCTCACCAGGCAGGGCTGGCCAGGGCGCACCTGCCCCTCCCGTGTGGCTTGCTGGCTCTCGGCCACCACATCTTGCCTCAAAGAGTCAGAAAAACCCACAGGGACAGTTGAAGCCTGAAATGACTCAACTGCTCGATGATTTTAGAGGATATGTTTTGGTGCCACAAGTGAACACTTCACAGAGTTTCAGTGTCTTCCACCAATAAGGTGAAATTCCTATGACACCTGCTACTTTGAAGCTGTGCTCAGAGTCCACAGGGAGGCAGCGCTCACCTGAGGGGGGCTGAAGCGCACCCCCCAAGGCTAGTAACTGTGGCCCACAAAGGCGAACTGTGAGGAAGAGACAAGCCGGTGTTTCACGCAGAGTTCTAGTTTCAAAATCAGTTCTTAGTTGTTCAAAACTGCACCTTCCCATCTACACAGAGCACCATGAACTGGTCCACCTCTTGGCACCTGTGTCTGAAGCCCCGGGGCCACGTCCAGTCACAGTGGCTTAGCTGAGGACTTCCCTGAGGCTCAGCTGCACAGCAGGGAGGGCAGTGTGAGACAGGTTCAGCGTGCTGGGACTCACCAGGTGGTGTCTCCAGAGCTGGTAACGATCTGATTGTCATCCAGAAAACGGCAGCAGGACAGGTAACCTGGAAAACAGACCCAACAATGGCCTCAGCACCTGACTCTACATCTTGTAAATGGAGTGACCACAGTGGGAAGGCCCAGGCAAGGTGAGGCAAATGCCATGTCCACCACCTCTGGCCCTGCCCTATGTGCTGGAAAGAGGAACAAAGCCACACAGACTGCAGGCACTGTGGGCAAGAGCAGAGCCACAGGACTGGGCACCAGGAGGAAGGAGGCACTCTGAGCACACGCGCATCCTGCCAGCCCTTGACATGGCAGGAGCCGCCAGGATGATGGGTCTGCAGGGGCAAGACACTGGGGTGCAGGGCTGGGGGCAGACTTGTTTTCTGTGGGACAAGTGCATGGTCAGCGTGGAAACTGCTGTGTGTCACTCAGTTCCGCACCCCCCACCAGCATGAGAGGCCCCAGCCTGCATCCCCTTTTGGAATAAAGAAGGGCAAATACAAAGAAGATCCATTCTGTAGAGCCTACATTTGATTTCTCCTGAATAAGCCCTGTTCACCACCATCTCTGTTTTCTTAGCACAAGTGACTCTGAGGACTGCACGTACGGAGTGAGCACCCCACCTGGGAGGCCCAGGGACAGTGTCAGGGCAGCCCCTGACCCCAGCCGGCCGGGCTCCTACCAAGTCTTCCCAGGCCACACAGAGCCACGTGTGATGCTGTGTCACTCAGTAAAACCGAAGACAAAATACACACCGAGAGAGGAGGAGCCCACTGACAGCTGCTGATGTGGAAAGCATAAGGTTGTTGGGAAAACAAAGCCTAAACCTAACATATTACCTCACTGTCTCCCATAGAAGAAACAGAGACAACAGTTTCAGAATATTAGTTCTGTGCCTAGACAAGGACATGTGGTCAAGTGCTCCCTAGAGCCCACATCATGTCCACAGGACATAGGGGACCACATGGCTGCCACCCTCAGCCTCCCCCAGGGGTTCCTCCCAAGGTCCCCGAGCTCCTCCTCTCCAAGAACAGCACTCACTTCCTGGCACACTGCCACCCTCATACAAGCCAGTCTTCCAGGATCCAGTCCTGGAGCCTCCAGTACTACCCTGTCCAACTGGTGAGCACAGCCGACTGGAAACAGCACTGTGGAGACCCCTGCCCCACCGGCATTGCACACAGGGTCAGACATAGGCACTCCTAGGTCAATGACACAAAGAAACACGCCCTCAAAGATGACCTCTGTCCATTTCCTGCAGGTGGTGGTCACACGGAGCCCATGAGCTTCCTGCCCCGAGAACCAGCAGCTGAATGTTACGGCCACGGCCTTCGAGCACCGGCAACGAGCTCTGGCCTCTTCAGGGCCCAGAAGGTCAGCACACATCAGCTGGTGGATCCTTAGGAACCAGGCAGGCTATGTGCGCCCTCACCAGAACCCCTTGCCTGTGGAGATGTGTGCATGTAGGTGCCCTCAGCAGAACTCCTTCCCATCCTGTGTGCGTGTGTGTATGTGTGCGTGCCCTTAACAAAGTCCCTTCCTCGTAGGTGTATATGAGTTTCTGTGCACCTGTATGTGCGCGCCCTCATCAGAACCCCTTCCTCATGGGTGTGTTTGTGCATTTGTGTGCACCCTAAGTAGAACCCCTTTCCCAAGAGTGTGGGTGATTGCACGTGAGTGTGCCTGTGCGCCCTCAGCAGGACCTCTTCCCCACAGTTTGTGTGTGCACGTGTGTCCCTGTGTGTGTCCTCAGCAGAAAGGTGGCTGGCCCAGGCACTGGTGCCTTTCCAGAGCCCCAGAGGGTCAGACAAACATGGCACCAAGTGGGGGTGTGCCAAGGCCTCTTTGAGACCACAAGTGGCAGGGGGATGGCCTGGTGCAGGGATGAGCAGGCCATAGCCCAGAGGGAGGAGGCCTGGAATGAAGCAGGACAGGCCCTCTTTCCTCCTACAGCCCAGCCTGCTGGCTCCTATCAAGGGAAAAAGAACAGGCTGGGGGCCCCGGACAGCAAGGACAGCCCAGCCCAGCCCACAAACATGAAGCGCTAGCCACCTCAGGAGGAGCAGGCCATCACGGCCCCAAGGAAGTTCTGGCTAAACTCCTGACCAGGTGATCCCAGGAAGACACCATGTCTGCACTGGGATGGGAGGTTCAGGGAAGAAGGCGGCACTTTCAGGGCATTGCTGATTTCTCAAATACACGATCTAATAATGCCTTTTTGCCAAAACAGCACTCTAAAAGTTATTCTGTATGTAATGTAGTCACAACAACAACAAATACTCTGTCTCAAGGCTGGAAGCTCAGTCCCTGAGCCATTTCCAGAGGGTACCTTGCACTCTGCAGGACAGACAACTTAGAAGGAAAGGTGAGACACCAGAGGACAGAGCACCGTCTGACAGGTGCTCCCTCAGCTCCGCAAGCACTCCCCCAGCCTGGGAGGCCAACTCGAGAGAAGGAACCTCGGCTTGCTCCAAATGGGCCCTGTATCTCATGGAAACAACAACACGAAACTGATCACAGGAGCCTCCTTCCTGAGGCTGCACAAGCTTGATGCCCGCCCCGACTCTGCAGACACCACCAAGCATGAGGGTCTGCTGACAATAGCACCCAGATGGGTTTTATTGCAATTGAGTTCTAAGATCCTTCGAGAAAATGTCCCAACACCAGCTTAACAGAGAGTCCTCAGTTAATGCTCAGGCCTGAGACGCCCGAATGAGGGGTACCAGTGCCCTCAGATGAAGTTAGGAACGACAGAGACAAGACAGACCACACGTGCTCAAATCTGCTGAGTCCACTGACTTTTCACACCCTCGCCTGACTAAAGGGAGGCTACATGAAGCTCATCGAACGTTAACCTTTATTGATATGAAGCATCATGTCTGAAAAGTTACAAATACCCTTAAGATGTAGAATGTTTAAAACACACCACTCAGCTCTCAAGAAGTAAGAGTTCACAATGCATGAAGGAAACACAATTTCTAATGCATTCAAATACTAGTTTTATTTTTTCTTTCAGCAAACAAGTGCTAAAAAATGTAAAAGATTTAATTAAAAAATGGAAGTCCATACACTGAACTGTATATAAGAGATTAATAAACAGTAAGAATGTTTTTTAAGTGTTGCGAGTTCACTGATGCTGGAAGCAAAGTGGTTTATGAAGGGTGCTCACTGGACAGAAGCCCTGTTCACAAGGATGGGGCAGGCAGGCCAGGCTGGGTTCCACCCCCAGGAGTAGCCTTCCCACAGAAAACTACTATGAGTGCTGGACAAATATAAAAACAAACTCCTACAAACACTGGAAGCAGCAGCAGACAAACTGAAGGGGAACCTGCACCTGGAGGCACTGGGGGACCTTATTTTTCAGGTGCTGTGCCTGCAGGCAGGTCCCCTCCTGTGACAGCCACAACCACGCAGCCACACCTCAGACAGCACATCTGTGGCCCAACTTTCCTGAGCAGCCAGTAAAGGGTTCTGGGCAACCACAGCCAGAAAGTGAAAGACGAAAACCTAGAAAGGAGAAAGCCATACAAGGCCCTAAAAAAAAATCACGCACCAACTCCCCCACATCTGTCCAAACCACACACAGGCAAGAGAGCTGAGCCCACACAGCATGGCTGCTCCCCACAGGACCACACACCAGGATTCCAGGAGAGTAGTCTGCACAACACAACAGCCGCAAAAGCCCAGGATGCAAATCGAATCACTAGATGCACCAACAAGCAGGAAAATGTCATCTACATTCAAGAGGAACGAGCCACCAAGACCAACCTCAAGGGACTGACTCCTAGAACTGGCAGACAAGAATTTTAAAGGCAGCTCTTGGAACTGCTCACAAGGATCCTAACTATGCTTGTTATAAATAAAAAAAGACAGGAAATCTCAGCAGAGAAACAAGAACTATTTTTTAAAAAGCAAATAAATTCTAGAACTGAAGTGAACATCTGACTTAAATGGCTTGCTGGGTGGTCTTAACAACACCATGGAGGTGACAGAAGTCACATGCCCTAGAGGATGGCTCTGGGGAAGCGGGAGATGGAATCTAAGAGATGAAGTGAATGCACAAAAGAAGAGAGCACCAAGAACAGAAAGTGGACCTCTAAAATTTCCCCAATTTAGTGAAAGACAGAACTTTACGAAGTCAAGGTGTTAAAGCACAATAAACAAAGAAAATCACTCCAAAGCATGTCAGTCAAACAGCTGAAAAATAAAGAAAAATCTTTAAAATGCTAAAAGAAAATAATACCAACCCAAAATTAAATACATCAGCAAAAATATTCTTCAGAGATGAAGGATAGTCAGTATTTCAGGTGAGGACAGACAGAATTCCTTGGTGAGATCCACACCAACTGTAGGAAGCACTAAAGCAAGCCCCTCAGGCTGAAGGGCACCCAGGAGAAAGCGCATGTCTTCAGGAAGAAATGAGCACCAGAAATGGTACAGACTTGAGTAAATGTAAAAGACTATTCAATTTTCTTCAAATGGCTAAGCACGTTTAAAGGAAAAAGTGTAACAATATATTGGGGGCTTATAACACACAAGGATGCAAGACCTAGAAAAAGAAAACTTTGTAAAGGATGAGGAAGGGCAGGAAATGGGACATTTATGGCTACAAGACTCTTGTCTTTCACATAAATGGATACAACATACCTGGCCGAACCTTAAGAATTGTGAACTTACAATTGTGAACTTACATAAACCCTAAAATATAATTCAAAGAGGTAACCAAAAGCCAACAGATAAAACTATAAAATATTATTCTAAACAATCAGGTAACCCAAAAGAAGGCGGGAAAGGAGAGGTCATCATAAACCCCAGTGCATCCGCAATGCAGGAAGCAGACACGAAGCTCACACAATTAGAGAGGCAGAGACATGTACAGTAGACAAGGGACTGTGTTTATAAATACAGTTACACAGACGGAAGAAATACACCATGCAAACAGCCTAAGAAGGCTGGAATGGCTGCAAGAACATCAGATAAAGCCCACTTTCCAGCAGAGGTTCTGAGACAGGAAGAGGGTCAGTTCATCAGGAAGAAATGACAGTCACGAACATAACTGCTTCCACTGAAAGAAGTCAGAATACAAGAAGCAGAAATTTCCAGAATGAAGGGAGAAAGAGAGAAATCCATCCCACCTCAGCAACTTAGAAACTAAAGACACAGAAAATGTGAATAGTGTCAAAGACCTGCTCTGACAAACACGCTGAGAACTGCCCCACAACCTGGCCTCCTGAGCACACGCAGCGTGTCCTTGTCAGACCACCTGCTCCTCAGGAAGTGAACCTCCACAAATGAGAAAAACTCAACCAATAAAGAACATGGTTTCTGAACATAACTGCATTTAATCAGAAACCACAACAGGTTATTAAAATGGTGTTAAAAATGTTTCCCACTGAATGACAACATAGCTAAAGCCACACTTGGAGGGGAGTTTACAGCTTGAAAGGCTCAATTTGAACAAGAAGGAAGGCCTAAGGTTCCACCTTAATAAGAAGCTAGAGAGTTAAGAAGGAAGCAACCCCAAAGCCAACAAAAGGCAGGAAATGACACAGGACAGAAATCAGTGCAATACAGGCAGTGTATCTTTAAAAGTTTAAAGATATACAATTAACCGGCCAGAATAAATTTAACAGACTGCCTGAATGAAGTCAAAAGGACACCAGTAACTATGATAATTCTCTGGTTGCATGTGAAGTACATGAGCAGAGGGTGTAGTTTTGAAAAAGAATACAGCAAGAGAAGTAAAATACTGGGGTGAGACCTTCTTTTCCAGAAATGTTATGTCTTTTGTAATAAATAATAACTGTCACAGGTAAATTGAACTTGGCAAAACAACCTACTATCTAACAGTTCCAGCAGGCTCTGTTCAGGAGACCTGGGCCTGTAGGAATGTTCTGCCCTGTGCAGCATGAGTGCTGGTCAGTAATCAGCGTGCGTGTGTGTGTGCACAAGTGGACACAGGTGTATGTACATGGAGTCAGGGTGCATGTGTGTGCACACATGGAGACAGTTGTGTGTACTTGGAGTCAGGGTGTGCATGTGTGTGTACATGTGGAGACAGGTATGTGTAACATGCATGTTTAGATTAGGAAACCATTGTGGAAAAGTGCTCAAGAGAATGAATTATGTCATGCTGATATGGAAAGAAGTTGTCCACTAGCTACTACACAGTGACCCAAGTACCCAGGGTCCTTGAAAACCAGACACTATAGTGACTTAAACCAAAAGGCTTCCAACTGGTAAAAGTATATCAAGGCCTGTCTTTGATTTCACTTTCAGAGTATCTCCGGCCATTACTGTAGCCAATCTCATAAAACAACTACTGAGAAGAGACAAGTGTCCACAGCACAGTACTAATGCCTGGCTACAGCACACATGACTATGACTTTATTGATGAGAATGTGTACCTGTGTGTCCAGCCAGCTCACGACTCACACGTACATTCCCTTCACGAGTTTTCAGATTGTAAATGGAGCAGATGTTATCCAGGCCTCCGCAGGCCACGTAATTCCCAGAAGGGGCATAAGCGCATGTCATGACCCACGAGGAGCGCAGAGGGATGGCATGGACCTGAAGGGCAGAACACACATGATGTGAGCACGCAGGTCAGACACATCACCTACTGACACTGTGATCCTGCTTCTTGTCTTCAACTGTCATTGCCCCAGAGGTGACACAGCAAGACACTGGCCAAAATTAGTTTAAAATAATTTTTATGGGTGGCCAAATGAAGGTAAAATTTAATTAGAAATTCAGTGCTGCACAACAATTTAATGTAGAGTTTTTATTTTAACTGCTGCACTGCTTGGCTTTTAGGATTAGTTTCCTGACCAGGGATCAAACCCTGGCCCTTGGCAGTGAAAATGTGGAGTCATAACCACTGGCCCACCAGAGAATCCCAAATGCAGATTTATTACAGTCAGGCAGGCACTTCAGGAATACCAGCAAAGCCCCCAAATTGAAATTACATATTAAGAGGAAAACATTTCATTGGCCTATCAAAATGACTATAAAATTAATTCACAAACTCAAGTATTTTTAGTGAAGTAATCAAACTAGACATTACTATAATTAATCCTACCACACACCTCCCTGTGTCTGAGATTTAAGTACCGCAATCTTTTTAAACACATTTGGTATTCTCCAGCAAAATATAACTGAATTTTGTCTGTTATACACATTTAGACCAATGACAATACTTTTTTCATTCAGTATGGATTGAACAATCTTGGATTAAATTTTTAAAATAATTTATACTTTAAAGTACAGTATCTTTCAGATTATTTCTTGTGAAAACCAGTCACTAATGGAAAGCTATACCTCTGCATTTTTAAATAAAACATGAGATTTCCCATGAGCTAAAATTGGATTCCTGGCTCCTAAAAACATGGAGGAGGCCCTCCCTCCACCTGCTTTGCAGGAAGACCAACCATGGCATAAGAGTGTAGCCTGGCAGCACAGGCCACACGTGCCAGCTACGTGACCAGGTTTCCATTTGGCCCAAACAACTTTACTCTAAAAGCGACACCCCCGTGCTCCTCTGCCCTCTCCTTTACAAACTGTGCATAAGTGAACCCAGAGTTTAAACACCTGCCTTTGCCCGGGCTGGTCTTCAGGGCATGGTCTGCAGTGCCTACCTTGTTTGTGGTGTAGCTGTCCCAGATAATAAGTTTACCATCCTGCGAGGCACTGACTAGAAGCCTGGAGCAAAGAGACAAAAGCAAACCCGTCAGCAACACAGGAGCCTCCCCAAAGACAGCAAATGAAAACTAAATTCTCACAACAACTAACACATACTTCAATGTTACATTCGCTTGAGATAATCCCCAGCAAAATTCTAATTGTTAGACCAACTCTGAAAGCATGAAAAGAAAACACCTTCACAGGTAAGAGTGCAGGCCTGATGGTGCCTGTCTTCAGGTGCAGCCCCAGCCCCTCAGCTATTCAGACAAGACACACTGGTTGCCTAGCGCTGCTCTCTCAGGGTTTCTGGTCACCATACACCAGATCTGATGCCCAAAGATCTTTCATGAGTCAAAGGTGGTAGGAAATATTTAGTATATAATTTTATGTTCCATTCTGACACATAAAAAGCATAAACATAAAGGACTAATAAGTTTTTAGATACTCAGAATTTATAAGCCATTTCTCACCAAAAAGGGAATCCAGGTCTCCTAGAACCATGAAGAACTGCCTTCCCACCTGCCTTGAAAAGAGATGCCAATCTAAAGCAAGCTGTGCCTGTCCCACAGAAGAGCCTAATGAACATTTTTTGTGCCAAGTTTCTTGCTCTGGTCAGTTGGGCTAAGTGTGGACCCTGTGTGTTGAAGAGGTGCTTTGTCTGCATTTGCAGAGAGGTACAAGGATATTGCCTAAGGAAAGCATGACCAATAGGCAAACGAACTGCAAACACAAGTACTCCAGGAACCAGCCCCTCCTGGACACCCTGGGGACTCTGCCCTACAGGCGACGCTGCTCCGGGATGGGCGAGAAGGTACCCATGGAGAGACCTATGTCAGTGGGGTGGACAAGGAGAAGGGTCTGCTGTTTCAGAGACTGCATCAAAACATGGTCTCAACCATCTCAGACACAAGTGCATTTGGCTTCTTGAACTGCTCAAACCTGGAGGTATTATCACTTGAGTCACTCTGACAAGTGACCTTATGTTCTGATGCACAGACTCTATCACGTGGAGTCTGGCAGGAACACACACATGTTCGGCTCTGCATGACAACACTAATTGCAGTGCAGGCTCCAACTTTATTATTTTGGGGATGCAATTTCTTAGAGCAAATCCCTGCCTTGAGGTGCAGTTATAAATACATCAGGCACTTGAAAGACCCTGTGTATCAGATCAAGGGTCACTTGGCGGCTCTATTACTTTCAGGCCCCTCTAAGTACAGGTTGGCTGGAACATCAGAGCCAACGTAAAGAAGCTCATCCCCTGGAAAGGTCACCTCTACAAAGGTCTCCTCATCAGAAAGCTTAATATTTGCTGACGTGCCCAGGGATGGAGAACCTTTAAGCAGCCCTGATCCCCCAGAAGGTGAGAGAAGACACACCTCTTAATCCCTAAGAGGACTGCCATGAGGACCTGGCTCCTCCTGTCTCCCACCTCCTCGGAGCACAGAGGCAGAGCTCGGAGAAGGCCCAAAGCCCCAGTCCAGGTCCCAAGGCCTCCCACTTCCTGCACACTCACAGACCTGGATGGATTAGCAGTGTTTCCCTCTCAATTGTATCACTTTGGCAGATTTTAGAAAAGGGAGAAAAGGTTTAACATTAATTCACATGATTGAAAGAAGACTCTCAAACATTATAAAAAGTAGACTTTATGTATAAAAATTACAATATATTGATAAACATATCATAAATGGACATATAATATGTACTGACACAAGCACACCCATAAGCCTCACTGTAGGCACCTCCTAGAGCTTTATCTCTCCCTGAAAATTCTCTAAATTTATTCACTTGTTTTTAAAGTATTTATTTGGCTGTGCCGGGTCTTAGCTATGGCATGCAGGATCTCCAAGCTTCGTTGGGGCATGTGAACTCTTAGTTTTGGCATGTGGGATCTAGTTCCCCGACCAGGAATCAAATACAGGCCCCTGCACTGGGAACGTGGAGTCTAACCTACTGGACCACCAGGCAAGTCCCTCTCCTATAGTTTTAAAATACAACCAGCTAACCACTGTGATAGTCTGAGAATATCCATGAACCACACAAACATAATAAAATAACTGGTATTCCCAAATTATTATTATGACTCATTAACCTTGAGTCATGAAAAGAAGTTGTATAATAAACTTTGATGTCTGTGAAGATTCCATAAACAAAATGTACATCCAAAACATTAAAAAAAAAAAATTTCTGATGTTAAAGAAGAAAATTTTAGTTTCCAGAAAACATGGCTATCTAGGGGGAAAAAATCTCCAAAGGGCTCTGGATAGCAGGAGTTCTCCTTGGTATCATTTTTTGTTTTCCTGGTTTATAAGACAGCCCTCGTGTAAGGACATTATACCAGTAATTGCCATTTGAAGAGCAGCTGTACAACACACGTCCATGTACCCTACACCGTCCAAGAAAGTGAACAAGCCAGGTGGTGCCCAGCAGCCTCCCCAGTACTCTGCCTCACCCTGCTCCGTGGGCTCCACGACCCTGAACCGGTGCTGCTGCTTCCTCATGTTTGCACCTTCCACCACTGGATTCCCGAGCACAGTTTGTGTTCGAACCAGAGGGCATGCAGAGCCTCGAGGATGTACTCAGGACACCTGCATGATCTACGGGCTCCCTGCCCCTAAGGCCCTCTCTTCATTGTCACAGCTCTGGCCACACACTTGCCATAGTTCTTCAAACACAGCTCTCGGTCACCTCTTAGGACACAAGTGACACATCACTGTCCATCCAACTTCCTGTCTAACCAGGACACTGATGTTCCCAAAGATCAGGAAAAGACCCCAAAGGTAAGATACTATATGATTACCGTCTACTTTTTGAGAATAGAATCTAAGATGGATGGATTAGTAAGGGCAATTTTCCTTTTTTCCTCTTCTATTCTTTCTGATCATTGCCATCATTAACAGGATCTAAGTTAGCTCTCATTTGCATTTGGAATTATATGGGATACTGTACAGAACAAACTAAAAATACAATCTTTTGTTCTATAGCTGTTGACACACTAAAGCAGCCAATTTCACGAACAAAGAAAAAAATACCAAGCAGAAAATTCCTCTCTGACAATTAAAACATGAAAAAAATGCAACTCAGAGAAAAGCATCTAATCCTCAAAGTATAACATGTTAGTTATTTGAAAAAACACATTACAGTCACAACATCACATGGCTTTTTCTTTAATTATTTGAGAGGAAAAGTGGAGAAAGATTACCCAGTACCCTCCAACAGGAAGACAGAAGGAGCTGGATGGATTTCATTTCAGCAATGCTGCAGGTGAAGGGAAACAGGACAAGGAAGGGGAAGGAGGCCCAGAGAGCAATGGTGACTAGTCATTTAGAAAGAGGTGTGAACATAGGCAGAATTCAAGGAACAGAGGGATCGCTAGAGAAAAGGGGGTGGGGTGGGCAGGCCAGGGACAGGCAGAGACAACACCTCTCATGTACATGCTCTGTGCCCCAGTGCAGCCCTCAGGACACACGCATCACTGTTTTAACTCTCCCGACACCACATGGACTGGCTTCTGATCCCTGAACCAGATCACCAAAACCACGAGAGGGTGTGGCCATGAGGTCACAAGGAACGGGCTGGAAAGAAGAGCCACGGCATAGTGGGCAGGTCACCCCTCAAGATGGCACAGAGGGGACAGGTCAGCACCCCCCGGTAACACAGAGAGGACAGGTCACACCTCAAGGTGACACAGAGGGGACAGGTCACCTCCCCCAGGGGACACAGAGGACAGGTACCGCCCCCTCGAGGTGGCACGGGCACTGTGCCATGGAGCTGGGAAGACAAAGGTGAGGGGAAGGTGGTGACAAGGGAACGGCAGCATGGCCAGCTGTCCTGCCTGCTACACGTCTGACAGCAGTGCCCAGTTTTTCTTTACCAATCCCAGCCTGTGAGCTCTGGCCCCACCCCCCCACCATGAATGCCCATGTTCCCGCCCACACACCTGGAGTCGGTGCCCCAGTGCATGGCATAGATCTTGGCCAAGTGTCCCCTCAGCGTCCTCCTGGTGCGCATCTGGATTCTTCCCACAGGGTCAATGTTGTTTGTGATCTTAAAAATAAAAGTTACCAAGAATTAACTCCATGGGAGGCACACTCTCCCCCTGCCACCCCCCTCCACCAAAGTCTCCTTCATGCCCACCCTGCTCAGTGACACCACTGCCCTGGATGGCTGTGCCTGCCTGGCTCCTGCCAGTCAGCCCATCGTGTAGCAAGTCAGCCTTGATCCATCGTGAGGCCCCACCCTAGGCGCAGCAGCTTAGTGCTGGCCCAGAGCCTCCTCCCCCCACCTCCATCAGCACGCTAACTGGCCATCCAAGTCCAGCTCCTCCTGCCTCTGTTCGGCCCTGGAAGGCTGCTCTTCCTCCTAACAGGGCTCACCATCTAACAGGGCTCCAGGAACATAGACTGCTTGGTGCTGTGTGTGCTGAGCTGGACAACAGTGGTCATCTCTTCTGCACTCTGGAGTTGAAGGCACAAAATTGCATGTGCACACTACTGTTCACCCAACACACAAGAACCTGATGTTCATGACTCTGGGTTTACAAATGGAGTAAGTGTGTCACAACAGTGAGCTTTAAAAAACGTAGAGTCCAAAGTACATCTGAGAATTCAAATGTAGGTGATCCTGGCATTCTAACTTTTAACTTATTGTTTAACCCCATAAACGGTAGCTTCTAAAGCATTGAGATGATGTAAAGAATGTAATCATCCTCAACAGAAGGAATATAATTTTTCTTTTACATTTCTGTTCAGTGTTTGAGACAAAAAAAATTTTTTTTCAATGAGGTGAAATTCACCATCTGAAAGGATATAATTTAGCAATATTTAGTATATTCACAACATTGTTCCACTATCAGTGGTATCTGGTTTCAAACCATCTTCATCATTACCCCCAGAGGAAGCCCCTCATCCACTAAGCAGTCACTCCCTACAGCCTCCTCCTCAACCCTGGGCAAGCATGAATTTATTTTCTGTCTCTAGAGGGTGACCTGTTCTGGACAGTTCATGTACACAGAATCACACGCCGTGACCTCCTCTCACTGAGCACACGTGTCTCAAGGTTCACCCTTCTATGGCTGAGTAAGTCCCACTGTGTGGACAGGCTGTGCCTGGCCCTGATCTCATCCCCCGAGGGCACACAGCTGCTGGGAGCAGTGCCTCCGGGAGCATTCGGACACTGGCTGGTCTGAGCATCAGCTCTAGTCTCTCTGGGTGCATACCTAGGAGTGGAACCATGGGTCATAACTCGGGTTTCAATCTCTGAGAATGTGCCAAACTGGACCTTAGAAATTAAGGTTCTAAGGCAGACCTAATTAGGGAGAGGAACTTCAAAACATCCATATTGAAACTGTAATAATATTTAGGACTCTGACCTCTGTAAGAGGACATAATTACTTAAGGCTAGAGAGATATTTATTTTTTATCTAAAACTCACCACAGTCTATGCCCAGCATTGACAATGACCTGCAAATGAGAACCTTCAAACAGGGGCCCCACCCTTACTGTGCACAAAGTCAGAGCAGCTCCTTCCGAGGCCCAGAGCACCAGCCTCTATAGCAAATCAGTGACTGCATCAATGGTCCTTACCTGAGAGAGAGTCGCGTCTGCACACGCCTTCCGAGCATCCTGGGAAATGACAAGGACAATGAGACATTAGTGCTGCTCCCAGTACAGGCTCCCCCAGACCCAGGCTGCAGCTTCAATCAAAGTGAAAGTCGCTCAGTCATGTGCAACTCTTTGTGACCCCATGGATATACAGTCCATGGAATTCTCCAGGCCAGAATACTAGAGTGGGTAGTCGTTCCTTTCTCCAAGTGATCTTCCAATCCAGGGATCGAACCCAGGTCTCCTGTGATACAGGCGGATTCTTTACCAGCTGAGCCACCAGGGAAGCCCAAGAAATACTGAAGTGAGTAGCCTATGCCTTCTCCAGGGGACCTTCCTGACTCAGGAATCAGGGTGTCCTGCATTGCAGGTGGATTCTTTACCAGCTGAACTACACAAGGGAAGCAGTCTCAGAGCCTCTACCAAGAGCCTCCCCACTCTGCCTTGAGCCCAGGGCATGCTGGACACAGAACCAGCCACACACGGACATGTCTCAGCCTGCAGATCACCCCCCTAACGCACAACACCCCCGTGCCCACACTCCTGCCTGCAGCCTCCAGCACCTTCCTACAGCACTGCACCGGCGTCCTGAGTCGTGGGGCCCAGAGAAACAATGTCTAGAAAGCAGTGAATGGCCAGCCCAGGGAATCTTTCTTCTAGAATGCATTAACTCAGGACTGTGTTTTCAAGCCAAACAATCCTGATGCTGACCTCTATGGAAAGGAGCAAAGGGTCTGGAGTCAAGGCAACCAAATCTCTGGCTGGTCACATCCTGCTGCTTGCTTTCTTATCTGTGAAAAGACTTTGTGAAGCAGGCAAGAAATGTAATACAAAAGGATGTTCCTCAAGCTAATGAAGATGTCCTTGTTGTTCCTAAGCGATCCAAGCTGCTAGAAAATAAATCTGGAAATCTCAAATCTGGATATGACTTTTACAAACAGAAAGCCATATTATGAAGGGAAATGAGACACTGGCTTTGAAAGGATAAGACTCTGAATGTAGGAGTGGGGCCTAAGAAGAAAATTGGCTGTAGGAATAATTTCAAAGGAAACTGACAATTTCTCATAAAACTCTGCCATTGTGTAGCCATCTGCCCACCCGCGCTCACTGATACACATCTGAAGGCTCATGTGAACACTCCTGAAGGCGTCCAGGAGACCTTCTCCAGGGGCAAACAACCTCACTGCTAATTATTTTTACTTCATGAAGCTGGTGGTAGTATTTGTCAACCTAGAACATGGAGATATACTCAAAGAGATTGCTATTATAAATGTACCAAATAGCTAGATTCCAAATTCAACTTAAATTATCCTATTAGAAGCCATTCTGCTCAGTTAATTCTGCATATTTAATTACCCAATTAAAACAGGAAAATTATATAATTGAGTATTTCTGTGCCAGCACCTATTCTGGTGTCAGGACCAGGCAGAAGGGCGATCCCAAGCAGGTCTCCCATGCGTGGTTTTGTTACGGTCCCTACGTTCAGTATTAACTTCTGAATACCGTTCTTACTGATGTTATACATGGCTTTCAATTTTAAAAAATAACAAGAATTTTAAAAAGTTTTTGGCCATGTCATATGTGGCCTGTGGGATCTTAGTTCCCTGACCAGGGACTGAACCCAGACCACCGCAGTGAAAGCCCACAGTCCTGACTACCAGACACCAGGGAAGGCCCTGGTCGGGACTCTAGACAAGAATTATTTTAAAAGAAAAAGCAAACCAAGGACATAAGCAGCTTTGCCCTGGTTAGTGTCCAGAGACTAAAATGGATTTTGTAACGTCCATAGCAGACTGTGGTGACACAAGAGAACAGAAAAAAAGCATTTTAGAAACTAAACACAGGACCCACAAGTGCTGGTGTAAAAGTCTGCAGCACTCCTCAGGACAAGCATCTACACTGTGGAGACAGCCTTCTCATGGGAGCCATCTCTGCAGCTGCTTAAGACTGACAGCGCTGTCCAGCACTCTTCAGACTCAATTCCAACTAAACGGCCTGGGGCTTTGTTCACAATGCCTTATTGTTTAGCCAAGGCTCCTGTCTGTCTGTGCTGAGAAAAATCACCACCCTGCCCCTCCGCAGAGGAGCACACCCTGGCCCGCAGTCAGTTAGGCTGTATCTGGGTGGATGTCCCGCTGGCACAGGACAGCACGTGGTGAGGCCGTCCACTCAGGCCACAGTAACTGCAGTGCCTGCACAAGCCGCACGGCCTGGGGCGCTCACAGGCAGGGTTAGCCCTGGAGCTTTCCTTCATCTGTCAGAAGCTCTCATGTCTAAGACACATCACGTTTCAGTCAGCATTCCTCACAGACACTACCACAGGTCAGATGAGATGGTGCCTTGGGGTCTTTCAGCTGAAATACCAAGCTAGGAAAAAGAGACCCTCCTAGCGTCATCCACCATCTGTTGGGACTCACTGTCTGCTTTCTTTAACAAGTATGTGTTTCTTCGGCAAGCAAGAAAAAAGGTTTTCCTTTGTTAGAGAAAGTCTTCCATTCCTGTTTGGTGTACAGCCAATTCTGTTTTGTGCAAAGAAAAAGAAACCAGCAGGGCTTCAAAGGCAGGGCTGTTCAGCTCGTCAGCTCTCCTGGGGACGGTCCATTGGAAGGGGACGCCACGGAGATGCCAGAGGTGCACAGTGAGGCAGTTTTGTGCCAGAGACACCGAATTGGCAAGACTGAGCACCAACAGAACGTAATGCAATAAACGTACTTGTTAATTACGTGTCAATATGGTAATCTTTTATATACACTGGTTTAGATACAATTGGTAAAAATTAATCCTACCGGTTTCCCTGTACTGATTTCAAGTCCATATGCGGCTCACAGGACAGACCTGTCCCCTGTGAGGAGGGCGGCACGTGCTTCACAGAAAATGGGTTAAGATGCAACACTTACTTTCCAAAACCTTTATTTTTTTCCCACAATATTTGGATTTTTTTTTAACCTATACAAACTTTATTTGCTACAAATAGATCTAAACCCACTATTTATGAACAACAACTTCTTGTCAGAAAATCAAAGTTCTGATTTCTATATTCCAGAGTGTGGCTAGACGTATTAAACAAATCTGCTAAGTCTTCCTTATTCTTACTGAGCTACATTGTATCTTTTAAATGTTGAGATTGGAAATTCTTACAGTAGAAGGATCTCTTCTGTCTCCTCTTTGGTGCATATCTCAGATAATCTCCTTATCTTTTCTCAAGCTCAGTTAAGAAGCTGGCTAAAATGACACTGGTCTTTCCTTCCAATTACCATCAGGCCTTTGGAGCATATAACTGGTCATTTAAAAGGAAATAATTAGGTTCCCCCTTGAAATACCCGTGGCTTTGCAGCACGCCTCTGCAAACCCACCAGCAGACTGCATGGAGGGGTGGTGAGGAGGTTCTGGACAACTCTGCAACTGTCCTTCTTTCCAACAGGCAGCTGGACAGGACCCAGCTATTTTTATCTTCAAGTCAGTGTCTCTGTTCTAACAGTCAAAACCCTCCCTAAAGAGCACTCAAGAACAAATCACCCACACCTAGAATACCTCTATTGTTGTTGTTGACATTCTTGCTTTCTTAAACAAGTTTCCTGCCCTCAACTCAGAGGTCACAGTGGGGAAACAGACACCACACTCTGTATGGTGACCAAAAGAAGGTCCCAAAGCTAATTCCCAAGGTTAAGAAAAGAGGCTCTGAAAGATGTCTGTAAATTTCTATGAAAACATTCTATGTGTATTCAAGTAACAATATACTAGAAAAAAGTCCTGAAAATAAGGTACTAGGCCAAACCTCTGGATCTATAGTTTCTACATCCTGGGCCAATTAAGATTCAATTTCAATCCAAAACAAGGAATAGCCATTCTGAAACCCATCTTTCCTTAAAACGGTAACATCACACCTGAAATTCAAATGATGAACAAAATGAAGCACACAGGTAGTTTACGTACTCTAATTTGGTTTTTAAGCTGTTCGGCCTCCTGCCGTAACTGGTCAAGTTCACTCATCTTCTAATGTTAGTGCTCTTCAAAGCCACCTCAAAGAATCTGAGATCTGAAAGAGAAAAACAAGTACCAAAATGAATAAACAATGACTGAGTCACTTAACGAAGCTGGTGAGAAAAGGGAATTGAAATTTTGAGAGCTGTGGTTTCATTACAAGTCAGAGAACTTTTCTTTAGCCTTCATCAGAACATGTAAAATGCCCACAAGGGCTGGGTCAACAGAGTGTAACTAC
Source organism: Cervus canadensis (assembly GCF_019320065.1). Lineage (NCBI taxonomy): Eukaryota > Metazoa > Chordata > Mammalia > Artiodactyla > Cervidae > Cervus > Cervus canadensis. The sequence continues at coordinate 28,834,964 of NC_057398.1, forward strand.
TGTTGTACATGAGCCTCAAAAAATGACAGTGTCCAGCAGACAGTGCAGAAGGTGGTGGTGGGCTAAAAGAGAGAAAGTCTGTCTAGAAGCAGTTTTCATGGAGGATCTGGACCTCACTATAAACTCAAGAACCTAAGAGTGATATTTAGAACAGCTCTCACGTGAAAACTCAGGGCAGTTAGTTCAGGATGGGGCACAGTGGCCACCTGGCAACCTAGCACCTCAAAGGCATGTCGATGACCCTGAACCCATGACTGCCCAGAGGACATCAGCAGGTCACACAACAATCCCAGAAGGACTCAGCTTGGTGTCCAGCAGGCCTTTGATTCAGAACAACTTACTCTCCCACCAAAATGGGCTCTGGGATCCCAGGAGACTCAGAAGCAACACCACAGCCCTTCCAGGCAAAGGCCCAAGAGGGCTCAGTACAAGCAACTCTGCTGCCCACTCCTGTCCCAGCCCCACCCCTAGGCTCAGGAGACATTATTCTTGAAATCACTGTCAAAACAAAATTACCTGTTAAACAAGAGCTGTATTTTCCCGGGGGAATGCCATAGTTGGGGGTTGCATTTGTGACCAAGAACATAGCTGTTAAGTCCATCCTAACTGTGACCAACATATCACAAAGCCAAAGAAACAATTACAAACATCTTTTAATCACTTAAGAACACAATTAGCTCCCACCTGCAAGCACAGCATATTTCAAGGGCCTCTATTTCCTATGCAAATACAAAGGGGAAGATTCCTCCATCCTAGATTTTGTGTGAAAGTCACAGGGTTATTATAATATACACCAGATATTTAATTAACAGTGGTCCCTTCTTTATTTTTTTGAGACTGGAGCACATCTGGGGGAAATTATCTGGATGACCCAAGAAACACAGTTGTTAGTTCCCAATCTAGATAGTCTTTAGACTTTCTTTTTCCTCACAAAAGCATTCAAAGTAATTGTGATATGGTTTGTATTGATGTATATTTATTGAGAAAATAAGAATACTTTCCCCAGTAAAAAGCACCTTTGAAAAGCACATATTACATCCTGGTTGCTGCCCTCACCTGCCCCTGCAGCCCTGGTCTATTCACGGAACAAATCTCTCTGGCTGCTGGGCGCATCGCGCAGGAAGCACAGAAGTGCTGGGCTTCCACAGAGAGCAAGGCCCTAGCACTGACCCTAAAAGGAGATCCGCACCACTGCCAGGAAAGCACTAACGGGGCCAGGACGTGGGGCTGAGGCATCTCGGTCAGTCAAAGACAGGGGAGGCAAGCCCAGTGACACGAGAGGCGTTGCTTCAAGGGGGTGCTGTAAGTTTCACTCTCGCAGACCCCCGGCATCTCCCTGGACAAGCAGACCCGGCTGAAGTTACCCTCCACGATAACTGGGCTGATTCTCTCGTCTTCACATGTAAACTCAAAGGACTGCAGCTGATGAATATTAATGTGTGAAATAACAGGGCCAAGAGAACACGAAATCATTTTAAAATAGAAAGCTGTGCTGATGCGCCCCTGAGCTTCCAGACTGTGCTGCACACCCCACCCTCCTGAGCACGTGCATCCACACGTGATCAGTTATTATTATAAGGAACAGTCCGCTGAGTCGGGGGTAGTTTTGCCCCAGTAACACCCCCGCCCCCATCAGTAAAGAACTGTTCTTAGTCTGTGGACAAGCGACTTCCTTCAATCCTTCCAAAATCCGCATGAAGAAAACAGCTAACATTATCATGAGGTACACTGAACTAAATGGTGAGTTTTAATCAATAAACCATACATTCTGATCTTAGTTTAAACACTAAAAAGCTGAGCTAGTTTTTAAAGTAAGAAAAAACCAATAAACTCCTAGGATCAAGATAAACAGGTCAAGACCCAAATTCTAGTATTAGGTAGAATCGCTCTTGAGATCTTAAAATTAAATATTTCTTGTAACTAGATGATTTTTTTACATATTATAAAAGAATATATACATGATAATCATCCAGATGTATTGCTTCAAACTAGAGAAATTAATTTATTGAAAACCTAAGTATCTTTAAAATGACAAACTCCAACTCAGTTACCTCACAACATTTCAGAAGCAGTAACAGTACTTGCTGACTTCAACCTTCAGCCACAAGCAAAGAGAAGAAAACCAGACCTATTTCTTTCATCATTAAATTATTAATATTGCCTTTTGATTACAGCTCCGTCTATGATCAGTGGCCACAGTTAAATCTCAAGAGACCCAAAATTCGTATTTGTTAATATTTAAAGAAAAGGTGCTCAGTAATGTCCCACTCTTTGCGACCTTGTGGACTGCAGCCTGCCAGGCTCCTCTGTCCATTGGATTTTCCAGGCAAGAATACTGGAGTGGGTCGCCATTTCCTTCTCCAAGGGAATCTTCCCCACCCAGGGATAAAAACTGGGTCTCCGGCGTTGCAGGAAGATTCTTTAACCAACTAAGCGACCAGGCTACTACCAATAAAAATAAGAGTCCAGAAAGGTCCAAAATTTTTTATCTCACAGTCTGGTGAGAAAGAGAAATCTATTGGCAGACATTTAAAACAAAATTCAACCACATTCTATATTCTGCATGTTGAAGAAGTTGTCTGTAGAGGGACTTTCCCTGATAAAGGGGCACCCAGGGGCCCTGGGGTTCACTCTGACCTGGCACCATCCAGGGCCTCCTCCTTCCCGGGCTAATACTGGCCTCACAGGATGTGCATGAAAGGACCAGGCAGTCAGGGCTCCCCCAAAGAGAAGCCGGCACCCCAATGACAGCAAGGAGCATGCACACACATACAGAGCAAACTGACAGGAAGCAGGACAACTCTGAACTCCCACAAACTGAAAGTTCACCCCAAATGCTCTTCTGTGAAGAGACAGCAAATGAAATAAATGGGGTACAGGAATGTACATAAATGATGAAACTTCTCCTTTTGTGTCTATAAAAGAATACACAACTATGCTCATATAAGTAAGCAATCTTTTTTCTACATACATGAGAAAATTTTAATGGTTATTTTTGGAGAAACAGAGGAATAGTGGGCAGTTCTGATTTTTCACATTATCATATATATATGGATGGATAAGGGGAAAAGAAAAATTATATATATATGTATATAATATGTATATATGTAAGTTAACCAGTTATCTGGGCCTTGAACCAAAAAGCACTCACAATTTTTCCTCCATTTTTCAGTTAAAAAAAAAAAAAGCAAACTAATTGATATTAACTTTTTACTGGATGAACTATTAAATATCACTAATAACAATAACGAAGACAGCATAAAAACCCCGAAAAATGCTCATTAAATGTGAAATGAAAAACAAATGTGTGTGTAATAATTTTAGCTATTTTAAGACCAAAACATAAGAACAGCATTTTTGTTAGAATTACTGGTCATACTTTCCTCTTTTTTCCAAAGGCTGGACATGCCATTCACATTCCTTCGATGACAAAGACGAATGAACACTGAAGGTTTCACTTACATGTGACGCCTCTGCTGCTCTCTTCACTGTCCTCAGTCCCCCAGAGCCTCCAGGAAGCCCACCATCGATTACGTGGCCTAGGCTCCTTCTCTCCTCCAGGGCCAAAGTCACAACTAAGTACTGGCCACGCTGACTCAGCGCCCTGATCAGTCTAATCCACTAAGACAGGACCTGCTGAGAGCCTCACTTCTGTTCTTTGTGACCCACATCTGCCACTAGCTTTCACCTGTTTAGGAGACATTTTCCACAGAAATGTAACATAAAAGCAAGTACTGTGAAATGATATGTCCAGCAGCGGCTTCGAGCAGCTTCACAGCCTAGCAAGAGCCCAGTCCTCTCCACTGTATCAAAGTATAATTTGGGTTCTGGTTCTGCACAGACAAGGAAGGTGACGTCCACCCACTCACTCTCCACTCTGGTGTGCAAGTGCTGGGGTGGAAAAGAGCACTAGCGAGACCACTGCAAAGGGCTCCAGAAGCCTTTCTGTGATCAGCGATCAGATCACGGAGTGCACCCTCCACAGAGCAGCCAAGAAAGAACAGTCGGGCTCAGCCCACTGAAGGGCAGGCGGCCAAGACACCAACCACCAGGGGCCCTGCTGCACTTGACTGCCTGAGGAAGCAGCAGCCCTGATGGTATCCTGTGCCCCAGGGGCAGGAGTCTGCTGACCTGCTTGGCCAAAACCAGTTCCACACCTCACCTCCAGATAGAGCAGCATTTGGAGAAAGGAGTTTTGCGTGAGGCATTTAAACCAATTTCACCAGGTTTTCTGTTTTTTTCCTTCATTCCCAAATCCAAGTTAACCTCCAGAATTGAGGCGGCACAACTCCACAGGGCGAGGGACAGGGCACAGGACACCTCCTCCCAGGGCACCCCCAGGCTTCCCTGGGGTGGGGGGATAGATGCTGACAGAGTTAAGAATAAAATGCTGGGTCTGAAATTTGATTTAAAAAAACTGAGGAGGGAAACGGGAGGGCACAGAAAAACACGTCCGGCCAAAAGTTGGTAATTGCTTTAGTCTGGTGATAGAAGTTCCTTATGCTATTTATTAACTTTTTCTATATTTCAATTTTCCATTAGAATAGTTTCTTTTTAAATGTTAAGAGACCTTGAATCGATTTAAAATCCAAATGTACAGAAAAAAACAGGACAACCTGAATATGGTCTGGGTATCTGATGACAGGGAGTGGCAGCTCTTCTGTTCGTTGTCAGAATGAAGCTAAAACCCGTAACTATTAGACATGCTTCTTACTTCTGAGGGAAATGAGACTCTGATAGGAAGAAGGGAGGTTAAACAAAACTAGGAGAGTTCTGTTCGAGCTGCGTGATTTTAGGTAATATTCTTCTTTTAATCTGTTTGAACATTGTCTTAAAATTTTTTTTATACAGTCATTATTTCTTGGTACTGTTTGACTCCAAGTATATATGAAATTTGTCATGTATCTTGTTTTAAAAATATAGACACATAGGTATTCCTCAAGCAGATTCTGTTGTATTTTGACATGGATTACACTGCCATGTTAGCTAATTGTTCGTGAGAGTCAGTCCCAATAATGCCCAAATTTGTCTGAACAACTCAATGGTTGACCCTGGAGGCTTATATGATTCAACAGTGATAAAAAGTAAGTTTTGATGAAACATTCATTACATTATCTTCTAAGAAGTAGCAGATATCAACATATTCAACACTCAGTAAGCCATAACTAGCTTTTATATAAGTAAAAGATGGTAATGAAGACTAAGATAGGAGATCCCATTACATGTAGAATTCTCATCTGGCTCTGGATTTAAAAAGCATCCAAGAAAATTGTTACACATGTTCTTTGACACTGTGTTACATTTTCTTAGAATGCAATGACTTAGGACACCCCTGGTGGTCCAGGGGATAGGAATATGCCTGCCAATGCAGGGGGCATGGGTTCCATCCCAGGTATGGGAAAATCCCACATGCCACAAGTCAACTGAGCCCATGCACTGCAACAAGAGAAGCCAGCACAACTAGAAAGCAGTCCCTGCTCATCCCAACTACAGAAAGCCCACACACAGTAATGAAGACTCAGAGCAGCCAAAAATAATGAACAAAACATTTTTAAAAGAATGCAATGATTTAAATAGTCTGCCCCCAACATCTAAGCTATCTCATGAGATTTGCCTGTTTCTCAATTTTCTGATGCAAATTTTATTTATTTTTTAGCCAAACCACACAGCAGATATGTGAGATCTTAGTTCCCCGATCAGGGATCAAATCCACAAACCCTGCATTAGAAGTGCAGAGTCTTAAGTACAGAGTCTTAACTGCTGGATTGCCAGCGAAGTCCCCCAAATACAAGTTTTTAAAGAAAAAGCACAACCCCCACTTAGTGTTTACTGCTAGACAATGCATACAGGGAAGACTTGCTTCTCACACTTTACATTTACAACAATGTAGCATAGCCTCCTTCTCAATCTACTATCTAAGGCCAATTTAAGCATATTCCCTGAAGCACCAGTACAATGTAAAAATGTAACCATTCTCACCAGAAATCAATTGATACAATGATAGTATATTAGTTCTGTAAATTGAAAAAAAAAAGATACAAGATAGACTCTATAGGGAAAGTGAATTTACCTATTAGTGCTACAAAGGTCTGACTGGCTCCAGGCCCCCAGCTGATGTTCTCTAAGCGGGAAGAGGAGTCTCAGTGTGTGCTGAATCACTTCAGTCCTGTCCTACTCTTTGCGACCCCAAGAACTGCAGTCCATCAGGTTCCTCTGTCCATGGGATTCTCCACGCAAGAATACTGGAAGTGGGTTGCCATGCCCTCCTCCAGGGAATCTTCCTGACCCAGGGACTGAAACCACATCTCTTATATCTCCTGCATTGGCAAGCAGGTTCTTTACCACTAGCGCCACATAGGAAGCCCTTTCAGCTTACTACCTTTTGAAAATAAATGTTCTTATACTTTCAAATCATAATAAAACGTACACAGATAAATTCACAGTCACTGACAGCTAAAAGCCACTTCCACGCAAACTGAATTTCAGAGAACCTGTGTATCAACTTAAGAAATCCACGCAAACCCAGACATCAGGGCAGAGGAAAAGCCCCTGGTGCCATGCAGGCATCTGGTCTGCTGCCTGGAAGTGGCTCCCACACCCTCCAGCCACACACTTCCCTGGTTTCTCAAGACCTGGCACCAGTCCTTGAGTGAGAGGGACCATCACAGGGCTAAAAGCACCCAGAGGGGTTTACTGTGTAACAAAAACTAACCACACAGCAGGAACTCCCCAGCACTCCAGTGGTCAGGGCTTGGCACTTTGCTTGTCAGGCTCATGTTTGCTCCTTGGCTGGGGAACTGAAATCCCACAAGCTGCACAAAGCCACCTCCTCCCACCAAAATAATTTCTTTAAAAAAACCAACCATGTACCTGGAGACAGTAGGAAAATACTCCAGCTCCATGGACAGACTGCAGAGCACACAGAAAGTAAAAAAGTACCTTTTGTAAGGCCGCTCCATCCTCCCTACACAGAGATGGTATCAAGTACTGCCCATTCCCTATTTTGTTTACTAAAGCCCATCACTCAGAAGGCACTATCTAGTTTTACCACCATACAGAAGGTAATTATGGCTCCTATGCAATGTCACATTTGGAAATAGTAGTTTTTCTATCTTCAAAATAGTAAAATGCAAATTAAGAATTTACATTTCATAACATTAAAACATCTAATAAGAAGCATGTTATAGAAAGCTTTTAAAAAGTTGCAAACATATGCTATTGTACTGAATAATTTAAAACTCAGACTTATTTAACCTAGCACATGAATACTATTTTGTGCCTGTTAAGAAAATTCTTGAACCAGAAAGGAACATGCATCTCAGTCCACCTTGCATTTATACGTAACAAAGCATCGGAGCAGACCCAGGAGACCCCAGGGCCCTGGCAGCACTGCACAGTGGGAGCCAAGGAAGCCCAAGCAGGCAGGGCTGCAGGGTGCAGCGGGCAGGTTCCAAAAGGGGAGAGCCGACCTGCTGCCCAGAGCCCACCTTTGCAGGCTGTCGCTCCCACAACCTGTGAGTCCAGGAAGCCTCTGCAGCTTCCAAATGCTCAATGGTTCATGGGGAGGGCACCCCCCACCCCAGTACTCAGGTCTCCCCAGACGCTCTGTGAGAGTCAGGAAGTTCCGCTTTAATGATTTCACAGCCAAGTTTAATACACAATGGACGCCATCTAAGACACCCGCACCCAGAAGGAAGGAAGGGCTAAACGGGAAAGGTGGTCGGACTGGAAGTCAGCCACACGCGACAGAGGCCCCTCTGAGAGGCTGCCACCCTCAAGCTGGGGGAAGACTGCTCTCCACCGTGCCACATGCACACCACTGTGCAGATAATCTGTCTTTACACTCACTTCTGGCAAACTACGATGAACTCCACTGGGTGTCCCACGTGCCTTAGCAGGCCTTGCTGGTGGAGGCAGTGCGGCCGCACGTGGCAGGGGTTGCACATTCATCCCCCAGGCCTGACACTCGTCAGCAGGTGTAACCCCTCTGAGTCTGGCTTTTGGTCTGAAAATGGAGACACAAACAATCCCTACCTCACAGGCCACAAGGACTCAATGAGGATCCACAAAAGGTCTTTAACACCTGACTGAACCACAGCAAAGTTTCACTAAATAGAACTTGTTACAAAAGCAGTTAACAGGATTTTCCACCTGAAACGCTTTAGTAACAGAAAACCACCTCTTCCTTCACCTGCCGCACTTCCTACCCAGCCAGTGAAATAGGTCTCTACAGAGGTGGAACTATGCATAACAGTGGCTGCCAGGGTAACCAACCAGGGACTCATCAGACTGAGGCCGGGGCAGCTCATCAGCTCATATGCTAACAGTTCCTTCCAGTTTAAAAAATATTTTTTGAAAGTAAGTAACACAACAAAACAGATAGTTTGATACATTCTGAAAGATTAACACACCTCTGAAACCACACCTCCCTGAAGACAACCAACATGGCCACACCCCGCCTCCCGTGCCCCTCTGTAACTGCCCCCACCCCCAGCAACCACAAGTCTGCTTTCTGTCACTTTACACACGTGAATCCCACAGGACGCACCCTCCCGTGCTCTGGCTGTGTGCCCTCAGCATGGTCTCTACATGGACACCTGCCCTCATCTCCCCTGGGTAAGCACCAGGAGTGGAACGGCGGGATCATATATAACAAGCGTGTACTCAACATATTCGGGAACTGCTGAGCTGTTTTCCACACGGCTGCACCATTTTCCACGCCCACCATCCGTGCCCTGGAGCCTGATGCGGCACACCCTCAGTAGCACTTGGGTGCGGGTAGTCTTCTCCGCTTTAGCCACTGGCGTAGGTGGTTAGTGGTGTCTCGATGTGGTTTTAATTTGCATTTCCCCAATGGCTAATAATTCTGACCATCTTTTCATGTGCTCATCTGCTATCTCATTATATTCTCTGGTGAAGTGTCTGCTCAAATCACTTGCTTTTGTACTAGGTTGTTTGTTTTCTTAATAATGAATTTTAAGAGTGCTTTACTTATTCTGGATACAGGTTACCTAGAAGACATGCGATCTGTTAATATTTTCTGTGGCTTGTCTTTTCATTCTCTTAAGTATCTTAGAAGGAGCAGGCATTTTAAAATTTGTCACCATGTCCAATTTAAAAATGTTCTCTTTAATGGACTGTGTCTTTGACGTCACTAAGAAATCCTTGCCTCAGAATTCCCCGGCAGTACAGTGGTTAGGACTCCATACTTTCACTGCTGAGGACAGGGTCTGATCCCTGGCTGGGGAACCAAGATCCCACAAGTTGCATGGTGGCCAAAAAGAAAAAAGGAAAAGAAATCCTTGCTTAACCTGAAGTCTCAGTGATTTTCTATGTTTTCGTTTAGAGGTTTTCTAGTATTAGGCTTTACGTTAAGTTCTATGATTCATCTTGGGTTAATTCCTGTCTGTGGTGTCAAGTTCACCTTTTATATAAGGATTCCCAACTGTCCGAGCACCTAACTCATTCAATTTAGTCTTGCTTTCTAATTTTAAATTATTTCAACTTACAAAGAGTCGGAAGAAAAACACAAAGAACTAGATGCCCTCACCTAGTCACCCCTGACAACTGGGACACTTTTGCTTTCTCTCTCCCACCTCGTACAAACATACTGGAGTTTTTTCTGGATTTCATGGCTTCACCTTCAATCTGTATCATCAGCTGGTACTCCAACTAAGACTTGATTACAAAGGGGCTCTCCAGCTTTCTCCTGGAAGAAGTTGGAGAAATACTGCTCTTGTCCAGAATGTGGACCATCATCTCCAGAACCTTACCCCTCCATGCTGAACAACGGAGGGAGCCTTGGAAGAAAACACCTTTCTCTGGATCAGTCTATTCTGAAAACCAACACTGGTTTAAAGATGGGCAAAACTAACAAAAACCCGGTTCTTAAAAAGAAGAAACCCTGAAGAAATGTAAACATTCTACTTTAAAAACTGATAAAATCAAATTATATCAAAATTACCTTAATTCAGAAGTGCTGCTGGTCTGTTCTCCCAAACATGTAAAATTGTCTGCAACAGAGAAAAGGCTGTATTTGCATTGATTAAGGTTGTGAGACACAATATTCCATACACTTTAAGAAGCCATGAATTCACCCCTTCCCTGTCACCATTTCTTTCCCCAAATCACTGAACAGTACTTTGTATTAATATCATTAAGTTCTTCAATGTGCAGAAGAAGAAAGATGATCTCAATTTCTTTAAAAAAAAAAAAAAAAAAACAACTTAAAAATGCCTCAGGGAAAACACTTTGAATTAAACTGGAAAGAATCAGGGGGAAGGGGTATTACCAGAAAAATTACAGCAACAACAAAAACAGAAAAATCACTGTAATTTAACACACTTCTAAGAGTAACTTCCCCCAGAAGATCTTATGTGAATGTCCCCTCAGAGCTGGCAAGTCCACCTAGACAGACACCCTGCCCACCCCTCCAGCTGCCTCGGTACTGTCCAAAACGGACCTCCTGTCCAGGATGCCAGAGAAGAAGACATGGCAATAAGCCTCTGGACCTGCCTCTCATCATACTGCAGCCAGCACAAAAATAAATTTCATTCTAGATTTCTTTGGAAATACGTGCTTGTTCTTTCCCAGAAACTAAGTTTCAATACATTTTAAAATGCTCTGGTAATCTCTCCAAATGACACTCTATCTGGAAGGGCCACTTTGGGATGTTTCGCAGGTTACCTCCTGCCTAGTGATCAATTCACTATTATGTTTAGAAACTCCCATACATGCATCTAATCTAGGCGTTGGAACAGGCATCAACAAGCTGAAATGTCCCCCAGCTGAACTGTGAATTCTAAGGCATTTATTTAACAAAATAGTTTTATTGTAAAATTATGCTGCATATGTTATAAGCAAGCACATACTACTTATCTGGCAATAAAAGTACGGAAGAAACAGTGTGGGGATTCCTCAAAAAGTTAATCACAGACCCACCACACGACCCAGCAATTCTACTTGTAGTTATACACCTGAAAGAACTGAAAATAGGTACTCAGTCCCCACACATAAATGTTCACAGCAGCACTAGTCACAACTGCCAAAAGGTGGCAACAGCCCAAATATCGGCAGATGAACAGATAAACAAAATGAGGCCCAGCCACACAATGGAATCTTGTTCGTCCATAGAACAGAATGAATGCTGATACATGGACAACACCTTGAAAACATTATGCTATGTCAAAAAGCCAGACACAAAAGGTCACATACTGTATGATTCTGTTTATGTGAAACACCCAAAACAGGCAAACCCACGAAGACAGAAGGCAGGGGTTGCAGGGACTATGAACAATAACAAGGACACAGGCTCCTCCTGAGAAGATGAAGGTGTTCTGGAGTTAGGGAGATGCAGCAGCTGCACAGCTCTGTGAATTACTAAAATGCCACTGATAGTCCACTTCAAAATGGTTTTAAGAACTTTACCTCGGATGGGAGGAGGAAAAAGTGCTGTTAAAGGTGCATGGAAAACAAAACCAGGGACTTCCCTGGTGGTCCAGTGGTGGAGACTTCGCACTGCGGATACAGGAGGCAGGGGTTGATCTCTGGTGAGGGAACAAAGGTCCCACATGTCTTGGAGGCCAAAAGATCAGAGAGAGGGAAAAGAAAAAAAAACAAAACCCAAACCAGCAAGTATGGAATAAGAGGGAGACAGGGTAGACTATGGCTCACCCTCACAAACCTACTGAGCAGAGCTCTGAGCAGTGGGCACTGAAGGCTTCACCCAGACATCAAATTTAAAAGAGGGGAACCCAGTCTTGGCACAGCTGACTTTTGAGACTGGCTTGTTCTTTGTGGTGGGGGCTGCCCCATCTCCTGGGAGGTATTCAGCAATTGGCTGGGCCCAGCACCCCTTCCCCAGCTGCGACAATCCCCAATCTCCAGACACCACTAGTCATTCTATGAGGAGAGCAATACTGGCCCCAGGTGACAGCCACTCCTTCAAGGTGACTGCTGCCCTCAACTGGATCTCCAAATGCAAGTCCTTTCAGGGATTTTTCACATCAAGAGACAGGAACACAAAAGTATAAAAGTCAGAAAAATGTATCACAGTCTGATCTAATTCAAAGGCCTAGACTGTCTTGTGGCCCAAGGCATGAAACAGTTCAAGATGCCTATTCTGTGGGAGCCAAGAGCATTTACCCTCTAGCTACAGAGGGTGCTGAGAGCACCTCCAAACCCCTCCCATTCCCACCCCACTGCCCGAGATTCACAGGGAGTCCTGCCCAGACTCATTTCTGGCTGAATACAAGACCCAACTGTGGGTCTTCTTCTGACTGCCCAGCCCACAGAACCCAGTAGAAAGAACAAGATCACAGTCTCAGACAGCAGTATATATTCAGTTCAGTCACTCAGTCATGTCCAACTCTTTGTGACCCCATGGACTGTGGCATGCCAGGCTTCCCTGTCCATCACCAACTCCCAGAGCTTATTCAAACTCATGTCCATTGAATTGGTGATGCCATCCAACCATCTCATCCTCTGTCGTCCCCTTCTCCTCCCACCTTCAATCTTTCCCAGCATCAGGGTCTTTTCCAATGAGTCAATTCTTCGCATCAGGTGGCCAAAGTTTTGGAGTTTCAGCTTCAGTGTCAGTCCTTCCAATGAATATTCAGGACTGATCTCCTTTAGGATGGACTGGTTGTATCTCCTTGCAGTCTAAGGGACTCTCAAGAGTCTTCTCCAACACCACAGTTCAAAAGCATCAATTCTTTGGCCCTCAGCTTTCTTTATAGTCCAACTCTCACATCCATACATGACTACGTGATCCTAAACCAGAAGCACCACTTTTACAGGGAATCAGACAAACAGGGATTTAAAAACCCAAAGTCTACATTTTATGAAGCCACCACACTGACCAGAGGCAAAAGCACAGTGGCGGGTGAGCCACACCTTGGACCCCTCAGAGCCCAGCACCTCAGACTGCTCCACTGAGCCTGGCTGACTGGCTCACAGGGGAGTGTGCAGCGAACAGCACAGTCAGAAGGAAGCATGGCCCCTGGGCAGCAGGCGGGCGTGCGGACACTCCAGTTACCCTGAAGCCCACCAGGAGGGTGTGGCTACAGAGGGGAGGTAAGGGGTGGTATGAGCACATGCTGAGTATTTCTTCTTTAATCTTCTTAGAAAGCAATCCAGTTAGAAAGAGAAGTTGGAGGAAAATACAAACATAAACTTCAAGAAAAAGGCTCCAACACTTAAAGATCAACTTTTAGTCAAATATAAAGTATGTAAAATAAAATTCAAATTATAGATTCAACAGGGTAAACCACACAACTGTAAAGTCAATTTTACAAGCAAACCAAACATTTTTAATACCCCAAATAAACAACGCTTCGCCGATCCTGACACTGCTTTCAGACAGTCTTCCTCTGACGAGTGGCGCACCTCCAGGAAGAGGGGTGTGAGCCCTGTGTTCCTCCCTCTGGTCCTCTATGGATGGTCCAGCTATGTAAACCTATGCAGCACGAAGTTTCCAGACCACTCCCTCGCAGGGACAGACAGCTGCACACCACACCCCTCCCAGCTCTGGTCTGGGAAGTCAAATCCCTTGGACATCCATTCACTCAAATAATTTCCATGCCTGTAATGTGAGACAGTCTGCCAGACACTGAAAACACAAGGCAACAAAACCAATGTGTGTGCCACCTGCCTGGGTCCTGCTACAATGCGGAGGAGAAAGCATGAGAAACTATCCCGGGAGGCAGAGGACCAACACAACCAGACTAACACAGTCCAGAGCAGAGAGGCCACTGCACAAAAGCGAGGGGCGGGGTACTCAGCCGTTCTCAGGGCCACAGACACCTGGTTCCCTTAGTCAAGGTGCTCGACTGCCAAGTGTACTAGGCTAATATCCTCAGAGCAGATTTTCAGAAATGCAATTATTATTATTATGTCAAAGATTAGGCACTTAAACAGTCTTGATAAGATCAACTAAGCCAATGTTTTGATTCAGTGTAGTTGTTAATTTAGCAATATTAAATATCTCTGTGATGAACTTCTTTGTACATATTCTAGTACATCATGAGATTTTAAGTACCAAATACTAGTAATTGTATGACTATTGTTTGTTTTTTTTCAGTATTTTTCAAAATCTAAAACCCAAACCCTCTATAGAGACACACCTAGAGAATTCTTTTACTGATGATGTTAAAATTTCAGATCAAGGGAAGGTCCTGGGAATGACTCCTCCTATATCCAACACAACCCCAAGACAGCAAGAGCATGCAGGTGCCCGGTTTCTTCTCTGCAGTTCTGAGTTACCCATACCTGGCCAGAGCAGGCATGAGGACAATGATCAGTCCTTACCCTGCTCAATGTGAACAGTCGTGTATTCTGTCACAAACTCTGAGGTGTCTAAGTCCTACTGGTGGCACTGAAAATCTGACACACACACACACCTTCATCTTTCTAAAACCTGAAAAAGGTTGAATTCCAGAACAATCCAATCCTAACAGTTCTGCAAAAAGGACTGGGCGCTTGTACGAGACAAAGTAAACTTCTCAGTTCTGATTAATTCTTTAGCGCAAAACTGTTCTTAAGAGTGGGAAATGATAATGTGAAGAAGGTACCCTAAACAAATTTAGGAGTAAGTCTGAGGGTAAAAAGGAATAATAACTATAACAGAATATATCTTACTGGAAACACACACATACACAATAATACTCAAATAACAGATAAATAAGACAGAAAGAAGAAGAGGTAAAGCTTTTTACAGGAGACTACAAAATGTAGCAGCCCTCAGGAGACATGACAACAAAATGTACACTTGAACTTGGTTAAACCCTGAATTTAAAAAAGGGCATGAAGACATTCTGAAGAAAACAGGAAATTTAAATGTGGACTGGATTTGGCATCACTGAATCCATGTTCAGATTTTGGGATAAGTGTAAAAGAACATCCTTGTTCTTGGGACAGGCTGAAGTTGTAAAGATATAGTATCATGACACCTACAACAACCAAATGGTTCACCAGAAAGCACACAGAGAAAGAAAATGTTAGAAATTACTAAATCTTGGTCAAAGTACAGAATGTTCACTGCTCCATTTAGCTTCAAAAGTTATTCAAAACTAGGTGTATAATACAATCGACATTTATTATAGAAAAACTTCAAGCAAGGGATTTAATCAACATGTATTTGAATTATTCAAGGGCTTCCCTGGTGGCCCAGATGGTAAAGAACCTGCCTGCAAAGCAACAGACCCGGGTTCAATTCCTGGGTTGGGAAGATCCCCTAGAGAAGAAAATGGCTACCCACTCCAGCACTCTTGACTGGAGAACCCCATGGACAGAGAAACCTGGAGGGCTATCGTTCATGGGGTTGCAAAGTTCAGACATGACTGTGCAACTAATACATAGAGTGCTCAAGTGATCAGCTTAAACTCCCTCCCCAATATTTAGCGGGATGCAAAAATAAAAACTCTCCTTCAACTGTTAAACAAATAAATAAAACTAGGTGTCTCAGTGGTCAAGATTTTACCTGCCAATGCAAGTTCAATCCCTGGTGCAGGATGATCCCACACACCTCAGGGCAACTAAGCCCGTGTGCCACAACTGCTGAAGCCTGCGCCCTAGAGCCCATGCTATGCAGCAAGAGAAGCCACTGCGATGAGAAGCCGGAGCACTGCAACTAGATAGTCCACTTGCCACTACAGAAAAGCCTGCGCAGCAACAAAGACCCAACACAGCCAAAAATAAATGAATAAAAATAACATTTAAAAAAAAAAAAAAGCTAGGGGAGGGAAATAGTATGGCCAACCGACAGCAAACATAGATTTAAAAACACACCCTTGCAGTGATCAAATAAAAGATGAGATTACTTGAAGATAAAGTCAGAAGATAACATTTTATAATTAAAGATTAAAAAGAAAAATTTTTTTTCACTGACCAATATAGTAAGAAAGAGCTTCTGTAGTAGCTGGAAAACTTGGCACAATAATACGTTCATGATTTAACAGCTCAATCAATGCATTTTAAGAGTACATTTTTAAAAGCATGAATTAATACTTAACTTTTAGTTTTTCATATTTCATTAATTAATTTTTCTTCATTTTAACAGTGTTTTAAGTGCTATTTTTCTCAGGCTGGCTAGAGGTTTATCAATTTGATTTTTTCAAAGAACCAATATTCAGTTTCACTGATTTTCTCTACTGTGTTTCTACATTCAGTTCCACATAATTCTGCTCTTGTCATTATTGTCCTCCTCCTGCTTGTTTTAAAATCAATCTGCTCTTCTTTTAGCTTCTTACAGTAGAAGTTTAGACCGGTAAGACCACTGTTTTCTGTAGTCAGCATTTAATTCTTTATATTTCCCTATAAGCACTGCTTTCACTATGCTCCACAAATGCTGTTATGCTCTGTTTTTGCTTTCAATCAAATTAAAATACTTTCAAGTTTCCCTTATGATGTAATCTTTGTTGAATTTACAAATATTTGGGGACTTTCCAGACAGTGTTATGTTACTGGTCGCTAGTTTAACTCCACTGTAAAGCCCCTGACAGCTCCAACCGCTGGGTCCTTTGCAAGTCTGACCAGCCTGTAGAACACTACCAAGCCACACGTCGTGGTGACGTGGTACAGTGACATGTCAGGAGTCTCATGTCCGCACCATCATTCTTGAGCAGTGTGAAAATGAAAGAACGCGTTGGCCTGCCATTCCCACCATCAGAGTCTGGGGTGAGCCAGCTCCATGTGAAGGTGCAAGTGGCGCCCAGGAATGCCTGTGATGCTCCAACCAGAAACAGTTCTGGCTAACTTCAGCTGTCAAATAAAAAACTTCTAACCAAGTTCAGTTGTTTTTTAAATTATCCTGTATTTTCTTGCGTTCATTAAAAGCTTTAAAAAAAAGTCACACTTCAAAACCATGCATGTGGTTTCCACATGTGACAATAAATCTCTTGGGCAAAAGTTATGAGGGAAAGTACTTATTTTTTGCAGAAGGGTGGTAACCTGTGCAATATGACCTGCAAAGAGCTCCAACTTTCTCCCAATTTAGGTCTGCCTAGGAGAATAGCTCAAATGTTTGCAATAAAAGAGTAACTTTACCATCAAGCAGAGCAGTAACTACGGAGCATTTAACACATTCTTGGAGGACGAGCTATGGAAATATATAGCCAGGGATACATCAGTGTGGGAAAATGAATGAAAACAGCAATATGCTCGGAGCACAACTACACCACCACTCTTCCTGGCATTGATCATTTCCTCCTGGAACTATCTCAATCTCCAGGTGGAAAAGATGCACCATGGGCCAAGCATAATGAATGAAAAGACACCACTATCAAGATACATCATGTTTCAGAACACCAGAGGCAGGACCCTCAAAGTTTCCAGATGGAACAAATGTGCTACACAGATCAAGAGTCAGCTGCATCTTACTTCCCAACAGCAACACTGGGTCTAACAAGTGCGTACTGCTATCATCCTTCCTTGGCATTTCAATTCTACAAAATTACAGAAAAGATACCTAAGGCAGAGGAAGGTCAGTAACTGGGCTCAAAGCTAAGACCAAAGGGCAGAGCTGGTATGACACCCGGCACCTGGATTTGAGCCCGGGGGCTTACCCTGACACAATACTTACTGTCATTTAAAAACAAGTCTGTGTGCAATTTTTAAAAGAAAATCAGATAAAAAATTAAATGTGTTCCTCTGCTCAGAATGTCCTTGCCCTCTCTTCCCCTCTGCCAGGAAACAGCACTCGATCTCGAGACAGAGCTGATCACACCTCCCTGACCACCACGCTCCCCAGCCACCTGGCTCGTCCAGTTCTCTGACCACTGCCGTGCTGACCCCAAGAGGCAGTACCTTGGATGGTGCCAAGCGTTCATGGCTGTTCTAGAGGGAAGGGGCCTGTCAGCTTACAAACCGAGTTCCTAAGAGCTGCCCTAACTGCTCCTCCTCCAAAACCTGGTCTCAGGACTGTCCCAGGCTCCCCGTCACCCCAGTCAGAGCTGACCACACCAAGGACAAGTACCCTCCAGCCAATGTCAGACCAAACTGTGTCCCCTGATGCTGTGGAAATAGAAGCAGCAAGTGAGACATGAACTTGAGGCCTGTGGCAGCCCACCCACCACAGCTTGGACTAAGCAGCAAAAAGACGAGCAACATGGACACACAGGAGGGGCACACTCCCCACGGCTCCTGTCCTGTCCCAGGGCTTCTGCATTCCAGACTTATAATTAATTCTTCTTGCTTTTCTTAATCTTGACTTCAGCTGGTTTGTTTCTTCCAATCAAGTGCCTCTAGTAAAAATGCCTGGACATCACCCCACACCAGCACCAGGGTAGCCACTCCCTAAGTGCTAGCAAGTCAGGCCATGACCTCTTCCCTCATTTTATGGCTTCACCAAAAGTGTCTCTGAAATTCCCACCTGTCCTAGCCTCCAATCACATAACCCATGCCTCCCACCTGGGTAATGGCAACCGCGGACCTTGGTCCCCTTACTTTTGTACGAGCAACACCTGGCGTGCCAGTCACCTCCTGCTCCCTGAACACCAGGTGAGGGGACCCTGCTCTTCCTGCTGCGCCCTTTCCTGGCTGCACCCTAGGTCCTGCACTCTCAGGCTCAATCCCATCACAATCACAGGCTTGCCTTTCCAAACCCCCCGACAGTCCATTCTCCACCCTCTTCAGCACAGAAAACTCTACCCCAAGCTGCCACCCAATCCCACCAATCTCCCTTTCTCCCACCCTGGACTCACTCCCACTGCTGGCCTCCTTCCAGCTCAGTTTTCACGGAGCCTACTATTAACTCACTCCCCAGCCACCTCTTTTTCTCTCCAACCATCTTATTCAGCATCACCTGATTTAACTTTCTAAAGGAGAGCTCTGACATCTGACTCCTCCTATGGAAGAAAGTTGAAAGGACTTGTACCTTACCCACCACACATCTGGGCACCTTCCCCAGGACTCGGATTCACTGAGTCTGAGGACGGCCAAACACATGGACACAAACGCTCCAGGTGAACTTGGGTCTCTCTGCCAGATTTGAACCATGATCCTGACCATTAGTCCCTCACAAAGAAACCTGAGAAACATGAGTGTATTCTTCCCTTGAAGAGTTATTAGAGACAAATTTTAAAAAGTAAAATATTCCCCCACATTCAAGAATAGGGACCTGCTTCCAAAACTTACAGGCTGAAGACATGAACATATTTCCTATAAAAATGGAAACATGGAAGGCACTCTGAGTTGAAGTGTCTCTGAAGCCACTGGGACTTATAAGGGGACCTGGAAGGGAGCAAGAACAAACTCTGTGCCTTCAGGCGGTTCAGAAGCTGGCAGTGCTCTGCACTGTACAGTTTAGCTGATGTCTGTATGGATCACGTGGTCTCTGTCAGAAACGCATTCTGCAAACCCAGCCCTGTGCGGGCGCGGGTTCAGGACAGACTGAGGCAGGAGCACATACAGGCAGACTGCTTGACTGCACTTGGAGATACTGCATTTTTTTTACAAACTGAAGGGCTGTGGCAGGCTCGCCCGTGTTGAGCAAGTCCATTGGCGCCATTTTTTCCAACAGCATTTGCTCACTTTGTGTCTCTGTGTCACATTTTGGAATTCTTGAAATATTTCAAACCTCTTAATTATTACTGTATCTGTCATGGTTATCAGTGATCCCTGCTGTTACTAATTTGACTCACTGAAGGCTCAAACAATGGTCAGCACTCTTTAGCAGTGAAGTGTTTCTCATTTCAGGTCTGCACAGCTGTTTAGAGAGCACGCTATTGCACACTTGGTGCACACTTACAGTGCACGGCAAACACAACTGTCACTTGACTGGGAACCCACGGAGTCGTGTGGCTTGTTTTACTGAGGGAGCAGGACCGAGCCCACAGGAGCCCCTAGCTGTGCCTGGACTTCCAGTTTGAAAACACAGCCACACTGTCCAGCAGCACTGAAGCAGGACAGAAGCTGTAAACTGGTTACAGAACCTCCAGCAATGAATGGTCTATGAGCCTTCATTCACACACTCAACATATTTCTGCCTGGTGCCAGGCACTGAAGCAGGGGTCCACACACCGACCTGCTCCCGCACTTAAGGCTCTCACCTGCGTAAACTAAACCCTGATGGACGCAGACAGGAACAGACACAGTAACTTTGTTTTCCCCACTCCTGAATGTACTCCAATTGCCATCCCTCTCTTAAATGCAAACTTGTTGGTACAAAAAAGTTCAGTCATCAAAAAAAAGGAGAAAAAGGGTAGGGAGGGAGAAGGGGATCACAGAAAAGAAGTGGAAACACAGCAAAGAAATGGGCATCAAAAGTCTGTTTCAAGAAGGATCTATACACATCATACACATATCATTTTGGTCCCAGACTTTCCTTCCTAATTAAACTTTAAGGAAGCAAATACTCAAATACTCTTTGATCAAAGAATCATTAGTCGTAGGAATTCACCAAGAAGCTTACTGAATATAAGAAAACCAAGGTATAAAAATCAAAGTTCCATCCAAGTTACTCATTTATTAGGAAAGATTAACAAGTATATGACATAAATAACTCCCCTCCCCTCACAGGAGTAATAAACACTCGGCCACTGTGCTTATGTCCAGGGTAAGGAAAGCACTCCTTGGAGAGAAGCTGGCATTTCCCTGGCCATGACAGAAGGACGAGGGCAGATCTTTGCACAGAACTAGATGCTGTGAGCTCCTGACCTACAAGAGTTAAGTGAGGACACATAATTTCAGAGACCTGAGAGGAAAAGTATCCGCACACGCATAGCCTGGCACAGGGGCGCAGTCATCGGACTCTTCACCCTACTCTTGATGCCAAAGAGTCTAGCATCAAGGGGCCTCCCAAATATTTTAACATTTCTTCACTTTTTTCTTTAGTGGACGGTATTTCCTCCTCCCAATCATACTAATGTAGTAATTAACAATTTGGTGAAACAAGGGATGATTAAGAATGTAAATTCTGACAGTTATTTTTCTTTTAAAGCCAAAAATAACACTGGGGCTTCCCTGGTGGTAAAGAATCCACCTGCCAATGAGGGGACATGGGTTCGATCCCTGATCTGGGAAGATCCCACATGATGCGGAGCAACTAAGCCTGTACACCACAACTACTGAGCCTGTGCTCTGGAGCCCAGGAGCCGCAACTACCAAGCCCACGTGCTGCAACTACTGAAGCCCGTGCACCCTAGAGCCCCTGCTCCAAAACAAGAAGCCACTGCAATGAGAAGGCTGTATATTGCAACCAAGAGGGGGCCCCACTCTCTGCAACTAGAGAAAAGACTGCACAGCAAGAAGACCCAGGACAGTCAAAAATAAAATAAAGTTATATTATATTTTATTTTTTTTTAAGTTATATTTTAAAGAAAGAAAAATCACATTAATTCAGAAAGGAAAGGGAAAAGATTCACATACTGTTGAACCTTCTGAGGGATGTGTCCTGGAAAACAATGACACAATGAAGACATTCAAGAAAACCACGTTACATGAACAGCATATTCTGACTTTTAATCATTTCGTATTTTCATATATTATCAGTTCAGTCACTCAGTTGTCAACTCTTTGCGACCCCTTGGACTGCAGCATGCCAGGCTTCCCTGTCCATCATCAACTCCCAGAGCTTGCTCAAACTCATGTCAATCAAGTCAGTGACGCTATCCAACCGTCTCATCCTCTGTCGTCCCCTTCTCCTCCTGCTTTCAATCTTTCCCAGCATCAGGATCTCTTACAATGAGTCAGTTCTTCCCATCAGGTGGCCAAAGTACTGGAGTTTCAGCTTCAGTGTCAGTCCTTCCAATGAATATTCAGGACTGATTTCCTTCAGGATGGACTGGTTGGATCTCCTTGCATTCCAAGGGACTCGCAAGAGTCTTCTCCAACACCACAGTTCAAAAGCATCAATTCTTTGGCCCTCAGCTTTCTTTATAGTCCAACTCTCACATCCATACGTGACTACTGGAAAAACCACAGCTTTGACCAGATGGACCTTTGTTGGCAAAGTAATGTCTCTGCTTTTTCATATGCTGACTAGGTTGGTCATAGCTTTTCTTCCAAGGAGCAAGCGTCTTTTACTTTCATGGCTGCAGTTACCATCTACAGTGATTTTGGAACTCCCCAAAATAAAGTCTCTCACTGTTTCCATTGTTTCCCCATCTATTTACTATCTACTTCATATTATCAACTACGTATATTGTCACTGGATAAATAAATACACTGTCCAATTACCTGTGCCATTTGTCAATGGTGGGGGGACATAAAGAAAAAAAAGAACTCTGACATTACTAAGGACTACATCTTTTAGGAAATGATTACTTCTAGATACGAAAGAATGACTTGACTTCCCCTACCCTCAACCCACCAGAAGGTTTAACTGGTCTAGTCAAGGCTCTTTTGTTTGCCAAAAAGAGAAAATTCCCATGGGCAATGGAGGAATCCGACAGGTCCCAGGACAAGCACAACAGCCTCAGGGTGTGGCACTGGACACGAGAAAACAGGATGCAGCGCCCAGTGACTGGCTCCTGGCAATCCTTCTGAAATTTGGCTGGGGGCACTTTCCCTATCTTTCACCCTCTGTCTTAACGTGTGTGTGGGCCAAAGCTGACTGCAACCCAGGAGGGGATGGCTGCCCCTGAGATGGGGTAGGTCCCTAGAAAAGAACACAGGTTGGACAAAAAAAGACTAGTGTCTTTAATACAGTAATACGCTTCTCCCTGCAAGTTACATCTGTATGTAACTTGCTGTATGTTACATCTGTAAGCTGTAACTCTTCTCTCTGGTACCATTTAACTAGTTGGCAAAGAGGAGTCATAAAGCATCATACATAAACCCAAATAGATACAGCAAGTAATAATTCAGTTCTCAAAAACTTAGTCAACACATGAAGCCCTAAAAGAAAAAAAAAATCTGCAGAATCTCTCTAATATAATTTTTCTTTAAAGCACTCATGGCTGTCCCCACCGTCTTACCACTTACATGTCAAGAACAGGACAAAGGGCCATGGCCAGAATCAGGGCATCTAACAAAGACAGCCACTGTTATCTTGGTAAGTCATTTATGTTTTCAGTTCATTTGTCACAATTGTCAAGAAAAATTACAGGCTACCGAAGGTCGATTTTTAAGTTCCTTAGATGATAAATTTCACTTTTTCCATAAAACACACACTATAAATGCCAGTAAAACCTCTTTATAAAAAAAAAAAAAAAAAAAAAAACCTCTTTATATTTGACACCACTAGTTTTCCTGCGGGTCCTTCAACTTCCCCTCTGGGGAAAGACAGTCCAGAATGACTGAAATTTGATTCCTGGACAGGAAAAGGTCCCGCTTTCCACCTTCACCTGGCTCCTCCAGGGGGTAAGCCCCTTCTCCTGGAAGCCCCCGAGTCCCAAATCTGCAGGGATTAGTTCAAGCCGACTGTGAGCTATTAAAACCACAGTACTCAAACTGCATGGAAAGATGCAGCAAACTCCCAGGTTGTAAGACAGTTTGAAGTTGAGACGAGCACAGAGTAACCTGAGAGGTGACAGACAGCACGGAAGCAGCTAGCTCGAGACGGTACACAGTTCCAACAGCAGGTGGTGCTACAGCCTTTCTGATGACGTCATATCCTTATAAAGCGGGGTTTCCGCGGCTGCTTAGAGAAAACAGCACTGCCCAAGAATCCAAGAACCAGGAAACAAAGACAGTCATGTCCGGGCACGTTTTTTTTTTTTTTTTTTCCTGGCACATTCTGAGTGTGAGAAGCTATACTGCCCATTGGCTAACAACAATGGTTTGTAGTTGCTGTTCACCTGCTAAGTCGTGTCTCTTTGCAACCCCATGGACTGCAGCATGCCAGGCTTCCCTGTACTTCACCATCTCCCAGAGTTTGCTTAAACTCATGTCCACTGATAGTCAGTGATGCCACCCAACCATTTGTCCTCTGTCGCCCCTTCTCCTACTGCCCAGCGAGTCAGCTCTTCAAGTCAGGTGGCCGAAGTATTGGAGCTTCAGCTTCAGCATCAGTCCTTCCAATGAATATTCAGGGTTATTTCCTTTAGGATTGACTGCTCTGATTTCCTTGAAGTCCAAGACTCTATAAAGAGTCTTCTCCAGCATCACAATTCAAAAGCATCAATTCTTCAGTGCTCAGCTTTCTTATGGTTAAGAATAAAATAAAAAAGTTTCCTCCAATTTATGGGTATTACATTCTCAAAGGGCTATAAGTTCTTTTTTTTTTTTTTTTAAGGGCTATAAGTTCTTAAGACATAAATACTTATAATGAACCTAAGGTCTCAGTGCAAAGAAATAGACAAAAACAACAGAATGGGAAAGACTAGAGATCTTCAAGAAAATTAAAGATACCAAGGGAACACTTCATGCAAAGATGGGCTCAATAAAGGACAGAAACATTTTGGAACTAACAGAAGCAGAAGATATTAAGAAAAACTGGCAAGAATACAAAGAACCACAGAAAAAAGACCTTAATGACCTGAATAACCACAACGATGTGGTAACCTAGAGCTGGACATCCTGGAGGGTGAAGTGGGCCCTAGGAAGCATTACCACAAACAAAGCTGGTGGAGGTGACTGAATTCTAATTGAGCTATTTGAAATCCTAAACATGATGCTGTAAAAGTGCTGTACTCAATATGCCAGCAAATGTGAAAAACTCAGAAGCAGCCACCAGACTCGACAAGGTCAGTTTTCATTCCAATCCCAAAGAAAGGCAATGCCACAGAATCTTTAAACTACCGCACAATTGCATTCATCTCACATGCTAGCAAAGTAATGCTCAAAATTCTCCAAGCTAGGCCTCAACAGTACATGAACTGAGAACTTCCAGATGTTCAAGCTGGATACAGAAAAGGCAGAGGAGGCAGAGATCAAATTACCAACATCTGCTGGATCACTGACAAAGAGAACTCCAGAAAAACATCTACTTCTGCCTCACTGAATATGCCAAAGCCTTTGACTATGTGGACCACAACAAACTGTGGGAAGTTTTTTAAGAGATGGGAATACCAGACCACCTTACCTGCCTGCTATGAAACCTGTATGCAGGTCAAGAAGTAACAGAACCGGACATGGAACAACAGACTAGTTCCAAACTGGGAAAGGAGTACATCAAGGCTGTATACTGTCACCCTGCTTATTTAACTTACATGCAGAGTACATCATGGGAAATACTGGGCTGGATGAAGCACAAGCTGGAATCAAGACTGCTGGGAGAAATATCAATAACCTCAGATATGCAGATGTCACCACCCTTATGGCAGAAAGCGAAGAGGAACTAAAGAGCTTCTTGATGAAAAAGAGGAGAGTGAAAAAGCTGGCTTAAAACTCAACATTCAAAAAACTAAGACCATGGCGTCCAGTCCCATCACTTCATGGCAAACAGATGGGGAAACAATGGGAAAAGTGACAGATTTTATTTTCTTGGGCTACAACATCACTGTAGATGGTGACTGCAAAGCCATGAAATTAAAAGACGCTTGCTCCTTGGAAGAAAAGTTATGACAAACTTAGCATATTAAAAAGCAGAGATGAAAAAAAAAAAAAAGCAGAGATGTTCCTTTACCAACAAAGGTCCATACAGTCAAAGCTATGGTTTTTCCAGTAGTCACGTATGGATGTGAGAGTTGGACTATAAAGAAAGCTGAGGGCCAAAGAATTGATGCTTTTGAACTGTGGTGTTGGAGAAGACTTTTGAGAGTCCCCTGGACTGCAAGGAGGTCAAATCAATCAATCCTAAAGGAAATCAGTCCTGAATGTTCATTGGAAGGACTGATGCTGAAGCTGAAGCTCTGATACTCTGGCCACCTGATGCAAAGAACTGACTCACGGGAAAAGACCCTGATGCTGGGAAAGATTGAAAGCAGGAGGAAAAGGGGACGACAGAGGATGAGATGGTTGGGTGGCATCTCCAACTTGATAAACATGAGTTTGAGCAAGTTCTGGGGGTTGGTGATGGACAGGGAAGCCTGGCATGCTGCAGTCCATAGGTTCGCAAAGAGTTGGACACGACTAAGTGACTTAACTGAAGGACTCAATAAAGGAAACTTTTAGGCATTTATTTTAGCCTGGGGCATTGTGAAAACCCCAGGGACACTAAAGGTGCCATGAACTGGGGAGTCTCTTCATGAAGACTCAGAGGAAAGTGGAAGGGATGAGAGGGAGGGGAGGCAGAGCAGCAGGGAAGGGTGCCCCACAAACCACCACTGTGGGTCCCACCTCCACCCAGAGCCTCACCTGGCTCTCCGTCCCCCTGCTCTAGGTATGGGCTGTAAAACTGGACAATAACCATAAATTCACCAAGAGTCAAGAAGTGACTTCCTAATCTTTGTGTTCCCGGAACAACACTCAAGAGGAACTCAGTAACTGATTACTGGAGGGTACATCCCAGGGCAGCTGGGACATGTATCCTGAGGGATGCACACACAGCCCTGAGGGCAGGTGCTCACGGTGACCTGCCATCCCTGCAGGGAGCTGGTGCTGAGGGACCAGGAGATGGGGTTCGGGCCAGACCCTCCAAGTGGCACAGAGAGCATCAGAAACACTCACCAGAGAAGGCCCAGGATGCAGTACTTGTGTGGTATCCTGCCCCAAACACAAAATCTAAATCTAACCCTGAGAAAGCCCAGACAGACCCAAAGAAGGGTCATTCTCCAGGACAGCCAGCCTGCACTCTTTAAAATGTCAAGGAAAAGAACAACAAAGGCAGGCTGTTTCTGATTAAAAAAGAACAGACCTGACCTCTAGATGCAACACGTGTTCCCTGACTAACTAGAGCCAGACAGGGAGGAACAGATGTAAAGACAGTACGGGGACAACCAAAGAAATGTGGAGAAAGTAGACAGCTCTCAGTGTTCAACTTACTGATATTAATAGCTGAACTGTGCTTATATAAAAATATGTCTGTGTTCTCAGAACATATGCACTGAAGTATTTAGTGGTAATGGGGGGGAAGTGATGTAAATTTTGCACTCTACTTCATGATATATTTACTTTTGTTTTAAAATACAGTGGCGTGTGCACTAGGAGAGGAGGCACACAGGGCCTGGCTGGCAGTAAGGAGCACGTCCTCCACCAGGTGACAGCTGGAACCCGTGGCCCCCTTCTGGTAGCACCCCCAGAGCCAGGCCTTTGTGTGGGGGAGGTGACCTTAGCAGGGCTGGCTCTTTGCTCAGAAGTGCAGTGTTCCTCGAAGAGGCCCGGGGGGACAGAAGGCAGTAAGGTGCTGAGCCCTCTCCCTGGTTCACTACCCACTGTTGTAAAGAAAAACTTTGTTTTTCTGGAAGTTGATGGAATGTGCCTAGCAGAGAGAGGAAGAATCTAAGGAGAGCTCAGTGGAGGAAACAGATTTGCAGAAATACACGGGCAGGGGACGCCCAAGGCCACACAGCGCCCCAACAGCCCTGCCATGCACCAGCCCCACGCCAGGCCTCACCTGGCTGAGGTGTCCTGGGCCTGCAGGGTGCTGGGCCGCGCCCCCCACAAGTTTCAACAACCCCAAATGTCCCTCCCTGCCACGGGTGAGCAGAGCAGACTGCAGGCTCCCGACAAGCTGAGGGCAGCAGAGGCGGCAGCACGGCAGGGGGGGCGTTACCAGGTAAGCTACCACCATGGAGCAACTTCACGAGCACATGATGGAGTCAGACCCCTGCCTCCGTGAGAGCACATGGGCAAATCCAGACAGGTGCCGCCCGAGTGCCTGCTACCTTGGAAAGGAGGTGGGGGCTGCTGGCCGCCAGAGCACACACACGGACACTTGACAGAGATAACTAAACGCTCTACCAAATGCCCCCTGAGGAGATCCAAATGCCTTTCTTGTGACTGGATCCACAGTGCTCACGTTCTGGTATCTTTCACATACTGCTGTCCTGTTAACTACAAGAGAATTTAAAATTAAACCAAAGAACAAACTCCTTGCCCTCAAAGAGGTTATTTTTAGACCCTCCTCAGCACAACTTCCACAGAGGAATTCTCCTTCCAAGGTACTTCTAGTATTGATACACGGACATTCCAATTTCAGGTATCACAGTGAGATTTCTAAGGGAATTTAATTTGGAAGAATTTAGAAAACTTATCTATTCTTCTTGTGTACAGAATGCCCCATTAGCTTAGTGTAATTAGCATACAACTGGTAACAGAAGATCTTAAAAGAAAATAAGACACAGAATGCTTTTACTGTGGAGGCTGTGCTGCACAGCAGTTAAAATCAAAGGTTCTGAGACTCGAGGCTACTGCTCTGCTGGTGAGGCCTGCAGATGCCACGCTGACCAAGAGATCAGCTCAGGAGTGGTGGCAGTTTCCTGTAGAGGCCCAGAGACACATGCCACAGTTCTGGGTGCATTTTCCCATCGCAGACAACACACAGAACAGACGTGGGCACTCCAATGAAACTGCCTATGAACACAAACTTGAATTTCGTATTACTTACTCATGCCACAAAATAGCCTCCTTTCCATTTTTTCACTATTTTAAAAAGGAAAAACCATTCTAAGCTCATAGGACACACACACACACAAAGAGATGGCAGGCCAGAGTTTGCCAACCTCTGGTCACAGGACAGTGCCAAGCAACTATTATCTGGGAAAACAGCCTGTAAATCCCAGTCTCAGACCCAACACCTGGCCCCCACTTTTATCACAATGGTGTTCCCTTGCTGGCCAAATCTGCTCCTACTGCTCTGCAGTGGTGTCTGTCAAACCGAGGAGTACATGCACACTTCATGCCAGTACATGCCAGAGGTATCTGGCACCCTACAGTCCAGGAGACAGGCTTTGAGTCTTTAAATCAAGCTATGCAATCTTGCCAATTAACTGTGGAAAACCCACTATACAAAAGATTCCCCCGCTACATGCAAATGAACACCTAAAGTAGAATTCTACCTCTGAAAATTGACACTACTGCCAAGGAAGCTCCATTTCGGATGACTGTCCCCTGTGCCCTGGAGGCTCATTACAGCTGTTCATAGGTCTCTCCACTCTATGACTGTGACTTCAAGTTGTTACAGCCACCAGGACCTTGACCAAATACAAGTACACTTCACGTGGTCTTCAGTTCTGCCATACTGCCCCCTGAAGCCTTCCTGAAGAGTGTTACTATCTAACACTGAGAAGTACTGTCACTAAAAACCAATAGACTGCAGTTGTGGTGTCAATGAAAACACACAAAAAGCATCCACTGCATTCATTCTCATACAACAACTAGTGAAAGGATGCAGGAAAAAACAGGAATATAAGACGCCACAAGAGAATTTCAAGGTGGTCCAGCAGTTAGCACACCACACTCTCACTGCTGCAGATCCAGGTTCCAACTCTAGAAGGGGAATGAAAATCCCACAAGCCATGCAGCATGGCCAAAACAAAAAGTGCTACAAAGGAGCAGAGTATGGCACCAATAACACTTTTTTACCTCAAAGGCAAACTTATTCAATTATACCTTAACAAAAATAAAGGCAAACAAACCAAGACTATGACATTTCTACAATATGCTCATTACAATCAAGCTAACTTTGAGAGCTTCTAATACTTTCAAACGTAAATAATCTGCTTTTAAACTTCTTCCGAAGTGAAAATATCTTTTTCCTAATAGTCATGATCTTGGTGCTTTTACACAGAAAAATACAGATAAAGCATTACCTTACTGTACAACATGCTCTTGTCCCCACTACTCCCAAGAAACAACACCCATTCCACAGGATGAACAGGGGTGTGTACTTCCCTTCAGACCCTGTTTGCTGCACTGTGGTCATCTCCTCAGGACAACGAAGAAGGGCCACCTCAAATCTCTGAGCAGCCCCACAGGGTTCTGCGTGCACCTTAGTCTAACCAGTCCCTGCAGATGGGCTCTCAGACTCACCTACTCAGTCTTCCAAGTGTTTTTGAAATGTACTATGTTTCAGGCATTGTTCTAGGATATGTCAGGGAATAAGAAAGACAACAATCTATACCCCCTGGAAATATATTCAAAATATGTTGAGATACATACAGGTACATAAAATATAATGCCATTTATGTTTAAATAAAAACTACCCATGGACTTCCCTTGGAGAAGGCAATGGCACCCCACTCCAGTACTCCTGCCTGGAAAATCCCATGGATGGAGGAGCCTGGTGGGCTGCAGTCCATGGGGTCGCGAAGAGTCAGACACAACTGAGCGATTTCACTTTCATGCACTGGGAAAGGAACTGGCAACCCACTCCAGTGTTCTTGCTTGGAGAATCCCAGGGATGGCAGAGCCTGGTGGGCTACCGTCTATGGGGCCGCAGAGTCGGACATGACTGAAGCACTTAGCAACAGCAGCGACTTCCCTGGTGACTCAGTGGTAAAGAAACTGCCTGCCCATGTAGGAGACATGAGTTTGATCCCTGACCTGGGAAGACCCCACGTGCTGTGGAGCAACCAAATTTGTGCACCACAACTATTGAGCTGGTTCTCTAGAGCCTGGGGGCCACAACTACTGCAGTCCTTGAGCTCTAGAGCCCATGCTCTGCAACAAGAGAAGCCATGACAATGAGAAGCCAGAGCACCACCACTCCCGTGCTCACTGCAAATAGAGAAAAAGCCCGAGCAACAATGAAGACCCAGAACAGTCAAAAATAAGACCAAGTATAGCCAAATAAATGTTTCTTTTTAAAAAACTACCAATGTGTATATTTTAAAGAAAGATCTGTGGGGACTTCCCTGGCCGTCCAGTGGTTAAGACTCCGAACTTCCAATGCATGGGGCACAGTTGGATGGATCCCTGGTCCAGGAACTAAGTTTAAGTTTCCACATGCAATTCGCTACAACCAAAAAACGTTTTTACAAAAAAAGAAAAGATCTCTGCCCTTATGGAACTTATGGGCTTCACTGGTGGCTCAGTGGTCAAGAATCCACTTGCCAGTGCAGGAGACATGGATTTGATCCCTGGGTCAAGAAGACCTGAAGAAGGAAATAGCAACCCATTCCAGTATTCTTGCCTGGCAAATCCCACAGACAGAGGAGCCTGGTGGGCTATAATCCAAACTATTGACAATTTTTTGTTTTCTGATAAAAAATTCTAGGTGAAGATTTCCAACAAACTTTTTAATATTTTATTTTTGTAATGAATGTCATAATAAGCATTTTCTTTATTCCTCCACAAATAATTTTGAAAAATAAACTCGCTGAACAATTTAGTTTGGAAATGTTTTTATACTAAGCATATTAATCTCTTATCATATATATGTCTATTTCTAATATTTTCTCCAATTTGCTTGTCATTGAACTACAGTTCGTCTATTATTGGGGCTTCCCAAGTGGTCCAGTGGTTAGGACTCTGCCCTTCCACTGCAAAGGGCACAGGTTTAATCCTTGGTTGGGGAACTAAGATTCCACATGCAGAGTGGCACAGCCAATGCCCCCCCTAAAAAAGTTCCTCTATCAGATGTCTTTTGCTACAGGTATATTCTGAGTATTCAAGCAGATAATCTATTATGGCTTAGAGCCTTAGTATCACACTAAGAACCCTTTCCCTAAACACCCTACCTCAAAGGCTATGAAACATTTCTTGTGATATTTTTAAATATTTCCATGTTTTTAATTTTTACATTTCAATCTTTAATTTAGTCAGAATCTCTATGTGCCACAAAACATATAGAGCTTTCAAATATTTTTTCCAATAGACTGCCAATGATTCAACATCTTAGCCATTCCCAACCAATTTAAAATGCTGCACTAATCATGAACTAAATTCCGATAAATATAGATCATCATCTAGACTTTTTTCTACCTACCTATGCTTTATGGAACTTTCCTGTTCATATCTAATAAAACACTTCCCCCTCATCTTTCTTTTATAAAACTGACTCCTCGCAAATATTTATTCCTCCAGATTAGGTGACATTTAAAAAATATCCCAGCATGTACATACAGGAAAACTGCATTCAAATTCTGTCATCAGGTCAATTCAAGTTCTTTTATCTCTTCAATAATGCATCTAAGTTAGGTTTTCTAGCTGACTTAAACATGTTTTCCTCTGAAAAAGGAGGAAAGTTTTAGGCTTCACAATCATAAGAAATGACATTGGCCAATTTTCCTAAGAACCCCAAAAAATTATTTCTAAAGTTAGTTTCTATAAAGGAGTAAGTTATTTACCAAAATAAGCAAGCTTCTGTAAGACCTGTGGGTCTTGTCAATGAACCTCTGCTCTTGGATTTTCTGACCATTCATTATCTTAGAGTGGTTCAAATTACTGACCTCCATATTGACACTAAAAACAGCAGCTCACTCTAAAGCAACCATAAAGTTTATTTCAGGTAATCATTCGGGGCAGAGAGCTTAACTGCAGGCATGGACTGTGGCCCTGGTCTTTCTCCCTGGGTATCTCCGAGGTAGACAAGGTCACGGGAGGGCAGGCGCAGCAGCACAGGTGCACCTGGAGCTGCAGCCTTCTTCTCGGGCCCTGCTTCCTCCCCGGGGCATCTCAGCCATCTCAGCTGCAGGAATAATACATAGGAAAGACAAGGGGGTGGCAGTGAGAGGAACTTGTTTGTCTAATCACAGTTATCCACCAAGTACCTGGTTCCTCCTTTCTGCCTCTCCCTCCAGATGACCCAATTACCCTCACACTTTCTCCCCCAAGAACGCCCCCAATTTTCTAAGAGGCCAGTATGTAAAAAGCTTCAGAGCTACTTATGTTCAGTTTATCAGGGAATATCTGTTAGCCTGCACCTATTTATAATGATGTTTTGCTGTATGTCTCAGATTAAAAAAATCTTTTAAGTTTAATTCCTCCCCTTCCCAATCAAAGCCATCTTTCTTGATCTCACCTTGTCTCTTCCAAATCTTAAAATTCTGAGCTTAGCAAGCATTCTATGCAGACTATTAAGTATAGCAGAGTTGCTGAAATGACAATAAAGTATTGTTTGCTGAAAGTTAACTAATTAAATTTATTTTTTTCAGACATAACTTCAATCTGATGCTAATTCAAGCTGCTGTTTAACCTCACAAGAGTTAATGAAAATAGGTCTATCACATGTCCCATGTCACTGGAAACTTGCTCAGTTGGAGGGAGTGGCATACCAATTAGCATGAATTTTGAAACCATGAGACAAACTGAAACAAAAGCCAATCCAAAGAGCTGGTGCCAGCAATGAGGTAGGTAAGAATGTCCTCCCCCTAGCTTTCCTAAGGCGTTCAGCCTTCCATTACAGCACCAGTCTCCTCTCCCAGCCAGCTTCTAACATCAGCAGTGCTTGCTTCTCCAAGTGTGGCCCAGGGCCCAGCACCACCAGAGGCACCTGGGGACTTGTTAGGGAAATGCACTCACTTGCCTCCCCCCACCCCCAGCTGAATTAGGATCTGCATCTAACAAGATCCCAGGGGATTCATTCTTAGCTGCACCCAATTAAACACATGACTTAGGATCTCCCTATTTAAAAACAGAACTCTCCACTGTTTCCACATCACCCACCAACTATGGAGCCCTTTCCTTGGCCCCCTCCTCCCACAACTAACCTTCCTGAAGCCACATCTACACAGGTGGTCGCTCCTACCTCAACTCATGTTTTAACTCCCCGAAATCTGGCTTTCACTCCCACCACCTGGGATCTACAGGTCCTAAGTCTAGGGGGCCCTTTCTCCTCACCCCTCATCAGCACTCTATGCAGTGATCCCCACCCTCCTCTTGGGGATCCCCACCTCTCCTTCCTTCAGTGGCTGGGTATCTATCCCCTCCTCACTTTACTGCCCATGCGCAGGTGAGAGTCTCCATTCATAAGAACTGAAGTCTACCTATGACCTTCAGTCTCAATTCCAGGCCACTACACTTATGAGCCAACACTTGCACTGGTTTTCTATGTCCATTTCAAGTGTCCCAAGCATAACTCTCTCATCCCCAGTGGACGCCAAACAAGCCTGCACCACCCATCTGGCCTCATCTCAGCACCTGACATAACTGGCTCCTAAGTTTGCAAAGCAAGCACTTAAGAACTGTCATAGGAGAATTCCCTGGCAGTCCAGTGGTTAGGCCTCTGTGCTTCCGCTGCAGGGGGGCACAGCTTCAACCTCTGGTTGGGGAACTAAGATCCCACATCCCACATTGCACAGACCCCAAAAAATAACCATTCTCGGTCATCAGCACAATAGCTGGCTTGAGATACACAGAAGAAATGAGTCTATCCACTTATATCCCTTTCCTCAACCCACAGTCTTGGCCAAGTCACATCATTTCTCATCAAGTCTCCTTTAAATGATTCTTGCTTCTATTTTCACCGCAACAATCCATTCTTCATTCGGCAATCTGAACCATCTTTTAAAATTCACATCTTGTCACAGTTCTGCTTAAAACTGTTCACTGGTGTCCCACTGCACCAAAGGGAAAAATACCAATGTTCTTCCATAGCACAGCAACCATAAAACGTACTGTCCACACCAGGGCACTTCTAACAGTCAGAGCAGGCACTCCCCTCTTGAATCCTGGCTCACCAGGAGTAAACTGACGCTGTCCTGGGCAACCCGGCCAGGTGACCAAAGCCAGCTTCCTCTCCAAGCCGGACTCCCACCATCCTGCTCCTGGGCACCCAGTTTCAGCACACTTGCCTCTCACCTGGGGCCTTTGTAGTCACTGTTCTCTGTACCTGAAGTGACCAGGCTCTCCTCCTACCTGGCTTCTCCCTCTGTCAGGGGCCATCTACTCAGAATGGCCTTCACCTAACCAAGTGCCCTCTCTCCATTCTGGGTCTCAGGGCACTCATCACAGGTCTGAAACTTGCTTATTCCCTAGTCCGCAATCTCCCCCAAAAGAATAAAAGATGAGCAGCTACTAACCAGCACCAATCACAGTGTCCTGCTGAAAGTAAGTACATGGCAAATATCTGTTAAACAAACAAGCCTTTAAGGAGTTCATTCCTGGAATCCATTCCACAGAAAATTTGACAGTAACTGGACATCCTGAAGCAGACAATTCTAAATGTCATGATACAGAGAGCTCTCTGATAGATTAAAAAAAAAACAGCCAGATTCTTTGCCGCTCCTCCTGTAAGAACCAGAGTCTATTTCCCTCCACTTCCCGTCTGAGCTGAGCCTCATAAGCTGAGTGGCCAACAGGCCGTAACATGCGTGACACTGTGTGACTTCTACAGATGGCCGCAAAGAGCCGAGCACCTTCTGCTCCTGGCCCTTGGAACTCAGTTACCATGAGACGCCTTAATCAGCCCTCTGCAGAGGCCACACGGAGAACAGAGGTGCAGCCTGGCCAAAGTCCATGCAGATAAGGTGGTCCTGGAAGTGCAGACCCAGCCGTTGTGCCAGCTGACTGCAAATGCACAGCCCCCCACACAGGGTGAGCTGAGCTCTGAGGCCCTGACCTAACTGGCAAGGGGGAACACACAGCTATTGTGTGAAGTCATCAGGCTTGGGGGCCAGTTTGTGAGGCAGCAACAGGAAACTGATGGAAGGCCTCGAGGAAGAAGTTTTTCACAAGCAGAATGCATGTTAGTTGAAGTCACAGTTCTCACTCTTGGCCCTGTGATGTTCTGGGCTGGCTCCCCCTTGGCGGTTAAGCAACAACCCTGTAGCCCAACCGCACCTTATGACAAGTAACTACCGGTGTTCCCAGACAAGAAACAACGAACCCAGAAGCAAGGGGAGAGCACTGCCAGGGCCCGGGGGCCGGGCGCTTCCATGAGGGACGGAAGGGGCAGAAGGGGTGCCCCGTGCCATCTCCCTCTCCCATTTCTGATCTGGGTCGACCCGTGTGTCCCTTTTCCTCCTCCCTGGTCCTCAAAGGACAGCTGGTAGAATGAACACTGGCAGCAGCCTCTACCCATTCCTGTGAAAATTACCCCCAAGGACATCATTCTTTTGTTCCCATGACAGAAAAACAAGACAGCCACAAAAAAAACTTGGCTTAAGAGCCCTTCCAGCACAGGGCCTGTCTTAGCTCCCCAGACACTCAAAACCCTAGCTGGTGAATGGGCTCCACAGACCCAGAAAACAGAGTTGACTGCCGCTAGCCAAAATGAACATGCTTTAAGCCCAGCAAGTTTAGGAACCCTGTGTATTTAAAAAAAAAAAAAAAAAAAGCAAAATATTTAAAAGTAAATCCGATTACAGGAAAGGAGAAATATCGTATGATATCCCTCATACAGAGAATCAAAGAGACTCACAGACAAAGAAAGTACTTATGGTTGCTACAGGGAAGGGATAGTTAGGGAGTTCTCTACACACTGCTATACTTAACATGGATAACCAACAAGAACCTGTCGTAGAGCACATGGAACTCTGCTCAATGCTATGTGCTGGCCTGGACAGGAGGGGAGTTTGGAGGAGTATGGATATCTGTGTATGGATGGCCAAGTTCCTTCACTGTTCACCTGAAACTATCACAATATTACTAATTGGCTATACTATAATACAAAAGAAACGGGACGCAGAGGATGAGATAGATAGATAGCATCACCAACTCAATGGACATGAGCTTGAGCAAAGTCCGGGAGATAGTGGAAGACAGAGGAGCCTGGTGTGCTACAGTCCATGGGGTTGCAAAGAATCAGACACGACTGAGCAACTGAACAACAAAACAAAAAGTTTAAAAAAAAAAAAAAAAAGTAAATCTGACCAGCAAAACTCCAATTATATATACAAACTCTTCTTTAAAATATACATTTATCAATCATGTTTGATCAACACTCCAAGATTTACAAAAGACAATATAGGTTCCTAACCTCAGATACTGCAGAAGGGAATGGCAACCCACTCCATATTCTTGCCTGGAAAATTCCATGGACAGAGGAGCCTGGCAGACTACAGTCCAGAGGGTCGCAAAGTCAGACATGACTGAGCGACTAATACTTTGTTACAAGAAAGGAGAGAATGGATACTAGGGGACAATGAGTCATTCCCAGCACAGACCGTGAATGGAGGGAATAGATGTGGTACAGTAGACAAGGAAAAAGCAGTTGGACATCTGAAAAACAAGGCTACTGCCTGAGGAAAAGATGTACTCCATCTTGAGCCAGGCAATTGGAAGCATATTAAGTTGTGTTTTATGAAGGAAACCAGACCCATTGTTGCGCCCCAGAGGGTAGCTGTATAAATCCTCTGGGTCCTATTTCCTCATTTGTAAAATGGGGAGATAAGACTGATATCTCAGGGCTGTTGTGAGAATTAAATGTGGCACTGGTATGTACAGATTTTATAAATTCTAAAATGGAGGTTAAGTGCAAGCTATTATGATTATACAATCATAAGATAAAAATTTGTTGTTTCTGGTGGTCTGTGAGGAAGGCAAGTGTCCGAATAGAGCGCTTGGTGGTAAAGTTGTTTGTGCTTTCCTCATGGGCTCAATGAACTAGCTAACTAGCCTTCCTTTAATATTCCTTAGCTATAAATTCTCTGATCACATGACAGCCACTGGTGGTGTTAAAAGACAAAGGACACAACTTTAGGAAGGGGTTTTGTATTTCAGAAAGGTCTATACAAACACAAGGCTTCCCAGGTGGTGCAACGGTAAAGAATCTGCCTGCCAAAGCAGGCAACAAGGATTTGATCCCTGGGTCAGGGAGATCCCTGGAGAAGGAAATGGCAACCCACTCCACTATTCTTGCCTGGAAAATTCCACGGAGAGAGGAGCCTGGTGATCTACAGTTCATGGGTTTCAAAGAGTTGGACACAACTGAGCACACAGGAGCAACTCAGATATACAAAGGCTGCTAAATATTAAGTCCTAAACATATTTTAATTTTCCCAATTCTCACCCTCTTATATGAAGACTTTTCCTCAGATCTCCCAGATCTCTACAGGACCATGCTATCCACTATGGCTATTTTTGCCATGTGTTTTTGTTTTTATTTTAATTTAACCACGTATGCGTGCCTGCCTGCTAAGACGCTTCAGTCAAGTCTGGCTCTTTGTGACCCCATGGGCTGTAGACCACCAGGCTCCTCTGTCCATGGGATTCTCCAGGCAAGAATACTGGAGTGGGTTGCCATGTCCTCCTCCAGAGTATCTTCCCAATCCAGGGATCGAACCTGAGTCTCGTGTCTCCCGCACTGCAGGTGAATTTTTTTTTCTTTTTACTGCTGAGCCATCCAGGAAGCCCCTCATTTAACCATGAAAGTGAAAGTGAAAGTCACTCAGTCGTGTCCAATTCTTTGCGACCCTATGGACTACACAGTCCATGGAATTCTCCAGGCCGGAATACTGGAGTGGGTAGCCTTTCCCTTCTCCAGGGCATCTTCCCAACCCAGGGATCAAACCCAGGTCTCCTGCACTGCAGGCAGATTCTTTACCAGCTAAGCCACAAGAGAAGTCCAGGAATACTGGAATGGGTAGCCTATCCCTGCTCCAGTGGATCTTCCTGACCCAGGAATCAAACCGGGGTCTCGTGCATTGCAGATGGATTCTTTACCAACTGAGCTATCAAGCAAGCCCATATTAAAGCTAAAAAGTCACACAGGTGACATTTCAACAGCTACATGTGGCTACCATATTATATAATACAGACTACAAAGTATCTCCACCTCTGAAAAAAATTCTACTGTTCAAAGCTCATTTAAACTACAGAAATTAAAAGCAAAGTCAAAAAACTTTTGCCTGTGATAGGGAAATTACCATTTTCAGGAGCAGAGGTTTTCCCCTTCTATATCTACTAAATAATTTCAGGTTACCAAATGGTTGGAATTGTTCACCCCCTGAATCTCAGCAACACCCCAGCAACTCCAGGCACTCTCTTTGTCCAACCAGCATCACCTCAATCTGTGAGTACATGTTCAGACCAGAAGAGATGCTGCTGTAAAGCTGAAGAGCAGCGCGCTACCAGCAGCTTAGCCTTTTCCTGAATATGTCATGTTTTAAATTATGGGAAACGTATGCAGTCAATTCCCATATCTTAAGAAATTGTACAGAGGATATGACAGTCTGTTACTGATTCAGAAGCACGTTTTAGATGCCAAGCCAATTAGTGTCCAGCCTCAAGTCCATCGGTTCCCATGAAGGCTCCATGCCCCTTTCATTACCTCTCGGATCTACAGCAGCCACCCCCAAGCCCACCCCTCAGCGGTTAAGCCACCTCAAGCCTTTCCAGCAGTCCCTTGTCCACTCTCAGGAAAACTGCCTGCAATTCAGGTCTCCTCAACCTGGCTGTGTGGCACAGGTGCTCACGGCGCTCCTCTAACCTACCCGAGTCTCAGGCTTACAGATGGACTGATGGACTTTCAGGAGGTCTGACTCAGTCAAGTCCAAGAACTAACCCTGCCCACACAAATAGCCCCAAACGGGTGCACCCTCTACTTCCAGCCTGCGCTAGCGGAGGGTAAGAGACAGGGCCTCACAACTCGGCACCGTGAGGCAGTAACTGTGCTCAATCAACATGACCAAAAGCAACACTGCTGGCCAGAAAGAGCCTCTCTGAGGAGCTGCCACTCAGGCTGAGAACTAAAGGATCAAGGACTTAGTAATGAAAACAGCAAAAGGAAGGAGACTTCAGGTAGACAGGCAGGCAGACCAGCCTGGAGGTCTGAAAGGCTGGGGTAGAGATACAAATTTAAGAATCATCGAAACTCTCAGTAAATAGCATTTAAAACAGACAAGAACAGATGGGAATGGCCACGATCACCTAAAGACACCCCCCAATAACAGAGGGAAACCTGGAGTCAGGATGGAGAAAGACCAGACCACTGAGGGTATGCAGGGCTGGCCGGAGAGGAACCTCGGAAGGCAACCAAGAAGGACAAACAAGACAGCAGAAGGAGAACCAGGAACCAACAGAAGAGTGTGATGGGCAGAACATGCTGAAAACAGAACATGACCATTTCAGGGCTCTTTCCTCACTGTGCAGGTGGCCTGGCACACATGGAGAATGGACGAGAGCAAGGCAGGGACTCTCCAGGGTCTCCATCCTCTGAGACCACCCTGGACTGAAAAGCCCAGCTCTGTTCCTGAACTTTGGTTCCATGAGACACCCAGCATCCTGATAAGACATTTATCTTTTCTACCTAAGTTCTCTCTATTGGTTTCTTCAAACTGCAACTAAAATTCTCTTTATAAGCTCAGCCATGAAAGGAAGGGAAAGACGTGGGCCACTGGGAACCAGGAAGGCGAGGGGAACAGGCCTGGGAGGAAGCTCCAGGTTAACTGAAGTCGGTTGAAAAGAGGCCTTCAAATATTCTTGTCCACTTGAAACATATGAAAGTGATTTATTTGGAAAAAAAAGGTCTTTGCAGGTATAATTAGTTTTAACTCACAATGAGGTCACATTGGATTAGTCCCTCATCCAATGACTGGTGTTCTTACAAGACCAGAGACAGACTGAGAGAAGGCCATGTGAAAGAGGCAGAAACTGGATCGCCAACAACCACCCAAAGCCAGAAAGAGGCACCCAAGGGAACTGTCCTGCCAACACCTGGATTTCAGACTTCCAGCCTTTGAAACTCTGAGAGAACACATTTCTGCTGGTTTAGCCCCTCAGTCTGTGGTAATGTTACTGCAGCCCCAGGAAACTAACACTTCAGAGCCAAACAGAAGAACCCCTGAAAACCTTAAGTGAGACAGCATCCACAAAGACAGAAATAAAGAGCAGGGGTCAGATTGGAGAAGCACGTGAGGAAAGGAAGAAGGCGAACAAGGTAGAGGTCACCAGCAGGGGTGGTAAAGGAAGCGGACATGCCAGTGCTTGCACCACACTAGGCACGGGGTAAGCATTCCATTTGCACCATCTCAATTCATCCTCACCACTCTCCTGGAGATGGGGAAACT
The DNA here is from genome assembly GCF_019320065.1 of Cervus canadensis. Taxonomy (NCBI): domain Eukaryota; kingdom Metazoa; phylum Chordata; class Mammalia; order Artiodactyla; family Cervidae; genus Cervus; species Cervus canadensis. Next base: position 28,875,613 of record NC_057398.1, read on the forward strand.
AGGAGAGGAGTTAAATAACCTGCTTACCACCTCAAAGCTCAGACTGCAGAGCCCGGATGTCCAGTTCATGAGCACAGGGAAGCCAGGGAGGAAGCAACGCCATCAACAGTTGCACAGTTAATAGTCATGTTTTCAAAGATGACCTTCAGAAATACATGTAATGTATTAACAAAGTAGAGCAGAATTTAAAAATCTAAGTATACAGTGTGACCTCCAATCTGGAGAGGTATCTCTGAACACACGTGCACGAGCAATACAAAAGACTAAGGGAAATACAGTATTACAAGGCTATTCCAGAGAGGTCAGTGATTGATTCCCCCTCATTTTTATAATACTGATGTTGTACTATAAACAATTAAACACTTTTATTATTAAAATAAAAAATTTAAAGATAAAAACTGGAGACAATAAAATAGACTTGCTGAAAGGACATTTTTATAAAAATAACAACAGTGCTGGCTCAGGGGGAACAGGAACAGGCCCTCAAAGGAAGAGGACAGGAGGGACGGAGGAACTGAGGTAGTGGAGACAGACCGCCTGTCCACAGAGTTTAATTTTAAATAGAGAGAGAGAAAAAAAGAATAATGGCTGAAAAAGACACCAAGATTAACTGGGAGGTTGAGTTATATAAGACTTATTAGTCACATTTGAAGGTAGAACAGAAAGAGCCCCGAAGAAGAAACTAAAGATAAAAGTGTAGGTGAGCACATCCTCAAGTGGAAGAACCTTCTCTTTAATAATCTATGAAGGAGGCAGAGGCAGACACAATAGTCCTAAGAGATGGGAGACTGGAGAGGCATGCATGCTAGATGGTCCATGGTCTAACAGGTAAGAGCTCTGGAAGCAAATAACTGACATTCAGATATGGGTTCAGCAGATTCCTAGCTGTAATTCTGGCCAATTACCTAATCTCCCTGACAGGTTTAGCCATCTGTGAAATGGGTCTACTCACAGGACCAGGCTCAGAACTGATGAGTAGATCAGAGTGTAATACCATCAAGCTCTTGGCATGGCATCTAGCTAACAGACTAGGTGCCTAACAAGCATGAGCTAACAACACTGGTCACCTGCAAAATGCAAATTCATCTACTGCCGAGGGAACTGCAGGTGGAGGATGGAAGGGCCATGGTTTGAAGTACTTTATTTCAACAGGGTTATCTTCAACCACCTCTTCCAACACATTTTATATATAGGAACATCTATGCCAAATGGAAAGTAACATCCATTTCCCAAGCCTTCATTTCAGTTCCTAGCTCAGTCCTGTCTCAGGGCTTCTCCCTTTGTCCAGATATCTGCCTGGTTCATCCCCTAACCTCCTCCTGCACTCGACCTCAAATGTTTCCACCATCCTTTTCTTTAAAAAAAAAAAGAAAAAAAAAATTTATTTATTTGGCTGCACCGGGTCTTGGTTGTGGCATGCAGGATCTAATTCCCTGACCAGGGATTGAACCAGGGCCCCTGCTATGGGACCACGGAGTCTTAGCCACTGGACCACCCAGAGAAGTCCCTCTACCACCTTTTAAAAGGAAATCCCAGCCATCTCTGAAGCCCTGCCCTAACTTCTTTTTCAGCACCTTTTTCCTTTTCCTGCTCACCACTGCCATCGAACAGATACTTCCCTTGTGGTCCAGTGGTTAAGGCTGCACTTCTACTGCAGAAGGCAAGGGTTCAATCCATGGTCAGAGAACAAAGATCCCACATGCCACACAGCACGGTCAAAAAAGAAAAAAATAAGTAAAATTAATCCCCTTCCTTCAGAGCCTCCCCCTACCCCACTGCCACTCATCGGCGCTGGGAAGTCCTGACCACTGAACCCTCGACGACTTCTCATTCCCAACCAAACCTGCTTCTCTGATACTTCCCTCCCCTCACCCCCCAGAGACGCTCACAGGAGCTGACACTACTATGATGTTCTTCCAACTCTTTTCACTCCTCTGAGCAGCTTTGCCTCTGCCCATCCTGCTACACGCAAGCTGCACCCGTGGGTCTTCAACCTTTAGAGAATCTCCAGGTGGTTCTTCTCCCTGGGAAAAGGCACAACCCTACACCTTAAGGACACATCAGGCCAGGGTGCCTGTCTCCAGAGAAGGGTCTCACTGGTCCCTGCAGGCGCCTGGCCAAGGCCCTCAAGTGGTCCTTCAAGGTAAGCACTGCACTCCTCTCCCATCGTGCTGCTCGGAGGCCGAGGCTCAGGCTTCCTGTACGTTCTTCACTGGTGAGGACCCCAGGGGCTCTTGTTTACATAGGTTAGATCAACGGGTATTTACTATGTGAGAAACTAAAGCAGAGACTTTCTAAAAACGTTCAATAAGCATACTGCCTGTTACCAAAAACAATATTTTTACAAAGTATAACCAGAAAAATAACTTGGAGAGAAGAGTAGCAACATTGTACATGTGAGCAAAGCTGTTAAGTGTCTGCCCAGGGGTGGGAGGGGGGAAGCAGGTCAATCTAGTGCCACACTTTGTCCAGTTGAAGGAGGTGAGGAACATTCTCACACAAATACATGGTAGGAAAAGGGAGTGACTTAGCCTTCTCAAATAAATGTCGACTGTCTTCTTTGATACTACATCAAAACTTGAAAAGTGGTAAGCTTCTTAAAGTTCTGATGTGGAATCTGAAACCCTGTCAGTTAACTGTTCACACTGTTACATCAAACACCAGGGGCCTCACTCCACTCTGATGCTTTGAATGAATCTTTTACCTATCCCTGAGTTCCAAGCATCACATACTGGCCATGGGAAAACATCACCTCCCTGAGTTAAGCAGATCTTCCCAACGTTGACACATTTTATTATATAACATTAAAAAAAGAAACATTTCCTTAACATCTCCACCTATCTTGAAAGAAAAGTACCAGGAAGCTGTCAAGCTCATGATAGCAGAATCAAGTTTTCCAAAATTCAAATTTCCATCTGAAAGCTCAAATTTTATCACTGCCAACAATGTCAGTTATTTTCCTTGAAGTATCTGGTTCACTTCATTCGTTTTTAAGAAAATATCTGCCAAGTTCCCCTGTCTAAACAGTCATCATTTTCTGTCAGCTGTTCTTTCAACTCAAGTAATGGCATAGCTGCTGTCCAGACTCTCATAGGTGAAGATGCTACATTAGGATCAGTGCTTTATGCTGACTTCCCATTTTGTCACAGAGACCAGTAAAAAGATGAGTACTCAGGTTGCAGTTTAATAAAACTGACTTTTATTGCTTCATCAAAGACATTAAACTGGATTTTTTTTTTACCACAAGTTCACAGCGGTGAAGAATACTATGACTACAATAACCATCAAGAACTTCCAGATGTACAAGCTATATTTAGAAACGACAAAGGAACCAGAGATCAAATTGCCAACATCCTCTGGATCATAGAAAAAGCTAGAGAATTCCAGAAAAACATCTACTTACGCTTCATTGACTACGTTAAAGCCTTTGACCGTAGATCACAACGAACTGTGGAACATTCTTCAAGAGATGGGAATATCAGACCACCTTACCTACCTGCTATGAAACCTGTATGCAGGTCAAGAAGCAACAGTTAGAACCAGACATGGAACAACGAACTGGTTCCAAATTGGGAAACAAGTACGTCAAGACTGTAAACTGTCACCCCGCTTATTTAACCTATACACATAGTACATCACGTGAAATGCCGGACTAGATGAAGCACAAGCTGGAATCTCAAGAGAGCTGGGAGAAATATCAATAACCTCAGATATGCAGATGACACCACCCTTATGGCAGAGAGCGAAAAGGAACTAAAAAGCCTCCTGATAAAAGTGAAAGAGGAGAGTGAAAAAGCTGGCTTAAAGCTCAACATTCAAAAAATGAAGATCATGGCATCCAGTCCCATCACTTCACAGCAAGTAGATGGAGAAAAAATGGAAACTGACAGACTATTTTCTTGGGCTCCAAAATCACTGTGGACAGTGACTGCTGCCATGAAATTAAAGGACCCTTACTCCCTGGAAGAAAAGTAATGACAAATCTAGACAGCATATTCAAAAGCAGAGACATCACTTTGCCTACAAAGGTCTGTATAGCCAAAGGTATGATTTTTCCAGTAGTCATGTACAGATGTGAGAGCTGCACAATAAAAAAGGCTGAGCACCGAAGAACTGATGCCTTCGAACTGTGGTGCTAGAGAAGACTCTTTGAGAGTCCCTTGGACAGCAAGGAGATCAAACCAGTCAATCCTAAAGGAAATCAGTCCTGAATATTCACTGGAAGGACTGATGCTAAAGCTGAAGCTTCAATACTTTGGCCACCAGATCCGAAGAGCCAACTCATTGGGAAAGACCCTAATGCTGGGAAAGATTGAAGGCAGGAGGAGAAGAGGACAACAGAGGATGAGATGGTTGGATGGCATCACTGACTCAATGACTTTGAGCAAACTCAGGAAGATGGTGATGGACAGGGAAGCCTGGCATGCTGCAGTCCATGAGGTCGCAGAGTTGGACATGACTAAGCAACTGAACAACAACAAAAATCACTGTAAAAGGGTTGGTACCACAGCCCTGATTTGTGCTACAGAACCAGCAGTGTCAACCACCACTGCTCTTGTACCATTAGAGGGAATGTCAACACAGTGAAAGTCAAATGACATCTTAATATGATCCTAACAGTGAAAGTGTTAGTTGCTCAGTCCTGTCCAACTCTTCGTGATCCCATGGACTGTAGCCCTCCAGGCTCTTCTGTCCATGGGATTCTCCAGGCAAGAATACTGGAGTGGGTTGCCATCTCCTTCTCCAGGGGATCTTCCTGACTCAGGGATTGAACCTGGGTCTCCCACACTGCAGGCAGATTCTTTACTGTCTGGGCCATTAGGGAAGCCCAGATCATGACACTATCTTGGACCTAATGAGTCCCAGAGTCCACAGATGGTACTCCTCAGACCCTTCACTCTAAGTAATGGTGACACCCAAGACTTCAACCACCATCTAAATACTAATAATTCATTCAGACCACTCCTCCAGGGCTCTACATTCACAAGTAACAAAAGTCAACAATTCGACAAACACTTCAGCGTTTCGGAGACTGGTAATACTGCAGTTGAACCAAAGTGCCTGTCTTCATGGAGCTTAGACCTAGTGGGCAGATCAACATAAAGATTAGGGGGACAGAGCAAGGGAAGAAAGAGATTAACAGGAGTGGAGAATGGCCTCAAGGAGGGGATATGGGTACAAAGACCTTAATGAAGGGAGTGGAGGGTACCAACAAACCTCCAGAAGAGCTTTGCAAAGGGGAGTAGAAAGAATAAGAGCTGGTGTGTTCTGATGCAGAATATGGGAATGTCTCCTGGGGTCCTCAAAACCAAGGTGCAAAGTTCACTGTGTCTTCTCAGCAAACCACTGCTCATTTTAGTAAATGCAAGACAGGCCACCCAGATATCCAGGAGAGAAACCTGTACTCACTCATTCCCTTCTGACCTTCCACTAAGTCATCAAGGAATCTCAGTCACCAGCTACCAGCTTTTCAACCCTGACCCAGACTCCCTTCCTCTTTATAGTATCCCATCTGAAATTCCTCCTTCCTCTGAGCATGCTCCAAGTTCAAGTACCAAGTGACTCGTTCCTGATCAGGTAAATCGTCTTAAAACCCTTTGAAAGTTTCCTAGAGCCCTCAAGGTAAAGGTGCAAGTTCTTTACCAAGGCTCTGACCTCTTGGGTGTCCGTTTCTCACCACTCTCCAGCTCTGTGGAACTTATGTCCCTGGATGAATCATGTTTTTTCATTCCGTAATTTTACTGAGCACCTATCCTGCAATATGGGCTTCCCTTGTGGCTCAGCTGGTAAAGAATCTGCCTGCAATACAGGAGACCAGGGTTCGATCCCTGGGTTGGGAAGATCCCCTGGAGAAGGGAAAGGTTACCCACTCCAGTATTCTGGCCTAGAGAATTCCATGGACTGTATAGTCCATGAGGTTGCAAAGAGTCGGACACGACTGAGCAACTTTCACTTCACTTCATATCTCGCAATACAGGGCTTCCCAGGTGACGGAGTGGTAAAGAACATGTCTGCCAGTGCAGGAGATGCAAGAGATGCAGGTTTGATTCCTGTGTTGGAAAGATCCCCTAGAGAAGGAAATGGCAACTCACTCCAGTATTCTTGCCTCGAAAATCCCACGAACAGAAGAGCCTAGCAGGCTCTTGGGGTCCAAAAAGCCAGACACGACTTAGTGACTAAACAACATCTTACACTACCTGGTTCTAGGTGTTGGAGGCAGTGAGTGAAGGCGGCCAACTGGTTGCATGAAAAATACGGTCCATCTCCTCAGCCTGGAACACTCTTTCCTTCTGCTTCACGCACCAGGCAGGATCCAACTGGAGAATCCTTCCAGTCTCAACATTTTCCAGCAAACCTGCAAGATGGTGGCAGCCCTGCTGCTCCAGCCCCTCGCCTACCTGCCTGCCCCCTGGGAGCTGTCAGCTTTGGCTTGGCACTCACACGAGACTGCAGTTGATTCTTATGAAAATCCCTGAAACCTGAGGTCCCCTGGCAAGACATCTAAAAATGTTGGAACCGGATGGGTGGGGGCTCCAGTGTGTAGTGATGAAATGAAAATACAGATTAAACTGGATTAAAAGAGAAAGATGGTGAACACCAGGTTTAAAATATTTGGCTGTGGTTCTGCCACTCCCAGCAACTGGTCAGTCCCTGAATGGGTGAACGGGACGATGGTGGAGGAAGCCTCTACCATGAAGAACACAGATACCGCCAAGGAACTCTGCCTTCTGTCTGTGAAACTGCACTACTCCACACTGGCCAGAGAGGCCATCAAAGCCGCCCTGGCTGACTACAAACTCAAACAAGAAAGAAGAGGACAAGTAGAAACGAGCCCTTGGGGAAGCCTTTTGCAGGTCACATGGGGGTGCTCCCCACTCCCACTCTGCAGTTCCTTGCAAATAGGTGTTCAGAAGCCCTAGCACTGAAACCAGAGATGCGGGGCTTGGACAGCACCTGCTGCTCACGCTGATTCTAGTGCAAGAGACACAGCGAGCTTCAAGTCGGCACAGTCATGAGGCACACAACTATCTAGTGTTCCTGAATCCATTTGGGGGAAGATTACCAGTAGAATACCTTGGCAAGACTATTTGATAAAACTGAGCAAATATATAACACAAGCCTGCATGTATGTAATAAATCAAGAAATGTAAGACTCTCCCCAAAAGAAACATTTTCCCTAGGAAGCCATGGCTGAACTCTAAAGTAGGTTAGGTGCCCCTGTGACCCATCTCCCTGTTTTTCACTTTGTAACATAAGGCCCTGGGCCACGCCCATTCTACAACAATTTACACTCAATAAGGAGCAGCAAAGGTGCTGAATAAGACACAAATTTCAAGTTATGGCACTTTTGAGAACATATGAAAAATATTTCATTGTCACTAGTTGACAAATTAAGGGATGCCAAAAACTGTTTTGTGAACTCTCAAATAATTTGGCATCATAAACGAGGGGGGGGGGGGAGTGAGATCTTTAAAAAATAAACAATCGTTTTACCAATTTCAAAATAAATTATAGGATCAAAATTACCCTTTAAAGGTAAAAGAAAGCCTTTTGAACAAAACGAAACTAGACACAAAGCTATTCATACGATGCACAGAGAACCAGTGGTGGCCAGAAAGGGGCGGGGGGCAAAGTAAGTGAAGGGGAGACAAGCTGCAGGGGCATAACACACAGAGTAAGAAAATGGTCAATATGGGAATTCCCTGGCGGTCCCATGGTTAAGACTCCAAGAGGTGGGGGTCAGGAAATTAATATCCCACCTGCTGGGCCCTGTGGCCAAAAAAAAAAAAAACTGTTACAAAGCAAGGTCAACAGCAACAGAAATGGTGCTCTCAGCACAGAGAACTGCCAGTCAAGCAGTGTTCCAAGTGCTGCACACACTCCTTACAACCACCCTAGGAAGGAGGGGCTTGTGTGCCTGCTTTACACATGAGGAAACAGAGACATGGAAGTCAAAACCAAATCCAAACCTTCAAGTTACAGAACTGAGTTCTAACTCAGACAGTCTCAGTCCTTGGAGAAACGAGTGCATTTCTTTCTGTCCCTGATATTCAGAAATTATCTTAAAGTTCCCATGACAATTTTTTTGGGGAAACCTATTGTAGAAACTTTAATACTCTCTTGTCTAGTTAGTAGTGTTCAAAATTTTTTAAAATATTTATTTATTTGGCTGTGCCAGGTGTTAGTTGCGGCAGGCAGGATCTTTACTTGCAGTATGTGAACTGTTAGTTGTGGGAAATGGAATCTAGTTCCCTGACCAGAGATGGCCCTGCATTGGGAGCATGGAGTTTTAGCCAGTGGACCACCAGGAAAGGCCCCAGAATTTTTTAAAGCTTTACCAACTACAACACTTGGACAGGTAATCAAGAGAATCTGTATCTGCATCAGGAGTATATTTTACAGTTGCCACAGGACTGAGTCAGAAGACACACAGACAAGCATAAAGACACAACAACCCACAAGTAAACAAGAATATATTCGACCAAATCCCTTAGTACTCTAGTCCAGACAGATTAAAGAACAGCTTTGCCCCCTTGATAAAATATACTATTAAGCCTGGAGCAGGAATTCCCTGGCAGTTCAGTGGTTGGGACTCCTGGGCCCAGGTTCAATTCCTAGTCAGGGAACTAAGATCCTGCAAGCCACAAGGTGGCCAAAAAACAAAGGGGGATCCTGGGGCAACTCATTATTAAATTGTCAACTTTTATCAGTGGCAATATGGATTCAACTTGATAATCTCTTAGAATTATTATTTTAGATAATCTTGGTCTTTTTAATCATGAGTTTTTAAAAATGTTTTTTTCCCCAGAATTTTTACTTAGTCAAATAAGGGAATCCTCAAGTTTCTAAAAGAAAGAAAAGAAAGCAACATTGCTCTATAAAATGGGAAGCTTTTCTATCATTGGAAGTGAGCAGTAATTTCCGTGGATAACTGCGGCACCTAAAGGCAAGCACTGCCACAAGAACAAGGGGGCTAAAAGGTTTTAAATGCTATTAGCATTCCTCTAATCCACTGACCAATTCAAGTGTCTACAGAATTGCCTGTATTTCTTAAATGAGAGTTTAAGTCTGGAACAAAACCCAAAGCTCTAAAAAGAAGTGGGACTCCATTCTTTTCCCAGAAGAGTCAACGTGCTGTTCCATTACTCAATACACAGCCACTCTCTCCACGTACATTTGGACCTATCTGGACCATGTCTTCCTTCCAGTAATGTTACACAATCAGTTTTGTAAATTACTTCTCTGATATCAGTTTCAATTTCAATTTCTTTTTACCCCCTCATTCTATGTTCACTACACCACTCACTCAACTGAACTGCCTGCTTCATAAATTCTCAAACCACTCTTATCTACAAATGCAAACCTGAGATCAGAATTTACACCAACGTTAAAAAATTCAGAGTCTGACTCTGTGATCCCATGAACTGTAGTCCACCAGGCTCCTCTGTCCATGGAATTCTCCAGGCAAGAATACTGGAGTGGGTTGCCATCTCCTTCTCCAGGAAATCTTCCTGACCCAGGGATTGAACCCAGGTCTCCCACACTGCACGCAGACTCTATTGACTGAGCCACCAGGGAAGCCTAAAAAATGCTAAATTTTTTCTGTTCAATGCTTTATTAGACTCATGCTAAATAAGGCTTTTAAAATAATATGGCATGCCATATGGTCAAGCTGAGATAATAAAATTGGGAATATCTATTACCAATCCACTAATACTAAAAGCCAAAGTCTGTAGACAGTAAGAACTTAATCCCATTTAGAAACCAACATGAGCCAAATCTTTTGGGCATAGAAAAAAACAATCAAATGAAGACACTACAATAAATGCCAATACTGCATGTCACCGTTATCCATTAAGGTGCTCGCTAAGAAGACAACTGATTGTAGGCAAGTCTACATAAAGACCCCTTTCAAAGGTATTTTTAGAAATACAACTTTTCCAAGCAAGCTAAAGGATAAAAAACAGAAAATTTTAGCAAAATAAAATGTAACAGAACAAAACTTTGAGAAATAAATAAACTCCTCATAGAATCAGTGCTCTTCTCATGTGGTCAACATTAGACCTAGGTGATCCAAGCTTTGAAATCAAAGTCACTAAGCATGAAAAAGACTTGACAGCCTTTTGACAATCTTTCAAATCTCTTCTGAGATTAAAATGAAATCTGAGGAAATTTACTTGAACTCCTCCCAAAACAGAAGTAACTCAAGACATCAAACAAAGAGTAATCCTTATTAAGGTATCACTAAAGAGGACATTCCTCTTAGTACTTGCCAGATAATGTAAATATGGCTGTGTCATAAACTCAGGTAACATACAAGCAGAATGGTTCCTACCTGGTGGGTGTTTTCATTTAAGAAAGTGTCAATTCTGAAGCAAAACTGCAGAGTTGAACGATATTCTCTATTAGCATACTCTTGCTCCATTTCTGCAGGAGAGGAGAGGCAGGCCTAACACGCGCCCCCAGGCAGAATTGGGAATGAGCCGCAGGCACAACCATAAAACTCTGCTTTCCTCAACTCACACTTTCTAAAGAAAAACTTGCAGCAATCACAAGGTCTGTGAAACCAGAGGCTTGGTGTGACAGAGGGAGTGAGTCCCGGGAGGAGAGAGGTCCGGCAGTCCAGCCTCACAGCAGCCGGAAATCTTCCCGAACAGGATCCTGCCAGGGCGCCCTCTGACCCTTCCAGTTGCACTCCATTTCTGACAGCTCTGTCAGAAAGTTCAATCCGGCCAAAAGCTCCCGCCCGGTTCTGCAGTCTGGAGGTTCTCAGACCTGTTTCCATATTGGTGGCAAGCAGCCCTGTCCCCAGCCACACACACGTATTAGTAAGGAAGCAAAAAAGGAACTGCCTGTTAGCTTTCTTTTTGCAATGTGTACCTTCCGGAAGAAATCCAGAACAGGCCCTATCTATCTAAACAGGACTCAAACTAAAACCTTCCTTTGACATAAGAATCCCCTCCAAACCAAAAAAAGACTACAGCCTCAAATTAGAAAACGAGGACTCAGGTAAAAATTTTACGGATAACAATGGTCTTCAGACCTTATCTAGGGTCTGGGGTTGAAGGAACTTCTCATAAAGCTAAAACTTCCATTTATTTGCTTATCATGAAAAATAGCTATATATTTTTCCTAATAATCTCGTAGGCAACTGCTTAAATCATTAAATATTACTTGAGATCACTGTGTTAAACAAGTAGCAACATGGAAATAGAAAAACAAAAACAAAAGGCCTCTAACCTAAACCAAAACTACAGATGAAAATATATACATCGTGTATGCATAAACTCAGTAATGTACTCTTTAACTGTAAATGTCCACCAACTTCCTTTGCCCAAATAAACACCCGTTTCCCCAAATAAACACCCGTTTCCCCAAATAAATACACTGCTGTTTTCCTTCAGGCCGTGAGTCTCCCAAACCTAACTCAAAAGGGTCCATGAAAAAGACACTAATCACAGAAGCTCCCGCTACTCAGGTATGCTAACTCGGTAATTTAAAGGACACTAGAAACGTGTGGACACCATTGGAGTCAAATAGCAACTCGCAAGGAAAAAGACAGGGTTTTCAAAGTCCGATGGCTCAGCGACCCCCGGGAGGAATCTTCAGCGCTCCCCACCCCTCCGGGGCCAAGGGGGGCCCCGGGCGCGGCCCCGGGCGGCGCCCCCGGAGCCCCGCGGCGCGGGCGGCGCCTCACAAAGGCCGCGCGGCGGACGCGCCATCTTGCCGGGCCGCCGAGGGCCATTCATTCGGCGCGGGGCGCGGGGGCCCGGCCGCCGCCCGCAGGCTGCGCGCCGGCACCGGGGCTTCGGGCGGCCCCGCTCGGGCCGGGCGGCGACCGTGGGGCCGGGGCTCGCGCTCGCTGGGCGCTTTGTCCGCCCCGCGAGCCCTCGGCGCCGCTTCCTCATTTCTCCGCCGCGGCGACGCCGGCCTCTCCTCCAGCCGCCGAAAGGCCGCTTTTCTCGCAGCCCGTCCTCCCGTGGCCAAGGATGGCGCCCACCGCCCAGCGTGGGACAGGGCCGCCACCGCCTTTGTTCTCGGACCATTCGGAGCCCCTCCTCCGGGCCACCTCCCAGGCGCCGGCGGAGGGGCGCCGGCCCCAAACCCCCAAACCACGGAGTCTCCGGCCCCGCCCCCACCGCGGACCCCAGGACCCGGACCGCAGGCCTGCACCAGGGACCCCAGACCAGAGGCCCGGACCTGGACTCCAGACGCCGGCGCCCCAACTCCCGGCCCCGAGCCCAGGACCTCGGCCCCAGGCCCCGCCGAAGCCCGCGGGGTCCTCGTCGCCCCCGCCCGGAGGACCCCACCCGGGCGGGGCAGGAAGACTCGGACAGGCAGCCGGGTGGGGGCGGGGAGGGTGGGGGCGGGGCGGTCCTGGCGGGCGGGCGACCGGGGGGCGATGGGGAAGGCTGGTGGTGGGGAAGACGGCCAGGGCTAGCGGTCTGGGACAGAGGTCGCAGTTGAGGATGGGGCCGTCGCGCTCACCTCGACGCCGCGTCCCGCCTGCCGCGCCCGCTCCCCTCCGCCTCAGCCGCCTCGGCCGCCGCTCCAGGAGGTGGTCGCGCTCCGGCCGCTCCGCGGGCGCTGCGGGCAGGTGCGCCAGCGAAGCTCGGTCCGGTCGGTCCCGCGGCGGCTGCTCCGCTCCCGCGCCCGCTCCCGCTCCCGCCGCCGCCGCCTCCGTCCGCCCCTCAGACGCCTCCAGCCATCGGGATGGGCGCGGCGGCCCCTGCCCGCAGCCTCGGGAAACCCCACGGTCGCGTCACCGCGCACGCCGCGCGCGCACGCCCCGCTCGGCTGAGTCTCAGGCGCGCGCGCGCGCTTCGTCCCTCCGCCAGCCCCCCCCGCGCGCGTGCGCGAGCCGCTTAAAGGGGCAGCGCCGTACCCTCGCGGAACCTCCCTAGTAGCCTCCAAGTCAGACTCGCCTCTCCCCCTGCCAGGCTCCGCTCCGCAGAGGCCGGAGCGCGGGGCACTGCGTAGGGTGGTCTGCCCGCTGTCGACTCAATAGGTTCCCAGCCAAGTGGACTTAGATGAAGGACGCCGGGCGGGAGCCTGCCACCGCACCCGGCGCTCAGCATCTGAACTCCGCTCCCCTGTACACGCGCACGTAAAGCCCCGGGCGCTCCACATCTGCATTGAGCACCCGGCACACACACCAGCATACCCCCAACCCATGCTGACCCATACCCACGCTGTGTCGGCCTCAGGGACGCCTGGCTTCCGCCTGCCCGCAGAGTGGACCCCCTGCAGCCCAGGGTCAGGGCTGTCCTCAGAGGTGCCCGTGGGGCTCCAGTGAGCTGGGCAGGTGCGGGCAGTGTGGCTTCGGTAGTCAAGGTTCTCCTGTCTGGAATGGCCACCTGAGCATGGAGGTGTGACCACGAGAAGGAGAACGACTGTCAGTAGGGACTGATAGTCTGCTCCCGGCAGATAGTCTGCTGCGGCAGAGTTAGCCAGGGAGCTAAGAATCAAAGACCCCCTGGTGGGGGAGGGGGAAGGAGGTGGCGATCAGGGGGAAGGAGGTCAGCTGTGAGCAGCCAGCAGTCTCCGGTGTCCTCAGACCCCTTCTGGATGTTTCTGATTGGGGCCCTTAGCCCACCAGCTTCCACCTTTCCATCTGACCTCCGCCTCCCCAGTTCCAACAACTCCTGACACCCTCGTCCTTCACTGCAAGAGCCTGGGGTCCCCACCCTAATCACCTCCTTGCAACCACATTGGCTCCCTGCCACATCGGCTCCCTGCCAGCAGCCCTCCCTGTGCTGCCCTCTCCTCCCCCTGGCCTGCACAGAAGAAGAACACGCAGGCAATGCAGCTGGCCCCATAAACCTCAAGGGGCCCTGTAGACCCTCCCTCCGCAGCCTCTTTCACAGCTGCAGCAGACTGTTTCCTTTTGTGTGTGAGCCTGTCTGTCTGTCTAGGGTGGCCCTGGACCCCAGCTTGGAGCCCATGCTTTCCCACCCACTCTGGGGCTGTGCCCCTTGTCTGTCTCCTCCCCGCCCCCCGCCCCTCCCCGCCCCCCCCCACCCCGGAACTGATTCATCCTACCAGCACACAGGCATGTCTCCACTTTCCTGGGAGCCCTTCCTCAATTGCTGGCACAAGAAGCTCCAGGCTTGTCTCAGGTCCTCCCTGCCCCAGCCTTGACCTAACCTGTTCTTCAAGGGGCCCTGTTTCCTTCTGGTGGAGCAGGTATTTAGAAGCCTACCTTCAGGCCCAGGCTGTGCTTGCTGCTCCTGGAGTGCCATTGCTTCTGGTCCCCGACAGCGGACTAAAGGAACATGTGCATGTACAAGCATACATATATATGTTCACACACAGACCACCCCCCCCCACAGGTAACAAATCTTCCATGCTCACCAGCCCCTCGTCTGTGTGCTGACTGAAGCAGAGATGTCCACCCTGCTCAACTGAGCCAGAATTGAACATCAGCAGGATTGCTCCTCTGTTTCAAACCACTGGCAGCTCCTATTGCCCTTCTGTTCCATCCTCCTCACTGCCTGGCATCTGGCTCCTCTCCACTCTTTAAACACTCAGTCTCCATATTCCATGCTCTGGCCTTTGGTCCTTGTGGCTCTACCTGCCTGTGAGGGGCTCCCCCATAACCTGAAGTCCTCTCTGCAGAGCAGCCTCCCCCAGCCCAGCCCGACCCCCCAGTGCTACTCTGGCTCCCGTGACCTCACGTGGTTCATGCCCAGGCTTTTGCTCCTTGTCCTGCTTGCCTACGGAAAACAGGGCTGGACTCCCTTGCCCACTGCTCTACCTGTCTACAAGGGCGGGGGGCACACAGAGGGACCTCCAGAAGTGTTGATGAGTGGGGGAAGGGGTGTGGGCAACATGCTGTGTTCCAGGCAAGGGGGACATGACTCAGACTGAGGATGGGGTTGGGAGTGGGGGAGCGGGGAGAATCAGAATGGAGTGGTCACTGTGTCCAGGACAAGGGCTGGGGAGATGAGACAGCAGCACTGCCCACTGCTCAAGAGGAGGAGAGGAAAAAAAAAAGTATTTCCTGGTGGTCCAGTAGCTAGGACTCCACACTCCCAGTGCACAGGGGCACAGGTTCAATCCCTGGTCAAGGAACTAGATCCCACATGCTGGAACTGGGAGTTTACATGCCTCAACTGAAGATCTGGCATGCTGCAATAACTAGATAAATATTAAAAATAAAAAGTAAATAGAATTATCAGGTGGCCCAGTGATTGGGACTCTGAGCTTTCACTGCTAAGAGCCTAGTCTGATCCCTGGTTAGCAAACTGAGATCCCATATGCCTTGGCAAATGGGTCCCAAGGCCCCAGACTTGGGATCAGAGAGGGACATCCCGGAGAGTCCAGCGGGTGTCATGCTGTCCCAACCTCTATGCCCACCTAAGTCCAGGGACTGAAAAGTAGAGAGGAGGAGCAGGGAAGGGAGAGGGGAAGGAGAAAGGGGTGGTGGCTGGAGGAGGGGGAGAGCAAGAAAGATGAGGGGGAGGCAGAGCAGAAAGAACTGGGCAGCAGGGTGAGTGGTCTCTACGGAGCCCACTCTGTGCTGCTGTGGGAATGGCAGGAAAACCCCCATCCTGTCATCTTGGGTCCCTGCATGCCCATCTGAGGGCGGAACCAGGGCTCCCCTGTCCCACAGGCCACCATCAGCCTGATCAGGCCCTTTCTCAGGGACATCAAGGCCGCAGGGCAAGGTCACGCATCAGGACACCAGGCCAGTGACTGCCCCAGCTGTCTGAAGTTTTGGGGTGCAGCCCTGTTGCCCCTGGATAGTCCGTAGGTCTTCAGGGTGTGGCAAGGCCTTCCCTGGAACTTGCCCTGTGGCCAGGGCCTAGAGCCCTGTTTATGTGTTTATGGACCGGGTGTGAGGGCAAAGTTGAGGGGAATGCAGGAGGGAGGGGACGGGGCTACAGGGCCCCCATTCCCATATTCCCTGACTGGTCTCGTCTCCATCTGAAGCACACAGGCCTCAGAGGCCCCAGGCAGCAGGGCCCTGTGGCCCTGAAGACATATGCCCTGGGCCTTGATCAGCTCTCAGGGTCCCTGAGACCCCAAGGGTCTACAGGATGCTCTGGGGACCCTGCCCTCCCCACCCACCCTCCACTCCTGCTGCAATGGCCTCTTGCATTTTGGGGCCCCCACCCACCACCCAGCCCTTCTCAGTGGGGCATAAACCGGGACCCCTCTTGGAGACCTCATGCCTGGCCAGGAGGCCAGGCTTCTCCTGACTTCCCGGAGATACTCCCTCCCTCTTGATAAGTGGCTTAGAGCCTAGCCTGTGGTCCCGAGTCCACTGCCACACCCGGTCAGCCGTATCCGGCAAGGGCCAGGCCAGCTGGGTCCCAGTGCCTGGCTCAGAGCCCAGCTCCACTAAAACCTGGGGAGCACAAATGCATAATTCAGATGCCCTGGCCCCATCTGCTCTCCAGCAGGAAATGGTCTGACGGGAAAGTAGGTCTTTTAAAGTCTGAATTATTCAAACAATCCATGCACACGACCAGACTGCCCCTGGGGGGGCGGGGACCCAGCTCCAAGCCTGGCTTTGCAGGTTCAGGGCTGCAGGGGCGGCTCCCACTGGGTCTGTCTTGTCCTCCAGTAAGCAAGCTGGGGCCTGACCCTGCCTCCCAGCTCTGGAAGACAGAAGATGAGGACAGACTGTGGGGGGAGGGGGGTGGAATGTAGGTAATCCAGAAGAAGCCTAATTAGATCCTGCTGGTGTGCAGAGGTGGGGGCTGCTGGCAGAACAGGGTCAGGTGGGAAGGTGGCTCCCGCCCCTCTCTAGCTGAACTCACCGAGGGGAGCGCCCACTGGGTGCCAGGATGGCATGATGTGGGACGGGTCTGCAGAAGGGTGTGGGGAGAGCAGGGGGCAGTTTTATGTGGGGTGGATGGTGGGAAGGGACAGTCAAGCAGACCCTACAGCAGACAGAGAGGGAGGGAGCCGCATGAGTGCCAAGGCCCCAGGGAAGGGTCGAGGCCCAAGATGGGCATAAGATGGACCAGGTCATGGGCAGTGTACCCAGAAGGCTGACATGGTGGGCTGACTGCACCTCATCGGCCTTGGGGAAGGACTGGTCATTGCCCTTTGGCTGCCAGCAGATCTTGGAGTACCCCTGGACCCTTCCCCTGGGTAATGGAAGCAGCCCCTTCCTCTCCCAGGGCAAAACTTGCCTCTTCTCCTTGCCTCTTGTGACCTGACCTCTGAGCCTGGGACCCTCCTCATCACCCCTCTTTGGTAAAAAAGCAGACAACCCTGGGGGGGCACCAAAACATGGGGGGCAGTGGGGAATTGGGAAGTGCCACCTGATGGGGGGCCACCATGGGTGTGGGTGGCTTGCTCTTGGCTGGGCAACTGCATCACAGGGGCATGCCCCCTTCCAAGTTCTAGAGCAGACACCCTAGGGAAGTCCCCAGTGGCCTTCTTGCCACTCCCAGAAGGGGCTGTCCTGGGGGGCTGAGACCCAGGGGCAGTGCAGACCATCAGCTCCAGCAGATGCCCACGCGTCCTTCCCTGGGGACACGGAACAGGAGAGCCCACCCTCCTCCTTGGATGTTCCCATAGCAGCTGCATCCAGTCAACCTGGGACTGCACTTGTGGAGTTGGAAATCCTGGCCCCACAGATGGCTCTGGGGCCACAGCAAACCTCACAAGGGGCTCTTCAGTGTCGTTTGTGGAGGGAGATGTCTTTGGTTGAATACTCAGGAAGCAAGATGCAACCATGAGTGGGGATACAATCCCCACACATCCCCCCAGAAATGTGTGCACCCACAGGTATGCAAACAACACACGCGAGAGTTGGATCAGCCAGGACTCAGGGTAGGAAGAGGCAGAAACTCAAATAGCTTATCTGGAAAGAGGCTCAGACCCTGAGCTTCAGGCTCAGCTAGGCTCAGGGAGGCTCCTGCTGGGCTCCACCTCCAGAGCAGGGCCTCCTGCGTGGAATGGGGATATCTGCTGGGGCTGCCTCCCCACCACCCAGCTAAGCAGCCAAGTGCTCCAGAGACTCTGCAATGCTACTGCATGGACCCCAGAAAGGCCCTGAAAGGCCTCACTCGGATTTCATATGGCCCTGGAGACAGGGGATGGAGGGCCCCTGGCCCTCTTGGACAACATGCACACTGAGAAAAAGCAAATGCTGTCACCAGCAGGCGGAGGGCTGGTGGACAGGGGAAAACATGGGAAAAAAAGCAGGGTTTGGGCAACAGCTGAGACACTCATCAACCAAGCCACGGTGGGTGGTCGGGTTCAAGGCCCACAAGGCCCAGGTTCCGGCTCCTCCTGGTAGAGGCCAGGCAGCCCCAGCCTCTGGCCTGCTCCATCCTGAAACCGGATGCTGGGGGTAGAGCCTAGAGGGACAGGCTGGGCAGGCTCTCACCTCCCTTGCCCCCCCCACCCCCGCCCCCACACCCCCGAAGCTATCTCCAGGGCCTCCCTAGCAGGCATCAAGGGTGTGCTCCTGCTGGCCCAGCCCCCAGTCCTGTTTCCTCTCTGGTCTGGGTGGCGCCCTTGGCAGAGAGGCCTCGATTCTTCTGCACTGGAGCTTCCCCAGCTGCCTGCAGAAGGCTGGGCAGTCACCCGCCCAGCCCTGGACCGCAGTTGCCAGAAATGCCTTAGCACACCCTGGGCCAGGATGGGAATTCTGAAACCAAGAGAGAAGAATTCAAACCAGGGGTTGAAGCAGAAACCGTGAGATCCTGAAAGAGCCCCAGGGCTGGAGTGGGGGCACACACAGGCCCCGACACCCACACAGATAAGAGAGGGGAGCCCAGGCAGGTGCCAGAGAGGTGAGGGGAGAGGGAGTCCTCAGTGTCCAGTGTGGGAGGATAGGCCATGGGAGCCTGGTAGATGGGGAGGCCCGAGGGCGGTGAGGAGGTATGGTGGCTCAGAAGCAGCCTCTGCCCCAGAGATGACTTAGGGCTCTGAGCCCCCAGACCCCTTCTGGGCCCCCACCCTTCTCCCCAGCCTGGCAAGCCTCCTGTCTTCAGTTGCCATCTAGAGGCCTAGCCAGGCTCAGAGAGGGGTCCCTGGGGCCGAGAAGCTGGGGCAGGCCCCTAGCTGGCCTGGCAGCACATACCCAGGTGGGCCGACCCTGGCTGAAGCCCAAGCTTGACTGCCCCTAGAGGGGAGCGGCCCGCAGACTGTCTGGCTCCCAGTTCCCGCTGCAGACAGGAGAACAGCTGATGGGGTGGTGGCAGGGGAAACCTGTCCGGGGAAGTGGGGGGCTGCTCTCAGGGCCACTGGGTTCGCCCTGTCTCCAGCTCCCCTTGCCTCCCTCTGCCAGGCCCTGCCTGGGGGAGGGCGCCCAGCTGTTCTGGGATTCCGCTCCCTGCAGGCGGTGCCCTGGGACTCAGCTCCACCAGCACCTGCTAGGTAAACAGCTTGCACCTGCGGCACCGGTTCAAGCCCGAGGGTGCCTGTGACCCCGTACTCCACAGGGCCCTCTCACCCCATCCTGAAGTCATGTGATCCAGAGAAGCCACGCAGGGCCTCTTCCAGCAGGGCAGCCTTCTGAGCAGAAGGGAAGGGGCAGGAAATCCTCAAGGCCACACGGGCCCAGAGCTGCCCTGCTCCCCTGACCCCATGACCACGGGCAGGGCTCCATGCCACCTCATGCCACACAACGCTGGCCACACCGTGTTACCTGCCATATCTCGTCACCAAGTGCCACCACATCTGCCAGCCCACCCCAGGATTGACACAGTGGTAGAGCTTTGTGCCCGATGCCTGGTAGGAAGGGCCCTAACCTCTGGGCCTACACCCTGGTCCCTGTCTTGACTGTCCCACAGCCTTGTCTCAGGTCCTGCCCTGGAGGGACTGTCCCTTCCAACAGAAGACCCCCACCATGCTGCCCCTCCATGAGAGGGAGCAGAGACCCAGCCCATGGCCAGCAACCAGGGTTTCCGCCCTGGCTCCTCAGCTCGGGGAGGTGTCTCTACCAGAAGTCCCTCTTGCAGGGCAGCTCCCATTCCTGTCAGAAGGGAGATGCCTCAGGAGCTCCTGGGGACTCAAAGTTCCCCCAGAGAGGTTCTCCTTCATGAGCTACTTTGGTTTTGAATCCTGGTAGAACACACCTAATGTGAAATTGACCATTAAACCCCCTTTGTAAAAAAATATGGAACGTGTCTCGAATTTGCATGTCATCCTTGCCCAGGGGCCATGCTAATCTTCTCTGTACCCGTTCCAGTTTTAGTAGGCACTAAACCCTTCTGATGTACACAGTTCATTTAGCAGGTTCCTCATTGTGCAGCCACCCCCTGCATCCACTTCGAGAACATGGTCTTCACCTCAGGAGGAAGCCCTACCCGCATTAAGCAGTCCCTCCCCGTGCCCTCCCCCCAGCGCCCCCCCTCAACCACTAGTCTCCTGTCTGTTTGGATTTGCCTGTTCTAAGTATTAATACTTTGCATAAGTGGGATCATGCAGCATTCACACAATGTGTGTCCTGCGTCTGGCTTCCCTCACCGAGTGCTGTGTTCTCAAGGCTCATCCATGTTGGAGCAGGTTTCGGGGCTTCATTCATTTTGACGGCTGCATGACCCACTGGGTGGACACATCGCCCTCTGTGTATCAGTCATCCGCTGGTGGCCATTTGGGCTGTTTCCCGCTTCTGGTTGTGGTGAATAGCGCTGCTGTGAACATTCGTGTACACATGTTTGTTTGAACACCTGTTCCTAGTTCTCTTGCATATTTACCTGGGAGTGGGATTGCAGGGTCATACAGTAACTCTATATTTAGTTAGCCATCGAACTGCTTTCCACAGCAGCTGAGCTATATTACATTCCCACCAGAAGTGCACAAGGGCTCCGACCACTCCACGTCCACACCAAGACTTGTTACTATACACCTTTTTGATTCAAGCCATTCTAGATGGTGGGAAGTGATATCTCATTGCGGTTTGATTTGCATTTCCCTTGTGACCAGGGACGCTGAGCATCTTTTCATGTGCTAACTGGCCATTTGAATGTCTTCTTTGGAGAAATATCTATTTAAGTCCTTTACCCTTTTTTAAACTTGTTTTTTGTTGTGCTTGTTGTTGAGTGGCATGCTCTCTCTGTATATTCTGGACATGAGATCCTTATTAGGGTTACAAAATATGTAATTTCGCAAATATTTTCTCCCATTCTGTCAGTTTTTTTTTCACTCTATTGGTAGTGTCCTTTACGCATAAAAGTTTTTAGTTTTGCTGAAGTCCAATTTAATTTTTTTCCTTTTTTGCTTGTGTTTTTGATGTTATAGCTAAGAAACCATTGCCAAATATAAGTTAATGAAGATCTACTCCTATGTTTTCTTCTAAGAATGTTATAGTTTTGACCCTTAAGTTTAGGTCTCATCCACTTTGAGTTGATTTTTGTATATGGTGTGAGGTAGGGGTTCAAATTCATTCTTATTCTTTCCCTTTTTTTGGCCATGCTGCTCAGCATGCGGGATCTTGGTTCTCTGACCAGGGATCAGACCCATAATCCCTGCACTGGAAGCACAGAGTCTTAACCACTGGACCACCAGGGAATTTCTGAAATCCATTCTTTTTCATGTGAATATTCAGTTTTCCCAGCACTATTTGTTGAAAAGCTGTCCTTTCCCCATTTAATGACCTTGACATTCTTGTCAAAAATCATTTGACTAAACATGTGAGGGTTTATTTCTGGGCTCTCTGTCCTATTCTGTTGGTCTATATGTCTGTCTTTATACCAGTACCACATTGTTAAGATCACTGTAGCTTTGTAATAAGTTTTTAAGTTTGGGAGTTTGAGTCCTCCAACTCTGGTCTTCTTTTTAAAGATCATTTTGGCTACTCAGGGTCCCTTGCAATTCTGTATGAATTTGAGGAGTGACTTTTCCTCAGTGGCAAAAAAAAAAAAAAAAAAAAAAAAGCCATTGGCATTTATCAGCTACTTCTTAAAAATATTAGCTCTGGGAGAAGGCCATGGTGATAGCTCAGTCCTTTTGCCCTGGGCAGTGGTCAGCTTGCTCAGGTCCTGTGGTAGTGAGGAGGGCAGGTCCTGTAGGGAGATGGGGACCACTGGGGGATTCTGAGCAGTGGTGCACCCCCACAGCTGTTGTGGGGCAGGTGAGCCTGAAGCAGGCAGCGCAGTGGTCTGGGGAAGCTGGACAGGGCCAAGTCTGGAGTGATGTGGCTTGTGGTGGTCCAAGGATGGGTATGCAGAGGAGTCAGGGGTGACACCAGGGTGTCTGTCCTCACAGCTGGACAGTGAGCTGAGAGGACGGGAGGGGCAACTGGGTGGGCAGTCCTGGTGGGCCAGAGGGAGGAGATGCTGTGCTCTGGGCCTTTTCAGTCTAAGATGCTGTAGATGTTGGCTGAGAAGTAGTCCTGCAGTGGGTTTGGAGAGCCATGCACGGGCCACTGAGGGGCCATGGGGGAGTCAAGGTAGCCAAGGATGTCTGGGGCTGCCAATGCCCTCCAAGGGGAGAGTGGGAAGAAGAGGAGGAGGAGAATCCCAGAGAGAGGCGGGAACTTTGCAGGCAACAGATTTATGTGGCCAGGGCAGCAGGGACTAGCACAGCATGGAGTCCCATGGGAGCAGCAGGGTCCAGAGCTGGCCTAGGTGGATATATGTGAACACAGCCAGGAGCCAGGACAGAGCTATAGTCAAGGGAGAGGCCATGAATCCTGGACCTGGGGGCACCTCAGAAGGAAGGAACAGGCCCTTCCTGTCACTTGCCCCACCCCCACACTGCCCTTTTCCACTTCTTGGCAGCAGCTCCTTATTCACTAGTTCATGGCTTTTCCTGGGCAGTGGAGATCTCTCCGCAATCTGAGCAGGGCCTGGAGCTGGCAGGAGTAAAGGTAGCACAGCCAGCCATTGGCCACACGGGCAGGGTCTAGCTCTCTGGAGGCCCCCTTACTTCCACTGGGCACCTGGGGACACTCTTCAGCCTGGAGCAGGACTACCCCTCTCTGGTCTCCTCTTCCTCCCCTTCCCATCCCCCTCCCCGGGCCAGCTGCCCCTCACCCCTGGCATGAGTCCAGCCCATGAGACCAATGGAACTGCCCAGGGAGAGCTTGCTAGGAACCAGGGGCAGCCCCAGCACCCAGAGACCCAAGGCCACCTTCTGAGGCGGGGGTGGGCTCCGGGGTAGCTGTGGGGGTGTCTGAAGTTCGATATGGGCTGGGCCAGCAAGTGGACAGCTAGACAGCAAGTGGAGGGGGACTCGCTGGGTACTGTACTCTTCACCCCCACCTGCCCTCCACCTCCAGGCTCTGCTCCTAGTCAGGAGGGCATGTAACACTTGGGCTGGGCACCACTGCATGTGTTGGGGGGCAGGCATGGGGGAGGGAGATGGCATCTGACCCCTGCAGGGCCATCCAGGCTCCCAGAGCCTCAGCCCTGCGGTCCTCGGCAGAGGGCCCTTCATCCTGAGGATGTAGCTCTCCTCCATTTGGGAGGGCCTTTGGGGCCTGAGGTCTGTTTGTCAAGAATCTTGTCCCTGAGGCCAGCCACTTGTCACCTGGGAGGTGATGCAAGCTGTGCCTGCAAAGGGCAATGAGAGGCAGGTGTGAGGCCAGCGACCCTGGAGCTTGGCAGAGTCCCAGGATGGTGGTCTTGGAGGCGGGCAGGCATGGGACCCAAGGAGAAGAAAGAGGAAGTGGTGGGTGGGGACCCCAGGCAGTAGGAGTGCAGGCTGAGCATGGAGCACATGCTGGTCCCCTGGGCTGGCCCTCCTGGGGCAGCCGGGCCTGCAGGCACTGGGTGTTTTGGAAACCAGTAGGCCTGCATGGCACGTTGGGGGTGGTAGCGCTGCCTGGAGCCAGGGCCCTGGAGCTCTCGCAGTGACGTCCATCTGGGACCTGCCAGGCCCCCGCTACGTTCCCCTGGGCAGATGCCTGGTGCTCGTGCCCAGGCCTGCTCTGGGGCGCCAGGGGGTGGCTCAGCCTGAGGATCAGACTTCTAAGGACTTGTCTGTCCTGTCCTATTGTCTCTTCAGGAGCCCCTGGTGGCCATGGGGGTGAGGCCTTGCATTGGGTGGACACTCCCTCTGAGACAGACCATAGAGATGAAGCTCCAGGGACAATGC
Source organism: Cervus canadensis (assembly GCF_019320065.1). Classification (NCBI taxonomy): domain Eukaryota; kingdom Metazoa; phylum Chordata; class Mammalia; order Artiodactyla; family Cervidae; genus Cervus; species Cervus canadensis. The sequence continues at coordinate 28,899,625 of NC_057398.1, forward strand.
AAGTGCAAGGGGAGGTGGGTCGTCCCCACTGGGCACCACCAGGGGCACTGCTGAGAACAGGGCCATGCAAGCCTCACCCTTCCTGGGGGGCCCTGTCTGCCAAGGCTGATGGGCGCTGCCCTCATGGGTGTTGCCCCCAGGCTCTGTGGGCAGAATTCTCTTCCTCAGGCATCAGCATCCCCTCCGTGTGGGACAGACCTCCATGCTCCTGCCCTCCTCTGGCCGCTGGGCCCCCTGAAACCAGAGAGGTGTGAGGCTCTTTCCATTGACTTAAGAGGACAAGGAAGAGCCCTCAGAATGTAGGAGTGCCCTGAACCCTCAGGGGTGAGGGGACACAGGGGCTGTCACGGTCAGCTGGGAGCCCCCGGAGCCTGGGCAAAGCAGGGGCCGGCCACACCGGGTCACCTGGTGGCTGAGCCGAGCAGTGGGCCCGAGCACGGCTGGCCAGGCTCTCAGGACCACACGGTCCAGGGCCCACCCCCTGCCCTTGAGTAAAGGTGGTGAGCGGTGGCTCCATTTCCGCATTCGGCACTCTGACCTCCCCCTCTCCCCACCTACCGCAAGCTGGGTTGTACTTTTGCCTGTTTTTGTGCTCACAATTGAGGGAACAGAAAAATGAGTCTTCTAGTGCAGGGTTTTAGAGGGATGGACAGAGGCCGGGCCGGAGGCTGGGGAAGGCGACCCCGCCCAGCTCCAAACCCAGGAGGGCCGCCCTCAAACGCCGGTGCCCGCCCAGCGGCACGCCCAGTCCCGGCTTCGCGCGGCCCGCGAGCGCCGCCTGGTGCACACGCGCGGAGTGGACGCCCCAGGCGCAGCTTCCGGGCCGGGGATGGGGCGGGTCCTGTGGAAGGGCCGGGGCGGGGCCTAGTGGAGGAAAGAGGGGCGGGGCGGGGCCCAGTGTCGGGGGCGGGGCCGGGAAAAGGGCCTGGGCGGGGCCGAGGACTGGGCAACTACAGGGCGGAGTGTCGGGAGCCCGGCCGGGGCTTGAGCGACTCTCCGCCGGACTCCGCCCTCCAGAGTGGACTGGCGGTTTAGCGTTTCCCACGAAGAACTCAGGAGGACCACTTAACCTGTTTTCAGATCCGCCTATGATTTTGCTAAAACCGTCCTTAGTTTTCGGGGCTATTATCGCTCAGCGCGCCCCGCCCGCTTTTCGCCGAAACAAGCCCTTTCAGCTCTTAACTGTTTCCTGTGTTTCTGTTTTGTTTTGGTATTTTTTGGCCGCGCCCCGGACTTGTGTGATCTTAGTTCCCGGACCAGGGATCGAACCCTCACCTCCAGTGGAAGAACGGAGTCTTATTAACTGCCCAACTGCCAGAGAATTTCCTCCTCTGGTCTTGATTTAGAAATTGGTGGAGGGACTTCCCTGGTGGTCCAGTGCCTAAGACTCCAAGGTCCCAGTGCAGGGGGCCCCGGTTCAATCTCTGGTCAGGGAACTAGAACCCACACGCCATAACTAAGAGTTCACATGCTGCAACTAAAACGGTCCCGAATGCCACAACAAAGACCCAGTGCAGCCAAATAAATATTTTTTTTTTCAAGTAAATATTTTTAAAAAAATAAGAAATTGGTGGAACTCGGTAGTCGGAGAAAGTGATCAATATGAGGCTGATCTTTAGTGTTGAGATTTCTTTGTGGATCAATAAATGATGGAATTTTAGAGGAATGCGGGGTTTCTAGGAACAGATGTCTTGAGGCTATGACCTCAGACCCATCCAGTGCATGGAGCCCTGGGCGCAGAGGGCTGGGGCTCTTGGGACATGCCCAACAGAGAGGGCGCTGGGGACCCTGAGGGCTGGCCTTTCAGTAGGCTGTGTCTGTGGAGAGGGAGCATCTGGGCTTTTTATCCAGGTAGGCAAATCAATCGGCTTTTAAGTGGTGATTGTTTTAAATGGAATAATGCTGCTATGAATATGGGTATGCAAACACCTTTGAGACCCTGCTTTTGATTCTTTGGGGAATAGGCCCAGAAATGGAATTGCTGCATCACGTGGAGCTTCTATGTCTACTTTTTTTTGAGGCACCTCTGTAGGACCTTCCACTATTCTACATTCCCACCAGCCATGATCAAGGGTTCCAGTTTCTCTATGTCCTCACCAACATGTCTTGTTTCCTGGTTTTTGATAGTAGCAGTCCTGACGGGTGTGATGTGCTGTTTCTTGCTGTGCTGTTGATTTGTATTCCCTGATGATCAGTGATGTTGAGCATCTTGTCATGGGCTTGTTGGCTGTCTGTTTCCTTTGGAGAAAGTTCTGTTCAGGCTCTTTGCCCATTGTTTGAATGAGGTTATTTTTGTGTTGAGTGATAGTAGTTCTTTGCATTTTCTGAGTATTAATCCCATATCAGATGTATGATTTGCTAGTGTCCTCTCCCATCCTGTGGACTGCCTGTTCTCTCTGTTGATGGTTGGTTGTGATGCACAATGGTATTTATCGTACACTTTGGTGGTTATAACCCAATATGACTTGGTTATTTTCTTGCTCATATGTTTTCAGCTTTGGCCCCTGGGAACTCTGTCAGGTGGCTGGGTTTACTTTATTCTTCCAATTTTACTGAAGTATAATTGACATACATACAGCACGGTGTAAGTTTAAGGTGTGCAGCATAATGATTTGATGTACATACATCAGATATGCAGATGACACCACCCTTATGGCAGAAAGTGAAGAGGAACAAAAGAGCCTCTTGATGAGAGTTAAAGAGGAGAGTGAAAAAGCTGGCTTAAAACTCAACATTCAAAAAACAAAGATCATGGCATCCGGTCCCATCACTTAATGGCAAATAGATGGAGAAAAAATGGAAAAATAAAGTCCGTGACAGACTTTATTTTCTTGGGCTCCAAAATCACTGCAGACTCTGACTACAGCCATAAGGTTAAAAGACAATTGCTCCTTGGAAGAAAAGCAATGACAAACCTAGACAGCGTATTAAAAAGCAGAGTCATTTTGCCAACAAACGTCTGTGTAGTCAAAGCTATGATTTTTCCAGTAGTTATGTATAGATGTGAGAGTTGGACCATAAAGAAGCTGAGCACCGAAGAATTGATGCTTTCAAACTGTGGTGCTAGAGAAGACTCTTGAGAGTCCCTTGAACTGCAAGGAGATCAAACCAGTCAATCTTAAAGGAAATCAGTCCTGAATATTCATTGGAAGGACTGATGCTGAAGCTGAAGCTCCAATCCTTTGGCCACCTGATGTGAAGAGCTGACTCATTAAAAAAGACCCTGATGCTGGGAAAGATTGTGGGCAGGAGGAGAAGCGGGTGACAGAGGATGAGATGGTGGCTGGCATCATTGACTCAATGGACATGAGTTTGAGCAAACTCAGGAAGATAGTGAAGGACAGGGAGTCTGGTGTGCTGCAGTCCGTGGGGTCGCAGAGTCGGACACAACTGAGCGACTGAACAACAGCATCATGAACTGTTGCCACAATGAGTTTAGTGAGCATCCATCATCTCATATAGATACAAAATTAAAGAAATAGAAACCTTGTGATGAGAACTTAGGATTTTCTCTAACAACTTTCATACATAACATACAGAAAATTGATTACATTTATCATGTTGTATATTTCTAGTACTTTACTTTTCTAATAATTGGAAGTTTTTCCCTTTGACTGCTTTCCTCCAATTTCTTGTCCCTGCCCCCACCTGGATTTACCTTTATTATATTACCTTTTGCTTCCTAGCTATGCTGCCTTTCTCTTATTTATTTTTATTTTTGGCTGTGATGTGTAGGGATCTTAGTTCCCTGACCAGGGATCAAACCCAGACACTTGACAGTGAGAGTGCAGTCCTAGCCAGTGGACCACCAGCGAAGTTCCCGTCACACTGCTTTCTTATGCTTCTTTCTCCCTGCTTGTACATTACCTCTCCCTACGAGGTACATTACATTTTCTTTAGTCTTTTTTCCTTCCACAGATGTGGACGTCACACAACCTATTTCTGTTATTTTAGTGGTTATTGTAAGTGTTTTACATTATATTTTAATCTCAGTCACTGGCACTGGCCATTTCCTGAACACTACCAGATCTCATGCTTGCATCCCTCTCCCTTCCGTGGTTGGTGGTCTGGGTTTGGGGTTTCTTAGACACCCCTTGTCCAGGCTGGGTGGTCCCCAAGCAGGCCATGTGATAAGGGCTCAGGATGAGGGGAGGCAGGCTTTCCTTGGGGGTGAAGGAAGTAAGACGGGATGGAGGGGGCATTCTGAGAGCTGGGCTGAGCAGGGGGCTCAGTCCACCAGGACCTGGGGAAACTGTCACGGTGCAGCTATCACCCATGGGTGAGGAGGATGGGGGTTTCAGCAGAGCCCAGGGTGACAGCCCCCATGCAGCAGCCCCAGGCTGGCTGAGTGAAGCTCAGGCCAAGGCTGTGGGGAAATGTGGAGGGGTCTGAGAAGCCCTGTGCCCCCCACCCCCAGCTTATGCTTCAGACCCTAGAGGGAGCCCCCAGGCCTAGATGTGCTCACCTGCCTCCTGCCAGCAGGGCTACCAGGTCCCTTTATCCACCCACGTCAGGCCCAACTTGTCCTCAGCTGTCTCAGCTGCAATTATGGGGCCTTTCCCCCACTCTGTCCCGTGTGACCTACTGCAGGGACAGTCCCCACTCCTGGCGCCTCGTGGCAACTGGGCAGCAAGGGACGCATCTCCAAAGCTCATGTGGTTGCAGCCTGGTCCTCCAGAAGCTGACCCCGAGGTGGGGTCTGGGGTACAGGCTCTGGGTTAGAGGTCAGGTCCAGCTGTCCTGCGAGAAGCCTTGGGCCAGCCATAGGCTCTGGAGGGAGCACCCTTCAGAGTCCCGTGTGGGGCCACAGTGTCTGGTGAGTCAGGTCTGTACCAGCGGCCACCCTGGAGGGATGGGGTGGCAGCACCTGTGGGTCTCTTGTCTGGGAGCATGTGACTGGCCTGCACTGTGAGAGGAGGGGGCACTGAGGGAGGGCCTGAGGTCTCCCTGCTGCACACGCAGTCTTTCCCCTCCCCTGGCCTGGGTTTTCAGTGTGCAGGTGTCGCTCTTCTCTTTGGGAGCCCACAGCCCCACCCAGACCTGTCCAGAGAACATCCCAGGTGCCTTGAAGTGGGGGAGCTGCCCCAGCACCTGTGCATAGACACCTGGGTGCAGGGAGCACACTGCTCTGGCCTTCCTGGGTCCCTGCTCCTGGTCACTGAATTGGTAAGGGTTCTGCAAAGAAACAGACCAATGGGAGACAGCAGGAGGGAGGAAGGGAGACCATCTTATTTTAAGGAATTGGTTCATGTGCTTGTGGCTTGTCCAGTACCTGGAGACCCAAGGAGGAGCTCCAGGCCAGAGGTGGTGTGCAGAGGGTCCCTTCTTCCCTGAGACCTCAGATTTTCCCCTTAAGGCCTTCCACTCATTGGGTGAGACCCATCCACATTATCAGGGTCATCTGCTTTACTTAAAATCTGTAGATTTAAATGTTAATCACCTTGGATTAAACCCCTCATGACTCCCATGTTCACTGCAGAATTTTTCATGTAGCGAAGAGATGGAAGCAACCTAAATGTCCAAAGATTGTTGGATAAACAAAATGCAGTCAGTCCATCCAGTGAAATATTATTCAACCTTAAGAAAGAAATATTGACACCTGCTAAAAGATGGATGAACCTAGAGGACATCATGCTGGGCGAAGTAAGCCAGACACAAAAGGACAGATCCTATCTCATGTCACTTATAAGAGGTCTCCAGAGGGGTCATATCCACACACAGAGAGGAGGAGAGTGGGTGTCATGCAGGAAGTGGGATGGGGAGTAAGTGTTTAGTGGAGACAGAGTTTGGGTTTGGGAAGATGAAAAGGTCCTGGAGGTCTGCTGCCTAACAAGGCCAGTGTAGTTCATGCTACTGATCCGCACACTTGCAGTTAAGTGATACAACCATGGTGTGGTGATTCAGTCGCTCAGTTGTGTCCGACTCCTTGCGACCCCATGGACTGTAACCTGACAGGCTTCTCTGTTCATAGGATTTCCCAGGCAAGAATACTGGAGTGGATTGTCATTTCCTTCTCCAGGGGATCTTCCCGACCCAGGGATCGAACCAGGGTCTCTCACATTGCAGGTGGATTCTTTACTGACTGAGCTATGAGGAAAGCCCCCAAAACAGTTAAGATGGTTAATTTTATGTTATGGGCTTTGTACCACAAACAATACCAAAAAAGAACAAACAGAAAGATTGTGGTTCATAATAGGTGATCAATATATTAGTTCTCTTTTTTGAGTAATATTTTAGGCAAATTTCACCACAGTAATCAATACAAACATGAAAAAACACACCTTCACAGCCACACCTAGATGAGTGTTTGGGAAAACAACTAGCCTTGCAGCCTGGCTATCGGATGCAAAACTGACACTCAGGCCTCTTTCTGTGTAGGCCCTTGTCCCCCGGCTCCCACCATCATTGTGTTGCGCCCCCTCTCTGGTCCAGAAATACAGATGGCACCAGTTTCCTTGAAATGGCTTGGTAATTTTTGAGGGGAGCGGTGGGAAAGTTCTTCTCACCATCACACAGCCAGAAGCCATAACCGGGAGCAGCCAGGACGAAGGCAGGGCAGCCACAGCTGGCTTCTTCTTCATCTCAGCCCAGGGCCGTTGGCCTGGAGCCTGCTGGAGCCATTTTGTCCCCGTCAGCACAAATCTTGCGGACTCAGCAGCTATCCTGGGCCTCAGCAGGCAGCGTCCCTGTGGCTTCCATACTCTGGCAGGCCGAGGGCTGAGGGCTGAGGCCCAAGGGCCAGCCAGGCCGGTAGGGGACAGGGCACACCCCACCTGCTCAGATTTGTCAGGTGGTCACAGGGCCGGGGCAGGTGTGTGTCTGCCTGTGAGACTCTGGGGGCCATGCAGGTGGTGAAGGGAACTGTGGTGGCCTATGTCTGTTCCTGGGGCAGGAGCTGGAGGGGAGATGGGAGCAGACCCTTCAGCCCCAGTTTGGAACCACACGCCTCCGAGTGCCATGGCCAGGCCAGTAGGTCACTGCCTAGAGGGGAGCCTGAGGACCTGGGCCCCAAGCTCAGGGGGGTGGAGCCACTGCCCCAGGTCGAAGTATGTGTGTGTGTCTAAGGGTCAAGCACACACGTGCAGGGCTGTGCGCTGCTGTGGCATCTTGTTACTAAACTTGGCCATGGAGCTCCCCTGGGAGCCAGCTTTACTGTTCCGAGCGAGAGGGAGGTCAGGTTTCCCTGAGAATAGCCCCTGACTGCCCAAGGGAAACCTGGCTTGACCTCCCTGTGGCCAGTCTGGCCCCCTGGTCCTGTCTGCCCTGCCCTCTCTTGCCCCCGGCTCATGGCCAGCTGTCTTCTCCTTGGACTGTGACCCCCAGCCACCTCTGCACAGGGTGGCCAGAGTGGGTCCCAAATGTATTTGTTTATTGATCTTGTCTTTAGAGGGTGACTGCAAAGTGCTGGCACCACGCTGGGCCCTGGGTCCTTGGGGATGCAAGGCAGTCACCTGGCCAGGGAGGCCATCAGCAAGAACCCTCACCAAGAAGTGATGACAGCCCCACTGCAGCCTGGGGGGAAGGCGGCTGCATGGGGAAAGGGGAACAGCCCCCTCACCTGCCCTGGCTCACAGTGTCCATCCTTGCTGCAGCCCAGGAGGGCCTTGGCTAGGACCCAGGGTCGCAGAGGGAGCTCTGGGGTAAGGGGTTGCTCAGGCCATGAAGGGCCACATGGGGAAGGGTCAACTGTCCCAAAACAGGGCTGGGAGGATCTCCTGGCCATAAAAGGCTCTTGGAATCTGGGACCCCTGGGACCTTGGGCTGCTGGGCCCTGCTAAAACTCAGATGCCCCCTCCGCCCCTTGAACTCAACCCACAGCAGCTTGTGTGCCACAGTGCAGGGTCCTCTCAGCTGGCACAGACATGGCAAAGCTGCTATGGGTGCCTGGTGGAGGAGCCCCAGTGGGCTGGCTGGGTGGCCCAGCGGGAGCTGGGGCAGCGCCCGCGGGAAAGGGTGGGCAGGCCTCTAGACCTGGGGATCAGCTGGGGCTGTGCCTGAAGGTGTAAGGGTCTCTGGGAACTTGAGGAAGAAGTTCAACAAATCTGGACAAGAGCACAGATTCCCCAAGGCCAGACCCTTCCAGCCACTGGGGCCGCCCTTGCTCTGGGGGGCCAGGTCAGAGCAGCCCTTTCTGAAAGCTGCCATGGTGGTGAAAGACGGGGTGGCCAGGCACTGGGCTATCCCTCTGGGATGCCAGAGCAGGCTGGGGCTTTCACCCTACCCCCCGGGCAGACTTCTCCCACATTGGTCCATGGTGTTCTCCCCCGGTCTCACTGGGTACCCACTGCTGCCCCGACTGCTCTCACATGGCTGGTCTGCCCCAGTCCCGGCTCCTTCACCCCCAGCCCCAGCCTTGGCGTCCTGCTCTCCCTTCAAGATCCGCCCCTCGTGCCGCCTTTTCTGAAGCCTGCTCTGGGTTGGGGCTGAGTGCCATGGGCCTCGTGTCCCAGGCCCTTCAGCCTCCCCTGGACTGAAGGGGTGGAGGAGCCCCTGGTGAGTCTGGGCTCGTGTTCCCACAGACGGAGCGCCTGTCACAGGGCAGATCCAGGATTACAAGGGGGTCTCTGAAATGTTCGATGAGGAGGGCAGAGGGCAGGTGAAGATGGATGAGCTGGAGCAGCTCATGAGTTTCCTGGGCATCAACTCCACCAAGAGTGAGTTGGCCTCCACGGCTAAGGACGTGGACAGTTAGTAAGGCTGACAGGGACAACGGGGCAGGCAGGGGTCCCCTATGCATGACGAGGGGTGCGCCACCCTCAGCGGCCACTTACTCCCCACAGAGAAAGGGTTCTTCAACTGCAGCAACTTCCTGGCCCTGATGGGAGGTGTAATTGGAGAAGGCCCAGAACCAAGAGGGTGAGCTGAGGGCAGCCTTCTGCGTCTTTGACAAGGAGGCTAAGGGCTACATTGACTGGGACATGATCAAGTAGGGCCCAGGCCAGGTGGGGCGCGGGGCAGGGGGCCGGGGAGGTGGGTGCCTTGTTGGCTGCTGCTCAGTGCGAGGGGGGCCCCTGCAGGTATGTGCTTATGAACGTAGGTGAGCCCCTCAATGAGGTGGAGGCTGAGCAGATGATGAAGGAAGCCGACGAGAATGGGGATGGGACCCTCGACTACGAGGGTGAGCAGAGGATGGGCCCCGGGACCCTGGAGGCCAGTCAGTCTGGCCGGGCTGCTGACCTGTCCCTCTGCTCTCAGAGTTCATGTCATGATGACTAGGGAGTCCTTCAAGCTGGTTCAGTAGGAGGAGCCGCTGGGGCTGAGGGAGGTCTGCTGGCAGAAGCCTACTACCCGCTACTGTCCACCCCATCCCAGTTCCGCAGCCGATAAATACTCCAGCCAGACTCATGTGTGCATCACTGTCCTCAGGCTGGAAAGAAGGGACTGCAAAGCTGTGGGTCTGGAGAAGGTAGAGGGTTCTCCCGAGTCGACCATGGCACTTGGCCCGTCACTTCTGTGGGATACCTGACATGGCCCACAGCCCAGTCTTGGGCTCTGGACACCAGGTGGGCTCTGGAAGGCCAGACTGGGCCTAGGTCGAGGACCACACACCCTGCCCTTGGCCCTGGGAGGTGCTGCCCAAGGGCCCCTCCTGGGGCCCTTTCCTCCATGCAGAGATCACTTAGATACAAACTTTATTTTCTCTCTGAGAAGCTGCGGACATCACAGCAAGCCCTGAGCCCTGAGGCTTAGGCCTGTGGGGCCTCCTCTGGGCTGAGGGCCTGCTGGGGCTGGGCTAGGGGCCAGGGCTGGATGTAACAGCATGTGTGTGTGTGTGGCCAACACAGGGCCAGTCAGCTTGGCTGTCCAGTGTTACATAGCAACGAGTCCAGGGCTGCAGCAATGTGCTGGATGGCTGGCCTTCCTGGGGAAAGGATGGTGGGGATGCGCTGGGTGCCCTTGCACAGTCCCCTGTGAGCAAAGAGGAGCCGGTGGCATTGGGAGGCTTGGGAGAGCTATCCTGCCCCCTCTGTGGGACATCAGGGCCACAGCCAGGGGTGCTGAGCATTAGGGCCTGGCTCCGGGAGCCCTGGAGGGGTCTCGAGGCATGAGGCCCCAGGGGAGGCTGGGTTACATGGAGGGAGGTGGCTCTTCCTGTCTGGTCTTCGTCATCTTGATGACCTCCTCATAGGAAGGCGGCGGCTCAGGGGCGTACAGGCTGTAGGCCGGAGGGGTCGTGGAGTCGAGGTCCAGCTCCCCGAAGGGCAGGGGTAGCTGCATACCCAGTGGGCACTGCACGGAGCTGTAGGCTGCAGGGACCCAGGATGGGTTTGTGGGGGTGGGCCTGGCCCTCACCGGTCCCCTGCCACCCCTGCAGGTGGGTGGGCCACCAGGAGAGGTGTGCCAGCACTCACAGGTCACAGTGCTGTGCACTGGGCTGTCACTGTCCACGGGGATGGCTGTCAGGTCGCAGGGCTCAGGTGCCGGCGGCAGGTGTGGCTGCGTGTGTGCCCGCTTCCGGAGATGGCAGAACCGGACACAGCTGGCCGAGACCCCACAGAGCAGCAGCAGGAGGGCAGTGAGCAGGATAAGCCTGGGCAGGGAGGAGCAAGACCCCTACCGCTGGACTGCCCCCTGGTCTCTGGGCACCTGTTCCCAGGGGGCAGTCACAGCCCAGTTGCTCAAGGCAAGGCACTGCACAGGATAAAAGAACCAAGACTGCCTCTCCAGGCCAGACACCTTCCTGGCCAGAGTTGGGCCTGAGGATCTGGCTTGACCTGGTCTCCTGCTGCTGGGCCTGCCCTGGCTGTCTCTCCGGGGCTGGCCACAAGTGGCCTTGGGTTCCTTCCCAGGACACACTGCCCCAGGCCAGCTACAGAGTACCGTGCTCAGACCAATGACCATGTTCAAGGGACCTCCCACAGGGACGAGGAGTGAGGGAATGGGAAGTGGGCTACCAAGGGAAGTCAGTCAAGGGCCCAGGGGTGTCCTCAGCCATGAGGAACTCAGGCAGGACCCATGCCGGATGTTGCCTGGGTGCTGGGAGAGGAACCTGGGATCCGTATGCCAGGCTGCTGGGGGCCTCAGAACCTTCCCGCCAGCGGCCCAGGATGGGGACAGTGGTGGTGACTCCTCAGTCGTGGAGCCAAGTGGGTGGGGGTCTGGTGGACTGACCCAGGGGAGGACCGTAGCACCCAGCTGCGCGCTGCGCCCTCCACTTACCCCACGTGCCACAGGCTGCTCCAGCGGGCCTGGGGCGGGCACCTGTGGGACGGCGGCACCTGGAGCCGGTGGGGAAAGGCCAGGCCCACTGTCCCGCCCGAGCCTCCCCGAAGGAGGACCCCGGGTCCTCCCTACCCCCGCTCCTTCCCTCCGTCCAACCCTTCTCGCCGCCTCCCCGCTCCCCCGCCCCCGACTTACTGGTCCGAGGGGCCGCAGCTGCCTTCCACGAAACCCAGCGCCACCTGCGGGGACACGGGTGAGCCCGGGCCATGGCGCGCCGAGCGCAGACCCGCCCCGCGGTGCCGGAGCCGAGCACCCCGCGACCCACCTGCGGCAGTGGCAGGAGTGGCGGCAGTAACAGGAGCCCGCGGTCTGCGGGCGCCCGGGAGAACATGCTCAGCGCCCACAGAGGTAGCGAGCCCGGAGGCCCCGCGGCTATATGAGGGCCACGCCCCTGGGCCGCTCCCAGCGCAAACCCCGCCCTCCAGAGACTGCGTCCATTGGAGGATTGGCCTTGTAGCCACGCCCAGGTCCCCGCCCTAACCCTTCCCCCAAGATCAGCCGCGCCCTCTAGAGGCCCCGCCCCCGACAGGCTTGGCGCGCCGCAGGCCCTTGATTACTTCAGGGTCCCGCCCACGCAATTCCCTCCCCATGGTCCTCTCACCAGGTCCGTCCACTCCAAGTTTCCTTAGCATAGGGTCACGGGGTGGCGGGCGGTCTTGCCCTTTGGCGTCCCGCAGTCGGGCTCAGGGTGGACGGAGGCGTCCCATGGACAGTTATGTTTGGGTGTGGCCTCGGAGGGTGGCGGCCACGCCTCTCACACACCCCGGTGCTCAAGGTCAGGGTTGCAGCAGTCAAGACGCTGGGGCGTTCCAAGAGCGTAGTTCAGCGACATTAATTGTGCACCCTCGCTGCCCTCTGCCCTCTGCTCCTCCGTCGGGCGGTCAGGCTAAAGGAATTGGTCCGCATGGCAAGGGGCCTTGTCTGGGGAGGGAGGGAGAGGAAGCTGCCCTGTGTGTCTTTCTTCACTGCAATCAGGACACGCTCCTCAAGCGTCTACCCCCTGGAGGGGAACTGACTGCAGCTCTTTGAGGGGCTCCGCTTGTGCTGTCCTGATAGCTCAGTTGGTAAAGAATTCGCCTCCAATGCAGGAGACCCTGGTTCGATCCCTGGGTAGGGAAGATCCTCTGGCAAAGGTATAGGCTACCCACTTCGGTTTTCTTGGTCTTCCCTTGTGGCTCAGCTGGTAGAGAATCTGGGAGACCTGGGTTCGATCCCTGGGTTGGGATCCCCTGGAAAAGGGAAAGGCTACCCACTCCAGTATTCTGGCCTGGAGAATTCCATGGACTGTATAGTCCTTGGGGTTGCAGAGTGGGACTGAGCGGCTTTCACTTTCACCTCCTCAGGTTGACTCTATCCTGGCTGCACTTGCCAGGCCCTTTGCATGATCTCTGCCCAAGCTCTGTCCTGAAGCTGTCCTGTGCCTCCGGGCTGAACGGTGGCCCCCAGCTCACCCTGCTCCAGCCAGGCTCCTGGCTCAGGAGTGGGAAGGAGAAGGATGGGCAGAAGTGCAGCCAGCATGCAGAAGTGCAGGCAGGACCTGGGCCAGTAAATGCCAAGGCCCGCTGGTTCTAAACCCCAGGTGTTTAGAAGAGAGGGGCCTACCTGAGGAGGAGGTGGGGCAGTGCCCTGCAGGGAGGACTCTGAGGCCTGACCTGGTTGCAGGACCTGGATTTCTCTCCCATCTGGTGAGCAGCAGCCTGGTGAGGGTCTGCCCACCGGATAGAAGTCCCACAAAAGGCTGCTCTATGGCCATTGTTGTGGGCTCAGGGTTAGGGAGAGGGCAGATTTCCAGATGCCAAGGGCACTGAGGAAGTAGGGTGAGGACTCCAGGCTGGTGTCCCAAGGCCTGTGCCCAGGAGAAGCCCTGGATGCAGCTGACCCTCCACTCCTGCCAGGGAAGGCTACATTTGGTCGCCTAGGGCTGGCACAGGCTGGGCATGCTGGGCTGTACACGGGGCCTGGCTGGGTGAGCTCTGTGGGGACAGTGTCTACCCTGCCACTCTCCAGAAGGCAGGGGCTGGTACAGGCACCATTCTGAGCTCCCAGCAAGGTCTCATGGGCTGGGAGAGGGGGCTTCTCCCTTGAAGAGCTGGTCAGGACCCAGAAGGCTGAGCCTGGACTCACTTCAGAACACTGGAAAACCAAACTGACAGGTGGGCCTCCCCTGGACCCTGACTGGGCCGTGTGGGAGGATGCAGTGAGGGCTCACTCCTTGCTTGGGGCCTCAGGGACTTGGGAGCAGCAGGGGGCTAAGGAGTCGGCAGCCCCCACCCTGCTCGCTGGCCTCTCCAGGTGTGGGTGGGCCTCAACTCCACCCCTACCCCCCACCAGCCGTTTCCCCAGGGCTCTAGTTGTCTAGGCTGAGTTCATTGTTTTATGGGCTGACTTGTGTGTGTGGGCAGGGGCAGCCCCCCACCTGCTCACTGCAGCCCACACTGCAGGCACAGAGGCACAGATTCACACAGGGTTTATTGACAGGTCTGTGGGGGCAGCTGTTCCCCACCAGGACCTCGAAAGGCTGGGTGGGTGCTGGTGGGGCTGGGGACCCGCAGGGCTCAGGTTGGGAGCAGGCTCTGGTCGGGACTGGCCTCTTCGCTGGTTCTGACGTGGGGCTGGGATGGGAGCTGGAGCCAGGACAGCAGGTGTGCCCCAGGGGGCCATGCAGGAGGCTGCCCTTTTGAAACTGCCCAGGTTCCAGGCCCCTGGGTGGTTCCCACAGACCAGGGGAAGGCTTCGAGGGTGGCAGGAAGGAGGGCTTCAGGGGGCTCTGTGGAGAGACTCCTGTGGCCTCAGGGGCCGGTCACCACCTGGGCTACAAAGAGGACCTTGTAGGTCTCCTTCACATCCCCCCTGAGCTGCAGCAGGGCCGATGCCACGAGTGGGTGGTCTGGCTGGAAGGGGAGAGGTGGGAACAGAGGGGGATCCTCAGTCAGGGGGCGCAGCAGGCATGTGTTTTCTCTTGGCAGCACTGCCCACCTCACCCGCCTAGGCCCCCCAGCCCTTTCCTGGGGGGGCGGGCTCCCAGGCACCCACATCAAAGTCGATGGGCGGCATCCAGGAGATGCTGATGGCTTTGGTCTGGCCGCGCTCCACAGAGCCTTTGGAGGGTTCAATGGTGAAGCCCTTGTGCTGCAGGGCCACGATGTTGTCCATGCTGAACTCAACAGTCTGCAGGCATTGGTGCTGTCAGCGGGCAGGCGGGTGGGCACAGCTCCCGGGAACCAGCAACCCTGCCCCCGGCCCTGACCAGCAGGCTGCCCACCCCTCAACTACAGAGAGGCAAGGCCAGCAGAGGCCCGAGCTGCCCGGGCAGTGGTGGCTGCAGCGGTGCCAGGGAGGCCAGGGCAGTGCTGTGGTCACCTTCTTTGCGGACAGCTGGGTCGTCCGGATGCAGCCCACCTGCAGTTCTCGGGTGGCAGGTGGGGCCTGTGTGTCTGGGTCCAGCTGGGCGTAGTCCAGGGTCACCAGGATGGGCTTTAGCTCCTCAGCTTCTGGAGAGGGAGGGCCTGGCGGGGGTCTCGGGGGTGGGGGTACCGCGGAGGGAGTGCGGGGGTCCCCGGGGTCAGGCAGGGATCCTCTGAGCAGGGCTGGCCCACTAGCCCTGCCCCCACCTGTGGGGGATGGGCCAGGAATGCCTGCCCTCTCTGCAGACTCTAAGGGCCAAGGGTCCGCTTCTGCCACCCTGCCCACCTCGGGGCTCTCCGCCCTCAGAGGGCTCACCCTCTCTGTGCTCCAGGTCAAAGGCAGGGATCATGGTCAGGGACTCCACAGGCACATCCAGGGGGTCTCCGCCCTCCACGAACATCATGTGCTCGCGGGCCGCGCCCTTCAGGAGGATGCAGTGGGACACTTTCTGGGGGCAGGAGCACAGCGGTTTGCGACCCTGCGTGTGGGGCTCTGGGGGGGGCGGGGCTGTGATGTGGGCCTGTGGGATCCCAGATGTTGGTCTCTCCACCTGATGACCCCCAACCTGATGTGGAGGCCCCCAGGCACCAAGCTCCAACGTGTGGCCGCTCAGGCAGCTGAAGGGCTTGGACAAGTGGACATTTGGGTGGGGAGGAGGGCTCCAAGCTGGGTCGGAGTCCTACCTTTTCAAAGAGCACGACCTGTAGCCGGTCAGAAAAGTACAGGCTCTCGTGGTCTGGACTGAAGGTCACAGTGAAGTCCTGAGCCTTGCCGGGCTCCATGATGCCCTTGACCGGGACCACGCTGAACACACTCTGGCCACTGTAGTTCTGTGTGCCTGGGAGCAAGGCGGCCAGGTTGGTCCGGATCCCCCTGCAGCGCCCAGCACTCCCTGGCCACCCCTCCTCCACGGCCCACATGATCCCCCCAGCTGGCCAGCTTACCCACGACTTCCGTCCTCTGGTCCGGTGAGGCCAGGAACTGTGGCAGGCGGTGCTGGTCTCTGCTCCTGGAGGAGAGGCTGTCCAGCTGCATGGAGAACTTGATGGGCAGCAGGGAGTTGTTCTGCAGCTGCAGGGAGCAGGGCTGGGTCACTGGGGCAGCTGGGCTGGCCAGCCGGGGAGCAGGCCACTGCCGCCAGGTCTCAGCCCCCTCCTGCCCCGTCAGGCTCAGGCTAGCCTTCAGTAGAACCAGCATCCCACCCCAGTTCTCTCCTGCCTCCCCCTCTTCCCAGGAGAACGCTGCATCCCTCTAAAATCCCATGGAATCGGGCCCTGGGGTCTGCTGTCAGAACCTGGACTAAGCTAAGTGAAGAAGCAGGGGTCCCATTGGCAACTTCAGCCCAAGGCCACCTCAGATGCAGGGGAGCAGAAAAAGCCAGGCCTGCCTGCCTGCGTGGGGGTAGGAGCCCGCTTGGCCCCTTGAGGGGGATGGCCTACATCCCATGCAGAGGCCCTGGGGCAGAAAGATGGGAGCAGTGAGAAGACCTGGGCAGCAGTGGAGGGGTGGAGGGAGGGGCGTCCTTAGCACCCCCTCCCCACTGGCTGGAGGGGCCAGTGGAGTGACAGCTGCTGGGGGTGGTGGGGGAGGGGGCGGTGGGAGCGGCCTCTGCTGGCTCCCTGACTGAGGCAGTGTGGATCCCTCCTGGGAGCCTCTCCCAGGCGATGGGAAGCACCAGGCCCCACCACATGCTTTACCTTGAAGCCCAAGGAGACAGACTCTCTGGCGATCACGTAGCCCATGTTGAGGACGTCACCTTCAATGGAGCATGTGATCGTGGACGCCACACCCGTGCCCATGAGGGCCAGGGAGAGCGTGCCTTTCTTGGTGATGATGTCCAGTGTTTCTTGGGCCTGCAGAGACCACGTCCCTTAGCATGAAACAGACGCTGGCAGAGGCAGGTGTGGGAGCTCTGTCTTGGAGCAGCTGGGTCAGGGCATGGGGGACCTGAGATGGCTTGGAGCTCCCTGGCCACCACCTCCTCCTCCTTCCAGTGAGAGGCCAGGGCCCAGGAGGACCAGTGGCTCCCAGGCCCAGAGTGCTGGATGGCATGTAGAGCAGGGAGTAGGGCTGCAATGGAGCTTGGGTGGGCTGGGACTCACCAGGATACTCTCACGCGGGGAGAAGGACAGATCTAGGACCTGGGTCTTGCCAGAGGGCAACCTCATGGTGGGGTTCAGCAGGACGAAGGGGCCATCGGGGTTCAGCATGGAGTACTCCAGCTGAGGGCCCAGCGTCAAGGAGGGGGTGAGAATGGGGCCCCAGCCCTTCACAGTCCCCTTCTCTCCGCCCCCTCCCGCCCCCCCCCCCTCCCCCGCCCCTGCTACAAGCTGCCTGGGCAGCGTGGGCAGGATACGTTGAGATCCTCGGGGGAGATGTTCTGTATGGAGACCTTCTTTATGCCCCGGTGTCCTGAAATGGGGGGTCAGGTCACAGCCCCAGGCCTGGGAGTGGGTGTGGGAGCCCAGATGAAAAGAAGGGTGCCTGGATCCCTGTGGGTGGGGGTGTGCATGGGGGCTGGGCTCCAATCAGGACACACCTGCAGCAATGTCACCGAAGTTAATGACGGTCTTGCCTTTGTCGGACGTTACCACAATAGACGGCGCTACCGCTGGACACCACAGCTCCAGGTACAGTGTGTTGTGGGGACTGGGAATGGTGGGGATTTGCTGAGGGCAGTGCCAGACCCTGAGCCGGCCCCACCAGGATCTGGGTGGCTGTTGGCAGGGAGAGTGACCACCCTGCCCCCCTGCCCAGAGCACCGCACCTGAAGCTCAGCATTTCTGTCCCCTTCCTGTCTTTGGTGTCGCCACTGGCAACAACACAGGGAACCACAAACTTGTCAAACTTCCCCTGGAAAGACCTGATTAGGGAGGCCTGTGCCGACTGGTACTCTTGAGAGCTGGAATAGAACCGGCAAGGTACACTCATGTGCTGTCCCCACACTGCCCCCAGCACCCAGGAGGCTGTGCCCTGCCCTCCATGGAGGGCTCTGTAAGGCCGCACCTGCTTCCCAGGGCCCTGGGCCAGAGAGTACAGGGCAGTGGGGGTGGCAGCCTGGGGGCCACGTTGTGGACCAGGCTGTGGTTGTCACGGATTTGTCTGACCAACTGGCTTTTGCATCCCTTCCCTCGTCCCTGTGGGGGCCTCTCCTCTCCCAGGGTACCCGTCAGGCACCACCAGACAACCGAGTTCCTGGGGCCACAGCAAGGGTCCAGGGCTGACAAATGGCTCAAGCCTGTCAGAGCTGCCTGGAGCTCATGTGGCAGCTGGGGAGGCTGGGCTGCTGAGCTGGGAACATGGGGATCAGGGGCTCAGCATCCCCCAGCCCCTGGACTGAGACTTTTCACAGGGGCTCTGGGCCCAGGGGAACTGAGGTGAGCAGATAGCCAGGACAGCAGAACCTGAGGGGCCTCAAGGCAGCTCCTGGTTCCACCTGTGCCTGAAGCCAGCTGTGCTCTGGACTTGCAGTCATAAGGCCCTGGAGCGTAGGGGGACATCTCTGTGGGGCCGGAGGCGGGGGTAGCCTTCTCTCGGGCCCACCTGGATGCGAGGTCCTCCTTCTGCAGCTCCGGGGGCTGAGAGGCTGAGGCCTGGAGCAGCCGGTCTTGGTTCTGCAGCCGCAGCATGGAGAAAGACGGTCTCTGCTGGTCCTTCCTCTGGGTGACTGTCTCCTTTAGGGACTGCCAGGGGAGTCTGACTATGGTGCTGCCCTTGGGACTCTGCTGGGCTGGCAGACTGCCCAGGGCAGGAACCCGGGACCCAGACCCCAAGCAGCTCCTTAAGGGAGACTGATGACAGGTGCAGAGACCCCTGTGGGCTCATGCATCACCCCCAGTGTCTGCCCTCCCCATCAGGAAGGGGAGGCTCAAGGTGAGGCAGAGGGCTGGCCGAAACGGGGGTTCTCGCCCTTGTGCCCTGCCCCCATGTCTCGCTGCCCTCTGGCAGGCTGAAGGCATGTGCCCCTTCCTTCTGTGTGAGCTGTGATAGCAGGGCTGCTTGGACGCTGAGGAGTAACTGCTGGGGGCCCCTGCATCTCCAGGGCAGCAGCGGGTGGGCGGGGCTCTGGGCCATGACTACCCAGCAGTATCGGATGCTCCTTCTGGGCAGGAGCCTGGGGCAGCTGCTTCTCCAGGCCTGAACTCCCTCAGGTTCACAGGCCCTTTGATGTTTTGTTTGTTCCCCTTCATTGTAAGCACAAGCCCCTGCTGAGCAGTGCAGAGGACCCGGCCCACCCTCCCAGACCATGGGACCAGAGTCTGGGGCTCTTCCCTGCCTGGCGATGCTCTCAAGAGAGGAGGGAGGGGCTTTGCCAAGAAAAAGTGCTAACCTCTTAAAACACCCCCAGTGCTCTAGTAAAGTGTTCCCAGGGCTCCTGCCCCCCAGCCCTGGGTGCCCCCAACCTCAAGGCGGGGTGGGGGTGTTTGTTCCCAAGACTTTGTGCAAGGGCCTCATGCAAAGTGGGCAGCCCCAAGCCCCCAAGCCCCCTCCCCACCACACACCAATTTGATCTCAGCTTTTCTGCTCAGGGCCTGGAAGGCCTCCTGGTGGATCAGCTCGCTGGGGAGCACTGGCCGGAAGGCCACTCGGACCAGGCACCTCTGTGGGAGGAAAGGTTCATGCTCTCGGACATGTTGGGGTCTTAGCTTAGAAGAGCCCTCCTGGGAGGTCCTGCCTGATCTCTGTCCCTGGAAGCTGGGTGGCTGCAGGCCCGATCACCAGGCCCCTCTCACCATGTGGGGGGAGGGTCCCTGTGATGGACCTGGCACGCTGCCCGCAGTGGGTAGCAGCCCACAGGGCATGAGTGAGAAGGGGAGGTTCATGTTCAGGTTCTGAGACCTGGAGGTGGTTCCTGCACCCCCATCTGTCCCCATCCCACGAGAGGAACAGCAGCCCACCCCTAGGATGACCCTGGGCCCCACAAGGGCTCCCTCACCACAGCCTCCCCCGTGCTCAGTACAGCAAGGGAGTGAGGGGGAAGCTCTTAACAGCTGCAGTAACCCCCTTGGAGAAGAGAACCATTTCTTAAGCCTAATTTGCTCACTTTACTATGATGCATTTCTGTGACAGCAGGGCCTGCATATCCCTGCCCATCCTCACTCAGCTCAGAGATGCTGTGAGGGCCCCGGGGAGTCCCTGCCTCGAGGTCTGGCTCTTTCTGCTTCATCGGGAGAAGCAAAGGTGGGAAACTGTGCTCCTGGTGACCAGGTGCTGCGCAGCCTCTGTGACCATCTGCTGTGACATCCAGGGCTGCACACCCTCGCTTGGTCTGAACTGATGGAGCCCCCAGCCAGGGGCCTGTGGGGTCAGCTGCCCTTGGGTGCCCTGCCTTTGGGGCCAGGCTGGGGTGGGTAGAGGGCAGGAGGGCCCACTCAGCTCTGATGAGGACCCAGGTTGATCTCTACCATCTGTTGTCTGGTTGAACCACTGTGGTCCAGGGTGGGCAGAGCCAGGCATCCCAGGGTGACCCTGCCCCCGCCCCCCAGCCCATCTGTAGGGCTTACACCTACCTTTCCTGGCCACACGGTGCCCACTAGGGGTGAGATGGTGATGGGCGAATCTGGGGGCAGCAGGAACTCGAAAGAGGTGGGCCCAACCGGAAAAGCGTCCTCTGAGCCAATGCGAGGCACTGAGTGGGTCAGTGAGTTCATGCTCTGGTGGGAGTTGATGACGTACAGGGTGGCCACAGATGTGTCGTACAAGGAGGTGGCTGCAAACTTGATCTGGTAGTGGGACAGCTCCAGGGGCGGGTAGACCCCCACAGCCCGGCATGCCAGCTTGAAGCACCTGGAAGTGACAGTGTGGGTGGCTCAGCCACGGGCTGAGCAAGGAGGCGTCCAGCACAGGGATGCCCAGGCCCGGGACAGCAGGTGTCACAGGTTTCGTTTCCTACCCCATTAATGAGTTTTAGTAAATTTTCAAAATACCATTTACCCTTGTGCACATTTTTGTTTTAAATTACTCAAAAATGCTTCATTTTTTATTTAGCTTTCTGACTCTGTGCTTATGCTTTCAACACTCTCACAACGATCTTCTGCTCCTCAATAAGGAAAGCATGCTTGATCCTGTCATGGACACATTTAGCACACATGGAACCACCATGTTTCAGACAACCTCATGAGAACTTTAGGTCTCTCAGCATGAACGCCTCTAAGTTACCCTGGGCACACACCATATGCGGATTTTGGTGCTTTCCCAACCTTCTTGGTACAAATGTAAACAATTCTATTACCAGGGGTTCGGGACAGCCTGGTTTTGTTAGAGGCTGTATTGTAGAACAGCCTACGATGGTATGTCAGATGCTCCACCATCCTGAATGCCTCTAGATGCTGTCCCTGGAAGACGCCCCTGTGCACATTTTAACTGGATAGTTAAACTTTTCATCACAAGTTTAAACAGTTGCAATGGAAGTCGCAATGGAGGTTTCTGACTTATTTCCTTAAATATTCAGTGATATTTAAAAGGACTTCCCAGGTAACTCAGTGGTAAAGAATCTGCCTAGCAATGCAGGAGACGCAAGAGACATAGGTTTGATTCCTGGGTTGGGAAGGTTCCCTGGAGAAGGAAATGACTATCCACTCCAGTATTCTTGCCTGGAGAATCCCATGGACAGAGGAGCCTGGAGGGCTATAGTTCATGGAGTCGCAAAGAGTTGGACACGACTGAGCACAAGCATATGCATGACATTTAAAAATAAAATGACAAGAGCTTCCCTAGGTGCTCAGTGGTAAAGAATCCACCTGTCAATGCAGGAAATATGGGTTTGATCCCTGGTCCAGGAAGACTCCACATACTGTGGAGCAACTAGGTCCATGTGCCATAACTATTGAGCCTGTGCTTTAGAGCCCAGGAACCACAGCTACTGAGTCCACATGCCCTAGAGCCTGTGCTCTGCAACAAGAGAAGCCGCCACAATGAGAAGCCCATGCAACACAACTAGAGAAAAGCCCGCACAGCAACAAAGACCCAGCACAGCCAAAAATACATAAAATTAAAAGATAAAACTGATAAATTACTTTTTAAACATAAGCATGGGAATCTGTAAGCCATAATGAATTGATTCGCCATTATCCATGAAAAAAACCCTGATATTTGGTATTTTAATTGCTAGAAAATTTACATTCTGTATTTCTTTGAACTCCTGTTCCCACGGCACTCTTGTCACAGAATTTTACCCTAATTTCATATATTTTAATGCTTCATGAGGTGATGTCGATGACCCTGTCATTCTTGTCTGTAACAAAAATGTGTTCATATGCTGAAATATTTCAGTGTATATTTCTGCGTCCTGTAAGCACAGGCTCTAAACAGTAAAAAAAAAAAAAAAAATCCTTCTGGGTGGAGAAGTCATTGAGGTTATTATTAGAATTTGATTAACAGAAAAAGCATATATGTGTATAATGTGATACTTATTACATACAAAAATAAGAGGTGCTTGGAGTCACTTCAGGAAGGTGCCCATGAAGGGCGTGGCTTTGGCCTTGCTCGACTGACCAGGGAACAGGGGACAGCTGGGGGGCATGCCTCGAGTCTGTCAACCCTGCAACCCCTTCCTTTACATTCTCGCTTGTCCCTCTGAAGATCTCCCTTGCAGTTCTCTCATGTTCTGCTCCACTTTCCTTTGATAAAAGGCTGTCTGGGGACTTCCCTGGTGGTCCAGGGGCTACGACTTTGCACTCCCCATGCAAGGGGCCCAGGTTTGATACTTGGTTGGGGAATGAGATCCTTCATGCTACAACTAAAGGTCCCATCTGCCACAACTAAGACCTGGCGCAGCCAAATAAATAAATAAACATTACCGAAAAAAAAAAAAGACTGTCGGGTCCAATCACCCAGACTTAGCTAGAGGCTGTCGCCCTGTGACCTAGAGGCATTGAATTCAGTGGAGACACAAAAGGTCCTGCCACTCAGCACCACCACATTTGCTGAGAACATGTGCTTATCTCTGAGTGTGTTTTACATGTTTCTCTCCCCACCCAAACTGCCGAGGTGAGACGAGCCCATCAACTTGTGGGGGATGTTCTTCTGACTTCACAGGCAGACATGCAATATGTCTGGCCTCCCCACCTGGTTGCAAGCTTCCATCTTCCTTTATCTGATTACATAGGTGGCTGGTGCTAGTTACCAGGGCCAGGCTCCAGGGAGCCTCAGCCCTGCTCTGGGCATGTGCTCAACCTCCAGAATGTCATCACCATCACTACCATCATCATCACCACCATTATCATCACCATCACCACCACCACCACCATCATCACCATCATCATCACCACCATCACCACCATCAACATCACCATCACCATCATATCATCAACATCATCATCATCAAAACTACCCCCATCGGCAGCAGCATCAATGGGCCAAGGGTAGTGAGGTTTCCCTTCTTCTCCTGTTCTCTAGAAGATCTGTTTAAGATTGGCATCATTTTTTCTTTAAATGTTTGGAAGAACTCATTAGTGAAGTCATCTGCAACTTTCGTTGTGGGAAGCTCTTAAGCTGTGTTTTAATTTTTTCATTTAAAATATATTTATTGCCAATTTTTATTTCCTTTTCTGTCATATATTTAAATTTTTTGCCCATTTATTTTATTTTCTTCCAGATTTATTGATATGTAATTGACACACAGCTCTGCATTAGTTTGAGGTGTGCAGCAAAATGATTTGACTTATATATACTGTGAAATGATATTCACAGTAAGTTTAGTGAAAATCCATCATCTCACATAGATACAAAATTAAAGAAATAAGTATTTTTTTTTCCTTTGTGATGAGAATACTTTGGGTTTACTCTCTTACCGTTTCTGTATAACATACAAGAAGGGTTAATTATATTTAGCACGTTGAACATTACATCCTTAGTTGTTTGTTGCTGTTCAGTTGCTAAGTCATGTCTGACGCTTTGCGACCCCATGGACTGCAGCACGCCAAGCTCCTCTGTCCGCCACTGTCTCCTGGAGTTTGCTCAAATTCATGTCCATCGAGTTGGTAATGCTATGTAACCATCCTCTCCCGCCCCCTTCTCCTTTTGCCTTTAATCTTTCCCAGCATCAAGGTCTTTTCCAGTGAGTTGGGTGACCAAAGAATTGGAGCTTCAGCTTCAATATCAGTCCTTCCAATAAACTTTCAGGGTCAATCTCCTTTAGGATTGATTGGTTTGATCTCTTTGGTGTCCAAGGAACTCTCAAGAGGCTTCTCCAGCACGACAGTTGAAAAGCATCAATTCTTTGATGCTCAGCATTCTTTATGGTCCATCTCTCACATCTGCACATGACTACTGGAAATATCAGAACTTTGACTATATGGAGCTTAATTGGCAAAATGATTTTACTACGCTGTCTAGTTTGGTCATAATTTTTCTTCCAAGGAGCAAGCAAGCATCTTTTAATTTCATGGCTGCAGTCACTGTCTTCAGTGATTTGGGAATTCAAGAAAATCTGTCACTGCTTCCATGATTTTCCCCTTCTGTTTGCCATGAGTGATGGGACCAGATGTCATGATCTTAGTTTTTCGAATGTTGAGTTACAAGACAGCTTTTTCACTCTCTTTCACTTTCATCAAGAGGCTCTTTAGTTCCTCTTCACTTTCTGTCGTTAGAGTGGTGTCATCTGGACATCTGAGATTGTTGATATTTCTCCTGGCAATCTTGATTCCAGTTTCTGAGTTGTCCAGCCCAGCATTTTGCATGATGTACTCTGCACACAGGTTAAATAAGCAGAGTGACAATATACAGCCTTGATGTACTCAATTTTCCCAATTTTGAACCATTCAGTTGTTCTATGTCTGGTTCTGTTTCTTCTTGAGCCACATACAGGTTTCTCGGGAGACAGGTAAGGCGGTCTGGTATTCCCATGTCTTTAAGAATTTTCCAGTTTATTGTGATCAACACAAAGTCAATGAAGCAGAAGTAGATGTTTTCCTGGGATTCCCTTGCTTTCTCTATGATCCAATGAATGCTGGCAATTTGATCTCTGGTTCCTTTGCCTTTTCTAAACCCAGCTTGCACATCTAGAAGTTCTTGGTTCACATACTGCTGAAGCCTAGCTTGATGGATTTTGAGCATAACCTTATGAGCATGAAAAATGAGTGTAACAGTCTGGTTGTTTGAACATTCTTTGGCATTCCTCTTCTTTGGCGTTGGAATGAAAACTGACCTTTTCCAGTCTGGTGGTCACTGCTGAGTTTTCCAAATTTGCTGATATATTGAGTGCAGCACTTTAACAGCATCATCATTTAGGATTTGAAATAGCTCAGCTGGAATTCTATCACCTCCACCAGCTTTGTTTATAGTAATGCTTTCTAAGGCCAACTTGACTTCACACTTCATGATGTCCAGCTCTAGGTGACCATATCATTGTGGTTATCCAGGTCATTAGGGCCTTTTTTTGTATGATTCTTCTGTGCATTCTTGCCACCTCTTCTTAATATTTTCTGCTTCTGTTAGTTCCTTATCATTTCTGTCCTTTGTTGTGCCCATCTTTGCAAGAAATTTGCCCTTGGTATCTCCAATTTTCTTGACGAGGTCTCTAGTCTTTCCCATTCTGTTGTTTTCCTCTATTTCTTTGCATTGACCACTGAGGAAGGCTTTCTTATTTCTCCTTGCTATGCTTTGGAACTCTGCATTCAGTTGGGTATATGTTTCATTTTCTACTTTGCCTTTCGCTTCTCTTATTTTCTCAGCTATTTGTAAAGCCTCCTTAGACAACCACTTAGCCTACTTGCATGTAGGCTTCTTTTGGATGGTTTTGGTCTCTGCCTCCTGTGCAGTGTTATAAACCTCTGTCCATAGTTCTTCAGGCGCTGTGTCTACCAGATCTAATCCCTTGAATCTATTTGTCACTTCCACCCTATAATCATAAGGGATTTGATTTAGGTCATACCTGAATGGACTAGTGGTTTTCCCTACTTTCTTCAATTTTTAAGTCTGAATTTTGCAATAAGGAGCTGATGATCTGAGCTGGTCAAAGCTATGTTTTTTTTTTTCCAGTAGTCATGTGTGGATGTGAGAGTTGGACCATAAACAAAGCTGAGCACTGAAGAATTGATGCTTTTCAACTGTAGTGAAGACTCCTGAGAGTCCCTTGGATTGCAAGGAGGTCAAACCAGTGAGTCCTAAAGGAAATCAGTCCTTTGATTTCCAAATCAGTCCAAAGAATATTCTTTGGAAGGACTGATGCTGAAGCTGAAGCTCCAACACTTTGGCCACCTGATGCAAAGAACTGACTCATTTTGGAAAAGACCCTGATGCTGGGAAAGACTGAAGGCAGGAGGAGAAGGGGACAACAGAGGATGAGATGGTTGGATGCCATCACCGATTCAATGGACATGAGTTTGAGCAAGCTCCGGGAGTTGGTGATAGACAGAGAAGCCTGGAGTGCTGCAGTCCATAGGGTCGTAAAGAGTCAGACATGACTGAACTGAATTGAACTGATTGAGCCACAGTCAGCTCCAGGCCTTGTTTTTGCTGAGTGTATAGAGCTTCTCTATCTTCAGCTGAAAAGAATATAATCAATCTTATTTTGGTATTGACCATCTGGTGACATCCGTGTGTAGAGACGTCACTTGTGTTATTGGAAAAGGGTGCTTCCTATTACCAGTGTGTTCTCTTGACAAAATTCTGTTAGCCTTTTTCCTGCTTCATTTTGTACTCTAACGCCAAACTTGCCTGTTGCTCAAGGTATCTCTTGACTTCCTACTTTTCCAATCTCCTGTGATGAAAGGACATCTTTTTGGTGTGTGTTAGTTTTAGAAGGTCTTGTAGGGCTTCATAGAACTGGTCAACTTCAGCTTCTTTGGCATCAGTGTTTCAGGCATAGACTTGGATTACTGTGATGTTGAATGGTTTGCTTTGGAAATGAACCAAGATCATTCTGTCATTTTTGAGGTTGCACCCAAGTACTGTATTTCAGACTCTTGTTGACTATGAGGGCTACTCCATTTCTTCTAAGGGATTCTTGCCCACAGTAGTAGATATAATGCTCTTAGAATTAAATTTGTCCATTCCTATCCATTTTATTTCACTGATTCCTAAGATGTTGATGTTCATTCTTGCCATCTCCTGCTTGACCACATCCAATTTATCTTGATTCATGGGACAAATATTCCAGGTTCCTATGCAATATTGTTATTTACAGCATCCGACTTTACTTTCACCACTAGATACATTCACAGCTGAGTGTCATTTCCACTTTGGCTCCGCTGCTTCATTCTTTCTGGAGCTGTTTCTCTGGTCTTCCCCAGTAGCATATTGAACACCTTTGAATGTAGGGGGCTCATCTTCTGGTGTCATATCTTTTTTGCCTTTGCATACTGTTCATGGGCAAGAATACTCTCACGGTAAGAATACTGGAGTGGCTTGCCATTCCCACCTCTGGTGGACCACATTTTGTCAGAACTCTTCACTTTGACCTGTCTTGGGTGGTCCTGCATGGTATGACTCATAGCTTCACTGAGTTACGCAAGCCCCGTTGCCATGACAAGGTTGTGATCATTAAGGGACATCCCTACTAGTTATTATAACTGGAAGTTTCTATAAGAGGGTTTAAACTTTGCATTTGATTTCCCTCATAGTTATTGAACTATTCAGATTTCCTCTTTTTCTCCATGTCAGTTTTGGCAAGTTTTTGTTTTTTAGAAAATTGTTCATTATATCCAAACTGTCACATTTACTGGTGTAAGGTTGTTCATAACATTAAAAAAAAAATCTTTCTGATGTTTGTAGGATCTGTGATGTGTCCCCTTTCATACCCGAGACTGACAATTTGTGTTTTTTTTGTCCCCTCTCTTTTTTTTTTTCTCCTTTATTTATTTATTTATTTATTTTTTTCCAGTGGGTTTTGTCATACATTGATATGAATCAGCCGTAGATTTACACGTATTACACTGAATGATCTTGACACCTTGTCAAAACTCACTTGACCAAGGGTATATGGGTTATTTCAGGACTCTCAATTCTGTTCCATTGACCTACATATCTTATTCCAGTTTCTCACTATCTTGATTACTGTTGTTTTGCAGTACGTTTTGAAATTGGAGAGTCCTCCAACACTGCTTTCTTTTCAAGATTGTTTGACTCTTCTGGCTCCCTTTCATTTTGATAGGAATTTTATTATTTTGCCAATTGATGCAAAAAAGAAAGCTAGAATTTTGAAAGGGATTGCATTTAATATGTAGATAAATTTGGGGAATATTGCCATCATAACAATGTTTAGTCTTCTAATCAATAAATATTGGATGTATTTCCAACTTTAGATCTTCTCTTTAATTATTTTTGAGAAAGTTTTGTATTTTTTATTGTACAAGTCTTATATTTCATTCATTAAATTTATTTGTGACCCCATGGACTGTAGCCTGCCAGGCTCCTCTGTCCATGAGATTCTCCAGGCAAGAACATTGGAGTGGGTTGCCATTTCCTTCCCCATGTCCCCTCTCTTTTAAAAAAAAAAAATCTTGATTGGTCTTGCTAAGAGTAATGAATTTACTAATTTCTAGAACAGACTTTTAGTTTTATTATTTTCTCTTTTGGATACTTCATTTATTTCACTGATTTACACTGTTATCTTTATTACATTTTTTCCTTCTACTTTCTTTGGGTTTAATCTGCTGTGCTCTCTTCCCAGTTCTTGAAACAGAAGGTTAAATAATTGATTTTGCACACTCTCTCTTCTTCTTTATATGCATTTGGAGCTAGAAACTTCCTACTAAGCGCTGCTTTTGGTGGTTCACAAGCCCTCCAACTTAACATGTCCACAGTCAAATCCTTAGATGTATTCACGTGGTTCAGGTACTCCCATAGAGTTGGGGGGGAAAAGCAGAAGCAAGAAGTAGATCGCTATGTGGAGTCTGACACCACCCATGTCACCAATGTGGGGTGTCACACTCCCCCACCCCTGACCACCTGCAGCTCCCCTGGCGTTAGTGCTGAAGTCCCACATCCTGGGAACCCCTCCTTCCTGGACAACCTGACCTGGCTAGTCACCTTGCGTTTACATAAATTTAGGTCTCCAGCATTGCAGGCAGATTCTTTATTGTCTGAGCCACCAGGGAAGCCCCAGGAATACATACAAACAATAAATATGCCAATAGGAAGTGAAAATCAGACACCCAGAATTTGGAAGGACCCTGAGGATTCTGGCAGTGGGAGGCTCTGGGGAGGGAGGTGGTCCGCATGTCACTTGTTGCAAGCAGATGGTCTATTTCTGTAACAAAGGGAAACTGGAGGCAAACATGATAAAAATGTAAGAGCCACTATTGTGGGTGGAGGGTACAGCAAGCTGGTTCTGGGATCCTCTGAAAACAGAAGGGAGGGCTTAGAGGAGGTGGCCCTAAGGAAGTTGCTGAACCCCATATACTGAAGAGGGCACCCCAGAGCCATGAAGGAGCGAAGTGTGAACTGGGCTCTCAAAGCTGAGGAGAAGCTACCATTTGCAAAAATGAGCAGCGGGAAAGGACCCAGATCAAACCACAAATAAAGCTGTTAAAAGAGAAAAAAGGAACAGAATAAATAAAATTCATATAGACAGTAAAACATGCCAGAGAGATGTGCCCACAAGAGAATTGAAAACTGCAATGTGATCATTCAAAGTGAGCTTAACAGACTTGAGAAAAGAATACAACATATGAAAAAACAAACAGATCAGAATCATAAGAAGTCAGAAGCGAGGGATTAAAATTTAGGAAAGGGGACTTCCCTGGCAGTTCGGTGGCTAGGACTCTGTGCTTCCACTGCAGGAAGAATTGGATCCCTGGTTGCGGGGCTAAGATCCCACAGACTGTGTGGTGTGGCCAAAACAAAAAACCCACAAACGACTCAGAAAAGAATTATAAATAAAAGAAATTTAGAAACAGAAACTCAGAAGGGAACCATGAATAAAGAAACACGGAAGATAATTCTTTAAGAGAAAGAAGAGATAAGAGTGGAAATATCTAAAAAAATGACGAGGGACTTGCTTGGTCGTCCAGTGGGTAAGACTGCAGACTCCCAGTACAGGCGGCCCGGGTTCCACCCCTGGTCAGGGGGCTGGATCCCACATGCCGCAACTAAAGATCATGCGTGCCACAACGAAGATTGAAGATTCCACATACCACAACTAAGGATATCTGGGCCAGAGTGAGGAAAGCAGGAGAGACTCCATCTTGAAGCTTGTCATCCATCTTAAAGACAGGATGTAAACTGGGCCTGAAGCCTGCCCAAGAGTAAGGAAACTGTTGCCAATGAAAACCAGGTCTCCTGGAGACTTCCCTCCCTACAGACAGCAAACAGAGATTGTAGTTGAGGTCAGGCTGACCCTGTTAGGTTAACCGTGTGGACATCCCCCCTTGATGTATAATCATTGTCTCCCCCCACTTTAACCTTAATTGTTCCTTCTCCTAGCACATACTTATTGTAAAACTCAGTCATATACAACAAAGAGGTTGCTAACATGTAACCAGTCATGTGGGGTGGGGGGTGGTAATAAAACTGGGCCTCTCAGAAACATCAGGGTACTTGTTGGGAACTGATTCCCCTTGGACCCACTGGCGTAATAAACCATACTCCACTATCCTGAGTGTCCTCTGAGGTGTGTTTGAGACTCTGGATTACACAACAATACCTGGTGCGCCCAAATAAATAAAGAAATCATATTTTTAAAATAAGGAAAAGGATCCAAGAAAAAGTGGCAAAAGTGAACAAAGCAAAGACAAGTCATTATATTTATTTCAGGAGGCTCCCAGGAGGAAAACCGAAGGACAAGAATAAAGCATGTGTTTCAAGGACTAAAATTCAAGGAAGTGTTCCTGAAATTAAAAAAAAAAAAAAGATTTGAAAAGCACCATGTACCTGGGAAAATCAATTGATAACAACCAACATGAAGTGTGTTCTTATAAAATTACTGGATTTTAGATAAGACGTTGTTGTTGTTCAGTCATACAGTCGTGTCTGACTCTTTACAACCCCAAGGACTGCAGCAGACCAGGCTTCCCTGTCCTTCGACATTTCCCAGAGTTTGCTCAAACTCACGTCCATTGGGTCGATGATGCGATCCAACCATCTCATCTGTTGCCCCTTCTACTCTTGCCCTCAATCTTTCCTAGCACCAGGGTCTTTTCCAATGAGTCGGTTCTTTGCATCGGGTGGCCAAAGGATTGGAGCTTCAGCTTCAGCATCAGTTCTTCCAATGAACATTCAGAATTGATTTCCTTTAGGGTTGACTGGTTTGACCTCCTTAATATCCAAAGGGCTCTCTAGAGTCTTATCCAGCACCATAGTTTGAAAGCATCAATTCTTCAGTGCTCAGTCTTCTTTATGTTCCAACTCTCCTATCTGTACCTGACTACTGGAAAAACCAGAGATTTGACGATAGGGACCTTTGTCAACAAAGTGATATCTCTGCTTTTTACTGGGCTGTCTAGGTTTGTCATAGCTTTTCTCCCAAGGAGCAAGCATCTTTTAATTTCATGGCTGCAATCACCGTCCACAATGATTTTGGAGCCCAAGAAAAATGAATCTGTCACTGTTTCCATTTTTCCCCCATCTATTTGCCATGAAGTGATGGGACTGAATGCCATGATCTTAGTTTTTTGAATGTTGAATTTCAAGTCAGCTTTTTCAGGCTCCTCTTTCACTTTCATCAAGAGGCTCTTTAGTTTCTCTTTGTTTTCTGACATTAGGGTGGTGTCATTTGCATATCTGAGGTTACTGATATTTCTCCTGGCAATCTTGATTCCAGCTTGAGCTTCATCCAGTCTGGCATTTTGAATGATGTACTCTGCATAAGCAGGGTGACAATATACAGGCTTGACGTACTCCTTTCCTAATTTTGAATCAGTCCATTGCTCCATGTCTGGTTCTGTTACTTCTTGACCTGCATACAGGTTTCTTAGGAGGCAAGTAAAGTGGTCTGGTCTTCTCACCTCTTTAAGAATTTTCCACAGTTCGTTGTGATCCACACAGTCAAAGGCAGTCAATGAAGCAGAAGTAGATGTTTTTCTGGAATTCCCTTGCTTTCTCTATGAAGAAGTAGGTCCCTTAAGTACTGGGTTGCCATCAGACTTGTACAGGCACATTTTATTCCAGAGGAGAGTGGATTCGCTAATGTGTTGGTATTTAAGGTACTCAGGAAAGAAAGGTTTTTTCACGTAAATTGACTTTCAGGTGTAAAGGCTGTGAAGAGTGTCCCCAGTGTGAGGGGATGGGCTCTGCCCTCTGCTACTGTCTCAGTGATGCTGCTGGAGTGACTGGAAACCCTTCAGCTTCATGCTGTATCTCACACCTGATGCAATGATTCATCAAAGTAAAACAAATGCACAAGTAAGATGTAAATTTGTAAATTTTTAGAAGAAACCTTTGTGACTTTAGGTTAGGGAAAAAAATTCTTAGATATGATACCAAACTCAAGATCCAAAAACAAAAGTTGATAAAGAGGATTTGTTGTTCAGTCAGTCAGTCAGTCATGTCCAACTCTTTACAGCCCCATGGACTGCAGCATGCCAGGCTTCCCTATCCTTTATCATTTCTTGGAGTTTGCTCAAACTCATTTCCATTGAGTCAGTGATTCCATCCAACCCTCTCATCCTCTGTCGCCCCCTTCTCCTCTTGCCCTCAGTCTTTCCAGCATCAAGGTCTTTTCCAGTGAGTTGGCTCTTCACATCAGGTGGCTGAAGTATTGGAGCTTTAGCTTCAGCATCAGTCCTTCCAATGAATATTCAGGACTGATTTTCTTTGGGATTGACTGGTTTGATTTTCTTGCAGTGCAAGGGACTCTCAAGAGTCCTCTCCAACACCACAGCTCAAAAGCATCAATTCATAGGCGTTCAGCCTTCTTTACGTCCAACTCTCACATGGCCACTGGAAAAGCCATCAGTTCAGTTCAGTTCAGTCGCTCAGTCATGTCTGACTCTTCGCAACCCCATGAATCACAGCACGCCAGGCCTCCCTGTCCATCACCAACTCCCGGAGTCCACCCAAACCCATGTCCATCGAGTTGGTGATGCCATCCAACCATCTCATCCTCTGTCGTCCCCTTCTCCTCCTGCCCTCAATCTTTCCCAGCATCAGGGTCTTTTCAAATGAATCAGTTCTTCGCATCATCAGGTGGCCCAAGTTTTGGAGTTTCAGCTTCAACATCAGTCCTTCCAATGAACACCCAGGACTGATCTCCTTTAGGATGGACTGGTTGGGTCTCCTTTCAGTCCAAGGGACTCTCAAGAGTCTTCTCCAATACCACAGTTCAAAAGCATCAATTCTTCGATACTCAGCTTTCTTCACAGTCCAAGTCTCACATCCATACATGACCACTGGAAAAACCATAGCCTTGACTAGACAGACCTTTGTTGGCAAAGTAATGTCTCTGCTTTTTAATATGCTGTCTAGGTTGGTCATAACTTTCCTTCCAAGGAGCAAGTGTCTTTTAATTTCATGGCTGCAATCACCATCTGCAGTGATTTTGGAGTCCAGAAAAATAGTTAGCCACTGTTTCCACTGTTTCCCCATCTATTTGCCATGAAGTGATGGGAACGGATGCCATGATCTTAGTTTTCTGAATGTTGAGCTTTAAGGAAACTTTTTTCTTTCAATTTCATCAAGAGGCTCTTTATTTCTTCTTCACTTTCTGCCATAAGGGTGGTGTCATCTGTATATTTGAGGTTATTGACATTTCTCCCGGCAATCTTGATTCCAGCTTGTGCTTCTTCCAGCCCAGCGTTTCTCATGATGGACTCTGCATATAAATTAAGTAAGCAGGGTGACAACATACAGCCTTGACATACTCCTTTTCCTAGTTGGAACCAGTCTGTTGTTCCATGTCCAGTTCTAACTGTTGCTTCCTGACCTGCATACAGATTTCTCGCGAGGCAGATCAGGTGGTCTGATAATCCCATCTCTTTAAGAATTTTCCACAGTTTAAAAAAAAAAAAGAATTTTCCACAGTTTAATATGATCCACACAGTCAAAGGCTTTGGCATAGTCAATAAAGCAGAAATAGATGTTTTTCGGGAACTCTCTTGCTTTTTCCATGATCCAGCGGATGTTGGCAATTTGATCTCTGGTTCCTCTGCCTTTCCTAAAACCAGCTTGAACATCTGGAAGTTCACGGTTCATGTATTGCTGAAGCTTGGCTTGGAGAATTTTGAGCATTACTTTACTAGCGTGTGAGATGAGTGCAATTGTGCGGTAGTTTGAGCATTCTTTGGGATTGCCTTTCTTTGGGATTGAAATGAAAACTGCCCTTTTCCAGTCTTGTGGCCACTGCTGAGTTTTCCAAATTTGCTGGCATATTGAGTGATGCACTTTCACAGCATCATCTTTCAGCATTTGAGACAGCTCAACTGGAATTCCATCATATCCACTAGCTTTGTAGTGATGCTTCCTAAGGCCCACTTGACTTCACATTCTAGGATGTCAGGCTCTAGGTGAGTGATCACACCATCGTGATTATCTGGATCATGAAGATCTTTTTTGTACAGTTCTTCTGTGTATTCTTGCCACCTCTTCTTAACATCTTCTGCTTCTGTTAGGTCCCTACCATTTCTGTCCTTTATTGAGCCCATCTTTGCATGAAATGTTACCTTGGTATCTCTAATTTTCTTGAAGAGATCTCTAGTCTTTCCCATTCTATTGTTTTCCTTTATTTCTTTGCACTGATGGCTGAGGAAGGCTTTCTTATCTCTCCTTGCTATTCTTTGGAACTCTGCATTCAAATGGGTATATCTTTCCTTTTCTCCTTTGCTTTTTCCTTCCCTTCGTTTCACAGCTATTTGTAAGGCCTCCTCAGACAGCCATTTTGCTTTTTTGAATTTCTTTCTCTTCGGGATGGTCTTGATTCCTGTCTCCTGTACAATGTCATGAACCTCCATCCATAGTTCATCAGGCACTCTGTCTATCAGATTTAGCCCCTTAAATTTATTTCTCACTTCCATTGTATAAGGGATTTGATTTAGGTCATACCTGAATGGTCTAGTGGTTTTCTCTATTTTCTTCAATTTCAGTCTGAATTTGGCAATAAGGAGTTCATGATCTGAGCCACAGTCAGCTCCTGCTCTTGTTTTTGCTGACTGTATAGATCTTCCCCATCTTTGGCTGCAAAGAATATAATCAATCTGATTTCGATGCTGACCATCTGGTGATGTCCATGTGTAGAGTCTTCTCTTGTGTTGTTGGAAGAGGGTGTTTGCTATGACCAGTGCATTCTCTTGGCAGAACTCTATTAGCCTTTGCCCTGCTTCACTGTGTACTCCAAGGCCAAATTTGCCTGTTACTCCAGGTGCTTCTTGACTTCCTACTTTTGCATTCCAGTCTCCTATAATGAAAAGGACATCTTTTTGGGGTGTTAGTTCTAGAAGGTCTTGTAGGTCTTCATATAACTGTTCAACTTCAGCTTCTTCAGTGTTACTGGTTGGGACATAGACTTGGATTACTGTGATATTGAATGGTTTGCCTTGGAAATGAAGAGAGATCATTTTGTCATTTTTGAGATCACATCCAAGTATTGCATTTTGGACTCTTTTGTTGACTATGGTGGCTACTCCATTTCTTCTAAGGGATTCCTGCCCACAGTAGTAGATATAATGGTCATCTGAGTTAAATTCCCCCATTCCAGTATATTTTAATTCACTGATTCCTAGAGTGTCAATGTTCACTCTTGTCATCTCCTGTTTGACCTCTTCCAATTTGCCTTGATTCATGGACCTAACATTCCAGGTTCCTATGCAATATTGCTCTTTACAGCATCGGACCTTGCTTCTATCACCAGTCCCATCCACAACTGGGTGTTGTTTTTGCTTTGGCTCCATCCCTTCATTCTTTCTGGAGTTATTTCTCCACTGATCTCCAGTAGCATATTGGGTACCTACCGACCTGGGGAGTTCATCTTTCAGTGTCCTATCTTTTTCCCTTTTCATGAAAAGCCATAGCTTTGACTATATGGACTTTTGTCGGCAAAGTAATGTCTCTACTTTTTAATGTGTTGTCTAGGTTTGTCATAGCTTCTTTTCCAAGAAGCAAGCGTCTTTTAACTGTGTGGCTGCAGTCACCATCTGCAGTGATTTTGGAGCCCAAGAAAATAAAATCTCTCACTGTTTCCATTGCTTTCACATCTATCTGCCCTGCAGTGATGGGACCAGATGCCATGATTTTTGTGTTTTGAGTGTTGAGTTTTAAGCCAGCTTTTTCACTCTCTTTCACCTTCATCAAGGGGCTCTTTAGTTCCTCTTCGCTTTCGGCCATAAGGGCAGTGTCATTTGCATATCCAGGCAATCTTGATTCCAGCTTGTGCTTCATCCAGTCCAGCATTTCGCATGATGTACGAAATCAAACCAGTCAATCCTAAAGGAAATCAGTCCTGAATATTCATTGGATGGACTGATGCTGAAGCTGAATCTCCAATTTTTGGCCACCTGATGCAAAGAACTGAATCACTGGAAAAGACCCTGATGCTGGGAAAGATTGAAGGCAGGAGGAGAAGGGGCAACAGACAAACTGAACTGAACTCTGCATATAAGTTTAATAAGCAGGGTGAAAATATACAGCCTTGATGTACTTCTTTCCCAATTACTCAAAGTTTAAAAATTTTTCTTTATGAGATGACAGTGTGAAGAGATTGAGACAAGCCACAGACCAGGGAAATTTTTTGCAAATCTGACAAGAAACTGCTATCAGAGTATATAAATAACACTCAAAACTCCATAAAAACCTGATTTTTAAAAATAGACAAAAACCTGAAAATACTTTTCACTAAAAACATACATGGAGGGCAAATAAGCTCCAAGCTGTCAGTCGTTGGAAACACGAGTCAGTGAGACACTGTCACACATTTCTCAGGATGCCTCTCCATCGAGTAAACAAGGAAACCTGACATTACCCGCAGCTGGAAGGGGTGCAGCAGCCAGACACCCAGACGTCATGGGGGAGAACATAAAATTGAAAAGAAACTGACACTGTGGCCTGGCAACTCCCCTCCTAGACACTAAGCCATGCATGATGAGAACGCAGGCTCACCCAGAAATCTGCTGGGGACCTGTGCCAAACTCAGCGTCCTTTGAAGGTGGGCTGCATGAACACGCCCCCAGGGGGTGGGGGCCGTGGGGGAGGGGAAGCGGAATGTGGGCTTTGGAGCCCTGGCATCCAGGTGGGCGGTGGGGTGATTCAGGTCAGTCTTCAAGGTAGAGCCAACAGGCCTTACTGACGACTTAGTTGTGCGACTGGAGGAAAGGAGTCAGGACGGGGCCACGCTTGTGGCTGGTGCTCAGGCGGTGGTGCTGGGCACAGTCCCAGCTCTCAGGTCTGGGAGCCCATGGGCAGCCACTCTCTGTGGGGGGGCAGTGGGGTGGGGGTGGGGTGTGCGACTGGGTCTCCCTGGGCTCCCGAACACTGCTTTATTCCCTGAGGCCTCACAGTTTTATCATTGCTAGCCTTTCCAAGGTGGCTCTTAGATAAGCTTTTGTGGAAATTTCAATTTATTTGCAGATAGTTCTTGAAGAAAATTAAATGCTCATTCAATCAACAAACATCTAAGGGAGCCCATTCTGGGCACTGAGATTATTTTGCAACCCCCCTTCTTACGGGGCTATTTCCCAGAGGCTGAAAGAGTTGTGAGCAAACCCTGGAGGGGCCCAGCCCAGGGTGGCTCAGTGGAGCTGAGGGGAAGGGCAGGTGGTGGGGGCCACAGCTGGGCAGAGCCTATGCCTGGGTTTCCTCCAGGGGTTCTCGCTCTGCGCTGGCTCCTTAAAATCACCTGTAGACCCCTTCCCGCTTCCCCACGGCCACCCACCTGGCTGGAGGGTGCTAACCCTCCCTCCACCCCACAACCTAGGGCTGCCAGGTCCCCAGCCAGAACCAAAGAGCAGACAGGAGAGAAAGGGAAGGAGGGGGCAGGTGGGCCAGCTCCACGAGGGGTTGGCCTGACAACAGGAGGGTGTCCCAGCACGTTCCTCCCTGGAGGCTGATGATTGAGAATCATCAAGAGCTGGCCCTCATGCCAGACCCTGTAGTCCAGTCCATTTCCCCCTGCCCACTGCCTTCTCAGCCCCAGTTCTCAGGGTGGACATGGAGGCCTGGGATCACACAGTGCATGAGGGCAGGTGAGGCTTGTGCCTAGGGGATGCTCCGCACACTCATGCACGCTCACAGGTGCATGCACACATGTGCACATCTCACATGCCTGCAAGGTGGCCTGGACCCAGGTGTGCCGAGCTTTCTGAGGTTGGCACTGCCGCCCAGCCCTGCAGTCAGCCTGGCCAGCCTGGGGCTGCCACTCCCAGCTGGCTGCCCGGGCCCTGCACGCACCCCCCTGTCAGGCTCACCGGTTAATCTCTGACTTGCAGATGAGCTCAAAGTTGTACTCCTTGGCCTTGGTGGGCTGAAAGATCACATCGAGCTGCAGTGTTTCCAGTGGCAGGATTGTCCCGAACCCGTCGTTGGGCTGGATGTCCACAAACTGGTAAAAGGAAGACCACGGATGGCAAAGCGAAAATGTGATGATCTGCTGGGGAGTGCCATGGGGAGCAACATGGACAGGCATGTGGCAGAGCACAAATGAATGTGTGTCTGGTGACACGTTTGTAAATGTGTTACGCCGGTGTGAGTCTGTCTCTGTGTATGTGATCATGTGTGCAAGTGAGTACATGTGAGAGGGTGGTGTGTTTGTGTGTGTCTGCATGCATGTGAGCACAGGTATGTATGTGAATGTGTGTATGCATGTGAGCACAGGTATGTGTATCTATGTGTGTATGAGTGTGTGTGCATGCATGTGAGCACAGGTGTATGTGTGTATGAGTGTGTACATGCATGTGAGCACAGGTGTATGTGAGTATGTGTGTGTGCATGTGAGCACAGGTGTATGAGTGTGTACATGCATGTGAGCACAGGTGTATGTGAGTAGATGAATGTGTGTGCATGCATGTGTGCACAGGTGAGTATGTGAACGTGTCTGCATACACGGGGGTAGACAATGGGTCTCTGGTGGGGCAGCCCGGAGGACTGAGGGAAACCGGGCCTGGGCCTCTCTTGGCTGCCCTGCAGGGTCAGTCAGGCGAGAGTCTCAGGAGGGAGGTAGGGGAGAGAACTCTGGGTGCTGTGCGTGCAGCAGGTGGAGAGAGCTCGAGAGGGGCAGGGTGAGGTGGGGACAGTCAGAGACCCTGGCTGAGGTGCCTGGGAGTGAGCATGGAGTCTGCAGGTGGGTGAGGCCTGGCCAGGCACCAGGACTCAGGGTAGCAGCCCCTCGTCCCTCACTGCCCAGTACCTCCCACTTTGACCACATGAGCGAGGCACCTTGGGGAGTCCGACGAACCCAAACTCCTGGGGCAGGAGGGAATGATTGCAGAGGCTGATTTGGGTCCTGATGGCCTCGTAGATGGTACAGTAGCCAAAGTCCAGACCCGCGGGGCTGAGCTCCAGGTCCGAGGTGGTGACTACAGCATGGACAGTAAACCCCACCGGTTTGATCTGAAGTGCAGAGGGCAGGGCCATTCGGTCATTGCGGTCAGTTAGGGAAGTGTCTCCAAAACTGAGAAGAGCACCAGTCCTGCTGTGAGCTGGCACTGACTCTGCACCTTTCATGGACACACCTGCTTCCTGTTGGCCTCAGCATGGCACGGGCAGCACAGGTGGGCAGGGGGCAGGAGGGTACGTGTGCACACACATGTGCATCTGCATGTCGGTGCATTGTGTGCGCACACGATGACATGTGTACCCAGGATGTGCACACCCTGGACACCTGGGTCTGAATTGTACGAATGTGAGGGTCTGGGTGCCCCGGGGACAGCCCTGCCCATCCAGGAGGGCACTGGGGCCTCTCTGATCCACAAGCCCCTCCCTCTGTCTCCCCTGTGCAGGGGGCCAATGAGGATGGGCTCCAAGAGCCAGGGCAGAACAGCTTTGCTCCCCCAGGGTGCCTGGCATCCAGATGAGCCCCACACAGACCTGGTCAGCCACCCGGATAGTCATCGGGGCCTCCAGAACCCTGGTCTCCTTGTCAAAATACTTCCCTGCGTCTTCTGGGAGGGAGTGTCTGCAAGAGACAGGGGGCACTTGAATGTTCTTTTCTTCTTTATATTTGAGAAATGACAAAAGGCTCAACTGTGAGGGTGCTAGAGCCACAGGGTACACACAAGGTCAGAAATACAGGAGCCTGGGGCTGGCTTCCTGCTGTGACTCAGGAACCCCCACCACCAGGGAGGAGCGGACCCCCGCTGGGCACATCACCTGGGCAGGAACTTGAGCTGCACCGAGTAGGATGACAGCGCCTGGATGTAGCCAGTCTCAGGCAGGAGCTCCATGTGGCCCCGCAGTTCCTTGCACACCTCGAACTTTAGGCGCAACGCGGCCTTCGACCTGCAGCATCCAAGGGAGGGCCGGACAACGACTTGAGGTCAGTCCTTGCCCCACAGGGCTCAGCACACCCGCTCCAGGCACAGCCCTGCTGGGCACAGCCCCCACTTTCTACCCCCACTGTCAGAGAGGCTTCAGAGCCCTGCTCACAGGGGCAGGTTTTCCTGAAATGACATTGGCTGAGGGATCCTTACAAATAAAAACATCACAACTGAAAGTCACCCCGGTCGGTTCTCAGAACCTGAGTGTTTTCTGGGAAGCGCCTCACAGGCCAGGGGTCAGGAGAGGGGGCCCTGTTCCTCCTAGAGTTCTGCCCTTCCACGCTCAGGCACAGGCCCTCTTGCAGGATGCTTGGGAGGCCCCAGGTGGCCAGGCCTTGGTCAGTGACGGCAGCTTCCCCAATTTTTGTCCTTGCTTTCAACTCAGGACCCGCTAGAGCAAGCCAGGTGTGCCCCCAGTCAACCATGTGGGGTGTCCCATCCTAGCCAGCCCCCAGGCCACAGCCCCATCAGGACAGCCCCTCCCCACCTGCTCTCTAGTCTCCAGAAAGAGAGGCAGTGTGTGAGCTGCCCCAGGCCTGTAGAGGAGACCACCCCCGGGGGCCACCAGGGACCCCAGGCCATGGTCCAGAGCCTCTCAGGCCTCCTGGTGTCTCCTTAACTGCCCGGGATGATTCTCACAGCCCCTCTGCATGGGGAACCCAGGGCCGATCGGGACCGTGAGTGACCCATGGGCTCCTGAGATCACAAAGGAAGGTCTCTCTTCTCTCAACTTTGACCTCTGGCCCCAGTGTCACCCAGCACTGGATGTCCCCTACCATGCAAGGTGTTCAGACTGGGCCCTCCCACCCTGGTTTCTGCTGTGGCGGGGCTCCCCTCAGGCAACTACAACCAGGGTCTTTGTGAACTCACTCCCTTGCTACCCCTGTACCCATAAAACTGGTAATAACATTGAATTCTAAAATCATTCAACAAACCTAAGAGGTCGAGTGTGTGCCTCAGAGGACAGGCTGAGAAAGCACAGCTCCCGTGCTCCCTGTCCCCCCACCCTCCCCAGGGGTGGACACACTTTGCACTGAGGTAAACTGACCAGACCCCGTTAAACCCTGGTTTCCCGAACAATCCATCTGAACTCTGCTCCGAGACCCCAGCCCCCGGGAAAAGCAGGTCCCCCGATGTTTGCAGCACTGACATCTGGGGACCCAGCAGCTGGCAGGTGCCAGCCCAATTGCACCCAGGCTGACATCGCCCCTACCTCCGGAGAGAAGCGGGACCCTGGGTGCAGCAGCCGGCCAAGTACACAGCTGTGTTTGGTTAGTGAAGATCCACTAAGCTCTAACTGTTGGGCTTGCCTCTTTTTTCCACTTAATTGAACTTCAGTAGAAAAAAAAAAGGGAGAGTAAAAAAGAAATGACAACCGTGGTGTCTGGACACCCTTGCAAAATTCTGTGAATGAAACATGCTTCTTTTCTTGGAACTCCACCTATGTTCCTTCAGAGGACCAGCCCCCTCTCCTGTCTGTGTCTGCGAGGGGCTTGACCTGGCATGCGGGGTGCTGACCTCCCACAGACAGGGGTGATGACACCGATTTATCCTCATGGTCCTGGAAGTCAGGCCCAGACACCATGTCCCAGGGCTGAAACCCAGCTGCAGGCAGGTCTGGTTCCCCTGGAGGCTCCACAGAGAACGCTCTCCTGGCTTTTCCGGTTTCTGGGGATGCCACGTCCCTTGGTTTGTAGCCTCTCTTCCGTTTTCAAGGCCAGCAGCCCGGCACCTGTCAGCGTCTGTCTGACACTGACCCTCGGGCTTCCATCCTATGACGGCCCTGGGGTTCCAGTGGGCTCTCAGGGCAACTCCTGGAGACCCTTACCTTGAGGTCTCGGATCTCACCCCGCCAGGGCTCACCGTGTGTGGACGAGGATCGAGTCCTGGTACAGCCGGTCGTACATGCAGATCTTCAGGTCCACGTTGGGCTTTGGCACCCAGACAGGCACGTCGATAGCCACGCCAATGACTTTGAAATATAACTGAATTTGAACATGAAAATCCAACAACATGCATGTTCATCAGCAGAGCAGGCGGTGCTTGTGAGAGCTAACACAGAACTCAGCAGCATGGTCTGTAATTCTTACAAGTACCACATGCCCAGTCGTGTATGACTCTGTGCGACCCCAAGGACTGTAGCTCGCCAGGCTCCTTTGTCTATGGGATCTTCTCCAGGCAAGAATACTGGAGTGGTTTGCCATGCCCTTCCCCAGGGGATCTTCTGAACCTAGGGATAGAACCTGTCTTTTGCATCTCCTGCATTGGCAGGTGGGTTTTTTACCACTAGCGCTACCTGGGAAGCCCCAGCTCTTACAAGTATTGGAAGGTTAATAATTAACTTGTCCATTGGGACTTCCCTGGTGGTCCAGTGGCAAGACTATGCACTCCCAATGTGGGGGATCCTGGTTGGATCCCTGGTCAGAGAACTAGATCTCACATGCCACAGTTAAGACCTGTTGCAGCCAAATAAATATTAAAAAAATTACACTGGCCATGTTTTTGAGATCTATGGCAGTTTTCACATTAGATAATTTTTTCTAATGGGCAGAGCTCTATTTATTTTTTGGTCGTGCTTTGTGGCATGTGGGGTCTTAGTTCCCTGACCAGGAACTGAACATTGGCAGTGAGAGCTCAGCATCCTAGCCACTGAACCTAACCACTGAGCATCCTAACCAGGGAAGTCCTTCACATCATATAATTTTTTTAAAAACTCTTTATAGTATTTGTTACAATATTGCTTCTGTTTTACGTTTTGTTTTGTTCTGTTTTTTGGTCACGAGGCATGTGAGATCTTAGTTTCTCGATAAAGGATCAAACCCCACATTCCCTGAATTGGAAGGTGGATTCTTAACCACTGGACCACCAGGGAGGTCCCCACATCATATAATTTAAATAATCCTGTTTATTTTCAAAATTTTTAAACATGAGAAGGTAGACTGGTACAATGGGTTTTCACAATAACATGTCACGTAGCTTCCTAAATATCCACATTTTTAGCAGTTTAGAAAAACCCTTTTGCTACAGAATCGTGTGTCACACAGCCAACACAGATGGAAGGCCAGGTTTCTCAAGGGCCCAGACACAGAGGTGCTTCTCCCTGCAGTCAGACCCCAAGTCCTGGTCTCACAGTTGGGCTTTGTGGGTATCCTGCCAGGTGAGTGTGTGCACAGCAGCACCCCCAGGGTGGCACCAGGGACTACCAACCCACAAGACTGGGTGGGGGGCCTTCCTTCCTACCACCTGCAGGACTGTGACCTCAGAACACAGCTGCACCAGATCCAAGGCCACTGGGTCGCCAAAACACACAGCCCATTTCCAGGGCCAGAGACAGACTGGACAGAATAAATAGAAAGCAGGTCCAGGGAGATGGACCTGCTGGGGCAGTCAGGAGAGGGTTTGAGGACAAAGGTGACCTCTTCTGTTAGAGGCAGTGGGGGTGGGCTGGGGCAGTGGCTGAGAGGCTCAGAGGCCCTGAGCAGCATCCTGGCTGCAAGGCCAGGCAGGTCACAGAGAGGCCGATCTTGCCAGCGCC
Source organism: Cervus canadensis (assembly GCF_019320065.1). Lineage (NCBI taxonomy): Eukaryota > Metazoa > Chordata > Mammalia > Artiodactyla > Cervidae > Cervus > Cervus canadensis. The sequence continues at coordinate 28,943,125 of NC_057398.1, forward strand.
TGAATCAGCTCCAGGTGAGCAGATGGACTCGGGGGTGACATGTGACAAATGAGGGCGAAGAAAGACCCAGGCCTTGGAGTTCAGATGTCCACGAAGGGGGGCAGGGAAGCCCCCATCTACGGCAGAGCCATCAGGGTGGGAGAGGCTTGGACATGGAATGGGGGCTGTCCTTATGGGGAGACAGCAACAGGGCCCCCAGACCCCTGGATGGTAAGGGGCTGCAGGCTGGCAGATTCCAGCCCTGTCATAAGGGGTCTGGTCTCAGGAAAACAGGCAGGCAGGATGGGGAGTCCAGACTCCTGCTCACCCAAGGAGGCCGACAGCTGCACAGTGGCTGCATGTGTGGTCCCGATTCTGGTTGGGAGAAGTCAGTGGGTGGGGAGCAGTCAAGGTGTTCACTGCCCTCCTCACTAAGCGGGGCCCCCATGGGCTGGCGCATCCTTGATTCAAAGTCACAGCCCCGGCCAGGCTGTCCTCTTTTGAGTGGTTGGTTACCCAGCACTGGCCCGTGTTCCTTCCTGTCACAGAGCAGGGTCTCTGTGGGGTCCTATAGGGTCCTCTGAGGCTCTAAGGGACTCCAATGGGCACTGCTGACAGTGGGCAGTGTGAGTATTGTGTAACACTATGGGGTACTGTAGGGCATGGCCCATTCCTTGGGGTTTCTGTTACAAACAAATGAGTGTCTTGTCTCAAATCTCTGGCCACTGAATAGGAACATGGCAGAGCAGAGCCTCCTGAAGCAGTGAGCAGAGGACAGTGCAGTGAGCACAGATGCATCAAGTGGTCACAGCTGGAAAGGACCACCTGCCCAGGAACGTGGACCATGGTGTCAGGTCAGAACTTCTAAAGCAGTGGCAGCAGGTTCAGAGGAGATTCTAATAATTCCAGTGAAACTTAAGTGAAACTCAGACACTGAAGGCCAAGAAAGAAGGTCAGTAAGAGGGACACAATGTCACACTGTATTTCGGTCATAAGGAAGTGCTGGCCGAGTGTCCTGCTGGGCACCGTCCGTCCTGGAGGGTTTTCCTCTTCCATTTAAGAAGTAGAAAGTCATGTGGGATTTGGGGGCTGAAAGTGGAGGGGACTGTTCATGGAATGGAAAGTCGAATTTCCAAATAACAGGAAGAAAAGGAATAAGTAGCAACTTGATTAAACCAACCAAAACAAGAAAATTGAAAGTGAGGAAATAATATCATAAAATGAATAGTCAATACAACTAATGGAAGAAGTAAAACAAAGTGTGTCAATATTTTGGAGATTAATTCTTTGTCAGTTGTAGTAACAGTGGTAAGAGTGGGCACTCATGTTCCTGATTTTAGAGGTAATGCTTTCAATTTTTTGAGAAATGTCCCTTTAGCTCTTTTGCCCACTTTTTGATTGGGTTGTTCATTTTTCTGGTATTGAGCTTCATGAGCTGCTTGTATATTTTGGAGATTACGTGTGTCAGTATTATGCTGTGAACACACTGGAGTCTCCCCATAAAGACAGACAGCATTAGTAGGATCCACACACAAAACCTGGCTCCTTAAAAGATACAGGGTTATTAAAAAAGGATGACTATGGGAGGGGACACAGGGAAATGAGGCTAAGGGGAAGCAGAGAACAGGGTGGCTCCATCATTACTGTGGGAGCAGCTGTTGTTAGAGGTGTCTGAGCAGCGGTGGGCAAGAGGCCTGTTTGGTTCTGGCGGAAGGCATAGTTCACTATGAGAAAATAACCACAAACCCTCGTGCATCAGAGCATTAGGCAGCTGTACAGAGCCCTCTGTGAGGCATGTAAGGAGAACCTGTCAAAGACTGTGTCACAGGGAAGGTGGACATGGAAGGAACATGGAGGGAAGCCAAAGCACCTTGAAAGAGAGGAACGGAGCTGGAGGATTCACTCTTTCTGACTCCAGACTATATTGCAAAGCTACAGTCATCAAAACTGCATGGCACTGGTGCAAAAAACGGCACACAGACCAATGGAACAGGATAGAGCACCCAGAAATAAACCCATGTACCTATGGTTACCTAATTTATGACAAAGGGGAAAAGAACATACAATGTAGAAAAGACAGTCTCTTTAATAAATGGTGCTGGGCAAACTGGACAGCTACAAGTAAAAGAGTGAAATTACAACATTCTCTAACACCACATACAAAAATAAACTCAAAATGGATTAAATTCCTAACTATAAGACCAGAAACCATTAAACTCCTAGAAGGAAACACAGGCAGGACACTCTTTGCCATAAATTGCAGCAATATTTTTTCGGATTTGTGTCCAAAGGCAAAGGAAACAAAAGCAAAAGCAAACAAATGGGATTTAATGAAACGTAAAAGCTTTTGCACAGCAAAGGAAACCATTGACAAAATTGAAAAGACAACCTACTGGATAGGAGAAAATGTTTGCAAATGATATGACTGATAAGAGATTAATATCCAAAATATTGGGTTGGCCAAAAAGTTCTTTTTGGTTTTTCTATAATACAGGCCCCACGTGGTTGGGTGGATGGAAAGTGGAGGGCAGGACCCCATGCCTGGGGAGCAGCATGGTACTCACAGTTGGGCACTGCTGATTCTTAAACACGACCTTGAAACTGTTATAGACCGTTCCCGGGACGATCGGGGTGAAGATGACGGGCACCTTGATGGAGCTGAAGGGGCCTATGTCCCCCTCTGTTATCTGCAGGGAAGAGAGGCGGCAGGCTGATCAGCCTTCACATTCTGGTCAAGGTACCTCCCATGGCCTCACCGTGGCCAGTCCCCGTGTGGGTGCAAGGTGGCAGCAGCCTTGTGTGCACTTGCTCTCCTGATGACCTGGTCCTTGCACACACACTTGAACACACATGAACGCACACACAGTGCACATGTGGACACACACACATGGACACACACACACACATACGTGGACCCCACCCCCACCCCTGCCGCTCTGGCCAGGGAGGCCCCACGTGGAAGTCTCCTCTGTGCTCAGCTAAACAGGGGCACCCAGGTGTGCTTCTTTGGCTCTGGGTCTGACTTAGCTCAGTCAGGGATGGGGTGGCCAGATATGGGTTGAGATAGCTATCACCCAGAGGCTGCAAGTCCGGTGACCAGACTAGTCTCATCCAGCTCTGGTCAGATGGACAGGCCACCCCAGGGTTGGAGGAAGGCGGGCCTTGCTGACCTCTCCCAGCGAGAACTCCATCTGTTCCTCATTGGGAGGTATAGTCATGATGGTGGTCAAGGTCACGCCCTCTGATTCTGGAAGAGAAGGGGGTTCACAGGTGAGGCTGGCCAGGCCAGGAGAGCTGCAGCACCAGGGCCCCTTCCTCTCCCAGACCAGGTGCTGTCCTGGAGTTTGTGGAGGCCACCTCAGCCCTCCTGAACAGATGGCTCATCCTGACAATATCACGTGCTGCCCCCACCCACCTGTCCCCAGGGCTGGCGAGGGCCCTCACAGGGGGCACCCTCACCCAGGCAGGGCCTCTACCCTTCCCCCTGACCCAGCTCTGCAAAGAAGGGCCACGTGGTGGCACAGGAGGACCAGAGTGGAGTGGGGTTGTGCCCCAGGCCTGGGCAGGGCGTCCTGACCTTTCTGTGCCAGGACAGGGGTCACAGGGCAGTAGGGTCAGTGCAGGTAGACAGCCTGGCTCTTTGGCACAAGAGGCTGTCACTGTGGCCCCAGGTTTACACGGATGTGTTTCCACTCTCGCAGCTCCCATGGCCATCTCCTGCATGGGGGCCTTGGGAACTCAGGGACCCCCAACTTCAATGCCATGTGTGATCCCAGACCTGGGGTTTCTTGGGTGGACTCAGACAGTGGGCACTGTGGCTTCTGGAGTGGGAGGCCTGGGTGGGAGAAGGTCCTGAGTTGCTCAAAATGGCCTAAGAGCAGCATGTCTGAGAGAGGACAGCAGAGAAGAGTGGGGAGGCTGAGAAGTGGACCACCTGAGGCTTTGCTTCAAGGCAGGAGGAGCTGAAAGTGGACTTGAGAAGTTTGTATAAAGAGGAGAGAATGGTAGAAAGCTGTGTGAGGGCTCAGTCATGTTGGGGTGGGGGGGAGGATGGGGGGGGCAGGCTGGGATGGTAGGGGGAGGGGGGCTGCCAAGTCCTGGAAAGGTAACACAGTACCCCATCTAGCCTGTTTTCACAGTTGTTTGGCCTTGTCTGTATGGATGTGCTCTAAGTGGCTCCTGGAATCTGTCCTCTGGGGCCCTCTGACCCAACCTGCAGCCCCTCTGCCTGTCACACGGCTGGGACTCTAGGCCGCTGTGCTGAGGGGCCCAGGGCTGCATGCTGAGTGCCGCCTCTCTGTCCATCACATGGCTAGGACTCGGGGCCCCTGTGCCAAGGAGCCCAGGGCTGCATGCTGAGTGCAGGCCATGGGCCCAGCTCACCAATGGGGTGCCCCTCCTCTTGCTCCTTCACGTCCAGCTTTCCAGACTCCTTCTGGCTTGGTACATCTGTAGGGGATGACTCATTGCCCTCCGTCTGATGTTCAGAAAAACTGGTGGTGATTTTATCATAAAAACTTTTGTCTTCATATATGAAGATACTACTCTGAAAAGAGAACATGATACCTTTAGTGCAGTCCATTTGCCTTTCCCATTAGCTGTCCAGATCCGCCATCCCTGAGGTGCCAAATTGAGAGCCTGGTCATGATCTGGGCTGGGGACCACAGGATCCTGCATGACCCCCTTGGCAGCTCTCCATTAACCTGTGCTGAACTTGCCTGGGGCTCAGGGCCTCCTCTAACGCAGGTGGTTTCCTCCTCAGACCCCTCCTAGAGACTCTGCACACAGAATTCCTTCAGGACACCTGCTGCTCTCCACTGTGAGCTTGGGCCCCCCCAAGCTCCAGCCCAGAGCTCTCCTGACTTTGGCCCAGACCCCTGCAGACTGACTTCATTTCTGCTCCTTTCCCAGAGGGCACTGACCCGCAGGCCTCTCCCCTGGGCTCAGGAACAGACTGGCTGAGTGCCTGCTGCGTGTGACTCAGGGTCCATGGGGGACATGCAGGGTGTTGCCCTGGTGGAGCTGCTGTCCAGCTGCTCAGACACTCACTGAGACAGAGAGCCAGTGCCTGTGGAGAGCCTGAGGGCCTGGGCGCTTGTCCTCCCTCCATAAGCCTGGCTCCTGTGCCCCCTCTTCCCTCATTATCCCATGATCTGGGTTCACACCCCAGTCCCAACCTCTGTTGCAGCAGCTGGCCCATGTTGCTGTTCAGGGGACTTCTGCCTTCTCTCTCTCCAGGGGAGACCCTTCTAGGACCTTTGCTGAAACCCCTTAATGCAGCAGAGAAAACAGACTAAGTGCTTTTTATAGGAAAGTTTCAACTAACTTAGACATATATTTTGAGGCAAACTTTCTCTGTGCTCACCCCCAAATGATCACCACCCCCTTCCATGTCCACTGGCTATTTTGGAAGTTGTCTCCATGGATGGGGTCTCTCCTGTTTCTGTTTCCTTGGCAGCATGTGCACAGCCTTTCCGTGAGAGGACCAGGGCCTCCCTCATACTTTTGAGAGAGGTATGGGTGCAGGGCAGGGTTTGCTGAGCTTTTCAGCCTGGGGTCTGGGATGTCCCCACCCTGAGAATGCTTGGCCACTGCCTTGCCAACACACATGACAGGGGACAGTGTCCTGCTGCCAAGGTTGCTCCCTACAGAGTTTGAGCACTTCCAGATGGACTGGAGGCTGTCCTGCCACCCCTCCTCGTCCCACTCACATCAACAGGCTCCTTTGACTCATGGCCCACTTCACACTCATGGGACTGTATCTTGGGCAGGAGATACCACGTGCTGCCCTTGGCTGAGCAGCCACAGCATTGACCAGGAGCAGCAGCACACTCACTAATTTTACGGCCGACTGGGTGGTGTCCATCTCACAGGACTCTGATGCCAGAAGAAATCTGAATTTGGTGCCCAAGCCCCCAGTGTTGGTCAGCGTGATGGTCCGGATTGCAGTCTCACCCACTGTGTAGCTGCCAAAGTCGATGAGCTCCTTGTCGAGGGACAGCTGCCAGAAGACCTTGAGTGAGATAGGGTGACCAGAGCAGGTCTCCTCTCCCACCTGTCACCCCACAGACGAGGGGACACGGAGCTCTGACCCTGTCCTCACACTCATGGATAAGGTCTGCATCTGGCTCCATGGGGGAGAGGCAAGGTCTCTGCACCACTCGTGAACACAATTCACATGCCAGAAATCATAAACTTGTGTATTGATCATGACATTGGGGAGCACCTGAGTCCAATTTTTTAAAAATCAAGCCAGCTAAAAAGAAATGAGCTATCAAACCATAAAAAAACATGGAGGAAACTTAAGATGTGTATAGCTACATAAGTGAAAGAAGTCTGTCTGAAAAGTTTTCAAACTGTATGATTCCAACTATACAGCATTCTGGAAAAGGCTAAACTATGGAAACAATAAAAAGATCAATGGTTGTATATTAATAAAAGATTCACCATAGCAAGAAGATATAACAATTATAATCAGTTATGCATCTGGCAGACTATCAAAAATACATGAAGCAAGAACTGAGGAAATTGAAGGAGAAATATATAGCTCTACAATACTCTTCTCATAATGAACAGAACAACCAGACAGAAGATAAGTAAGGAAATACAGAACTTAAGTAGCACAATAAACCATGGGATCTAACAGATGTGTACAGAATACTTCACCCAACAACAATACATATATTTTTGTCAGGTGCACACAAGACATTTTCTAGGATTGACCATAAGTTAGGCCACAAAAGACTCAACAGGCTTTAAAAGAGAGATATCATACAAAGTATCTTCTCTGACCACAACAGGATAAAGTTAAAAATCAAAAACATAAAGAAAACAAGAAAATTCACAAAATTATGGAAATTAGGCAAAAAATCAAAGATGAAATCACAAGAGGAATTATAAAATAAATAGAGATGAATGAAAACAAAAACACAATACACCAAAACTCATGGGATGCAGTGGAAGGGGCACTGAAGGGGAAATTTATAGCTATAAAAACTTACATTAATAAATAAGACAGATCTAAAATAAACAATTTATGTTTACAACTCAAGAAATTAGGAAAAGAACAAACTAAACTCCAAAACTAGCAGACAAAATAAAATAAGGATCAGAGCAGAGATAAAGTAGAGAATAGAAAAATAATAGAGAAAATTAATGAAACCAAAAGTTGGTTATTCAAAAAGATCAACAAGATCGACAAACTTTTGCCTAGATGGACTAAGAAAATAAACACTGAAGGTAGTAAAATCAGAAATGAAAATGGGGACATTAATACTGATTCTGCAGAAGTAAAAAGAATTCTAAGAAAGTACACGGGCTTCCCTTATGGCTCAGCTGGTAAAGAATCCACCTGCAGTGTGGGAGACCTGGGTTTGATCCCTGGGTTAGGAAAATCCCCTGGAGAAGGGAAAGGCTCCTCACTCCAGTATTCTGGCCTGGAGAATTCCATGGACTGTATAGTCTATGGGGTCACAAAGAGGCGGACATGACTGAGTGACTTTCACTTTCATTTCAAGAAAGTACTACCCTTGTACCAACAAACTGGATAACCCAGATGAAATATACAAATTCCTAGAAACACAAAACCTTCCAACACTAAACCACAAAGCGATAAGACAATTTGAATAGACCTATAACTAATAAGAAGACTGATTCTGTAATAAAACATTTCCTGACAAGGCCTTGACCTGATGATCAGAATGTGCATTGCAGGGTCCCAGGAGGAGGAGAGAAAAGGGCTGGGGGAATATTAAAAAAAAAAAAAACAATGGCCGAAAAAGAGGGGCAATCGACAGTAACACAATAATAGTAGGGGACTTTAATATCCTACTTATACCAAAGGACAGATCATCAAAACAGAGAGTCAATAAGGAAACACAAACCTTAAACGAAACATTAGTCCAAATGGACCTAATTGATATACTCAGGACTTTCCATCCAAATGCAGAAGAATACGCCCTCAAGTGCACACGGAACCGGGATAGACCACATGTTGGGCCACAAATCAAGCCTCAGTAAATTTAAGAAAACTGAAATTGTACCAAGTATTTTCTCTGATCACAATGTTGTAAGACTAGATATCGACTATAGGGAAAAAAACTGCAAAAAACAAACTCATGGAGATTGAACAATACATTACTAAACAACAAAGAGGTCACTGAAGAAATAAGAAGGGAAATCAAGATTCCTAGAAACAAATTACAATGAAAACACAAGGACCCAAAACCTATGGGATTCAGCAAAAACAGCTCTAAGAGGGAAGTTTATAGCAACACAATCCTACCTCAAGAAACAAGAAAAGCATCAAATAGACAACCTAACTCTACATCTAAAGCACCTGGAAAAAGAAGAACAAAAAACCCCCAATGTCAGCAGAAGGAAATAAATCATAAATTTCTGAGCAGAAATAAATGAAAAAGAAATGAAGGGAATACTAGCAAAGATTAAAAGCAAAAAAAAAAAAACTAAAATCTGGTTCTTTGAGAAGATAAACAAAATTGACAAACCACTAGCCAGACGCATCAAGAAAAAAGAGGGAGAAAAGTCAAATCAACAAAATTAGAAATGAAAAAGGAGAGGTTAAAACAGACAATACAGAATACAAAGGATCATAAAAGAATATTATGAGCAATGATATGTTAACAAAATGGACAACCTAGAGGAAATGGACAGATCCTTAGAAAAGTTCAACCTCCCAAGACTAGACCAGGAAGAAACAGAAATTATGAACAACCCAATTAAACACTGAAATCCAAACAGTGATTAAAAATCTCCCCAAAAACAAAAGCCAGGACCAGATGACTTCACAGGGGAGATCTGTAAAACATTTAAAGAAGAGCTAATGCCTATTTTTCTGAAACGCTTCCAAAATCTGCAGAGGAAGGAACATTTCCAAACTCATTCTATGAGGCCCCCATCACCCTGATACCAAAACCAGGCAAAGACAACACACAAAAAGAAAATTACAGGCAAATATTACTGATGAATATAGATACAAAAATCCCCAACAAAATTTTAGCAAACATAATTCAACAACATGTTAAAAAGCTCATACACCATGATCAAGTCAGGTTTATTCCAGGGATGCAAGGATTCTTCAACATATGCAAATCAATCAATGTGATACACCATATTAACAAACTGAAAGATATAAACCATATGATCATCTCAATAGATGCAGAAAAAAACCTTTGACAAAATTCAGCACCCATTTATGGTAAAAAAAAATGCTTCAAAAAATGGGCAAAAAAGGAACGTCAACATAGTAAAGGCCATATATGATAATCCCAAAGCAAACATTATTTCCAGTGGTGAAAAACTAAAAGCATTCCCTCCAAGATCAGGAACAACACAAGGGTGTCCACTCTCACCACTATTATTCAACATAGTTTTGGAAGTTCTAGCTATGACAATTAGAGAAGAAAAAGAAATAAAAAGAATCCAGATCAGAAATGAAGAAGTAAAACTCTCATAGTTTGCAGATGACATGATACTATACATAGAAAACCCAAAAGAAACTATCAGAAAATTACTAGTGAATTCAGCAAAGATGCAGAATACAAAGGTCAATACACAGAAATCACTTGTATTCCTATACACTAACAATGAAAAATCAGAAAGAGAACTTAAGTAATCAATTCCACTCACCGTTGCAACAAAAAGAATAAAATTTCTAGGAATAAACCTACCTAAGGAGACAAAAGAACTATATATGGAAAAGTATAAGACACTGATGAAAGAAATCAAAGATGACATAAACAGATGGAGAGATGTTCATGTTCCTGGGTAGGAAGAATCACTATTGTGAAAATGGCTATACTACCAAATGCAATCTACAGATTCAATGTGATCCCTATCAAATTACCAATGGCATTTTTCACAGAACTAGAACAAAAATTTTCACAATTCATATGGAAACACAAAAGATCCTGAATAGCCGAAGCAGTCTTGAGAAAGAAGAATGGAGCTGGAGGAATCAACCCTCCTGACTTCAGATTATACTACCAAGCTACAGTCATCAAGACAGTATGGTACTAGCACAAAAACAGAAATATAGACCAATGGAACAAGATAGAAAGCTCAGAAATAAACCCATGCACCTATGGGTGCCTTATTTTTTGACAAAGGAGGCAAGAATATACTATGGGGCAAAGACAGCCTCTTCAATAAATGGTGCTGGGAAAACTGGACAGACAGCTACATAAGAATGAAATTAGGACAGTTCCTAACACCATACACAAAGATAAACTCAAAATGAATTAAAGACCTAAATGTAAGACTAGAAACTATAAAACTCTTAGAGGAAAACATAGGCAGAACACTTGCTGACACAAATCAAAGCAAGATCTTCTACGACCCACCTCCTAGATTAATGGAAATAAAAACAAAAGTAAACAAGTGGGACCTGATTAAACTTAAAAGCTTTTGCACAGCAAAGGAAACTAAAAGCAAGGTGAAAAGACAACCCTCAGAATGGGAGAAGGTAATAGCAAATGAAACAACTGATAAAGGATTAGTTTCCAAAATATACAAGCAACTCATACAACTCAATACCAGAAAAACAAACAACCCAATCAAAAAGTGGGAAAAAGACCTAAACAGACATTTCTTCAAAGAAGACATACAGATGGCTAACAAACACATGAAAAGATGCTTAACATCGCTCATTATGAGAGAAATGCAAATCAAAACTACAATGAGATATCACCTCACACTGGTGAGAATGGACATCATCAAAAAGTCTGCAAACAATAAATGCTGGAGAGGGTGTGGAGAAAATCGAATCCTCTTGCACTGTTGGTAGGAATGTAAATTGATACAGCCACTATGGAAGATGGTATGGCGACGCCTTAAAAAACTAGGAATAAAACCACCATATGACCCAGCAATCCCACCCCTAGACATATACCCAGTTCAGTTCAGTCGCTCAGTCGTGTCTGACTCGTTGTGACCCCATGAATCACAGCACGCCAGGCCTCCCTGTCCATCACCAACTCCCGGAGTCTACCCAAATCCATGCCCATCGAGTTGGTAATGCCATCCAGCCATCTCATCCTCTGTCGTCCCCTTCTCCTCCTGCCCCCAATCCCTCCCAGCATCAGGGTCTTTTCCAAGGAGTCAACACTTCTCATGAGGTGGCCAAAGTATTGGAGTTTCAGCTTCAGCATCAGTCCTTCCAATGAACACCCAGGACTGATCTCCTTTAGGATGGACTGGCTGGATCTCCTTGCAGTCCAAGGGACTCTCAACAGTCTTCTCCAACACCACAGTTCAAAAGCATCAATTCTTCAGTGCTCAGCTTTCTTCACAGTCCAACTCTCACATCCATACATGACCACTGGAAAAACCATAGCCTTGACTAGATGGACCTTTGTTGGCAAAGTGATGTCTCCGCTTTTTAATATGCTATCTAGGTTGGTCATAACTTTCCTTCCAAGGAGCAAGTGTCTTTTAATTTCATGGCTGCAATCACCATCTGCAGTGATTTTGGAGCCCAAAAAAATAAAGTCTGACACTGTTTCCACTGTCTCCCCATCTATTTCCCATGAGGTGATGGGACCAGATGCCATGATCTTAGTTTTCTGAATGTTGAGCTTTAAGCCAACTTTTTCACTCTCCTCTTTCACTTTCATCAAGAGGCTTTTTAGTTCCTCTTCACTTTCTGCCATAAGGGTGGTGTCATCTGCATATCTGAGGTTATTGATATTTCTCCCGGCAATCTTGATTCTAGCTTGTGCTTCATCCAGCCCAGCATTTCTCATGATGTACTCTGCATATAAGTTAAATAAGCAGGGTGACAATATACAGCCTTGACGTACTCCTTTTCCTATTGGAACCAGTCTGTTGTTCCATGTCCAGTTCTAACTGTTGCTTCCTGACCTGCATACAGGTTTCTCAAGAGGCAGGTCAGGTGGTCTGGTATTCCCATCTCTTTCAGAATTTTCCACAGTTTGTTGTGATCCACACAGTCAAAGGCTTTGGCATAGTCAATAAAGCAGAAATAGATGTTTTTCTGGAACTCTCTTGCTTTTCGATGATCCAGCGGATGTTGGCAATTTGATCTCTGGTTCCTCTGCCTTTCCTAAAACCAGCTTGAACATCTGGAAGTTCATGGTTCATGTATTGCTGAAGCCTGGCTTGGAGAATTTTGAGCATTACTTTACTAGCATGTGAGATGAGTGCAATTGTGCGGTAGTTTGAGCATTCTTTGGGATTGCCTTTCTTTGGGATTGAAATGAAAACTGCCCTTTTCCAGTCTTGTGGCCACTGCTGAGTTTTCCAAATTTGCTGGCATATTGAGTGAAGCACTTTCACAGCATCATCTTTCAGCATTTGAAATAGCTCAACTGGAATTCCATCATATCCACTAGCTTTGTTCGTAGTGATGCTTTCAAAGGCCCACTTGACTTCACATTCCAGGATGTCAGGCTCTAGGTGAGTGATCACACCATTGTGATTATCTGGGTCATGAAGATCTTTTTTGTACAGTTCTGTGTATTCTTGCCACCTCTTCTTAACATCTTCTGCTTCTGTTAGGTCCCTACCATTTCTGTCCTTTATTGAGCCCATCTTTGCATGAAATGTTACCTTGGTATCTCTAATTTTCTTGACGAGATCTCTAGTCTTTCCTATTCTGTTGTTTTCCTCTATTTCTTTGCATTGATTGCTGAGGAAGGCTTTCTTATCTCTCCTGGCTATTCTTTGGACCTCTGCATTCAAATGGGTATATCTTTCCTTTTCTCCTTTGCTTTTCGCTTCTCTTCTTTTCACAGCTATTTGTAAGGCCTCCTCAGACAGTCATTTTGCCTTTTTGCATTTCTTTTCCGTGGGAATGGTCTTGATCCCTGTCTCCTGTACACTGTGAGCACAAATCCCTTAGAAAAAATGGAGTAGCCATCATGGTCAACAAAAGAGTCCGAAATGCAGTACTTGGATGCGATCTCAAAAATGACAGAATGATCTCTGTTTGTTTCCAAGGCAAACCATTCAATACCACAATAATCCAAGCCTATGCCCCAACCAGTAATGCTGAAGAAGCTGAAGTTGAACAGTTCTATGAAGACCTACAAGACCTTTTAGAACTAACACCCAAAAAAGATGTCCTTTTCATTATAGGGGACTGGAATGCAAAAGTAGGAAGTCAAGAAACACCTGGAGTAACAGGCAAATTTGGCCTTGGAGTACACAGTGAAGCAGGGCAAAGGCTAGTAGAGTTTTGCCAAGAGAATGAACTGGTCATAGCAAACACCCCAGACCACTAGACCATTCAGGCTTATACCTAGAGGAAACCAAAATTGGAAAAGACACATGTATACCAATGTTCACTGCAGCACTATTTACAATAGCTAGAACATGGAAGCAACCTAGATGTCCATCGACAGATGAATGGATAAAGCAGCTGTGGTATTCCATATATACAATGTAATGCTACTCAGCCATAAAAAGGAATGCATCTGAGTCAGTTCTAATGAGGTGGACAAACCTAGAGCCTATTATACAGAGTGAAGTGAGTCAGAAAGAGAAATATAAATATCACATACTGATACAGACATATGGAATCTAAAAAGATGGTATTGATGAATTTATTTTCAGGACAGCAATGGAGAAACAGACATAGAGAACAGACTATGGACATGAGGGGAGGGGAGGAGGGAGAAGGTGAGATGTATGGAGAGAGTAACATGGAAATTTACAGTACCATACGTAAAATAGATAGCCAATGGGAATTTGCTATGTGACTCAGGGAACTGAAACAGGGGCTCTGTGACAGGCTGAAGGGTGGGATGGGGCCAGATGGGAGGGAGGTTCGGGAAGGAGAGGACATGAGTGTACCTATGGCTGATTCTTGTAGATGTATAACAGAAAACCACAAAATTCTGAAAAGCAATTATCCTTCAATTAAAAAAAATTTTAAAAAATGGTCGAAAGTTCCCCACCTTCGATGAAAGACATGATTACAAACACCCAAGAGGTTCAATAACCTCTGAGGAGGATGAATTCAAAGAGACTTGTGCTGAGACACCTTGTAATCAGACTGTTAAAGGCCAGAGAAAAAGTGAGAACCTTGAAAGTAGGAGGAGAGAAATGATTTGTCACACACAAGGGAGCCTCAGTAAGATCATGGCAGATTTCTCAAAAAACACCTTGGAGGAGAGAGGGCCAGGAGCTGATCTGCTCCAGGAAGAAAAATGTCAGTCGAGAATTCTAAACTTTCAAAACTGTCCTTCAGGGGCTTCCCTGGTGGCTCAGTTGTAAAGAATCGCCTGTCAGTGCAGGGGACAAGGGTTCAATGCCTGGCCCGGGAAGATCCCACATGCCACGGAGGAACTAAGCCCATGCACCAACTACTGAGCCAATGCTCTAGAGTTGCAACTACTGAGCCCACGTGCCATGACTACTGAAGCGTGCACTCCTAGAGCCCATGCTCCACAACAAGAGAAACCACCACGATAAGAAGCCTGAGCACCACAACGAACAGTAGCCCCATTTACTGCAACTAGAGGAAAAAGCCTGCACAGCAATGAAGATCCAGCATAGGCAAAGATAATTAAATAAATAAAATCATCAAAAAAAAAAAAACCTGTCCTTCAAAAGACAGTCCCAGATGGACAAGAGCTGCAGGAGTTCTGCCTGCAGGAAATGCCTCAGCCCGTCGGGCAGGCGAGAGGAAAGGACCCCAGACAGTAACCCCGGGCTCTGGAAAGGAAGACACGCAGTGCTGGTGTCAAAGTCATGATGGTTTGTAACAGCAATTTTAGTTTCCTACACGATTTAAGATGCTAACATAGTCTTTTAAAAAGCATTTTTTAGCCTAAAAGCTCATGTTATTGTAACTTTGGTTTATAACTCCATATTTTGCTTTCTGTAGAACTAAGAAACTGATGTATCTACAAATTTCTATTTGTGTTACTGGACATGCAAGTAATACAAGTAATTTTGTGACATCAACAACTGATCCGAGTGGGACAAAGCTGTAAAGGAGTGGAGTTTTCGTGAGCTGTTAATGTCAGACTAATACAAACTCAGATAGGATAGTTGTGACTTTAGGATGCTAAATGTAATCCTACCACAAAGAAGATACACAGAAGGGAATGAAAAAGGAATTTGAGCATTTCATAACATAAAGGTCAGTTAAACATAAAGATGACAGCACTGCAGGAGATGAGGGACAAAAGAACTTACAGGGCATGAAAACAAACAGCAAAACACCAAAAGCAGAGCCCTCCACAGTACTTAGCCTCAAAAGGACATTCTGACACGGGTTGCAGCATGGATGGACCTGGAGGGCACTGCACTCAGTGAAAGAAGCTGTTCACAAGAGGAGACATGCCCTGTGATCCCACTTACATAAGGTACTTAAAGTCATTAAGTTCGCAGAGACAGAAAGGAGAATGGAGGGTGCCAGGGGCTGGGGGAGAGTAGGGAGTGAGCGTTTAACAAGAAGAGCTCTAGTTTTGCAAGATGGAGACTCTGAGACAGATGGTGGTGAGGGCTCACAGTGCTGTGAATGTATGTAATAACCCGGGGCTGTGCACTTACAGGCAGTTAGGGTGGTATATCTATGCCATGTGTGGTGCTGGTGGTGGTGTAGTCACTAAGCCGTGTCCAGCTCTTTTGACCCCATGGACTAAAGCCTGCCAGGCTCCTCTGTCCATGGCACTTCCTACATATATCATGTCTAGGTGTGTATTTGACTAGAATTAAAGCCTGAAAGAAAAGAGACTTAAGAGCATAATAATCAAATGCAATATGTGAGCTTGATTGTACCTCAGCTCAAAAAACCACAATTGTAGAAGGTGGTTTGGGGACAACTCAGTACATCTGAATGTGGACTGGGTGGGAGGTGATGACTAGGAATGTGGTTAATTTTATTTGAGACGCTGATTTTTTTTAAAATTTCTTTTTTCTTTTTTTTGGTTAGCGATGAGAGGCTGACTGCACCCGAGGCCAGCTGACCACGTAAGAGGCCCGAGACCCCACAAGAAACCCAGTTTGGTGGTTTGGACCCGCCACGAAGGGTGCTTTTGCACTTGGCCCTGTTATTCGTGGCGGCTCTGTTCTATGGTGGTGGTGGTTTAGTCGCTCAGTCGTGTCCGACCCTTGCGACCCCATGGACTACAGCCTGCCAGGCTCCTCTGTCCATGGGATTCTCCAGGCAAGAATACTGGAGTGGGTTGCCATTTCATTCTCCAAGAGATGCTGATGTTTTATAAGGATGGTTGTTGAACATTAGGAAATTGCTGATTCATTCTGAAGTGGACCAGGTAAGCAGAGAGATAGACAGAAGAAGTGACCATGGCAAATGTTGACAGTGACTGGATTCAGGAAGTGATTATATGGATACACACTGCATTCTTTCTGCTTTTCTTTAATACGAAAATTTTCTTAATTAAAAGAAAATATCAATTCCATGTAACAAAGGAGATTACAAACAAAATGAAAAAGCAGCTCATGGAATGGGAGAAAATCATTACAAATCACATTGATAAGGGGTTGATATCTAAAATATGTAAAAAATTCACACAACTGAATAGCAAAAAAACAAACCTACCCAACCAATATGATTTAAAAATAGGCAGAGGAATTGAATAGATATTTTTCCAAACAAGACATACAAATGGCCAACGTGCACATGAAAGGTCCTCATGAAAGCATCACTGATCATCAGGGAAATGCAAATCAAAACCACAGCTCCGTGTTGTCTTGTACCGTTAGAATGTTGTTGCTGTTTAATCACTGAGTTGTGTCTGACTCTTTGCAACCCCAAGGACTGTAGCCTGCCAGGCTTCTCCGTCCATGGGATTTCTCAGGCAAGAATACTGCAGTGGATTGCCACTTCCTTCTCCAGGGGGTCTTCCCTACCCAGGGATCAACCCTGCATCTCCATGTGTCCTGCATTAGCAGGCAGATTCTTTACCACTGAACCACCAGGGAAGCCATACCATTAGAATAGCTATTATCAAAAAGAAAGAAGTAATAAGTGCTGGGAAGGATGTGGAGAAAAAGGAACCTTGTGCACTGCTGGTAGGAATGTAAATCGGTGCAGCCACTGTGGAGAACAGTATGGAGACTCCTCAAATAATTAAAAACAGAATTACAATATGACTCAGTGATCCCAGTTCTGGGTATTCATTCAAATGAATGAAACCAGTATCATCAGAAGAGTTGTCTGCATGCTCATATTCACTGTAGCACTATTTACAAAAGCCAAGACGTGAAAGCAACCTAAGTGTCTATCGACAGATGGATGGATAAAGAAATGAAATTGTGATGCATATAAAATGGAATATTATTCAGCCACAAAAAGGAAACCTTGCCATTTGGGACAATGTGAATGGCATTATGGCACGTGAAATAAGTCAGGTAGAAAAGATGGGTACTGTATGATTACACTTACAGTGGAATCTGAAAAAAAAATGGAGCTCACAGATACCAAAAAAAAAAAACCCAGAAGTGGTTCCAGAGGCGGGGGTGTGGGTGGTAGAATGGGTAGAGGGATCAGAAGGCACAAGCTCCAGTTACAAGCTCTGGGGATGTGAGAGCTGCATGGTGACTATAGTTTACAAAAGAAACCCATCAGGTGACACCACAGAGCTTCTGGGAGGAGCAGGTCTCCTGAGACGAGTCCGAGGGTCTCCTCTGACCCGGGGGTCCTACAAGCTGGGTGCTGCCCTACGCAGACTCTCTGAATGTTTGCAACATGGGCGTGGGTACCCACTTCCCCAGACAGCAGCCTCAGACCCACCCTCCCCCCACACCCCCAATGCTCAGCACAAACTCACAGAGCATTTCTTTGTTGAACATTTCAGTGGAACAGAAAATCTGCCTGTCTGAGCCAGAAACGAGACATTTCCTTCCAGATCTTTGTTTATCTAAAAAATAAAACCCCCGACCACCCACACATTTGCAGCTTCCGTGTGACACGTGCTATCTGGACAACCCACCCCCCACTGCTGCCTAAGGGAGGGGCCTGCAGCCCATCCCACTGGACCCGTGGGCAGCCGCGGTCACACTTGCTGCCCAGGGATGCAGAAGGGTCTCTGTGTCACCCTGTCTGAGCTGAGGAAGAGTCTCCAGCATGTTTTGGAAATTAGCCAAGTGGAGGCCACGTCACTCCCTCTGCATTGCAGCGCGTCCTTCCTCCATCACAACATCCTGTGGAGCCTGGGGCAGCGGAGACCTCGATTCCACCCACCACCCTCTCGAAATGGTACAAAATCCCTTTTTCCACAGCTTGGTTTTTGGACTGACACTCACCATGGGCTTGAAGGTGACAAGCACTTCGCAGGACATGCCAGCTGATAGCGGGCCTGGGGGGTCAAAGCTGCAGGAACAACAATGGAGCAGGGCTGAGCCTCCTACCTTCATAGACAACAGCTGGGTTGAAGCCACTGTCCCAGATAGCCAGTGCCAGGGCAGGCCGTCAAGAACCTCCTTCTTGCCCTGTCCTAGGGCCTGAGTCCCTGCTGCCTCCCTGGGGCTCAGTCCACAGGAGAAGCTTCAGGGACATCTGAGTGTCAGTTGTGGGAAGGGAGGGAGGGAAGGAGGGGAGGGGGAGGGGAAAGGGAAGGGGGGACGGAAGGAGGGGCCAGTCCCAGAGGGTGCAGATGCTGTGGGGTGAGCAGCAGTCATGGTTCCCTGGGGGCATAAGCCAGGCCTGGAACAAAGGGTCTAGGACTTTGGTTTCAAGGTGAGGGGGTGTGAGCCAGGCAGGGAGCTGGGACTGAAGGCGCTGCATTCAACTGGAGCCATCCGAATCTCACTTCAAGTAAAAGGATCAGGAAAACAGCCCCATGTTCCCAGTGATTCTGGAAGGACTTTGAATTTGTCTGAAAAAAAGGAGCCCCCCACAAAATTGCTAACACAAAACATGAGGTCCATTTTCACAAGCTTGGATTTTACCTCTTGTACTTTGCTTAGAAAACACAAGCAAAAACTTAATATTAAAATCTGTCTCTGGCTGGCTTGAGCCCCTTGAGCGTCCCAGGGGCTCAAGGCAGAAGCAGACCCGAGCTCCTCGTGTTGGGAGGGAAGTGTTCTGGTGTCAGACTAACAGAGTCCCAGACTGGCATCTTGCCAGTGGGTGGGTCAAAACCCAGACTTGAAAGCTGCGCACAAACCGACAGGGACATGGCAAGGGGCAGGGCCAGACCCCAGGACCTCAGGCGGTAGAATTACTGAAAGGAGACTTTTACAGACAGGAGAAAAGAACCAGAAATATCAGCTCATCTGAAAGGGAGCTTGGGACTTTCAGAAATGAGGAATATGGCAACTGGAATTGGAAATTAAATTAGCAATTTCAATGGCTGATTAGATACCATCAAAGAGAGAAAAAGTGAATGAAGGGACAGACCCCAGAAACTTGCTCAGAGAGATAACGGTGAAGGGGAGGGGGGAGGCAGTGTGATACAGGTGTCAGGAAGTGTGGGGGTGCAGAGCAGACAGGTTTCAAGTCAAGCACACAGAGGGCCGGTCCGTGAGGATGGATGGGGACAGTGTGTGAAGGGCCAGAGTGGAGAGATGTCCACAGTTGTTGGCAGAGCCTGACCAGGAAGCACAGGGAGTTCTAAGCAGCTCTAGGAGACAGCGATCCACAGTAGATATGGTGGTGGACATGCTGAACCCCAAGGGCCCAGCGACCTCACGGTAATCAGAGGAGGCTGGATAACCTATGAAGCAGGGGACTGGCCAGAAAGCTGACTTCCAACAGCAACAGCATAAGCCAGCAGACAGAGAGGACTATCCTCGTGGTGTTGAGAGAAAACGCTGCCTGCCCATTAAATGTTCCTGATCCAGGCTGGGGAGGGTGACCACCCGACTATGCACCCCCGCCCACTCCTCCAGAAACCACAGATTCACAGGGAGAACTAGCCACACGGGAAAGCCCCGCTGTCAGCATGCCTGGACAGTGGAGGACGCACTGGTGATAAACATGGAACAAGGGAAGACAGAAAAGGGAGCGAAGATCCTGCGTCTGGCTCACAAGCCGCACAGAATGGACAGCGAGTCCAATGGGGAGACTGACCAGAGCCCCGGCCAGTGGCACAGCCCCAGGAGGCACTGCGGGCAGCGGGCAGGGCCTCGGAGGCTGCAGCTCTCACACAGCAGGAGCCATGCAGACCTGGGTGCTTAGAGCCCGGGGGACCTCCCCACTGGTGACGAGGAGGAGCAGCAGAAGCCAGGAGGGGGAGGAGAAAAAACCCTTAACGAAGAAGTCAAAATGCTTAAGGAGCAGAAGAGAAGAGGGCCGTGCAGAGAGGTACAGTAACGGTCGTTATGAGGAAAATGAGGAAAAACAAAATAGGAAGGAAGAGAGGATTCCAGGGACCAAAAGGGATCACAGACAAGAGGATCCGACTCAGGCATCAGCAGGGTCTCAAGAGAAGAAACCTGAAACTCTGGAGCAGACTGAAAATTTAAACAGAGTTCAAGTACACAGTCCTGAAATAAAAAGGCTTTTCTCTTTACTTTGAGGAGGCACGAGGCCCCCTAGAGAGCTCTCACTCAGAGCCACTGACCTCAAAACACAGAGGAGGAAATGTCAAGCCATTCATCAGGGAAAAGGAGGCTGGCCTGAGGAAGGGGGCGGAGACACTTCAGAAAATGCCCGCAGGCCCCAAGTGTGGTTCAAACAAAGAGGCTCTGGGAGCAGCTGCAGGGACTAAGGCCCCGCCCACAGCTGCCCCACTGCCTACTCCACATGGACGAAGTCCCGCAGGCTCTCCTCCACGCCCACCAGCTTGCAGTAGTTAATCGTGTAGGTGGCGTTGATCAGCGTGATCTTCTTCTTGTACACTTTGCCGACATCAAAGTCCTAGGAAAAGCGAGTGAAAAGTTAATACTCAAAGCTCTCTGGTGGCTGCTTCTCGGCACCTAACAGCCATGCCTGGGAGGCCAGGACATCTCCCTGTTCTCCCAGGACCTCCGCCTCGGGCAGGAGGGGGGTGCCTGGGAACCAGAGGGTGTGGGTCCCCCAGCAAAGGGTTGGGTGGTGCCTGGCTCCTCCAGGGGGACTGGGAAGTTGTGATGTCCCAGCCTCCCTAGGACCAGTGCCTTCCTGGGCTGGTGCCTGAGCCCTTCCATGGGACCCTGTCACCCTCGGTCCCAGGTGAGGACACGTACTGGGACCCTGGGCTCACCTTGAAGTGGATGAACTTGGGCTTGCTGTTGAAGGGGCACCCTCTGAACTCACGCCCTGATGCCACCTGTTTGTGGATCAGCCCACTGCGTAGCCGTTGCACCGTCCGCGCCAGGATGTCCTTGTCCATCTTTGTTCCGCCCACCGGCTTCCGGTCCACGTCCTCCTTGGCTACCTGGGGATTGACAGGGCCATCTGGAAAGCCTGGCCAGGCCTCCCTGAGGGCAGCTGGGGAGTGAGGGACATGAACAGCCAGGGTCACTGAGGCCGCATGGGGCGGAGAGGGAGCCACATGGGGAGGGGGGCATGCAACATCCAAGGTGGGGCACCAGCAAGGTGGTGGGGGTGGGGGACAAGAGGCTGAGCAGAGCCATCCATGACCTAGAGGATTTCTGGAAAATAATGGCAGAGGGGGGTTTTCTAGGTTTTTTGTTCTTGTTCAGTTGCTCAGTCGTGTCCCACTCTTTGCGACCCCATGGACTGTGTAGCACACTAGGCTTCCCTGTCCTTCACCATCTTCCAGAGTTTGCTCAAACTCATGTTCATTGAGTCAGTCATGCCATCCAAGTATCTCATCTTCTGTTGTCCCCTTCTCCTCCTGCCCTCAGTCTTTCCTAGCATCAGGGTCTTTTCCAATGAGTCAGCTCTTCACAACAATTGGCCAAAATATTGGAATTTCAACATCAGTCCTTCCAATGAATATTCAGGGTTGATTTCCTTTAGGACTGACTGGTTTGATCTTGCAGTCCAAGGGACTCTCAAAAGTATTTCCACTACTACACTTCGAAAGCATTTTAAAATTAGGCCAAGAAAAAGTTTTTGAAAATTTCTACAGGAAGCAACATTTTGTCAAGTGGCACAAAGGTGCGGCCTTGACAGTCTCAGTGATTTAGAGAGGGAGCTTCTGGGGGCCTGGCTCTGGTGCCGGGGCTGACCCAGGGACTGGTACCCTCCTGCCTTCTCACTCCGGGATGGAAGCTGGCCTGCTGACCGGTGACCCCTGTGCAGTGGCCAAGTCTGAGTGGGATAGTGCCTAGCTCCGGCCCAGTCAGCCAGGCCTCCTCAGAACCAGCAGAACCAAATGGCGTGGCCCTCAGAATGATGGGAATGAGTTTGCCCACAGATAAGGCCAATGCCCTCCCGGGTGGCCAGAAACAGAGCTGGGGCCAGCATCCTGCTGCGTGCACTGGACACTTGCCAATTTCACGGCTCATGGAGCTATGCCTGCTGGGATGACCACTTCCCTGGACAGAAGGCTGTCAAAGGAAGTGTGAGCAGGCCTTCCAGCCACAGGTTTCCCAGTGGTAAGTGCAGGAATCAGGGCTCACTCCCCCACCCCGAGCCCCAGCCTGCACCTACTGTGTGCGGCCCCTGCCGGCCTGTGTGCTATGGGGGAGGGAGGCAGTCAGGAGGAGCCACGGAGCAGCATCCATGAGCGAGGCCCCAGCAGTCACCAGGACAGGATCAGGGTGGGTAGGGGAGATGGGGCTGTGTCTGTGTCCGAGGAGCTACCTGGAAAGGCTTGTAGTCCTCCTTCCAGAGCCCAGGGATCTCCGGCCAAGCCAGTGTGTCCTCCTCCCCGCCGAGGCTGCTCCCGTCCCCCTGGACAGACTCACTGGAGATGGCCGTCAGCAGTGGAGAGGACTGGTAGGATCTGGGCCTGTTCTCCTGGAGTTGGGGGAGAAAGACAGGGCTCATTCTAGAAAAGAGAACACGCTGATGGGAGGAGGACCCCCAGGACCCCAGGCCCCTCACACACAGATGGGAAGGAGGACCCCGGGACCCCAGGCCCCACTCTACATTGGAGACCAGAGCACACATCATTTGTCACTTCCATTTAAAGTACAAGTGTCTACAAATCATGAAAGCCTTTCTCCAGGGCCCACATATGTGCCAGAATCCCCTTCACAGACCTTTATCTGCTCTTGGGCTGGACCTGGCCTCTGTCCAGGGACATCAGGCTGGAATAGGGATGAAGGTGGAGGTTGAGGTTGCTGCAGGTGAGAGAAAGGCCCCCCATGGAGAAGAGCAGGAGCACTCTGGGTGGTTGGCAGGTGTGAGACAACAGGGAGGAGGCAGCAGGAGGTGCAGGTGGGCGCTGCCCAGGACGGCAGGGCAGAGAGGGGCACTGAGAAGAGTGGAGACCTCGGTGCGGGGGGAGGAGCAACACGAAATGAAGCCTGGGGGCTCAGCCGGCAGCACCCTTGTTGGAGCCAGTGAGCTGGGCCTTCAGGTTGGGGGTGCACAGGGCAGAAGTGGAAGAGCCACCCGGGCTCAGGAGAGGGCCCCGAGATCCCTGTCCCACATCTTCAGGCACAGTTAAGCAGGTCACCGACACGGTGCACATGTAAGGCGGCGAGAGACGATCCTGTTTAGGGTACGCATGGCTGTGGGGTCTGCCTCCCAGGTGGGTGAGGCACCAGAGACCGGGGGCTGCCTGCCTGTACCTGCGCTGTTACCAGGGGAGTCTGCCACCCTGCCTGCCTTGGGAAGGAGCCTCGAGGCCATCCATATCCCTGGTGGTGGGGGTGGGGCATCAGATGCAAGCACCGGGGAGGAAAGGTCCTGGGGCCAGGGCGCTCTCCGTGGTGCTGATCTTGGTTGGCAGGCATGGTCCTGTGCTGCCAGGGCATCCGCTCACCAGGGGACAGCAGGGTGGGGCCTCTGTGCTCTGCCCATCGCAGAAGGTGGCCACATAGCTCCAGGTCTGGTCCCTCAGGCTCCGCTGGCCTGTGGGTCTGGGGGGCTCGGGCCGTGGCCTCCTCCGGTCCTCCACAGCCTCCTCCTTCAAGAGCCGACTCACAATCTCCTGTTTCCTGCGCTTCTGCTCCTCCTCGAAGGCGCTGCAGGGAATGCTGTCTGGGCCGAGAGCCAGACACACCCCCGACCCGAGAGGCTGGGCCCACTGGGCTCCAGGGGAGCAGATGAGGAGGCCCAAGGGTGGCCGGGCCAGAGACCCGGGGCACCAACCTTGGGCTCTTGTGTCCCCGCTCTCCTAGTCCCCAGGCTGCTGGGGCCCAGCTGAGGCTCAGACCAGGGCAGCCTTGGGTGGGAGGGTGCTGCTCCTCACTT
Organism: Cervus canadensis; assembly: GCF_019320065.1. NCBI lineage: Eukaryota > Metazoa > Chordata > Mammalia > Artiodactyla > Cervidae > Cervus > Cervus canadensis. The sequence goes on from NC_057398.1 coordinate 28,967,315, forward strand.
GTCCCTCCCACGTGTCAGGACTGAGAGCCTCAGATGCTGAGGAGCTGCTCCCCGACCCCGGGACTCCTGCAGGCGGGGCAATGGTATGACTAGGGAACACTCCTAGCAGCAGGACCAGGAGGTCACAGGTGGGCAGATGCTAACAGTGACCACAACGGGTAGGGCTAGGAAGCGGGGGTAAGGGAAGAGCCTCCAGCAGGAAGAGGAGACACAGAGCCTACTGTGCAACGCTGGGCTGAGGTGGGAGAGCTGCGAACTTGCTCTAGCATCTTGGGAAGCCCTCCAGAGGACCCTTTTCTCTCAGAGCAGGCGCAGCCTGGGGACCTATGAATGGGGACCTTGAAGGTCCAGGGATTCTGGGGGATGATGGAGTGCAGCATGGACTGAGGCATCACTGAGCACCTGAGACCAAAACGTGAGCCCAGGTTACCCTTGCCTTCCAGGAGGGAGGAGAGGGCCGGTGGGGGCTGGGGTGTGCAGAGACAAAGGAGTGAGCCACTCGTTGTGGGGGCATGCCAGGTGGCAGAGTCAGGAGAGGCTGTGCTCTGAGGCCCAGGAGAGGTACCTCGCATGGGGTGGGGGTGGAGGGGAGATGCAGGGCGAGAGGCAGCCTCACTGGTTGTGGCAGAAGTGCCCCCGCTGTCCTGGGGTGCCCCCAGCATGCTCACCGGTTCTGGGCCTCCAACTCCTGGCGCCTGCGCTGATGGCACAGGTGCTTGAAGGCATCCCCACCTTGGGCCAGGATCGCCTTCTTCTCAGCCTGGGCCTTCTGTTCTGCCAGCTCTGTCTTGGCCTGGCCCCACGCTTGAAATTTCCGGAGCGTTTCCTTGGTAAAGGAGAACATGGAGGCTCCGGCGTCTGCAGGTGTATGCGGGCACACTGGAATTTATGGGGTGGGTGACCTTACACTGTACTAGAGACACAGGTGGTGAGGATGTCACCACCGCTCCTCCCGCACCCCCAGTTGCCTCTCCTGAAAATCCTCCAGGGCTTCCCTTGCAGATCCCTTCTCACATCCCTGGCCTAATTGACCCCCAGGCCCCACTTTCCCCAGGAAGGCCTGGGACCCCAGCACACGGCATGCTGAGCCTGAGAGGCTGTCCAAGGGCAGGTGGGTGCACGCAGTCCCGCCTGGATCCCGGAAGGGCTCCTACCCGGTTGGCAGAGATACTGTTCTTCAGGGCCAGCACTGCGTCCATGCGCCTGCGCATGTGCTCTCGGGTCTCCAGCTCCTCCTTCTGCTCCTGCTCGCGGATCCTGAAGGGAGGGCCTGGTCAGCACTTGAGCAGCCTCAAGGCTGGGAGAAGCCCCAAGGAAACAGCCAAGTGCAAGCGGGAAAGAGAGCTGGGCTGCACATGAGCCGCGAGAAAATGGTGAGATCAATTTCTCTAGACCAGTCCTTGTCTGAAAACAGCAGCTGTCAGCTCAAAACTGAAAACACACAATGACGTGAGGGTTCAATGATAAAATCAAGAGAATTTCAACATAAAGGCCAGTGACCCACTTTCTCAGGCTTGCCCTTGGCGGGGGTGAGGCGGACACAAGGAGACTGGGGAGAAGGAAAGACGTACTTCCCCAATGAGGCCTTCAGGAACCTCAGGGCCTTCCGGTGGTTCTTCTGGGCCTCCTCCACCAGCTTCTGCTGCCGGAGTCCAAGCTCCTTCTGCAGGTGCACGCATCTCCTGCAGGGGCAGGGGGTGGGAAGGATGAGAACATGTGCTGTGGAGAAGAGGGGACAGGAACACGTGCTGTACAGACCCGGAGGGGACTAAGGCCAAATGCATGAGGGAGGACCCTGCACTGTGCCTGGCGGGGTCAGGGATATGGGGACCCCGCAGGTGTCCACGGGCTTAGATTCCACAGAAGCAGGAGATCCGGTGACAGGTAGAGTGGAAGCTGGAGGAAACCTGTGAAGGTGGGATGGGGAACAGGGACCCCCCCTGGGGTGGGAGGTCAGGCCCCCTGGCCTGCGGCACACCTTGTCCTCCTGCTCTGTGCTCAGAAGGGGCTGCCCCTGGGGAGTGGGCAGTGTCAGGCCTCAGGGAGGATGGGCTGAAGGAGTGGCCAGAGAGGAGAAAATGGCTGGGTGTCCAGGAGGAAGCCACTGTCAGGTCAGGGAGTGAGCATGGCTCCAGCCACTCTGGCCGGGGCTGGGAAGGTGGGCCTGGGCGGGCAGGCAGGGGAGGGGGCAGGCAGGACCCCAGGCCTGGACCCACCGGGCCCGCAGCAGCCGGTTCCGCTCTGCCTTCCTCGAGGCCCCCATCTCCCGGTGCAGCTGCTTGGCTGCCCGCTCCTGAAGGCCTCTCCTGGCGGCTGCAGCCTCCTCCTGGGCTGACTTGCGGGCGTCCTCCAGCTGCCCTTCCTGGACCTCGATCTGCCACAGGGCGCTCCTGGCAGGCGGGGGTGTTCACGTCAGCCAGGGGTGGGAGACTGGGCTGCCCCTCTGAGCTGTGGCCACTCCAGGGATGTGGCACTGCATCTGACCGATGACACCTGGGCCCCTCCTGCTCTCTGGGTGCAGGGGAGCAGAGGCCCCACCACATGGCGCCCACCCTCTTACCTGCCTCTTACCATGCCCCACCACCCCCCATGATACAGGCTCCTCGCAGCAGGGTGTTCTGGGGTTTTACTCACTGACGACACCTAAGTGCTGGGATCAACCCCTAAGTGCTGGGATCAGGGTCTGGCACTCAGCAGGTGCTCGGGGACAGTGAGTGACTCTGTCTGAGCTCCCAACCCCCAAGGTCAGGCGCGGCACTCCAGATGGAGTGGCACATGCGCACCCCCGGAGGACGGCCTTGGGGACAGCTGACACTTGCTCTGTGGCCTGCCCACGCTCAGCTGACACTGTGAATTGAGGGGCTCGTCGACATCCCTGTGGCCGGAGGTGCCCTTGATTGTGGGCACACAGACTCCAGCAGCAACACCCAGGGCCCTGAAGGCACATCCCCCTGAGTACAGGTTCAAGGGTGACTTCTGGTTAGCCACAGGCCCGGGACAGGGCTGCCAGGGGTCAGCACGTGACACCCCTGGTGTGGCTGCCATGGGCACAGGCTTGGATACACTGACCCAGAGGTGGTGGCTGGCTTAGGGAAGCACCAAGCAGTGGACAGGTCTATTTATGAAGGCTTGGTGCCCACGGAGCAACGTCCGAGGAAGAACCAGCAATGAGGCCGTGGAGCTGGAAGCTGAAGCTGATGACTGCACCAGAGGACAGAGGGACCACTATGCTGTCCAAGGGTGACACTGACTAGGTCATGGAACTGGGTGGGCTTCCAACAGGAGCCAGGAGAGGCCTGGGCGGCCCCGCTTAGCCGTGACGCAAACGGCAGTGGACTCTGCAGCCATGAAGGAGGTGCCTTGTGGCTGCTGTGTAGGGAGGAGGAGTGGGCGCAAGGCAGGCCGGTGCTGCTAACGGATGGGACGCACGAGGGGACATCTGAGGGGACATCTGATGTGCGTTTTCTTGCATGTAAATTAGACCTTAGCTGATTAGTAAGAAAGTATGTGGGCATTGGCCACGCCCACATGAGGAGGGGCAGGCAGCTGGGCTCCCTGGGTCAGGGCCTGAGGAGCAGGCAGCTGGGCATGGTCATCAGACTAGCACTTGGTGGGAGGAGAAATGAGTGAAAACACAGAGGAAGATGAGCGGCAAGTTTCTGAAGGTCAGAGAAGAGACAGGACAGATCAGACAGGAGACGAGGGTGAGCCTCTGAAGGTCAGAGAAGAGAGAACAGGTCAGACGGGAGACGAGGGTAAGCCTCTGAAGGTCAGAGAAGAGACAGGACAGGTCAGACAGGAGACGAGGGTGAGCCTCTGAAGGTCAGAGAAGAGACAGGACAGGTCAGACGGGAGACGAGGGTGAGCCTCTGAAGGTCAGAGAAGAGACAGGACAGGTCAGGCGGGAGACGAGGGTGAGCCTCTGAAGGTCAGAGAAGAGACAGGACAGGTCAGGTGGGAGATGAGGGTGAGCCTCTGAAGGTCAGAGAAGAGACAGGACAGGTCAGACGGGAGACGACGGTGAGCCTCTGAAGGTCAGAGAAGAGACAGGACAGGTCAGACAGGAGACGACGGTGAGCCTCTGGTTTTGTTGGAGCTGGACTTCCAGGCATGAACTGTTTCAGCAGACACACAGAAGAACATGTGCTTCCCAGTTCTGTCTGAAAGACAGCCTGGAGCAGTGGGTCCCCCTGGTACCCACCCTGGATCCCTAAACACCATTCTCTCCGCAAGACACCAGGTTCTGGGCACACCTGGCAGGTCCAGGGCTGGGAAACAATAAACAAGCAAGCCTAGAACTTGTTATTACCCCCAGAAAGTGCTGGAAGAACGACAAGGAGCCAGCTTGAAAGAGGTACCACTGGCCAAACTGGGTATGATGAGAGCATCGAAATGAATGAAGACGGAGCAGGAACAAGTCACTGAGCAGAAAAGAAGTTGGAGAGTCTGCACTGACACAGAAAGACATGAAGACAGCATTGCTCTATACAGCAGGATGAGAACTCGCACATTTAGAAAGACTCACAGAATTAGAACACTGCTCGCAGGGACCTCCCTGGCGGTCCAGTGGTGAGGATTCTGCTCCCACCACAGGTGGTCAGGGAACTAAGGTGCCACACGCCACACAAAAAAAATAAGAATGAAAATCGCCCTTTGGCAGCCATCATCATAACCGATTCAAGCGAGAAACATCAGTAAATGCAAAACGGGAGCGTGAGAGGGGCGGGGAGGTGCTGTCCAGGTTCACACAGTGCACCACAAGTTCCAGCAAGTTCCCACAGGAAAAGCGTGGCTGTGCAGAAGGAACCCTGCAGACCGCATCTCCATCAAGGGACTGAAATCTACCCCTGCAGAAAAGGGAACAGTGGCCATCAGGACTCTTGCTGGGGGGCACCAGGTGGGGGATCCTAGGCTGCCGTCCTGAGGCGACATCACACAAAGGCAACCTGGGGGGCCCTTCCGGGGGCGGAATCTTCAGAAATATTGAGGTCAGAAGGTCTTTCCTACTGGAAGCAGGACGACCCTCTGTAACCACCCCAGGGGGGACCCTCTTGCTGTAAAGTGTCACCAGATAATGGGGGGAAGGGGGACACTGGGGATTCTTCGTGCTGTTTCTGCAAGTCTTCTGTAAACTTGAAATTCTTTCAAAAGTTAGAAGCTTTAAAAAATGAAATGGACGATACAGTGGACAAAGGCAGAGCTGCCAGGGGTGTCCCAGGCAGGGGAGGAACAGCCCAGGTGCTGGGTGGCGCACAGCGGGGCTGCCAGGACAAGCTCCTGGTGGAGCATCTCTCTAGGGGGTGGGGTCTGGGGGGATGCTTGTAGAAAAGGCGTAAAGATTTAAAAATCATTTTGGTTGTTCCATGGTGGCACAAAGAGCAGAAAAAAAAATCAGAAGAAGCTGATTTCATGGTTCCTAAGAACTCAAACAAACGTGGAGAAAGTGAAAAACACTGAACAAAAAGGGAAGTCTTGACTACCCTTCCATTTTTAGGCAGCTTGAAAGTCAAGTGCCAAGTGTGGTTCTCTGTCTCAAGGCCCCACCACCAGCCCCAGCTGGCCTGGACTCACTCGTTCTGCTGTAGCACCGCCGTCATCCGCGCCTGCAGGTCCCGCTCGTTCTCCAGCTCCGAGCACAGGCGCTGCAACGCTGCCTCCAGGCGTCCCATGGCTGCCCTGGGGACCCCAGGGACGGCGGCAGTCAGGGCCTTGGGGTTGCCAGCCCCCAGCCAGCCATGCCTTCACCTGATTTTTTCACTTGCAGGAGATGAGTGGTCAGCGGGGTGGGCAGAAACGTGGCCGAAGGCAGGCTTCTACTGGGCCTACCCTCACTGATCTGACCACGCTGCCTTTACTGGCTCCGCTGGCCTCTCTAACAAGGATGGGGAGCTGGCTCCTGGTTGCCAGATCCTCAGAGCAGCAGGCACAGCCTGCTTTTGGCCCAGGAAGGACTGAGCATACTCACTTGCCAACCAGAAGCATCTCGAGGACAAAAGCCACCAAGAGACCCCCTTGGCCAAGCCCCCCTTGGTGGGGGCTCGCTTCAAGAAATCCCCTTGAAATTTCTACTTCAAGTCCCTCTGACCCCCAGTCATCTGAGCCCAGTTATGCTCTGATGAATGGGGTGGGTGGGGATGGCATAGGACACACAGATACACCACCCCTGCCCCTAAATACCCCCTCTAAGGGCAGAAGTGGGTGGGGTCATCTCTATGAGAATGGCCTTGAGTGACACTGACCAGATGGCTCTGGTCTGTAGGCCCGTGACCTGGTGCCATCTGGGGCCCTGTGCTGGATGCTCCTCCCCACCCCTACCTAGCCCATCCTGGTGTTCCTGCTCCAGGGCCGTGTGGCTGCTATTTCTATCACTCAGGTCCCAGCCTGTGGGTCGGCTTCTCAGGGAGGGCCCCCTGGACACCTGTATCAAAGTGACCGCCCTTCTGGGTCGTGGCCACCTGCCTCCTGGTGTCTGCTGCTGCTGTCAGATTCCCACAAGGGCAGGAGATGGGTCCATTCCCTTGCCACCCAGGTGCAGTGGGCACTAGATGCGGGTAACAATTGGGTGGACACAGCTCCTTGCTCACACACTGGCCCCAAGGCCCCACCTCCAACCTCTGACCTACATGTTGTTGGCTGCCCTCTCCGCAGCCATCTCGGCAGCCACGCTCTCCTGCTGCTTGACCAGGAGTTCCATCCTCCTTCGACAGGCACGTAGCTCCCCTCTGGAAGTTGAGCCAGAACCAGGGTGAGTGGTCCCGCGTACCCCAGGCCTCAGTCTCCCTCTCCTTGAGTGGGACAGGCCCGGGGCGGCTGACACAGCCTCTCCTCCTCCATCTCACACATTCAGGAGTGAAGTTTCATGTCATCCACACGGCAGTGTCACGGCTGGTCAGATAGAAGTGGAGGGCAGAGAACCCCCACGGCCAGGGCACCCGCACAGCCCGGGGCAGGGGACCAACTGGCCCACTCACCTTGTCTTCTGGATGAAAAGGTCCTTCTCTTCATGCAGCTGGTCCAGGTGTCTCAAGTCCCTGCACATCCGGGAGGCCTGCATTTTTTCCTGGGCCGTCAACCTCAGCTTCTGCTTGTCCTTGCTCTGCTCTATTCCTGGACTTCACGCGGAAAGGACACCTGCCACCCTTGTGTGGGGGCCATGTCCCCCCACCGTACTGTCCAGAACACAGAGGTCCCCTCACCCTGTCCTCACCCGGGTCAGTTACCAGGAGCTTCCCAGGCCGGCCTTCTGCTCAGCCTCCCTTGGGACATAGTCCAGCACAACCTCCGGGTCCTCCAGCTCCTCTGTGTCTAGACGGCAAGCAGGAGAAAGCAGATGAGACCCTCAAGCCTGAGGCTCCTGGATAAATCCTGACAGGTGCAGCAGTTCTCAAAACGTGGCCCGGGGAACCCTTTCTAGGGGTCGGCACGTCAAAGCTATTTTCATAACAATAGCAAGACACTACGTGTCTCTTCCACCCTGAGCTTGGTGAGTGTGGCGTGAAGTTGACAGGGTAACAGTGGTCTCCAAACAGAGGAAATACACTGCAAGTGTTAGACATTTTTTATCTCTCCCTTAAGCAGCAGGAGGAAACAAACTACAAGTATCAGATTTTTTTTCCTTCTCTGTGCAAAATTAAAAGGAGGTTTCTCTTAAAATTCTGTGTGGCCATGATGACACCTCGTTCCACTTGAACTTAACTTTTCTCAAACCTTGAGCTAACCAATGAGTTTTTCTTACATAAATGTTTTTCTTAAACTATGTTAATGAAACTATGTATTTGCTTTGGAATTTGCCTTTCTTCAAAATGGTTCCACCTAAGACTAACTTTTTTCTTTTCTCAAACCTTGGGCTGATAATAGCTCAACAAACCAGTATTCATATTAGTTGTTTTATGACTGGGGGGAGGATACACCTCGGGCTGTCCTATCTCAAAAATGCGTGTTGTGAGAGAGGGGCCTGGTGAAACTCCCTCAGCCTTGAGGTGTGTCTCTCTTATCTGATTAATACCTTTCTAACAGACATAAAACAGCTTGTTAAAACTAGCAAGGGGGGGCACTCTTTCTGCTCCCTTCTGATGTCTATGTCAGAAGCTTTGTCTATCTCTTTTATACTTTAATAAAATGGTATTACACAAAAGCTCTGAGCGATCAAGCCTTGTCACTGGGCCCAGATTAAATCCCTCTCCTCCGGAGGCCAAGAATCCTGGCGTCTTTCACAGCTCAGCAACAACCTTTCAGAGTTTTCCAGAGGCCATATGACACAGGACACCACACCAGACTAGTGAGAGGCAGACATCTGCTCTTAGGCCAGGCTCTGCATGTTACACCCAGCAGGTTCATTACTGCTATTTTAAGTGAGTAAATAAATTTTCTTTTAGCTTTAGTTCTTAATGCAGTAAACATTGAAAGGTATAACTGATGTAAACCAGAGTTCTTTGGGTCTTCAGTAATTTTTTAGAAATATAATGGAGTTTGCTGACAAAAAAGTGTGAGAATTATTGCCTTTGAGAATCACTGCCAATTTCCAGCAAAACACGGCTTATCTCCAGTCCTTCACTAAAGTTCAGCAAAAATGACTGAAAAGAAGTTCTGAAAGGCATGAATCTACAGTCATGAGATGGGGGCAGTAGGAGGGAGAAGGCAGCACAGCATAGGGGCAGGGGCTCTCAGGCATGGAGGTGGGTCCTAGGGGGGCAGGGACATCAGTGTCCCTGTAAAGCTATCCTGCTGGTGTCTAGCACTAGCCCAAACCAAAGCACATCTTAGAGGAACTGCAGATCACAGGACTTTTTTTTTTTTTATCCAAAAGGTTCCAGGAAAATAAAACAAGAACAGATCACATTCAAAGGACTGGAGTAAACATGGCACCGGATTCCTCGACAGAGGCGCAGGAAACCACAGTCGCCACGTTCATGGTCTCAGCCACACGGACCCTTCCTCCAATTAAAGACAGAATACTATAGGCTGCCTTTTCGAGAAAAATGTGAGCTTAAAAAAATGTAGTTTCTGTGAAAAAAAGGGAATTAAAAGGCCCCTATCAAGCCCACCCTGTGCCTTCTGTGCTGTGACATGTATGTTCTTTGTGAGGGGACCCTTTTTAATTACCGTCTTCCACGAGCGGCTTGTCATCCAAAAGCTTCTCGTCTTCTTCCATCCTGGGGCAAAATCAGCTGCAAAAAGTCTACCAAGTACAGAGATGGATTTAAAAAACATTGAAAAAAAAACTGGATTTCAAAGAATTAACCATTTCTCTTCTAAAAAGACATTAAGAAGATGAAGAGAGGCCATAGAATATGAGAAATTATCTGCAGTACACAGATCTGAGGAAGGTCTCACACCTAGAATATTACAGACATGTAAGGATTAGATCAGCAGGAAAGACAGTCTACAATCAAAGACGTAAAGGAGGACCCTCAATGGGTGGGGTGGGGGCAAAGTTGTGGTGCATCAAGACCCACGCCTGGGGGGAACCCCAAATTGAAGGACCATCATAATTGCAGAGGTTCTCCCCAAGGAATGGGGTCCAAGCCCCATGTCAGGCTCCCCATCCTGGGGGTCGGCACCAGGAAGACAGGCCCCTGGACATCTGGCTTTGAAGGTCAGCATGGACTTCCCTTTGGGAGAGGCAGAGGGCTGTGGGAATAGCAACCCCGCTCTTAGAGGACTTGCACAAAGTCCCACACACTCGGGGCCCCAAGCAGAAACAGGAAACTGACAGGAGCCTGGGCCAGACCCACTGCTGACCTCAGGAAACCTCCTGGAGAGGCCGGAGGTGCGGGCAGCTCACCCTGGGAACAGGGACGCTGCCAGCAGCTGTTCTTGGGGAGCTGGCTCCAACATATGGACACAGGGCAGCGAGTGCCACGTCACAATCCTCCCTCCGGCTTATCAGTGCCAAGACCCGGCCCGCACACCAGTGAGCTGACACAACTACTCCAGGACCCCCAGGCCCTGCTGCCAGGCCCACCATTGGCTTGACACCAATTCTGGAAGCCCTGGGCCCCAGCCCTGCCCTCCAATGGGCAGATGCCAGACCAGAACTACCACAGCCCTATGCCATGCCATGTCAGGACCCAGCTTGCCCACCTGCAGGCCAACATCAGCTCCAAGACACCTCAGCCAGCCACCCCAGGATCTGGTCCCACTCACCTGCAGGCCAACATCAGTTTGGGACGCTTCAGCCCCACCCACCAGTGGCATGTATACACACACACACACACACACACACACACACACACATCTGGGCCTCCTTAGTGGCTCAGGTGGTAAAGAATCTGCCTGTGATACAGGAGACTGAGGTTCAATCCCTGAGTCAGAAAGATCCCCTGGAGAAGAGAATGGCTACCCACTTAGTATTCTTGCCTGGAGAATTTCATGAACAGAGGAGCCTGGTGTGCTACAGTCCATGGAGTTGCAAAGAGTCAGACACAACTGGGCAACTAACACACACATATACACACTGCTATATATGAGTCTCATGGTAACCACAAACTAAAAATCTGTAATAGATACATACATACAAAAGAGAAAGGAATCCAGAGAAAACACTAAAGACAGTCATCAAATCATAAGAGAGGAGAACAAAAGAAGAAAAGAACAAAATAGAACTAAAAACACAGCCCTCAAACAACTAACTAAATAGTAAGAAGTACATACCTATCAGTAACTACTTTAAATGCAAATGGACTAAATGCCCTAATTAAAAGACACAGAGTGACTGAATGGGCCCACATATATGCTGCCTCATAGCTCAGCTGGTAAAGAATCTGCCTGCAATGCAGGAGCCTCCAGTTCAATTCCTAGGTCGGAAAGATGCCCTGGATAAGGGACTGGCTACCCACTCCAGTATTTATGGGCTTCCCTAGTGGCTCAGATGGTAAGGAAGCTGCCTGCAATGAGAGAGACCTGGGTTCGATCCCTGAGTTGGGACTGTCTGGGTTGGGAAGATCCCTGGAGGAGGGTATGGCAAGCCACTCCAGTAAAGAGCTTCCCTGGTAACTCAGCTGGTAAAGAAGCCACCTGCAGTGCAGGAGACCCTGGTTCAATTCCTGGGATGGGAAGATTCCCTAAAGAAGGGATAGGCTACCCACTCCAGTATTCTTGGGCTACCATGGTGGCTCAGATGGTAAAGAATCCACCTGCAATGCAGGGAGACCTGGGTTTGATCCCCGGGTTGGGAAGATCCCCAGGAGAAGGGAATGGCTACTCACTCAAGTATTCTTGCCTGGAGAATTCCATGGACAGAGGAGCCTGGCAGGCTAGAGTCCATGGGGCCACAAAGAGTTGGACACAACTGAGAGACTTTCACTTCACAAGAGACTCACTTCAGATCTAGAGACACATACAGACTGAAAGACATGATGGGAGAAAGTATTCCATGCAAAATGGAAATGAAAAGAAAGCTGGGTTACCAGGGACTTTGCGCCCGGGCGCGCTGGGGGAGGGGTCCCAAAAAAAAAAAAAAAAGAAAAGAAAGCTGGGTTATCAATAGTTATATCAGACAAAGTAGACCTTAAAACAAAGACTGTTACAAGAAACAAAGAAGGACCCTACATAATGATCGAAGGATCAAACCAAGAAGATTAACAATTGTAAACAAATATGCACCCAATATAGGAGCCCCTAAAGACATAAAGCAAGTATTAATAGCAACAAACACAAAAGGAGAAACTGATAGTAACACAATAATAGTTAATGTAAGGGGGGACTTTAACGCCCCACTTACATTAATGGACAGGTCGTCCAGACAGAAAATCAATAAGAAAACACTGACCTTAAATGACACATTAGACCAAATGAACTTAATAGATCTATATAAAACATTCCATCCAAAAATAGCAAATAATTTCAAGTGTACAAGAAACAGTCTCTAGGGCAGATCACAGGATAGGCCACATATCAAGTCTCAACAAATCTAAGAAAATTTAAATCATAGCAGGCATCCTTTCTGACCACACAACTATGTGACTAAAAATCAACTACAAGGAAAAAACCACAGGAAACACAAACACGAGGAGGCTAAACAATACACTACTAAACAACAAATGGATCACTGAAGAAATCAAAGAAGAAATAAAAAATTTCTTCTAGGGACAAATGAAAACAAACCAACAAAATCCAAAATCTGTGGGATGCAGCAAAAGCAGTGATAGGATGTAAGTTTATAGACATACAGGTTTACCTTGGGAAACAAGAGAAACCTCAAATAAACAGCCTAAACACACACCTGAAGCAATTAGAGAAAGAACAAGCAAAACCCATTTAGCAGAAGGAAAGAAATCATGAAGATCAGAACAGAAATAAATGAAGTAGAGACTTAAATAAAAAATATCAATGAAACTGAGCTGGTTCTCTGAAAAGATAAACAGAATTGATAAATCTTGAGGCCAACTCATCAAGAGAAAAACAGAGAGGGCTCAAATCTAGAAATCAGAATTTAAAAAGAAGTTACAACCAGAAATACAAGTCAATGCAACAGAATAGAAAGCCCAGAAATAAACTCACACATTTATGGTTAATGATGGTGATTGCAGCCATGAAATTAAAAGACGCTTACTCCTTGGAAGGAAAGTTATGACCAACCTAGATAGCATATTAAAAAGCAGAGACATTACTTTGCCAACAAAGGTCCGTCTAGTCAAGGCTATGGTTTTTCCAGTGGTCATGTATGGATGTAAGAATTGGACTGTGAAGAAAGCTGAGCGCTGAAGAATTGATGCTTTTGAACTGTGGTGTTGGAGAAGACTTTTTTTTTTTTGGAGAAGACGTTTTTTTTTTTGGAGAAGACTTTTTTTTTCAACTGGAACTAATTCCTTTATTAAATAAGCTTCATTTGGGAGCTGACTACCACAGACCTCAGGAGAAAATGCATCTAGCTTTTGCAGAGATCAACATAGTTCAGCAATGCCCAAGCTCCTCTTTCAGAGAGGTGAACCTCAGCTTAGAGGAAGGGCTGAGGAGGCTTCCACACTGAAGGTGACATGGAGAAGACATAGTAATCACATGGGAGCCAGTCCAGGAGCAAACCGAGTGCATGGCCACCTGCTGCTTCCCTGTGCCCTGCCAGGAGAGCGCTGCAAAGCAGAGGCATCCGGGTTCCCAAGCGGGCACCAGCAACACCTCCAAGGCAGACCTGAGGAACCTGAGGATGAGGTTCCAAAAGTAGTCCCTGCAGAGGCTAACAGTCTGATCAGGAATAAAAGTAGACGGGGGTGGGGGCGTGGTGTGTGTGTGTGTTCACACACACGTGTCTGACTCTGCAACCCCATGGAAGCCCACCAGGCTCCTCTGTCCATGGAATTTTCCAGGCAAAAATACTGGAGTGGGTTGCCATCTCCTTCTCCATGGAGAAGACTGTTGAGAGTCCCTTGGACTGCAAGGAGATCCAACCAGTCCATCCTAAAGGAGATCAGTCCTGGGTGTTCATTGGAAGGACTGATGCTGAAGCTGAAACTCCAATACTTTGGCCACCGCATGCAAAGAGTTCACTCATTTGGAAAGACCCTGATGCTGGGAGGGGTTGGGGGCAGGAGGAGAAGGGGTCGACAGAGGATGAGATGACTGGATGGCATCACCGACTCGGTGGATATGAGTTTGGGTAAACTTCGGGAGTTGGTGATGGACGGGGAGGCCTGGCGTGCTGCGATTCATGGGGTCACAAAGAGTTGGACATGACTGAGCAACTGAACTGAACTGAACTGAATCTACAACAAAGGAGGTAAGAATATACAATGGAGAAAAGACAGTCTCTTCAATAAGTGGTTCTGGAAAAACTGAACAGTTACATGCAAAATAATGAAATTAGAACTCTCATACCACACACACAAATAAATTAAAAATGGATTAAAGACCTAAATATAAGACTGGATACTATAAAACTCTTAGAGGAAAATACAGGCAGAATACTCTTTGACACAAATTGCAACATCTTTTTTGAACCACCTCCTAATGAAAATAAAAACAAAAATAAACAAATAGGACTTAACTGAACTTTAAAGCTTTTGCACAGCACAGAAAAGGAAACAATAAACAAAAAGAAAAGATAGCTCAGAGAATGGGAGAAAATATTTGCAAATGAAGCAACCAAGGAATTCATCTCCAAAATGTACAAACAGCTCATGAAGCACAATATAAAAAACAAACAATTGCGGAGTGCCCTGCCAGTCCAATGGTTAGGACACTGTGCTTCCACTGTAGGGGGCACGGGTTCAATCCCTGGTCACTTGGTCAGGGAAATAAGATCCTGCACGCTTGCAGCATGGCCAAAACAACACACACACACACACAACCCCACAAACAAACCCAATAAAAAAATGGGCAGACCTAAATAGACATTTCCCCAAAGAAGAAATACAGATGGCCAACAAACACATGAAAAGATGCTCAACATCACTGATTATTAAAGAAATGAAAATCAAAAACTATATGAGGTATCACCGCACATTGTAAGAATGGCCATCATCAAAAAGCATACGAATGATAAATGCTAGAGAGGGTGTGGAGAAAAGGGAACCCTCCTGCACTGTTGGTGGAAATGTAAATTGGTACAGTCACTATGAAGAATAGTATGGAAGTTCCATAAAAACTGAAAATAGGACTACCATGTGATCCAGCAATCCCACTGGTGGGCATCTATCTAGAGAAAACCATAATTTGAAGATACATACATCCCAGTGTTCATAGCAGCACTATATACAATAGCCAAGACATAGAAGCAACTTAATGGTCCAGTGACAGATGAATGGAAAAAGAATATGATGGAATATTACTCAGCCTTTAAAAAAAGAATGAAATAATGCCATTTGCAGTGACATGGACCTAGAGACATCCATTCTAAGTGAAGTAAGTCAGAAAAAGATGAATATTATATGATCTCACTTATATGTGGCATCTAAAAAAACACAATACAAATGAAATTATTTACAAAATAGCAACAGACTCACAGACTTTGAAAACAAACTTATGGTTACCAAATGGGATACATGGCAGGAAGAGATAAAGTAGGAGTTTGGAATTAACATACACACAATAATATATGTAAAATAGACAATTAACAAGGATCTACTATATAGCACCGGGAACTATACTCAATATTCTGTAAAAAATTATATGGGAAAAGAATCTGAAAAAGAATGGATATACGCATATCTGAATCACTTTGCTTTACAACCTGAAACTAACACAACACAGTAAATAAACTATACTTCAACATAAAAATTAGGGGACTTCCCTGGTGGACCAGTGGTTAAGAATCTGACTTTCAACGCAAGGAATGTGGGTTCAATCTCTGTCAGGGAACTAAGATCCCACATACTGCTGGGCAACTAAGCCTGAGCACCCCAACTATAGAGCCCACATGCAGGATCCCATGCACCGCAACTAGGCAGAAGCCTGTGTGCCACCATGAAGAGCCTGTGCACTGCAACTAAGACCTGATGCAGCCAAAAATAAATAAGTAAATAAATAATTCTAAAAATTGTAAAATAAAAAAAATAAAAAATGTTACAACTGGCATCATAGACATACAAAGCACCATAAGAGATTTCCACAAAAAGCTATTTAAAAAAATACTGCCAACAAACAAAACTCCAGGAGCAGATGGCTTCACAGGTGAATGCTACCAAACATTAAAGAGAAGAGTTAACACTTATCCTTCTCAAACTATTCCAAAAAAAATGCAGAGGAAGGAATGCTTCTGAACTCATCTATGAGGCCAGCATCACCCTAATACTAAAACCAGACAAAGATATTATACACAAAAAATTATGGGTCAGTATCATTGATGAATATAGATGCAAATATCCTCAACAAAATACCAGCAAACTGAATCCAAGAATATGTTAAAAGGACCACACACCACGATCAAGTGGGATTTATCCCAGGGATGCAAGGATGTTTCAGTATCCACAAATCAATAAATGTGAATACTCATTAGAAGGACTGATGCTGAAACTGAAGCTCCAATACTTTAGCCATCTGTGTGAAGGAGCTGACTCACTGGAAAAGACGCAGATGCTGGGCAAGATTGAAGGCAAAAGGAGAAGGGGGCAGCAGAGGATGAGATGGTTAAGTAGCATCACTGACTCAATGGACATGAATTTGAGCAAACTCTGGGAGATAGTGAAGGATAGGGAAGCTTGGTGTGCTATAGTCCATGGGGTTGCAGAGTTGGACGTGACTTAGCGACTGAACAAAACAACACAGTCAAAGGCTTTAGTGTAGTCAATGAAGCAGATGTAGATATCTTTCTGGAATTCCCTTGCTTTCTCTATAATCCAACAAATGTTGGTAATTTGATCAGTCAGTCAGTTTGATCTCTGACTTCTCTGTCTTTTCTAAGCCCAGTTTGTATATCTGGAAGTTCTCAGTTCATATACTGCTGAGGCCTAGCTTGATGGATTTTGAGCATTACCTTGTTAGCATGTGAAATCAGTGCAGTTGTATGGTAGTCTGAACATTTTTTGGCATTGCTCTTCTTTGGGATTGGAATGAAAAAACTTTTTCAGACCTGTGACCACTGCTGAGTTTTTCCAATTAGCTGACATTTGTGTCAGCTGTCAGTTAAAATGAGTGCAGCATTTTAACAAAATCATCTTTTAGGATTTTAAATAACTCAGCTGGAATTCCATCACCTCCACCAGCTTTGTTCATAGTAAAGCTTCCTAAGGTCCAGTTGAAGTCACACTCCAGGATGTCTAGTTCTAGGTGAGTGATCACACCATCATGGTTACCTGGGTCATTAAGATCTTTTTTGTATAGTTCTTCTGTGTATTCTTGCCAATTCTTCTTAATCTCTTCTGCTTCTGTTAAGTTCTTGCCATTTCTGTCCTTTATTGTGCCCATCATTGCATGAAAGTTTCTCTTGATAACTCTAAATTTCTTGAAGAGATCTGTAGTCTTTCCCATTCTACTGTTTTCCTCTATATCTTTGAATCGTTCATTGAAGAAGGCTTTCTTATCTCTCCTTGCTATTCTTTGGAACTCTGAATTCAGATGGGTAAATCTTTCCCTTTCTCTATTGCCTTTTGCTTCTCTTCTTTTCTCAGCAATTTGTAAGGCCTTGCAGACAACCACTTTGCCTTCTTGAACTTCTTTTTCTTTAGGATGATGTTGGTCACTGCCTCCTGTACAATGTTACAAACTTCTGTCCATAGTTCTTCAGGCACTGTGTTGACCATATGTCCCTTGAATCTGTTTGTCACCTTCACTGTATGATCATAAGCGATTTGATTTAGGTTATACCCGAATGGCCTAATGGTTTTCCTTACTTACTGCAATTTAAGTCTGGATTTTGCAATAAGGAGCTCATGAGCTGAGCCACAGTCAGCTCCAGGTCTTGTGTTCCCTGACTATACAGAGCTTCTCCATCTTCGGCTGCAAAGAATATAATCAGTCTGATTTTGGTATTGACCATTTGGTAATGTCCATGTGTAGAGATGTTTCTAGTGTTGTTGGAAAGGGTGTCTGCTATGACCAGTGTGTTCTCCTGACAGAACTTGTTAGCCTTTGCCCTGCTTCATTGTGTACTCCAAGGCCAAATTTGCCTGTTACTCCAGGTATCTCTTGACTTCCTACTTTGCATTCCAGTCCCCTGTGATGAAAAGAACATCTGGGGAGGAACAAGATGGCGGAGGAGTAGGTGGTTGTGGAATACATCTCTCTCCATGGATACATCAGGAATACACCTTCAGACACAGAAGGGCTTGCAGAACATCAGCTGAGAGCGGACAGGAGTACCTGACCAGTAGAAAAGAATATATAGAACCACGCAAAACTCGGTAGGAGGAAGGAACTAGGGGGAAAAACAGGAGTGTTAGTAGGACTGGACCTGCCCTCGGTGGGTGGGAGAACTGAAGAAGGGGTCCAACTCCCACATCGGGGCAACTGTCTGAGTCAGAGGAGAAACATTTATTAAGGCTGAGAGTGAAACAGCTGATCTGTGACAGCCTAAATGGAATGAGAATCAGACAGTTCTTGCCACAGCCATACATACCCCAGACAGGGGGGCAGGTCCTCTAGAAGGTGCAGCGCCTGGGAGCTGGGGCGTAGGGATTGTGGAGCAATCCCAAGGTGAGGCCTGCTATTGACTGCAGAGAGATGGGCGAAAGGGACGTGAGGGAGGAGACTGTGGTGGGAAATGCCTTTGGAGGAAAGCCAGGCAGCCATGGAAGTAAGGTGATACTGCTGAGTCATGTGTGGGGGGTGGAGCCATTACTCTAGCCTCTTTCTTCCCACAGGCCAGCAAAGGCAACTGAACAATAGACAGGCTGTCCAATCAAGCACCTGACCACCAAACTACAGCGTAGGACCCCACCCAGGGTACCCCTTTCAGTGCCTGATGCGTGGAACAACAGAGAAGGACCCCAGGCAAGGGATCCCTCTAAGTGCCTGAATGGGCGGGGCTACAGAGAAAGATAAGGCAAAGAGGCCTTCTGATCACCAGCTACCAGATGCTCAAAAAAAAAAAAGACTCTGATAGGGCCATAACCCTGCAGCTGCAGCAGTCTGTGTCCCTGCACACTTGGCGCGCCAGGATCCCTGCAACCCAAGCAGCTGTGCCACCTTCACGCTCAACCCTCACTGGGGCAGAGCTGCCACAGGCAAAAAAAGTCTTGCGTCTATGCATGCGGGGTTGCTTGGGTTGTGTCCAACTCTTTGCAACCCTGTGGCCTGCTAGGCTTCTCTGTCAGTGGGGTTCTCCAGGCAAGAATACTGGAGTGTACTGTCCAATACTGGTTGCCATACCCTTCTGTCAGAGAAAGTTTGGTGGGAGGATTCCTGTGGGCTGTTTTCTGTCTCTCATAAAGCCTCTGTTCCTTATCAGTTCCTGGTAACAGGAACGAGTGCAACGGCATGCTGCTCCCAGGACTGAGGTCGTAGGATGAGACACATGCATGGATTTCCTTCAGTAAACATTCTCCTTACGACAAAACTGCTTAGTCACAACCCTCTTTCTTGAGATATGGATTGTCTTCTGACCTTATGACCATTGTTAATTCCTTGTTCCCTTGATTATGGTTGCTATACCTTTGGTTTTCTGATCTTTATCATTGTCAACAGAAATTCCTTGTACAACAGCCTATATATACTCACAGAAAGATCATTAAAACACCCTTGCTCCACCAGAGACTTGGGTCCCCGTGTCTTTCTTTCTCTCTCTCTCCCTCCAGCTAATTCTCTGGAGCGTGGAAACCTGCCGAGCTCACTCTTCTGCCCGGACTTTCAAGACCTCTTCGAGAGGGTGCCCTGTTGCCTCCGTGAGTGGTACAAGCCCTGCCCTAGGGCTTTATTGGTTCTCTGCATAAGCCAGAGAACATTAGCTTCTTTCTCTTTCACTTTCTTATCATCAACTCTGGACCACCATGTTCTGGTCCATTAAAGGAACCCAACACCCTTCTAGAGCACTCTATTTCCTGATGCCCTAGCTGCTAACTCCCCTGAATGCCTGGTGCTGGCAGAACCCCTGCAACCCAAGCAGCTGCTCCACCTCCACACCTGGCTCTCACAGGGACAAACCCAAGTCCTCCAGGGCAGCCTCAGGAGCAAACCCCAGTGGATGACCCACATTCAGAGGTGGAAATAAAACCACAATTGAAACCCAGGGGCACTGTGGCTAAGGAAGAAGACCCAAAAAACCCTTCCCACCAGCTGTACAAGCTTCAGATTAAATCTACACAATCAACTAGGCAGACTCTGTTTCTATTGAATATATGAAAGGACACTGAAAGCTCCTACAAAAGAAAACACCTTAGTTCTGATAGCTGTGGACATTGGAGGCAAGAACACACGGGAGTAGAACCAGATTAAAGTCTGAGATGCCCCCAAAGAGGATCCAGAGACCAGCACAGTGTTGGAGGGCATCCCAGGGAGGCAAGGTGGACTATGACTCCCAGTGAAGGAAAGGAAGCTGACAGCAGAAATTCAAGTAAAACATTTATTATTCTTATATTTTGACTTGTTCTGTAGTTTCTTTTGGATTTTTTATCTTTCTTTTCTTTTCTTTTTTATCTTCTGTTGTAGTTGTCGATTTATTAGCACTATGAAATCTAATTAAACTTTTGAGTTTTTTTTCCAGTCACACTTTTTATTGCTGTTATAAACCTCTGCCTCTAAGTTGGCCTTTAACTATGGAGTTCTATGGAGTTCTATAGAGGTTTCCTTTTTTATTTAATTAAAAAAATTTTTAAACCAATTATTATATTTTCTACATTTAGTCTTTTGTTTGCTTTTCCTACTGTTCTTTTCCCCTTGAAGTTAATCTTTAATATATATAAATCTTCTTTATCTACCTCTATTTAACTTTGCATTTCTATTCTTTCTTTTCTTTCTTTCCTTTATTTTTCTCACCATATTTGTTAGTTTTGTTTTCATTGCTTTATTCCCCAGTTGGCACATTGCTTTAGCTTTGTTTTCCAGTTTGTGCTTTAGTTAGTTTTGCTCTTACCTGGTGGATATCATTTTTGATTTCCTTTGTTGACCTGGTCAACTATTGTACCTTATTTTTGTTGGACTGTTTTTATTTTGCTTACGGGTATAAATGTATATGTGCATATTTCATTATTTTAATTCTTATTTGCCTGATTTTGTAACTGCCATTTGTCTGGGGTTCATCTTTGGTTTCTCATTTATGGGTATTTGTTTTAATCCCATTTAATGCCTTAACAAACCACCTGTGGAATCTCCTTTCCTGGCCAGAGATCAAGCCCTGAGCCTTTGGAGTGGGAGCACTAATTCCAAGACCCTAGACTACCAAAGAACTCCTAACCCTAGGGAGTATCAAATAGTGAGAACTCCCACAAAGGAAACCACTTGAATACAAGACCTGGCATCACCCAACCATCATCCTGTGCAGGATGCCTTATACAAACAACAAACAAGACAAAAATACAAACCCAATCATCAGCAGATTACCACCTTACTCAGCCCTGCCCATCAGAGGGAAAAAAAAAAAAGCACAAACCTCACCCTACACAAAGCTTACACAAACCACTGGACCAATCTTAGGAGGGCAGAAACCAAAAGGAAGAAAGAATTCAACCTTGAAGCCTGGGAAAAGGAGACCTCAAACACAATAAGTTAAAAAAAAATAATGAAAAGGCACATAAATACTTCACAAATGAAGGAATAAACTAGAAACACACAAGTCCAAGTAAATGAAGAGGAAATAGGCAAATTACCTGAAAAAGAATTCAGAATAATGATTGTAAAGATGATCAAAAACCTTGAAAATAGAATGGAGAAAGTGCAAGAATCAATTAACAAAGACCTAGAAGAATGAAAGAGTAAACATACACAGACAAACAGCACAATAACTGAAATTAAAAAAACTCTAGAAGGAATCAATAGCAGAATATCTGAAGCAGAAGAACGGATAAGTGAGCTGGAACCCAAAAATAAACCCATGCACCTATGGGTACCTTATTTATGACAAAGGAGGCAAGAATATACAATAGGGAAAAGATAGCCTCTTCAATAAGTGGTGCTGGGAAAATTGGACAGCTACATGTAAAAGAAGGAAATTGGAACACTTCCTAACACCATACACAAAGATAAATTCAAAATGGATTAAAGACCTAAATGTAAGACTAGAAACTATAAAACTCTTAGAGGAAAACACAGGCAGAACACTTGCTGACACAAATCAAAGCAAAATCCTCTATGACCCACCTCCTAGAGTAATGGAAATAAAAACAAAAGTAAACAAGTGGGACCTAATGAAACTTAAAAGCTTTTGCACATCAAAGGAAACTACAAACAAGGTGAAAAGACAACCCTCAGAATGGGAGAAGGTAATAGCAAAGGAAACAACTGACAAAGGATTAATTTCCAAAATATATGAGGAGCTCATACAACTCAATACCAGAAAAAACAAACAACCCAATCAAAAAGTGGGAAAAAGACCTAAACAGACATTTCTCCAAAGAAGACCTACAGGTGGCTAACAAGCACATGAAAAGATGCTCAATATCACTCATTATGAGAGAAATGCAAATCAAAACTACAATGAGATATCACCTCAAACTGGTGAGAATGGTCATCATTAAAAAGTCTACAAACAATAAACGCTGGAGAGGGTGTGGGAAAAAACAAACCCTCTTGCACTGTTGGTGGGAATGTAAATTGATACAGCCACTATGGAAGATGGTATGGGGATTCCTTTAAAAACTAGGAATAAAAGCACCATATGACTCAGCAATCTCACTCCTAGGCATATACCCTGAGGAAACCAAAATTTAAAAAGACACATGTACCCCAGTGTTCACTAAAACACTATTTACAATAGCTAGAACATGGAAGCAACCTAGATGTCCAGTGACAGATGAATGCATAAAGAATTTGTGGTACATGTAAACAATGGAATATTGCTCAATCATAAAAAGAAACACATTTGAGTCAGTGCTAATGAGGTGGATGAACCTAGAGCCTATTATATAGAGTCAAGTCAGAAAGAGAAAGATAAATATTGTATACTGATACATATATATGGAATCTAAAAAGATGGTACCGCAGAATTTATTTTCAGGGCAGTAATGGAGAAACAGACATAGAGAACAGACTTATGGACATGGGGAGAGGGGAGGAGAGGGTTTGATGTATGGAGAGAGTGACATGGAAACTTACATTAGTCAGTCAGTCAGTTCAGTCGCTCAGTCGTGTCCGACTCTTTGCAACCCCATGAATCGCACCATGCCAGGCTTCCCTGTCCATCACCAACTCCCGGAGTTTACCCAAACTCATATCCATCGAGTCGGTGATGCCATCCAGTCATCTCATCCTCTGTCGTCCCCTTCTCCTCCTGACCCCAATCCCTCCCAGCATCAGGCTCTTTCCAAATGAGTCAACTGTTCGCATGAGAGAGCCAAAGTATTGGAGTTTCAGCTTCAGCATCAGTCCTTCCAATGAACACCCAGGACTGATCTCCTTTAGGATGGACTGGCTGGATCTCCTTGCAGTCCAAGGGACTCTCAACAGTCTTCTCCAACACCACAAGTCAAAACCATCAATTCTTCAGTGCTCAGCTTTCTTCACAGTCCAACTCTCACATCCATACATGACCACTGGAAAAACCATAGCCTTGACTAGATGGACCTTTGCTGGCAAAGGGATGTCTCTGCTTTTTAATATGCTGTCTAGGTTGGTCATAACTTTCCTTCCAAGGAGCAAGCGTCTTTTAATTTCATGGCTGCAATCACCATCTGCAGTGATTTTGGAGCCCCCAAATATAAACTCTGACACTGTTTCCACTGTTTCCCCATCTATTTCCCATGAAGTGATGAGACCAGATGCCATGATCTTAGTTTTCTGAATGTTGAGCTTTAAGCCAACTTTTTCACTCTCCTCTTTCACTTTCATCAAGAGGCTTTTTAGTTTCTCTTCACTTTCTGCCATAAGGGTGGTGTCATCTGCATATTTGAGGTTATCGATATTTCTCCCGGCAATCTTGATTCCAGCTTGTGCTCCTTCCAGCCCAGCGTTTCTCATGATGGACTCTGCATATAAGTTAAATAAGCAGGGTGACAATATACAGCCTTGACGTACTCCTTTTGCTATTTGGAACCAGTCTGTTGTTCCATGTCCAGTTCTAACTGTTGCTTCCTGACCTGCATATAGGTTTCTCAAGAGGCAGATCAGGTGGTCTGGTATTCCCATCTCTTTCAGAATTTTCCACAGTTTATTGTGATCCACACAGTCGAAGACTTTGGCATAGTCAATGAAGCAGAAATAGATGTTTTTCTGGAACTCTCTTGCTTTTTCTATGATCCAGCGGATGTTGGCAATTTGATCTCTGGTTCCTCTGCCTTTTCTAAAACCAGCTTAAACATCTAGAAGTTCACAGTTCACGTATTGCTGAAGCCTGGCTTGAGAATTTTGAGCATTACTTTACTAGTGTATGAGATGAGTGCAACTGTGCGGTAGTTTGAAACTTACATTACCATATGTAAAATAGATAGCCAATGGGAATTTGTTCTTTGTCTCAGGGAACTCAAACAGGGGCTCTGCATCA
The DNA here is from genome assembly GCF_019320065.1 of Cervus canadensis. NCBI lineage: Eukaryota > Metazoa > Chordata > Mammalia > Artiodactyla > Cervidae > Cervus > Cervus canadensis. Next base: position 28,991,316 of record NC_057398.1, read on the forward strand.
ACCTAGAGGGGTGGGATGGGGAGGAACATAGGAGGGAGGTTCAAGAGGAAGGGGACATATGTATACCTATGGCTGATTCATGTTGAGGTTTGACAGAAAACCAAAATTCTGTAAAGCAATTATCCTTCAATTAAAAATTATATAAATTAAGAAAATAAATTACTTTTTTATAATACACACACACACACACACACACACATCTGTTTTCGGTGTTAGTTCAAGAAGGTCTTGTAGTTAGTTCTTCATAGAACTGGTCAACTTCAGCTGCTTCTGCTTCGGTGGTTGGAGCATAGACTTGGATTACTGTGATGCTGAATGGTTTGCCCTGGAAATGAACTGAGATCATTCTGTTGTTTTTGAGAATGTACCAAAATACAAAAGACTGTTTAGGACACTTCTTTTGACTAAAGAGGGATACTCCATTTCTTCCAAGGGATTGTGGTCTACGGTAGTAGATATAATGGTCATCTGAATTAAATTCACCCATTCCCATCCATTTTAGTTCACTGATTCCTAAGATGCTGATGTTCACTCTTGCCATCTCCTGCTTGACCATGTCCAGCTTACCTTGATTTATGGACCTAACATTCCAGGTTCCTATGCAATGTTGTTCTTTACAGAATCAGACTTTACTGTCACTACCAGACACATCTGCAACTGAGGATCATTTCCACTTTGGCCCAGCCGCTTCATTCTTTCTGGAGCTATTAGAAATTGTCCTCCACTCTTCCCCACTAGCATATTGGATATTTTTCGACCTGGGGGGGCCATCTTTTGGTATTATATCTTTTTGCCTTTTCATAGTGGTAATGGGGTTCTCACAGCAAGAATATTGAAGTGGTTTGCACTCCCGCCTCCAGTGGACACGTTTTGTCAGAACTCTTCACTATCACCACTGGGCCTCCTAGGAAGCCCAGTCATACAAGAAAAAGAAATAAAAGGAATACAAATTGGAGATGAAGAAGTAAAACTGTCACTATTTGCAGATGACATGATACAATACACAGAAAATCCTAAAGAACCCACCAAAAAGTTACTGGAACTCATCAGTGAATTCAGTAAAGTTGCAGGATACAAAATTAATACACAGAAACCTGTTGCATTTCTATATACCAACAAACTATCAGAAAGAGAAATGAAGAATACAATCCCATTTACAATCACACCAAAAAAAGACTAAAACACCCAGGACTAACTAACTGAGGAAGTAAAACACCTGTAATCAGAAAATTATGAGACACTGAAGAAAGAAATTAAAGATGACACAAACAGATGCAAAGACATACCATGCTCATGGATTGGAAGAATATTGTTAAAATGACCATACTACCCAAGGCAATCTACAGATTCAGTGCAATCCCTATCAAAATACCAATGGTGTTTTTCACAGAACTAGAATAAAGAATTTTAAAATTTGTATGGTAGCTCAAAGACCCCAAATAGCCAAAACAATCTCAAGAAAGAATGAAGCTAGAGGAATCATGCTCCCTGATTTCAAACTGTAGTCCAAGTCCCCAATAATAAAAACAGTATGGTACTGGTACAAAAAAAGACACATAGATCAATGGGATAGAGTCCAGAAAAGAACCACACTTACATGGCAATTAATCTGCAACAAAGGAGGCAAGAATATACAATGATGGAAAGACAGCCTCTTCAACAAATGGTTTTTGGAATACTGAACAGCTACATGCAAAAGATTCAAACTGAACTACTTTCCTATATCAAATACAAAAATAAACTCAAAATGGATGAAAGGCTCAAATGTAAGACTTGAAGCCATACAACTTGTAAAAGAAAGCATAGGCAATAAGCTCTTTGACAATGGACTTAGTGATATTTTTTCAGATTTGTCTCCGCAGGCAAGGGAAACAAAAGCAAAACTAAACAGATGAGACTATCAAACTAAAAAGCTTTTGTATAGTGAAGGACACTATTAACAAAATAAAAGGCCAACTACTGAATGGAAGAAGATATTTTCACACAATATCTCTGATGAGGGGTTAATATCCAAAGTATACACAAATTTATACAACTCAACATCAACTGAACAACCTGATTAAAAGATGGGCAGAGGATCTGAATAGACATTTTTCTGAAGAAAATATACAAATTTCAGCAGAATATGGAGAGAAGGGAACCCTCTTGCACTGTTCTTGGGAATGTAAATTGATGCAGTCACTGTGGAGAACAGTATGGAAATTACCGCAAAAATTTAAAATAGAACTACCATAAGAACCAGAAATTTCACTCCTGAGTATTTATTAAGGAAAAAAAAACCTAAACACACAGAAAGACATATGCACCCTTTTCTTTCATTGTAGTATCATTTACAAATAGCCAAGATATGTAAGCAATGTTAAGTGCCCATAAACAGGTGAGAGGATAAAGTAGATGTAGCGTATATACATAATGGAATGTTACTCAGCCATTTAAAAGAATAAAATATTATAATTTGCAACAATATGAGTGGACCTGGAGGGAATTATGCTAAGTGAAATAAATCAGAAAGAGGAAGACAAACACTAAAATTTCACTTATATGTGGAACCTAAAAAACAAAACAAATGAACAAACAATGCAAAACAGAAACAGAGTCATAGATACAGAGAACAAACAGGGGTGGCCGGGGTGGTGGGGTGAGGAGGAGACAAATAGGTGAGAGAGATTGGAAGGCACAAACTTCCTGTGGCAAAATAAATGAGTCACAGGGATGGAATGCACAGTGTGGGGAACACAGCAGTGACTACACAGTATCTTTGTGTGGTGACCTATCATGTGATCATTTTGAAATGTATAGAAATATAAATTATCATGTCATGTAACAGGAACTAACACAAGTAGGTCAATTATACTTCAAAAACAAGCAAATTCATAGAAAAAGAGGTCAGATTTGTGGTTACCAGAGGCAGGAGACTGGGGAAAAGGGAACTGGATGAAGATGGGCAAAAGGTACAAACTCCCAGTCACAGCAGTGGTCCCCAAGCACTGGGCCATGAACTGGTACCCATCCGTGGCCTGTTAGGAACCAGGCTGCACAGCAGGTGAGTGGTGGAAGAGTAAAATAAGCTTCAGCTGTGTTGACAGCCACTCCCCATCGCTTGCATCCCTCCTGTCTGTGGAAAAATTGTATTCCACAAAACTAGTCCCCGGTGCCAAAAAGGTTAGGGACTGCTGAGTTATAAGATAGGTAAGTACCAATAATGTAATTTACAGCATGATAAATATAATTAATGCTGCTGTACATTATATATGAAAGTTGTTAAGAGAGTATATCCTGAGTTATCACAAGGAAAACAGTATTTTCTATTTCTTTAATTTTGTATCTACATGAGATATGGATGTTCACAAAATATGTCATTATCATCATTTTATGACGTATATAAATCAAACCATTATGCTGTGTACCTTAAGCTTACACGTGCTGTATTTCAATTATATTCCAATCAAACTGGAAGAATAAAAAGAAATATAGAACTATAAATTCACCTATTTTTTGAAAATAAGAAATAAATTTCTAAATAACCCATGGACCAAAGAAAAAAATCATAATAGAAATTTAAAAATGCTTTCAACTGAGTTATAATGAAAATATCATATATTAAGCTGATGCAGCCAAGGTGAAGTGAAGTCGCTAAGTTGTGTTCAACTCTTTGCAACCCCATGGAATGTAGCCTACCAGGCTCCTCCGTCCATGGGATTTTCCAGGCAAGAGTACTGGAGTGAGTTGCTAGTTCCTTCTCCAGGGGATCTTCCTGACCCAGGGATCGAACCCAGGTCTCCTGCATTGTAGGCAGACTCTTTACCATCTGAGCCACCAGGGAATTCAAGGTAGAACTAAGTAAATTTGTAATTCTAAATGTTCATATCAGGAAAGGAGACAGGCTAAAACTTAATGTGCTAAACATCCAACCCAAGGGGTTATAAAAAGAGCTGTGATATAAACCCAAAGAAAGCAGAAAAACAAAAAAGATCAGAAATTAAGGCTGCAAAACAAATATGTGATAAAGATGTTTCTCAAAGCCAGAAGTTTTTACTTTTGGAAGATTTATAAAATTGACAAATCTCCAATGAAAACGATAAATAAAGGAGGAGAAACAAATCATCCATATTAAGAAGAAAAGGGTCTGTAACCACAGACGTGGAAAAAAAAATGTAACAATGTCATCAACAACTCTACAGCAATAAATTTGAATATTGAGACAATTGACAAATTATTAGAAAAATAGTACTAAACAAAATTCTTTTGAGAACAAAAACTAGAAAAACAAACTATTAGAAAAAAGTACTAAACAAAATTGTTTTGAGAACAAAAACTAGAAAACTTAAAAATTCCTGTAGGTGTAAAAGAAATTCAATCAATAAGCAAACAGTTTCCCTCCAAGAAAACTCTAGGCTCTGAGGCTTCCCTGTCCCATTCTGTGAGATGTCTGAGGTTCAGAATGTTCCAGTCTTACACACTTTCTTCCGGGAAAGAGGGGCAAAAGGCCCACTCCCTGGCTCATTTCACAAAATCATTCAGCTTTTGCTACCAGAGCCTGACAGTGAAAACAGGGAAAGAAAAATCACAGCCCAGACTCACTCTCCAGTTGAAGAACCACCAGGCTCAGCCACACACATAGACAGGACGACACATCACAACCAAGATGGATTTGTTCAGCCTTAGAAACCAGGTCAATTCACCACAGGAACATATTAGAGAAGAGAAGTGCGTGACCAACTCAGTCCATGCAGAAAATGGCATCGAGGAGAGTGCACATCCCACACATGCTTCTTAAAAACTTAGCAAATTTGCCTTAGAAATGAACTTTTTTAACATGGTAAGGAATGTCTGCCAACAAGGGGCTTTCCTGGTGGTCTCCTTCCACTGCAGGTGGCACAGGTTTGATCCCTACTGGGAAAACTAAGATCCAGCAAGCCACTTGGCAAGACCAAAAAAACATAATTATTAAAAGCATTTCCTTTAAGACTGAGAACAAAGCGAGGGTGCTCTCTAAAGCCACTGGGTCTTCCAACAGGAACATGCAGAGAAGAAAGAAACACAAGGCACAATGAGTAGAAGGGGAAATAGTGGTTAATTTCAGATAATATGACTGGTATGTAGAAAATCCAAATGAATACAGACATAAACTGTTAATATTATTGAGACAATTTAGTAATGTTGCTAGATACAAATTCAATAATAAAAATCAAAGATAGTCCTTATCAGAACAAATAATGAGAATAAGATTTGGAAAACTTATCATTTACAATCACACCAGTAAAACCATAGTTCTTGGGAATAAATACAACAAAAGATGAGTAAGACCCCTGATGAGGAAATGATGAAGCCCATTAGGTGACAATAAACTGAAAGTGTTAGTTGCTCAGCTATGTTCGACTCTGTGCAACCTGATGAACTGCACCCTGCCAGACTTCTCTATCCATGGGATTTTCCAGGCAAAAATACCAGACTGGATTGCCACTTCCTTCTCCAGGGGAATCTTTCCAACCTAGGAATTGAACCTGGGTCTCCTGCATTCCAGGCAGATTCTTTACCAGCTGAGCCAGCAGGGAAGCCCTGGGTAACATTAAATAAGATGTATATAAAGGTGGCACAGTGGTAAAGAATCTGCCTCCTAATGCAGGAATCATAGGAGATGCAGGTTTGATCCCTGGTTGGGAAGATCCCTTGGAGGACGGAATGGCAACCCACTCCAGTACTCTTGCCTGGGAAATCCCATGGACAGAGGAGCCTGATGAGCTACAGTCCATGGGGTCACAAAGAGTGGGACACAACTGAGAATGCACACAAATAAAAAATAAATGGAACGAATGACCTGGTTTCATCAACAAACAGAAGTCCCTAGGCGATGTGAAAGGGAAGGGGGTCTGTTTTAAATGTAAAAGGCTTAAGACACAAGCCAACCATTTGCAGGGTGGGGGTCTCATTTGGATCCTAAGTCAAGCAAGAAACTGTAAAAGACATTTTTGAGACAAAGTGTGGAAACAAACACCAGTTGGTATTAGATTTTATTAAGAAATAATGTTAATTTTGTTGGGGTCAATGATGAGTTTGTGGTTATGCTAAAATGAATCTTTATCCATTAGAATTGTGTACTAAAGTGTTCACAGGTGAAACAGTGTACCTGGGATTTTCCTCAAAACACATCAGCCCAGTGCTAAAATTGAGGAGCAGTAGAAGCAATAGGTCCCTAATGGATCACTGCCTTGTCATGGCGAAGGGGCTTGCATAATTCAATGAAGCTATAAGCCACACACGGCAGCTGCAACGGTGCAGAAGCGTGGCCGAGAGAAGCTACCCAACATCCAAGGCCGGGGCGGCGGCCGACAGGAGCTACCCCACGTCCAAGGTCAGGATCAGCGGCTGCGTTTTGCTGGAGCAGCCATGAAGAGATAACCTCACGTCCAAGGTAAGAGAAACCCAAGTAAGACAGTAGGCACTGAGAGAGAGCATCAGAGGGCAGAAAGACTGAAACTACAGTCACAGACAACTCGCCAATCTGATCACATGGACCACAGCCTTGTCTAACTCAGTGAAACTAAGCCATGCCGTGTGGGGCCACCCAAGACAGACGGGTCATGGTGGAGAGGTCTGAAAGAATGTGGTCCACTGGAGAAGGGAATGGCAAACCACTTCAGTGTTCTTGCCTTGAGAATCCCATGAACAGTATGAAAAGGCAAAAAGATAGGACACTGAAAGATGAACTCCCCAGGTCGGTAGGTGCCCAATATGCTACTGGAGATCAGTGGAGAAATAACTCCAGAAAGAATGAAGGGATGGAGCCAAAGCAAAAACAACACCCAGTTGTGGATGGGACTGGTGACAGAAGCAAGGTCCGATGCTGTAAAGAGCAATATTGCATAGGAACCTGGAATGTTAGGTCCATGAATCAAGGCAAATTGGAGGAGGTCAAACAGGAGATGACAAGAGTGAACATTGACATTCTAGGAATCAGTGAACTAAAATGTACTGGAATGGGGAATTTAACTCAGATGACCATTATATCTACTACTGTGGGCAGGAATCCCTTAGAAGAAATGGAGTAGCCATCATAGTCAACAAAAGAGTCCAAAATGCAATACTTGGACATGATCTCAAAAATGACAGAATGATCTCTGTTCACTTCCAAGGCAAACCATTCAATATCACGATAATCCAAGTCTATGCCCCAACCAGTAACACTGAAGAAGCTGAACAGTTCTATTAAGACCTACAAGACCTTCTAGAACTAATACCCCCAAAAGATGTCCTTTTCATTATAAGGGACTGGAATGCAAAAGTAGGAAGTCAAGAAGCACCTGGAGTAACAGGCAAATTTGGCCTTGGAGTACAGAATGAAGCAGGGCAAAGGCTAATAGAGTTCTGCCAAGAGAATGCACTGGTCATAGCAAACACCCTCTTCCAACCACACAAGAGAAGATTCTACACATGGACATCACCATATGGTCAACACTGAAATCAGATTGATTATATTCTTTGCAGCCAAAGATGGGGAAGCTCTATACAGTCAGCAAAAACAAGAGCAGGAGCTGACTGTGGCTCAAATCATGAACTTCTTATTGACAAATTCAGACTGAAATTTTTGAAGAAAATGGAGAAAACCACTAGACCATTCAGGTATGACCTAAATCAAATCCCTTATGACTATACAATGGAAGTGAGAAATAGATTTAAGGCACTAGATCTGATAGACAGAGTGCCTGATGAACTATGGACGGAGGTTCGTGACATTGTACAGGAGACAGGAATTAAGACCATCCCCAAGAGAAAGAAATACAAAAAAGCAAAATGGCTGTCTGAGGAGGCCTTACAAATAGCTGTGAAACGAAGGGAAGGAAAAAGCAAAGGAGAAAAGGAAAGATATACCCATTTGAATGCAGAGTTCCAAAGAATAGCAAGGAGAGATAAGAAAGCCTTCCTCAGCAATCAATGCAAAGAAATAGAGGAAAACAATAGAATGGGAAAGACTAGAGATCTCTTCAAGAAAATTAGAGATACCAAGGGACTATTTCATGCAAGTGAAGTGAAGAAGTGAACTTGCTTAGTTGTGTCCGACTCTTCGAGACCCCATGGACTGTAGCCTACCAGGATCCTCAGTCCATGGGATTTTCCAGGCAAGAATAATGGAGTGGGTTGCCATTTCCTTCTCCATGCAAAGATGGGCTCAATAAATGGTAGGGACGTAACAGAAGCAGAAGATACTAAGAAGAGTTGGCAAGAATACACAGAAGAACTGTACAAAAAAGATCTTCACGACCCAGATAATCAAGATGGTGTGATCACTCACCTAGAGCCAGACATCCTGGAATGTGAAGTCAAGTGGGCCTTAGGAAGCATCACTACGAACAAAGCTAGTGGAGGTGATGGAATTCCAGTTGAGCTATTTCAAATCCTGAAAGACGAGGCTGTGAAAGTGCTGCACTCAATATGCCAGTAAATTTGGAAAACTCAGCAGTGGCCACAGGACTGGAAAAGGGCAGTTTTCATTCCAATCCCAAAGAAAGGCAATCCCAAAGAATGCTTAAACTACCGCACAATTGTATTCATCTCACATGCTAGTAAAGTGATGCTTAAAATTCTCCAAGCCAGGCTTCAGCAATATGTGAACTGTGAACTTCCAGATGTTCAAGCTGGTTTTAGAAAAGGTAGAGGAACCAGAGATCAAACTGAAACATCCGCTGGATCATCGAAAAAGCAAGAGAGTTCCAGAAAAACATCTATTTCTCCTTTATTGGCTATGCCAAAGTTTTTGACTGTGTGGATCACAATAATCTGTGGAAAATTCTTAAAGAGATGGGAATACCAGACCACCTGACCTGCCTCTTGAGAAACCTGTATGCAGGTCAGGAAGCAACAGTTAGAACTGGACATGGAACAACAGACTGGTTCCAAATAGCAAAAGGAGTACGTCAAGGCTGTATATTGTCACCCTGCTTATTTAACTTGTATGCAGAGAGTACATCATGAGAAATGCTGGGCTGGAAGAAGCACAAGCTAGAATCAAGATTGCCGGGAGAAATATCAATAACCTCAGATATACAGATGACACCACCCTTATGGCAGAAAGTGAAGAAGAAATAAAGAGCCTCTTGATGAAAGTGAAAGAGGAGAATGAAAAAGTTGGCTTAAAGCTCAACATTCAGAAAACTAAGATCATGGCATCTGGTCTCATCACTTCATGGGAAATAGATGGGGAAACAGTGGAAACAGTGTCAGAGTTTATATTTGGGGGCTCCAAAATCACTGCAGATGGTGATTGCAGCCATGAAATTAAAAGACGCTTACTCCTTGGAAGGAAAGTTATGACTAACCTAGATAGCATATCTGAAAAGCAGAGACATTAGTTTGTCAACAAAGGTCTGTCTAGTCAGGGCTAAGGTTTTTCCAGTGGTCATGTATGGATATGAGAGTTGGATTGTGAAGAAAGTTGAGCACCGAAGAATTGATGCTTTTGAACTGTGGTGTTGGAGAAGACTCTTGAGAGTCCCTTGGACTGCAAGGAGATCCAACCAGTCCATCCTAAAGGAGATCAGTCCTGGGTGTTCATTGGAAGGACTGATGTTGAATCTGAAATTCCAATACTTTGGCCACCTGATGCGAAGAGCTGACTCATTTGAAAAGACCCTGATGCTGGGAAAGATTGAGGGCAGGAGGAGAAGGGGATGACAGAGGATGAGATGGTTGGATGGCATCACCGACTCAATGGACACGGGTTTGGGCGGACTCCCGGAGTTGGTGATGGACAGGGAGGCCTGGCTTTCTGCGGTTCATGGGGTCGCAAAGAGTCGGAAATGACTAAGCTGAACTGAATGAGCCATGCAGCGCAGGCCACCCAAGATGGACAGGTCATAGCAGAGAGTTCGGACAAAACATAATCCACTGGAGGAGGGAATGGCAAACCATCCCAGTATACTTGCTGTGAGAAGTTCACTGTATAAAAGATCAAAAAGATATGACACCAAAAGATGAGTCCTCGTTCTGAAGGTGTCTAATATGCTATTGGGGAAGAGCAGAGGAGAATTATCAATAGGCCCAGAATGAATGAAGCAGGTGGGCCAAAACAGATACTACGCTCAGGTGTGGATGTGTCTGGTGATGAAAATAAAGCCTGATGCTGCAAAGAACAGTATTATATAGGAACATGGAATAGGTCCATGAATCAGGAAAATTAGATGTGGTGAAGCAAGAGATGGTAAGAATAAACATCCTAGGAATAGCAAACTAATATGGACAGGAATGGGTGAATTTAATTCAGATGGCCATTATATCTACTACTATGGGCAAGAATCCCATAGAAGAAATGGAGTAGCCCTCATAATCAACAAAAGAGTCCATAATACAGTATTTGGGTGCAACCTCAAAAATGACAGAATGATCTCGGCTCATTTCCAAGGCAAGTCATTCAACAAACATCACAGTAACCCAAGTCTATGCCCCTACCACTGATACTGAAGAAGCTGTAGTTGATCAGTTCTATGAAGACCTAGAAGACCTCCTAGAACTAACACCTAAAATGATGTTCTACTCATCATCAGGGATTGGAATGCAAAAGTAGGAAGTCAAGATGTACCTGGAATAACAGGCAAGTTTGGCCTTGGAGAACAAAATGAAGCAGGGCAAAGGTTAACTGAATTCTGCCAAGAGAATGCACTAGTCATAGCAAATATCCTTTTTCAACAACACAAGAGACAACGCTACACATGGACATCACCAAATGGTCAATACTGAAATCAAAAACATTTTTTATAGCTGAAGATGGACAGGCTGTATACAGTCAGCAAAAACAAGACCTGGAGCTGACTGTGGCTCAGATCATCAGCTTCTCATAGCAAATTTCAGGCTTAAACTAAAGAAAACTTGGAAAAACAATAGGCCAGCCAGTTATGACTTAAATCAAATCCTGTATGAATTCACAGTAGAGGTAATGAATAGATTCAAGGGACTAGATCTAATTAACAGTGTATCTGAAGAACTATGGACAGAGGTCCATAATATTGTACAGGAGATGGTGAATAAAACCATCCAAAAGAAAAAGAAAAGCAAGAAGGCAAAGTGGTTATCTGAGGTGGCGTTACAAATAGTGGAAGAATGAAGAGAAGAGAAAAGCAAAGGAGAGAGGGAAATGCACATCCAATTAAATGCAAGGTTCCAAAAAATAGCTAGAAGAGACAAGAAGACCTTCTTCAATGAACAATGCTTGATGACAGAAGAAAACAAGAAAAGGGGAAAGACTAGAGGTCTCTTCAGGAAAATTGGAAACATCAAAGGAGCATTCCGTCCAAAGGCAGGCACAATAAAGGATAAAAATGGTGGAGACCTAGTAGATGCTGAAGAGATCAAGAAGCAATGGAAAGAATACATGAAAGAACTATATAAAAAAGATGTTAATGAACTGATTACTAGGACGGTGTGGTTAGTCACCCAGAGTCAGACATTCTGCAGTGTGAAGTCAAATGGGCCTTAAGAAGCACTGCTATTAATAAAGCTGGTGGATTCAATGAAATTCCAGCAGAACTATTCAAATCCCTAAAGGATGATGCCATCAAGGTTTTGCATTCATTATGTCAGCAAATCTGGAAGACCTAGCAGTGGCCACGGGATTGGAAAAGGTCAATCCTCATCCCAATTCCCAAGAAGTGTAATACCAAAGAATGTGCTAACCATCAGACAATTGCACTCATTTCCCGTGCTAGCAAGGACGTGTTTAAAATCTTGCATGCTAGGCTTCAGCATTATGCAAACCAAGAACTTCCAGATGTCCAAGCAGGGTTTAGAAAAGGAAGAGGACATAAGAAATCAAATTGCTAACATTCACTGGATTATAGACAAAATAAGTGAACTTCAGAAAAATATCTATCTCTGTTTCATTGACTACGTTAAAGCCTTTGACTGTGTGGAACGTGACTAACTGTGGAAAGTTCTAGAGAGATGGGAATACCAGAACATCTTACCTGTCTCCTGAGAAACCTGATGCAAGTCAAGAAGCAACAGTTAGAACCCTGTATGGAATAACTGATTGGTTCAAGATTGAGAAAGGATTATGACAGGGCTGTCTGCTGTCACCCTGTTTGTTTAACCTATATGCTGAGCACATCATGAGAAATGCTGGGCTGGATGAGTTATAAGCTGGAATCAAGATAGGAGGGAGAAACATCAACAACCTCAGATATGCAGATGATACCACTGTTGAAGCTCCAATACTTTGACCACCTGATGCAAAGAACTGACTCATTTGAAAAGACCCTGATGCTGGGAAAGACTGAAGGCAGGAGAAGGGGACAACAGAGGGTGAGATGGTTGGATGGCATCTCTGACTCGATGGACATGAGTTTTAGCAAACTCCAGGAGTTGGTGATGGACAGGGAAGCCTGGCGCGCTGCAGTCCATGTGGTCGCAAAGAGTTGGACACGACTGAGCGAGTGAACTGAACCACTCTAATGGCAGAAAGTGAAGAGGAACTATAAACAGCCTCTTGGTGAGGGTGATGGAGAGTGAAAGAGCCAGCTTAAGACTAAATATTAAAAAAACAAACTGAGACCATAGCATCTGGCCCCATTACTGCATGGCAAATAGAAGGGGAAAAGGTGGAAGTAGTGGCAGAATTCCCCTTCTTGGTCTCCAAAATCACTGGTGATGGTGACTGCAGCCATGAAATCAGAAGACAATTGCTTTTTGGCAGGGAAGCAATGACAAATCTAGACTGTGTTGAAAAGCAGAGACGTTACTCTGCTGACAAAGACAGTTCAATTCAGTCGCTCAGTCATGTCTGACTCTTTGCGACCCCAGGGACTGCAGCACACCAGGCCTCCCTGTCCATCACCAACTCCCGGAGTCCACACAAACCCATGTCCATCGAGTTGATGATGCCATCTAACCATCTCATCCTCTGTCATCCCCTTCTCCTGCCTTCAGTTTTTCCCAGCATCAGGGTCTTTTCCAATGAGTCAGTTCTTTGTATCAGGTGGCCAAAGTATTGGAGCTTCAGTTTCAGCATCAGTCCTTCCAATAAATATCAGGACTGATTTCCTTTAGGATTGACTGGTTTGATCTTCTTGAAGTCCAAGGGACTCTCAAGAGTCTTCTCCAGCACCATAGTTCAAAAGCATCAATTCTTCGGTGCTCAGCTTTCTTTATGGTCCAACTCTCACACCCATACATGACTACTGGAAAAACCATAGCTTTGAATAGACGGATCTTTAATGCCGACAAAGGCCTGTCTAGTCAAAGCTATGAGGTCCGTATAGTCAAGGCTATGGTCTTCCAGTAGTCACATATGGTTGTGAGAGCTGGACTGTAAAGAAGGCAGAATGCCAAAGAATTGATGCCTTTGAACTGTGGTGCTGGAGAAGACTCCTGAAAGTCCCTTGGACAGCAAGGAGTTCAAACCAGTCAATCTTAAGGGAGGTCAACCCTGAATATTCACTGGAAGGACTGATGCTGAAGCTGAAGCTCCAGTATTTTGGTCATCCAGTGACACCCAAAGGAGAATTCAAGAAAAGCTACAAATTAGAGGAAGATAAATGCAACACATCTCCCATCATGACATGTAAGGAACATCTATGGATCAACACAGAGGAAGATGAATGACAGCAAAACGGTGGAACTTAAACAGACTGGTCACAACAAGGGACATTCAAGAGGCCAACGTTTGTAACCAGTTTGTCTGCGTGTCCTGACTCCTGCCTGTGTTCCTGGCATTGTCAACAGTGATCCCTTTAACTCTTCTAACAGAGTCCTGGTTGGACAATGAGCTCAACCTCATCTGTAATTAGGGACATGCAGAGTAAAGCCATGTAAACTATTACTGCACAGTCATCAGTCTGAGGAACACATTAGAAGCCTGAGGACACTAGGTGCCAGCAAGGACAGGAAGCAGCGGGAAGGTTTGTTCACTCATGGTGGGAGTGGAAACTGGGGCAGATGCTTTGAAAAGAGTTTGGCATCGCCTCGTAAAGTTAAAAATATAACGCCGTCTGCACTAGGATCTGATCGCTGCTGTGAGAAACTGCCACGCACTCAGTAACTTAACACAAATGCGTTATTATCTTGCAACTCTGGAGGTCAGAAGTCTGAAATGAGCCCCACGGAGCTAAAACCAAGATGTCAGCTGGGCTGCCCTCCTCTTCAGCACCTCTGGGGCACAGTCTGTCTGCTTGCCTTTTCTGGTTTCTAGAAGTCGCCCACAGGCCTTGGCCAAAGCCCATCCTACCAACTTCAAAGCCACTAAAGTCAGGTGGGCCTTCTCGTCTGCACTTCCTGGCTCCCCCCTGCCCTCTGTTCTACCAGAGTGAATAAGTGAAATCACTCAGTCGTGTCCGACCCTTTGCGACCCCATGGAGCCTACCAGGCTCCTCCGTCCATGGGATTTTCCAGGCAAGAATACTGGAGTGGGTTGCCCCTCTAATTGCTCTGGTCCCAGCCGGTTAACCCAGCACAGGCTCCTGGTTCAGTCAGCTGACCAACAGCCCAGATTCCCACAGCCTGTAACCTAACACACGCACAGGTTCCGAGGGTCAGCATGGGGCTGTTTCTGGGGCTGCTATTTTGTATACCAGGCCCTCTGACTCAGCACTTCCTCTTCCAGGCAATCACCTGATAGAAACTCTTAGATGCTGAGAGGGTAACAGGCAGGAAGGCTAGAGGTCCCCAAGCGGCAAGAGGAAATAAACTGGAAGTGTCAGACATTTTTCCTTCACTACACAGAATTAATCAGCAATACATGAACCATGAACTTCCAGATGTTCAAGCTGGTTTTAGAAAAGGCAGAGGAACCAGAGATCAAATTGCCAACATCCGCTGGATCATAGAAAAAGCAAGAGTGTTCCAGAAAAACATCTATTTCTGCTTTATTGACTACGCCAAAGCCTTCGACCGTGTGGATCACAATAAACTGTGGAAAATTCTGAAAGAGATGGGAATACCAGACCACCTGACCTGCCTCTTGAGAAACCTATATGCAGGTCAGGAAGCAACAGTTAGAACTGGACATGGAACAACAGACTGGTTCCAAATAGCAAAAGGAGTACATCAAGGCTGTATACTGTCACCCTGCTTACTTAACTTATATGCAGAGTACATCATGAGAAACGCTGGGCTGGATGAAGCACAAGCTGGAATCAAGATTGCCGGGAGAAATATCAATAACCTCAGATATGCAGATGATACCACTCTTATGGCAGAGAGTGAAGAGGAACTAAAAAGCCTCTTGATGAAAGTGAAAGAGAGTGAAAAAGTTGGCTTAAAGCTTAACATTCAGAAAACTAAGATCATGGCATCTGGTCCCATCACCTCATGGGAAATAGATGGGGAGACAGTGGAAACAGTGTCAGACTTTATTTTTTTGGGCTCCAAAATCACTGCAGATGGTGATTGCAGCCATGAAATTAAAAGACGCTTGCTCCTTGGAAGGAAAGTTATGACCAACCTAGACAGCATATTAAAAAGCAGACATTACTTTGCCAACAAAGGTCCGTCTGGTCAAGGCTATGATTTTTCCAGTGGTCATGTATGGATGTGAGAGTTGGACTGTGAAGAAAGCTGAGCGCCAAAAAATTGATGGTTTTGACTTGTGGTGTTGGAGAAGACTCTTGAGAGTCCCTTGGACTGCAAGGAGATCCAAGCAGTCCATCCTAAATGAGATCAGTCCTGGGTATTCATTGGAAGGACTAATGCTGAAGCTGAAACTCCAGTACTTTGGCCACCTCATGCGAAGAGCTGACTCATTGAAAAAGACCCTGATGCTGGGAGGGATTGGGGGCAGAAGGAGAAGGGGACGACAGAGGATGAGATGGTTGGATGGCACCACCAACTCGATGGGCATGAGTTTGAGTAAATTCCGGGAGTTGGTGATGGACAGGGAGGCCTGGCTTTCTGCGGTTCATGGGGTCGCAAAGAGTCGGACACGACTGAGCGACTGAACTGAACACAGAATTAAAAGAGGCTTCTTTTAATTCTGTGTAGAAGATACCTGGTTCTGCCTTGAGCTAACCAATCCATTTTTCTCATGCAAATGTTTTTCTTAAGCTATGTTAATGAAACTATGTATCTGCTATGGAATTTGCCTTTCTGCAAAATGGTTCCACCTAACTTTTTTTCCCTTTTCTCAAACCTTGGGTTGATAATGCCTCCACAAACCAGCATTTCTGTCAATTGTTTTATGGTGGGGGCAGGGATGGGGAATGACACACCTCGCGCCATCCTATCTCAAAAATGCATATTGTGGGAGAGGGGCTTGGTGAAACTCCCTCAGCCTTGAGGTGTCTCTCTTATCTGATTAATACCTTGCTAAAAACTAGAAAGGGGTACTCCTTCTGTCCCCTTCTGACATCTGTGTCAGAAGCTTTCCCTATCTCTATTAAACTTTAATAAAACTTTGCTACACAAAAAGCTCCAAGTAGTCAAGCCTTGTCTCTGACCCCGGATGGAAATCCTCTCCTCCGGAGGACAAGAATCCCACTGTTAACACACGACTCACAGCAGCAACCTTTCAACGCTGTACTCCTTTCCGGATGCTGCCACAGCAAAGTGCCACGGACTGGCTGTCTTTTTTTTTTTTTTTAATATTTATTTATTTGGCTGAGCCAGGTCTTAGTTGGTGCATGCAGGATCTTTAGTTGTGGCATGTGGGACCTAGTTCCCTGACCAGGGATTGAACCCTGGCCCCGTGCATTGGGGTGTGGAGTCTTAGCCACTGAACCACCAGGGAAGTCCCAGACTGGCTGTCTTAGAACAAGACAACGGTATTATCTCATAGTTCTGGAGGCCAGAAGCCTGATATCAAGATGCCAGCTCCCTCTGACGTGCTGAGCAAGGCCCTCATACAGACTCCTCTCCTCGGTCCTGGTTCCCAGGCTCATGGCAGTGCAGCTCCAGTCCATGTTGTTAGGCGAACCACTGACCGAAACCGCCGACCCTCAGCAGGCACCACAGTAACCACTTGCATGAGGTATCTTAAACAGGAGGTCCTGGTAAGGAACACAGAACTAACAAGCTACCACCAACCACAAGAATTCAGCAAAGGTCAAAAGGAGAGGGAAACGACAGTGCATGTGTCCTACCAACCTCCCAGAATCCTCCTCACTGGAATCCATCTTGGCTGATGTGCACCACCAGTCCAGTCAGAGACAACTCGGAAATTAACCCCATCACCGTAAAACCGAGACTGTAAGCATGTGGCAGAGCTGTTCTGGTTCCCTCACCCTGCTGCCCTCTGCCCAGGTGCCCCTTCCCAATAAAGGCTCTTGCTTGGTCAGTTTGTGTGTCTCCATGGACAACTCTTCCGAGTGTTAGACAAGAGCCCACTCTCGGGCCCTGGAAGGGGTCCCCTTTCCTGTAACACTGGCATTCTCCCTGTGTGCATGTCTGCATCCAAATCCCCCCCCCCCTTTATATAGACACTTGTCATGACGGATGAAGGGCCTGCCTGCCTCAGTTTGACATCATCTTAACCAGTTATTTCCAAATGAGGCCACATGCTGAGACACTTGGAGAAGGAAATGGCAACCCACTCCAGTACTCTTGCCTGGAAAATCCCATGGATGGAGGAGCCTGGTAGGCTACAGTCCATGGGGTCGTGAAGAGTCGGACACGACTGAGAGACTTCACTTTCACTTTTCACTTTCATGCATTGGAGAAGGAAATGGCAACCGACTCCAGTATTCTTGCCTGGAGAATCCCAGCGATGGGGGAGCCTGGTGGGCTGCCATCTATGGGGTCGCACAGAGTCGGACACTATTGAAGTGACTTAGCAGCAGCAGCAGCAGCTGAGACACTGGGGGTTCACACATCAAAGTACTTTTGTTGTTGTTGAGGAGACAGAACTCCCCTCCTAACACATAAATAACAGGAACTATACAAGACCTTGCAGAGCAGAGTTCATTAAGAGCAGTAACTCTGGAAACAACCCTGGCCAGCAGCAACAGAACACACCGTGAGATCCACCCTAGGCGAGCTGGGTGGTGACGAACATGAGTGACCTATAGCTTGTGCAAGAGTGTGGATAGGTCTCTCACACAGCTGGGAGGGAGGAAGACATGAGCACATGCTGCTTCCCTTTCCCCTTCCCCTGCCCAAGTGCGCAGGATTCACAGCAGCCCAGACTGGGCATCAGAGCCTGTGTGGAGGAAGGCAGTGTGCCTAGAGTTGGGTAAGAGAGTCCAGTCGGGGCCAGGATGGGGGTCGATGTCCACAGTGTGCTCCACCTGCTCAAGCCTGTGAGGCCTGACATGGCATCAGAACCTCATAATATCCCGACAAAATATTTGTCCATTACAAAGGCTGAAGTGACTTCCCAGGGGAGATGCAGGCAGACACCACCTTAAACAAGTGGTCAGAACAGAGTGACACGTGGCACCACTTCTGTGACCTTCCTGCCAAAGACACATAATGGGAATTTGATTTTGAAGAAACACCAGACAAACCCAAATGGAGGGGCTTTCCACAAAAGCCACTGGACTCTAACCTTCAAAGGTGTCAAGATCATGGAGCCAAGGAAAGCCTGATTGGAAGAGACTGAAGAAACACATTAACAGCTCAGTGTGCTTGGGGAGCCCAGACTGGACCCTTTCTGGTCTGTGACTTTATAGGATCAGCTGGCAGAAGGTGTTTGTCTGTGGCCAATGATCAGATGTCCTGACATGTCCAAGTCACCCTCCCAACTCTGACGGTCATGTGTGGTTGTGCTGGAGACTGCCCTGATGTGCAGAAATGTGAACGGAATGTCTGCAGGTGACAGAGCATCACGTAGGCAACTTATTCTCAAATACTACAGGAAGACAAGGTTGTTGATGCTGAACTTGCAACTTTTAGGTAAGTTCGAGATTATTTCAAAAATTAAAAAAGAATACATAGTGTTATTCCATTTATATACATATATGGATTAAAACAGGTGAAACTTATATTGTTTAGAAATGGTAAAACTAAAGGAAATCAAGAAGTCAGGCTGTGGTCATGGGGAAGGGGGTCTGCTGTGGGGCAAGGGAGGGGTTGGGGCACTCGGGATACTGACAAGGTACCATTTCTGGCCTTGGGTACTGGCTACTGATGCAGTACTGTGAATCCCCGCGCCACCGTCTGCAGAGACAACTATCTGGGAATTCTCTCAACTGTCGGGACCTAGGCAGGCCCGCCCATCACCTAGTTCAGTACTTGGTTCACAGTGGATGTTCAAGGAGTGTTTGCCCGATACATAACGTGAGCACATAAAACGAATATTTGTTTATGGAAAACAAAATAATAGAAGTTTCCAGAAACAGGCTAATCATTACAAACCAAACTGAGATGATCTCGGAGTTCCTTCCTTGGTCCGGACACTCTGGGTCCCTCTTCACCAGCGCGCTCGCCCTCGAGTTTTCCCAACGGTTTCCTAGATTTGCAAGGACAGCATAGCCAAGTCCGCCCGGAACCTGCACGGAGCCCGGAACCCAGGCTGCACCTGCACGCGGGGGGTTCTTGAAACCTGCGGGGGCGGGGCCTGAAACCGGCGAGGGGGTCACGAAACCGGTGGCGGCAGGGTGGGGGGGGTGGTCTGAAACTTGCCGCGGGGACGAGGGGCAGCTGAAACCGGCTCGGGGCCGTCCGAAGGCCCAGAAATCGGCCGGGGCGACCCCCTCACTAGGAGTTATTTCTCAGGCAGAACTTCCAAGGCGGAGGTGCTGATTTGTGCCTGGGGGGTGGCCATAGTTCCCAAGCCCAACCGCAGGCTCCGGGGCCAACGGACCCACCTCTCAGCGGCCCCACTGGGTCGGACCAGCGCGGGATCTGGGCGGAGAAGCTCCTCTAAGTCTGCTGGCTGCGCGGTTTGGAGCGGGTAGCTCCATGGCAACGGACGGCTCCATCGCAGGGCGGGGGTGCCCGCTCACCCCCCCCCCGCCAAGGCGATGGCTCGCCCCGGCGGCACCCCCGCGCAGGCGCAGTGCTGCCGAGGCTGCAAAGTGCAACCGGAGCGCCAGACGGACGGACGGACTCTGATACGCTGCTGGTGGTTACTGCCGGAGACTAGCGCGCTGGGCAGAGCAGAGACCGCGAGCGCAGGGTCGCGGGACATCCGGACTACCAGGCTGTGGCGGAGGAGACTGACGCTGCTTGGTAGTACGGCTGCAGCCCCAGTCTGCCTCCTCTGGTTTGGCCCAAGCGGGTTGAAGAACGGATTAGTTGTTAATTTTAGTGACTGTAGAGTTCACGTAAAATAGAGGTTTCTCACTTCTCTTTTTGAGACCAGAGAGCTGGAACAATATGCCACGCTGGGCTGGAGCTGAATTGAGTCCTCCCTGCTCACTGTGCACGCCCCAGCCTTGTCTGGGGTCAGGTCCATTTCCACCTGTCCCGAGGGTGTGTGTTTGCAGTCTGGACTCAGGGTGTGAGGAAGGTGTTGAGTCTTGCCCCAAAGCCACAGGTGCGAAGCCTCGCACCAAGGCCACAGAAGCGGAGCCCACGACCAAGGTCACCTCTGAAACTGACTGAACCCCTTTGTAACTTGCCCAAAGCCCCTGATGACCACTAAGGAGCTTCCTGACTCTCCATTAGGCAGATGCCCACTCTAGTAAGCACCCTATAGAGCCCCAACCAATCACCTAAAGCTAACCGTCCAGCAGGAATTTTGTCTTGAGGCTACTAAAAGTTGGTTATTAATCCAAGAAAACTGTCCGTTTTCCCTGTTTGTCAGGAGGTTCACATGCTGTGCTCGCAGTGCCCACATTATCCCTGCTCTTTGTTCTTAATAAACTGACTCCCTTCTGAAATGCTCTGTGTCTGGAAATTCTTTTCCAACATGCACTTGGACTGCCTCAACAGAAGGATCCCTCTAGCCAGTGCAGTTGGTGCTGGGCCCTGGACCCCCGGCTGATGGGTATATTCCCTGCCCTCCGGGAGCCCAGTAACTTCTAGCGCGCCTGCACCTTGCATGGCCGCTGGCCCTGCTGGTCAGTCGCTGGCTTTGTCCAGCGGCTCCTGATGCCACAATGGGACCCAGGAAGTCCTGTAGTTTCATTCTGGGATGGCAAGATCCGTCAGAGCCATCCAGCCTGGCTAAAAGCGCAGCATCTCTGAGAACTGTGAACTTCATCGGGATAGTGGTCACCTCTGTAGTCCTCCCCCTGCAGTGCTGCCCAGACCTCGTCCCTCCTGGATTGAGGAACAGAACTGACTCAGCAGAACAGCCCAGAACAGATGTTCTAAGAAAAACTGTTCTCTTTCCCACCTCACCCAAATTATGGGGTTTTTCCTTTTCAGCTTTGCTTCTCTGGGCCTGTCCATATTAATGACTAATATACTTTCTACTAAAGAACAGAAGGACAACAAAAGGCTGAAAACAGCCCCTGTGTCCACCAGTAGGAGCTGGTTGAGTTCCAGCTGCACTGCCAAAGGCTGGGAAAGGTACAAGGACTGTCTCTGTGTTCTGCCCCGGAGTGACCCATGGGCAGAAGACATGGTTAAGCGGAAAACACTAAGATGCAGAACAGCTGATACAGTATTTTATCCGAGAAGGGGCAGGCCCACTAAGAATGTACTCACTCTTTTTTTACATTATAAAGTAACATTACAATGGTTGCCAACCAGGCATAGGAGGGTCAGCAGTAGAAACGACGTTTCTCTAAATGTGCTCATACATTTGGCTTGGAACTGTGTAATTATAAAACCCAAAATAAATCAAAACAGAGAAAAAAACCTCCCAAGATTTGCAAACAAATGGATGTAAAAAGAAGAAACCAACTGTATGTCAGCTTGGTGGCTTAACCAACAGAAAAGGATAATTTCAAGTGACTTTAAAACCCAACAATCTTATTGTGCATACCTAATAGACTGTATACTAAAGACAAAAAGAGTTGCAAAGAAATCTTAAACTGTTTCCAGTGATCCTGGTCTTTGTAATAATATTGATGCTGTTATTCTGGAACTATATAAAGTGGGGTAAAACAAATAAGTAGCATAGTAATATTAGGAAACATTATTTTTCACTTGACAGATAGAAATATAAAATAAATGGAAAAACCTATACTGCTGGAATTGGATATGAAATATTAGTATGAATTAATATAATTTGTAAAATGTATTGCTTAGCTTTGTCCACCGAAATTGTCTAGAACTATTCAATATGGTACCCACTGGACACGTGGCTATTTAAATTTAACTGAATTAAAATTAAACACTTGGACAAATATTTCTACACTTATGTTCACAAAAGCACTACACATATCACAATAGCCAGGAGCTGGAAACAATCCAAATGTCCATCAATGGATGGCTATAATGTGATAAATATATTAAAATTAAATGTGATAGATATATATGGTGGAATGTTACTAAGCCTTTTGAAAAGAATGAAATTCTGACACCTGCTACAACATGGATGAACCTCCAAGATGTGATGATAAGGGAAACAAGGCAGTCACAAAAGAACAAGTATTATTTGTTTTCACTCATATGAGCTACACAGTCAAGTTTATAGAGACAGAGAGAAGACTGTGGTTGTCAGGAATGGAGTTAGGGTGGTGAAGTCTGCGGTGAGTGTTTAGTGGTGACAGAGTTTCAGTCTGGAAAGATGAAAAGGTTCTGGAGGCAGACGGTGGTGATGGCTGCACCACAAAGTGAATGCACTTCCTGCTGCTGAACTGTACACTTAAAAATGGGCACAGGGGTAGTTTTAGGTTTTGTATATTTTACCTCTTTTTTTTTTTTTTTTGGCCATGTCTGGTGCTATGGTAAATAATCCACCTGCCAATGCAGGAGATGCAAGAAATGTGGGTTTGATCCTTGGGTTGGGAAGATCACCTGGAGAAGGAAACAGCAACTCACTCCTGTATTCTTGCCTGGAAAGTCCCATGGACAGAGGAGCTTGGCAGGTTACAGTCCATGGGGCTGCAAAAAGTCAGACACAATGGAGCGACTAACACGTGCATGTTATGGGATCTTAGTTCCCTGAGCAGGGATTGAAAAAGAAATGCAAAATTTCTTTTTTTTGCAAAAAAGGGATCGAAAAAGAAAATGCAAGGGAACATTTCATGCAAAGATGGGCACAATAAAGGACAGAAATGGTATGGACCTAACAGAAGCAGAAGATATTAAGAAGAGGTGGCAAGAATACAAGAAGAACTATACAAAAAAGATCTTCATGACCCAGATAACCACGATGGTATGATCACTCACCTAGAGCCAGACATCCTGGAATGTGAAGTCAAGTGGACCTTAGGAAGCATCACTACGAACAAAGCTAGTGGAAGTGATGGAATGCCAGTTGAGTTATTTCAAATCCTAAAAGATGATGCTGTGAAAGTGCTGCACTCAGTATGCGAGCAAATTTGAAAAACTCAGCAGTGGCCACAGGACTGGAAAAGGGCAGTTTTCATTCCAATCCCAAAGAAAGGCAATGCCAAAGAATGTTCAAACTACCGCACAACTGCACTCATTTCACACGCTAGTAAAGTGATGCTCAAAATTCTCCAAGCCAGGCTTCAACAGTACATGAACTGTGAACTTCCAGATGTTCAAGCTGGTTTTAGAAAAGGCAGAGGAACCAGAGATCAAATTGCCAACATCTGTTGGATCATCAAAAAAGCAACAGAGTTCCAGAAAAATATCTACTTCTTCTTTATTGACTATGCCAAAGCCTTTGACTGTGTGGATCACAACAAACTGTGGAAAATTCTTAAAGAGATGGGAATACCAGACCACTGTACCTGCCTTCTGAGAAATCTGTATGTAGGTCAAGAAGCAACAGTTAGAACTGGACATGGAACAATAGACTGGTTCCAAATCAGGAAAGAAGTACGTCAAGGCTGTATATTGTCACCACATGTGTCCCACATGCCTGCTGCCAAAAGTAAAACATAAAACAGAAGCAGTATTGTAACAAACTTAGTAAAGACTTTAAAAATGGTCCACATCAAAAAAATCTAAAAAAGGAATTTATTTTTATTTATTTATCTGTGCCAGCTCATAATTGCAGCATGTGGGATCTAGTTCCCTGGCCAGGGATGGAACCAGGGCCCCTTGCATTGTGAGTGCAGATTCTTAGCCACTAGACCACCAGGGAAGTCACTGTAAACTCTACTTCAATAAAGCTGACTAAAAATAAAACAAACCTAGATAACAGTCTGCATCTACTGGACCACACAGGACCTGGCTTCTGCCTACCTTGCTCCACAACCCTCACTCCCTCCCTCCTTCCCAGACCCACTGGCCTTGCCTTGCTCCTGCCTCACGGCTTTTGCACATTCCATTCTCTGCCCAGAACACTTACCTGGCTCTGGATGGGGCTGCCTTTTCCTCCAGAAGGGACGGAATCGAATCCAAGCCTCAGCTCAGATGTTACCCCTCAGGATGGTCCTCCCTGTCTGAACTGCCTACCCTCCTCATTACTTTTATCATTCTCCTCATTATTTTTATCTTTCTGAGATTCCTTCCCAGCATGCATTATACTTGAACTGATCTCTTTTGTCTATTTTGTTGTTGTTGTTCAATCGCTAAGTCATGTCCAACTCTTTGAGACCCCACGGACTGCAGCATGCCAGGCTTCCCTGTCCTTCACTATCTCCCAGAGCTTGCTCAAACTCATGTCCATTGAGTCAGTGATGCCATCCAAACATATCTTCTGCCACCCCTTTCTTCTCCCACCCTCAATCTTTCCCAGCATCAGGGTCTTATCCAATGAGTCAGCTCTTCTCATCAAGTGGCCAAAATATTGGAGCTTCAGCTTCAGCATCAGTCCTTCCAATGAATATTCAGGGTTGATTTCCTTTAGGATTGACTGGTTCGATCTCCTTGCTGTCCAAGGGACCCTCAAGAGTCTTCTCCAGCACCACAATTTGAAAGCATCAGTTCTTTGGCACTCAGCCTTCTTTATGGTCCCACTCTCACATCCGTACATGACTACTGGAAACACCAAAGCTTTGACTATACGGACCTTTGTTGGCAAAGTAATGTCTCTGCTTTTTGATACACCATCTGGGTTTGTCGTAGCTTGTTTGTTTACTCACGATTGTCCCTGTTCTTCCTCCTAGAAGGCGAGGCCACTAAAGGCAGGGACCTTTTAAATCTTATTCAGATCCAACATCTAGACCAGTATTTCACAGAATCAGATGAATAATTCCTTAAATGGTTAGATGTTGGTTAAATGAATGTTGGTCTGTGTTGGGGCCTTTCTTGAGGAAGTTTAATCAAAGCATCCATATATCAAGTGTGAAAAAGATTACAAAAAAAAAAAAAGATTACAGCAAACCTCCTGCTTTTATTTCTCCAACATCCTACCCAGGGGATCAGCATGTCAGAGCAGAGAGAGGCTCAGGGAGCTAGGTTGACTTCCTCAGACAGTCTGGGGAGCACAGCTGCCTGACATTTGGGACACTCTGCCAGCAGCCCGGTCAGGACTTTCACATTGATTCAGTCTTGCTGTGCCGTGCTGTTAGCTCAGTTGTACCCAACTCTGTGTGACCCTATGGTGGCCTGCCAGGCTCCTCTGTCCATGGGATTCTCCCTGCAAGAATACTGGAGTGGGTTGCCATGCCCTTCTCCAGGGTTTCTTCCCGATCCAGGGATCAAGCCAGCCTGTATTATGTCTAACCTGCATTGGCAGATGGATTCTTTACCACTAGCGCCACCTGGGAAGCCCTTGATTCAGTCTTGCTGGCCCCTAAAGCTGAGTCTCACTTGATAGGCAGAACTTTGTCAGTAGTGTTAATCTGTGTTTAGTGTTTTCCATCAGGTGAAAGAATCTCCACTTTAAAAAACATAAAATAGGAGAATAGAATTCTGACTTTTCCTCACTACATATGAGCAATTGTACTTGGACATCTATTCATCTTGTGGAGAAAAAATTCTCTAAATGGCCAAGTTTGATCACTTACTGGTCTTCAGGGCCTCAATGACTAAAAGAAGCCATGAAACCCAGCTTCCTCGTGTATCCTTTGTTTGAGCAGACATTGATCTCAGGCTGCTGCAAGGATTTTGCATGTGGTCCTTTCTGCCAAGTAGTCTCTGCTTCTCCAAATGAATGAATTCCATCTGGAAATCATGGGATTAATAATTACACTCTAAGCTCAGGAATATTTTTCTGTGTCACTGCCATCTCCTCTATTTGGTGCATTTTCCCAGGAAAATAATAAAACAGCGTCACCAATGTATCAAGCAGGGATTTTAAAATTAGCAAGTACAGTCTCCCCTCCCGGGTCCCCATGACTCACCTCTACCTCCCGGGGCCCATCCTGCTGCTGCAAGGGACTCAGGCCAGCTCTCTGCCCAAGCTCTGGACTCGGTGCCATGGCTTCCCAGACATTGAGAGCAAACAGCAAAGCCATCACCCCAAAGGAACACGGCAAAACAGGAGCAGGCTGAGGATCTCAAGAGTCAAGCAGACCCCAAACCACACTTCCCAGTTCCCTAGACACTTCCCGTGGTCTTGTCACCCAGATAAGTGTTGAGTTGGTGACCCTGGGGCAACCACGGAAGCAGAGTTTCCACACCTTCTAGGGCCAAGTGTGTGATGCCCCGCTCAGCACCATATGGGGAGAACAGAACGCCTCCCTGCACGGAACAGGAGGGAGGGACCGAAGCTGACACCCGGAGACTGTAACCAGAGCGCTCTGCATGCATCATGCAGCCGAGAAGCTGCCGTGTTACCTGTGAAATAAGAGGAAGGGGAGGGTGTGGGTGAGTTAACTAGACCCACAGGGACCACAGGCCTCACCATTCGGGCTTCCTGTTTATTCCTGTCTGCAGGCATGGACACCAGGTCCCTGACTGTGGTCTTGGTGTCCAGACACAGGGGTGGGACCATCATGTATCTGGGCGAAGAGCACAGACCTCACCTGAAGTGGACAGAGGCCCTTCATCTGACTGATTTGGAAAGTTTCAGCACAGTCAGACATGGTGTGTGGAGTTCTACTTCCCCCCTAAAAAAAATCACAGAGTGAATAAAGATGGGGAGACCCTACACTATTTTCCAGAGAAGGTGGAAGAGCCTGAGCACATACAAATTAGACCTCTGTCTTTAGTGAAGACAGTCCCTTTCTTTGTAACGGGTTCAGCCATGTGGACCTGTGCTCAGGACACCCATTGCTGAGCAGCCCCTCCTTCAGCAAATGAATAAAACAAAGCCAGGAGAAGTTACTCCCTGAGACCACACAGCCAGTTAGGAGCAGGACTGGGACTAGTTCCCAGACCTCTGACTTCAGGTCATTTCCTGAATTATCAAAATGGGGGGAGAAGTGGACTGTTAGCACTTCCCTGGGGCTTGCCTCAGCAGCAGGCCGACCACCCAGCACTGAGGTCCTGGCTTCTTGACCTTTGGTGGGGCTGCCTGAACAGGCTTCCTCATCTTGGGGTGTCTGGAGCTTGTCTGGGTGAAGCAGAAGACGAGGCTGGGGAGACCAACAGGGGGCACATCATAGGCTGTGACTGAGGTTCGGGAGAGTGACTAAGTGATTCTTGAGGAAGGAGCAATGAAGCTTCTCATTCTTGAGATCCAAGCTGAAGCCAATTAGGGGCAAAGTAGAACTGGAATAAAGTTTGTAGACTCTGGGGGAGAAATTTTGATTTAAGGTCAGTGAACAGCGGGCACCCCAGGAGGAGGTGGGAGGGAGGTGTGGTGTCATGGGGCCTGCAGGCGTGCTGAGCACTGCTTGACCTCTTTCTCTAGTCCTGGCTTTGAGTCCTGCTTCCTCCAGGGCTCCAGGAAGAAAAGGCAATTGCTCTTTATTTTGTTGTTGTTTTTAGACTGCACCATGCACTCTAGTAGCTTCCCTAGTGGCTCAGATGGTAAAGAATCTGCCTGCAGTGCAGGAGACCCGGGTTTGATCCCTGGGTTGGGAAGATCCTCTAGAGAAGGGAAGGACAACCCACTACAGTATTCTTACCTGGGAAATTCCATGGACAGAGGAGCCTGGCGGGCTACAGTTCACGGGGTCACTAAGAGTCGGACAAGACTGAATCGGCTTAACACACACATACACGCAGCATGTGCGATCTTGTCCCTCCACCAGGGAAGAATCCCCCAACCAATGCACTGGGAGCATAGACTCCTAACCAGTGGACTGCCAGGGAAGTCCCAGAAGAGATGCCGCACCCAGCACCCCGAGCTACAGCTGAGACGCCCGTGCAGGGAGTTCTCCAGGGAAAGCTCAGTATTAATGTTATGCCTCAGATAATAGAGGAGCATGTAGAAAACTGCAATAATCTGGTTCACTCTGAACCAACTGAATCAGGTGATTCAAGGTCAGCATATTTCTCAGAGGCCCTCAGCACCTGGATCTTCTCAGATCCAAGAAAAGAGTGTGACAGGATAGATGACCAGTGCAAGTTCAATGCATGAAGCAGGGCACCCAAAGCCGGTGCTCTGGAACAACCCAAAGGGATAGGGTGGGGAGAGTGGGAGGGGGCTTCAGTATGGGGGGACACATGTATACCTGTGGCCGATTCATGTTGATGTACGGCAAAAACCATCACAATATTGTAGAGTAATTATCTTCCAATTAAAAAAGAAAGAAAAGAGTGTGACAGGAGGCCAAGCACAAGAGCCAGAGCCCGGACCAGCACAGAGACCAGAACTTGGCGCCGTGCAGCCCCGAGCAGCCCTGAGCAGGTCTGACCACACCCGCTGTGCTGGCTGTCCTTGACTCTGAGCCTAAATTTTCCCACAGTTATTAAGCACCTATCATAACAGAGGCTGTTAGACCCAAGGTCTGCTTTGAAGAAGCAGACAGACAAGATCTCTATCCAGAGGAGGAATAAGGAAAAGGATCCGCTCTCCACACTTTCTCTTGGATTAATTTCTCAACTTCCCATCAGGCCTGTGGGAGGACATGTGGGAATGTGTCCAGAGAAGCACCCAGGACACCATAACAGGCACAGTAGGGCAGCACTTCCAGGTCCCAGAAGATCCTCCCAAGAGGCGGGGTTGGGGGGGCAGGGAGGGGCATTTATGCTGGGACCTGCCTGCCTGTCTTAGGTCTGGGTAACTTTAAGAAAGAAAGCTGAGTGGGTCTCAGCTTTGATCTGTGGCCCTCAGGACTGGAAATTCCCAGCAATGAAGCCTTTTCTAACTCCCCCCACTCCGCCCCCACTCAGGCCAAATGTCCACAGTCACCCACAGGACCCAACCCACTGCCAGACCAGTTTGCCCAGTTTTAAGATGAGGTGGTTGGATGGCATCACCAACTTGATGGACATGAGTCTGAGTAAGTTCTGGGAGTTGGTGATGGACAGAGAAGTTGGTGACGGACAGTGCTGCAGTCCATGGGGTCGCAAAGAGTCAGCCACCACTGAGTGACTGAACTGCACGAGACGCTCACTTCCGGTTGTCAGATGATATTCAGTCCAGAAGTTAATTGACGAGACCAAACCATTAAAGTCTGTGGTCAGCTTTTGGGGGAAACTGCAGAGCTTTATGTTGAGAAGAGTCATCCTAGAGAATTCGAGGCCTTGGCCTGCTCATCAGGTCCGTAGGGGTGGGGGTGGGGATGGGGTGGGGTGGGATGGGGGCGTCATCACGTCAGAGCCGGGCCTTCCGCTTGCCCTCGGACGGCATGTGGGCAGGTGTGATGGAGCTTGGCCCGGCCAGGCGGAGAAGTCCCTGCGTCCGGCGACCAGCGCGGGGTTCTGACTGCAGAACCGCGGGCAGCGGAACGGCAGCACGGCCACCCTCGCTCCGCTCACCGCCCACCCAGCCTAGGTGGGCGAGGCGCAGGCCTGAGGGTTTTGGAAGGAGCTGCGCGTGTTGGGGGTAGGTATCTCGTCGGGTGGAAGGTGGAGGCTTCTGAGGCGCTGGAACCCTCGTCACCCCGAACCTGCTCCCGGGGGCCGTGACCCCACAAATAGTCGACCTCCAACTTTTCCCAGGGCGGAGGTCCGGCCGCGCCCGTCGGTCCGCAGGCATCTGGCCGGCGGCGGGAGGCCGCGCCACGCTGGTCTTTCGCCTGGGTCGCCTCCGGATAGACGCGTGGAGGGACTGTTTGTGGTCGGCAAGGGCAGTGGCGACCGGACGGGGCGTGCCAGACCCCCCGGGGGACTGCGGCCCTCGGAGAGGGGCTAACAGAGGGGGCGGGGCGCGGCAGGCGGGGCGGCCCGAGTTGGGGGGCGGGGCGGCCGGCGCGGGGGGCGCGGCCCGGTTCGGGGCGGGGCGGCTCCGGGTTCCGCGCTCCGTCCGCCCTCGCTCCCGCGCCGCGCGCCCTCCGGCTCCCACCCGCCTGTGCCGCCACCGCGGCAGCCGGCGAAGCAACTTCCCGAGCGCCCGCGACCGCCGGACCCCGGCGCCGCCCCCGGCCCAGCGCACCGCCGGCCGAGGCCATGGACGCGCTGGCCTGGCTGCTGCCCCCGCTCCTGCTGCTCTGCGCGCAGCACCGCGGCGCCAGGTGAGCGAGAGCCGGTCCGCCCTGCGGCCGCCCTCGGTGCGGATCCCGCGCCGCCGCGCCCGGGCTGAGAGATGTAGCCCCGCGCGAAACCTGGTCTTCAGGGCCCCGGTCTGTCCCCCGCCCACCGGTTCCCACCGTGTCTGCCCCCATCCCCTCCTCCACGACTCTCCCCGCGCCGGCCCTCCTTTCTCCAAACTCGCCGCGACGATGCCCTTGGGCGCGGGCAGCGGCGTGTTCTAGGTTCCGGCTGCCCCGGTGCTGTCCGCCGTCCCGGTGCTGAACCCGGCCGCGGGGCCGGTCGAGGGCGTCACAGCAGCTCTCCGTTCCTCCCCAGCCGGGGCTCTCCTGCTGAGCTCCGGTTCCTCGGCCCCGGCCGCCACTTGGCCGGTCCCTGGCTGGCTGTTGTCCTTCCAGGCGCGGCTTGAGCGCTCAGCATGGAAGAAAGGAGGGGTCCTGAGAACACGGGGAGCAGGTTGTGCCCCTTCCCCTGACAGCATCGCTCCCGCAGCAGCTTCCGTGCAGCTAGCAGTCTGGGGTGGACACGAAGGCGCGTCCTGATAGCGGGTCTGGTTCTGGGTCTCCCTTTTGGGGCCATTTCAAATGCCACCCAACTCTAGAGCATGCGAGCGGGGGAGCCAGGTGCCCCTGGCAGGAGAGAGACTCCAGATTTCGCCTTAATTCTGTCAGGAGAGCGGATGAGGTGCCCTGTCTGCCCTAAAGAGGGAAGCGGCTAAGAAGAAAGGTCCCTGTGCTGGGGCTCCCTCACTGGCTCCCAGGGCCAGTGCAGTCCCAGCTCGCTTTTTGCATCTCTGCAGGCTGGACTTGACGTGGGCCCCGGGTCACCCAGTGTCCTGAGCACTGAGTCTGGTCACCTTTGAGGGGCCTTTTTGAAAATCAGCTGGGTACAAGGGCTGCAGAAAAAGCAGGGCAAAGCCAGCTCTCCCCACCCCCTTCCCCAGCATTCCAGACTTCATGGTCAACTAGCTGATGCCCCAGACTTTAAAAGCTAGAAATGGTTGAACGCTGACCTGTGTTTTGGCTGTAGGTGCTCGGTCAACATGTAGCATGACTCTGTGTGTGTGGTCTTACCTTCCTTGTTGGTGGGTAGGCATAGAGTCAGGAGGGCCTGGGTCTGGCTGGAGAGGCGGACATCCTGCTGAGGTCACAGGCAGTGCTGATGTGACCCCTGTCCCATGCCTTGTTTTTATCAAGCCCGATGGGCCGTTCTCCTCTCTCTTCTCCCGTTTCATGGTCCCAGGAAGGACAAAGTGTCCTGGTGTGGCCATGGGCAGATGTGCTGGGAGCTGGGTGGGGTCAGCTGCTGGCTCAAGCCCCGTCTTGTAGCCCCAGTTCTGAAATACAAGCTGCTCTGAACTCCCAAGTCTTTACCCAAGTTTGACACCAAAACTCACCTGGCAGCAAAGCCTGCCCTGCTCATTTTGTCTTTATTCATGCTACTCATGGGGCATATTTACATGTTTCCTGCTGGAGAATTCTCCAAACACCTCTTTCCCCCAACCAAATCCATAAGTGCCTCATATCGCCCTTCACCAATGTTCTGAACCCTGGCCCCATCTGGATCCTAGGTTGTGGGGTGAGGGGGACCTGTCTGCCTGCAGGAAGGCTGAGGCCCCAGTTGGGACAAGAACCTCCAGGCTTTGGGGGCCTTCGTCCATTCAGGCCTCCTTTCCTATCTGCTCTGTGTCCCTCCGCTCGAAAACCAGAGGAACAGTGTCCTCACTTCCTTCGTCACCTCCCCCCACCGGGGCAGTGTGGGGATGGGCCGTGGGGCTGAGGGAAGACCCTCTCTGCTGCAGCTACTAAGCCAGATCCCAGGGTTTCTGGTGGGATGAGAAGGGGGTGAGCCTCACAGACTTTGTGTGTCGGGTCAAGGCCATGCGTCCCTGAGTTTGAAGGGCGGCTCACACAGCGGCCACCCAAGCTTGCCGGCTGCACACCTGAGTGGGTGGCCTCCCCAGCTGCTGGCACCTCCGTCTCCCTGGAGAAGCTGCGCCTGCGGCTCCTGCCCGCCTTCACCTCCCGTGCGAGCATTGTGGTGTTTGCCTTGGTAACTGAGGTGCCAGCACGATGGTGGCTGCTCTAGAAGCAGAGCTGTCAGGGATCTGTGGGCTCTCATGTGCACGGGGGAGGCTCCTGGGGGGCACCTGCCGCCTTGCTCAGCTACGCCCACCTTCCCTTCCAGTCCCCAGGGACACAGACAAGTGATGGGTTGGGCTCTCTCTCAGGAGAGAGGAGAGGAGAGTGAGGCCAGGAGAGGGCGGGGCCTGGCTACAGCAGGGGTAGTCAGGGTGGAAGCTGCCTGTGATTTCAAGGCACCTGCTTCCTTCAGGAGCTTGAGCCTGGCATGTCTCTGAGCTCTAGGCCAGCGCTAGCCAGGACCCTTCTCAGGATAAGGTCGATGCCCCCGCTTTCTAACTCCATGCAGAGCTCCCCCCAGTGGAGCCGGTTCCTGGCCCACCCCCACTGCCTCTGCCTGAACCAGTGGCGGTGGGCGGGGTCCTCCAGGACTCAGAGCAGCATGGCCCTCGGGCCGCCCCAGCCCCAGCATCCCTTCACAGCTGCCGAAACAGCCATCCTCATCCCAGGTGAGATGTGACCCAGGGGAGCCTGCTCCCTTCTTGCCTCTGGAGACAGCAGAGGCTGACTGGGGTCCTGACACCTTCTGGTGAGCTTCAGGGGGGTGCTGCCCTTGACCTTGCCTCTGTGCCCCTGACTGGATGTGGGGGCCCTGGCCAAGGGCAGGTGTATCCACATGTGTGTCAGCCTGAGCTCAGGAAGGATGGCGTCTCCTAACAGCCCGGCTGCAGGTAGGCCAGCCACTGCACAAGATGGCATCTGGGCCGGTCCAAAAATAAAGCCTTGTTCAATCCCTTCACATCCGACCTTCAGGGTGACCTCCATTTGCATTTTCAATTGTGCTTTACTAGGGATCAGGGCTTCAGTTAATTCTGTCTTTTACTTTGTCACCAAAGAACCTGCCCTGTCCACACGCCCCACCCAGCCTTGCCTGGAGGGACCCCGTAGGCCTGCAGGGTGGGGCAGGCTTCGTGGGGCTCACTAGCTGAGGTCCTCCTGTCATGGTCAGCCTCTGCATAGGCACCCGGCCTGGTGCTTCCCAAGCCCCTGGCAGCCCCCAGGGCTTCTTGAGCCCGCCTGTATGGATGGCTTCAGGGCTGGTCCAGCGGGTTGCTCAGCCCCACCGACTGCAGTGGAGCTTGCACCTGGCCCTTCTCTTCCCACCACCCCCCGGTTGGTCTGGACTAGGCCCCTTCCTGTCTCCACAGCCTGGCCAACCCAGCCCAGCTTCCCACACCTCCACGACGGCCCCCAGTTTATCCCCAGGACACTCCCCAGCCCCTCCCTCACCAGTACCAGTTCCCCACCTCCGGCCCCCCGTCCACCCCTCTCCACTCTCTGCCCAATGCCTCCCGCTGCCCTCCAGGCCCCTCCCAGGGCCCCCCATGTGGAGTCCTTGCCTGCCTCCCACCTCTTCCCGTCCCTGAGACTCCCATTCTCTCTCTTTGGGCTCTGATGTCATTTTTCCCAGGGGGCCAGTGAGGGGTGGCTGTCCCTGCCTCCCCAGCCAGAGAACTCCTGACCTCACCTTTCAGTGACTCTGTTCACACTCACAGCCCTTGAGTTGTCACCCCTCACGGACACCGACCGTGTTGGGGTTGGCCCACAATTGACCTTGCCTGGCTCAGCCACATCCCTGGAGTAGGGCGGCACCTAGGGTCTTGCCTGCCAGATGAAGGGTGGATGAATACAGGAGTAACCAGGCAGCTTCCTGCAGGGCCAAGAGCAGGACCAGGAGAGGGATGGGGTCAGTGGAGGTGGGGGGAGTCAGCTTGAAGACGTGGGTGTGGTCAGAGTTAGGGCTGGAGAAAGAGGGGGGCCAGAGGGCAAGGTCTGGAGGGTGAAGCAGGCTTCTAAGAGGGGAGATGGGAGAGGCGAGTCAGGAAGCACTGCAGCCTGGGGGTGCTGGGGTGAGGGCAGAGCTGGGAGGGGTGGGGAGCAGCCCCGAGGGGGCCAGTGGGGCCAGTGGTCTCCTCAAGGTGGCCAGAAGGGCCCAGAGAGGGGACCCGGGCATGCAGCCACACCTGACTCAGGGACAGGGAGGAACAGCCTCAAGGCTCCTTGCAACCCTCATCCAGAACTGGCTGGTCATGCGTGTCCCCTCTCCCATGGGCAGTGGCCAGGCTCTGGCCAAGATGACCTGGAGGCCTTCTCTGCTCAAGGGGATGGAAGTGACTCAGGGGGAAACTCAAGGGTTGCTCCTAAATGTCCCTCCTCCTTCTGACTCTCCGGTTTAGGAGAAATGCCCCTCCCCCATGGTGGGCCGGAAGAGGAAGGGAGTGTGAGGGTCCCACAGCTGCTGTAACAGTGGCTGCAAGCTGGGGGATATAACAGGAATTTATCCTCCAGTAATTCTGGGGCCGGAAGTCTGAAGCCAAGATTTTGACAGGGCTGGGAGAGTCTGTCCATGCCTCTCCCCAGCCCCCGGGAATGCTGGAGTCCCCCGTGTCCCTTGGCTTGTGGCCGCATCACTCAGACCCCCGCCTCTGTGGGCATGTGGCTTCTCCCTGGCCACGTGGCTTCTCCCTGGATGTCCATTTCCTCTTCTTGTAAGGATATCCATCCTGGATTTAGAGCCCACCTAGTCTAGCATGACCTTATCGTAATTAATAACGTCTGTCAAGTCCCTATTTCCCGTTAGGGTTCCATTCTGGGGTTCTGGGTGAGTATGAATCTGGGGGGCACTGTTCCCCAGAGGATGGGTGAGCAGAGGAGAGGTGGGCCAGCAGAGCCACTGGGACATCCGGCAGTCAGCGTGTCCAGGACACAAAATGCCTGTGTGTGTGTGTGTGTGTGTCCCTGTGCGGCACCCCTAGAGACAAATATCACCAGCACCAGCCGACAGTAGGCTTCACCTGAACCAGCAGACATGGCCCACGGCTGCTCCAGGGTCAGGCTGAGCCCCAGAGACATGTGGTAATTTAGGGACTTCTGGGGCCTGCCTAGGAGGGGACAGACAGAGCTGGAAGCCAGACTGTGGCCTCCCCATGGGCCCCGGCCCAGCCCTGGGTCTCTCCCTGCCCCCAGCCTTTAGCCTCCTGGTCACACATTTTTTTTTCTCCCATCACCTCCTACGGGACACTTGGCCCTCAGAGCTGAATGAGAGGCCATGTGCTCTTCATGGGGTCCCCCAAGGCCAACTTGTTGAGGAACCCCAGAAGTGGAGGTGCAGTCTGGTTATGGAGGGAGGCTGGGGCTTCTGCCTGACCCGCCATCCATCCTTAGGGCCAGGGAGAGGGGGTGGGGGAAGAGGTCAAGGAGTTCTGGGTCCTGTACCTCCCGGGGTCCCTGTGTCCCTGGAGGGCCTTCTCCCTGTCCACTCCTGGCCTAGCTGACCAGGATAGGCTCTGTCCCTGGTGCCCTGCCTGTGAGCAGTGGACCTTGTGTTTCCAGGGCAATGAATGACATTGGCGACTATGTTGGCTCCAACCTGGAGATATCCTGGCTCCCCAACCTGGACGGCCTGATAGAGGGCTACGCTCGCAACTTTCGGCCCGGTATTGGAGGTGAGAGTGGCTGCTGGGCTCTGGGCTGGGGCAGACCCTGGGTCCCCAAGAGTGCATCAGAGCACCAGTCCCCAGGAAGCCGGCTGGGAAGGTGAGTCTGCTCAGGTCTGGGCAGGTCTGCACCAAGACAGCCTCCCCTGCCAATCCCCCCGCTGTTCCCTGTCCTGCCTGTGGGGGCATTTGCTGGCCTGGCCAAGTACTTGGGGATGCTGGGGCCTGGGCTCAGCCCAACCCGCCGCCAACCCTGCTCCTTCCTTGCAGGCCCCCCTGTGAACGTGGCACTCGCCATCGAGGTGGCCAGCATTGACCACATCTCGGAGGTGAACATGGTAGGTCCCATTGGCACCCCGCCCCTGCCCCAGCTGTGCGCCCCCAGGAGTGGAGGGACTGACGGCCAGGCCTCTGCACCCCCAGGAGTACACCATGACGGTGTTCCTGCACCAGAGCTGGCGTGACAGCAGGCTGTCCTACAACCACACCAATGAGACCCTGGGCTTGGACAGCCGCTTCGTGGACAAGCTGTGGCTCCCAGACACCTTCATCGTGAACGCCAAGTCCGCCTGGTTCCACGACGTGACCGTGGAGAACAAGCTCATCCGGCTGCAGCCCGACGGGGTGATTCTCTACAGCATCCGGTGGGCTGCCTGCAAGCGCCGCTGGGAGCTGGGGGTGGAGTTGGGGGGGACGGGGTGGTATTTATATCCCCAACAACCAGCAGCTGTGCAGGAAGCAGAGGTTGCTGGCCAGCAGCCAGCAGAGGCCGCTTTTTGGCTAACACGTGCCCTTTCCTTTTTAAATTGAGGTGAAGTTCACATAGCACCAAATCAAGCATTTAAAAGTGAACAATTCCGTGATTTTAGTATACTCCCCACGGTGTGCAAACACCACCTCCAGCCAGTTCTAACACATTTCACCCTCAAAAGGAGACCCTGTCCCCATCAGCAGTCACCCTCTTCCCTCCTCCTGGCTCCAGAACCGCCAATCTGCTTTCCAGCTCATAGATTTGCCAATTCTGCACATTTCACACAAAATTAATCCTACACCACGTGACCTTTCATGTTTGCTTTTTTCCACTTAGTGTAGTGTTTTCGGGGTTCATCTGTACTGTAACATTTATCAGAATTTCCTAACTCTTTATGGCTGAACCACATTCCATTGTGTGGACACACCAGTTTGTGTATCCACTTCTCCATCAATGGACAGCTGTGCTGCTGTGGACACACATGTACGTGTATTTGTTTGTTTTCTGATACATGCCATTTAAAAGTGGACTTAATCGCCAACATTTTAAAAATCAGGAGATTTACACAAAAACCTAAATTCTCTTGGAAAATCAGCCTTTTTCCAGGCTGCAGGGTCAGTGGGGACACCTTGAGGCCATCCCCTGTGATAGGCGGGGGGAGGATACTCAGCGTGGACCTGCCTTCTTGGCTCCTGACTTAGACAGGTGTTCTGAAGGATGAGTAAAGTGAACAAAATCCAGTTATTGATCCCTGAAGCGAGACCCACAAATATCTGTAAAGTGGCCACAGTTTCTGCCCAGATGTCAGCAGCTTGCTGACAAAACCCGAGGCAACCTGGCCACTGCCACCGCAGCAAGGTCCCACTGGCCGTATGCAGGGGCATCTCTGCCGTGGGGGGCAGGGGAGCCACCCGTGGCCCTGGGCTGGCCTCACCCCGGCAGACTGGTGTTGTCTGGGCAGAATCACGTCCACGGTGGCCTGCGACATGGACCTGGCCAAGTATCCCATGGATGAACAGGAGTGCATGCTGCACCTGGAGAGTTGTGAGTGTGGCTGGCCTGCCGGTAGGAGGGAGAGGTTGCAGGGGGTGGGGGTGGGGGCGGGCGTCAGGAGGCACTGGGGGGGCAGGGCACCGGAGGTGGGGGAAGGGGACTGGGTGGGGAGGTGGGCAGGGGGTGCTGGGGGGATGGGGGTGGGGTGCATGTGGGGGATGGGGGTGGCGCACGGGAGGTGGCGGTGGGGGGGGGAGGCAGGGGGCACTGGGGGAGGGGTGCGCTGGCCTGGGGGTGCATGGGGAGAGGTGGGGGCATGGGAGAGGGGCAGTGGGGTGGGGATGGGGGTAGAAGCATAAGGAAGAGAAGGGAGCATCCTGGCCCGCCTCCCTTGGGTCAGTGTCCTGCCCTAGACAGCCAGCCCCAGAGCCCAGATGAGACAGATATCTATGTCATTGTCCAGTATGGTGGCCCCTGCGGGCCACCTGGCAAGGGTGGCCTGCACTTTTGCCAGCTCCTCTGGACTCGCCCACCTTTCCAAGGCCCCAGGTGTGGTCCTGGGCTGCTTGCTCCCTGTGTCTGTGTATCAGACCCAGGGCAGTCCTGTAGGGGCCACCAGGGGCTGGGGAGGGGAGCTGCCAGGGGCTGGGGAGGGGGCTGCCAGGGGCTGGGGAGGGCGTTCCAGGCCCTGCAGCCCATCCACGGCCTCTCCTGCAGACGGCTACTCATCTGAGGACATCGTCTACTACTGGTCCGAGAACCAGGAGCAGATCCACGGGCTGGACAAGCTGCAGCTGGCCCAGTTCACCATCACCAGCTACCGCTTCACCACAGAGCTGATGAACTTCAAGTCAGGTAATGTGGTCTCTTCCTGTGAGCCCTACTGCTAGTTTTCTAGTGCTTTCCATGGGGCCCCTAGTCAGCTCTGAGGGCCCCGAGGTTGCAGCTAGAAAATTGCTGATCGGTGCAGGCCGTGCCTGGCCTAGCTGCTCGGGACAGGCTGCAGTGCAAGCCCAGGTCAGGTTTCCCCCATCTTGCTCCTCAGCCCTTCATTGCCTCCCAGGGTTTGGGGGGTATCTGGTGGGGTTGGGGGTACCCGGGGGGCACATTGTCTCCTGGCCTCTCCTGCCCCTTCCAACTCTTGCTGCACAGTCATTGGAGTCAGTGAGCCCAGACTGGCTCTTTCTTGGTGCGCAGTTGTGTACAGGGAGGGTGGAGAGACAGGGGTCGGGGGCCGTGCCCAGGGAGGGTCCTGGCCTGCCAGCAGCCACACTGGGCTCTCCTCTCCTTCCTCTGGTGGCCCCGCAGCAAGGCTGGCCCTTTCCTGACCCATCAGGCTGTCAGGGAGGTGGGGATGAAGGCCCTCCTTCCTTCGGAGGCTGGCAGTCGCCCTGCCGCTCCCCCAGCCCTCCTCTCCTGGCACTGCTGTGGGTGGTGGGCGTGGTGCTAATGCTGTGGGGGGCTCTCCGGCAGCTGGCCAGTTCCCCCGGCTCAGCCTTCACTTCCACCTGCGGAGGAACCGCGGCGTCTACATCATCCAGTCCTACATGCCCTCCGTCCTACTGGTCGCCATGTCCTGGGTCTCCTTCTGGATCAGCCAGGCAGCGGTGCCTGCCAGGGTGTCTCTAGGTAGAGGGCCCTGGCCTGTCCTCCAAGGGAGCTGGTGGGAGGGTGGGAGTCGGGCCTGGACCCGTCCTGAGCACTGGCCCACATCCTGGGGCAGAGGCCGGCCAGGCCAGACCTGGAAAGAGGAGCCTGACCTGCACTCAGGTTGGGTGGGGTGGCAGGGCTCTAGGGATGGCACCCTCTGTGCCCCCAGGCATCACCACAGTGCTGACCATGACCACGCTGATGGTCAGCGCCCGCTCCTCCCTCCCACGGGCGTCGGCCATTAAGGCATTGGACGTGTACTTCTGGATCTGCTATGTCTTTGTGTTCGCCGCCCTGGTGGAGTATGCCTTTGCCCACTTCAATGCTGACTACCGGAAGAAACAGAAAACCAAGGTCAAGGTTAAGGAGCAGAGGGCTGAGGTGAGGCTGGGCAGGGCAAAGGACAGTCCCTCCCCCACCCCAGCACTGCCAAGGGCCAGCATTGCCGGCAGGGTGGGGGGCATTTTGTCCTGCGCTCAGCCCGGCCCCCCTCTCCATGCACATAGCAGGAGCCACTGGTTGGGTTGGGGTCCCCCCTACTGGCTGGTCAGGGGTCCCCCTGCTGGCTAAGTTGGGGGTCTCTCTGGCTGTCAGGGTCTGGGCCCCCCTGCTGGCTGGGTTGGGGTCCCTGCTTCCCGCTTCCCGGTGCTCAGCCTGCCCCCTCCCCATGCAGATGGACGTGAAGAATGCCATCGTGCTCTTCTCCCTCTCCGCTGCGGGAGTCACTCAGGAGCTGGCCGTGTCCCGCCGGCCTTGCCGCGTGCCTGGGAACCTCATGGGCTCCTACAGGTCTGTGGAGGTGGAGACAGGGGAGACAAAGAAGCAGGGGGTCCAAGGGGGCCTCCGTGGGCTTCTCAAACCCATCGACGCGGACACCATTGACATCTATGCCCGTGCTGTGTTCCCTGCGGCCTTCGCCGCCGTCAATGTCATCTACTGGGCCGCATACACCATGTGAGGCCCACGGGGGGCTTCACCGGCCGAGGACCTCCTGGGGGAAGGATCCTGGGCAGCTCTGAGTATTTCAGAGGAGGCAGGACCACGGGCCAGATGAGATGAGAGGAAAGCTTAGGCCTCACTCAGCGCCCTGAGGCTCTGACCCCACATTTGCCAGGACCCTGTCTGCAGACACCTCCTCTCCAGCAGCCCAGACGCCTGACCCAGGAGCCAGGCAGGCACGGCCCTGGGAGCTTCACATCAACCTGGAGAAGGATCCTGACTCTGGGACTGGCTTTGTGGGTCTGGACCAGGGATGGGGAGGAGGCCGGGTGAGGATGGTGCTCAAGTCTCGCGAGACCTTGGGAAAGGCATTCCCAGGCCTTGGGTCCCAGCATGAAATAAAACGGAGTCTTTGGCCATCGCTCACACTGTGGCTGTGGCCTCCTCTCCTGTGGCCTGCACGGCTCTCCTCCACTGCGGGTTCCACAGGTTTGGGACAGAGGGGCTCCGGGTTGGGATGTGGGGGCTGAAGGTGTCCCTGAGGCTCATGGCAAGGTGCCACCATGGTGCCTTCTGAACATGGTGTTGGGACAACAGTGGCCACCAAGTCCCCACAAACGCCCAGTCCCTCCCACCTCTGCTGCCACCAGGGACTCAGGGTGACAGGGCCACTGCTCTCAGAAGGGCTCCAGGTGCTCCCACACCAGAGCAGAGCAGGTTGTCACACTGGAGGGAACAGAGGCTACCGTGGGGCAGCTGTGGGTGAGCCGTCTACTGCAGGGTGGGGAATGCCAAGCCCAGGGCCCTGCTGTGATCAGGTGGCAGCCAGGCCACGACCCCACTGGCCTGAGGTGCTCCCCAAGCCACCTTGACGGGTATGTGACAGTGACTTTGTGGGAATCAGAAAGGCTACCTGCTGGGCCACCTGCCCTCAGCCAGCATACATGCCCAGGACGTGCAGTGTCCCCAGGCTCTGGGGGTAGTTGCTGGGGACCCTCACCATGGGCAGGCTCAGCTGGCTGTGACCCCTGAGGCCAGCTGAGCCCACAGTGGGCTCCCACAGGAGCAGCCGTGTCTGAGGCCTGTACCTTCCCAGGGCCCACACCTCCAGCTTGAAGACCTTACCTCCTGAAGATGCCTTCCTGAAGGGCTGCCCTCTGGGCCTCTGCTCTAAAGGACTGGCCTGCAGCGCTGGGCAGGGTCATCCCAGGGGCAGGATCGGCCAGGGAGTGGGACCCCCCCCCAGGCCCCAGCATGACCCATGTGGGAGCAGGAGAAAGCAGGAGGCAAAGCCTGGACACACAGGCCCCAGGCCAACTCCAGACAGCGGGGGTGGCAGGCCATACCCGGCCAGCTCTGAGAATGAGGACAGTGAGACCTTTTTCTCCACCTCCCAGATGGGTACCTTCTGGCCTGCATGCCCAGCAGGGTCACTGCTCCCTCCTCCTAGAAGGTGGAGCATGGCCTGGGGGTGAGACATCAAGGCCCAGCTGGCACCCCGAAGCTACTGAGCCGGATCACAGCACCCCCAACCCTGGCACCTAGGGTTCTGCCCCAAGGCCTGCCTTCCCCATGACCTCTGATGGCCACACAGGTGGGTCCAAGATTTCTGGAACTGCTGTCCTTACCTGGTTCCAGAAGCCGGTGAGCCAACCCCCCTCTGCTGCCTGGACCCTGCCCACTCGGCGCCACCTCTCCGCACTGTCCCCACCACTCCCAGGCTGCCCTCTTTCTGCTGCACGTACCCACAGGAGCTATTTAAAGCCAGCTTTGTGACTGCCTCGGGCACCCACGCAGTGAGGCCCGCCCGGGCAGGAGCCTTCTGATTCCACAGCCAGCAATCACTCCCTCTAGCCTGCAGGCTGCTATTTCTGCCCACGTGTTTACAGGGCTGGAAAGAGGGATGGGAAGGGCTGATGCTCTTTAAACGCAGTTCTGTGCTGGTGCTGTTGACTCGAGCAGACTGAAGGCCAGGGGTGGATGCAGGTTTGCAGTTGAGAGGAGCCGAGTCGGACAGGGGGGCAGTATTTCCTGCAGGGGCACCCGGGCTGGGAGTGGGGTGGGGTGGCTGGGAGGGGGCCTGGACTCTGTTTATGGGGACTGGTGACTTTCTTTGCGACCCCAAGGGCTGTAGCCCATCAGGCTCCTCTGTCCATGGAATTTTCCAGGCAAGAATACTGGAGCAGGTTGTCATTTCCTACTCCAGGGGATCTTCCCCATCCAGGGATTGAATCCACATCTCCTGTGTCTCCTGCATTGGCGGGCAGGTTCTTTACCACTAGCGCCACCTGGGCTTCCTTGTCTGTGGTCTCCTGCAGAGGCTGGGACACCTGTGTTGTCTGGGTAGATGCCCAAATGCTTCCCTGAGAGCTAGACCAGCTCTTCCCCAAGGTTGGAGGGGCCGCAGTGTCGGGGGACAGGGCCTCAGCTTCCCTCCGCCCCCACTCACCCTTCCCTCTCCCTCCCTGTGAGGC
Source organism: Cervus canadensis (assembly GCF_019320065.1). Taxonomy (NCBI): domain Eukaryota; kingdom Metazoa; phylum Chordata; class Mammalia; order Artiodactyla; family Cervidae; genus Cervus; species Cervus canadensis. Next base: position 29,034,058 of record NC_057398.1, read on the forward strand.
TGACAGCCTGCCCACTGGGCGGAGCCCACACCTGGGTTGGGGGTGGGGGGCATCGCTTGAGACAAGGACCTGGTGCAGGGTGTTTATTTGGGGGAAGATGTTTCCTTGGGTGGCTGTTACAGAGTACCACAGACTGGCGGGCTTAAAATTCAGAAATTCAGGGACTTCCCTGGTGGCCCAGCAATCAGCACTCTAAACTTGCGGTACCTTAGCCTGGGTTTGACCCCTGCTTGATGAGGAAGTAAGATCCCACGAGCTGCGAGGCACAGCCAAAAAATAGAAAAAGAAAAAAAATGAAGACTTGGTGCTGTCAGAGTTCTGGGGGCCAGGTGTCCAGGACCCAGATGTGGGCAGGCGGGGCTCCCGAAGGCTGATGGCAAGCCTGCCCCAGGCCTCTGCCCAGCTCCCCGTGCTGCTGGCCATTGCTGGTGCCCCCGGATTGTGGATGCATCACCCCGTCTCCACCTCCGTCATCATGTGAGCTCTCTGTGTGCCCCTCCTCTCCTTGTAAAGGCAGCTCTCATCCGATCTGGGGCCAGTGTGCCCCAGTGTGCTTCATCTTAAGTCATCACAGCCATGAAGACCCTATTTCCAAATACGGTCACATTCTGAGGTTCTGTGTGGAAGTGAACTGGGGGGTCACTGTTTAACCCAGTACAGAGGATGACACCCCAGACACAGGAGCAGGGGTGGGGGGCGCAGAGGTAGAAGGGAAGTGCACAGGTGCTGGACTAGCCTGTGGACCCCTACAAAGCCCTGGGTGTGGGCCCCAAATTGTCCTTTTGAAGAAGGAGAGGCTGGGGCTTCACCACCGACTCCCACCCCCAGGCTGCCTGCCTGCCAGCTGAGTGGCACTATGGACACTCTGGACACTCTGGAGGGCACTTGGGGGGGGCTGCTGTTTACAGCAGCAGGGGCAGCGACAGGCAGTTACCCCCATGGTGCTCACGTCTACCAGGACGGCACTGGTCCATCAAGGTGGTGTCTGTCACAGCAGCAGCAGCAAAAAAAAAAAAAAGCGAGATTTAGTGGAACAAGCCATAGTTGGTGCCGCGGTGCCACCAGCTGGGGCTGTAATCAGCCATCCTCCCCTCCTCCCCTACTGTCCCCAGCCAGCACTTCTGCTTGCTTAGGTCACCTCCTGGAGCAGCGGCCAGACCCTGATCCCCAGGGGAAAGCCTCGGTCCTTTTGCCCTCGCCAGGTGTCTGTCTCCGTGGCCCACCCTGTGCCCACAGGCCGTGGGAGCCCGAGAGGTGAATCCTGTAAAATTGAAAGAGTGCCACTCAGATTTCTGCCTGGGGCAGGGGAGAGGGACTCTCCACCTGCCACTGTCACCAATGTTTTTTGACTTACCCTTGGGCAGGGCTAGCGGCCACCACAGTCCACTGGCACCTTTGATGGATGCGGAGCTGGTACCTCTGTGAACCAGGGTGCCTTCTCTGTCACTTGGTTTAGGGGCTCAGCCCCCCATGAGGCCACCAATTCGAGCTGAGCCAACCTGTCTGTGCCACGGCATCCAGGTAGCTCTTAACGTTAACTTCTTCACCCTTGAGACTCACTTGGTGCTAAACTGCAGTGACCGTCCCCACTGTTGCTGAACAGGGCTGTGCTAACTTGGCAACCTCAGCAGGCAGTGGGCAGCTCCTGGCGTGTCAGCACCCGCATTCCGAGATTAGGCACCCAGCCCCCCACCTTGAGGGCCTGGTCGCACTCTGGGAGCCGCTTTCATATGTGAACCAGTCTTCATGCCAGAGGTTCTGCTCACCCCAGACACTCCCCAGCTGGGCTTTAGCACCAGGTCAGAGGGTCCAGAGGGCAGGATGCCCTCACCCCAGCCCAGACCACAAGGTCTATGAGCCAGGGCTGCGGTTTCCTTGAGGCCCCTCCTCCCATTGCCATAACTGCACTCTCGTTGCCTGGATGGCTACAGGCTGCAGGGCTCTGCTCTCTCAGGACCCCAGGGTGTGTTTTCCCATCCACATGGCCACTCAGGCCAGTGCACCTTGCACTCCTTGGCAGCCCTGCACCCTCTTGATCACACTTTCTTGTTGTTTCAGTGAAAGGCCTGTCTCCTAGACCCTCTTGGGGGCCCAGCAGGTGGTGGTTCCAGTGGATTCATCCTCACAGTGCCTCCTGCTCCCCACCCCTGAGTCTTCAAGCTCCTCACACACAGCCCAGGGTCTCCACCATCATATCCCAGCTTCAGGGAGCTGCCCCAACTGTACAAGGTGCCACCTCCCTTGGATGGTCCACCCCAGTCATAGGTGAGCACTCACATCAATAAAGCTGTCCCCTTTCCAGCCTTACATCCACCCCATCCCCATTCCAACATACTGGAGACGGAAGGCGGGGGGAGGGGGGCAGATTCTGAAGAGCATGAGATAGTGGGGTGAATCGTGTCCCCCAGAAGATGCCTTAAGACCTCTTTGTGGCACCTGTGAGAGTGACATTGGGAAAAGGGTCTCAGAAGATGCAGTTAAGATGCAGGTTTAGAGGAAGTCCTGCTGGATTAGGGTGGGCCCAAGACCCACCCCCCACAACCTCAGTGAAGGAGAGGACACAGTGAGATGGGATAGAGGCAGGGAGGCATCCACAGGCCAAGGAGCCTGAGGGAGGGGCTGGCAGGGGTTCTCCCTGGAGAAGCTTCCAGCCTGCCCCACTCTCACCGCGGACTTCTGCCCTCGACCGTGGGAACAGAGTTCTGCTGTTTTCAAGACTCCCTAGTCCGTGGTCCTTTGTTACAGCAGCAGTCCTCAACCTTTCTGGCACCAGGGACTGGTTTTGTGGAAGATGATTTCTTCCACAGAGAAGGAGTTGGTTTCAGGATGATTCTCACAAGGAGCAGGCAAACTAGATCCCTCATGTGAGCAAGTCACAGTTCACAGTAGTGTTTCCACTCTTTGAGGGTCTGATGCTGCCACGGATCTGACAGGAGGCAGAGCTCCCCATATGAGCGATGGGGAGCAGCTGTGAACCCAGACAAAGCTTCACTCCCTCCCCTGCCTGCCACTCACCTCCCGCTGTGCAGCCCGGCTCCTAACAGAACCAGTACTGGTCTAGGGGTCTAGGGATTGGGAACCCCGGATTACAGCATCCATAGGAATCTCATACGGCAAGCACCCTTTGACAAAGATATTGTTGCTGAGTCACTCAGTTGTGTCTGACTCTTTGGGACCCCATGGACTGTAGCCCCCCAGGCTCCTCTCTCCATGGGATTTCCCAGGCAAGAATATTGGAGTGGGTTTTCATTCCCTTCTCCAGGGAATCTTCCTGACCCAGGGATGAAACCTGCATCTCCTGCATTGGAAGGGGGGTTCTTTACTGCTGAGCCACCTGGGAACCCTGCATGTATTTTTAGGGACTCCCAAACAAGGGCGATACGATTAGGGGTACAAGACCCTCAGGTGGACTCACTTATATGGACCGTGAACCTCAGGCCTATGCCTCCAGTCCAGGTCTGGATCTTAGCACAAGGCCTGGCAAGGGCTCAGGTCAGCCCTCTTGAGGGTCAAGGACTGGACCCGGGGCCTGATGTGACATCAGTACCGCCTGCCCTCCAACTGCAGGAGATGGGGTGACCTGGAGAACTTGCTGGCTCTCCCTGCCCCCAAGGCCGCAGCTGGCTCTGGACACAGCAGCGGGAGGTGTGCAAGCCCCTTCTCACCTCCCACATCCAACAGCAGAGCTGGACCCTTGGTGTCACCCTCGAGCAGCAACCCCAGGTCTCTTCCAGGACCCAGCAGTGCATCAGCCTCAAGGACCTCAGTATGTGCAGTGACCTTGGGAAGTGACGCCAGGAGGCAGGAGCAAGCTGGGGCTGGGGGGAGATGGAGGGAAAGCTGAGAGTGTGGTCTCCATCCCCGGAGCCCCTGAAGGGCCCCTCGCCACTGCCCTCTGAGGGTGATCAGCTGGGTCTCTTACCCCTGGCCAAGGGCCGCCCCTAGGGATGTTAACCCCCACCCTTTCAGGCTGCCCCATCCCGGGCCGAGCAGGTCAGAGCAAGTCCCAGGTGGGACAGTTGTGGAGACAGGGCACTGGCTGTGTGCCCAGGGACTGTCCACCTGCTGCTGAGGATGGAGGCGAGCTGAGGGGACCTGGCTGAGAGCCAAGAGCCCCCAAAACTAGGAGGTTCTGGATTTCTTGTGTCACAGGTAACGTTTGCAGGGAAAATGAACGTGTTTTCTCCTGTGCCCACCCTCTACTCCCCGCCCAGTGTGGCTCCTTGGTTGAGAAGTCCTAGAACATGGAGGCTGCAGTGTGGGCTCCTGACCCAGTGACTCTCACGTAAACTTGGGAGATGACTCACCCACCCGGGGACCCTCAGCTGTTAAGTAGGAGATGACGGTGTGTGGTCATTGTGAATGTGAACTGCTGTGAATAATAAAAAGAACCTGCAACAGTGCTTGCAGCCTGCTTCGTTCAGTTGCTGTTGAGTTGCTAAGTTGTGCCTGACTCTTTTGCAACCCTGTGGACGGCAGCCCACCAGGCTCTACTCAGTAGGTGCTATTTAACAGTTGTTGTTGCCCAAGGGCACCCATCTGCCAGGCTGGGAGGCGATTAGCCAGGTGGAGGAGACCGGCAGGAGAGCTTGGCTAGTGCTTGGGTTTGTTGTTGTTGTTTAGTCATGTCCAACTCTTTGCGACCCCATAGACTGCAGCATGCCAGGTTCCCCTGTCCTTCACTATCTCCTGGAGTTTGCTCAAACTCATGTCCACTCAGTCGGTGATGCCATCCAACCATCTCATCCTCTGTCTCCCCCTTCTCCTCCTGCCTTCAATCTCTCCCAGCATCAGTGTCTTTTCTGAGTCGGCTCTTTGCATCAGGTGGTCAAAGAGCTTGGAGCTGCAGCTACATCCTGTCTTTCCAATGAATATTCAGGGTAGATTTCCTTTAGGACTGACTGGTTTGATCTCCTTGCAGTCCAAGGGACTCTCAAGAGTCTTCTCCAACACCGCAGTTCAAAAGCATCAATTCTTGGATGTTCAGCCTTCTTTATGGTCCAACTCTTACATCTGTACATGGCTACTGGAAAAACTATAGCCTTGACTGTTCTTCACTTTGTGACTAGTCACTTTGTATCTACTACTTCCCTTCACAAAGTGACTATTCACCACTTTGTCAGCAAAGGGATGTTTCTGCTTTTAAACACTAAGTTTGTCATAGCTTTTCTTCCAAGAAGCAAGTGTCTTTTAAATTCATGGCTGCAGTCACCATCCACAGTGATTTGGGTTTAGACACTCGAAATAGGGTTTGCAGTGAAGACAGTGGACTTGCAATCTGGGCTGTCTTGAAAATTCCCTGAAGACTTTTAGCTCCTGTCTAGCAGAGCAAGGGCACCTCCAGGAGATGTTGGCCTCTTCCTCAGAGGGGGCTGCACTGCCCTCTGAAGAAGGATTGGTCCTGAAAAATGGGGGAGCCCCCTCTCCCAGCCTGGGAAGGTTTACTCCCATTTCCTGCTGGGAGGCCACTCTCCTTGGGGCTCAGGTCTCTGCACCTCTTAGGACCAAGGTGCCACCTGCCTGTCGCCCTGCAGGGTCTCTCCAAGGAGGCCTGTGCCCACTCAGCGTGCATCAACCCCTTGAGAGAAGCAGGTTGTCTGCCTAGTATAAACACCTGGGTTCCTGGAGCTCAGGTTCATCTCCTGTAAGGGACCCACTGTGCATGCAGCGCTCACCAGGGCTGCCTCCCTCAGGTGCCCACTGGGGGGCCCAGGTGCCCGAGTTCCTGGATGGGGTGGCCGTGGGTGTCAAGTCCTCAGCCTGGGGAGCCTGCAGCCCCACTCTGCTGGGTACAAGGGGCCCAGGCCTGGCCTTCATGGGTCCTGGGAACTCTCTGGCCAGGCTTCCTCTCAGAGTTACCCTGAGGCACCAGGCTGGGGGGTCAGCGGGGGCATGGAGGGGCCCGCCTTCAATCTGTGCTAGACCCTCGCAGGGCCTCAGAGTCCCACTCACCCACCTGGGAGGAGTTGCGGAGATGAAGTGCCGTGTGTCCTGAGGGCATCTGTCAACTCCAGCTGCTCTGCCCGGTGAGCGCCACCAGGGGTCCGTGAGGGCTGAGGGTGCAGCTGGCGGTCCCAAGGGGACAGTAGTGAGAGAATCAATTCCTAAGTAGGTTGATAAGAAGTCCAGGGTTCCCGAGGAGGAGTGAGGGGTCTGGGGTTCTTGAGGAAGAGGAAAGAACATTTTTTTTCTGCATTGCTTTGTCTTAGTCAATATAACAGTGTATTTCTCCTTAACAAGAGCCTTCTGACTAATCCTGTTCTCTTAAAATGTATGTTGTGGGAGTGGGTCTGGTAAGACCTGTCTATTGTTAGTTCTAATCTTGTTAATTTAAGATGTATGTTGTGAGAGTGGGTCTGGTAAAAGTATATAAGGCCTTAATAAGGCTAGTAAGTGGGGACACTCTCTGTCCCCCTTCTGATGTCTTGTCAGAAGCTTTCTCTGTCCCTTTTTCAGTTTAATAAAACTCTGCTACACAAAAGCTCTTGAGTGATCAAGCCTGGTCCCTGGTCCTGAAGCTAAATCTTTGGAGATCATGAATCCAACATCATTCACCGTAAGCTATCAGTAGCCAGGGCCGTGCCCGGAGGAGGCTGCTGACCCTGGGTGACGATGAGACCCCAGAGGGTCTTCTCCCTGTGTAGGAAAACACCTTCCTCAGACTGATGCCTGCACACAGCCTGGTTGGAGCTTCCTGCTGGGCAGGGTCCTGCTTGTCCATCTGCTGGCCTGCCTGGGCTACTCGGCAGGGGTGCTGGCGGTGCTGCTCCTGCCTGGCCACGTGTGCTGCATTGCATGTGTGTGTGCATGCCTGAGTGTGCACCTGTCTATCAAAGGGTCACACGGAGCCTGCAGCCAGGCGGGTCACCTCCCACCTTGGACCCTACAGCTGACGGGGGAACGTCTGGTTCGGAACTGTTGGCACTTCCAGTTCTTTCCTTAAAGCAGATCCCCAGGAGCAGAATGACGGGACCTGACGATGCAGGCGTGCTCTGTGCACTTGTCTCTGGAAGGCGGACCCTGCTGCACCTTCCCTGCTGGACGGGGGCCTTCTGCCTGCCCCAAACCCCCACCCCAGGGTTAAGGACAGCAGTTCAGAAGCAATGATGGGCTTCCAGCCTCGCCCGCCCACCTCGGGCTCCCATGGGCCAGGCTCAGTGATGTGGGGGCAGTGCAGCCAGGTGGGTCCTGACGCAGGTGGCCCACTGGGCAAGGGGCTTGGGCGGAGAGCTGGGGACCTGTCCCAGCTCTGCACCACGTCTCCCTGTGACGCCTCGTGGCTAAAATAGCCCTGGCTCAGTATTGCCATGGCGACCGTGCTGGGTGCTGCCTCCCCAGCTCACTTTGGGTTTTAAATATAATCCCAGGCAGCTGAGGGGATGGGGGAGCGGCTGTTTCCCACAGGAGGGGGAGCACCCCTCCCCCACAGTGCTCTGATGGCTCATCTTAGGTCCCGTCCAGTGGGCACATCCAGCCTGAAGGGAGAGATGTGTGTGTGTCCCCACTGGCCTGGGTAGGGCTGGTCTCAGCCCTGAGAACCTGGACAAAGCACTGGCCAATCTGACCTCAGTGTCCCCCTCTGGAGAGAGGCCATGTCCTAGGTAGGTGCCCAGGGCTGAGGCTGGCATAGGGCCTGCCCTGGGGTGCCTTGCCCAGTGATCCTCAGCTGGGTAATGGACAGCGTGAGGTCAGCCATGAGCGTGTGGGACGTGTCTGCTCTGCAGAGACCAGCCCTTGCCAGCAAAGCAGTCGGTGTCCTGCCGGTCCCCCTCCAACCTGGACACAGCCTGGACACTCACCCCCCTACCCTCTCCTCCCACTCCGCTGTCCTGCATCTGCGGACACGGCCTCTCCCAGCACCTCCAGCAGCACATACATGTGGAAACACATGCAGGCCCACAATCACACACCACAGTACACACACACAGACTGTCTGGGTCCACAGACAAGCCTCGTGGTGCCTTCAGACAGGGACCATGAGTGTAACTGGCGGCTGAGCTGAGAACGCATCGCTGTCGGGGGAAGACAGGGCTGATGCCCTCGGAGAGAGAAACCTGCAGGGGCCCCTCCCAGGTGGACTCGTGGTCTGAGCATATGGTGGAGAACATCCTTAGCCCTGAGCCCAGGACTCCCGCCGTGTCCAGCTGCGCCCTCTGCTGGGAACTCGCAACACTGCGCCTGCGGGAAGGCACTCGAGGTGAGGGAGGCCCAGATGCTCCTCCACACTGGCAAGGCACTGGGTCACCATGGTGACCCACCTGATCCAAGTGCCGGCGGTGCTGCGGGAGAGACCCTCAGCGTCACCTGGAAGGAACCCCATCCAGGGTCACAGGTAGGAAACGGTGCCTCTGAGTCTGAGAGACACACAGCTGCCCAGACATACACAGACATGTCTGCATGGACACAGGCATCCTCCCAACCTCCCTGCTCCCCAGGACCTAGGGCCACAGGCTCCTCCACCCCCCACTCCTCACATCCTCAGGTCCCCTGAGCAGGGTCCCTTCCAAGGCTGTGGGCAGACCCTACTGTCTCCTGTCTCTCTGCAAGGTCTGCCCTGCCCTGCGCCACCTGGGTGCAGGCTCTTATCTGCACGGTCAACAGAATGAAGGAGCAGGTGAAATGAATGTTGTCACTGAGCCAGTCTCTCCAGACTGTGAGGTCCCAGACAAGGAAAGGAAGCACTTCAGTTGTCCCCCTGACAGCTGTGTGCCCAATGCCTGTCAGCGGGTGCCTGGGCTTTCCAGTGACCTGTGCGGTCCTCACCTGGCCCTGCTCGGGTCAGTGTCACACCTGAAAGGATGACCAGACCCAACCCCCTACCTTCCAGGCTCAGGGAGATGCCAGCTCTGCCAGTAACCTCTTCCTGGGCTGCCCCAGGGCTGACTTGGCACAAATGTAGCCTGTGAACTTTGCTGAGAAAAGGGTCCCCAGGGGTGGGTGCTGAGACCAGCCCCTCGGATGGGACCACCGACCCCCCAGTGGAGGCCTTTGCTTCTGTCTGATGGGGCTCACTGAGCATAAACTCCACCTGACTTTTACCTTTCACCTAAAAGGTCTCAGTTGTTGATATTATTTCATAAAGAACATTTATCAAAGAAAATAAGGAGGCCAGCCATGCACCAGGGGCAGGGGGCACTCTGTCTTGCTCACCTCCTCCCAAAGGGCCCACAGTGGGTGGGGCGCACATGCAGCAGCCCTGCCCTGGGTCCCAGGTGACAGGAAGGGGCAGAAGGCCCAGTTGGGTTTGGGAGGGGGGTCAGGGTAGGGAGGAGGTCTTCTCTGCCTGCACCTACTGCTGTCAGAGCTCCACAGTGAGCCTCTGTCACTTTTAAAACCAGCTAAAAACAACACACCTTTGTACTTTCCACTTTGGAGATAATACATGTTTGTGATCATGAAAGTTTATGAGATCTTTGTGGAAAATTGGGAAATAGAGAAACTGCCCAGAGGTGAAAAGGACTGGCGCTCAGCAGCCAGGCTGTTCTCAGGTCTGTCTCCGCTGTTCCACACCCAGGCGCCAGGCGAGTCCTCTCATGACGTCATCACACTGCAGCCTGCTGGCAGGTGATCCCCAGAACAGGCCCAGGGTCCAAGGGTACAACTAGCCTCAGAGTTTCCAAGGGGTCTCCACCCACTCACTCATCATTCATTCCAGCTGTGCCAGACGCTGGACACAGCAGTGACTCAGGTTGATAGAGTCCCAGCCCGCCAACCACTGGAACACCCTGTGCCTGTGGCCGGGATGCAGGGTGAACGGTGGACACCAGGCAGGCACACCTGCCTGTCACTCACTGGGGACCAGCCCTATGCCCTCGAGGCCCTGGGGGGTGGGAGACTCAGCGACCTCACCCTCTGGAGGCAGGTCCATTGGCCTGGGCTGCCTGGAGTTGTTTTGCAAAGCTTGTTGGGGGGTGCGGGAGGGGCTCAGGGAAGCGTTCTGGGCATTCTGGACAACCCATGTACCCTCACCAGGGCCTGGGGCTGGTTATGGTCAGAGATCCCCATCCCAGAATAGGCCTTTCCCCTCCCCCAACCCTCATGGAGAACAGAGGCCCCACCCTCCAAACCCACCTGACCCCGAGCAGACAGTGACAGCCCCCACTGGACTTCCTCACCAAGACTGGTGGCCCCAGCTTCCAGCCTCCTGGACGGAGGGTCCCACGTGGCACTCAGGTCTTCAGGCAGAGGCCAGTATCCATGGGGCCACTTGGATGCGGAGGCTCCCATCGCGGCCAGGGCTTCCCTCCTTAGAAAGGGCTCTTGTGTTTGGTGGAGCCTTGGATGGAGCAGGTCCAGGAGATAGTGCCCAGGGAAGGGCCCCGGCTGGCCAGTGCTGCCTTCAGTGGGCATCAAGGACGGGACCCACTGACCCCTCCTCCTCTATCTCCATCCCACTCTGGGGCAGGAACGTGGGGGGAGGGTGCAGTGGGGCATCTTGCCCAAGGCCGCATGCCAGGCTGGGCTGCCGATAGCCCAGGGGACACAGCCCCAGTGCTGGCCATGGGGCCAGGAGAGGGGGGCTGGGGGCTGCATCCCACACTCTCACCCCTGGGCTGCAGCTTCCTGCTCCCTCGGGTGGTGGGCGTGGAGGGGTGCCCATGGGGTGGGGCTGGGAGCAGACTCACACGGGTGTCAGAAATGTTGAGTGGGCGCTGGAAGGAAGTGTGGGTCTGGGCAAAAGTGCCACCATATACACAAAGGCCTGGAGGCGGAGGCAGCTGGGGGCTGGTGGGGATGAACCAGAATGGGGCTGGTGGGAGACAGGGCAGGAAGGCCCGGGGTCCCTAAGGATGACGGGACCACTGCAACTCCTACGTCCAGAAAGATGGACATGGATGGACTTAGGTTTTAGGGAAACAGAAGGCTGATGCAAAAATCCCAGTTGGACCACGTGGCAGCAGTGGATGTAATCACCAAATGGAGGTGACCACCCAGCACCAGGGAACTCTGAGCTGAGAATGGGAAAAGAATGGGTGGGCACCCTGAGATGGAGAAGGGCCTATCTGAGGGAGGCCTGGTGGGATGAGAGATGGCGGGGGCAGGGCGGGTGTGGTCAGCCCAGGGGGCCATCAAGCTCGGGAACGAATCTCGAGCCTTAAGTGGACATGAGCAGCTCAAGGGCCTGAGAAGCACCAAAGGCGGAGGTGGAGGTGGTGGGGGTGCATTTCCAGGCTGCGGGAGGAAGCAGCAGAGGGAGGTGCAGGAGAGGTGGGAGACAGCAGTGTTCAGGGGTGAGTATGCTGCCAGGGGTCAGTTCAGGAAAAAGCAGAGAATTGGCCAGTGTGTGTAAAACACAGGAGTTGACAGTGACAGTGGGGGACGAGGAGGGCTGAGAAAGTGGAGATGAGGCTGCAGACAGTTGTGGGGGGAGGCAGGCGGGGATTATGTTGTAAAGAAGAGCAGAGAAGTGGGCAGGTGGGTGGAGGGGTGTGGTATAGAGAAGGCTTTGTTTTTTTTAGGATGGGGAGTTCAAACCACCCTAACTAGGAGAGAGGTGGGCTGTCAACAGATTTGTGTGTCCATCTCTAGGGAGGACATAGGTTCTACGACCATAGGGACGTGGCTCTTCAGGGACACCCAGCACCGTGTGCTGGGAGGCGCCAGGAAATGTCTGTGGAATGAAAGAGTGAATGAGAAAGCCTCACACTGTCCAGAGGAGGAGTTGTGAGGGCTTAGCCAGGACTGGAGGCGAGAGTCAGAGGTTGCCAACGGGGTGGCGGTGGGGGAGGGGAAGGAGGCAGGCAAGAGGGGGGTGGCCCAGCGGAGGACCGGACTTGATCCGGGAGGCAGGAATGCCGGGTCTGCAGATCCCCGAGCCCGGATGGGTACCTGGTACCCGGCTGAGGTCCCACAAATTGCAGATTTGGGTCCCTGTGGATGCAACCAGTTAAGGTCGTGCTCCTTAGGGAAAATCTCATCCCAAAGTTAAGGGGAATGGGCCCAGGATAGAGGCACCTGGGGGGTGGCGGCGTGGAGAGTGTTCCAAAGAGACAGTCCGGAACAAACTCCCGGTGTTAGTAAGACCCAGAGAGGATGTGGATTCAGAAGCGAAGGTCTCCGGCGGCCTGGACAAACGCAGCCCTTTTGTCCCGGACCGAGGAGTGAACTGAAGCAGAGGGAGCAAGCTAGCGAGCGTAGCCAAACCTTCCGCACGGAGAGGATGGCCGCTGAGTCCGGACCTGCCGGCTGTGACCTTCGCCGGGCTCTCGGCTCTTTGCAGTCTGTCTCCCCGTCTCCAAGCTGGTCGAACGCGGGTCACTCATTCCGAGCGCCGTTCGGAATCCAGGGTCGAAGGGGCGACACGTTGCCGCCGTCCCCTAGCCCAGCAGCTCGCAGACTCGCGCTCACCTGAATTACCCGGACTGTGAGCTCAGACTGCTGGAGTTTCAATTCAGCGAGTCTGAGCTGGAACCTGTATTTCCAACAAGTTCTCGAGACGCTCAGCGCGGGAGCCCACCTGGGAACTGCGGTCCCAGGAGCCCACTACACCCGGGAGCAGACGTGCCGGGCGGGCAGGGGGCGCGCGTGGCCGGGCGGAGCCGGGCCACGCGCGCTCCCATTGGCCGCAGGTGGGGCCGCACCCCTCCCGACAGGTATTCCGCCCCGCGCCCCGCCATTGGGCCGCAGCTGCGGGGTCCCCCGGGGATTGGCCCAGGTGGCGGCCCCACCTCGCCCTCATTGGCCGCAGGTGCCACCGCCCCCGCCCCGGGACCGCCCGCCCCGCCGATTGGCCGCCGGCGGGGCCTCGGGTCGGCCATGTTCGGACACCCCCCGCCCCCGCGAGGCCTGACGCTGGACTCCGTGCGCGCCCCCCAGCGCGCGCCCGCCGGCCGCGCCCCCGCCACTCCCCGCCCCGCCAGCCGCCAAGTTTCTAGAGTTGGCTGGACCCGTGTCCCTCGGTTCGTGCGCCGCGCGCTCCCTTCCGCGTTCCGCCGTCGGCCCCACCTGCGGCCCGGCTCGGCCGCTGGGGCCCCACGCCATGGCCCGAGCGTGCGGGGCGCGGCGCTGACGGCGACCGGCGCAGCGCGCAATGCCCAGCAGGACGGGCCCCAAGATGGACGGGAGCGGCGGCCGTGTCCGCCTAAAGGCGCACTACAGCGGGTAAGCGCGAGCGCCCGACGGCGGGGCTCGGCCGGGGCGGGGGGCGTGCGCGTCGAGGCGGCGCGGCCGAGTGCAGAGCCGGGAGCAGGAAGCTGCCCCCGACCGCACTGGCCGTCGGGGACCGTGCCGCCTCCGCTTCGGGAGGCCGAGGTTTCGGGGCAGCGGGCGGTGGCGCGGGAGGGCGGGGACAGCGAGGCCCCTCCGGGCCCAGGGGGTCCCAGGAGCTTCGGACGCGCCAGCGCTTAGAGACTGCCCTGGGCGATGCGGGCGCACCGGCCTCATTTGGACTTCACAGACGGAAAAGCTTGCGGGCAGGACTGGGTCAGCCTGCACCCGCCCTGCCGCCCCGACCCCGGCTCGGAGTCGCCGGCCCAGCTCCGACCGCCGCTGCCTCTCGGGTCAGCGGATCTCTCCCCGCCCCGACGGGATTGTCCTGGGCTGGAACTTGCCCGGAGGGGCCGGTGGCGCGGAAGACGGGCACCTTGACTCTCCGCGTCCCCGGGCCCCGTGTTGACATTCTCCCTGGGAAGTTGGCCGGTATCGGTGCTCTGGATTTGACCTGCCTCCCTGTGAAATGGGGCGAACCGGCGTCCACAGGGGTCAGTGGCCAGAACCCTGGACCGGCCCCGGGAGCGCTCGCTGGATTCTTGGCGGCTGGACAGCCCTGGTGGGGATGGAGGAGGCTGCAGCCGGCAGCGCTGTGCCGCGGTGTGCACGCAGAGACTGGAGGAGAATGAGGCTATTTGGCTGTTGCAGCTTTCTGCTCCTGTTGGTCTCCAAGAGCCCCCAAATCCGGCGGCTGCCCCTAGGGTCACCTCTGAGGGGTTGGGGGGTGGGGAAGCTGAACGCCACCTGCAGTTGTACTTGGTGGTTGGGCTGTAGGGCCTGGGGAACCCCAGCTCTTGACCTGGAGAGCACACTTTATTTGGGGTGTAGGTCAGGTTGTGCCTGCCCTCTCTGCTGTCCTCAGCCTGACCACCTTGGGAGCGTGGGGGTGGGGTGGGATGGGGTGGTGGGAGGGGAATTGGTGGCGGTACCCTAGAGAATAAGAATTTGTTGGGGGGGATGACTGGCCATCCCACCTGAAGAGGTTGAGGGGTCGTATCTTCTGGCCTGTCAAGGTGGACTGCAGTCTGAAGCTGGTAAGGTGTCAGCTGGGTCCCGGCCTCAGGCCTCCGCTTGTCCGAGAGGGAGGGGTGGCAGTCACACATCAGACAGTCCTCTTTCCTGTCCGGAACCGTGGGATTGAGCAACTAGTGACTGACTGTGAAAATCAGAGCCGATCCTTAGCCAGAGGAAGTCCACACCCGGAGAGGCAGAGGGCAGGTGGGAACCAGACCCCCAGCCCTCCACCCAGGGACCAGTTCCAGTCTGCGCCCGGGGAGGGGAGGGGAGGGGAGGTGGAGGTGGACTCGGCCGGTGTCCCGGCAGTGCTCTGGGAGTGCTGGCCGAGCAGCCTGTTTAGCCACCCCTCCCCATCCGCCCCAAGCTTGGGCCCCTGGAGAGCGCTTTGGTTACCTTGGGAAATGTGACCTGTTGAGTCTGGTTTCCTGGAGATGAGGCCACACCTTACACTCTTCCCTCTTCTTCCCCTTCCAACCTGCGCCCCTTCCTCTCTCCTCCCCAGCCCCCTCCTTTCCTCCCCTCCCCCTCTTTGTTCCTCTTCTTTCCGCCCCACTGAGGCTCCCACCTGTTTATGCCTCCTCCCTCCTTCTGCGTCCACCTTTCTCTTTTCTGCCCCAGGCTGACTGTCCCATCCCTGTCTGAGCTCCTCTCTCTTCCCAGTGCTTTTCCTAAAGGCTGTACACTGTCACCTGGGGAGGGGCCTGGGTTGGGAAACTTAGTCCTCAGGGACGGTAGATCTGACGCAGGCTCCAGAAAGTGTCCACCAGAATCCTCGCTCACTTATCCAAACCCCGAGGTCCAAGTGAAATTTTGTCCCTGCCCTGTGGCCCATGGAGGGAGGTTCTGTTTAAGCACCCAGGCCAGGAGCTGAGGATCAGATACACTGGAGAAGCTACTGTTAAAAATAGGGGTCTTTAGGGCCCCCCCCCCCCAGAATGGCTTCTGCGATTGCCCTTTCCCGTCCCTTCTCCTTCCCATGCCCTCCGGAAGCTTGAGATCAGGGTCACCCCCTTGCGAATGGGGCCTTTGGAGGGTGTGGTCACTGGAGTCTCAGGGGTGTCCTGTGTTTTGGGGGGTTTCCGGGTGATGTGTGCTGAGTTTGGAGACCCTGCTCTGCCTGGTTTTCTGAGATCACAGAAACACCCTGGCTGGATCTTCTTCTCTCCAGCTCAAGCCTGGTTTCCAGAACTCAAAGGTTGGGCTGCATGTGAGGCTTGGGTGGCCCCATGGGTGCTGCCCCTGCCCAGGGCTCTGTCTGAGCTGTTTGCTCAGGAGGCTGCCTGATTCCGGTTTGGGGTGATGCTCGGGGTGGTGGTCAGAGATCTGGTCAGGGAGTGGGACAACCTTTCCCTGCTGTGCTCAGGTTGTGCGGTGGAGGGAAGAGCTAAAGTGCTGTCACTGGGTGATGAGCTCAGAGCCCAGGGGTCCGACCTGGTGTCGGTTGCCTCCAAACCTCTGGGGAGCCATTCTCCTGACCCCTAGGCCCTGAAGCACAGGGCAGGGGGACGAGCTGCCACCTGGGGGTGGAACTGTGGGGGAGGGTCATGGGGCAGGGACAGATCAGGCGATGGGGTGGCAAACTCAGTTCCAGAGCTCCCCGTGGCAGGAGGACTGATGGGTGTGCCGGGTGGCACAGGTACGAGGTCTGGGAGATGTGGTGGGCATGGGAGGGCTTGGTCTCTGGGGCCCCCACTGATGAGCTGTGAGACCCCTCTATGCCTCAGTCACCCCAATTGCCAAGATGCCACAGGCTGTGGTGAGCTTGGGGCCCTGGGGTGGGCGCTGAGGGTCTGAGCAGATGGGGTGGGTTCCAACTGTGTCTCCCCACCCACTCGGGAGTAGGCCATGGGTTGGACACGGGCTGCCATGGGCACCCAGCAGATGGATCTTGGATCTTGGTGGCCCTGGGTCTGTTACCTGGTGGACCGAGAGGCTCTGTCAACACACGTTTGATGGAATTCAGAAGCCAGTGGTGTTAATGCTAAGTGGACCCTGTGTTTCTCTTGTTGGGGGTGTTTCAAAACTTTTTTCAGAGGCTCCCACCCTTGTGGTGTCAGATGTGGGTAAACTTCCCCCTAACTTCAGTGTATCCTGTGTGATTCCTGCCCAGAGTCTCAGCAGACATACGTTTACCCGTGTCAGCACCAGCCTTGCTTTGGGTGGTAGGTGATGTGGGGACAGTGCATGGGGGGGTCTGAACATCCCTCCCTCCCTGTCCTAGGGAGTCGAGTGTTCCCTGGTGCTGACTTGCCTTACCTCTAAAGGCCGTTCTCAAAGGCTAACCATGAATCCCTGGGTTGTCTTCAGCCATCCAGATTTTATCCCAAGTGTGGATGAAAAGATAAAAGGCAGTGGCATTCTGGGACTTGGTTTTCCCAAAAAACTGGGTCTGGAATTATGTTGTGGCCCTACCAAAGGCAATTGTCGAATGGTCTCTCCAGGGTTTCAAGAGGCTGTGGCACTGGGGTAATAAGTTATTCGCCCTCCCCATACCCCCCACCACTTCCCACTTCTCAAAGGTCCCACACCCTGGATACTGTGTGGCCCTGTTGGCACCATCGAGGTATTGGGACGATGTAATGAGGCCTGTGGGCTTGAACTGAACCTTCTGTGTCCAGTTGCACCCACCCCTCCTGGGTGACTGCCTCTTACCCTGTCCCTCTGCCCCTCGGAGGCATGTTCAGGTGCCGGGATGGGTGTTTCTGCAGGGTACTTATGGTGTAATTCACATGGCCTGTGGGCAGTGGTTCCAGGGTTGGGGGGGAGCTGTCATACCCTTGGGGACAACATAGCTTCCTGTATTTGATCAGCAACTTGGTTAGTTGATCATCAGTATTTCATGTGACTTAAACGTGCTCCCTGGTGAAACCTGTGTGTCCTCTCTGCCCAGGGACCTCCTCATCACCAGCCTGGACTCTGCCACCACCTTCGACGAGCTCTGCGCAGAGGTGCGGGAGATGTGCCGGCTGCACCCAGGCCACCCGCTCACCCTTAAGTGGGTGGACAGTGAAGGTGGGCCTGGGGGGTGTGGTGGTCGGGCAGTGTCCCTCTAAACCTGGGCACGGCCCCTTCCCTGGGGAGGTGGACAGTCCTGGGATTATGCTGATTCAAATTAACTAGCTTCCTGTTTCCAGGGAAGAGGCTGTGGCAGGTCACGGAGCAACTAGGGGGGGTGGGGGTGAGGGTCCTTTGGGGGTGGCTGTCCTCTCACAAGGCCAGCTCTGGTGCTGGGCCCCAGGAAGAGGCTGCAGGAGTCCCCCCACCTTGCGTGGGTCCTGACCTTCCTGACCCCCTTCCTCATGTTCTGGGTTTTTCTGGTGGGTGATTTGCTAGCTGAGCTGTGGTTTCTCAGGGAAGTGGGGAGGGGAGGGTGGCCAGCGCCCTAGGGTCCACCTCTCTTTTCCTTTCCCTCCCTCCTCTCCTGTAGCCAGACACACGTCTGAGATGGTGGAAGGTTTGGAAGACAGTTAAGGAGAGCCTGCCCACCAGCTCTCAGCCTGGACATGGGAGTGGAGGAGGGTGGGGGCAGGCAGACCTCTGGCCACGCCCCTTCCCGCTGAAGCCAGGCCACATTGTCCTGGCTGTGGCTGTCCAAGCATCTGTGCTCCTGTCCAGCCTCAGTAGACAAGGAGTCCTTCCTTCTGGTCTAGGACTGGATAGGAATGGTGCTCATTCTCTCCCAGGCCAGGAAACCTGCCCAGCTCAGCTCCCTATGTGGAGCTGTGGGTGACTTCATTGCCATTCTGGGGCTCGTTGGTTCTGACTTGGGCCTTTGGGTTGGGGGGTGACTCACTCTGGGACCGGCCAACTCTGCCCTGGGCGGCTGGTCACCAGCAGCAACACTTTGCCCTTCCAAAGTTGGGTGCCCACCACCGTGAACCCCTTTGCCTTGGGCCTGCAGTGGCCTCAGCTGTGTCTCTTGTCCGCCTAGGTGACCCCTGCACTGTGTCCTCCCAGATGGAGCTGGAGGAGGCCTTCCGCCTGTCCTGTCAACACAAGGACGAAGGGCTCACCCTTCACGGTCAGTGCTGGCCAGTGGGTGGTCTGGGGGTGGGGGTGGGCACTTGGGCACTTTGTCAGACCAGAAGCCACACAGATCACAGTTTAAGATCTTAGGATGCAGAGGATTTGAGAATGTGGAACAGGAAGCAATTTGGTTTTATTTTTTGCTCTTAGGTCTCATTATCCCAGATAAAAACTGCTCTTACTTGCTAGGAGTCAGTAAGGTGTCCTCTCACTGGACACGGAAGCCTGGGTTCTGGTGGTCAGCCCTCACTGCCTGTCCATGTGCAGGGTTTCCAAGGTTTTGCCTTAATAATCATCTGGCAAGAGCAGGCCATGGGGCTCCATGGGCAGTCAGACTCAGTGCAGAGCTCCTTGTAAGGCCACGGTGGTCACTGACCTTCACTCTCTCTCTGGCTTTCTCTGCATGCAGTTTTCCCGAGCATCCCCAAGGAGCCAGGCATGCCCTGTCCCGGTGAAGACAGTGAGTACTGTCCTCCTATGATGCATGTTCTGGTTGTGGGTTGATGTGTCTGTTATGCCAGGGAGGGGAGGATGGGAGACCGGTGGCTTGGGGCTCAGTGCTCCTCGTGAAGTGTGTGAGGGCAGAGTGGGTAGCTGGTGTGGCCTCAGAAGGGGTTCTCACTGGTGCCCCTGCCCTTGGCTGAGCGTGTTCAGGCACCAGTGCCACCATTGGACAGGTTGTCGGCTTGGTCATTGGTGCCATGAGAAAACATCCGGAAACACCCTGACCTCCCCAGGAGGCAGGACCCTGGGTGGGATGGCTGGATGCGGCTCCCGTGTGTCTGTCCCCACTCATACTGGCCCCGTTCTCCTTCGTGGAGGGTCTGTGGGTTGAAGGTGAGATCCCAGGGGCAGTGGGTCAGAGAAGAGCTTCTGACCACACCCCAGAGGCCCCTGACCCTGGGCAGTTTGGTCCACCTTGTCCTTCAGGGCAGTCTCTACTGACTGGAGCACAGAGAAGCTTACAGGACTGTGCTTGGCCCCTGGCATGGGGCTGAGAGCATGCCATGGTGCTGGGGGAGTTAGCTCAGCCCCTTTCCCGGCAGGGGTCCTGGGTGGGCTCTGGGTGCAGCAGTGCCGCAAGGGTGGGAGCAGATTCCAGCAGAGGCCAGGCTGAGTTTGTGTGCACCCAGAGATATTCAGTGGGCCCATGTGTGTGTGAGTCCTGGATTTAGAGGAGAAATCAGGGCTAAAGAGAGGTTTGGGGGTCGTTGAGACCGAGGGTCGGAGTGGCCGGTGAACAGGGCTGGCCCAGGGTCCCACGAGGAGAACAGGGGACCCTGAAGGAGTACCAGCAAGGCTGGGAAACCAGCAAGGCTGGAAACCAGCAGGCTGGATTCTTGATTTGTGGAATCCTGGCAGGAGGGGAGCAGGCAGCCTGAAGAGGCCGGAGCAGCCCAGGGCTTGGCAGGAGGTGCTGCCCCAGTGGTAGGTCGTGGGGGTGGACGTGAGGGGCAGTTTTGGGGGGGCAATGTGAGGAGCCCCAGGTCCCAGCTGGTGTCAGACTATGGTAAATAAAGCTAGAGGTGGCAGGGGGAGGGGGCCTAGAGATTCTGAGGCCTGGGAGTCGCCCTGAGAAGTGGGGGTGGGGGGCGATAACCAGTTCTGCAGGTGAGACTTTCCAGCCAGAGTGGGAGGGGCTGATGGGAGGCACCTATGCGCATGTGCAGTTTTGCTGTGAGTATACTTGAACCTGCAAGGATGTGGTCAAAGCAGGACCTTGGGGGGTGGGGTGGGTGGCCAGAGAGGAGCCTGTTCGTGGGGGACTCAGAGATGGGTGGGCTGCACGGGGGTTTCGGGGTCCTCATCCCCGTGTGGCTGCCCCTGCCTGGACTCCTGCCCGGGTGCCCATGTCTCCTGGAAGGGGCAGCATCACACTTGGGAGAGCTCACCTGTGTTTTCAGACACACGGAAAGGTAAAATGAGAGCGATGTTCCTGTTGGAGAAGAGGTCCTTTCCACTGTGCTCTGTGGGCGACTCTCAGCCACAGTGACAGGCTGGCTCACTGTCTGCCCAGAGCCGTCTCCAGCAGCCAGAGCTGGCCCGGGACACCTCTGCGTCTCAGCATCCCCAAGGCAGGAGCCAGCCGTTGGCTTAGCTCAGGGCCCTGGATGTGCTGCCTGAGGGCTCAAGTCTGCCCTTTCTGTCCCCACATTGGTGCCCTCCTGGCTTGATCCTCACTCATGTGGACGCTGCCCCATCTGGGGTCTCACATAGGGGATGGCAGTGGGAGCTGCACTCAAGCACCCTGGTGACGTGGGGTCACGGGGTCTCTGCTGGAGCTTGACATGGGATAACGTGTGGTCAGGGCCATGTCCCTGTGTGGGTATTCGGGGAATGTGGTGCCGTCTCTGCTCGCCAGCAGCTCCTTGAGATGCTCACCCGGGGCGGCTCCGAGGCTCCAGGCCCCTCGGTGTTGTTGGAACATTCCAGCAGTACTGTGGAGGATGGGGTGGGGGGGGTTGGGCAGAGAGGAAAGTGGACAGAGAGTGAGAATTGGCATCTCCTCCGCATTCTGCTCATCCGGCTCCGTTGTGATGCTGCCCTTGGGCAGTCAGGATGGCCCACCCTGGTCCCCTCGGGCAGTCAGGACGACTCCCACTGGTCCCATCATGGCCCAGCTACGGGTGTGATTCTAGCACCTGCATCTGTGTTCACTGCCAAGGTCGTGGCCAGTGAGAAGGGTCAGGCTGGTGGGATCAATGGCAGTCACGATCCGGATCAGGACCCCATGCGGAGGGCTGACGGTGTGACAAGCCGTGGCTGGAGGACATGCTGCAGAGATGCAGCTGCGGGGGTGCCTGGGCACATTGGCCGGAAGGGCCACGTCACACCTGCCAGGCCTGTGTTCCTGGCAGCAAAGCCCCTTCTGTGCACGTCCACAGCCTGAATTTAATTGGTTCTCTCGAGTTTTTAAAAAACTGTAAAGCACACCTAACATAAAACTTAACTATTTTAACCACTTTGAACAAATTCGGTGGCATTTAGTAAGTCCACCACCTCTGCCTGCTTCTGAAATGCATTCGGGAAGAAAAGCTTGAGCCCACGAGCAGTCACATCTCTTCTCTGCACCCCCTGATGGCCAGCAGACTGCGCCATCTCTACGGAGTCACCTGGTGTAGACATTGCGTGAAACGGAATGTACGATATGTGGTCTTTTGTGATGGCCTTTTTCACTGAGTGTGATATTTCTGAAGTTCATCCATGTTGTAACATGTATCAGAACTTCATTCCTTTTTTCTTCCAACTTTTAGTACAATGATGAAGTACACTTAAAGTAAATTCACCATCTTAACTTTTTAAATATAGAGTTTGTTGATATTAATTAAATTCACATTGTTGTGCAGCCATCCCCAATATCATCTCCAGAACTTTCTCATCTTCCCAAACCGAAGCTCTGTCCCCATGAAACACGCACTCCCCACCCCACTCCCAGCCCTTGGCCCCCACCCTCCCACTCTCTGTTTCTATGATTTTGACTCCAGGGACCTCCTAGAAGTGGGAACATATAGGATTTTTTTCTTTTGTGTCTGGCTTGTTTCATTCAGCATCATGTCCTCAGGGTTTATTTGTGCTGGAGCAGGTGTCAGATTCTCCTCACTTTTTAATGCTGAGACATATTCTGTTGTATGGACAGACTGCAGTCTGTTTATCTGTCATCTGATCATGGACACCTGGGTTACTTCGTGTTTTAGCTACTCTGAATAACTGTGAACACAGGTGTGCAAATATCTCCTTGAGACTCTGCTCTCAGTTCTTTTGGGTATATATATGCAAATGGAATTGCTAGGTTAGGGGATGAAATGGTTGGATGGCATCGCTGACTCAATGGACATGAGTTTGAGCAAACTCCAGGAGATGGTGAAGGACAGGGAAGCCTGGCGTGCTCTCCACGGGGTCGCAAAGAGTCGGACATGACTTAGTGACTGAACAACAGTGGTGCTGGTTCTGTTTGTAATTTTTTGAGCAGCTGCTGTACTGTTGTCTGTGGTGGCAGCACCGCCTTCCATCCCGCCAGCAGTGCAGACAGTGGCTCTCCTTGCCCCCTGTTTTCACCAGTGCTCATCCTGTTTCTGACACTGGTCTCTCTGGGCTGTGTGGAATCTTCGTTGCTGCCCTTGAGACCTTCCTTGTGCAACATGGGATTTCTTGTTATAGTTGGGGTGTGCAAACCCTTTGCTGTGGCATGTGGGATCCAGTTCCCTGACGGGAGATGGAATCTGGGCCTCCTGCGTTGGGGTCGTGAAGGTTTAGCCACTGGCCCACCAGCATAGTTCCTCCCCAGTGCTTGTTGTTTTCTGTTTTGTTGATGGTACCCTTCCTGATGGATGTTAGGTGGTATCTCATTGTGGTTTTGATTTTTGTTTTTCTGATGGTCAGTGATATTCAGCATCTTTTTAGTTCTTGTTGGCCATTTCTTTGGAGAAATGTCTACTCAAGTTTTTTGCCCACTTTGAACTGGGTTGTTTTGTTGTTGAGTTTTAGAAGTTCTCTACCTACTCAGCATATCAGATACACAATTTGCAAGTATTTTCTCATGTTCTGAGGTTTCTTCCTTACTTCGTTTGTGGTGACAAAATTATAAAATTTTCATGAACTCCAATTTGTTCTTCTTTTGTTGCATGTTTTGTTGTTGTTCAGTCGATAAGTTGTGTTGGACTCTGTAATCCCATAGACTGAGGCACACCAGGCTTCCCTGTCCTTCACTATCTCCCAGAGTTTGCTCAAACTCATGTCCCTTGAATCTGTGATGCCATCCAACCATCTCATTCTCTTTTGCCCCCTTCTTCTCCTGCCCTCAATCTTTCCCAGCATCAGGGTCTTTTCTAATGAGTCAGTTCTTTGCATCAGATGGCCAAAGTATTGGAGCTTTAGCTTCAGTCCTTCCAATGAACATTTGGGGTTGATTTCCTTGAGTTTTGACTGATTTGATCTCCTTGCTGTCCAAGGGACTCTAAAGAGTCTTCTCCAACACCACAGTTCAAAAGTATCAATTCTTTGGTGCTCAGCCTTCTTTATGGTCCAACTCTCACATCCATGCATGACTACTGGAAAACCAGAGCTTTGACTATATGGACCTTGGTCAGTAAAGTGATGTCTCTGTTTTTTAATATGCTGTCTAGGTTTCTCACAGCTTTCCTTGTGAGGAAATCATTGCTAAATCCCCTGTGGGGAGGCTTTGGTCCTTTGTTTTCTTCTTAGGGTCTTTGGTACATTTTGAGTTGACTTTTGCACATGATGTTAGATAAAGCTCTGGCTTTGTTCTGTTCCATGTGTAGGTCCAGTTTTCCCAGCACTATTTCTTGAGAAGACTGTCCTTTCCCCATTGAATGGTCCTGGCACCCTTGTTGGAAATCATTTGACCAAACTTGTGAGGGTTTATTTCTGGGCTCTCTGTTCTGGCCCATTGGTCCGTATGTCTTGTCTGTATGCAGCACCACAGTTTAGATCACTGTAGCTTTGCAGTAATATTTGAAACCAGAGAGTGTGTGTCTTCCAGCTTTGTTCTTTTTCAAGATTGTTTTGGCTGTTCTGGATCCCTTGTGATACCATATGAATTTTAGGATGTTTTTATGCAAAAAAAAAAAAAAAATGGGATTTTGGTAGGGAGTACACTGACTCTTTAGATTACTGTGAGTAGTATTGGGACTTCCTTGGCTCAGACTGTAAAGAATCCACCTGCAATGCAGGAGACCCTGGTTTGATCTCTGAGTGGGGAAGATCCTCTGGAGGAGGAAATGGCAACCCACTCCAGTATTCTTGCCTAGAGAATCCCATGGACAAAGGAGCCTGGCAGGTTATAGTCCATGAGGTCACAAAGAGTTGGACATGACTGAGCGACTAACACTTTATTGATGTCTCAACAATATTAAATCTTCTGGTCCATAGACATGATATCTCTTTCTGCTTGTTTATGTCATTTAATTTCTTTCAGCACTGTCTTAACAGTTTTCAGTGTACAAGTCTGTCACCTCCTTGTTAGATAATATTGTTAAGTATTTTATTCTTTTTTAAAAATAATTTTATTTTTGGCTATGCTGGCTCTTCATTGCTGCATGGGCTTTTCTCTAGTTGTGACAAGCTGTTAAGCTGTTTTGGTGAATTCGTTTATTAGTTCTAACATTGTTTGGAATTTTAGGGTTTTCTATGTTATATGTGGAGAGAGATAATTTTACTTTTCAGTTGCTATTGCTTTTTATCTCTTTTTCTTGCCTAATTGCTCTGGTTAGAACTTCTAGTACTTTGTTGAATAGAAATGATGATACTGGGCATCCCTGTCTTGTTCTTGGAGGAAAAGCTTTCAGCCTTTTTCCATTGAGTGTGGTATTTCTATGGGTTTTTTTTGTGTATAGTATTTCTTGTGTTGAGGTGGTTTCCTCCTGTGGTATAAGAAGTGTTTATGGTCCTCCTCCCTGGTTTATGGCAGGGAGCTCCTGAAACCCTTGGAATCTCTTGAGTGATAGGTGTGTCTTGTCATTCATTAGCAGTTGATTCTGGGTAGGGCCCTTGATAGCCTGAGGATGGGGCTGGTCACTGGAAACACCCAGAGATTAGAGGGTTGGAACCTGACCTCCAGGGAGAGGCAGGGGGCAGGTTGAACTAATCTCTGGTGGCCAGTGATTTAATCTATCGTGCCTCTGTGATGAAGCCTCCATAAAACCCCAAAAGGATGGGGTACCGAGGCTCTCCAGTCAGTGAATACATGGAGATTTGTGGGGAGTGACTCCAGGAGAGCCTCGCACCTCCCTGGTGCATCTTGCTTCTGGCTATTCCTGAATAATCTGAGTTCTGTGCTCTGCTCTAGCAAATTAATCGAATTGAGGAGGGGGTTGTGAGCCTGTAGCCTGTGGGTCAGACCTAGACAGCATATTAAAAAGCAGAGATGTTGCTTTGCTGACAAAGGTTCATCTTGTCAAAGGTATGGTTTTTCCAGTTGTCATGTATGTATGTGAGAGTTAGACCGTAAAGAAAGCTGAGCACCGAAGAATTGATGCTTGTCAACTGTAGTGAAGACTCTTGAGAGGCGCTTGGACTGCAAGGAGATCAAACCAGTCAATCCTAAAGGAAATAAGTCCTGAGTATTCATTGGAAGGACTGATGCTGAAGCTCCAATACTTTGGCCACCTGATGCGAAGAACTGACTCATTGGAAAAGACCCCAGTGCTGGGAAAGATTGAAGGCAGGAGGAGAAAGGGACGACAGAGGATGAGATGGTTGGATGGCATCACCAACTCGATGGACATGAGTTTGAGCAAGCTCTGGGAGTTTGTGATGGACAGAGAAACCTGGCGTGCTGCAGTCCATGGGGTCGCAAAGAGTTGGACACAACTGAGCGACTGAATTGAACTGATCCTGTGGGTCAGAAGCCCAGGCATCAGCCTGGACTGGCGGTTGGTGTCTGTAGTTGGGTTGGAGGGCAGTCTTGTAGAATTGAGCTCTTAATGTAGGGGATCTGCCACTGCCTGCAGGTAGATGGTGTCAGAATTGGTAGTATGAGAAAAAACCAGATCAGGTACCTGCTGTTCCTAGTTTGTTGAATATTTTTATCATGAAAGGATTTTCAGCTTTGTCAAATGCCCTTTCTGCATCAATTGAAATGATCGTTTTTTTCCCCTTTGTTCTATTAATGTGGTTTGTCGCTTTGATTGTTCGTCTTTTTATTCCAAGAGTAAATCTGACTTGGTCATGGTGTATAGTTCTTTTAATATGCTGCTGGATTTGGTTTGCTAGTATTTTGTTGAGGATTTTTCATAAGGTATGTTGGTTTTCTGTCTTCTTTTTCTTGTAGTGTCTTTGTCTGACTCTAGCATTAGGGTAAATCCACCTTCTGGAATAAGTTAGGAAGTGTTCCTTCCTCTTAAGTTTTTTGGAAAAGGAAGATTGGTGTTAGTTCTTCTTTAAATGTTTGGTAGAATTCACCAGCGTAGCCCTCAGGTCCAGGACTGTCCTTTGTCAGGAGATTATTATTATTTTTTTTAATTACTGATTCACCTTACTAGTTATTTGTTCCTGTTCAGTTGCTCAGGTGTGTCCAACTCTTTGCAACCCCATGGACTGCAGCACGCCAGGCTTCCTTCTCCTTCAGTTTCCTGGAGTTTGCTCAAACTCCTCCTGTCCATTGAGTCAATGATGGCATCCAACCATCTCATCCTCTGTCACCCCCTTCTCTTCCTACCCTCAATCTTTCTCAGCATCAGGGTCTTTTCCAATGAGTCGGTCCGGGCAACTAATGTAACTGGTTACAGGTCTATTCAGATTGTCTGTTTCCTAGTGATTTAATCTTGGTAGGTTCTTTGTTTCTAGGAAACACAGAATTTGTGCATTTCTCAATTTGTGCATGTCTCAGTTATCCAGTTTGTTGGTATACAGTTGTTTACAGTGCTCCCTTACAGTCCTTTTTATTTATGTGAAATCAGTAGTAATGTTCCCACTTTCATTTCTGATTTTAGTAATTTGAGCCTTTCTTTTTTCCATCTAGCTGAAAGGTGATCAGTTTCGATGGTTTCACTGATTTTCCTTTGTTTTTCTATTCTCTTTTGTTTATCTCTGCTCTGATCTTTATTGTTTCCTTTTGCTAACTGGGAGATGGTGAAGGACAGGGAAGCCTGGTGCGCTGCAGTCTATGGGGTTGGAAAGAGTCAGACACAACTTAGCCACTGAAAAACGACATAGTTTCGGATCTTAAGCTGTATAGTTAGACTGTTGATCTAAGATCTTTCTTGCTTTTAAAAGAAAGCGTTTATAGCTGTCAGTTTCCACTTAGCTTCACTTTCTCTGTATCCTTTGGGTTTTGGTATGCTGTGTTTTTGTTTGTCTCTGAGTATTTTCTTATTTCCCTTGTGATTTCTTCTTTGATCCATTGGTTGTTTGAATGTGTTGTTTAATTTCCACACATTTGTGTATTTTCCAGGTTTCTTTCCTATTGCTAATTTCTAACTTGATTCTGCCATGGTCGGAGAAGATAGTTTGTATGATATCTGTCCTTTGAAACTTGATTGAGACTTACTGTGTGGCCTGACATGGTCTGTCCTGGAAAATGTCCCTGTGTACCTGAGGACATGTGTGCTGCTGTTGGGGGTGGTTCTCTGTGTGTGTCCATCACGTCAGCTTGGCTTGTTGTGTAGTTCAAGCCCTTGATCGCATAATTTGTTTCCTGTCTGACTGCACTGTCATTGCTTCTTATGGCTGAGTAGTATTCCACTGGGTGTTTTGTCATATCTTACGTATCCATTCATTCATTGACGGACATTTGGGTTGTTTCTGCATCTCGGGTATTGTGGACATTCATGCAGAGATTATAGGTTTTTGAAACGCTGAATTGGTAATAATTTTGTTCTGGCCACAGCACAAAGAATTTTTCGAGTCTGTATGTGTAGAAGCGCCATAAGAGTAAACTGTCAGCAGAGCCCGCGAGGTGCCCACTTTAAAGGGGTCTGACTCCCGTCCAGTTCCTGGGTGAGTAGAGCCCCGTGTTGCCTGGGGGGCACAGGCAATGGAGGTGAACAGGCCATTGGCTCAGCCAGAGAGCCGTGCTCCCTGGTGTGGCAGCTGGGGTTGGGTGGCTCCCTGCCACCAAATGGAAGCACGTTTCTGGGGCTTTTGGGGTTGGGGGCCTGGCAGGATAAGGTGGTCTTGGTGGTTGGTGGGCTGGGTCTTTGTGGGGAGAGGTGAGCTGGCCGGTGAGATCCCTGGGCCAGGCGGAACCCCTGGCCAGTGGTGGCTCTGGGCGGCTTGCTGGAGCCCAGGAATGACGTGGCAGTGCAGGGGCCTGGGGGGGCCACCTGCTGGCTCTGGACAGGGGCAGCTGCAGCACAGAGGGGCTTTGTGACCTCATGGCCCCCAGCAGGCTTGTGTCAGCCCCTCTGTGCATTGTCCGTCCTGCACTGGGTGGGGAGGGGGGGGTGGGCTCCTCTGTCGTGTGTGTCGTCCTGCCTCTGTTCACATGGAGACGTTCATGTTTGATTTTTGTGTTAAATACCGTCAGATCTGTTTCACATTTTCCCATTGCCTGTGCTGGCCACTTGTGTACAGACTGTGGGTCCTCCAGCACGGAGCAGGCCCGGCAGGGGATAAGCATGGCCGAGGCCTTCAGCCCTGCTTCCAGGGACGCTGACGTCCTGCTGCCCACTGCCCCGTTGGCCCCTCTGATGGCCGCTGTCCTTAACATCCAGCCACACTCCCCACAATGTGACTGGACCCCCATCGGCCACTCCTGCCAGCCCTTCCTTCATAGAGCCTCTTCCTAGGGACCTGACTCCAGCCTGGGGGTGGGGTGGAGTGGCCTCCCTTGGTAGGTATGGGCTGCATGTGTGCGGCTGGGAATCAGGCAAGTGTCCAGGCGGCGGCTGGGGCTCCACCAGTGAGCAGCTGACGGGCCCACTGTTACCCATAAACCAGGGTCGTGGGGCTGTGAGTCAGACGTGGTTGTGAGAATGCTGACAGCTCTGTGGGGTGAGCGGTCACTCAGTGTGTCCTGAAGGACAGCTGGGGGGCACTTGCAAAGCAGAATAGATGCAGTAAAGAAGCCCTTTCCGTCAACTTGAGGATTTCCCTGTGGGTGGTGAGCGTTGGCCCCAGGAAGGCTTCCTGGAGGAGGAGTTGTGCCAAAGGCCCTGTCACGGGGAGCTAGCCACGGACACTGGGTGCTCAGGTGACCCCCTGGGAAGGGGTGAAGAAAGGAGGGCTTCTCAGTCCTTAATAGTCTCAGAGAAAAGCTGAAGCTGGGGGGGCGGTGTGTGGCGCTGCAGCCTGTCTTAAAGCCGGGGGTGTCCCTCGAGGCCATGGGAACCAGGCCCTGGCAGCCTGAGTGCTTCGTGTCCTTGGCCCCGCCCTGTCCGCGTGCTCAAGTGAGGAGGCGTCCCTGGATGGCGGGTGGACTGGCTGGTGTAGGATGGCCCCTCTCCAGCCTGCTCCCTGGAGGCAGGCAGCCCTGCAGAGGACCCTACTTGTCACCTGGGTGGCTGGCCTGTGGGACTGGTGCCCAGGGCAAGGAGACTGTTCCTGGTCAGACCCTGAGGAGCCAGGACCCTGTCCAGCTCTACTCCTCTGGTCCAGAGGTGCAGTCTGAGGGGGTCAGGGGCTGTTTGACCCCTGGCTTTGCCCACAGTTGTGCCCCTGCCAGCCCCCGTGGCCCAGGACTGAGTTGGGCTTCCTGGCCTGTCAAGAGTCCTGTCCTTGGGGGCTTTCAAAGTCCTCTAGCCCCTCATCAGTGAGGCTGGGGAGGTGACAGGCCCACCCCTGCTGTCCCTGCATCTGGAACCCAAGCCATTCCCTTTTCTACTCCAGCCACAAGGAAGCTTTCACAGCCCACTGTTAAAGAAGGTACATGCCAGTCAGCCTGTGTAGGGGGAGCTGAAGGGACATTCACTTGGGCTCACCTGGGCAGGTTCCTCCCGAAGCCCAGAGGAGTGGTGACCGTGGAGTGGGGCCAGGTGGGGGCTAGTGGGGTCAGCACGGGCCACAGGAGCCATGGTGGGGTGCAGAGGAAGGGGCGGCCTTTCCAGAGGCTGTGGGGAAGGATGGGGCTCATGCTGCAGCCCACCCCTCTTGCTCATGCCCCCTCCCAGTGGGCCCAGAACTGCTGTCTGTCTCTTCTCTGGCTCTGAAGCTTTGTGTGCTTCCCAGCCATGCTGGACACCCACCCAGGAGCAGAGTCGTGCAGGAGAGGCCATGCTGAGGCACGTCTCCCATGGCCACAACCCACCCAGGCAAGCAGGGGTCAGTTCTGTGGATGCAGGCGTGTTTGTGAGACCGCAGAAGGGGGTGCTTCTGTGTGCTGGGGCCAGACCCCGACTCTGGGCAGGCGGGGGCGGCTTTCTGTGCCTCAGCTCCCCCTGCTGTGTAAAGGCTCTGGAGTGACTGCCCCCTCGGGCGCCGTGTGAGCAAGAAGAGAGCTAGAAGGGCTTCAAGAATGGGCTGAGCGCATGGTGAGGTCAGCTCTCTGCCTCCCCTGCCCCCACTGGTGGGTTGCAGGGAGCAAGCTGCCCCGTCGTCGTCGTGTGCTCAAGGCCACCCAGCATCCTTGGATGAGAGAACAAGAACCAGACCCAGCCTGGGTGGGGGGCCAGGGGGCACTTGGGGTGGGGGGTCAAACTGGCAGGGCTGGACTGGTTACCACTGAATCCTTCCAAGGTAACGGACGCCTGTTATTCCCTGGTATTTATATGTGTGTGTATTGCTTTATTAAAAATCCAGTTTCATTCAGCTTTGTCTCAAATTATCTGCAACCTAGAAAAGCTACTTTTCCATCTAAAATAGGCTGCCATTAAAATGAACAGTCCCCCAGTTCAGGCTGGGTTTTCTAGAGCTCTGCAAAGCCGCACGTTTGGAATGTCTGGAGGAGAGTGGGCTGAAAGGTGGTGACTGTGATGTCCAGCTCACCTTACTTGGGTTTGCCTGTTGGACTCGGGGTAGATGCGTTTCCCATTGAAGCCCCCAGTAGAGGTGGTGGGTCTGTGATTTTGTGGTTTGATAGCCTGAGGGTGATGCAGACATTTCCAGTAAAGGTCCAGTAATGAATATGTTGATCTTTGTCTTGGGCGTTCATGTGCCATGCTGTGTGAAATCAGCCCCCGTGCAGAAACGGGGGGTGAGTGGGGAACAGGGCTGTGTCCCCACAAGGTGTTGTCAGTGGACAGTTTCTTGTGTCTTCTGGGGACCTTCTATTCCACTGGTGCTTCCGAAGTCACCTGAGTTTCAGATGCCATCACCTGATGACTCAACTCTCCCAGGTGACTTTAGGCCAGAGTGAGGGAAGGAGCTGGGTTTTGAACCCAGAGCTTTGGCCAGATTCTGTGCTGGGAACACAGATAAGTGTAGACTCCTGAGCTGGCCACCTGCCTAGAACCCATTGCAGGAGGGTCGCTCCCCTTCCCAGCCCTGGTGTCGCCTGGAGATTGTGGGGAGAAGCTTCCCAGACCTCTTGGGCCCCCAGTGTGGAGCCTGGCTGCACAGGTCAGCCCAGGCAGTTGGGGGTCTAGGCAGGGTCAGCATAGGCTCCTGGGGGTCCAGGGAGGTCGGCTGAGTCCCCTCGTGATTTTGGAATTGGAAGGAGAAGCTGGCAAGGACCAGATGTCACATGGGGGAGCTCAGAGTGACTGTTGGGGCCGAGGGTCTTCTCTGGCCGTAGCCAGCACAACAAAGGCCACCTGCTGGGGGCCCACCTCTTACCTCAGGCTGGAGTGGGTGTGATTCCAGGCTGGTTGCCCCAATACTCATCTCTCTGGGACCTTTGTTCCCTCATCTCTGCCCTTCCTGCTGCCCCCACCCCCACCCCTCAGAGGAGCAGTGGCACCCAGACACCTCCCGACCCGGGTCCAGTTCACCTCACTGACCAGAACCAGGCCTTCCCTCTTCTCCTCCTCCCAGCCATGGCACCCGGGGGCTTGGGACCTGTGAGCATTTGTGTTGGACCCGTTCTTGGCCTCTGCAGATGCAGGTCGGAGGTCACCCACAATCCGGGGGCCACTGCCACTCAGCCAGCGATCCTGGCATGCGACAGGCTGGGGCCCCACTGGGTCTGTTCCCCACAGACACCGCGTCCGGGAGACTCGGAGGCCGAGCTGCTGCCCCGGCTCCTGAGGTCCGTCTCCACGCAGAGACGCTGTGCTCCCGTGACGTCAGCTCCTCGGCATCCAGGCCATGTTTTAGTCGGTGCCTCAGCTGCCGGCTCCAGCTTCCCCGGGGAGCCGGGTACCACCCGGGCCTGGAGACATGAGGAGGCAGGGATGTGAGAGGCGGGGGTCGGGCCGGCCAGCCTTCCTTTAAATATCCATCTGCCCTAGTGTGTGAACCCCCCGCCTATTGTCAGGGCCCACGGGGAGCAGAGGGCAGCGTCCGCGCGTTTGCGGAAGGAGGATGCCTTCTTTCACGCCCACCGCTCCGTAGAGCATAAAGAATCTGCCGAGGAGGCAGGAGAAGAAAGCCCGGTGAGTAATGCGCATCGCCCGGTTGTGTACGGACGCAGCCTCCCTGCTGCACGGATGCTCCAGACCCAGGCATGCTGGTGCCGCTGGCCCGGGCAGGGATGTGGCCGCCGCAGCTCCGAGCTGAGCCGCGGGGGGAGCAGCACTGAGGGGTGACAGGTTTTAGAAAAACAAGCCCCAGGAGAGCCTGCCCAGCGAGGGATGCGGCCGATGCGGGGGTGGGGGAGGAAATGCGCCCCCCGAGATGGACAGTGTGTGCCCGAGGCCTGGCGGCTGGTTGGCTCCGGGAGCAGCCTCGTTTTCATCCGACACCCTGGCCTGGGGGCCCTGCTCGCTCGCTCCTGGGAGTCCTGCTGCTGGGCTCCCCTGCGGAGGGCCTGGGCGCGAGTGTGCATGCTCTGCTCAGCGCTTCGCGTCGCTGCCGCCCGAGTGTGGGCAGCTACCGAGATGGGGCCGCCCAGGCTGACCGTGGCCGGCACCTGTTTCCCCGCCCTGAGCCCTGTCCACAGAGCGGCTGCGCTTCTGCGGCCCTGGCAGTCCCGTGGACAGCGGGTCGTGTCAGTGTGGCTCTTCCACCCGGCCCTGGACTGTCGGCAGCGAGTGCGGCTGGGTCTCTGCTTCTTCGTCCTGACATGGTGGGAGGTACACGCGGATGCTGGGGCTGCGAGTCGCTGGTGGGGACAGGGGAATGTGGGTGCTCTTCTGACGTCCATTTTGCAAGATGTTTTTGTGAAAAACAAAAGCAGCAGGAGGCAGCCCCCCACCAGGCTGGTGGGGAGCAGGTCCCCCCATGTGGACGGTGCTGGGGTGATGGGAGGCTGTTCAGGCAGGGCCACCTCTCCCCCAGAAGCAGGACCCTTGAAATACTGGCCACTCTGCAGCCAGTCCGGGGTGCGGGGGTGACTCGTTTGTTTTGGATAAATCGCAGAATTTGGGATGCACTGGAGGGGTGCGTGGCAAGGGAGATGGAGCGGGAGTTGCTCGCATGTGTGTAGCCACGGAGCAGAAATTAGCTGTGTCATAGTTTCTCCGGGCCGTCTCGGCCTGTTCCCGTTCATGTGATCATGCGCTGCCCGTGCAGGGCTGGTGGGACCCTTGGTGCAGGCAGGCTGCCCGGGGGTCCAGGACATGGCCTCAGGGCCCAGCGTCCCAGCTGGGTTTAGTCAAAGCCTTGAATGGGGGACAGGTTGGAGGAGTGAGCCCCCCAGAACCACAGCCATCCTGTCTGCGTTGGCGCGGCCAGGTGGGGTTGTGGCGGGGCCCACCTGTATCTGTGTCCTGGTCCCATCTGTGTGGCTTCCCCACTCCTGTCTCCACTGCATCAGCCACCGATGGACCGCCTTCACAAAGTTGAGAGCCGCTGACACTTACGTAAGGAGCGTGAGCTCTGTAACCTTCCTGACTTTACCTCCAGGTTGCCTGCTGTTCAGTGGGTCACATGGAGTAGCGAGGAGCCCTCCTGGGCAGATGCCACCCTCAGGCCCCTCCCTGGGCACTGGCCTGGGGCCCCACAGAGAAAGCCTGCTTCAGAAGATCCCCGTCTTCCTGTCTTGTCCCTTTTCACATTTGTGCAGTGAGTCTGGGGGCTGTGTCTTTGCCCTAGAACGAAGCGGGGCCCACGGCAGTGCATCCGTCATGAGTCCTTTCCTCCTCAGTGCTCCAGCTGGCAGGTGCCTGGCTCAGGCCCCAAGCCCCACTGAACGTCCCAAGGCCCAGGGCCACCTGTCTCCTGCTGCTGTGGGGCAGCCCAGGGTAAGGGGGCCGTCCTGAGCGCTGCCCTTGGAGCCAGGGCCTGGTGATGCCAGCCCCTGGAGGACAGACCCTCCTTCCAGGTGTCGTGTCACTGTGTCTACGGCTAAGAACAGAGATTAGTTCCTTTCTGTATTTCCCTGTATTTCTTGGGAATGGCACGTTTGGGGTGGGGAGCCAGTAGGTCTGGCCCCCCCTTGGTAAATGCCTTGTGCCGCTGGGCCTCTGCTTTTGGGGGGCGGGTAGCACTTGGTACCACAGCTCCAGGAGGGTCAGATGTGTGTTTCGTGCTGGGGTGGAGGTGGGGCACCAGGCAGGCTCTCTGACCGTAAAAGCTGGCTGTTCTGTGTGAGGGGCAGGAACAGCTTTGTCCAAGATTAGCCACCTGAACCAGCTACTCATCCAGCGTTCGAGTTGTTTTGGTCCCAAAATCGTGGCTGTTATCTTTCACTCGGGAGGTGGCACTGCAGAATCCCCGCCATGCTTGTGGACGTGGCGGTTTATTTTTAGGATCATCCTAAAAAATGTGGAGTAGGCCACCTTGTTCATTCTGCCTGGGCCCAGTCAGATTCCACACCTCATCACCCTCAACCCCAGTTGCCGAACCACGAGCCTGCAAGTCTGTTTCCTCCAAGAGGCCTCCGGTCAGGAGGGGTGAGGATCCAAGTTGACAACTAACCAGCCTTCTTGGAGATTATCTTGGAGGCTGTTATCTGATGGCCATGGAGGCTGCTTCATCTTCATTTTACTCCGTGATGGTTTATGGGGTGAACAAGAAATTGTGCCCGGGATGCTGGAGCTGGGGGGACCCTGAGTTTGTGTTTTATTGTTTAATTTGGTAGTTACGTGTCTGGTCTTTTTAAAGGTTGCTCTTTTTCATGTGTTTTGTGCAGGAAGTTGAAGAGTTGATTTGCAGCAGCAAGGAGTATGTCTGTGTGTGGGCAGCACCCTAGGACTGCCCTGGTCACCTGCCGCATGACCCCCTGCTCTGTGCTTTGGTTTCCTTTTCTTTGACGTGGGATTGTCAGGAGGCTGGAACGAGGTCATGTCAAACAGGGTGGACGCCTCGTCCTGGTCGGGACATGCTTGTGTGTATGGTTCACATGATATATTGTTTTCACATCTTGAATTTAATTTTGAGTTTTATATATTTCTATTTTAAGGTGCTAAATAGTCCATGTGGCTTGAAGAGAGAAAACTGGTATCACTGCCCCTCCCCCACCCTTGGCACATGTTTTTGCATTTCTGAATCTTGCATTTCTGTCAGAGGTGTTCCTTGTTCTGCTGTGTCTCTGGACACGGCAGTGCAGCACTCCCTCCCTCTGCCCCCAGTGGGGTTGTTTAGTCACTGACCGTTTATGTCTTGTGGATAACATAAACATTCATGTAGATTATTCATGGGGCTTCCCTGGTGGCTCAGTGGTAAAGAACTTGCCTGCCAAAGCAGGAGATACAGGTTCAGTCCCTGGGTCAGGAAGATCCCCTACAGACAGATTTGGAAACCCACTCCAGTATTCTTGCCTGAGAAATCCCAGCGACAGAGGAGCCTGGCAGGCTACAGTCCACCGCATCGCAAGAGAGACAGACATAATTTAGTGACTAAACAACAACTCAGTGCACAAGTAAATGTTTAAGAGCCACCAGCATTGTATTTCCTGTCTTGCACAGCTTGTAGTTTCTCTTGCTATTGATACTTGTCTTGATTTTCTTCCTTAGAATTTTCTAGAAGTCCTGCCTGAAATATTCCCATCATCTTCTCAGTACATGGGCAGCACTCCTTTGCACACCCAGGACCTCTCTTTGATTTTATCCTGTGGATCTCCCACTGCTCTTCTGTATCTGCCTCTCCCATACCTGGTCCATCCCCCACCCTGTGATTTGGGAAAATGACCTGACCTTTCTGTGCCTTGCCCCCTGGCCCCTTTCTTGGCCTGATCTCCAGTTAAGATGTTCTCCAGATACGTTCTGAGAAAGGGGTCTGGAGGGAGAGGAGAGTAAGTCTTTCGAGGCCTGGAGTGGAAGCACGTCTACCCGAGTGGAACATTTGGTGACAGTTTAGCTGGGTATGGAAGCCTATGTTAGAATCGCCCCCATTGGCACATTGAAGGGACTGACCACGGCCCACTGGTCTCTGGTCTGATCATGAAGTCAGAGGCCAGTTTGATTGTTGTGGGATTTTTTTTCTGCTGAAGGTTTCTAGGATCTTTTGATTCCTACATCCTCGAGTTTCATGATGACGTGCTTTGATGAGAGGTGTTTTGTTTCCTGTGCTGGAACTTTCAGCATGGACACTCCAGGCATTCTTGGTGGGACACTTCTGTCAGTTATTCCTTTGATGGTTCACTCCCATCTGGTACCCTTTTCTAGAATGCCCACCAGTGGTTTATTGGAACTCCTGGACTGGTTCTCTGATTTTCTGTTTTCCACTTCTGTTTTATTTTCTAGGTGATACCTTTAATTTTTCTTGTCCAAATCATCTATTAAGTGTGTTGTTTTGTCCTTATTTTTTAAGAGTTCTGTTTTGTTCTCTGAAGGTTCATTTCTGGAATAGACTGTCCTGCCCTTGTTTCAGAGTTGGACAATCATAGTGTTTCTTTGAGGTTATTAATTGTGGCGAGACGCGCCATCATACACAGTGAGTCACTGAGCACTTTGATGGCTTTAAGGCTTCACACACATGAACGCTTTAGTCCTCACGATCCTCTCTGGGCACTTGTTGCTGTTGTCTGTGTTCTGTGGAGAGAATGCCACCCAAGGCACAGAGAGGTCAGATCATTTTCCCAAATCACACAGCTGTGCCTGGCAGAGCTGGGATTCATCTTCCGCAGGCTGAGTCCAAGTCCAGGCTCTCTGCTGAGAGTCTGGTTCCCACTCAGACCCTCTTAAATGGAGTGTGATCGTGGGCTCAAGTCCCCGCCACTTGGAGGACCTGGTTCGTGAATGAGGCACTGGCACCCATAGCCATCTGAGCAGAGGGGGGTGGGTGAAAGAGGAGCTAGTCTTCATTCTAAACATGTTCTTCATCCCTTCCCGTGACTCCATGTTCACCCAGGTTCTTTTTCTCAGCTTATTTTGCCAGGAGGTTTCCCTCGGCCCCTGTGACCCACGGTCACCAGCCCACAGTGACGGGCAGTTTGGTATCCCCACTGGGCTGCTTCCAAGAGGCTGGGGTCTCATACTGTGTGACCAGGTTGCCACCGTCCCCCTGGGTCGGGCCCTCATTCCATCTGCTGCCCAGGTGAGAATGGGGGTCTTCTCCTTAGAATCTAGGAGTCTCCGAGTCATGGCCTCAGGGGCTCCTCCCTGTCCCGTCTCCTATGACCGCACTTGGGTAGCTGCCTTCCGGGGTTCCATGTGGTGTCGTCACCCGCCTTCTCTTTGCTGTGTTGGGTTTATCGGTGTTTCTTTTCCTTTGACTGTGGTCTTGGAGGGAACATAGTAAATGACTGTGTTCCTGCTGCTGTTTGCCCGGACACCTTCTGTTAATAGATGGTTAAAACTGCAGAAGAACCTTGGCTGGCCAGGCCTTCATGGGTGAACGTGGGTGGGTGTGGATGTTGGGAATCAGTGCTTCCAAGGGCCCAAGTGCCCATGGGACAAGGACTGGTGCTGAGAGGTGAGGGTGAGCAGGGGAGCCCCCGGCGGCTGGAGGTGGCAGAGCTGGTACATTGTGGTTCTTCCCAGCCCAACTCTGCCTGTGGGTTGATGATATACACTATGTTTTAGAGCAGGCTTGGGTTTAGGGGGGGGTCGGGATGGTGGTGCGGGACACCGCACCACCCGTGTGTCATGGCTAATGATCCCGTGTTGGCGTGTTTCCTTGGGCTCGTGTCCCACCTCACCCGGTTTCCTCATTTCCCACCCAGGACCCCACGTGACGTCAGTCATCATGTGTGCTCGTCTTCTCTGGCTGCGACAGGCCCCAGACCCCTGTTGTTTCTGTGACCTTGGCCTGTGCAGGAGGTCTGGCTGGGTGTCCATCAAGTGCCCCTCTGCTGGGCTTTGTCTGATGTTTTTCTCATGCTTAGACTGGGGCAGGGCCTCAAGAGGAACCACAGGACTACCACCCTGCTTATCACATCACACCACGGCACCTGCTTTCTCACTTGTGCTCACATCACCAGGCGACGTGGCCTTGCACACCTGGCTGAGGCGTCTCTGTCAGGTGTCCCCTTGTAGAGTCCCTCTTTCCCCTTCTCACCCTGTTTTCTGAGGAAGGTTGTCAGCACAGCCCACCATGAGGGGAGGGGGTATCCACATGGATTTTCTGGACTTTTCTACTCGTGTTTGATGTCACGCCCATTTCTTTATTTATGTTGGTCTGTCTAGACTCACAGATGGTAATTTCATGCTCCTGTTTTGTTCTTCTTGTCTGCATTATTCCAACTTTGACCACTGGGAGCTTGTCAGATGGGCCTGGGGAGCAGAAGGGCCAGACCCTGGCCAGTAGGGTGATGCTGGGTGCTCAGTGGTGGGTGGTGGGCCTGGAGCCCCCCTGTGGAGGGGCAAGGCAGGGGGCTCTCCAACCCCCACAGGCAGGGACACAGACTTCCCTTAAGTCCCATCGTCCGGGAGAGGTGGCCAGGGCTCACGGGTGTGGAGGGCAGCACAGCTACAGCCGTGGACACAGGGTCTTCCCAGCGAGCACGGTCAGTTCTCTTCCACCTGTTCTCCTGTTAAGTGGTGGTAGTGACACAGGCTGATCTGGCTGTCACGGCTCCAGGCGAGTCCCCAGGTCAGACGCTGCAGTGCTGCCCCAGGAGAGCCCAGGCATATTCTGGCCTGAGCCAAAGTGGCTGCATGTGGCTCCCTTTAACCCTGGCTGCCTCCCCCACCTCCATCTCTGGTGCTGTCTGGGGAGGGAACCTGAGCGGGTAACCCTGTGGGGAGCTGGGGCTGCCGAGCAGTCATCCAGGATCAACCAGGCAGGGGCACCTTTCCTCTGGTGACAAGTGTCCCTCGGCCGGTGCGGGGTGAGTTTGCAGGAGACTGTGGGGGTAGCTGACTAAGCATCAGTGACGGTTTTGCACTGGAGGTGGCTGAGCGCTCGGAATGTGTAAGCTTGCTCTCCGATGTCGTTCCTGCCCATTTCCCTGGTGTCAGTGCCGCTGCTGCGGCCGACCTCGAGCTGCCCGGTGACCTGACTGCAGGCAGGGGATGCACAGTCATCAGAGAAGGTCAGAGGGCAACTCGGACACCGGGTCCCAGCTGGTTGATCCCCGCAGCTCAGAAATGCCACTTCCCCAGGCTGCCCACTTCAGAGCAGTACCCACTGCTGTTCACAGTCGATGGGTGAGCCTAGTGGTGGGTGACTTCCTGGAGCAGTCCTGAGGACGTGCGCAGGGGCAGAGCGCCTGCATGGTGACAGGACTGACTGAAGCTGTGGTGAGGGTTGTCACACTGCAGAGACCAGCTTTAAACACCCCGTTACCAGGCTAGCGTTCCACGTGTTGCTCTCCTGAAAGAACTGAG
The DNA here is from genome assembly GCF_019320065.1 of Cervus canadensis. NCBI lineage: Eukaryota > Metazoa > Chordata > Mammalia > Artiodactyla > Cervidae > Cervus > Cervus canadensis. The sequence continues at coordinate 29,073,456 of NC_057398.1, forward strand.
TCTCAGAACAGACCGTGTGGACCACGTACTCCTCCTCTTCTCGCCACACTGTGCTGTTTATCACATTTTTTCCAAATCCTTTGTTATCCGGAGCAGCCTTTCCAAGCCGGTGCCACCCACTCTGTGGTCCCGCTTCTAGCACCAGTGTCTCAGGTCGGTGGAATGAGGGGAGGTCTGGGATGGAGGCTGGGGTTGTGTGTCTGCCGCACATGGTGTCGGCCTCTGTGGGAGGGTTGTCATTGTTGGGGCACTCACGTAGCTGGTTTCTCTTTCCGTCACTCCCTTTCCTGGTGGTGGTGTTTGGTGGCTCAACTGTGTTGTACTCTTTCGCAAGCCCGTGGACTGTATGGCTCCCAGGCTCCTCTGTCTATGGGATTTCCCAGGCAAGAATACTGGAGTGGGTTGCCATTTCCTCTTCAGGGGATCTTTCCTGACCCAGGGTTCGAACCCATGTCTCCTGCATTGACAGGCAGATTTTTTATTGCTGAGCCACCAGGGAAGCCCTTACCAGTGTTAGTTAGCATTTTGTGCTGTAAGGAAGAGCTGTCCCCTGCCTTCCTGTTTAAAACCAACATTGTATCCATGTGGACTGGGATTTTTCTGAATTGTGAGTTTATTAAAATTCGTTTTCATCATTCCTTTTGAGGCTCCAATTTGCTGCATTTGGCTGGCAAGGCCTGCAGAAGTGGCTTCTGCCAGCGTGGGGCATGTTCCCCCAGCATTTAAGGGGGTCCCCACTTTCTGACACAGTTGCTTTTGGGACTAGCAGGCACGGTCCTCGTCCAGCCTGGAGCTGCTCCGGGGACCTGGCCTCCTTGGGGTGGAGGGGACTTTTGGAGGCAGGTCTGGGCTCTCTGTGCCCCTCACACCCAGGAGTGGGGCCTGGGCTCGTGCTCTGACCCTCGAGCTCCCACCTGGACTGGAACTGCCCTGGTTCCAGACGCCTGCTCCAGGCCTCCTGGGCTCCTCGGCCCCAGTCCACTGCATCAGGACACGTGTGCCCTGCCTACGTGCCAACACGCCTCCCTTGCAGCCTTGGTCCTTGGACTCAGCTACCCTGACATGGTTTCAGTTCAAGTGTGGCTCCTGGGGGGTCACCTGGGCCCCATGGCCCCCGTGGGTGTTGTCGATACAGTGGTCAGCTGGGTTTATTTATTTCTGTCTGCACTCACTTTTAGGGTATGTCCCCATCTTTGTTTATTGAGGAATTCTGTGATATTACATGAATTGAATAAAAAATAAAAACTCTGCACATAGATTCCTAGTCATGTACCTTCAGCCCATGTGCAACCAATTTCATTCATCTTTTGTGCTTATTCTTCCTGTGTTTCTTTTTGAAAAAATAGGGGTGTGTGTGTGTGTGTGTGTGTGTGTGTGTGTGTGTGTGTGTGGTTTAGTTGCTAAGTTGTGTCTGACTCTTGAGACCCCATGGACTGTAGCCCTCCAGGCTCCTCTGCCCTTGGGATTCTCCAGGCAGGAATACTGGAGTGGGTTGCCTTTTCCTTTTCTCCTTCTCCCAAGGAGGAAGTGTGTGTTTTGTTTACCCTTTTTTGCTACATGAGGAGTAGCGTGGTACATGTACACTTGTTTGCTTGTACTTTGTGCACTTGTCTGCTTTTACACATGTATGTGCATTTGTATTTAGTATGAGAAGTAAAGCTAAATGATAACTTTTAAAATATGAACAGCATCCCAAAATCTTTAAAAATCACCTTAATTAGACTCATCATTAAATATCTGCTTGGCATGATCCTATAATACATTTCTCCCAGTGTTTTCTAGGTGAAAACACTTTACTTTTCTTCTCAAATGACAGTTTTGCAATATTTCCTATAGAGAAACCTCAAAGATAATTACTTCAGTCTTTCCCATTGTATAGGGTTTCCCTTGTGGCTCAGACAGTAAAGAATCCACCTACAATGCGGGAGACCCTGGTTCAATTACTGGGTCAGAAGATCCACTGGAGAAGGGATTGGCTACCCACTCCAGTGTTCTTGGGCTTCCCTGGTGGCTCAGCAGGTAAAGAATCCGCCTGCAGTGTGGGAAACCTGGGTTCCATTCCCGGGTTGGGAAGACCTGGAGGAGGGCCTGGCAAGCTACAGTCCATGGGGTTACAAAGAGACACCACTGAGGGATTTTCACTTTCCTGTGGTATAGTTGACAAAAGTTTACTTTTGGGCCATTTAGAAAAAAATTTTTTTTCACCCCCACAAACTACTATTGGAGGGACTTCCCTGGTGTCCAGTGGCTAAGACTTCACACTCCCAGTGCAGGAGGTGTGGGTTCGATCCCTGGTCAGGGGACTAGATCCCACATAAGGAAGAGTTTGCATTGCTGGAGCTAAAAGACCAAAAAGAACTCTATTCCATAAAAAAAAAAGTTATTATTGGAAATGTCATGTCTATTTTTAGGACTGTTTTCTAATTTTGGAAAAACCTCAGTTTCTTTCATTTTTGACTTGTAAGACTTTAGAACATTTCAAATTTTCTCATGCAGTGATTCATCTTAAGTATTTTTTGAGATGATAATCATGCATTTACCATTTTGCTGTCCAGGTCCTCATTATAGATGCACACTGCATGAATTTTGTGTTACCTTCATTCACATTGTAGTTTTTAGAGATGCTTACAGTGTGTGACTTGACTCAGTATTTCTGTAAGTGGGTGAAGCACAGTGAGTCACACAGAAGCACCAGCAGCCCCTGGCCCTGCTGGAGACTTGTGCCCACAAATGTGATGATGCGTCAAAGCTGGGATGGAGGTGCCGGTCACTGTCCTGCAGAGCAGCTGGGAGCAGCCAACTCCAGAGCATCCACGACACCCCACGACCCCCTCGTCCCTCATACATCTCCTTCAGTCAGCTGTCGCCGCTTAACACAGGACATAAAAATCACCGTCTCAATCCTGTTTAGGATTCTCTTTTAAAGAAAAGGTTTCATTTTCTAGGGCAAGTTTAGGTTCGCAGCAAAATTGAGAGAGATACAGAGAGTTCCCATACATGCCCCACTACACACACAGCCTGCCCATTATCGACACCCCCACCAGAGGGTACCTTGTTACATCTCCCAGATCCCACAGTTTACGCTGGTGGTCACTCTCGGTGTTATGCATTCTATGTGTTGGGACAAATGTACAGTGATGTGTACCCACCATTGTTGTATCACACACAGCATTTCACTGCCCTGAAAGCCCTCTGTGCTCCCCCTGGCGACCCCTCCTGCAGCAACCACTCATCTTTTACTGTCTCCAGCATTTTTCCTTTTCCAGATTATCTTACTGTTGGAATTATTCAGTATGTAGCCTTTTCAGATTGGCATCTTTCACTTAGTCATATGCATTTAAGTTTCCTCCATGTCTTTTCATGACTTGATGGTTCATTTCCTTTTTTAAAAAAAAATTATTTTTGGCTGCCCTGGGTCTTCGTTGCTGCACATGGGCCTTCTCTTGTTGCGGCAAGTGGGGCTGCTCTCGAATCGTGGTCCACAGGCTTCTCTTTGCTGTGGAGCATGGGCTTAGTAGTTGCCACTGTCAGACTCTAGAGCACAGACCCAGTAGTTGTTGTGCACGGGCTTAGTTGCTCTGTGGCATGTGGGATCTTCCCGGACCAGGGCTTCAACCAACATCTGCATTGGCAGGTGGATCCTTTACTACTACACCACCAGGGAAACCCAGCTCATTTATTTTTAGCTGGATAATATTTCCGTTGCCTGGCTAGAACAGTTTATTTGTCCATCACCCACTGAAAGGTACCTTCATTGCTTCCAAGTTTTGACGGATATGAATAAAGCTATTGTAAACATCTAAGGGCACGTTTTTGTACAGACATAGTCTTCAGCTCCTTTGGGTAAACACCAAGGAGTGTGGCTGCTGGCTTGTCTGGTAAGACTGTGTTTAGTTTCATAAGAAAACTCTGAACTGTCTTCCCAAGTGGCTGCACCATCTGCATTCCCATCAGCGGCCAGCGAAGAGTTTCTGTTGCTCCAGTCCTCACCCGCATTTGGTGCCGTTGTGTTCTGGGTTTTGGTCATCTTAGCAGGGCATCTTAACCACTTTTAGTGTGTGGTTCAGGGGTGTTAACCGTATTCCCATGTTGGACAGCAGAGCCTGAGAACTCGTTCATCTTCTCATCTGCTTTTAAACAGAGTTCTGTGAGAAACAGAATAAAAGACAGGTTTGCCGCCTCATAGCTTAGAGTCATGGTGTTGTCATAGGCTGACCGTGCCCACAGCTGGGCAGAGCCCTGCCTCCCAGAGAGCAGTGGTGTTAGCACCTCTGACGGGGACCTGAGATGCCAGGTGGTCCTTGCACTTACAAGCCACTGGTAAGACCTTTGCTCAAAAGCATTTTAATGATTCCCTTGTTCTTGCATAATTTGGGGGTTTGGGGAGGGGAGGGGACTTTTTTTGGTCTTATCTCATCATCCAGAAATTCTTGTTGTTAGTACAGGGCTCTGACAAGGTATCTGAGCAGTGTGTGTGTTACATCATCAAGACTTGTGAGAAGAATAAATGAATAAGCCCAGGTGGTTTTTCTTCTGAAGCCGGCATTTAGGGGGTTGGGGTGCCATCTTTCTGCCCCCTTGTGTGGAGAAGTGACTCCCTGAGGAAGGATGTGTGACCTAATGGGGCAGGATCATCCCATCCTGCCAGCCTTCAGGGAGCTCGTGCCCCCAGGGAGCTCGTGCCTGGCATGGAGGCCCTGGGGGCAGCAGTGGAGGCAGTGTCCAGGCAGCCGTGGGGGGAGCCCTGGCTTCGCGGTGGGGCTGCAGGTGGGCTGCGGGGATGGCATGAGGGGCCGGCTGCCTGGTGACTGGCATGTGTTGGCCGCCTGGACACGTGGCCTGAAGGCATCCTTTGTTCTGCTGGGGCAGAGCCATGGCTGAATAGCGGCTTTCTCTGCGCCCTTCATTTCTCTGTGGCCTTTACTACCTCCATCCTGCTCTTTCCCTCTCTTGTGACCTGAGGACAGTCACAGCCTCTCCAGGTCTACCTGGCCCAGGCTCCGCCCCCTTACCTGATGACCCTGTCCCTACAGGCTGACAGAGCCTGTAAATGGGCTCTCCCTGGGCTATGACTACGCATGACTCCCCACCTCCATCTCACCAGGGTCGGGGGCCCTCGCTGCCCCAATCCCCACCTCCCTCTGCAAAGGCAGCTCGTGTCAGGAGGTTTGCAGGCCTCCCCCTTCCACCCTTGTCTCTCTCCCCACCACCTTCCACCCCATCTCCTTCCCCACCCCCCTCCCATCCCTGTCTCCCGCCCACCCTCTCCCATCCCCACCCCCATCTCCCTCCCCCACCTCCCAGCCCCGTATCCCTCCCCACCTCTTCCATACTGTCCTCCTCTCCATGAAGACCCCCCACAGTTTGTCCTCCCCCCGCCCAGTACACAGACTCTTGTGCTGGAGGTTGGAATAGGCCTGCTTTGATCTCGAGTGCAGTCTCCCTGGGCATTTATCAGATGGGCTTCTGTGAAGATGTCCCCTTCTTACACCAGAGGTCCCCCCAACCCCGGGACTGGTCAGCAATGGGCTGCACATGCTGCCCGCTGCCCGGGAGGACTGGCAGCCCTGCTATGTGGGTCAGCCTGCCAGGGCCTCGAGCCAACCAGGGCTGGGTCACGTGTGCTGTCCCCTGAAGCCTCTGCCACCGCAGCATCTTCACTCGCCATCTTGGGGGAACGGTGGTGACCGGGAGTGGACAAAAAGACCACATCAGACAGAAGGACTTTCCAGTTTGTATTTAGACAGCATTTCTGGTTGAAACGACAAGCACATGTTGGCCGCAGAAAATTTGAAACAGGCAATAAAACAGAAAGGAAAAATTTTAATTGCCCTTTCTGGAGCTACCCAGTGAGTGGATCCTTTTAAATTCTAATCTAGTCTCACATGCTTACTAATGGTGCTATGGAGACATCATGTTAAAATTCCTCCCCATCTTCAGCTTGGCTGCAGGCAGGTAGCAGCTGCTAGTGGCCCGGGGGCGGCAGGGTCCCCTGGGCTGCTCTGTGTCAGCCCCTCTGGTCGACTCGTCATTGCCTTGGTGCAGAATCCCAGACCAGCAATCACTCTGGCCAGGAACATCAATGTATTTTAATCATTCAGAATCATTTTATAAAGCCACCAGTCATTCGGATCAGGGGACACCCTGTGACCTCATTCTAACTTCAGACATCTGCAGCGACCCTATTTCCAAATGAGGGCATGGTCTGAGGTACTGGGGGTTAGGACTTAGCGTTTGGGTTTGGGGGGATGCAATTCGGCCAGAATGGGACCTGCAGAAGTTGAATCCTAGGGTTCCCACAGGCTCACAGCCTGGCAGGTCTACAATCCTTGTGGTCAGCTGTTGTTGGCGTCCTCTCCCAGTTGGGAACAAGAAAAATGCCTGAGGATTTATAGTGAACGGTGCGTGACTGACCACAGAGGACCCTGCTGACCAGGACCCCAAGCTCAGTGTCCCCAGGGTCCATCACACCACCCGGAGGACGTGGCCAGGCTGTGACATCCTACTCTGCAGCTGCCCCTTCCCAGACAGGATGGCCCGGTCACTGGGCAGAGTCCTGAGCTCATGTGGTCATGAAGAAACCCCTGACACTTCTCCAGGGAGGCCATTGCACATGTAGGAATGAAGGGTTGCACCTCATTTCCTGTGTCCAGCATGCGGTTTGCTCTTCAGATCTCACGTGGCTGAAGTGTCAGAGAGAGCCTGTCCAGATATTTCCACCATGTTAGTTTAGTTTTCCATACAGTCTGCAGAACCTCATTTTTCTTGACATTGTGATCTAAGCAGATCATTGAATACACTTTGTCAAGACCAGTTTTAAAGACCAGCCAATGTACCATCACATGGGCACACTTTAAAAAAAAGGATTAGAGAACTATGGCCCATGCACCAAATCCAGCCCACCATTGTTTTTTGTTGTTTTAAAAAATCGTGGTGAAAACACACTTGATCCCATGATCATGGCATCCGGTCCCATCATTTCATGCAAATAGAAGGGGAAAAAGTGGAAACAGTGACAGACTTTATTTTCTTGGGCTCCAAAATCACTGCAGATGGTGACTGCAGCCATGAAATTAAAAGACACTTGCTCCTTGGAAGAAAAGCTATGACAAACCTAGACAGCATATTAAAAAGCAGAGAGAGACCTCACTTTGCCGACAAAAGTCCATATAGCCAAAGCTATGATTTTTTCCAGTAGTCATGCAGAGATGTGAGAGTTGAACCACATTGAAGGCTGAGTGCCAAAGAATTGATGCTTTCGAAATGTGCTGGAGAAGACTCTGCAGAGTCCCTTAGACTGCACGGAGATCAAAGCAGTCAATCTTGAAGAAAATCAACCCTGACTATACATTGGAATGACTGATGCTGAAGCTGAAGCTCCAGTACTTTGGCCATCTAATGTGAAGAGCTGACTCAGTGGAAAAGACCCTGATGCTGGGAAAGATGGAGGGCAGAAGGAGAAGGGGATGACAGAGGATGAGATGGTTGGATGGCATCACTGACTAAACGGACATGAGTTTGAGCAAACTCCAGGAGATAGTCAAGGACAAGGGAGCCTGGCGTGCTGCAGTCCATGGGGTTGCAAAGAGTCAGACATGACTAAGTGAACAACAAGAAAAAAATACGCTTAATATAAAACTTACCATTTTAGCCATTTTTAAGTATGCAGTTCAGTAGTTAACGTATATTCACATAGTTGTGTAACCATCACCATGATCCGTCTCCAGAACTTTTTCCTCTTCCCAAATTGAAACTCTGTCTATCCCATTAAACACTCCCCACCCACTCCCCTCTGACACCCACCTTCCAGGTCCTTATAGAAGTGGGATCTTACACTGTGTGTTCCTTCATGTCTGCTGTGTCATTTAGCATCATGTCCTCGAGGTTCACCCATGTTTCAGTGGGTGTCAGACTCTCCTCCTTTTTAAGGCTGAATCATCATCCATCATGTGGATGGACCACATTTCACTTATCCATCATCCACTGATGGACACTTGGTTTGCTTCTATCTTTTGGCTGTTGTGAATAACTCTGCTCTGAACATGGGTGTACAAATACCTTTTCAAGTCCCTGCTTTCAGTTCTTTTGGGAATACACACAACTGGAATTGCTGGATCATAGGATAATTCCATTTTTAATTCTTTGAGGAACCATCAGACTGTTTTCCAAAGGAGTCGCACTAATTTACATTCCTACCAACAGTGCTCAGGCTTCCAGTTGCTTCACTTTCTCACCAACAGTTGGTTTCTGGTCTTATTTTCTGGGAGCCACCCTATTGGGTGTGAGGTGGTGTCTCATGGTGGTTTTGGTTGGCGTTTCCCTAGTGGTCAGTAATGTTGAGCATCTTTCCTCATGTTCATCAGCTGCCAGTCTGTCTTCTTTGGAGAAACATCTGTTCAGGTCCTTTGCCCATTTTAGAATGGGATTGTGTGCCTGTGTGTTTGTTGGTTGTCCTGGTCGGTGTATAATGACACACCCACTGTTGTGCACTTTGGGCTCAGCCTTCTCTACTTGAACCCACTGGTTGACACGTCAGAGCAAGGTTGTCCAAGGAATTGACTTCAGGTGAAGAACACATGGGCATCTGTGATGTTATTGCGAAGATGGACCAGTTTTCCTTCTCTTTTCTTTCTGATATTTTCCATGTCTCTTACCACCTATTTTTATAGCATAAAAATTCATTACAAAGGAGAAAGGCTCATGTGGAGGAGGGACTCTTGAATCAGAAGGTACTTGGGGGCCCGTGAGTCAATCAGTCCGTCCCCATGAGGACGTCCTTCTTCGTGCTCCTGCAGGGTCTGCCCAGTGGTGGCTACCCTCTCTGTCCAGAACCCCCAGATGCTTGGTGATGTCAGCAATCCCCCCGGCCCCCAGCATGTTTTGCTACGTGAAGCGACCCAGCGGGATAACAGAATGAGATGGAGTGAGTCTGGGGCCCTGGGCCGTCTGTGGGGTGACAGGGCACACCTGGGGTTGAGGAAGGAAGCCCTGCACCCGGTGGGCCGCTCAGCTGGGAGGAGAGCAGGCGGTGGGGTCCCACCTTGGGACAGCCCAGGGGAGCAGGGCCCAGAGCAGGCTCCTCCCTCCTCTCTGGCCCCCTTGGGAGCACCTGCTGGTGAATGCAGACCACCTTCGCCTTCTCAGCTTTGGGGCAGTGGAGACTCACCAGGGTCCTGTGGATCTGAAGGCCTTGGGTTCGTTTACAACGGAGACTGGAGACTTCGCCGAGCTCCGCAGTGACATTCTTGGGAGTGAACAGAACAAGCATAAATTATTCATGGATTTTAGCTGATCTGTTTTTGTACAAAGGGAGCTTTTAAAGTTAATTATTTTTAAGCAGTAGAGGATGGTTTATCTGAGAAAGCTGGAGGCGCGGTTTTCAAGGTGAGCAGATGGCAGGGGGGCGGGGCACGGGATGGGGGTCTGGGCCCTGTGCTCAGAAAGGAGAGAGGCCCAGATGTCGGGAAGAGCTTGTGGGTAGCTCTGTGTTCAGTCCCGGCCAAGACTTTAAACTCAGCTCCACCATCTTAAACCTTCCAGGCCTCTGACGCACCAACCCCCACAGTGGGGGCAGGCCTTACAGCTCTCCAGGTGCTGCCCTGCGGCCCAGGTGTAGACGCAGCCCTAGTGCACCGGAATGCCCTGTGGTGGGTCTCGGGAAACAGATGCACAGAGATGTTGCAATGCCTGCGAGGGTCTCCCGCCAGGAGGGAGGCTGAAGCCGGAGCCTCTGCAATCCCTGCCCAGTGGGGAGGAGGCGGGTAGCCCATGGGCTGAGCTGGCAGCTGCTGCTCCTTTGAAAAGTGCTTCCTCCTGGGATTAGACAGGTGTGGGCGGGTGCAGACACCATGTGGACATGACGTGGTCGGGCGTGGGTGCTGGGTAGACAGGTGTGGACATGCTGGACATGATGGTGTGGACAGAGGGCCTGCAGCACTTGGTCCCCTCCATTCCAGATGCCTGCCCACACTTGGATAGCCTTGGAGTGGGGTGCACCAGGTAATCACAGGTGTGGACACAAATGCTTGCATGTGGGCACAAGGGAGGGGCCTCAGTGCCAGGTCCAGTCCACACGTCCCTTGTCCAGTCTGACTTGGGGGCCATGTCCCCTGCCAGACACCCCCTTGTCACAACTGCTGTGGGTGATTTCCCAGTTTGTCACATCAGAGACTTCCCAGTGACTTCCTGGTTTGTCACGTCATAGCAGCCGCCTTCCAAGAGAGCCCACATGTCCTTCCATTTCGATGTACAGTGTCGGGGTTCTCCTTTGCCATCACCTCTCCACCCTTGGGGGGCAGCCCCCCTTATCTCTAGACACCGTCTTTGGTGAGAAGTGAAAGAAACCTGGTTCCAGCCTGAACTGCATGTCCCAGGGCCAGTGGCCTCCGTGTGGTCTCCCCATGTGGCCGTGTTCTTGTGTGTGATGTGCTGGCCCACAGCATGGACAGTGGTCACCAAGGGGTAATTAGGTCTTTTCTGAGGCTCCTGCTGCGGCACTCCACCCAGCCCAGCTCCCACCTCCCATATTGGCTGTTTTTGGCCTTGAATTAATTTCTTGTTCCCCAGTCATTTTTCTTAAAGCTCAGTTTCGGTCTCTTTCAGTCTCTTGTCTATAACAAGCTCTGCCCGGTTTCCCCTGGGCTCCCTGCTATTCTTGTGGTCTCCCACGACCCCCTCGGTTCGGTTGGCGGTGGCCATGAAAGAGCTGCTCCTTTCTTTCTGTGACCCTGGGGCTTTGTCCCTCTGACGGGGCAGGGGTTTCCGTGTGTCTGGAGCACTCAGGCCAACCGCTAGGGATCAGAGCTCGGGTCTCAGTGTCCAGCAGCCCCCACTTCCCCCTCTGGTCTTGGGTCTCTTCTGGTCCTCCTCAGAAGGCAGATGTAGACACAGGCAATGGAGTCACATGGATTTTGTGAAGCTTGTCTTTTTTTTTTTTGCAGCAGAGCCTTTTTTATTCAGAAAAACAAAAATGTTTTCCAGCCACACACAGGAGGGGTATGGGTTGGGGGCAGAGGTGTCTGTCCATCCAGCGCAGGCCCCTAGCCCATGTGGTTTGGGCAGCAATAAGGGGTGTGGGGTAATGGCCCCCAAAATAAAAATGGTGTGTGTGTGGGCGAGTCGGGGGGGGGAGAAGAGGGGTGCAAAAGCACTGGGGAGTGGTGTGGAGAGGGCCAGACGAGGTCTGTGCTGGGAACGCCGCAGGTGAGAGGCCACCTCATAACATGTCTTATTGATCATACCGCCGTGGACACCTTCTTTGCCCATCAGCAGGACTAGTGTCTTGACAGTCATGGTGACAGTGGTAAAAAAATATGGAATGCCTCATGAATTTGCATGTCATTCTTGTGCAGGGGCCATGCTAGTCTTCTCTGTATCGGTGAAGCTTGTCTTCAGTGGGTGCTCAAAAGCGACACTAGTGTGTTAGAGTTGTTGACGTATTTCTGAGCAGTGGGTGACAGTTCTAGGGGAAGTGGCTTCTGTGCTGCTCCCATGGTGTTTCCAATGGGAATTAGAAATGGTCCTGGGCTGCAAGTTGGGAGTCAGAAAACGTGGAGGCAGCAAGACCCCAGGTCTACTTCTGACTCCTGACTTCTCCTCTTGCAGAGCCAGGGGTCCACTCTCGCCTCAGTCTCTGCTGTGTCCTCAGCCCGAGTGTTAGCAGCACATGCGTGCACACACACAGACACACACCACACACACACACATATACATACACACATGCACACCACACACAGACGCATACATACATACACACATGCCGCACACGGACACACACACACCCCACATGCACACACAGACACATGCACACATACATACACACGCCCCCACACAATACATGTACAGACACACAACACACATACACACACACACCACACACACATACATTCGCAGACACACACAGAGACACAGACACACACACACATACTACACAGAGACACATGCACACCACACATACATACATGTACAGACACACAGCACACACACATACACACACCACACACACATACATTCACAGACACACACAGAGACACAGACACACACAGAGACACAGACACAGACATGCATACACACTGCACAGAGACACATGCACACCACACATAGACCCACCACACACACATACACACACACACACCCAGGAACGGGAATCCTTGCCCAGAGGGCTCTACTGCTGGCAGTGCAGGGAAGCTGTGACTCGCCCTTGTGTTGTGTTTTGCGGTGTTTAGGGAAGAGGACTGTCAGGAAGACTGATCAGCCGATGTGCACGAGTAACTGGTTTGTGTCAGTTGTCACGACAGAGGCAGGTCCTGCTGGCTTGTCACTGAGGGCATCCTTTGATGTCACCACTGATCAGGTCCCCGTGGCCCTGAGGAGGCTCGGGCAGCAAGCTGGCTCTGAGCTTTGCCTGCTCTACACACGTGGAGAATGGGAGGCTTCAGGGCCCAGCCGGGGAGCAGCAGAGGATCAGCAAGATGCTGTGGATCCACCAGGGGTCGAGGGAAGGAGTAGGGCAGGCTGACTCCATCTAGGCTTTGCCGTCTGGCCTTCCATTGTTCATGGAGGAGGGCAGGTCTCTGTAGGATTTTGACAGAGGTCCAGAGTGCTGCCTGGTCCTGGGCCCACCCCTTGACCCTTTGGTGTAGAAGGAGCATGGCACCCTGACCAGCCTTGGCCCCTGGCCCTGGATGAACCCATCCAGCACCCTGTGCTATTCCTGCTGCCTGTTGGTGGGGGGGGGGTGGTTGTCAGGTGGATGCTAGTGGGGGGTGGAGGGCTGGCACAGGCTGCAACCCCCCAGGAGCTGGTGAACTTGGATCCCCCTTCCAGGCGTTGGTGGACTTGGACATACACACATCCCCAGGAGCTGTTGGACTTGGATCCCTGGCCCCAGGAGCTGGTGAACTTGGTACCAACCACCACCCCCACCCCCAGGAGCTGGGAGGAATTAGATTTCACTTCTCAGGATGGTGGGGACACACCCACAGCCTGTGTGTGAAACACCATGTGGTCTTCCAGGAGGAGTGGTTGTTCTGGGTCCTGGGGGCCTCTCTTGGGGACCCGGGAGGAAGAAGAAACAACTCAGCTGATGAGGATGAGGGAGGGGTGGTGGGTCCCTGCTCTCTGCCCCCATGCCTGGGAGCCCTGGTGAGAGGGCAGTGCTGCCACAGCCAGGTTGAACCCAGGACCCCTGGCAACTCCTCCCTGGAACGCAGCCTGCGAGACCCAGGTCTTCAGGCCATTTCTCTAAACTCAGGAGATGCTTTACTTAAACACCCTGGGAAACATGAATGTGGGGTGCACTCTGTTCCCATGGGTGCTGCGCTCCTGCCTGAAGCCTCCATCATGGGCGCAGCACTGGTCTAAGGAGCTGACTGCCATCTGGGGTTCTCTCAGAGTGATGGGGTGGGCTGGATGGGGGCGGTGGGTGGCTTGTGATTCTGCTTCCAAACAACCCCTCATGCCTGTCCTCGAAGCTGCAGGGTCAGGTTTAAACTTCGGATTCCCCGGTGCCTGGACTCACAGATTCATCTAATAATAAGGCTCCTGCTGCCTTGGACCAGCTCGGTGCTGCCTCTGGGAGGGTGGGGGGATCTGTTCTGAGACCAAAGACTCCTCCCCCTCTGCACCCCCACACCCTCCTTCCCGCACCAGAATGGCAGGGACACCCCGTCCCCAGGAGTTGCGAGAATGAGTTAGGGGCTCTATATGGAATTACAGTGCATGGAGCCAGAGCAGGTGTTTTGCTGATATGAGCCTGAGTTTTCCTCCCTCCCTCTCTGCATCCCTTCCTTCCCTCCCTCCCTTCTCCCTCCCTCCTTTCCCTCCTCCCTCCTTCTTCCTTCCTTTCCCTTCTCCTTTCCCACATCTGAGCAGTGTGGCCCCAGATTCCAGGCCAGGCAGATACTGAGAGAACCATGACATAGAGGATGTGCTCCTAGTCTCACCTGGTTAATGAGCACATGTGCAGAAACAGATAAAGTTGCAGGTGGTAGTGAATGTAAGTGACACCAAGATGGAAACACCGGATGGGGAAGGGCTGGTGCTGGGGGCCCAGGAAGGAGGGGTAACAACCTGAGGTGAGGACTCGCTAACCTGGCCATGGAAAGAGACCGGCAAGGTTCCTGAAGGGTGGGGACCGTGGCCCCTCAGAGGAACTGGGAGAACCTGCTGGTAGAACCCCTGGGGAGGCCAGGGTGGGGGTGGGGCCACACAGGAGTCTCTGGTCACCCCTTAGTCCTCTGTTTTGTGAGCCTGTGAGGTGTTGGTTCAATAGCCCTGAATCCCAGTTATGACCTACTTGCTGTTCCAGTTAAGCTGAAAATCATTTGTCCACATCCAACTAAATCAAATGACTTGCAAGGAGCAGAGAAACCTTGAAATGCATTTTTAAAGCAATGAAAGTGAGACGAGGATTTTTTCTGAGGGAAAATGCAACACTCGAGGGCTTCCCTGGTGGCCCAATGGTTGAGAGTCCGCCTGCCAATGCAGGGGACATGGGGTCGATCCCTGGTCCAGGAAGATCCCACATGCCGCAGAGCAGCTAAGCCCATGCACCACAGCTGCTGAGGCCCACGCGCTTTAGAGCCTGTGCTCCGCAGCAAGAGAGGCCAGTGCAATGAGAAGCCCACAGCGAGAGAGTAGCTCCCGCTCCCACAACTAGAGAAAGCCTGAGCGCAGCAAACCAAGAGCCGGCACAGCCAAAAATAAGTAAGTCTGGAAAAAGGAAGAGAGAACACTCGGACTCCGCACCCTGGTGGCAGCGAGCTGTGTGCGCCTGCTCTGAACCAGCTGGTTAAAACCCTGTGTTACTTCCTGTCCCTGCAAAACATGCAGGCACTCCAGGGTCTTCTCCCGCCCCCAGCCCCTCTTCCTGTGATCATGGCCCTGGGGCAAAGGAGGAACTGGTCTCAGCTCCCTGGGCTGACTCTTCATTCCAGGCTTTTCTTCGGTTTTATTTTATTTTGCAGTGATAGAGGCTCTCTTGCTAAAATTATTTCAAAATCTGCCACCTGGAAAAACAGACCCATTGTGGGACCATCCATCTGTGGCACCAGGCCTGCAGCTTTTGTGCTGGCGTTTGCTTTTTCACCCTGCTTGCTCCTGTCCCCACCCCCGAGGCCCCGAGCTACCCTTTCCTCCCGGCCCCTGCCTGGTCCCCCGAGGTATGTGGTTTGCTTCCAAGGCTCTGCCTGTGGATCTTCAGGCTGCACCCTCTCCGTGGACAACCCCCCAGGGTTGCCATCATGGGGGTCAGCGCCTGTGGTTGAGGATGTCTGTGTGTCACGTTTTGGTAATTCTCACAGCATTTCAAGCTTCATTATTACCGCGTTAGTTGTGGTGATCTGTGATCTGTGTCATTGTTTCGGGGCCACGAACCACACCCGCTTAAGATGGTGAACTTCACCCATCAACGTGCTGTGTTCTGCCTGTCCCACTGATTGGCCATCCCCCCCATCTACCTCCCTCTCCTTGGGCCTTCCTGTTCCCTGACACAACAATATTGAAATCAGGACAATAAATAACCCTGCAATGGGGGGGACTTCCTTCGTGGTCCAGTGGTTAAGATGCCACTGGGCATGTGGCATGTGGGCCCCGGCTCCATCCCTGGTCAGGGATCTAAGATCCTGCAAGCTATGTGGCATGGCCCCAAAAAACCCAAACCAGGACAAAACGAACCTTGAAGTGGCCTCTTAAGTGTTCGAGTAAAAGGAAGAGTCTCAAGTCTCTGTTTTAATCAAAAGGTGGAAATGGTTAAGCTTAGTGAAGAAGGCAAGTCAAAAGCCAAGACAGACTGAAAGCTGGGTCACTTGCACCAAACAATTAGCCAAGTCATGAATACCAAGAAAAGCCCTGAAGGAAATTAAAAATGCTGCTGCTGTGAATGCAGAAATGGTAAGAGAGCAAAACAGCCTTATCGCTGATATGGAGGTTTTAGTGGCCCCGATAGAAGATCAAACCAGCTACAGTATTCCCTTAATACAGTATTCCCTCATGCAGAGCAAGGCCCTGACTCTTCAGTTCTGTGAAGGCTGAGAGAGGGGAGGAAGCTGCAGAAGAAAAGTCTGAAGCCACAGGGGTTGGTTCATGAAGTTTAAGGAAAGAAGCCATTTTTACAGCGTAAGGGACAAAGTGAAGCAGGAAGTGCTGATGGAGAAGCTGCAGCAAGTTTTCCAGAAGATCCAGCTCAAAGCATGAAGGGGCCACAAGTGCATGTGTGCTCAATCGCTCAGTCATGTCCAACTCTTTGCGACCCCATGGACTGTAGCCCACCAGGCTCCTCTGTCCATGGAATTTCCCAGGCAACAATACTGAAGTGGGTTGCCATTTCTTCCTCCAGGGGAACTTCCTGACCCAGGGATTGAACTCGTGTCTCTTGAATTGGCAGGTGGATTCTTTACCACTGAGCCACCTGGGAGTCCCCCACACAAGTGAAGGGGCCCTTAAGAATTAAGCTAAATGCACTGTGCGTGTGCTTTGGAAATGGGATAACAAAGCCTGAATGACAGCACATCTGTTTACCACATGGTTTCCTGCAAGATTTTAGGCCCATTGTTGAGACCTTCTGCTCAGAAAAAGATTCATTTTAAAATGTCAGTGCTCATTGACCACACACATGGTCATGCAAAGCTCTGATGGAGATGGACAAGATTCATGTTGTTTTCATGCTGCAAACACAGCATCCATTCCGCATCCATGGACCAGGAAGGAATTTCAAATTCAAGTCATATTATTTAAGAAATCCATTGTATAAAGCTATAGGTGCCATAGGTGGTGATTCCTCTGTTGTTTCTGGGAAAAGTCAATTGAAAACCTCCTGGAAAGATTCACCATTCTAGATGCCATTAAGAACATTCATGATTCATGGGAATATCAACAAAATACCAACGTTCACAGGAACTTGGAGGGGCTTCCCAAGTGGCACAGTGGTAAAGAATCTGCCTGCTAATACAGGAGATGCAGGAGACTCTGGTTCAATCTCTGGCTCGGGAAGATCCCCTAGAGGAGGAAGTGGCAACCTATTGCAGTACACTTGCCTGGGAAATCCCATGGACAGAGGAGCCTGGGGGCTACATTCCATGGGGTCACAAGAGAGTCGGACACAACTTAGTGACTAAACAACAACAGAAGTTTGGAGGAAGTTGATTCCAGTGCTCATGGATGACTTTGAGGAGTTCCAGACTTCAGTGGAGGAAGCAACTACAGATGTGGTGGAAACAGCAAGAGAGCTGGAATTAGAAGTGGGGCCTGCACTTCAGTGAGAAACCCCCACACCACACCAGAGTAGCTGCTGCTCGCCACAACTAGAGAGAGCCTAGTGCAGCAATAAAGACCCAGCACAGCCAAAAATCGTAATTAATTAATGCAGCTACAAAATTAAAATACACTTGCTCCTTGGAGGAAAAGCTGTGACAAACCTAGACAGCATATTAAAAGACAGAGACATCACTTTGCCAACAAAGGTCCATATAATTAAAGCTGTGGTGTTTCCAGTAGTCATGTACAGATGTGAGAGTTGGACCATAAAGAAGGCTGAACTTTCCAACTTTTCTGAAGAAGACTCTTGAGAGTCTCTTGGACTGCAGGGAGATCAAACCAGTCAATCCTAAAGGAAATCAACCCTGAATATTCACTGAAGCTTCAGCTTCGATACTTTGGCCATTGATTCAAAGAGCTGACTCGTTGGAAAAGACCCTGATGCTGGGGAAGACTGAGGGCAGGAGGAGAAAGGGGTGACAGATGAGATGGCTAGATGGTGTCACTGAATCAATGGACATGAGTTTGAACAAACTCCAAGAGATAGCGAAGGACAGGGGAGCCGGCCATGCTGCAGTCCATGGTGTTGCAAGTGACTTAGTGACTTGTTCAGTTGCTCAGTCATGACAAAGGTTTTAGCATAGTCAGTGAAGCAGAAGTAGATGTTTTCCTGGAATTCTCTTGCTCTTTCTGTGATCCAGCAGATGTTGGCGATTTGATCTCTGGTTCCCATGCCTTTTCTAAATCCAGCTTGTACATCTGGCAGTTATTGGTTCACGTACTGTTGAAGCCTAGCTTAGAGAATTTTGAGCATTACCTTGCTAGAATATGAAATGAGTGCAATTGTGTGGTAGTTTAAACATTCTTTAGCATTGCCCTTCTTTGGGATTGGAATGAAAACTGACCTTTTCCAGTCCTATGGCCACTGCTGAATTTTCCAAATTTTTTGGCATATTGAGTGCAGAACTTTCACAGCATCATGTTTTAGGGTTTGAAATAGCTCAGCTGGAATTCTATCACCTCCATTAGCTTTCTTCATAGTGATACTTCCTAAGGTCCACTTGACTTTGCACTCTAGGATGTCTGACTCTAGGTGAGTGATCGCACCATCATGGTTATCCAGGTCATTAAGATCTTTTTGTATAGTTCTGTGTATTCTTGCCACCTCTTCTTAATATCTTCTGTTTCTGTTAGGTCCAAACCATTTCTGTCCTTCATTGTGCCCATCTTTGCATGAAATGTTCCCTTGGTAGTTATGATTTTCTTGAAGAAATCTCTAATGACTTAGTGACTAGACAACAACAGATTGATTAAAAAAAAAAGAAGTTGGGCTGAAGACGTGGCTGAATTGCTGCATCTCAGGATAAAACTCTAACAGATGAGGAGTTGTTTTTTGTGGACAACAAGGAAGGTGGTTTCTTGAGATGGAATCTGCTCTTGGTGAAGATGCTGTGAAGATTGTTGACACGACAGCAGAGGATTTAGAATAAGAGGTAAACTTAGCTGAAAAAGCAGCATCGAGATTTGTGTTGCCTACCTCCCATTTTGAAGGAAGTTCTCCCATGTGTAAGATACTGTCAACCAGCATTACTGCTGTAGAGCAGTTGTGAATGAAGAATCCATCGATTTGGCAAACTTCATTGTTCTCATATTTTAAGAAATTGCTGCAGCCAGCCCAGCCTTCAGCAACCAGCACCCTGATCAATCAGCAGCCATCGGCATGGAGACTAGACCATTCTCCAGTGGGAAAAAAAAAAAGAGAGAGAGAGAGATTTGCTGAAGGCTAAGATGACACTTACCATTTTTTAGCAATAAAATATTTTTTATCTGAGGTATGTACATTCTTTTTAGACATAATGCTGTTGCAACACTTAATAGGCTACAGTATAGTATAAACGTAACTTTGCACCGAGAAACCAAAAAATCTGTGTGAATCACTTTATCATGATACTTGCTTTATGTTTGCTTGAACCAAACCCATAGCATCCCTGAGGTGTGCCTGTGCTGATACGTGATGTTTCCTGGCGTGCTGTCCCCGTGTGATGTCTCGCCTCCTGGAAGCCCTGGGCTCCTGGATTCCTTAGGTCTGACTTTCTAAAATGAGCAGGACAGGGAGGAAATACTTTATTTTGTAAAAAGACATTAAAAGGTTCTCCGTTGTGTGTGGGGGAATCCCTAGGGGGCTCCTCTGGTGCCGGCCCCACCCCTCCTCTTTCCCCCACCCTCGAGTCCTCTCTTTCTCTCTCTCTCTGTATATATATGTAAATCACACATCAAAATTTAGTTGTGACAGCTTGGGGCTTCCCCCCACCCCCTGCCCCTGATAAATTCTTAAAGCCTTTCAGAAGGCTTAATCTCAAGGAGAAGCCAGCCTCTTGTGTGTGTTTAATCACCAAAGCTGTTTTCAGTCTCAGACGTGATTTAAGAAACCTGGAAACTTGCAGCAGCTGAGTCCTCCGACCAGAGGACCAGAGGGAGGCTGGTGGGTGTCCTCCCTCCCCCTTCCCAGGCGGCCCAGGCTTTCCCGGGGCACTGTCCCCCCTCCCCTTCTCTCCCTTTGACCTGGTCATGAGACCCTGGGAAGACCTCCGTGGGGGTCTGAGGCTGATTGCTTTGTTCTTTCTTCAGCTTGTGTGTTTCATTTATTCACTCATTCATTCCAGCTCAGCTGTCAAGACCACGGCCAGGCACCTTGGGCTGAGCTGGCCTGAGTCAACTCTGGCTGGAGGAAGCAGGACAAGGCTCCCTGAGCCTCAGTTTCCTTTCTTGTGAGATAGGCGCGGGAGGGGCTGCTTTGCAGGGGAGGTGGGCAGGCCCGGCACCTGCCCCCACTCTCCGCCCCTGCCCTGCTTCGCGCCATTTCTCCCCAGCGGTAGTCACAGCTCCCTGACTGTTTGTCCTTCACCCCCTAGAATGAGACACTAGGACGAGAGCCAAGCACAGGGACACAGGCCTCGGCCAGGCTGAAGGGACTTCCGCCATTAGTGTGCGTTTTCCTGTCCACTGTGTGTCCCTTATGTCTGTTGCTCTGTTACTTGGAGGTTAAGGATGAAACCGAGTTTGGAAATAGCGGGCTGACCTGGAGTCCAGATGCTGTCCTGCAGGCCTGCCTGTGAAAGAGATGTCAGTGCTTGCCCCTTCAGAGGCCTGTGCGGGGATCTGGGTTCAGTGAGTCCTTGGTCTAGATCAGCATCTGATACAGTAGAGTGGACACATTCCAGGTTATATGTAACAGAGACACAGAGTCTCAGGCATAGTCACAGGCATATGGTACATGCAGAGGAGATACATAATAGATACAGAGTGACTCATAGATACAGAACAGATACGTCATAGACGTGTGGTATAGAATAGATATGTAGTAGATACATAGTAGATACAGAATGGATACATCATAGACATACAGTAGATACAGTGTAGACATGTAGATACATAGTAGATAGAGTATATACATCATAGACACATAGTAGATACATATTAGATATGTAATATATAGTAGCTACAGAATAGATATATCACAGACATACAATACATACAGAGTGAAGTGAAGTCGCTCAGTCGTGTCCGACTCTTTGCAACCCCATGGACTGCAGCCTACCAGGCTCCTCCATCCATGGAATTTTCTAGGCAAGAGTACTGGAGTGGGTTGCCATTTCCTTCTCCAGAGGATCTTCCTGACCCAGGGATCGAACCCGGGTCTCCCGCATTGCAGGCAGCGTCTTGACCATCTGAGCCACCAGGGAAGTCCAAGTAGATAGATATAAACAGATATAGATTAACTCCATCATAGATACATAGTAGATACAGAATAGATATATAATAGATACATGGTAGACACAGTAGATACATCATTGGCACATAGTAGATGCAGTGTAGATATAAGATATATAGTGGACACAGAGCAGATATATCATAGACATGGTGTAGATATATAATAGATACGTGGTAGACACAGAGCAGATACATCATAGGCACATACCGCAGAAATGCAACTATAGCAGACATATCACTGGTGTGTACATTGAAGGATTAATGTGTGCTAATAGTGGATCACGAATGTCCTGCATGGGGTTCACATCATTGTGGGATCCTTTTCACTGGGGAGGACTGTGATGGGAGTTTAGGAAAACATCCAGTTTTCTCTCCCTGTCCCCCTTTTCCTTTTTATCAGACACAGCAGAGCTGTGCTTCCTGTCTGGTGGGTGGAGGCTCATCCTTCTGGGTTGGGCCCTAAGGTCAGAAGGGTGATGGGCCAGGCTGGGAGGGTTGGGGGTGGTCCCAGAGCCAGTCCTCTCCCCACCCCACCCCTTGCTCTGCCACAGAAGTCTTTTGAATTTACATTTTTTTCCTTCAGAGTCTGCTGTAGGCTTTTCAAGGTCTGCTTACAAGTTTTTGTTGGTTTGTTTCTAGATTCATAGGAACTGTTTGTATTTTGCTCTCTTCTTTACTACAATTTTGCAGAAGAGTCTAAAACGCAGCTCCTCCTCGCCTTACTAAAGGGCCGCAAAGCAAAGATGTGCAGCCAACTGTGGGGTAAATGGCCCCACCATCACTTTTTCTGTTACTGTTTTTCTCATAAAGAGGCCTCTACTTCTGGGGAGAGGGCAGAGCTTCTCTTGACTGGGGATGTGTACACTACTGGGAAGGTGTGGAGAAAAAGCAGGTGTGTCTGTGGTGCCTAGGAGATGCTCTCACGCCCAGTGGGGGAGTGCACCACCCCTCCTGAACACATGTGAGGTGGTTGTGGACACGTAGCCCCGGTGCTCTTTCTAACTGTCTCTCAAATCAATTCACATCGCATCGACATGACAAATCTTTAACATGACGGTTGAATAAGCCGTTTTCTGTGGGAAGCCGTCCCCAGTGGGTGGGGCTGCAGTTTGCTCCTTTGTCCCTCTTGGGGTGGGGAGGGGGCTTGACTGGCAGGTGCTGCTTGTCCGTTTAGCCCTTGCTCCTGCTGCTCACCTGGAAGACACATGAACTCAGCTCCTGCCCCTGGGAAACCCACGGGCCAGGAGGAGAGTAATTCCTGGGGCTGCTGTGAGACTCGAGGGGCCAGTGTCTCCCAGGTTCCTGTTTGGGCAGCAGCGAGAGGCAGTGGAGGGGGGCACTGCACACCCTGTGACCCCGGCTCTACAGGGTGCCTGTCCTGTTCATGTTATGAGACGCATGGGAGAGCCATGGGCTCCCAAGCTGGTCCCAGATGACTGGAGGGGGCAGCTTGGGTTTCAGTTTTGGGGAGGGGGTGAGCCAGGCTGGGGCATTCAGGGTGTGAACCTCCCCCTCCCACCCCCTCCTCTAGGCTTTCTGTCAGCCCCCCCACCCCACCCCGAAACGTGGCGGGAAAGGCAGGGGGTGGAGGCTGTCAACTGCTGAGCATCACAGGTTACCTTCTCTGTGGCTGAAACCAGACGTGGGGCCTCAGAGCCGCAGGGGCTGGTGCGGTGGCCATGGATGCTGGGCCCTTCCTGCAGGGCAGCAAGCAGAGGGTGGGCCTCGCTGCTCACAGGCTGCCCGCACCTCTCGGCTTCTGTATGCAAGGCCCCTGTAACCCGTGTCTGGTTCAGGGACCCAGGTGTGCCACCTGTCCACATGAGCCTGTGCTCTGGAGGGGGGAGGACATACAGGTGCCAGAAGGTCACAGAGGGCTGCTGCCACCACAGGGAGATGCGGTTTTAGCTGAGACAAGAGGTGGGGTGGGGGTGGGGTGGGGCAGGCCTGGGCCCTGGTGTGGACAGAGTTTGGATGCTGAGGGACCTGGTGTGGCTGGAGGAGGAGAAGGAAGCCCGGTGTGGCTGTGAGGTGGAACTGCATGGTTGGGGTGTGGATCAGATGGGCACCCTGCTGCAGAGTGGGTTGGGGCCAGCAGGCCTGTGGGGCCCACTGCTGCCCACAAGGCCAAAGACAGTGGGGCCCAGGGTCAGGGAAAGGGAAAAGGGGCAGGAGTCCAGTGCCGAGAGAAGATTGGCAGGACCTGGGAGGAGCAAGAAAGGGAGAACTGGGGGGTAGGTCCTGTGTGAACCATGTGGGTAAGTGTGGGCGGCTAAGTGTGGACTGGTGAGCGTGGACAGGTGAGTGTGAGTAAGTGTGTGTGGGCAGGTGAACGTGGACAGGTGAGTGTGTTCAGGTGGGTGCAGGCAAGTTAACATGGGCGTAGACAGGTGTGCAAGCCCCATCTCTCCAGTGAGGGGAGAAGCCATTGGGATTGGAGGTGTTGACTCTGCACACATAGTCCCTATTTGAGGACAGATGTGTCCAAGGCACTTATTCAGCCAGGGACACTGGCCTCGGCAGGAGCTGCTGGGCTGACCCCGGGTTACTCCTGTCTCCTGCATAGCCACCATGTGCATTTGTGCATTGTGGCACTATTTTGGCGAGGATGCTGAGGACTCGGCATTGGTGGGAAGGTGGTCTTGTAACCGGGCCTGCAGATGACCAGGAGCCAGCTTGTTCCTGGCTGGGGAGATGGGACCCACAGGCCACCTGCACGAACAGCTTAAAAGGAGCTGGTGGGGGGTGGGAAATGGCAGCCGTGGGTGCACTCGGGGCTCACAGTTCATGAAACGGGGCTTTTCTCCTGTGGCCTGGGAGTGACCAAATGCAGCATGGATGGTGTGTGCAGTTCTCCCTAAGTGGTCATCTGAGCAAATGGATTTGGGATGAGGTGGTCATATGAGGCTAAGAGCTGCAAGGAGGAGCTGACTGGCTGCTTTGAGACATTGAGTGGGGATGGAGATCCTTCCTTTGGGGTGAACAGAGCTGTCCAGGAGGGCCCTGCCTGGCCCCCAGCATGGTTCCAGGACTGCAGCAGAAGGAAGGGAGTGGAGGCCAGTCATCTCTCTGTCTCTCTTGGAGACCTCCTTCTTGTTCCTTATTGGACCAGATGTGGTTGGGGCAGACGAGCCCCTGGGGGCTGGGTGAGTGAGGAGCATAGCCTGAGGCTTCTGTCCTCCTGTCTTCCCTCTCACTTGACCGTCCTGCTTCTCCCTTAGGAGGACTTTGTGATGACACTAACCCCCAGATAATCCAGGATCACCCCCTCCCAGAGTCCTTAACTTAACTGCAGCAGCAGCAGAGTCCCTGCCCCTGTGTGAGGAGGCTCAGGCTGGGGATTAGGACAGGACGTCCCTGGGGGCAGATACTTAGCCAACCACAGGTGCTTTTGGTTTCTGGCCTCCAGGGAGGGATTCCTGGGGTGAGACCCAGACAGAGAGCACCGACAGGAGCCCTGGGAGTGGTGGGGGCAGCCGGGACCCCTGGCCTTGGGTGGCTTCAGTTTGCTCATCTGTAAAGTGAAGTCACAGTAGCCGCCCCTTTCTCCTCTGATGATGAGCAGATGTTATCACAGGCATTCAAACACGCTGGGCTGAGCTGCATCAGGACACCGACAGAAGGCCTGAGGAAGAGGGGAGTGTGACAGCAGCTCTGACTCGGTGGCTGACACGGGGGGTGCCAGGTCTGGGCTCTGCCACCCTGCAGCCCTGTCTGCACACCATCTTACAGACCCACCTCGGGGCAGGGGGAGCCCACAGCATGGCCTGGGGGCGTGTGGATCCCTGAGATTTGATTGTGTCAGTGCTGAGAACCACATGGGACAGGCTGGGACCTGGGGCCCCGGTGGCGGGGGCGAATCAAGAGTCGTCTGAAGGCAGAACCAGTGGATGTGGGTGCAGGCTGGGCACTCAGGGAGGGCAGGTTTCTGCCAGGGGAGCTATGGCAGGGGAAGAGCTGGACAGGAGAGGGCTTTCGTTAGGGCTCCTGTGAGTGAGTGGAAACTGAAGACAGATCTCTAGTCTGGAAAGACTGGAAACCCAATGGCCAGTAGTGAGCTGACTTATCCTGGGGCGGCCGGACCTGCTTCTCTCTCTGCATGCTGACTTCCTCGGAGCAGTCACCCTCCATCAGGTGCCTCATCAGGGTCCCCTGGCTACTGGGTCACACTGATGCCTCATGCCCTTAGTCACTTGTCCACCTCAAACCACTGGTGGAAAACCCCACAGGTGGCCTGGACTGAGCTGGTGGGAGTGAAGCCTGCAGGGCTGTCAGGAGAGGGACTCCCACCTTCTGCATCCTCTGCTCTGGCCTTTTTCTCTTCCAGGAAGGACACTAATCCGTTTGTGAGAGCCCCACCCACCTGACCGCATCTAAACCCAGTCACCTCCTAATATCATCACTGGAGTGGGCTTCAACACAGGAATTTAGGGGGACATAGACATTCAGTCCGTAACAGCAGGTCGGGTGGAAAAAGATTAGGAAGGTATTTTGGGATCACCTAGGGGGTCAAGCCCACTCTGGTACTCTTACCTGGAAAATTCCACGGCCGGAGGAGCCTGGTAGGCTGCGGTCCATGGGGTCGCTAAAAGTTGGACACTGAGCAACTTCACTTTCACTTTCATACATTGGGGAAGGAGATGGCAACCCACTCCAGTGTTCTTGCCTGGAGAATTCCAGGGATGAGGGAGCCTGATGGACTGCCATCTATGGGGTTGCAGAGTTGGACATGACTGAAGTGACTTAGCAGCAGCAGCAGCAGGGGGTCAAGAGAGGACCACACATCAGCCAAAAAGTAGCAGTGGAGTGGAGAGCCAGGGAGCCAGACAGGGGAGATGGGAGCTGATGTGAGGGTCTTGGGGAAGGGAAGGGGGAGCAAGTGGATGCACCCTGGAGGCTGCAGGTACACTCGAGGTCTGTGGGGTCTGGGGGCCTGAGAGCGATGCGGAGGGGTGGAGGTTTAGAGAAGATGAGATATGACCAGTGTGGAGTCCAGGGCGGGAAGGAGTGATGGCGAAGAACTTTGAGTGGGGGGAGGCAGCCCAGCCCGCTGGGTCAGTTCCAGTTAGGAGCCCCACCCACACCCACACCCCCGCCCCCTCATCTGGTTTTGGATCTGCTCCTACGGGCTGGTTCATGCAGCAGAACCATCTTCCTTGCTGCTCGCTTGCTGCTGCCCCTGTGGGTGGCCCCAGCCTGCATTCTAAGGACACTCGCTCTTGAGCACTGCTTCCCCTCTCCCCCCAATCTCCCCAGCTCAGCTTGGACCCAGCTTGGACCACAGCCCTGTCTGGGATGAAGCCCACCCTTGCCAGACCCTTTCTGAGCTCCTGCATCATAAAGTGCAGATCCTCTCCCCAGACCTCATTCCTTATGATTCATCCTCAGACTCAGGATTTACAAAACTTAGCATGTGCGTGTGTCCAACCTGCTGCCCAACCATCTGTCCATCGAGGTTCCTAAATGTCCACCCATGTGGAAGAGATCAGCACAGGGTGAAGGGCAGGCTGGCTTCCTTTCAGGGGGGCCGGGAGTACCCCCCACACCTGGTTCATTCCATCAGGTCTAATGTGGCTGAAGCTGAGTGCATCCTGCAGCCTGGAGTTCCTGTTTAGTTGGCAGTGTCATTTTCTATCTTTCTGGTCCATAAGATCATGGTGTTTCGGAGAGCCATGGTCTCTGAGGTTGGATGAGGGCTGGCATCCGGGCAGAGGGAAAGTTGGGCGCAGCACAAATGCAGGCCTGGAAAGTGGGTGATTCTGAGGGATGTGGGTCTGAGGTGTAGGCGAAGACAGGAAAGGTCAGGGCCATCGATGTTGACAGAGAGATGGGGACCCGTGCCCAGATCTTTGAGGTCAGGATAGACAGTGTTGAAAGTGTGTGGAGAGAGGGGAGGGACGTGGCTGTATGGGCAGCCCACTGACCGTCTGTGACCCAGAGTCAGGCATGACCTTCTGTCCCTCTCACCTCCCCAGGGGTCAGGTGTGGGGCTGGAAGTTCTGACCCTCTAATCTTTCCTTGGACTTTGACGACCAACCCCCAACCTGAAGCCAGTCTCATCAGCTTACAAAGGATGCTCAGAGACTCCTGGGGTCTCAGGAGGCACATGTCAGGAGCCCAGCTGTGATGACCATCCACCCTCATCCCTGGGCTCCGGGGTCCCGCTCCCTGTCCTCCCCAGCCCTGGGGTTGTCAGAGCTCTCTGCCATCAGAGTAGACCTGTGAGTGGTATCACATCGTGGCCATAGTCTGCGTTTCCTATTTGCCCCTAAAGCTGAGCGTCTTCTCACTTATAAGCTGTTTAAGACCCACTGCTGTCAGCTGCTCCTCCAAGTCTTTTCCTCAGTTTCAGATTCAGGTTGTTTAAAAACAACTTAATGGGCCATGTGTCTACTTTACTGATTTGTAGGAACTCTGTGTGTTCTGTGTGTTTGTGACACTGCTGGCATCTCACTCAGCGGCTTGCCTTTCCACTCTTGGTGAACAAAAATGGACACTTCTTTACAGTGTGTGCCTTTTGTTAGAGAAACTGCCCCTGAACCCCAGGTCCTCAGTGTTTTCCCACCTGACAGAATCATAACCCTCATTAGTCCTACCACACCTGGGAGTAAACTGTGTATGGTGTGAGGTTCCCCCGCCCCTGCTCCCTGTGGTGATAGCCAGTTGAGCCAGGACCACTTATAGAAAAAGCATCCTCCTCTCACCATGATTCAGTGATGTCTTTATTATCGACTGTTGGCGGGGAGGGGGGCATTTCTGGACTTGTGTCCCTTTGGCCTTTTGCACAATGTCACATGGTTTTAAATTGGCTTTATAATAACTCTTAATATCATGTATTTTTGTTTTTCTTCAAGGGTATCTTTCTTGGTGGTGGTTAAGATTTTTTTTTTTTTTTTTTGGATGTTCAGTTCAGTTCAGTTCAGTTGCTCAGTTGTGTCCAACTCTTTGCGACCCCATGGACTACAGCACGCCAGGCCTCCCTGTCCATCACCAACTCACAGAGTTTACTCAAACTCATGTCCATTGAGTTGATGATGCCATCCAACAGTCTCATCCTCTGTCATCCCCTTCTCCTCCTGCCTTCAGTCTTTCTCAGCATCGGGGTCTTTTCTAATGAGTCAGTTCTTCGCATCAGGTGGCTAAAGTATTGGAGTTTTGGCTTCAGCATCAGTACTTCCAATGAATATTCAGGACTGATTTCCTTTAGGATGGACTGGTTGGATTTCCTTTCAGTCCGAGGGACTCTCAAGAGTCTTTTCCAACACTACAGTTTTTGATGTGGACCATTTTTAAAGTCTTTATTGAATTTGTGACAACATTGCTTCTGGTTTTTTTGTGGGTTTTTTTCTTTTTTTTTTTGGCATGTGGAATCTTAGTTCCTTGACTAGGGATCAAACCCACACCCCCTGCATTGGACAGCAAAGTCTTAACCCCTGGACCACCAGGGAAGTCCTCCTTGGTTGTTTTTTTCTTTTTCCATTTCTATACAAATTTTACAACTGGTTTTAAGTTTTCCAAAACCCAATGAGATTTTTTATTTGGATTACATTTGAGTTCATAGATCAGCATGGGAGAATGGACATCTTTGCAGCCTTGAGGTTTCCAAGCCATGAACATACACTCAACTCCTCTTCAGATTTTTCCGGTGACATCTGCATCTTCTATGGAGCTGTCCTGCACATTTTTTGCTGGAGCACTCCACTGCCATTTGGCTTTTCTATGCTGCTTTAAATGGTGTTCCTTTTACCATTTTATTTCCCATTTGTTTGCTTATAGAAACATATGGAGAAATACAGTTGACTGTTGATATCGAACCCTTGTCCAGCAGCTGTGTTAAATTCATGTATTCATCCTAGGACTTTATCTGTGGGTTCCTTTGGGTTTCCTCTGTACACTCCCAGTTGACCAGTGTTTTATTTCTCTTTCCAAACCTTCATCTGTTACCTTGCATCACTGGCACTGTTTATCTTTCCAAAACACTGTGGAACAGAAGTGCTGACCACAGGCAGCCTCTTGTTCTAGATTTCAGTGGAAGGTTTTCAGAATTTTGCCATTAAGGATGTTGTTTGCTGAATGACTCTTCTTTCTCTTGTAAATTCCCATCATCAAATTTAGGAGGTTCTATTCTGTTCCTTGTTGAGGATTTTTATCCTGAATGACATAAGATTTTATTAAAGTGCTTTTTTCCCTTCATCTGTTGACATGCTTTTCTCTTTTATTCTATTAATAAGGTGAATTATACTATTTGACTTTGTTTAACCAAACTTGCATTCCCTTAGTTCATCCTGTTTGGCTATAATGTGTTGTTTTTTCTATATTTTGCTGGATTCAGTTTGCGAACACTTATTTGGTATTTTTGCAGTTGTTTGAGAGAAGTTAACCTGTCACTTTCTTTCTTTCTTTTTTGGTAACTTTGTTTTCACAATTAAACATGGGAGGTTATTTTTGTTATTCTTTGCAACCCCGCAGACTGCAGCACTCCAGGTTTCCCTGTCCTTCACCATCTCCCGGACCCTATTCAAACTCATGCCCATCGAGTTGGTGGCGCCATCCAACCATCTCATCCTCTGTCGTCCCCTTCTCCTCCTGCCTTCAGTCTTTCGCAGCATCAGGGTCTTTTCCAGTGAGTCAGCTCTTCACATCATGTGGCCAAAGTATTGGAGCTTCAGCTTCAGCATCAGTCCTTCCAGTGACTATTCAGGACTGATTTCCTTTAGGATTGACTGGTTTGCTCTCCTTGCTGCCCAAGGGATTCTCAAGAGTCATCTCCAGCATCACAATTAGAAAGCATCAATTCTTCAGTGCTCAGCCTTCTTTATGGTCCAATTCTCACATCCATACATCACTACTGGAAAAACTATAGCTTGGACCTTGGTCAGCAAAAGTGCTATCTCTGGTTTTTAATACACTGTCTAAATCTGTCATTGTTTCCCTTCCAAGGAGCAAGCATTTTAATTTCATGGTTGTAGTTACTGTCTGCAGTTATTTTGGAGCCCAAGAAGATAAAATCTGTCATTGCTTTCACTTTTTCCCTTTCTTTTTGCCATGAAGTGATAGGGCTAGATGCCATGGTCTTAGTTTTTTTTTTAATGTTGAGGTATATTTGCCTTAAAAAATTAATTGAGCTTTTTTTTTTAGTTCTTGGGAAGATTTATGTTAAGATTAATCTTATTTCTAAATTAATTACTTGAAAGAATTCACAACAAAGGTCTGTGTTCCTTTGTGGGAATGTTTTAAATTCTAGATTTAATTTTTAAAATACAGATTATTCAGATTTTGTATTTCTTCTTTTGTCACCTTTAGTAAGTTGTGTTTTTAAGGATATTTTCAAGTCTGAAAGTGAAAAGAAAAAGTGAAAGTCGTTCAGTCGTGTCCAGCTCTTTCCAACCCCTATAGATTTTCAGGTCTAAACATACTAATTGGCATAGTGTGTATCTTTATTACCTTTAGAATATCTTTACTATTTATAGACATTAAATTATTACAGATTTGTCTTCTCTCTCTCTCTTTTTTAATGTACAACTTCTCCTTTTTTTTTTCCCACTCCCACCATGTTCAAGCCATTGGGTGTTTTAGTTTTCTGTGGTTAACATTTTAAATTTAATTGTGTTTCACTTATTTTTTGGTTCACTACTGTATTTCTTACTGAGGTAACTTTGTTTTATAACATTATTACAAGTTTCATGTGTATAACATTATGTTTCTACTTCGTCATATTTCTACCACAGCATGATCACCACCAAAAATTTAGTTTTCATTTGTTATCATACAGTTGATCCCCTTTACCCATTTGGAGATGTGTCTTTTTCCTTTTGTTTTCCTCCATGTATTTTGTGCTTTATTAGGTGCATACAAACCTAGGATCATTATATCTTCCTTTAAATGCGACACTTTTATCATCATGAAATTTTGCTCTTTTAGATGAAAAGGTATTATGACATTTAAGTCTCCTTTGTCTGACATCAGTACAACTATGCCTCTGTGTGTGTGTGTGTGTGTGTGTATGTGTGTGTGTGTGTGTGTGTGTGTGTGTGTGTGTGTGTGGCAGAGTGAGGGAGACATATTGTTCATGTGGTATATTTTTTCCATCCTATACTCTCAACTTCTGTGTATCATGTTTTGGAAATGGCTCTTATAAACAGAAGTTAATTGTTGTTTTTAACCTAGCATGAAATCTGTATCTTTTAACTGAAGCATTAGTTTATTTACACTTAATGTTATTCTGGTAAATTACAATTTAAATCTATCATCTTACTGTTTATTTTGTAATTGACCAATATGTTCTTTCTTTTAGCCTTCCTTTCTTGCCTTCTTTTGGTTTAATCAAGTGTTATTTTTCCACCTCCACCCCCACCTTTTATTATATTTGCTAAGTAATACTTTTTAAAAAATATTCCAGCTACCTTAGGAATTATACAAAACATTCTTGGAATGTACCTTAAGTTATTCCTTTTACTGTTTCCAGATAATGCAAGAACCTTACAATGCTTTAGTCTTATTTATCCCCTTATCGATTTTTATGCTGTTGTCTTATATGTAAACTCTACTTATATTTTAAGCCCCACAACCACTATTAATGTTGTTTTAAATAGCATTCATTCAGATTCCCCTTCTCGCGCGCCCATTTATTCCTGAAGGACTGTGCTTACGTCCAAGACCATTTTCCTTCCTGAAGTGCTCCTTTTAGTAGTTCTCCTAACGGAGGTTTGCTGGATTTTGGTTCGTGCAGACGTCTTTTGCCTGCCTTCATTTTTGAGGCTGTTTTCTCTGGGTGTGTTGCCCAGGGGGCAGTGATGCTCTCTCTGCATGCCTGGGGCTTGGTCTCTTGGCTGTGGCTGTGTTACTGTGTCTCTTGGAGACTCGCCTGACCACTCTGTTACTCCCTAGGAGGGGGTGCTTCTCTTTCTTCTCTGGCTGCCTGAAAAATGGTCTTTGGCCAAATTTGCCAAATTATATTCAAAATTACTAAATTGCATTTAAATTTCTTGTATTTATAAATGTGAGAAAATCATATCCCATGACCTATTCTTAGTCTTCAGAGTGTGTGAACTCATGTTTCATCTGTCAGACATGATATTTATTTTACATAATTGTCCTTCTTACACACATGAGTTTCAAAATCTTGGAAGCCAGACTGTGTTTTTATAGCTTGAGTGCCTTGGTCAAGCAACTTAGTCTCTTTATCCCTTAGTTTCTGTGAGTTTTAGAAAAATTTTAGGATACTTGAAACTTCATTGTAAGTGTGGGTCATGTTTAATGCGGTATTTCTGTAAAAAGCTTGAAAGTGAACATCACTCAGTCTTGTCTGACTTTCTCTAATCCCATGGACTGTAGCCCACCAGGCTCTTCTGTCCATGGAATTCTCCAGGCAAGAATATTGGAGTGGGTAGCCATCCCCTTCTCCAGGGGATCTTCCCAACCTAGGGATCGAACCTGGCTCTCCTGTACTGCAGGCAGATTCTTGACTGACTGAACCATCAGGGAAGTCTAGTAAAAAGCTCAGATGGATACTTTTATATAAATGCTTAATAAATATTATCAGTGATTTCAATGAAAAGAACAGCCTTCGTTCTTCTGTTTCAACAGACTTGAGAAAGAGGGGGAATATTGACTTTACCTTGAGATTATGAGCGTCTCATCTTGGGCACAGAGTCTCTTATCTCCACTGTAAGGTGTCAGTCCAGTCCTTTCAGGTGCTGCCTGGCCTCTCCCCGCTTGCCGCTACCCCCTCAGACTCCACATCCTCATCTCTGTCTTCTCACCGGGTCCCACGGGCCCTTTTGCTCTCTTCTGCACTTCCTTCCATCCTGCTTTCCCCTCTCTGTGTCTGAATCTTCTCATCTGAAAGTGAAAGTCGCTCATTCATGTCCAACTCTTTGCGACCCCATGGACTGACTATACAGTCCATGGAATTCTCCAGGCCAGAATACTGGAGTTTATATCCTTTCCCTTCCCCAGGGGATGATCTCAAACCAGGAATTGAACTGGGGTCTCCTGCATTGCAGGTGAATTCTTTACCAGCTGAGCTACCAGGGAAGTTCTGGATCTTCTACTGTCTCTTATTTTATCTAACCTGTTCTTTTTAAATTTTTTAATTTATTTTTCTGTGCTTGGTCTTCCTTGCCTCATGGACTTTTCTCTAGTTGCGGTGGGCAGGGGTTACTCTCTAGTTGCGGTGTCCAGGCTCCTCACTGCGATGGCTTCTCTTGTTGCGGAACACAGGCTCTAGGGTGAGCAGGCTTCCATAGTTGTGGCATATGGACTCAAGTAGTTTTGGCTCCCAGGCTTAGTTGCTCTGCAGCATGTGGGATCTTCCTGGACCAAGGATTGAACCCACGTCTCCTGCAGTGTCAGGCGGATTCTTTACCACTGAGCCACCAGGAAGCCCTAGCCTATTCTTAAATCTGTCTCCTGAATTATTAATTTCAGATGCTGTATTTTCACTTGGAGAATTTCTAAAATCCTAGGGTCTTTAGAATTTGACTCCTTTTTCAATAGATCCAGTTCTTGGGTAAAATTCTGTCCTTTTACCATCTTTTTCAAAGTGCGTTGAATATCTGGCTCTCCTGTGAGTCCGTTTCTATTGACTGTTGGACCAAATGCTCCTGCTTTTTGGCTGGCCTGGTGATTTCTGAATATCGGATCCTGTGTTTGCAAAGCAGCAGGAGCTCTGAGTGATGTTATTTCCTCCTGAAGGGACTTGATCTCATCCTGGCAGATGGACGGTGGATGGGTCACCTGGACTCCACTGATGCTGGTCTGTTCCTCATTTTCCTTTAATGTCTTGTAGTAATTGTAGCTGGAAAAGTCTGGGGGGGTGACTAGGACCCCAGTCTCCATCTTTTGTCTCCCCAACACCATGAGTCAGCCAGAAATCTCGTATTGGGCTTTTTTTCCCCATTTACAGCTGTGTAGCTTCGTTTCTTGGCCTTCTGCCCTGAACTCCACAGCGTAGGACTTGACAGATGCCTCGAAGGGAAGCCTGGATTTTAGGTTCATTTCTTCACATTCCCATTTCCTCGGGGAGTTTGCGAGAGCCCCATAGTGGGGGTCACCCCAATCCTCCAGTGAGGCTGGGGGACAGCGTCAAACCAGGTGGGTCATTCTTGAGCCTCATAGAGCCAGTGGACTTGCCTTGCCAAGTGTGGGCTCCCTGGGGACCTGTTGCTTTCCCTGCTTTTCCATTCGTCCTTTTGGAGCGGGACTGGCCATCCTCTTCCTGTCCAGTGTTGCTTTTTTTTTTCTCTTGCCATGCTGCATGGCTTGTGGGATCTTAGTTCCCTGACCAGGGATTGAACCTGGGCCCCAGCAGGAAGAGCACTGAGTCCTACCCACTGGACCGCCAGGAAGTTCCCCCAGCATTGCATTTTGGAAACACAGCTTATCTGGTCTAACAGGTCTGAACTGGGGCTGGGTGAGGGGTGGGGGTGGAGGTAGATTTCCTCAGGACAAATTACAGCTGAGTGTCACTCCTGCAATTTAGATAATTTTTAATGAGGCTGTGGATGTCAGAGTTGCTGCTGGAGTGGAGCCTCAGAGCTGTTGGATAGAGTGTTTTGCGTGCAAGAGAAGCATGAATCTGGGGGGACCAGGAGCAGATTGTTTGGGACCAAATGTGACCCCCAAAGTCCTGTGCAGAAGCCCCACCCCCAAATGTGTGTGAGGCCATGAGGACTTTGGGAGGTAATAGTTGGGATTGGAGGGGGCTTGTACCCCGTGAGAGGAGACCCTGGGGAGAGGCCATCGTCAGAACCCAGATCTCCAGCCCCCAGCCCTTGCTGGAGGCAGCCTGTGGGTCTGTCACACGTCTAGGTGGACTGAGGTGACCCCTCAGGGAGGCTTGTCTCTGCTTCCCTGAACCCCAGTTGTTTTTGTTTTTTATTTTTTTTAAATTTTAACTATAGTTGATTTACAATGTCATGTTAGTTTCACATGTACAGCAAAGTGATTTGGTTATACGTATATATTTTTTTTCTTTTTCTGTTTGGTTTATTATAGTGTATTAAATGTAGTTCCCCATAAACCCCAGCTTTTATCTACAGTTGGTTCCCACAAGCTGCGGGCCTTCCTCTTCGCTTGGCCTCCCAGGAACCAGCCTCGTCTTCTGCTCTGACCTGCACATCTGGCTGTGATGTGAGCGTCATTTTCACTGTGGCCCAGCGATCTCCCGCTGACCTTCAGAGGGCTGCATCCCCAGTCTCTGCCCATTGTTTCCCCGGGGCCATGCGGGACTCATGTTCTCCAGCCAGGGCTGCGTCTCCGTCGGCCTGGCCCTGTGCTCCCAGCCGTGGATGCAGCAGGTAACACTGGCCCTGACAGCACAGGTGGGCTGTGAGCAGCTCCAGGACTTGTGCTGTATTTGAAAGTGAGTCCGTAACGGAAAGTCTCCAGATGGAGATGGGCTGGTTCGGCGTGAGCTCACTGGCAGTAGGTGACTCGCAAGTCTCTGTGTTCTTCCAGGAGCTCTGAGAACACACTGGTCTTGGTCAGCTGTTTCATCAAAACTGAACTCACTTCATGACAATTTGTCTCTTTGTGATGAAACTTGTTAGAAAGTGGAACTGTTACAATACCCCACCCCCCAGAATGCCTCTGAGGTTGGCTTCCTTGTTTTTGCTTGTGCTGGGTCTTCATTGCTGTGCGGGCTTTTCTCTAGTTGTGGTGAGCAGGAGCTACTCTCTAGTTGTGATGCCTGGGCTTCTCACTGCAGTGGCTTCTCTCATGGAGTGTGGGCTCAGTTGCTCCACGGCATGTGGGATCTTCCGGGACCAGGGCTCAAATCCCTGTCTGCATAGGCAGACAGATTCTTTACTACTGAACCACCAGGCAAGTCCAGGTTGGGCTTCATAATGGTCTCTAATGGTGTCGGGGGGCAGAGGGACAGATTGAGGAGCCCAGGTAGGTGGCCTGCACCTCTTGGGACCCCCGAGGCTGTGACCCTAGGGGGTCTCCACTGCCTGAGCCTCATCAAGGTCTTTTTCTTTGATGGAGCATCGGGTCCTGTGACGGCAACTGAGCCGATGGGGATGGGCCTTGGGGTCTTGGTAGCTGGGGTCCAGGCCCTGGACCCTGGTGCACGGTGCTGGCCAGGCCCTGGCTCTACACGGAGGTCACTGTCCCAGCCTCAGGAAACAGAAGGCTTTGTTCCACTGAAGCGTTTCTCTTTACAAACATCAGAACCCTTGTCCTGTGCCAGTCTCTCATCACCTTTGTGGGAGTGAACCCACTCTCAGGGCCTCTCCTGTTGTCGTCCCTCAAGGGAGACATGAAGGCTTCCTGCCTCGAGGGCCACCTTGCCCTCCTCCCCTCCCCACCTTGGCTGCTCCGGGGCTCCCACAGCCACTCTTCTGTCAACGGAACCTAGAATCCAGACCTTCAGCTGTTGTGTCCTCACAGGCACGGCTCAGATGTCTGTCTTGGCCACTGGGTGGGGGAGTGTCTGGCGGGTAAACTCTGGGGACATGTCTGCCCCGCTGCTCGGCACACAGGGTGTTGCATTGGGTGGGGCCCCTGCACCTCTTCTCTCTGCTGCACGCGAGGCCCCAGGAGACAGGACACGGTCTGGCCCCAGGCTTCCCAGGGGAGGTTCCGTAGTGCACCCTCCAGTGCTGCTGGCCTTGCTGCTGGCAGGTGCTCCACAGACCTCCGGGCCCACAGCTGATGGAGGTTGTTCCCACAGCATGTGTCCAGAGGTGGCGGCGTGAGGTGGGTCCAGCCAAGCCCAGCCCCAGTCACTCCATCTTCCCATGGCTATTGCAGGACTGACCCGCCTTGTCCACGCAGCCAGCCATGCTGGGCCCTGTGTCCCTGCTCCTCTGGCCAGCAGGGGTGGCCAGCCTGGGGGAGGGAGGAAGCCTGCAGCCTGATTGGGTGGTTTTGGTCACATGATGGCCCTGAGGCCAGTCACATGCCAGGGTTGTCCTTCTTGGGTTGTGGTAAACCCAGGTGAGATCAGCTCCCTGCCAGCAATGTCAAGGCTTAGGAACCACGTCAGGACCATGTGAGGAGGACCAGGCTTTGTGGGAGCCAGCCTGCTGAGGGGACCAAACTGCTACCATCCCCACGTGGCTGACTTCCTGCCATAGCAGCTCCGAGACCCTTCCCAGTCTGCATCTGTGGCCTTGCGCCCCTTCACTCACCTCTCAGGGCAGCGGGACACAGTTCAGAGTGAGAAGCAGGAAGCCATGTGAGAGAGGACCGTGGAGGAGTGCCCCCCCCCATCAGCCCAGCCACGTACTGCTCACTGCTGCCCTGCCCCTGTCATGACCTGCAGGGCTGCAGGGGGACATGGGTCTGGGTCGTATGGCTCTAGGGGCAGTGTCAGGTCCCTCCTGAGACAGGTCACCTGGTGTGCCTAGCAGTGGGCGGCTGGATCCACGGTCAGGTGACACCAACCCTTGGGGGAAGGACCACAAGCTGTATGGCTCCATGGGCTTCGTGGGGCTTGTATCCACTCTCACTGTGTCCCTCAGGGATGCCAAGCCTGTGCGGCCACCAGGTTCCACAGCAGCTCCAGACATGTCCCCCAGTTCAGGCCAGCATCCCACCTAAATCTCAGACTTCTTTTTTTCAGATGGTCACATGCAGCCTGTAGTAGGAGGGTTTTGGTGGAACATGTGGTTGGTGAGGACAGGGCAACCTGAGTGAATGCCCTGCTGCCTGCGGCCTGGATCCCAGGGGACATGGCTCCCCCGCAGGAAGCCAGGCCTGGAGGCAGCAGCACTGATCTGCCAAGGACCCTAGCCCCAGCCCAGCCCCAGGGCTGCAGGTACCTCCCAGCTCCCTGGCCTTGCCTTGGGCTGGTCACCAACCTAGAACTGCCAGGGAGGCATTCAGCTGACAAAGTGCCCTGCTGCAGGTGCATTCCTGCTGTAGTTCTGAGTCTACGGGACTCTCTGGGGGCTGTGCTGGCTGGGCCAGTCACCTGGGTGGTGGGTCCATGTCTAGCAAAAAGCCAGAGAGGCCTCTGAGAGCATCATGACCTGCCCTGCAAGTTCAGCACTCCTCATGCCCTCCCCCAATCTGGGGGCTGCCTGGTTTGTTTCGACGCCTGTTGCTCTAAGCTCCCTTTTTAAAGTGTATTTTTTTCACCTTGTCAGAGCCCTCATGATGCTAGATTGCCATAGAAACAGAGCTCATTAAAGTTCCCTGCAGCCACCCTAATTATAGAATTCTAAAGACAAGCAGCGAGCTTCTCTGGGGGTGTCGCTGAAGCTGAGCGAAGGTACCAGAGTGGCCGAGCACAGGGGCCATGAGGGCTGCAGTTGTCCCCACTCTGCACTCAGATTGCAGGCACCCTGGAGACGACGGGATGCTCCCAAGTTGGACTGTGGCTTTGAGCAGCTCCAACTCTGGACTCAGCCGTGACACAGTGACTAAGGTGGAGCCTCCTGCTCCTCTGGGTGGAGCAGCCACAGGGTCAGCTGGGGTCACCCACCAGGGCCGCTTCTTGTGGAGGTCTTGCCAGCTACCCCCACCCACCCCTGGCTGGTTTTCAGGACTGTTTACCACTGAGAGCAGCTGCACGGGAAGGTGGACAAGCAGGGCCCACGGCGGGGGCGGGGGCAGGGACAGGTCATCCCCGTATGCCCGGCCCTCAAGCGCTCTGCACACGCGTGTGCTCTGCACACCTGCCCTTCTCCTTTTCCCGTTGTGTAGGGTGGGTCAGGATTCACACACACGTGTGCTCTGGGCACACATGTGTGCCCTTGTCCGTTTCCTGTTGGGTGAGTTGACACACACGTGTGCACAACACACATGTGTGCCCTGCACCATTTCCTGTTGTGTGGCGTGAGTCAGGATCTGCACAGACATGTGTTCTGCACATATCCTGTTGTGTGAGGTGAGTCAGGATCTGAATGTGCTTCCGTTCTTCGCTTTCTGCCATTAGAGTGGTTCAGTTCAGTCGCT
Organism: Cervus canadensis; assembly: GCF_019320065.1. NCBI lineage: Eukaryota > Metazoa > Chordata > Mammalia > Artiodactyla > Cervidae > Cervus > Cervus canadensis. The sequence goes on from NC_057398.1 coordinate 29,112,390, forward strand.
CAGTCATGTCTGACTCTTTGTGACCCCATGGACTGCAGCACGCCAGGCTTCCCTGTCCATCACCAACTCTTGGAGCCTGCTTAATATCATGTCCATCGAGTCGGTAATGCCATCCAACCATCTCATGCTCTGTCGTCCCCTTCCCCTTCCTTCAATCTTTCCCAGCATCAGGGCCTTTTCAGATGAGTCAGTTCTTTGCATCAGGTGGCCAAAGCATTGGAGCTTCAGCTTAGAGTGGTATCATCCGCATATCTGAGGCTGTTGATATGTGGATGTTGTTGAGGCTGTTGATGTTTCTCCCTCCTATCTTGATTCTGCTTGTAATTCATCCAGCCTGGCATTTCTCACATGTGGTCAGTGTATAGGTTAAACAAGCAGGGTGACAGCAGACAGCCCCGTCATACTCCTTTTTTGACCTTGAATCAATCAGTTGTTCCATACAGGGTTCTAACTGTTGCTTCTTGACCCACATCCAGGTTTCTCAGAAGACAGGTAAGATGGTCTTGGTATTCCCATCTCTCTAAGAGCTTTCCACAGTTTGTCATGATCCACACAGTCAAAGGCTTTAGCATAGTTAATGAAATAGAGATAGATGTTTTTCTCAAATTCCTTCGCTTTCTCTATAATCCAGCAAATGTTGGCAATTTGATCTCTATATCCTCTTCCTTTTCGAAACCCTGCCTGGACATCTGGAAGTTCTTGGTTCGCATAATGCTGAAGCATGGCATGCAAGATTTTAAGCATGACCTTACTAGCACAGGAGATGAGTGCAATTGTCTGATGATTAACACATTCTTTAGTACTATCCTTCTTGGGAATTGGGATGAGGATTGACCTTTTCCAGTCCTGTGGCCACTTCTGGGTCTTCCAGATTTGCTGACATAATGAATGCAAAACCTTGACAGCATCATCCTTTAGGGATCTGAATAGTTTTGCTGGAATTTCGTCACATCCACTAGCTTTATTAACAGCAGTGCTTCTTAAGGCCCACTTGACTTGGCACTCCAGAATGTAAGTGTGAAATGGGGACTTTCCTAGCAGTCCATTGGTTAAGACTGCCTTCCAGTGCAGGGGGCACAGGTTTGATCCCACATGCCATGCAGTGTCCCTCCCCCCTCCAAAAAAAAAATGGTATGGGATTCCCTGTGGTCACTCATGGTTCCTTATTAGTCCATGGGGCACTGCTTTCCAGGTGGCAGTGTGGGTGTGGGTTGGACACGCAGGGGCTCCTGTGCCTCTGCTGGGATTGGGGCCAGGGTCTGCCCTGCTGGGGCTCTGACATCTCCCCATCCCTGCCAGGAGAGTCATTATTGTAAGGAGCCTGCTCACAGGGTCATGGAGGACGCAAGTCAGGCCTGCAGGCTGGAGATGTGGGAGGAGCTGCTGCCGTGGTCCAGGTCCAAAGCTGTCTGCCGCAGTATCCCTCGCGCTAGGGGAAGGCGGCCTTTCGGTCTGTTCAGGCTATCATCACGACGGAGAATGAGACAGTTGAATGGCATCACTAACTCAATAGACATGAATCTGAGCAAATGCCAAGAGGTAGTGAGGGACAGGAAAGCCTGGCACGCTGTAGTCCATGAGATCACAAAGAGTCAGACATGGCTGAGCGACTGAACAAAGCCGTCACCCGATCAGATGAAGCCCACCCGTGGGGGGCAATCTGCTCCACTCCGAGGCCATTGATTTAAATGTTCATCTCATCTGGAAGCACACTCATAGAAACATCCAAGATATTTTGACCACAAATCTGGGCACTGTGGTCCACCTAGCTGACACATGAAATGAACCATCACATCCCCACCCCCCACTGCCAAGAGGTGCCTCCTGAATCCACACTCAGTCTCCTGCTAAAGACGACAGCACAGTCACACCTCTGTCCGACATGCGTCTGTCCTGCATGTGCTGGACATACACTGACCCCTCCCCCAGGAGGGCTGGTTGTCTTCTGGGGCTTGGAGGATGCCACTTTCCTCCCATCTGCTCAATACTTCCTTCCTGCTTCTCTCTGAACTTACACACCTGCAACCTCTGCCACCTGGGAGCCGTGTTGCATCTGTCCTGTGGCTCCCTGAACCCACCCCTCTGGCCAGTGTCCTCCCACGATGTGGAGCGTGTGTCTGCAGGCACTGCTCCCCACTGGTCAGGGCACAAGCAGCAGCGGCATGGACATGGTTCCTGCAGTGGGCTCACAGCAACAGCTGGAGCCTCTGTGCAGAGACAACTCAGTGTTTCTCCTAGGATCTGAGATTCGTTTATAACCATGTCATTGTTGCCACTTCTGGCCCCTCCCCGTGTTTTTACAGTTCCTATTGTATATTGTTTACTGCAGCCTTTGAGGCACCCCAAGAACATGGGAATCACACATGTTATGAAATATACAGTGGAGTGGACATGCACACCCGTAGTAGCCAACCTGCCCAACACTGACGCACTGTCCCAGTCTTCCACTTACTAGGATGATGTCCCTTTATGAACATGCATCCTGAAACATCACACTGTCCATTTTCTTGATTTTTAGTTTGATCCTGTGGACTGTAGACCTCCAGGCTCCTCTGTCCATGGTATTCTCCAGGCAAGAATACTGGAGTGGGTTGCCATTCCCTTCTCCGCAGGATCTTCCCGACCCAGGGGTTGAACCCAGGTCCCCTGCATTGTGTGCAGAATCTTTACTGTCTGAGCCACCGGGCAAGCCCTTTTAGTTTGATAACAGGCATCGTTTTACAGAGCCCATTTCATATACATCAGTCTGTCATTTTATAATTTAAAATTCTTTTTGTTTATTTGTTTACCTTTGGCTGTGCTGGGTCTTTGTTGCTGCACAGGCTTTTCCCTGGTTGTGGTGAGCAGCGTCTACTCTCTAGTTGTGGTGCACAGGCTTCTCATTGCAGTGGCTTCTCTTGTTGTGGAGCACAAACTCTGGGGGCACTCAGACTTCAGTAGTTGTGGCTCCTGGGCTCTAGAGCAAGGCTCAATAGTTGTAGCGTACAGGCTTAGCTGCTCCATGGCACGTGGGGTCTTCCTGGATCAGGGATCAAACCCGTGTCTCCTGCATTGGCAGGTGGATTCTTTACCATTGAGCCGCTAGGGAAGCCCCTGTGATTTTATACTGATTTTTTTATTTGGTTTTGGAAGATGCGTTTGTGTGGCCGAAGGTGGCTCAAGCTGGGTTATGAATGAGAGTCCTCCCAGACAGCCTTGCCCAGGTCACCTGTCCTCTTGGACCTGGGTGGCCGCAGACATCCTCCGATGGCCGTGAGCCCACATATGAGGCCTGTCAGGTGCTGGTCTAGGAGCAGTGTGACTGCTGTGTCCCGGGGAAGCACACGTGCCCTCGACCATTGATTCTGGCCATGGTTAAGCTCCCCCAGAAGGACAGGCGACTTCCGTTTACTCTGATCCTTGACAGTATTTGATGTCACGGGAGACTCGTCTTCCGTTCCCGTTTCTGTTTTCCCTCATTGACTTGTGGGCATGCCTCCTATATCCTGAATCATTAGCCCATGTGGCATGGCTGATAATGAGACGGGGGTTTGTCTGGCCTCACGTGGCCTTAGGGTGAATGTGCCTCCTCTCCTTCTTTTGTTTTCAGGGTTTTCCCCACCTTCAATTAAGATCGTCCATGTTTCCTTCTAAGACTTGTCATTTTGCCCCTAGTTTCAGTCCTTATCCTTTTTTAGATGAATGTATTTGTGTGGTGGCACCAGATCTTGGTTGTGGCATGTGGGATCTAGTCCCCTGACCAGGAATTGAACTTGAGCCCCTGCATTCGGAGCACAGAGTCTTAGCCACTGGACCACCAGGGAAGTGCCTCAGTCCTCGTGTACTGAGGGGATGATTTGTGTGTGGAGTGAAGCAGGCGTCTGGTCTGCTCGAGCCACTGTCACAATACACTGGATGCAGTAGAGACCACAAGACCTCACTTCTCAGGATCTGGGGGTGGACGGCTGAGCTCCGGGTGCCAGAAGGGTCGGGGCCTGGTGAGCACCCTCTTCGTGGCTTATAGACACTGCCCCAGCTGGGTCTCCATGCAGTGGAGACAGAGGTCGGGTGTCTCCTCCTCTTCTTATGAGGGTACTGATCCCATCAGGGGGCCCCACGCAGGGGCCCTGCTCCCAAATACAGCCATGCATGGGGCTGGGGAGAGGGGCTGGAGGGGGCGGTCAGGGCTTCCATGTGTAATCAGGAAAGACACAACAGCGGGGTCCCGGCTTCTCTCACTGTGGACAACGGGACATCGCCCATGTTCCCTCGGCCCTGCTCAACACATAAGAGTCCCGAAGGACTCTGTTCTGTCCCCTCGCCTAGCTTTCCTGTCTGCTGGGGGCTCCCTTGGACTCTGCTTGGACATCTTTGAGTTCCTTATTTCGGGTGGCTTTACCGAAATGTGAAGGGCGTCCTGTGGATGCATTTTCAGGCTTTCGTGCTATGTGTGTGCTGAACACTGGAAGGAGCCAGAGCCTTGTGCCACCGAGTCCCTGCCTGACAACCCGGCTCCCTCTGCGTCTCGGGGTCTGTCACTCGACGCCTTACCCTGCCACGTGCAGGGATGGCTGGGGCTGGTGAATGGCGCACACAGGGCAGTCAGCCCTGTGGACGTCAGCAGGGACCTGCCGGGGGCCAGACTTCCCCCAGCTCTGGCTGGGAGGGCCACGCCCTGTGATCAGGCAGGGGCCCTGGGGCATCGGCAGGAACCCCTTGGAGCCCAGGGCAATATAGGCAGAGGAGCCCCATTCTGTCTGCATGTTGGCGTCTTGGCTTCCCCCTGCACCTCTCGTTTAATGGGAGGGGAGCCAGTTTTGCAGTCACTGTGACCAGGTTTCGCAGGTTCCAGCCAGAGCTGGTCATTTGCTTGTTTTAAAAACACTCCGTTACAGTTTCCACTTCTGTATGTTCCTGGCAGCTCCCTGACTCGCATGAAAGTCGCCTTCACTACGGAGCTCTGTAAAAGCACAAAGCTTCCCGTTGTAGCCCAAGTATTTTGTTTTCACATACTTTCAAAGCGTTGGGAAGGAGCAAAGTTGGAAATGTTTTTGAGGAGGAATGAAACCTCCCGCCCTGGTCATACGTGTAGCTCGGCGTGTTTCATGAGCCGCTGCTTCCACACAAGTCTGGTGCAGGTTGGGAACGTGTTTTTGGTGACTTTCAACTCAGCATAAGTGTGCGGTTGGTTTTGCTTTGTTTCTGCCCCTAGGTTTGTTCTTGAAGGGGAGCCAGGGGAGGGGGGGCAGTGCTGGCTGGACGCCTGCCTTGGGCTGACCGTGGATTTCCCAGTGGCCAGGGTCCCTCCCCAGACAATTGGGCGTAAAGGTCCGGAGAGCCCTTAGCTCCTATGTAGCCCGTCCCCATGTGGAACGGGACCTGCTTTTCACGCCCAGAGGGAAGGGAGTGGACAGGAAGCCCATGGGGGGTACACAGGCCCCGGTGGCCTCACAGCCTGACCCCCTGCAGACAGCCGTCCTTGTGGTCGTCTGGGGCACCGTCTCCCCACCCGGCAGTGTGGAACAGCTAACGAGGGTGCTGGCGTCTCAGCTCCGCGGCCACTGCCCCAGGCCGCCTGAAGTGGCGGCCTGTCCCCACTGCCCCCCATGTGGTAGAGCTGGGCTCTCAGCCCCAAGGCCGTTTCTTTACGCTCTTCTATTCTTTCCAGAATCCATCTACCGCCGTGGAGCCAGAAGATGGCGGAAGCTGTACCGCGCCAACGGCCACCTCTTCCAGGCCAAGCGCTTTAACAGGGTGAGTGCCCCCCGGGAGGAGATGCCAGGCTCTGCTCCACACTCAGCCCTGGATGACCACAAGCCCTTCACGAGCTCCCTGAGCTGGCAAGGCGCCAGCTCAGGTCTTTTCTGACAAACGTGACCTGTGTGTCCCTGTCGCGTGACCCCCGTCCAGGTACCGTGTCCCATCATGTGACCCTAGTCCTGGCACTAGGACTCCATGGGCATTCAGAAGGGACCCTGGATTTGTCCCGTAACCAGGATGCATGTGTTACCGCACAGTGTCCCCTGCTGGTTGCAAGGGTGTCCTGTGAAGGCCAGGGCCCGATAACGGCCCTCCATCCCGTGGCCCCGCTGCCCAGCTCACTCCGAAGGCTTTATAGCTACACGTATGGTGTTTCTCCTCCTGCTGCCCTGTGTCCTGTAGAGACCATGGGGCTCGCGTGGCTTTGTCATTGTCCTGTTGCCACGTGGAAAGGAGGTGCCTGCAGAGGCCCCGTGGCTGAAGACTGCCTGCCCCAGGGCTGCCCACAGAGAGCGCCACAGACTAGGCACTTAGCAGGTCGGTCTGGTGTCTGAAGTCCAAAACAAGGACTGCTCTCAGGGAGAGTCCTTCCTGCCTCGGTGTAGCTTCTAGGGTTGCTGCCATCCTCAGAAGCTCTGGGCTGGGAGCATAGCCCTCCAGCCTCTGCCGCCTCCTGTCTCTGCACCCCAGCCCCACCCCCCCAACTCCTCACCCCCGGGACACCAGTCATGACAAGGAGCCAATCATTTCTGGGTGGACATGAGTTTGGGGGACACCACTGAGTCCCATACAGCGGCTGAGCACCTGCTGACCTGGGGCCCCACGCATGCCGGGTACCCTGCCCTGACGGCTGGCCCCTGCACCTGGCACACAGCAGGCACACACACAGCGTGGCGGTGTGTCGTTCCCTGTAATGGATGATTGGAGGAAAGGGCGCCCTGGGGGCTGTGTCAGGAGCGAGGGAGGAATGAAGCATGTCTGTTGGGAAGGATGGGGCCCTGGGGCCTCTGACAATGACAAGAGGACACGCGGTCCTTGGGGCATCAGATACCGTGGGGAAGCTGGGCATCACTGCGCGTGGACAGAGGGCGGGGGCTGCAGGGATGATGGGCCACCCGATGGGTGTGGACGTGAGACTGGGACGTGAGACCCAGACAGACAAGATGAAACCTAGAGAAACCGAAACTTCCAGCCCCGACAACATGAGGTACCACTGTCTGCCCTCCCATGTTTATTTAAGAAACAGATGACCGACCAGCCTGTGGCCAGGCAGCTTCTCTCCTGTGTCTCTGGGCACCAGCTCAGTTCTGGCCAGAGATGGTCTCAGGCAGATGGGCCAGGCCACCCTGAAGGACCTCAGGACGCCCTTCTTGACAGAGTGACTCACTGGCCTACGATGAAGCCCACCCACTTGGCAAGGCTGCTCGGAGGGGCCTGGCCTCTCCTGCCTACAGGTTCTAGGAGGAAAACGCATTTCTCTGTTCATCGGGTGCAGAACCTGGCACTCTTCCTGCCACCCCCTCCCCAAAATTGTGGGCAAGGCTTTTCCTCTCTAAGGAAGAGCAGGAATTTGGGGTGAGGGTACCCACTGTAGCCCTCTCCCATCTGCTCTCCCTCCGAGCACCGACAAGCTTTTAACAAACACCATGAGGCCAAGGAGGGAGCCAACCCTGATACCCGCAGCCTTTCGGCAGCTGGCTGTTCACAGGTGGGGAAGTGGGCGTGTCGCCGTTCGTCCCCAGGCTGGTTTCCCACCTGGGTTCCCCAGACTGCATGTCTGGAGGCCACACCATCCACCTGTGTTCGCTGGGCAGTCACTCCACATGTCTCAGGAGCTGCACGCCTGGCTCTGCAGGGTCAGCAGGGCTCACAGGGACAAGCTGACGAAGGAGGTCATGTCTCTCCATCTTTGCTGGTAACCTAAGGACGAAAGCAAGGGCTGTCAGCCTCCCGGGCCAGAGCTCCCTTCACTGGACACAGCTGATCTTCTCGAGCAGAGAGAGGGGCTCAACCAAGGACGTGCATAGAGAGGAGAGGGGGGCAATGTCCTCCCCAGAACAGGAAGCACGAGGGGGCCGACGGGGACCCCAGTCTGTGGGATGGAACTGACGGTCAGAGCCTGGCCCTGGGACTCAGGATGCGAGTGTTTCCTGTAAGGGTGGAGGGTCATCCAGTCCATCCCAGGGAGATACTGGTTGAGTATGGGTCAGCAGGGAGGGGCTGTCCAGGGCTGGGTTCACGGCCGAGTGAGTCGGGGTGGATCATCAGGGAAGGTGTTCACTGGCGTGGCCCGGTTTGGGACTGAGATCCCACAAGCTGTGCAGTGCCACACACACACACACATAGAATCAAAACCTAGAAGCGCTGCGGGGCTCTAGGGAAACCTGGCAGTGGGGAGCAGGGGGAGTGGGTCTTCAGACTCAGCCATAGGCACTTGCCAGCTGTCTGCAGCCCCCAAACGTTGAACACGAAACACACGCAGGGAAGATGTTTGTAGCAAAACCTGGAATAAGAGATCAAGACAGTATGTGTGTTTAGTACCAAAGAGCTCTGGCCTTTTGCTAAATGCCTAAAATCAGAAATTGGGCAAGGGTGTGAGTGGTCAGTTAGAACAAGAGTGGTTGCTGCACATGAATGCAGGCACCCTTACCTTGTTCGTGACCAGAGAAACGCAGGACATTCAGAGCTGCCAGTGCCCCAGGCTGCTGTTTACACAGTGACAGTCCTCGTACTTCCAGGGGTGCAGACCCAGACCCCTGCTTTCTGGAAAGCAGTTGGGGAAAAGCTCGGTGGCTCTAAGGTGCCCTGTCCTGCTGTCCCTGCAGTGAGTCCATCCTAGAGGAGTGGCCACATCACTGTCATAGGCGGGCAGCATCTGAGCACCCTCCCTGTGCTGTGAGAACCCCCTGCTCTTAACCCCCCAGTGCAGGGGCTTGAACCTCGGCACTGTATATGCCCCCTTCCCATCCTGGGGCAACTGGAGGGGCCTCTGCTAGTGGCACATGGGCCACCTGTGCTGCAGGACTGGCTGGGTGGATGGTTCAGGAACTGCAGCCTTTATTATGAGCAGAGAGTCCTGCGGGGAGGGACAGTATGGAGCGAGAGGCGGGCGGGGAGACCCAGGTGAAGACACCAGCAGGGCTGGCCGTGCTGGTCAAGGATTTCTCCTGGGCTTTTCGAGCTGAGGAAACCTCCCCTGCAAAGGGCCAGAGAGTAAATGTTTCAGGCTTTATGGACCATGTAGTCTCTGTCACAACTGCACAACTCTGCGGTCAGTGTGACCACATAAGAGCAGCCCCAGAGGCTGATGACTGAAAACATGGCCAGCCAAGCAGCATGTGAGACAGACTGAAAAATACTTTCACCCATTAGTTTGTTGATTCATGTGATTTTCTGAGAGATGAAGCTTTATTTTTTTTGTTATTATTTTTACTATTTAATTAATCAATTTTTTTAATATTTTATATTTATTTTTATTTATTATTACTACTCCTTTTTGGCTATGCCACACAGCTTGCGGGATCTTGGTTCCCTGACCAGGGATTGAACCTGCATCTGCTGTGTTGCAAGACAGATTCTCAGACTGCCAGGGAAGTCCCCAAGGATGTAAATTTTTTTAATGGTTCCATGAATGCTGACGAACAGGGCTGGAAACAGGGGTGAAAGCACTCTTGGGCTTGACACTCCCTCCTTGGATCCTGGATTTGCTCATGAGCAGTCACCCTCCTGGGTGGAGGCACCAGTGCCAGTATTAAACTGGACTGGCCAGAGTCAGAGCTCTTAGGAGGGGTGACCCTGGGGTTGGCCTCCCATCTGGCCTTCGCGGCCATCCACTGTCTCTTGGGCCATTCCCAGAGGGAGCCCCGTCACCCATGCTTGCCTCCTTGGGGCGGGACAACTCGAGCAGTGTGGGGGATTGGGATACATGCTTCTTTTCCTGAAGTTGTAAGCAGTGGGGTGTGTGTGTGTGTGTGTGTGTGTGTGCGCGCGCGCACGTGTGCATGCATGCATGGACTTGTCTTCAGCAGAGCTTTACTGGGCCCCCACTGTGTGCTGGGTACCATCCCAAGTGCTGTGGCTGTGACTGAGATGTACATGCTCTATGTGGGGGAGAGGCTCCTTCCTGGGGGGAAATGAGCTCCTTGTGCCCACTGGCTGCCAGTAGCTGGTTCTGCACCCTTGGCTCACTCTTGGGGAAGATTCGCTCTGGTCAGCCACTGGTACAGTGCTTCCTTTCTGTTCTCCAGGAGTAATTTGAAACTTTCTCAAAGGAAAGAAATTTGTTAAACATGGCAAAAGAGGGTAAAACATGTAAATGAGATATGGCTGGAATAGAAGTAAGCGGGAGACTGCCAACATACAGACACCACGTAACCAAGGAGATGACTTGGGCTCCAAGTGGTGGGCGGGTGACCCCACTTCTGGACACACTCATCTTTGCATTTTGGGACTTCCAAAATCACAAAAACCTCACCAAACGAGCCAATCATGATCATGAGTTTCAAGTGTTTATAACCAAGAAGAACAAAGATTGACCACGTAAAATCTTTTTAAAATGCTGAGAAAAATACAAGGGTGGACTAGTACTAGCATGGACACTCACAGGCAAGTCTGGGTCAGTCTCTTGTGGGGTCACTGCTCCTTTGTCCTGGGTCCTGGAGTGCACAAGGTTTTGTTTGTGCCCTCCAAGAGTCTGTTTCCCCAGTCCTGTGTAAGTTCTGACAGCTCTGTGGCAGGGTTAATGGTGACCTCCTCCAAGAGGGCTTATACCACACCCAGGTCTACTGCACCCAGAGTCCCTGCCCCTGTCGCAGGCCACTGCTGACCTGTACCTCTGCAGGTGACACTCAAACACTCAAAGGCACTGTGATGCTAACTCTTGAGAGTCCCTTGGACAGCAAGGAGATCAAACCAGTCAATCCTAAAGGAAATCAGTCCTGAATATTCATTGGAAGGACTGATGCTGAAGCTGATACTCCAATACCTTGGCCACGTGATGCAAAGAACTGACTCACTGGAAAAGATTCTGATGCTGGGCAAGATTGAAGGCAGGAGGAGAAGGGGACGACAGAGGATGAGATGGTTGGATGGCATGACTGATTCAATGGACATGAATTTGTGCAAGCTCCAGGAGTTGGTGATGGACAGGGAGGCCTGGCATGCTGCAGCCCATGGGGTCGCAAAGAGTTGGACACAACTGAGCAGCTGAAATGAACTGAATTTCATGGAGCCCCAGAGCGGTTCAGAATCTAGATGCATTCAGTTGCCAGGCATGGTCGCCTCTGTGTTCACCATGCAGGGGTTATGAGTGGGTTTGGACGAGGGTCATGCAGTAGGTCAGGCTCCCCCACAGCCTTCTCACCTGGGTCAGTCCACTCAGGCGGGGCCCCTCAGCTGTTCTGAGCACAGACAGGCTGGATTTGCAACCCCGCTCCAGGTCCTGCAGGCAAGGAGGCCCTGCCCATGGAGAGGTCTCGTTATCTGCCCACAAGGTCCTATGGGGGCATAGCCCCAGCCCCTCGGGGCTTTGGTTCCCCCAACCTTGGGAGAGACCCAAGCTGGGGCTACTGGGCCTGGGTGGGGCCTGTTACCAGGTGTAAAGAGGCCTCTTCCTGGCCTGGCTGCATGTCCCCCCAGTGTGGAGGGACCACGGGGGCACAGGCCCGGCTGTGTGTTGTTACAGGCCAGTGTGTCCCCTTGGTGTGGAAGAACCACGGGGGCACCAGGCCTGGCTGATGGTGCCTATTCTTGTCCATGCAGAGAGCGTACTGCGGCCAGTGCAGCGAGAGGATATGGGGCCTCGCGAGGCAGGGCTACAGGTGCATCCACTGCAAACTACTGGTCCATAAGCGCTGCTACGTGCTCGTCCCACTGACCTGCAGCAGGCATATGGTGAGTGGACACCTCGGCCAGCTGGGGTGCAGTCCACACTGCTGCCCCTGGGACCCTCAGCCTCCCCCTGCCCAGCTTGGGTCCTAACCCCATCCCTGCTACCCATGAGATGAGAAGAGGGGGTGACGTAGGGGCTGCAGAGTGACGGCCCGGGTCAGCAGTTGGGCCAGGCCTTGTTCCCAAGCCCCAGGAGTCCCCCAGCCCTCTTGGGGCCCCAGGGCCCACCAATAGGGAGCTGCCTCAATTGTGATGTCAGCCATGGAACCTGGAGCTGGGGCCTGACTGTGGCCGCTGTGCGATGAGGGCAGGGCTGAGGGGACTAAGCGTTACTATGTGAAAAGACACATTTTATAAGCACCTGCTGGAACCTGAGGGCTGAGCGGCCACCTCCGCCTGTGGAAACGCAGGTAATTTCAGTGCTCATCTTGCCATGTTCAGGGCGATGCTGTAACAGGTGAATGACGTGTGTTGTGACGTCACAGTGTGTGTGACAGGTGACTCCCGGTCACGCAGTGTCTCCAGAAGCCCCGTGTGGTGCTGCCTAGTCACTCGGCCTGTCTCTCTGCAGGATTCCGTCATGCCTTCCCAGGAGCCTGCAGTGGATGACAAGAGCGATGATGTGGACCTTCCCTCTGAGGAGAGCGATGGAAGTAGGGCTGCTGCTCCCACCCCCAGAACCCTTTCTAGATCCTCCTCCCTCCCAAGCCAGGGCCTGTGAGCATGGCCGCTTGCTGCAGGGCTGGAATGGGCTCTCTAGAGCAGGGGTGGGTGGGTTGGCCTGCCCTGGGTGCCCACATCTCTGAGCTGCTGCCCGTGGGAGTCGGGGTGGAGGGTGGGGTTCCCTCTGTTCCAACCTCGGGAGTTCTAGGAGGCACTAGTGCAGTGGCCGCCACAGATATGCGTCTCTGGAAAGGCCTGCCGTGCCCAGTGTTGCATAGTTCTTGGGTTTTAGTAGGTTTGTTTTTTTTTGGTTGTGGAGAGTTGGTTTTGGTTTTTTTTTTTTTTTTTACTGCTAAGAAGCATTCAGAGAGCAATTTTTATTCCATTTGGACTGATGGCCCTGCTCTGAGCTTCTGCAGTTCTGTGCATGGTCACAAGGGTGTACGAGGGCCTAGACCTCACTCGATAAACACTTGTTCTTTCCCCAGGGGTGACATGAGGCCACGGAGCACGAAGTAGTACAGCACCTCATGTAAAGGAGACTCCCAACCACCACCCACCTGTCCACCCACCATCTACACACGTCCACTCACTCTCCACTCACCCCCACCATCCACACACATCCACCCACCACCCACCTACCCACCATATACACACATCCACCCACCCACCATCCACCCACCCACCATCTACACGTATCTACCCACTCTCCACCCACCTCCACCATCCACACACATCCACCCACCACCCACCCACCCACCATTCACCCACCCACCCACCATCTACACCTATCTACCCACTCTCCACCCACCCACCATCTACACCTATCTACCCACTCTCCACCCACCCCCACCATCCACACACATCCACCCACCATATACACACATCCACCCACCCACCATCCACCCACCCACCATCTACACATATCTACCCACTCTCCACCCACCCACCCACCATCTACACACATCCACGCACCACCCACCTACCATCTACACACATCCACCCACTCTCCACCCACCCCTACCATCTACACACCACCCACCCACCATCTATCCACCTGCCCACCTGTCTACCCACCCATCTGCACACCTTGAGAATAGAGACTGGAAGGCTTGACATCAAATCCTCTGCTCTCTCACTTTTAGAAGAACCATGAAGGAAAGTTGTCACAAATGCAGATTTCCAGGCCTTGGCCCCAGAATCTGAGAGTCAGCAGATGGGGGTGGGCTCTGGAAGCTGTGTTCTCCCAAGTCTCTGGTTGAGGCAGAAGTAGCTGCTCCAGGCCTTCCGCCTGAGCACCAGGTGGCCTGGCCTGGCCTGGCACTGCGTGTCCACAGAGGGACAGAGGCCGTGGGAGTCCCTAGGTCCTGGGCCACATCCCTGATGATGGCTTTGACCCCCTCCCCTTTTTCTTTCTCTTCACCAGTTGCTTATATTTCTTCAACCCGGAAACATGACAACATTAAAGATGATTCTGAGGTGAGTAGAAAATGGCTCGTCGGTGTCTGTGTCTGTTATAGAGGTTCATCAGCTCATTTCTGGGGCCACTGTGGGAACTTAAAGGTGAACTAAGGGTGTCCGGGGGCCTGGTGGGCATCGGGGATTGCATACACCAAGGCGGCGGGGTCACAGATCTGAGAAGTCTTTGAGACTTTTAGCAGAGGCGATCTCCGAACAGGAGGTGGGACTGACCCTCTAATCCCCGGGCTGGTTCCCCTGGCAACCAGCCACACCCTCAGGTGACCTAGAGGCTTCCCTCTAGGCACTTCGTTAACATGACAAAGGGACACTTGCTGGCTGTCTGCACCTGGAACCCCCTGGGGTTAGGAGCTCTGTGCCAGGAATGGGGCCCTGGAACAAGTAGGGACTTTGTATTACCAACCACAACATCACAGTTCGACTCTGGGTGATAAATGAGGCTTGAGAAGCTTGGTCCGAGCAAGGGCGGTTCCAGCTGGAGCTTCTGTCCACAGAACCTCCGAGAAGGGCAGTACCTAGCGAGGCCACGCCTTTCCCAAAGTGCTTGTCCCCTCTGGACTTGAGCTCTTTCTCCCTGGTCATCTGTGTGTGCAATGAGTCAGGAGCACTCGGTTACCTTTCCTCCAGCACAGAACCCTCTTCAGAGAGAGTCCTCAGGAGGAGTGCATGTGCTCACGTGGCCTTTCCCTGCCATTGAGGGTCACTAGAGTGACGCTTGCTGTGGCGGGTCTCCTGAGGCATTAGCAGGTTATGGTTTGTGCCCCCCGGGGAGGGCCAGGTGAGCTTCTGATCCCAGCACCGATGGCCCTGGGGTGTGTGAGCCCATGGTCACCTCCTCAGCAGTCAGGGCAGGCTGGCCCTGCACATCCCTCCTGGCTCACAGAGGGGCCACCTGTGACTGGTGATGGCTCCTGGATCTCTGCTCCTTCCATCAGAAGCACTAGGGGTCTGCTCCTGGGTGGGGAGGGCATGGGTGATGATGAGTCCCCTCCCGCTTCCTCCCATCTTGTCCACCCCCATCAGGACCTCAAACCAGTCATCGACGGGATGGACGGGATCAAGATATCTCAGGGGCTCGGGCTGCAGGACTTCGACCTGATCAGGGTCATCGGGCGCGGGAGCTACGCCAAGGTCCTTCTGGTGCGGCTGAAGAAGAACGACCAGGTCTACGCCATGAAGGTGGTAAAGAAGGAGCTGGTCCATGACGATGAGGTGAGACTGCATCTGTCCCCCGTTGTTGTTCAGTTGCCAAGTCGTATCCAACTCTGTGACACATGGCCTGCAGCACGTCGGGCCTCCCTGTCTGCTCCTCTGCGTGCAAGTAACGCACAGAACAAAATGTGTGCTTTGACCGCTTTCCAGTGTAAAGCTTAGTGACTTTTAGCGCATTCACGGTATTGGGTAACCGGTTACTGCCCAGCCCACGACGTTTCCTCCCCATGAGCAGTCCCTCCCCAGTCTCTTCCTGTCCCACAGTGCCTGGCCGCTTCTGTCTCTGTGCATTTGCCTGTTCTGGACGCTGCATGTAAATGGAACCATGCGCTGTGGGACCTTCTATGTCTGGCTTCTCTGACGGAGCATCTCGTTCTCACGGTCCATCCAAGTGTATCGAGGCGCGGCGCCTCCTCTTTCTTTTCTAGGCCTCAGTCGTGTTCTATTTTATGGACAGGCCCCGTTTGGCATGTGTGTCTGTCCCTGATGAGCACGTGGCTTGTCTCCATTTCTGGCTGCCGTGAACGTCTATGCGGCTGCCTGAGTCCCTGTTTTCACTCCTCTGGGTGTTCACCCGGGAGGGGACTACCAAGTTGTAGGGTCATCTTGTGTTTCACTCTGAGGAACAACTGAACCGTCTTCCCCTGTGTCGTTTTACGTCCCCACCAGCAACACACGAGGGTCCCACTTCTGCCCATTCTTGCCAATATTGGTTGTGTTCTATTTTTTGATTATCGCTCTTCTAGCGGGTGTTTAGTGGCTTTAACAGGCATTCAGCACCTTTTCATGGGCTTCTTGGCTTTGTGTACTTTTGATCTGTTCTTTGACCCCTGAACAGGGGTTACATCCCTTAGAAGCAGAGAGTGACTTCAGAGGGAGCAATGATGATGTCACTGTGAGACGACTTGATAGACATGGAGTGGGGGCCACGGGAGGGCTGCCTAGGCTTGCATCTCAGAGGGCAGAGCCAGGGCTTCACCAAGTCCCCACCTGCCCTCCCAGCAGTGCACACACCACCCAGTTGGCCGCCAGCCGCCGGTGCTGAGCTCACAACTGAGCTGGTGCAACCCTGCCTCTCAGCTGAGGAAGCGGAGCCCTGGGGAGGTGTGGAACCCAGCCGGCGTCTTCACTGATGGGAGGTGTGGGGCCCAGCCAGCATCTTCACTGATGGTCACAGCCCTGCAAGGTGATTCCAAGTCTCTGCCCAGTGCACGGCTGGCTGAAGGGTTGATGGTGTCTTTGGGGGTAGGGCAGTTTCTAGAATGCTGAGAGGAGAGGTCTCCAGGGAGGGTTACTGCTGTAGTTGATCCTGGCATCATCACATAGCCAGGGCCAGGGCTGGAGTCTGGACTTTGAGGTGGTCTCAGGAGAATGAGACACTAGGAGCCGGCAGATGGGCCAGCTGTTTGCATTCTGAAACTCTGCCATCCTGTGGCCCCGGCCCTGGGCCCTGGTCGGTGGACTGCCCTCATCTGATCCCCGGAACCTGTGAGCAGGACCTTATTTGGCGAGAAGTGATTACGGATCCTGGGATGGTCATTCTAGATTATCTGGAGGGGCCCTAAATCCAGGGACAAGTGTCCTTTTAGAGAAAGGCAGGGAAAGATTTGAGACAGAAAGAAGGAAAAACACAGTGAAACTGTTAAGAGGGAGGCAGACAGGAGCCAGAGGCCCCTGGAGGTGCAGGAAGGACCCTCCGTGGGGACCTGGGCGAGAGCGTGGCCCTGCCCACACCTGAGCTCAGGCTTCTGCCTCAAAACAACGAGAGGATGCAATCTGGAGTGTTAAAGCCCAGCAGTCTGTGGCATTTTGTTACAACAACCTGGAGAGTCCAGCAGGCGGGAGGAAGGCAGACCCGGGGGCTTGGCCTCCGTGTGGGGGAGGGGGTATCTTGTACCCACTGAGGTTTCCTTCCTGAGCACCTGGGTGGCCAGGCGCCCTGGAGAACAGACAGGGATGGTTGGCTGTGTTTAAGGCTGGGTTTGCACTTGAGACTCCGAGTGGAGACGCCAGTTGGCCATCGCTTGAGCAAGCAGAGCTGGGGTGGGTAGGGCTGGTCAGATGAAGCCATTCCTCCCAGAGCATCTCCTTGTGGGGGTGGAGGTCAGAGGGATCAGGACCCAGCCTACGATGAGGAACCCAGACGATCTTTGGCCCTCCAAATGTGTGCTGAGAGTTCGCTAATTTTTCCCAAATACCTTGGGGGGAGGCAGGCTACTCTGAACACATCTCATTCTCTCTCACTTTCTCTGAAAGAAGGGGTTTAACTTAGAGAATTTGGGGGCCTGGGCCTCATGCACTTCTTCTTTCTTGGGTTGGAATGGAACCAAAGCTGGGACTGTCAAGCTGACTTTTCTCCAGGTTTCAGCATGTACTGTGAGGGAGACAATCCTATTGTGGGAGCTGGTGCTTGGGAGATGAGTGTGGGGTTTGAGGAATCCTCCACTCTCTGTTCCTCCCTTCTTAAGTGGAGATGATATTACCAACCTTCCATGGCACCATGGGCAACACATGAGGCCAACTCACAGCTGGCGATGGTGGCTTTAGTGATGCTTTGGTAGAAATGGTGATAAATGATGATGGTGATAGCTGATGAGGTAATAGAGATGGTGATTGTGGTGGTGATGATGGTAAAGGCAATGGAGATGATAGTGATGATGGTGGGGATGGAGATGGTGGTCAGGGTGGTGGTGATGGTGGTGGTGGTAGTGATGGTGATGGTGGGGATGGAGATGGTGGTCAGGGTGGTGGTGATGGTGGTGGTGGTAGTGATGGTGATGGTGGGGATGATGATGGTGGTGAGGATGGTGATGGTGATAGTGTTGATAGCGATGGTGATGACAGTGAAGGTGGCAGATGGTAATAGGGACAATGGTGGGGATGGAGAATGTCTTAGTGGGCACTTTCTTTCCTCTCTGCATTGTCTCCCCTCAAGCAGAGTTGACAGAGTTCCTCTCTTGCCTCCCCTTCCCCAGGATGTCTGTGAAGTATTCACACTCGCTGGCTTCTATTTCAGGATATTGACTGGGTACAGACAGAGAAGCACGTGTTTGAACAGGCATCCAGCAACCCTTTCCTGGTCGGCTTACACTCCTGCTTCCAGACAACAAGTCGGTAAGATAAGGGGTGTTTCTCGGATTCTGCTGCTCTCTAGTCTGAACTGCGGAGAGGCTGAGTTGGCGTGAGGTTTCCGCTCTCATCTGCGGGGCCCTCCCATTTGCAAGTGTGGGGGCTTTTTGGTTCATCACATAACTTTGTTCTCAGCTGGTGTCATATAACTTGAATTTCATACAAATGAAGCTAAATTCTTTCATTCTATTTACAAAATATTTATTGAACACATCCCACTGCATGGGATAAAAGCATGGGATTGGGTGCTGGTATGGCCCTGTGAGTGGGAGGTCTATCTCTGTGCTTGTGGGTCTCACTGATAGTAGAATAAAGTAATAAACACCAGGAGCTTTACTTAAAAGCTTTGTATATGTTAGATTTCTGCTTTAAAATGGTTGGAACTACTGGTCTATGATATTCAGGGTATACTCAATTTGGAATTTTCTTGGCCAGATGACTTTAACTCACACAATTTGTTTTATTTGAAAAATTACCGTGTTCTGGGTCAGAGTCCTCAGGGCCCACCCCCAGGTTCGGTGACTTAGGAGAACTCGCAGGACTTAACACATTGTCGAATTCAGGGCTGAGACTTACTGCTGAGAAAGGGTATAAAGCAAAATTGGCAAAAGACAAAGATGCTTGAGGTAAAGTTGGGAGGAACCTGAGCATGCACTGGCCAGAGTCCCTTCACGTGGGGTCCCATGGGACTCCTTGAATTCCTCTGGAAGGAATCGTGAAACCTGGAGTTAACTAGGGTGAGTCATGTAGGCACCTCTGCCTAACACGTGCCAAATCCCAGGCTCCCAGTAAGCAGCAGGTGTCCAGGGCAGATGCGGTGTTTCTGCAATGTGATCGCATGAAGCAAGCTCACGTTTAGGGAGGGTTTGCATCAGCACAGGGAGCCGGTGACTCCACTGGAGTCAGCGTACGGCAGGGCGGTCTCAGCCCTGCTGTGCTCACTGTCTTTGCTCAGGGTCCCCTGTGAACGAGCAGTGAGTCACCCCCCACCCCCGTGTGCCCCCTCACCTCCCCCATCTCCACCCCCCTGTTCCCACAGAACTGGCCTTTCCCCAGGTGTGCAGTTGTCCCCCGGCCCTGTCCCCAAGCTCAGTGATTCTGCCTCCTGAGAGGGTCTCAGCCTCCTCCGTCTCCTCCCCCTGAATCCTGGCCACAGCCTCTCGGGGCATCCGGTCCCTGGGGCACCAGGTTGTCAGTTCCCCCACACAGAAACTGAGCCATGTTTGAAAATACGGATCCGAAACTTCTGACCCTGACCACTTTCCCAGTTGCTTCTGGGGAACATCCAGGCTCCTAGGCGCGTGGATGAGGCCCTGCGACCAGGCTCCACCCCAGTCTGTCCATCTTTGCCATGCAGCCCTTCCCTCACCTCTTCTTCCCCAGCCCGGGGTGCATGAAGAGCCCAGCACTTGTGTCCGGTGTGCTTTCCACACCTCTGTTTGGCCCTGACCAGTCTCTGGGATACGGGACAGACCCTAAGGAGGGCGTCCTCCTGACTTCACTCTTCCTAAATGGATTCTAAAACGGGTTTCACTGTGATGTTCTGTTACCTTTACTACATGGAACATGAAGAGTGTGGACAGACAGGGGTCAGATATTTCAGCCTCACTTCCAGCTTGATTGCTGGGAGCACAGCACCTTCCGAGCTCACACCCTGGCAACCCTCCGGTTCACATGCTCCCAGGTACATTAAAGTTAGGATCACCCCTGTGCGATCCCCACAATACGGGCGCACATGATACTGCCTTTCCAGACCACCGTGAGAAGACTTGTATAGAGCCTTCAGCACCATAGCCGGGAGGCACCCTGGAGCAGTTATCTTCTGTGTCTAGTTTCCTTGCCTCTAACGTTACAGAACCCAGCAGTAACCTCTAGAAGCACCTGAAACCTGGATGGTTGAAGCAGGTGTCTTTCCGGGCTGTTTCTCGGTGCCTGCTTGGACCCAGCCCCTCAGTGTGAACTCCCTAAGAACTGGGCTACACAGGCTTTTCTCATGCTTCGAGCAGTTGGTTGATCCTGGCACCTTATGGGCAGACACAATATTAAAGGATGATTCTGTAAGTGCAGTCATATTCTCGGTAAAGAGGCACAGTGAGTGTGTGTCAGAGTTCACGTGGCTCTCTGATTAATGAGAAAATAGTAAGAGGTCATGACCTGCCCACAGGAGTTCCAGGTCCCGTATGTGTCAACTGACAGGGACCTTGGGATGGACAGACACCCAGTGCAGAGCGGGCTGAGGGCCGGGAGGGGTCTGCACCGGGCATACCTCCTTTGCAAGTCTGTGGATGGCATTTTTGGCATAGAACCCACCGAGTCAGAAAGCATCTGACAAGTGCAGCCACCAAGACCCCCACGCAGACCAGAGTGGACCCTGCAGGGGGCAGCGAGGCCTAGGGCATTCAGGACGGCTGTGGGGATGTGGCTGGGGCAGCTGCTGGCTGCTGCACCATCTCCTCCAGGCTCCTCATGAGTTGTCGCCCCTGAGCACCTGCCATGGGGCCAGGGCCCACTGAGTCCTTGCAGTGCTGCCAAACAGTGGACACCTGCTCAAGCTGAGCTGTGCCCGTGGGCTCCCAGCAACAAAAACCTGGTGAATAAGGCCCAGCTTCTCATGAGCAGTTACCAGAAGGGGAGCAGGTGGGCCTGCAGTGAGCAGACCCAGGGCCCAGCCTGATCACCTACTCCTGATGGGGGTTGGGGAGAACTGGTTCCTGGGGGCCCTGGAGATGGTGGAGGTGCTCACGGTACACACCAGCAGCTGTGATGCAAGAACCTGCACAAGAGGCTGTGAACCCAACAGGAATCAGCTTTGACCTTGAGAGGACAGGTGCCCCCTCCCTAGGATCATGAGTCATGGTACTTTCAAAAGGTAGAGCATTTGTTCCTGTCATAATTTAAACCCAGAATAGAAAGCGGGGTGCTGAGTGACAGCGGGTGTGGGCGGAGCCACGTCAGCCTCTCTTCTCCATGCAGATCCCCTGAAATGGTCCACGTGCAGCCCCGACCCCATGGGCTAGAGTCTCAGCATGAGGGCGCACGTGGGGAGAGGGGCGTACCAGAAGGTGGCTTCCTTTCTTCCCAGTTTTGCTTGCTGTACTTTTCACATTTTCTAGGTAGTGATATCCTCAGTGTCCTGCAGCTGCTTCGCTGTTTTGGTCTCTCCTACTTTGCCTGATTTCGTCATCAGGCATGTCTCCTGTGAATGTGCGGTTCACGTTCCACGAGTCTTTCACATGTGATAGCACCTGCATTTGAGCTGGACTCAGCCCAGTCGCACTCGCCTTGGATCTCGGACATGTGTTGGGTGGTGTGTTGGGCACACGTCCTTTATGGGGAGATGGGGGCTTTTTGTCCTCTTATCCAGGAGGAGGTTTCTCTGGGCCGGTTCATCAATTTCTCCTCTGTCAGTGTCTGTCCCTGAGCCGTGGTCTCTGGTCTGCTTGCTCACAGTGAGCAAGTGAGCAAGCAGGATCATGTGAGCATCCTTCTGAGTCAGGGACTAGGTTCTGATCACGTGGGTCCAGGGGTTGCCTAGTGTTTCTGATCTGTGCTTTCTTTGGGAACAAGGCTGGTCCATCCTGAGATGCCCCTTTGGCTTTTGACTTCCTTTCTTGTCTGTCCTTCATCATCGGAAGCCCGGGCCCTTGTCTGCTTCCTCTGTTCCTTTCTTCTGTCCCCTACCTCCAAGGGGACAGGGGCAGCTACCCTGTGATTGGGGGGTCTATAACTGGAAGTCATGCTCCAGGTGTGGGTTCTGGATTCCTCCAAGCCGCCCAGTATCAGATCTCATAGACAGTAACTGTGGTCCTGGGAAAATTCCTTGACCTCCCAGCATCTCAATGTTCCTGTCTGTAAAATAAGGAAACTCCTAGAACCTACCGTGCGGTTCTTGGGTTAAGTTTCATACACAGGTGTGCTTAGAACAGCACCTGACATTTTGTGAGAGTTGTGAGAACTGTGTTCTTGTTATTTTTTATACCAGGGGTCAGCACTTTTTCTCAGAAGACCAGATAGTAGTATCACCTTTGAGGGCCACATGGTCTCTATGACAACTACTCACTGGGGTGCAGACAGACACAGGCAGTGTTCCAGTAAAGCCTTACTGACAGACATGGGTTGGGGAGTGGGTGTGGTCAGATGCTGGTGGCATTACTCTTGATCTCAGCACTGTCCCATGACATCTGGGTCTCCTCTAGGGTAGGGAGGCTGGCCTGACTTGGCCCTGAGATGAGGAAAGCTTCTCAGGTGGTCCCCTCCTGCCCCCTGGCACCCTCGACCCTCAGAGGGGCTGGCATTCGAGGTTTATCCTGGGTGAGAGGTTGGGTAGGTAGCGTCTCTGGCCCCCACTCTGCAGCCTGGCTCCTGCCCTGGTCTCTGGCCCAGGAGTGGACTGTGGTGTTTACACCGCTTTCTGTCTCCAGCTCTTGATGAATCCTGTTTTGTGAGTTTTTACTATGTTCTGCTTAACTACATTTAGTTAAGTACTAAGGAAACATGACCTGCTGTCTCAGCCCGGGGGGCGGGGGGGGGGGGGGGCGCTTCTTTCTTGTCCTGGCATCACACATGTGCCAACCAAGCCATGCAATCTGGGGCTCACAGGCAGAGCCCCAGTCATGGAGCCTGGAGACAGGCCCTTGGCTGTGCTTGGCCATGGACACTGGGGTGTTTGTCACAGCAGCCAGCTTATCTGAGTCACTTGAAGCGTCATCATTGGGGTGAATCAGCCCCTGGTGGCTCTTGGGGGGTTTGCTGCAAAGAAATGTTGAAGGTAGTACACCCAAACTAAGACAACATCGTAAGTCAACTAGACTCCAATATACATTTTTTTTAAATGTCAAAAGTAGTGTTAATGTTTATGTGTAGAAGGAAGAAAACATCAGGGAACTGGGAACCCATGTGCCACATGGCGCAGCCAAAAATATAGGGGAAAAAAACCATTCTGCCCTGTTGTTATAGCTGATCAGTGTTGCAAATTAAGTGAATTCCTTGATCGGTGACTTACCTGAGACCTGGGGCCCCAGGTGACAGTCACAGACCAGCCGAGTGTGCCTCTGTGTTCACTCCAGTCACATGGCTTCTGTTGAAACCCCCGTTATAGGCTTTCCTCCAGATCCAGAGAGGAAGCCACCATTGCTGCTACTTTTCTCAGTTTTTAAACATCTCTCCTGCTCCCTGAGGCCTCATGTTGGTGTCTGTCTCCAGCACCAGGATGGCACTTCTTTGTGTCCATGTGGGCGGCCACCATCCATTCCCTGGGGAACATCCACGTAGGGTGGACACGTCTCCTGGGGCAGCCCAACCCCTGCTCACCGTGGCAAATATCATCCTGTTCTTTGAAGTACAGCGTTCTGAATAAGCGCTCTTGTTTTTTAGCGGCGAGGCCTTTGGCCTATCCCCAGGGCTTGAGCACCTGCACAATGTTTCCCCCCAGGGTGGCTGCCAGGGTTCAATGTGCACACATGTTGGAACAGTGCGCGAAGGTCTGTGGGGGCTGTGCAGCCATCCTTGTCCTGTTTGTGCCACATCGGCAAGCCTTTTCCGTCTCTCGCCTCTGTTATAGCGTGAAAGCAGCCACAGGCAAATGTGTGAGTAAAACTTAGCTACGGTGCAGACCGCCCAGTGTCAGGGTCAGTGTCACTGGGCCCTCTGCAAGCGTGAGAGCCGCCCCACCCTGCAGGACACATGGAGAGCTCTGGCTGCTCCCCCAGTACTCAGCCCTCAGCCTCCATGTCTGCTGTGTGCGTTTAGGAATTGTTCCTTGTGTAAATATGTGATCAGAGGCTTGGTGGGCGGTCTGTAGCTTGTTCACATGCTCCACATGTGGGGCGTCACCATCATCGCACCAGTGATGCAGACAGGCTGCCAGTGCTCAGAGGGGCTCCCTCTGTGCTCTCAACTCTCTGAAAGCCGCCCCACTCCATACCCAGAGGAACTGTTGACCTAAAAATCCACAAGCCGGCCTCAGCAGGGCATTTCAGGGAAATTGTGTGTGAACTTAATTTTGAAAATGAAACCTTATTGTGAGGAGGATCCTATCAAGGAGGGAAACCACAAGGTAAATTGTCTGGGGACCCGAAGAGCCCTGCCTGCATCCAGAGGATGGGCCTGTCAATCACAGGCCTCTCCCACCAGCACCTCCACCCTCCTAGAGGCCTGTCAATCACAGGCCCCTCCAGCCAGCAGCCCCACCCTCCTTTGGGAGGCCGGTAGCATTGCAGATTCCCAGTGGCCAGGTCCCCGTGTCTGACCCTCTAACTCTGGACCTGCAGCTTGGGGTGGGTCCTATGGGAGGGGTGCATGGGACTATCCCGTGGTTCCAGCCAGCCCTTCCTCTCCTGACTGCTCACCCCACTGGCCATTTTGTAGGCTCTGCCTCAGGCCCTCCAGGCCAGCCACACCAGGAGGCTGAGCACCTCCTCCCCTTAGGCCTGCCCATCTCCCTGCCCCAGGTCCACCCAGACAGTGGCCAGAGGGCCACTGGCGTCCCCCAGATGGCGCACCCGCCCTTCTGGCTTCTCCAGCTGAACCAGGCCCCTCAACTTGCAGGGTTGTCCCTCAGCTCTGCCCTCCCCTACCTCTCCCTACGCACCATCCAGGCCTCTGCTCCCTGGGGAGGCCTTCCACAGCCACCAGCCACATAGCACCCTCCCAGCCCCAGTGAGCCCCCAGCCCTGCCTTATTTTTACATTGTTACCCCAAAGGCAGGCCAGGCATCATTGAAAGTGAAAAGTGAAAGTCACTCAGTCATATCTGACTCTTTGCAACCCCATGGACTGTAGCTTGCCAGGCTCTTCTGTCCATGGAATTCTCTAGGCCAGAATACTGGAGTGGGTAACTCCAGGGGATCTTCCCAACCCAGGGATCGAACTCAGGTCTCCCACATTACAGGTGGATTCTTTACCATCTGAGCCACCAGGGAAGCCCTCTAAAGGCATCATTGGGAGAGTAAATAACTGTGTTGAATGACATGAGTGGTGGACGAGAGTTTCTCTCCCAAGTTTTATTTCATCAGGATCAGAGCTGAGGGGCTCCCGCCACTGACCCCAGAGTTGGATGGCCTGGTCACCACCTGCCTGGGCCTCTCAGGACGAGGGTGACCCCAGCCTGTGTGTCCTGCAGGTTGTTCCTGGTCATCGAGTACGTCAACGGGGGCGACCTCATGTTCCACATGCAGAGGCAGAGGAAGCTGCCTGAGGAGCACGCCAGGTGGGTGCAGCTGGGGTGGGCACGGGGGTGGGGGGCAGGGCAGGGGAGGCCAGACCACAGCCCGGAGGGTCCTGGGAATGGCCCGGCCTTGGTCCCGACCCTCGGTGCGCAGAGTGCACAGTGGCACCGTCCGGCCTCAGCAGGACGATCTTTGTTTTTAAATGATTCTCAGGGACACTGACCACATTGCCCCCACCCCCACCCCCTGCAGCCTGGGCCTCACAGGCGGGTGGGGCGTTTATTTCCACCCCATACACATCCATTTCCTGTTTTCCCATACTTTTTTCCCTTTTCCTCATTTCCTCACTTAAAAATAATCCCATGTGGCACTGTGAGTCACCACCATAGGTCCTTTTTGGGGAGAGGCAAGTAATAAATCAAGAACCCCATACGCTCATGTTTTCCTTTTTTAATTGTGGAAAAATACGCATAACAGAAAATTCCCACCTCAACCATTTTTAAGTGCACAGTCAGTGGCATTGGGCACATTCACATTGCTGTGCAGCCATGCCCACCACCGTCTCCAGGACTTTCATCGCCAGGACTTTCTCTTCTTCCTGGACTGAAGCTCTCCCCATAAAACACTCGCTCCACACCCCCTCCCACAACCCACACTCTCCTACTTTGTCTCTGTGACTCTGACTCCTCCAGGGACCTCAGAGAAGTGGAATCCCATAGGATGCATCCTCCCTCATCTGGTTTGTTTCACTCTGTGTCATGTTCTAAGGTCCATCCATGTTGGAGCAGGTGTCAGTGTTGGGACCTCCTCCCTTTTCAAGGCTGGATCCTATTCTATCACAGGAATGGGCCACATTTTATCCTCATACTTTGATGAAAACTTGGGTTGCTTCCATGATTTAGCTACTGTGAATAGTACTGCTGTGAACAAGGGGGTACAAATACCCATTTGAGCCCCTGTTTTCAATTCTTTCGAGTTATTCACAGAAGTGGAATTGCTGAGTCACATGGTAATTCTATTTTTAATGTTTTGAGGACCTTCCAAGCTATTTCCCACAGCAGCTGCACCATTTTACATCCCAACCAGCAGTGCATGAGGGTTGCAGTTTCTCCACATCCTTGCCAGCACTTGTCATCTTCTGTTCAGAGGGATGGGGGGCCCGTTGTCTAGTGGCTGTCCTGGTAGGTGTGAGGTGGTGTCTCATGGTAGGTTTGGTTTGTGTCTCCCTGACCACAGGGATGCTGCATGCCTTTCCCGGTCCTGTGGGCCCACGTGTGTCTTGCCCAGTCCTGTTGGCCCATGAGCTCATCAGTGGAGAATTCCGACGTCTTGTGTCCTCCTGTCCAGGTTCCTGGTTGGGTTCTCTCTGCTGATGACAGGTGTCGCCCCCTCCCCAGGTTCTATGCTGCTGAGATTTGTATCGCACTCAACTTCCTACACGAGAGAGGGATTATCTACCGGGACCTGAAGCTGGACAATGTCCTCCTTGACGCCGACGGCCACATCAAGCTGACAGACTACGGCATGTGCAAGGTGAGCATCCCGCACACTGCTCCTGCCCACCCGCCTCCCGGGGTCATGGCCAGCCTGGCGCCCTCACCGTCTCACCCATGCCTGGTCTCTGGCACCTCTGCATGACCATGCGTTCTCCCACTAGTGGGGGCGTGTCTGGGGGGTGCCCTCCCTCCTAGTAATTAGCTTTGTCCCCACAGGAAGGCCTGGGCCCCGGTGACACAACAAGCACTTTCTGCGGAACCCCGAACTACATCGCCCCCGAAATCCTGCGGGGAGAGGAATATGGTGAGCACGGGTGGGACAGGCACTTGGCTCCAAGGTGGGAGTGGACCAGGACACTCTGAGCCCTGGGAGCCTCCTCTGCCCAGGGACTTTGCTCTGAGTCTGGAGTGGACCAGGACAGCCTGAGCCCTGGGAGCTGCCTCTGCCAGAGACTCTGTGATGGAGCAGACAGCGAAGGAGGCAGTCCTAGTGGGGCTGACGGGGTCCTAACCAGGGTCTCTGGGGAGCTGGCCCAGCTGCCAGGAAGAGGGTTTCCTGACCAGACTGCATTAAAACACACACCCTTACTTCACCAGCCCCAGGTCATCACATGGCCTCAGTCCCAGCTGTTGTCCCATGTGTCCACCTGAGTGTCCCCTGGGGAGGTCACTGGGCAAGATCCCTCTGGTCAAAAGGAGCCCGAAAGGTTGGGAAGGAGAAGACAATGCAAAGACAGGCCCCAAGCAGGGGTCCCAAGTCACTGGTGCCACCCACAAGTGTGGGTTCCCTAAACCCACCAGAACCACCCACAGCCCCTGTGACACTGGACTGTGTCCACCCTCTCCTTCTCTGAGTGTGAAATGAAAGTGAGATTAGAACATGTGTACATGTGTGTCTGTTTGTGTACAGCCCCTGCATTTTTGGGTTCTTCTGTTTTCCCATCACAAATACACTTTCAAATATTTCCACATATTTTCTTTGCCGTTGAAATTGGGGGGTGGGCAGGTTCTCGCCCCCTCAGATCCCTAGGCACCTAGGAGGCCAATACGATTGAAGTCACTTAGTAACCAAACAAGGAGGATGGACAGCAGCTGTTGTCCAGAGCAGAGTCTATAGCCCTCCCAGGATGGGGGCCCTATGTGTGATGGAGCTGCACACCTTTGGACAACAGGGGCAGGTGGCTGTCCCTGGGCTTCCTTGACATGAAGATAGCTTTGCAACCCCCAGAACAGTGGACAGAGGGGAGGCCAGGCCGCCTGGGAGATGCTGGGGACACCCAGCCTCAGCTGTGGTCCGGGTCCAGGTCACAGCTGTTGCCCCATGACTGGACAGCACAAATGGAGAGTCCTGGCCTGACCAGCCTGGCTCTCCCCCAGGGTTCAGTGTGGACTGGTGGGCGCTGGGCGTGCTGATGTTCGAGATGATGGCAGGCCGCTCCCCCTTCGACATCATCACCGACAACCCCGACATGAACACTGAAGACTACCTTTTCCAAGGTGCGCGGGCCATACATCAAGCTCCCTCCGTGCTCTGCGGGTTTTCCCCTTTTAGAAGTGGGGGTGAAAGGGTCCCCTGACTGGTCACCGTGGCTGCCACAGACTTGGTGTGGCCACCTGTCCACTACTGGCTCTCAGGGAGCAAAGCATGGTGGGCAGGGGGATACTGGTCTTTCACATCCACGGGAAAGAATCTGTCCTGATTTAGCCGAGGCCCCCTTCTCCCCACCTCCGGTGTGCCCGAGTCCTGGGCAGGGGCTGTGCTCAGCCTCAGCTCCTTGCCATCTGGGCCCCTGGACCAGAACTGACTGCCCCCAGGATGCTGGCCCAGGCTGTCCCCACAGTGCTTTCTTGTGCCTGTGGATGTGGGGAGACTGTCCCACAGTGCTCTCTTGCACCTGTGGATGTGGGGAGACTGTCCCCATGGTGCTCTCCTGTGCCTGTGGACGCGGGGATGCTGTCTCCATGGTGCTCTCCTGGGCCTGTGGACGTGGGGAAGCTGTCCAACAGTGTTGTCTTGCACCTGTGGACGTGGGGACATAGGGCCAGCTGAGCTGCTGTTGGTTCATCCCTGATCATGAGCATGCCTGACCGTGGGCACTGGGGCCTCTGAGGCCTGGAGGCCCTGCTGGGGTACAGGAAGAGGCCCAGGCCACCGTGACTGCCCCGACCCTCCTGCCCAGAAAAGGTTCCCAGTGCCCGGCAGGCTGCTTGGCAGAGCTGACAGGCTGGGGGCAGGGAAGGAGGAGCTGGCGGAGGGGCAGCAGAAGGAACGACTCTCTCCTCCGGTCCTGCAGTCATCCTGGAGAAGCCCATCCGGATCCCCCGGTTCCTCTCTGTCAAGGCCTCCCACGTGTTGAAAGGATTTTTAAACAAGGTACACTTGTGGCCCCCTGTGGCACCCCAGGGGCCATGGCCGCAGCCCTTCCTCAGCTACTGGGGTTGAGGCTTTACCACCTGGTCTGCTAGTTCAGTGCCGGACATGGGTGTGACTCTGCTTCCTTCCTTGGTGGTCCTGTGGATGCTTATTCAGACTTGACAAAAGATAATGAGGAGAAATTATGCCAGAGAGGCATTTCCTGAAGGAGCTTAACCCGCTGGGAGGAAGCAGTTTCACCTGGGTAGGGGGCTGGCCACGGGTGGTTTGCTGACGGTGTTTAAGACCCGCTTCTGACTTGGGCTGCCCTGCTCTGTGCTGATTCGTCCTCATTTGAACTCTGACCTCCCCAGGACCCCAAGGAGAGGCTCGGCTGCCGGCCGCAGACTGGATTTTCCGATATCAAGTCTCACGCCTTCTTCCGCAGTATAGACTGGGACCTGGTAAAGTGGTTGGAACCTGATACCTGCCTCCCCGGGGGAGAGGGGCCTCCAGGGAGCAGGATGGGTGGAAATGGGGGTGCCTTGGGAAACACTGATTTAGAACAATGAGGCAGGCTGTGACAAGGCCCTGGGGGCAGTGCTTCCTGAAGGTCCTGAGAGCAGCCTTGCTGGGGCATCCAATTCATGCTATGCTGGGTGTCCTGTCGGGGTGTGTTTGGGTAGATGAGCCCAGCCAGACACCCATTGATTGAGCTCCATGTCCATGCCCTGAGTCAGCTCACAGACACTTCCACTTAACCATCTAGCTAGTCCCAGCTAGACACCCAGGTGTGCTATGGCCCCTCCCCCTACAGTGGCCCTTGACCCACCCAGTACTGGGGACTCAACCTTCTGGGTCTGGGCCTTCTCTCACCCCCACTGCTGCCACCTGGGCCTGAGCTGCCCACATCCTGGACAGTCCCCTGCTTCCTGCCTGGGCCCTGCCAGCAGCCACCTCCTCCACTGGGCCTGTAGGAGTCCCTCGCTGCCCCGACACACTGGGCCCACTCCTGCCTCAGGGCCATGACACAGCTCTGCCCCTCCCAACCTCCACCCGTCACCTCCTTCAGACTGCCTCAGCGCACTCACTCCCAGCCCCTTTGGGCCTCCTCTTTCCCATCACACCTCAGGGCTGAGTGGCGGGACTCTGGGGTGTCACTCTAGGGCAGTACCATTCCAGTTCATTGCTTTTCACTGAGGGAAGAAGAGGCGACACTGTGTGCGGGGAGGTGAGGGGGCAGCCATGTGGCCAGGGATGGGGGGTGGGCTTGGAGGACCCCAGGCCAGCACCTGGCTGCATTTTCCTCATGGTCTGTTCTGACTTGATATTTAAATCTCTTTAAAGCAGCCTGAGACCTAAAGTAGGGAAAATAGTACAAGAGAAATGCTCCTTTTTCTCCTTTTTATCTGAATATATTTCACGCTGACAAGAATATGGAAATTTGCCTGACAGAGAGAAAGCCAGGGGAGAAGGGAAGGCCTTGTATCCCCAGAACAGTGTCCAGGGTGTGGCCATGCCCACCAGCTCCCGTAGCCCTGGGATCACAGCGTGCACATGGGCGTGTGGGCACATGCACACACACTGGTAGCCCCCTTCTGCCAGTGGGTCAGCCCGTCCCCTCTGTTCTGCACCTGTCTCCTGCATCCTCTGGGTGACAGTGATGGGCATGCCTCTCCAGGTGGCTACTGGGCGTGACTGGGGGATTCATCTCTGTGACATTCACTCTTCCTGCACCAACTTCATTAGCAGAACCTGTGTGTTCAGCTTCCCAAATCCCCCAAACTTATAGGACCTGTTTCAACCTTCCAGGCCCAGTTTGCTTTTGTTGCCATAAGTGGTGTTCCTAAGGGCCCTGGCCCCACAGTGCAAAGACGGGGTGTGAGCTGGGGTGGACTGGAGGCTTATTTCTGACTTGGTTGGAGCTCTCTCCCTACACAGGGCCTTGGGACAGTTCCATTTCTCCAACCGGGTCACATGGAGGCCCCACCCAGGCGGGGGGTTTCCAGGTTGGCTCATTCAGACCCTCCAAGGGAAGGCGGCAGCCAGTCGTGAAAGACCAGGATCATCCACCCCTTGAATCAAGCTGCCCTGGCTGTGAGAGCATAGTGGTCCAACCAGAGGGCTGGCTCCTGCCTGTCCTCTGGTTCCAGCTTCCCTTGTGACTGGGACGGTCCCTCCGGGCAGAGACCCCCATGCCTCAGTGTGGCTCTATCTGAGGTCTGAGGAGCAGGCCTGGCCCAGCACCTGTGTGCAGCACACACCTGAGGGGAAGGGAGAGGATGTAGTGTGTGAACGTGGGGGCCCAGGCGCCCCCCTTCGGTAACTGGAGCCACTCTGAGTTGCTCCACCTCCTCCACGTGACTCTGCCCTCTCCAGACACCACTGTGTCTCAGCCCCCAAGATGACAACTGGGAGGCAGGGTCTGGGTCCTCATGTGCCCCATTTCCTGCCTGACAAACCTTTCAATGCCATGCATCCCTTTGGGGTTGGGAACACTAGTCAGAAATGGCCATTTAAGACTTCTCGGGAGGAGGGGTACCAGTGGAACATAGGTATCCCCACCAAGCCCCAGCGCTCTCACGACCAGGGTTCCAAGATTAAAACTCCCCAAACCAGTCTCCTTTGGTTTAAGGAGCGGGGTTGCAGGCCCTTGATGGCGTGGGGTATGTCTCTCATGGCCTGTGTTGCCAGCACTTTTCAGCTCAAGTAGTTTTTCTGACTTTGAGGGAAATTTCTACACTTTAGAGAAAAACAATTGGCCATCAAATGAGGCTTATATACTTAAGCACCATATTTTCTGTTTGATTCTGTGGTTTGAGTTTGCGCAGCGCCGAGTTGGCGCTCGAGTCTCTGACCGTGTATCTTCCCACAGCTGGGGAAGAAGCAGGCCCTCCCGCCCTTCCAGCCGCAGATCACGGATGACTATGGCCTGGACAACTTCGATACGCAGTTCACCAGCGAGCCGGTGCAGCTGACCCCTGACGACGAGTAAGGCCTACAGCATGGTGGGGTGGGGTGTCCAGCTGCAGGGCCGGGACTGCAAGGGGAGGAAGAGTCCCAGGTGGAGGCCGGGCGTCCTGAACTGCTGGGGGCGGGGGGCGGGGGTGGGGGGGGCGGAGTCCTTAGCTCCTGGGGCGAGACAGGGCCGATCTCAAACACGCCCACTGAGCCTTCTCTGTCTGGCGCCACAGGGACGTAATCAAGAGGATCGACCAGTCGGAGTTTGAAGGGTTCGAGTACATCAACCCACTGCTGCTGTCCACCGAGGAGTCCGTGTGAGGCACCGCGCTCTCGTCATGGACGCGTGGATGGCGCTGGCCCTGGCCCTGGCCCTGACCCCTGCGCATGCATGCGGGGCCGGGCGTGGGTGGGTGCCCAGGGCAGAACAACCTCCCCGTGCGGCCCGTGGGCCTTAGGCCCAGAGGAACTTGCTTCTCGCGCCCGCGCCGCGGGGGCCGCGGCGACCGTGTCCGAGGGAGAAACTGCCCCCAACTTCGAAGGTGCACACTTTCCACAGAAGCAGAACTGACCTGCTCCACCGGGAGTTGGCCTGTAATGTCCCGAGGAATAAAGTGTCCCTCTGATGCTGGCGCTTCCCTCTGATGCCTTTTTTCAGCGGGGGGCACCCGCCCATAGTCGCAGGCGCGGCCCACGCGGAGGAGGCACGTCCGGAATGTAAGTGCCTGCGTAGTGGAGAGTTTATACAAATTCGGAACATTTTCTAAATCCTGGTAAGTTCCTGTTGTTAATATTTAACAAGTATTTTCATACCGAGCATGTCAGCAGCTCGTGGTCTGACGCCCAGGTCACACCTTCACCAGGTGGGCTCCATTGGTCCCAACCCGGGCCTTAGACTGACCAGGAAAATTGGGTCATAGAGGTTCTAAAACAAGGCTCACCAAAGCACCCGCAAACCAAAAAAAAAAAAACAACACAAAGTTGAAAACGAAATCTGCACAAAATATATTTCTGGAAACACTAAGCAGTGCCTACATATGTCTTGTGTTATGTATCAGATTTTTGGAGAGTATTTTTATCAGGAATAATAATGCTCAGAATTAGACATTTTAAGAGGGTATGTGTATGATGGGCCCTAGCCTTAAAGGAAAGGAATAAATTTAGCCCCCTCTGCTGGCAGGGCTCACCTCCTCCCTCCCATGACCTGCAGGGGGCACAGTCACTCGGCTACCCTCCTCCTTAGGTAAAAAGCTGAACCCAAGGTTTTCTAGAAAGAGGTAAATCATGTGGGTTTTTTAAGTCCCTGATATTGTCAAGTGTGGCTCAGGCCAGGCAAAGTGGGGAGGAGGGCCTTGTCCACCCTCAGGACAGCAGTTCCTGATGTCCCTTGTGGGTGTGGGTCCCACGTAGCCATGCATCCTTGGGCCTCACTTCTCCCAATGTGGCAGCAGCCTGGTGCAGATCACAGTTAAAAGCTAAATAAAGAAGCTGCTGGCTTGGCCCAACCCAGCACAGACACACCAGCCTCCCCGGGTGCCCCCAGATTCCCTGGGCACCCCAGCCAGGCCCTGATGGCAGAGCAGCATCTCTAGAACGTGGAGACTTGCACACACACACCCTCTCCACCCCCCCACCCCGCCCCCGGAAATGGAAGTGAAGGACCCTGGGACAGAGTCAGGGTGGCCTAGGCCTGGTGGGCATTCTGACCCTGTGGTGACATCATCAGGAGGGCTATGCAGTCACCTAGGGAGACCCCAGTGTGCCCGCAACGGGGTCCCGTGCCGCCTCAGGGACGGTAACACCTCTGCTCAGACAGTACAGGGGCCGTGGATTTGTTCACACTGACGGCATTGATGTCAACGCTGCAGTGGTGCCAGGTACAGCCTCCCAGTCGCCAGTGTGGTTGCTGGTGTACAGACCTGTGTGTAGCCTGGCCTCCCAGGCAGGGTGATTTCGTGCATGGTCCTATGCTTTTATAAATTTAGAAGGCGAAGGATATGCTCAGGTGGGTCCAGTGGCTCCAGTCACAACACAGTATATCCTCTGATATGGTTCTTGGAAACGGGCGCCTTCAGGACTGTGAAGCAGGAGACACGTCCTGTGGTTTTGTACAGTGAGCAGTGGGCCGTGGCCCTGGCCTGCCTTCTGCAGAGGGCATGCCCACAAAGGCCACAGCTGCTCAAGTCTTGCACATTATTAAAGACTTTAATGACAACGCGTGCTGTTATCATTTTCATTATAAGAAGGTGTCTCCAGGAACAAAGGCTTCTAAAGATGATTTTTAAAAACAAGTTTTATTTTTCAGAGCAGTTTTAGGTCCCTCACTTCCATTTCTGGTGGGGAGGAAGACAGAGACCCCTTCTCCCCCTGTTACATTCCCAGGGGGTGCACTTGTTGCAAACGAGAGGCTGCACTGACACGTCAGGTCATAAAGTTTTTCTGCCCTAAAAATCCTCTGTGCTCTGCCTGTTTATACCCTCTCCCCACTAATCCCTGATAACCACTGATCTTTTTGCTGTCTCCATGCGTTCTGCCTTTTCCAGAACAGCCTAGAGTTGGAATTGCTCAGCTTGTAGCCTTTCAGTGTACCGTGTGCACAGAGTTTTCCTCCATGTCTTTTCATGGCTTGCCTGAAGCCTTTCCTGAAAATACTGACTTCTGGATGGTAACCTTAGACTTTTGCAGCCATGGCTGAGCTGGAGATGAGACTCTTCCAGAACCTGTGGACTGACGGCACAGGAGAGAAGACCCCCCTGCACAGGGCCTCTGAGACAAAGCTCACACAGGACGTCAGCAGACGGACCTGATCCCTCTCCGCAGATTCCAGGGGCTGCTCTGCATCCCTGCAGCTGCAGGAGCAGGTTTACCTGGGGATTCAAACATGGTCATGAAGCCCGAGTCAAGTTCACGGAGTCAGCAAAGCGTCCATTCCCAAGCCACCCTGAGTTCAAATACTCACACTGCTGGCGACACTGTCCCTGTTACCCACCTGGGGTTAGTCCGTCTGCTGGGTGGCTCTGTCCACCTCAGTCATCACATCGCTCAGCATCAGCAAAAAAGGAAAAAGGACTCAATGTTTCAGTATCAACACAAAGAGATGGGACATGAGCACTTCACACCGAAGCACTTGAACATGCAGTTTTTGGGGACACAGCAGAGAGGAGGTGGCCCAGCCAGGGTGGGGGAGGCACTGGCCAGGCTGCTCACCACTCTATGTCGTCCGTGCTGTCTGCCAGGCACTGGGCCAGGTGGCTGTCGACATCCAGCTGCGCCAGCCTGTGAGCAGAGGAGAGGGGAGGGTCATCGGCGGGGAGGGCGCCCAGCCAGAGTATGTGTCTTGCACTTCCACGCCCCTCCTGGGAGCTGACTACATGAGAACCCGGGACGGTGCCCTCGGCTGGCAGAACAGGGGGCAGGGGTCCCCTCAATGAAAAAGGGCCTTTCCAAACCCTGTTCCTGGGTCCAAGGTCCCCAGGGCACCAGACTCCTCAAGCGCCTGCATCTGAGGGCTGGGACCCTGTGTCTGAAAAACCCCAAGAACCCACCTGCGGGTGAAGGGTGTGGGTGGGCTCAGCAGAATCGGCCCCAAGGTGGACGTTGGGGTCTTCCCCACCCCCTCCCAGGCAGAAGCCCTATCTCATCAATCAGATAAACTCTCTGGGTGTTTCTGCCTCCACACGTGCCCCAGGCGACCCTTCCCTCCTCTGAAGGCCACTGGGAAAAGACAGGGTGTGAAGGGTGGCGCCTCGGAGAGCGGTCACTATGAGGATGGGCGTACACCTCCGGCCAGACTCAGCCCTGCTGGGGAGAGGATGGCCCATGAGGGTCTGGGCGTTGCCTGTGCTGTCCCTCAGTGGGGAGCACTGTCTGGGCTTTCCTCAGAACCCCCTCAACGAGAGCTCTGAGGTGGATCCCACTCGAGCCCAAAGCCTGCTGCGTGGACTGATGGTCCAGACCCTCCAGGACACCCAGCAGTGCAAGGGGCCTAGGGACCAGTGAGACCCCATGGGCCGACCTGGGTCTCGTGCAAATGCAGGCACCCATCTCATGTCTAAAGTGGCAGGTGGAGCCAGTCTTCCTGACCACCCCGGAGCTCGTGGTACAGGGACCTGGAGGGGTGCTCACATGCAGTCTGTGGCATCCACCACGTGACAGCCCTCGGGTCAGAGAGGAAGCTCTAGAACCACTGGTTCTGAGTGACCTGGAAGCACTAGGCTGCCCAAAGCGCCCAGGCTGCCCGTGCTTCCTGCAGACCAGCAGCCCACCTCCCACTCGCCTCACCCCGCTGCTCAGAAGGTGGCAAGGCTTCCACCTCTGGTCACAAACATTGCCCAGAATCCTGAAAGCAAACAAGACTCATTTCGGCTCCCTTGTGCCCTGGCCTGTCCCCAAGGAGGGGGGTCCCCAAGTCACTCTGCAGCCTTGGGGTGGGGCCTGGGCAGGGCACGCTGTCCTTAATCAAAGGGAAGAACGTATAAGAAGCACTCCAGTCGCATGGAGACCTGGACCGCCCACACCAACACCTATGTTGAGGCACTCTGCCAAGCCTTAATCTGACTGCTCAAAGAGCTCAGACTGGAACATCCTTCCAAAGTCTTAGGAACTCCTTCTTAGACGTTTAGAAAAGCAAGCGATCCAAAAACAAAAGCTGCCCCTACAACAGAGAGGCAGGGCTGGGGTGCCCTGACAGTGTCAGGAAGCTTCAACGGCATCTTCTGCCAAGAAAATGAATTTCCCTCCAGGGCTTCCAATGACATTTCTGTCCCTGGGTTTCTCTCAACCGGTAGGAATCAAGGGGACTTAGTATTTTCAAAAGTGTTCACGGCTTCCTCAGGACGGGCAAGGGAGCTGGTGTCTTCAGACCACAACCATCCAACAGCCTCAATATGGGACAAGAGGTGT
Organism: Cervus canadensis; assembly: GCF_019320065.1. Taxonomy (NCBI): domain Eukaryota; kingdom Metazoa; phylum Chordata; class Mammalia; order Artiodactyla; family Cervidae; genus Cervus; species Cervus canadensis. The sequence goes on from NC_057398.1 coordinate 29,149,378, forward strand.
GTTTGGTGAAACACTGGGTCTGAGGACGTTTTACAAATTCTCCAGAGCACAGGCATCTCAGCGCAGCCGCCACACCTGCCCTCCCACCACGCCAGACCTGTGCCTACTGGGGGGGTTTCACCACAGGTCCTCCTGGGGACAGTCACCCCTCTTGCCCTCACTCCCTGCACACTGAGCTGTCCAAGCTCTCAAAGGCTTGGTTCCTATAAAACATCACCATTGGAGGAGCCTGGATATCTGAATGCAGACCGTGTTTCTTCTCCCCTCTGCAGTCTGTGCTGCACATTTTGCTAACTGTTTTGATGACTTTTGTCATCAGCTGCCATTCCCTTCACCACTAGGGCCGGTTTTGTTTCCAAAAAACCAGGGATGAGGCACATAATTCAACACAGTCTCCAGGCCACAGGACACACAAAGACCAGCTACCAAAACCTGCCATCTATCCCCTACATCCGACCAAGCTCCTTCCTGCTGTCCTGACCCCCACGATCCCCATGCCTGTGTCCTTAGCTATGTGACACGTGGCTCAAAAGCTGGGCAGGTGGGACTTCTTAGCAAAGTCAAATTCCATCACCTTACTTTACAAAATGCATATATGTTGGATTTCTAAAACAAAAAAGGCATCTCTAGACACTGAAAGTCTTCATTTCTAAAACTGGCAGTCCACCCACAGGGAAGGTTGCCAGAGGGACCATAACAAAAAGCTGCTCTGTGACCCACAGCCCAAACTGGCCCTGGAGGCAGTCTCACCAGAGGATGCCAGTCACCACCAAGTTCCCGGATGTCAGTGTGGACCCCATTAGAGCCAGAGTCTCCCTGCCCTCCCACTGTAGGGGCCACGTCTGGGAGGCTGCAGCCTGTCAGCAGGGCCCCAGGCCGGTGTACCTGCAGGGGGACCTTCAAACCCAGCCCTGTGCCCTCTGGCTGATCAGCACCACCTCTGCACTCTGCCAACTTTCTATGCATGAAATTTCACTTTAAAAAGCCAAAGTTGAGCTCAAGTACCCTAGCCTTCAGAAACTGCCTGTGGTTTCCAAACAGGGCGGGGGCCACGGGGGTGGCAGTGGAGGGGAGGGAGGCCCAGGGGGCCACTCACCCGGGGGCGAAGTCTACTTGGCACATGGGACAGCTCTGCAGGGTTGTCGCCGAGTCCACGGACGGCTGTCGCTGGGAGGGCTGCTCCTCCGACGGCTGCTCCTCAGCGCTGGGGGTTCCGCGGAGCTGGGGCGCTGGGTGTTTTGGGGGGGACCCCGTGCGCCCCCGGACCGCGCTGAGCACAAGGTCGGAGCCGCCCGAGTCCCCGCCTCGCCCCGGCGGGGGCGGCGGGAAAGGCGTCCAGAAGAAGGTCTCGGTTCCCACGGTGAATCTTTCCGGGGGCGGGCGCTCAGGGCTGCGACTGGGCTCCTGCAAGAAGAGGTCGTCGGACCGCGCCCGCCTGCCCGCCCTGGCCCAGCTGGAGACCCGGGGCCACGCGGGGGCCACTGCACACGCACCTGGCCGGGGAAGGCGGGCAGCGGCGGCAGCTCGCCGTCCACGTTCAGGTCTGCGCTTGCGATGCGCAGCAACTGAGTCCACAGCTTCGCGCACTCGCCGCCGTCCGGGAGGGACCCGGGGGGATTGCTCGGAGGCCTGGGGCGGCGAGGGTGGGCATAATAACTCAGCGCGGGGCAAGCGGGAAGCGGGGCCCTCGGGAACAGAAAGGAGGACTCAGCGGGGAGAGACTAGGGGTGCAGCTCTGCAGCCGGGAGGGAGTGGGGTGGGAGGAGGGCTGACGGGGCGGGATCGAGGCGGGTTCCAGGGAGCACGTGGGGGTGTGACACCCGGCTACCACTTGGCCGGGGACACGAGGCCCCACCCGGGACGCTTCCCGCCCCCAGCCCCGCGCCGTCCCCAGCCCCAGCCCCCGACCTCACCTGGCCCCCGAGGGTGGCTTCCGACGGCTCAAACTCAGCCGCGACCTCCGCGTAGCCTCCATCCGCCCAGACGCCGCGCGTCCGGCGGAAATGAGCGGCCGGCGCGCCAGACCCCGCCCCCGACACAGACCCCGCCCACAACAAGACACACCCCCAGGACCCCGCCCCGGGCAGCCCCGCCCAGATAAGACAGGTCCCAGGGGCCCCCTCTTCAATGCCCCAGCACCACCCAAAGACCTCTGTGGACCCAAACTCTCACTCCCACCGGGGCGCTGGACTCGACCCCCAGACTGTGGGGTGACCTCCCTCTTGTGGCAGTATCGGAGGGAGGTAGACGGAGGCCAGGGTTGCTCCTTCCCCCGCGATGGCAGGACTGAGGTCGCGAGGCTGCCTTGCCCTGAGGGATTTTCCAGCTGAGCCAGGGGTTGCCGCCCTCACCCCTTAGGCCCGGGTCTGCAGAGACCTCCGAGGAGGAGGAACTGGGCAGGAAGGCGGCCGGGGGCCCTGGCGTCCCCACCGGCCGCTGGTCCTGACTCTGCCCCCTTCCTCTCCCTGGACAATCCTGAGCCTGGGAGAACGTTTCCAGGACGTCCGCGTTTCCTTACAGGAGGGAGGAGCCTAGTTTCCTTAATTAAGAGACGGAGAAGTGAGAAGACCAGGACCCGGGTCCTCGGAGGGCCTGCGAGGGGCTTCCTGGACACCGTGGGCCCTGGGCGCTCTCTGAGCCAGCGACCTTGCAATCCGCCGCTTGGTGGCAGCAGATGCCCAGCCACCCTTGTCCGTTCCTCTGGTGCAGTCGGTGCCCTGGGGTCCCACCAGGGCTGAGCGGTGCAGGGGGTACTGGGTGGCAGCCGGCTCCTCTCCAGACCACAGACCGTGGTCATGGGCTCTCCCTGGCTCCTCCCCAGCCCCACAGCTTCGGGGACTCTGTTCTGCACCCCCTTCTGCCGGAGTTACCATAGCCTCCTCACCTCCGCCCCTCTTCACATCACAGACTGCCTTTTCCAACTCAGGTCTGTGGCACTCCCCATGTGGCACATTCCAGCCCCTGGGCACCCCAGTCCCCAAGCTGAGGCCACCCAAGTGACCTCCATCCAGCTGCCACGCAGACCTCCAGAGCAGAGTGGACTCTCCTGGGCCAGGGACTGGTCTAGAAGCTGAAGACGCCTGGGGGAGCGAATGAGACAGAGCTCTCACCTGGAGCCTGCCAGCTCCTGGGAAACAGCCTGTGCGTGTCTAAACGAGGGTACTGCTACAGTGGGTGGTCTCGGAGCCCCAGAGGAGGTGACCTGCCACTTTCCCAGGTGAGAGAAGCCCACGTGAGGGGATTCACAGGCGGGCCTGGAATGTCTCAGGGACTGGTTGACTGAGGACCCCCAAAAGGCTCGTGTCTGTGATCCCCAGCCACAGCCCCGCTACCCTCTCCCTGGCTTCAGTCTCCACTGCTTCAGAGCTGTTCCTGGAAGCGTCACTGCATATCTGCATGCCCTCCTGGAGACTCCCAGGAGGAACACCAGTCCTCCCCAAGGCAAGCAGGACCTACCAGGCCTCAGACAGCCAGCCTGTGCCCAGCTCTCAGGGCATGCTGGGAAGCTGTGTGGAGACATCTCTGTGAGCAGCTGATCCCCACAACAGGAACCCTGGGGTCTTCAGCATCCCAGCCACTTCCTCTAAGGACCTCACACTGCCAGCTCCCAGACCCAGGAAAGGTAGCTTGAGGAAGGAGCCAGGAGGGTCTCAGGTGGACCCAAGACAACAGGGAGGCCTGAGGGCAGGTGCCCCAAGGAGGTGCAGGTCCTGGGGGCTGCCAGGGGCTGGCTGAGCCTGGCTCCAGCCTTCAGCACGAGGTGAGCAGGCACCCACTCTCCTTTGGCCTTAACCACCCCAGGGGTCTCCTTTACCCTGGGCTGCTGGAGGGGGCAGAACGGAGGCCCTCAGGGCCTGCATGTGGGGATGGCAGAGCCAGAGCGACATGTCGAGGCTGTCTCCGGGGGCTTCTCCTCTCTGGTTTCATCCGGCTGCTGGGGATTAACTCCCCCATCATCACCAGGACCTCCAGCCTGGGACACTTCCACCAAGAACAGAGCCGGGGTGACCCCTGTGCCAAGCACACGGCAGGTGCCGGCCCCGGCAGGAGTCCTAGCCCCTCGGCCGGCGCTCTCCTGACAGCTGCCCGCCGCCTGCCCAGCCTGCATGGGGACCTTCTGGAGGTGGAAGGAGACTACCTTGTCCCAGCTGTCCCGGCGCTATAAGCAAGATGCAGTGCCAGGAGGGGGGCTGGAGGAAGTTTAAAAGTTGAACTTGATTAAAAGGCTCCCTTTTTCTGAGCCATCTGCTGCAGTGAGGGGCCATGGGCTTTATTGGGAAATAATTTCTGATTGGGACCGATGCTGCACTACGGAAATGAGATTTTTACAAGCCAAATTCATGTTTACAGAGAATGTTTCAGCGTTCTGAAGGAGGCACCCCTCCAGTGAAGCAGAAAGGGCTCCAGTGGGCGGGGGTGAGGGGTGACAACCCCACCCTGCAGTCACAGGCAAGGCCCAGCTGAGAGACTGCCACTCTCTGGTGCTCTGGCTTCATCTGTGATGGCGAACCAAGTCCCCTCTCCCCTTTCCTCTCCTCCCAGAATCAGGGTGCCGTCTGCTGCCAGCTGGTCAGGGTCCAGACCGCTCCAGCACCTTCCGACAACCAGGAGCCATAGGTGTCTGGGCTCCTGGTATCCTCGGAGCCTGGTGACTCTGCTCTGCCCTCCTCTCCATGGAGGGTCTTGCCACTGACTGACCCACACCAAGGCCTCCAACTCCAAGGCAGGCCGGCAGGGTAAGACCTGTCGGCTGGGCCCCAGCCGGCTGGCGAGGTCCGAGCCCCACATGGCTTCCCCATACCCTCCTTTGGTTGCTTGAGGGTCAGTTCTGCCATCAGAGCACCCGGCAAGTGGGGTCAAGACGGCGCAGGCAGGCAGAGTAGGGCCTGAGGCTGGCGGGCACAACCAGCCCTGTGGAGCAGCGGCAGCCTCCGACTGCCAAGTGGAAGTGGGGACTGGGCTCCTGTATTCCATGTGGGTGCTCTGTTGGTGCCTGCGCCACCCAACCTGGCCTTGAGAGCTGGAGCCCAGCTTTCCCAGGTGGCCACACCTGCTGGCCTGTGAGTGCCAAGCGGGCAAGCCGGCCTGGAGCCAGGTGGTGGCGTTCATGGGCATGCGGAGCTCCAGGCAAACAGGCTGGGTTGAGACAGTTGCCTGGGAAACATCGAAGGATCCACTGGGCAGCAGAGAGAGAGCTCAGGGCCCACTCACCCTTGTGGAAGTGAGGGCACCACGGCTTCCTCAGGGCCCCTTGTCACAGCTGCAGAGGAGTGGGTAGGCTCTGTAGCCAGGAGCCGCCACTGACAGTAGGCTAAAGCCAAGGACCAGCTGGGCCTCCAGCCCCCAGTTCAAGAGCCTGAAAGTCGCGGGGCAGTCAGGAGGCGGCGGGGAAGAGATGGTGGCCTGTGACCAGGAGTCCTCCCTGGCTACCACCTCTCGCCTGGACAGCCACCCTCTCCCAGCATGCATAGCGAACCTCGTCCTCCCTGAGGTCCCCACCGCTCCTGCCCCAACACCCTCCTCTGCTGCTGCCCTGTGCTCCCCGGCCCCGTCTCTGTCCCCGCATCTCCACTCCTGCTGACCCCCAGGCTCTCCTCTGGGGCCTGCCTGCAGAGAAGCCCTCCTGACCCTCCCCAACCCCATCGCCTGGCTGGGTTCTCCTGCCCCCAGTGGGACTCATGGGGCCAGGGTGCCATGTCCTTCTCACGGTGTCCCCAAGCTTCAGGAGTGCCGGGCCCAGAGGAGGGGGCGTGGGAGCCGGCGGGGACACCACCTTAGCTCCTGTGGAGAACGTCGGTCCGGCAGAGACCAAGCCTTGAGGCTACTGGGCTGAACAGTGTCCCTGGGAACATGAGAGTGTGACTTTGCTAGAAATGGAGTATTTGCAGCTGGAATAAGGTTCAGACAGTGCCGTGCTGGGTCAGGGTGGGCCCTGAGTCCAGCACGACTGGTGTCCTCGCATGAAGATGTGTGGCTGGACACAGCCACATAGAGACCAGCCAGGCAGCAGGGGAGGCAGCGGGCAGAGGGGTGCGGCAACGAACCCAGGAACACAGAGCC